>NC_136067.1:1053012802-1054289902 GCF_964261635.1 Lissotriton helveticus
GCTCCTCATATACACATGCTATTATGGATAAAGAATGCTCCAAAATCTGGAACTGAGACTGATGAAAGTGTTTTGGCGTTCATCAAACAGTATGTTACCTGTGCCATTCCAAGAGAAGGAGAAGAAAAAAGCTTGAGACAACAAGTTTTACGGTTTCAAAGTCATCGATTTAGAAAATACAGTTGACCAAAATACAAGTCTAAAGTGACATTTTATACAAAATGTCGTTGTGGATTCCCACATCCAATAATTTCTAAAGGAAGAATAAATAGTTTTATGTCAGTAGTAAGGCATACAATAACTCAGAAATCTCAGAAGAATACATACAACTTAAAAAGAACCAAAGATTCAAAGTATAATAATGACTACAATCCAGTGACTTTGAAAATGTGGAATGCAAACATGGATATTCTATATGTTGCAGATAATTCAATTGCTGTTGCTCACTATGTTACATCATATATAACCAAATCTGAAAAGACAGATGAAAGAAATGTGGGAAGAAATTACACAAGAGAAGAGTTTTAGCAAGAAATTGTACAGCTTTAGCTTGAAAATGCTTTCCCATCGAGAGATTGGATTCTATGAATGTTTGGATCGCTTGAGCTTTGTCAGTTTATATTCAAAGTCAAGAGGAATCTGTTGGGTATGTTTAGGTCTTGCCTCGACACGAAATAGAGTATTGAAAACATCACAAGAAAATGATTACTTAGCACTGAATGAACCAAAAATGTACAGATATTGTTTAACTAATATGTTGGATACATACTCTCCCAAAGGAGTCCACATCTGTAAAACGTACGTCTGTATGAAATACTTCAACAATAGAGCTTTAAAAGAAAATTTACAGAAAATGTAAAAAAAAAAATATGCAGTAATTGGATGTGACGGATGTTCACTGAAACTTGCCAAAGGAAATCTTATTAACCATAAATAAATCTGTTGTCACGTCCAGATAAGAGGGAATTTTTCTTTTTAGCACTTCTGCAATTGTTCAAGCATTGGCTGAGTGAAACAGAATTAATTGGCGATTTCGATTGCTATGAAGATTCTTTTTTTTGGTAAATCTATTTTATTGTTTTTCAGCCAAACAACAGCATATATATCAGAATACATATACATACATAGTAGCAGTATGTCAAAGAACCACAATAGCAGGTCTGCTGCAGATTGCACTCTAACTCTGTCACCGTTAACTAGCACAGCACTCAAATCCCGTGACATCCCTCCCTTAGTAGTCTATAGAATCATCATCAGTACTATCATATGAAGATTCTTTTAATGCATGTAAAGATAGCATTCAATGCACAATTTTCCCTACATATGTACAAATGTTAAATGATGAGATTGAACAAGAAAGTACAATTGCAGCTGAAATAGCTAGAGACCGTTCTTAAGATAGTAAAAGTTCTGGTCTATTAAGTCAAGATCCACTGGGACAGCCAATTATCGAAAATGAAGCAGAAATAGCCATGAATGAGGTAGAAAATGCAATGCAACAAGCACAACAGGATATTATTCAGTTGGAAAAGTTAGAAGAACAACTAAATATTGAACAAAAAGAAATATATCTACAAGTGAAACAACACATACAACATAGTTTGCTGCATGAAAAAAAGAATGCCAATGTTCATCAGTTAAACCTATTCTAATGTACCTCAGTGGTCAAGCTGGAACAGAATCACATTTATCTTGTTGTGTAACAGCTCCAACTGGATTATCAGCAGACAGCATTAAAGGGACTACTTTGCATAGATTACTTATGCTACCAGTTGAACATGATAATAAATTGGAATATCAGAAGCTGTTTGGAGAAGCTTGTTATGAAGTGTCAAGAGAACTGAAGAAAATTAAACTTTTAATCATTGATGAAGTGTGCATGGTCTCAAACTTTATGCTCGCCTTTGTACACTTGAGAATGCACCAGATTTTAAAAACCTATTTGGAGGAAAATATTTAATTTTATTCGAAAATCTACTACAACTAACTCCTGTAAAAGAACAATCTGTTTTTAAAACAGTTGTCCATGAAGACACTAGGAAATCTTTGGAAAGTATTGGAAATGTGAACATTTGGTTACATTTTTAATATAAAGAACTTAAGAAGAATATGCGACAAGTAAGTGATGAAGGCTATGGAAATATTCATCAAGACATAAGAATTGGTGTCTTGACGAAACATGTTAAAAAAGCTTTAGTAAGTCACTATTAAGGAACTTGTTTACAACTGGAAACACAGCACCTGAAGTAACGTACTACATGCTTGGAGAAAAGCAGTCTATAGTTTGCCTAATGCCTACACTGCAAGAGTGTTCTACATTTAATCAAGAACTTTTGAAACTGGAAAAATAACAAATAGTGGGAATTAAAGCTATTTATAAGATTGAACACCAGGCAGTGACTATTCTTCTCACAGAGAAACTACAGGCTAAATTGATTTTTTTTGAAAAGTCTGTATCTAAAACTGCAGGCTTAGAAAAGACTTTACATGTATGTATAAACTGTCCAGTAATTTACGGCGTAATTTGAATGTAGAAGGTTTAATAAATGGAGCAATGGGAAAAGTTGTTGATTTTGTAAATTTTCAGAACAGAGATGGAATAGGATTTTTGATGATAATATTTTTAAATTTTTTTATTTGCTTTTAAACATTGACACAGAAGAACAATAAAATCTTGAGTGCACGAGATAAAGGAATAGGCGGATATTGGCGATTGATAAGAGACAGAGGATAATACAACATTTCCCCTAAGTGGGAGCACAATCCGAGTTCAAAATGATATACATAAACATATAATAAAGGTCACATCAGAGGCAGTCATTATTTTCCACAATATGTCAGGTATTGCAGGTTTCAAGACTCACTTCCCGGTTCTCCGAGTACTGGGTCAAAGTCTTCCTCGTCTGGTCCTATCTCCACCCCATAATGTTTTAACCATGGAGTCCAAATCTTTCGAACTTTGAGGACACCCCCTTGTCACATACGTCACACTTTCTGCCACCATGTAGAGGTTCAAACCGTTTTCCATTCCTCTAATGTGGGGAGTTGGGGTACACCCCAGTAACGTACTATATCCCTTTTGGCAACCACTAGTCCCAAGTTAGCCAACTTCAGCTTATGTCGTGGAAGATCTACCTCAGTGGGGATTCCCAGCAAGAGGTATCTCAATTCCATCTCAAGTTGAGCCCCAGAACAGTATTTAATTTGTGCACGACCTCATTCCAATATGTTTGAATTCAATTGCATTCCCAGAGGGTATGTATAAATGTACCACGTTCCGTCTGGCATCTGAGGCACTCTAGGTTATCCGCCCTACCCATGGTGTGCAATCTTGCTCTATCAAAGTATGTCCTATGTAGAATTTTGTATTGTATAAGCCGGAGTCACAACTTAATGGCCACTTCACGAGGGTGCACGAGGGCGGCCTCCCAGTCAGGGTCCTCTAACGGGCCCGAAGTGCGTTCCCATTTGGTTCTAAGTGGGCCTAGATTATCAAGCATATTATTAATTTGTGTCTTGTACGTTAAAGAAATAGCTTGACTCGGGATCTCCTCCTGGCGTAGTCTGCCTTCTAATGGGGCATATTCCGACAGCGTCTCCGCATCCAACCCTTCAGCTCGCCAGGCATGCTGCTGCCGAAAATAAGCATAGGATTTAGTCCGGTGAAGTTTATAGGTGGCTTGAAGTGAGGCGAAAGGGGCCAATGTGCCTCTTTCTAGAATGTCTCCCACCTTGGAAACTCCTATTACATCCCATTGACGAAACCCTCTCAGTTTTCCAATTTCTTCATATCTAGTGCCCTCCCGCAGGGGAGTTTCCCTTGTGGGTTTCTTATCCCATTTCATTTATTTCTCTGCTTGCATCCACGCCTCCACTGTTCATTGGGTAGCTGGGAGGAGTCAGCTACAGCCTTTACCACCAACGAGGTAATGTAATTGTGTGCGATCCCTACACTGTAGTCGCTCCAGCATGTATGTGGGGTGATCCCTTGGTGCATTGTTCCATTCGTTGATAATAATGAGGTGAGCAGACTGGTGATAGGCCCTAATGTCTGGTAAGGCCAGCCCCCCATTATACGGGTTTCGTTGTAGTGTTTGTAGGGCTATACATGGTTGTGCCCCATCCCACAAAAGTAAGCTGAGTTCATTATTAAGTGTTGTGAATACGGTCTCTGGGATATTGTAATATATGTTTTGTAAAATACACAGCAGTTGTGGGTGGGTGATCATTTTGTACATAGCCGCCCGACCCATGATTGTTAAGGGTGTTTTTCCTCCACCTCTTGACATCTTCTTGAAAATTAAAAAGGATACGCTGGACATTATGCTTTAAGTTAGCCACCGTGTTAGTAGTAATATATAGCCCAAGGTACGTAACCCTTCCCAGGGCAGCTCGGGTAGCTTTGGAATTCCACCACCCAGCCACTGGATATAAAGTGGATTTATTCCAATTGATTTTATACCCCACGTCACAGCCGTATTCTTCGAAGATTTGCAGAATTTTGGGAATTGTCTCATTCGGGTCTGTAACATATAGTAAAATATCGTCAGCATATGGCGATATGCTCTAGATAGCGGGAATCATCTATAACACCCCCTAGTCCTTGAGTGGCACGGATTATACAGGCCAGGGTTCCCATTATAAGAGCAAATAATAAGGGAGACAGGGGACAACCCTGCCCAGTGCCTCGCTGAATCGGCCAACCCACGAACTCGAACTCTGGCCTCAGGTGCATTATAAAGAAGTGCCAACCATTCCCTAAAGACAGGGCCAATTCCAAATTTTTCTAGGGCGCATCCAATAAAAGGCCAATCAATGGTGTTGAATGCCTTTTCAGCAACGAGGGAGAGGAGCAGGTGGGGTCTATCTCGGCCCTGTATTGTGTCCAACCGATTAGCGAGGTGCCGTAAATTGAAACGGGTAGCTCGTTTTGGCATAAAACCAGACTGATCTCTATGGATTAGAGGGGTAATGACTGTTAGGAGGCGCGTTGGGAGAATAGAGGCCAGGATCTTTGTTTCAACATTGAGCAATGATATGGGCTGATAGGACCCACATTCTTCTGGTGCCTTCCCTACTTTATGGATGACTACTACAGTGGCTATTTGGAGATCTTGGGGTATAATACCTTGTTCTTGGAGGGCGTGGCTTGGGCGCCAATGGCGGAGGTCGCCTAGAAGCTCGGCTCCGCGGTCGAGCCTCTATTAATCCTGTAACCGGGGGCTTATTGGGGGCCCCGACCCCGCACAGACATCCCCTACACCCTGCGGACCTCCCTGCCCTGGCCGCGGGACTGCAGCGGCCGCTGAATCGAAGCGGAGACGAGGTGCGGGAGCCGAGCGGCGCGAACCAAGATGGCGCCTGCTCCGCTCTGACTGCGGCGAGAGCGGCCGGAGACCCAGAGGCGTCGGCGATCCCTCTTAAGAGAGGGAACATAGCAGGATTTTCCCCTGCAAACTCCGGAGGCGGACGTCTGCGCCTGGAGACCACTGGGGTGAGCCCTGCGGCTCTGCTGTGAGAAGCTGCGGAGACATACCGGAGGGGGAGGGGCGGATCGACCTGCCCGCAGCCGGGAGAGGAGCGGAGGCGAGGAGCTGCTGGGCGGATTCTGCACCCGCACCGTCCTGAAAAGCGGACCGCACGGCAGCGCCGAGGGGGAACCGGAGATCGCCCGTGCCGCTCCCTGCTGTGAAGGTACTGGGAGGAGCGGTGTAGTGCCGGTGGATGGCGCTTTAGCTGGCGGGGCGGGGCCGGCGAACAAATAGTGACGGACCGGGGGGGGGGGCAGACACCCCAGATCCACGCTCTGAAGACGCTGAGAATTGCCGAGGGCAGAGGCGGGAGAGGGGCTTTTTCCACGACGGTGGAAGCTGGGACAGCCCTTGGCCATCGCTATCGCCCCGAACCCCAGAGTTGGGCACTGGAGCAGGGTGGCTGCTGAGACCTGCAGGGGGACTCCTTGATCACGCATAACGGGCCCAGGCCGAGCGGAGCTGGATCTTCAAAACGGGCGCCCAGATCACGCGCTGGAACCTGACACGGAGGAGGAACGCGCAGCTGCTCGAGCAATATCGCCACCTCGGCGGGACATCTCCTACCCCCCCATAGATATCGCATCCACAAGTGGGCATCCGTTGACCTAGGTGAGCAGGGTCCTCACGCACCGGACGTGCCTGCCTGCGAGCACCCACCCTGACCACCTTGACCACCGCCTGGAAGCCCGCTAGCCTGGAGGCCGGTTGTTGACCGCGAGGAGGGCGCTTTAAGGAATTTTGGAGGGCACGCCGTGCGGACTTCACTACCCCCCGTTGCCGAGGAGACCCTCCGGTGGCTCCCCACACGACATGGGAAAGCCGAAGGGCCCTAAAGGGGGCGCCCAGACCGCCTCTGATACAGTGCCACCTGAAACGGAAGAGTGCCGACACCTGGAAGGGCCGAATACTCCGCAGATTCAAGAGCAACTGGACCAAATCCTGCGGGCAATCACCGAGACTAGATCGGCCCTCCGAGAGGATATAGCCCAAGTGGCGACGGGCTTGGGCCTACTTAGAGCGGACCACGGTAAGCTCTCAGACAGAGTGAAGGAGGTGGAGGGCTCAGTGCGCCACCTGGAACCGGCGCAGAAAGCACTGAACGCCACGATGAAAGACGCCCTGTCCAGAATCGAAGCCCTAGAGAAACGTGCGGAAGATGCGGAAGGACGCAACAGGAGAAATAACATTCGGATAGTGGGCCTTCCGGAGAAAATTGAGGGTGAAGACATGGTGGCGTTTCTGGAGGATTGGCTGCGAACGACGGTGGCGCCGGAAGGGCTGTCGCCCTTCTATACGTTGGAACGGGCACACAGGGTTCCGGCCAAGCCGCCGTTGCAGGGTGGCCCCCCCCGACCGGTGGTGGCGAGGTTGCTCCATTTCCGCGACAGGGACCTGCTGTTACAGGCGGTCAGGAAGGGGGGACCCTACCAGGTGGACAATAGCCGTGTGAACATTTTCCCGGATTACACCTACGAGACGCAGAGACGTCGATCCTCCTTCCTAGCGGTGAAACGTGAACTGCGTGCTGAAAGCATCCAGTACTCCTTGCTATTCCCGGCACGACTCCGCATCATAATAGATGAAACTACCAAGTTCTTCGACACCCCGGACGAAACGTGCAGTTGGCTTGAATTGTACAGAGCCGGCAAGGATGGCTTTGGGGCCTCTTCTCAAGCAACAATGGGAGACGGTCTGTTGCGGAAACCTAAGAGGTTCAGGCACCGCAGGGGCAGAACCACTCGTCCCTCCACGGTGGAGACAGCGGCGGAGAGGCGTGGAGTGATAGAAATGGTCTCTTCCATATCTGGCCCTCAAGGTGACCAGGAGAAAACACAATCAGATCCTGATGAAAGCGGGGGCCGCTCGGACACGGAGGGCTCGGAAGTTGATAGTCTGAAACTCCCGGCAGTCACCCCGGAAACGGCGGAAGGCCTACTAGATGAACAATGACACTGATGGGTGAGCCGGTTCTGGTGGTGGGAACAGGGGTCAGGGGTTGTGGGGAGGCTGTTTGAGTGGGAGGAAGGACCTCGCATGAGGAAATGTTTACTTACTGACTGTGTGAAGGGTTACGGGGCTCCCATACATAGCCCATAATTGCATGGGGCTCGGCCGCGCGATAGCTTGCAGTGGGCGGCCCCACATTGTTGCTCGACCCCCCACATTGCCCTTAAGGCATACCTGCGGTGGCTACCGTCGGGTTAGTTGAGGAAAGGTTTATGGAGGGTACAGTTTGGATGGGGTCTAGATGGTACTGTTTGGAACCTGTTCTGGGGGGGAGGGTGAGGGATTCTTGTTTGATAGTTTCTTCATTGTTGTTGGAAAGGGAACTCGTCATTGGTAAGAGAGTGGCTGGGTATTTAACCGAGCCTGTAATGCACTTAGAGAGACTGGAACGCAAAATATGGGATAATGGCTGATATCTCAACTCTGAAATGCATCACCTGGAATGTGAGGGGTCTGCACACCATGGCCAGGCGACATAAGGTTCATGCTTATCTAGTGCGCAGGGGAATACAGATAGCGCTCCTGCAGGAGACACATCTCACCAAATCAGAAGGGCTCGCGCTACAGCGCAGATGGCGAGGTCAAGTGTATAACACCACATACTCGGCTTATGCAAGGGGGGCGCTGATATGGATAAAGGCGGGAGTGCCCTTACAGGTACATAGTCACACAATAGATCCGGGAGGGAGATTTGTGGCAATTGCAGGGAGACTAGGGGGTCGAGAAGTGAACATCTGCTGCATTTATGCGCCTAATACAGACCAACTCGCCTTTCTGACTGAACTGTCGGGTTCATTGGCCCGCTACCTGTCGGGGCCCATCCTCCTGGGGGGCGATTTCAACTCGGTGACAGACGTCATTCTGGATAGGTCCCATCCTCCCCTTCCGGACTCCCCGACACATCGGGTGGCCAGAGGCAGAGCGGATTGGCAGGCTAAATGGGGTCTGGTGGATATCTGGCGAGCGCAACACCCGCACGCCCGGGACTACTCCCATTTCTCCGGCATGCACGAGTTGCATGTGCGGCTGGATGGCCTGCTGGGATCGAGAGAGGTGGTCTCGTCGGTCTTACGGTCTGAGTACTTGACGAGAACCATCTCAGACCACAATCCGCTTCTGATTGATCTCCGTTGGCACCAGGGCACCCCTTGTGTACCAACCTGGAAGTTACGACCGGAACTCCTGGAAGACCAGGTGTTCCGTAGTGACTTAGAAGACAAGATTGCGGGATACTTTGAGCTGAACGAGGGCACGACTGCTGAGAGAGCCACGGAATGGGACGCCTTTAAGGTGGTTGTTAGGGGCTACTGCATCACGCAGAAAGTTGGAGTACGCCGTATACTCCTAGAGGACCTAGCGAAAGCTGATAGGGCCCTCCGCGACCTAGAAGTCGCCCGCCCTGGCCGCCCGGAGCTCCAAAAACAAGTCTTAGCGGCTAAAGAAGCTGTGGCGGTTGAGGTTGAGCGACTACGAAGCTATGACTATAAAACGTACCTGACTAGGTCACTGGCTGAGGGCGACAAATCGAGTACGCTACTGGCTTGGCTCGCCAATCCGGCTAGACGCACCTCGCCGATTGTGGCCATGCAGACTGCGGAAGGCAGTGCGGTGTATACTCAACCCGAAATCCTTCACTGCTTTTGGAATTACTATAAACAGCTCTATAGTAGTCGGCTGGCCCCAGACGTTACCCCGACGGATGCCTTCCTGAGGGACCTCCCGATCCCTACTCTGGAACCGGAACGGGCGAAAGACCTGGGGCGAGACGTGGAGATTGGGGAGATCAGACATGCCATAAAAAACATGGCGCGGAATAAAACTCCGGGGCTCGATGGACTCCCAGTTGAGTTCTATGCTGTGTACATAGAACGCCTGGCCCCCAAACTCCTACAGGTTTATAAGGAAGCGAAGACTTTAGGAAGACTACCGGGTACGATGCGGGAGGCCCTGGTGGTACCTTTACTTAAACCTGACCGCGAGGGCGTGGAGCCAGCATCTTATAGACCGCTCTCAATGCTCACGGTCGATTATAAGATCTTGAGCAGCATATTGGCCGCACGACTGCTAGGCCACATGAGCTCCTTGGTACATATGGACCAAGCGGGCTTCATCCCCGGACGTAATACCACGATGAACATCCGGCGCTTGTTTCGTCTGTTGGAGGGAGACCACACCTATGCCTCGGACCCTGCGATTCTCTCGGTAGATCTTGAGAAAGCCTTTGACAGTTTAGAATGGGTTTATCTACACAGGATCCTGGAGCGGTTTGGTTTGGGGGAGGGTTTCCTGGGGTGGACCAAGGTGTTGTATTCCTCAGCGATGGCTAGGGTGAAATCGGGCCCGCTGATATCTCAACGCTACCCTGTGGAGAGAGGCACGAGGCAAGGCTGTTCCCTATCTCCATTGCTATTCGCCCTAGCAGTGGAACCGCTGGCAATTTCGATCCGCACTGGGGCCCACTACAGGGGGTTGCAATCTCCGCTGGGCCACCAGTATATTTCCCTGTACGCGGATGACCTGTTGCTTTTCCTTGAGGACGTTGGACCGGCCCTGGCTGGAGCGGACTCAGTGCTCACGACCTTTGGTGCGGTGTCCGGGCTCCAGGTTAACTGGGCTAAGACCTGCCTGTTCCCGATCCGAAGCGACAGTCCCGTACCGGACATTCATAGGGAGATCCGATGGGAGCCGGCTTGTTTCAAGTACTTGGGGGTGCACGTTTACCATCGCCCTGCTGACACGCTTGAAGGTAACATCTCCAGGGGTATCCGAGCGCTCAAAGGCAGCATGACCTTTTGGTCCACCCTGCCCCTGTCAGTGGCGGGGAGAATTGCTCTATTGAAGATGGTCGCACTGCCCCGTCTCTTGTACTACTTCAGGACGTTGCCGATCTGGATCCCTAGATCTACATTTCAGGGCCTGGAGTCCATGATAGTGGCGTTCCTGTGGGGCGCGGGCCGCCGCAGAGTGGCGCTCAGAACCTTGCAAAGACCTAAGGCGGAGGGGGGGCTGGCGGCACCTGACTTTGAGAAGTACTATTTGGCTGCACAGCTACAGACCTATACCCAAGAGATGGCGCGCGAGTTTCGGGGTCCGGAAGAATCGAGGGGTACTGGCATACCCCGACATGTCTTGGCGTATATTGCATTACAACAGAAACTAGATCTGAGGGACCTCACTCTGGAGGAACGCACCATACGCTCGTGTTGGAACAGAACACACCGTAAAATAGGAGGTACGAGACCTTATGCCCCGGAGATCCCGCTGGGAGTGCTCACTGCACTACCCCACGGTGGAGACTGGTCACGGCTGGGAGACTGGGAGGAAATGGGTATACGGATCGTAGGTGACCTCTACGAAGACGGGACGTTGTTGCCCTTCCGGGCGCTTCTGGACCGCTATGATGTCCCTAGAGGCGATTTTTTGCTCCACGCGGCGGTCATAAGGGCACTCCAGGCACATTGGAAGATGGGCCAGGAGGAACCGCAGGTGTCAAAGGCGTGCCAATACGTCATGATGTCGGCGGGGACAGTGAAAGCAGTCTCATGTCTATACTCCAGAATGGTGGAGGATAGACTGACCCCCTTGACGAACCTCAAGGCCAGATGGGAAATGGACATAGGAAAAGAAATCCCGGAGACCGCATGGGCCCAGCTGGTGCAGCGGGCCTGGAGGGGCACACGGAATGCCCGATTCCAACTAGTCCACTTCTACGTTTTACACCGCGCCTATTTGACACCGGAGAAACTACAGAAATACTTCGACCTAGAAACGGCGGCCTGCCCTAGATGCAGGACGGACGGAGCGGACCTGCTACATATGTTGTGGTCCTGCCCAATGCTGACTTCCTACTGGCTGTTTGTGGGAGAAACACTGACTGAAGTGACAGGCAGATCGTTACAGATAGATGCAGCTGTAGGGATCCTCCATTGGTTTCCGCATACCCCCAAAAATAAGATTACTAATAAGTTTATAGACTTAGGGCTGCTTCTAGCAAAACGAGAAATCACCAGACACTGGAAGGCGCGAGCTGGTCCTACAGGCGATAGGTGGCGTAATGAACTTCTCAAGTGGGCGGGGAGTGAAAGCACATTGCGATACCAGCAGGCGAGGAAGCGGCGAGATGAGAGAGCCCTAGAGTTGGCGCAGGCATGGGAGACACTGGTGCAGGCCCTACGTGATCATAATACACATACTGACTCTGATAGTACGGAAGGAGAGCGGCCTAGATCCCGATAACAGCTCACTAGTGGGTTAGCCCTCTGAAGAAGAACTAAGTCTCTTATAACACTCTGATAGACCGCACGATACTCTACCAATGACGGGAGGGGAGGGGGGAGGGGGAAAGAGGAAGGTTGCGCTAACGGCTTCCGTATACACCAGCATAAAGTACCGAAGTGACTGACGAATTGCTCCTCTGAGGGGAATGGGAAGTTTGGGGAGGGGAAAAGGGATGTTTTCGTTGGGTTGTTTAGAAAAGCAGAAGTGTTTCATTTCTCCACCTACTGAACACTGCTGGAACGGAGAGATATTACCCGTGACCTACTGGCACACGCCGCCCGACCCCCGGGTTGTGGGCTGAATGGCCGTGTATATCAATCAATCAATCAATCAGTGACACTTATAAAGCGCGCTACATACCCGTAGGGTCTCAAGGCGCTGGGGGGGGGGGGTGCCGCTACTGCTCGAACAGCCAGGTCTTCAGCTTCTTCCTGAAGGAGAGGTGGTCTTGGATCAGGCGCAGGTCGGTCGGGAGGGAGTTCCAGGTCTTGGCGGCCAGGTAGGAGAAGGACCTTCCTCCTGTGGTCGCTCTTCGGATGCGGGGGACGGCGGCGAGGGCGTGGTTGGCTGATCGGAGGTGGCGTTTGGGAGCGTAGAAGTTGACTCGGCTGTTGAGGTAGCTCGGGCCTCGGTCGTGTAGGGCTTTGTGTGCGTGGGTGAGGAGGCGGAAGGTGATTCTTTTGTTGACGGGGAGCCAGTGAAGGTCTCTCAGATGTCCGGAGATGTGGCTGGTTCGTGGGATGTCGAGGATGAGTCTGGCCGAGGCGTTCTGGATCCGCTGGAGTCTCTTCTGGAGCTTGGCGGTGGTACCGGCGTATAGGGCGTTGCCGTAGTCCAGACGGCTGGTGACGAGGGCCTGGGTGACGGTCTTCCTGGTCTCGGTGGGGATCCACCAGAAGATCTTTCGTAGCATGCGCAGGATGTTGAAGCACGACGAGGAGACGGCGTTGACTTGTCTGGTCATGGAGAGGGAGGAGTCCAGGATGAAGCCCAGGTTGCGTGCGTGGTCTGTCGGTTTGGGTGCGGTGCCCAGGGCGGGTGGCCACCAGGAGTCGTCCCAGGCGGAGGGTGAAGAGCCCAGGATGAGGACCTCCGTCTTGTCTGAGTTCAGTTTCAGGCGGCTGGTCGTCATCCACTCGGCTACCTCTTTCATCCCTTCGTGCAGGTTGGCTCTGGCGGCGGCGGGGTCGTTGGACAGGGAGAGGATCAGCTGGGTGTCGTCGGCGTAGGAGATTATGCTGAGGTTGTGTTTGCGTACGATGGCCGCGAGGGGGCTCATGTAGACGTTGAAGAGGGTGGGGCTCAGAGATGATCCTTGGGGGACGCCGCAGATGACTTCGGAGGCCTCTGACTTGTACGGTGGCAGGCGGACTCTCTGTGTTCTTCCGTCGAGGAAGGAGATGATCCATTCCAGTGCCTTCTCCTGAATTCCGACGTCGCTGAGGCGCTGCACTAGGGTGCGGTGGCAGACAGTGTCGAATGCCGCGGAGAGGTCTAGGAGGATGAGGACCACTGTTTCTCCATTGTCCATCAGGGCTCGGATGTCATCGGTGGCGGCGGTGTATAGAATTGTTGATTTCAATATCCTAATGACTCGCATTCTCTATTAGGTGCCAATAATGTGCTCACATTTCTTTCCTGCAATAAAAATATATTTGACAAAAAAAAATAATACCTTGTTCTTTTGATGCCTGATACATTTTGAGTAAATGTGGGGCCAGTAAGCCATTATTTAATTAAAAAAATTCCCCCGGAAGTCCATTTGGGCCAGGGATTTTCCCCGACTTCTGATGACCAATGGCCTCTGTCACTTCCTCGAGAGTCAGGTTCTCCTCCAGCCTGTCACTTTCCTCTTGGGACAGTGAAGGCAACTGGAAACTTAATGCTCGCTTTTGGACACTTGAGAATGCACCAGATTTTAAAAACATATTACAATGTTCTATTTGGAGGAAAACATTTAAATTTATTTGAAAATCTACTACAACTAACTCCTGTAAAAGGACAACCTGTTTTTAAAACAGTTGTCCATTGAAGACACTAGGAAATCTTTGGGAAGTATTGGAAATGTGAACATTTGGTTACAATTTTAATATAAAGAACTTATTAAGACTATGCGACAAGTAAGTGATGAAGGCTACGGAAATATTCATCAAAACATAAGAATTGGTGTCTTGAAGAAACATGTTAAAAAAACTTTAGTAAGTCACTATTAAGGAACTTGTTTACAACTGGAAACATAGCACCTGAAGTAATGTACAACATGCTTGGAGAAAAGCCGTCTACAGTTTTCCTAATCCCTACACTGCAAGAGTGCTCTACATTTAATCAAGAACTTTTGAAACTGGAAAAACAACAAATAGTGGAAATTAAAGCTATTGATAAGATTGAACACCAGGGAGTGACTATTCTTCTCACAGAGAAACTACAGGCTAAATTGCATTTTTTGGAAAAGTCTGTATCTTAAACTGCAGGCTTAGAAAAGAATTTACAATAAGCCATTATTTATTTGAAAAAATTACCCCGGAAGCCCATTTGGGCCAGGGGTTCTACCCGAATTTTGATGACCAATGGCCTCGGTCACTTGCTCGCGAGTCAGGTTCTCCTCCAGCCTG
Organism: Lissotriton helveticus; assembly: GCF_964261635.1. NCBI lineage: Eukaryota > Metazoa > Chordata > Amphibia > Caudata > Salamandridae > Lissotriton > Lissotriton helveticus. The sequence continues at coordinate 1,053,027,234 of NC_136067.1, forward strand.
TCACTTTCCTCTTGGGACAGTGAGGGCAACTGAATTGTATACAAATATTGGGTGATTTCCGCCTTGCTTGCCTGTGTTTTGGCTGTATAAAGGCTTTTTGTAATATTGGGCGAAGGCCCCAGCAATGCTGGTGTGGTATGTGTATGCTGGCCTTCCCGGATAGACAATACCCATTTCGCCTCCCTTTCTTTCCTACCCAACCACGCAAGGAGCTTTCCCACCCTATCCCCAGTTTTGTACAACCTATGTTGGACTGCCAGTTGCTGGGCTTGGAACTCCTGAGTCGCCAGTGCCTGGTACTCTTTTCTGGTTATTGCCCTGTCCCAGAGGACGGTCTGATAAGACTCCCTAAAGTAACTGCCCATTGCACAGAGCTGATGTTCTCCTTAAAGTACAGCTCTGTGTCCACCCTGAGTTCCTCCGCAAGTCTTTTGTCTTACAAGACCCAATGGCTCAACCTCCAGCTCGCCGCCTGGTTGCCACTCCTCCCTCCCACTTTCAACAAAAGTGGTGAGTGATCAGAAATGCCCCTAGCCAGGTATTCTATCGTCTCCACCCTTGTGACCTCCCCTGCTGGAGCAAAGAGGTAGTCCAATCTTGAAAACACCCTACGAGCCCCTGAGAAGTAGGAATAGACCAGTCCCATTGGATGGCCCTGACGCCACAAATCGGTCAACCACAAACTGCTTTGAAACTGTGCTAATGCCGTGGGGCCAGAGGGCCCGCTCTTGCTTGTGTTCGATACTTCGAGGGGTCAAGTTCGTCGTTGAAATCTCCCCCTATTACGCGTAGACACTTGCCAGGAAGACCTGCTTACGTTTCTAACTGCCCTGTACTGCTACATAGGTACCCTCTGGGTTCACCCACTGCTGAGTGACATGAAATGGGGGAGACTTTTTAATGAGTATCGCCACCCCTCTTGAACCCTTAGTGAAGCCCGCATGTGCCAGGGTTATGTAGTATCCTCTGTCCAGAAAAGAACAGCTCAAGCACAGCAGTTGTGTCTCCTGTAAGAAGACTATGTCAGGTTTGAGTCTTTTAAGATGGGTGGAAACCAGGCCCTGTTTAATTTTGTTGCCTAACCCACTTACATTCCACGTCAATATCGTGAATTCTTTCCTCATCGATTGTGTACAATGAAACAAAGAAAACAGAACAATCCCCCCCGTGCAATGACCCCATCCCAGAACAGGTATCCACAATTCGCATACTCCCCACCCTACACCATTCCAGTTCCCGCGTCACCCCCCAATTTGTCAACATGACAAAACTGGCACAGGTAATCCACCAAAAGGTCTGTCACCCCCTGTCCCCTCCCTGCGAATAACTACAGCAAATAATAATGACCGTACAAGATATACTTCCCTCAACTAGACCAAGCTCTTACAAAGGTCAACCGGCCTCAGGGTCGTCATACTGTCACTCATTTGTCGTCCGGCTCCAAAACATGTTCCTCTTCGCCATTACTGGGTGATTGTGGTTGCTGCATCCCAACTTCACGGAGGATGGGACCTGAAGCCTCCAGTCGCTGGATGTGTTCAAGCAGTGGGTGCTCGCAGTCTGCATCAGCTGATTCATCCTTCTCTGACTGTTCAGTGTTTATGTTATCAATTGACCTTGGTAGGCGCTGTGCCCCATGCTCCCCAGCGATATCCTCTTCTAAGTCCGACCATAGGGACTTTGTTTCCCTGGGTGTCAGGTTTCTCCCTGGAGTTCCCCTGGTGGCGTTCCGAGCTTTCAAGGTGCACCTCCGCTGCTTCTCAAGAGGTCGCTCCTGACTGGAGTTCATCCTCTTCTCTGTACCCGTTCCCTGTGTCTGGAGCATCATTCGTCTCAGTGCATCAATCCATGTCCATGCCTCCTCCGGAGTTTGGAAGAACACCGTGGAAGATGACTTTAAGTTTGGCGGCGAACAACAACATGTATTGGATCCCAAACGTGCGGCGTTTCGCCTTAACCTGGTCAAAGGTTCTCCTTTGTTATGTAAGTCACAGGAGTAATCTGGGAATACCATCACTCGAGAATTCTCGAAAGCACACCTCGCCTCTCTTCCTCAGCTCGCGTAAGATCAGAATCCTATCCTGAAAGTGCAAGAAGCGAGCGATCATAGGCCGGGGGGAGGGGGGCCGGCGGCGGCTAGACATTAGGCATCCGATGCGCCCTCTCTATAATGAAGCAGGTCGAGAACTGGGTGGTTGGCAAAGTGTCTCTTAGAAAGGCAGAAGGAACTGGCCCGGATCTTACCCCTCCGCTTTCTCTGGGAAACCAATAAAGCGCAGATTGTTCCTGCGGGCCCTATTTTCGGTGGCATCAACCCTCCATGCCACCTCCTTCATTGAGGCTAGAAGTCCTGACACATCATGCCGGGATTATAGTACCTGCATCCTTATTTCAAAAGCCAGATAAGTAATTTATGTGGCCCAATGCAAGATATGAAATATAGAGGAAAATGGGTAATCTGATAGTACTTGATATGCTTAATTAAGAAGTCATTTAGTTTGCAAAAAGCCATGTGTATAAAGGGATTTCGGCGGTTTAGTTTGGTCAGTTCCCTTGGTCGTCCCCATGATGTTTGGTACTCTTTTGATTGCAGCGCCATCAAGATATGGCACATGGAAATTGAATAACACAGAAGCTGTTGAAATCTACATCCTAGTGGTAATTGCAGATTAATTTTTTCCACTTTTTCCACTGGCTTTTACTATAATGGAATGGATTTGTTTGTTGGACATTAAGGTAATCTTGAAGCACGTTGTGTTTCCGTGGCTCTATTTGATTTCCTCTATGAGCAGTCTTGGAATTAATAACTATTCACATTTCTTGGTTAATAGAATTACGGGTTGTATGTTTCTTTATGGCTTATATAAGGTTGTTTAGAGTGCACTTTTGGGTGTATAGTATTTTTATTTCAAAATATATCTATATGGACTGCCACTTTAAGAGAAAGAAATACACACAGTATGATCCATGTGTACATATGTTCCTGTGTATATATTTGTATGTGTATATATATGTAAATAGATTTAATTATATATGTGTATATATTTGTAGGTAAACAAATATATGTATTATTTTTTCAGGGAATTGTGTTGAAAAATCATCCTTATACACCTAGTCCTGATGAGGCCCGATACCAATGGGGCCGAAACGCGTCGACCTTAGGATTTGAGGACGCCCTTGTGAATTTAAAGTGTTGTGTTAAAAGTTTTAAAGTACAAAAAACTTAGAGGTGGAGTAATGTACCTCACAGTACTTTCTTATAGGGTGATCTTTTGTTGAAGGGAATGCTCTTTTTTCTAAAAAATTGAAAGCATCCTGACCTATTGATAGGGTAATAGGGAACAGTAGAAATATTTTGATTAGGTTTGAGTATTTTGTTTTTGTTGAAGAAAAGAAGATGTATTTGTATTATATATAAGAATATTTGGTTGTATATATGCATACACAAAAAAGACACGTATATAAAAAGGTTTCGATTTAAAAAAATCTTTTTAAAGACCTTTGCTTGAACTGTCCGTTGTCCATGATTTGAATTGATTTTGGATTTGTCAAGATAGTGAAGCTCGTGGGGAGGAATAATTTAAGTTTTTCTTCATTCTACTATAAAGTATATATTTGTCCCAAAACATTGCTTGTAGATAATATCAGTCAGGCGATTTCAGCGGGCTTCAGCAATCAGCTCTCAGTAGGGGCCACACAGGAGCAGCCAACCTCACCCCAGGGAGCGCGAGGCAGCCACCCTTTCCCCAGTGCGCATCAGGTGCCGGCCGACCTCGACTAGCGGAGCCAACCAACTCCGTACTCCCTCGGCCTCAGTTTCCAGCCGGCCCAAACAGTCTCAATGTGCCTCTTGAGCCGGATCTCACGGGGGCAGCGCAACCGAGGCCAGCTCCAGCTCAGGGACTGCGAGTTCGCTATCCCCTCCCGCAGTCGAACGGTTGGCGGCGGGCCCCCACCTGAGCAGAGAGCTGCACCACTGTATTAAAGGTTCTGCAGCACACCACTTCATCCGGAGCCCCTCCGGTAAGTGCAGTAGTGTTTGTGTGGAGCCGAAGGTCAGGATTACCCACAGGATTCGGTTAAGGGTGGCAGAGCTCGGAGCGAGCGCGGCTACCCGGCCATGTTGTTGCCCCCCCCTTGATAATAATATTTGATCAGATTAAAGAGGTAAGACAGACTGGGTGTTGTGTTGTACGTTTTTTTGCTGGTAAAAGATTTGGAAGTTCAAAGAAAACAGTTTCCTCTGTCTTTAGCATTTGCAGTAACTATTCATAAATCTCAAGGTTTAAGTATAGACAGTGCTTTTGTAAATATCAAAAGTTCAGTGTTCAAAGAGCGAATGGCATACGTTGCATTATCTCGAGTAAGAACATTGTCTGGTTTGTATTTGATAGATTTCGAGTCTGACGCCTGGGGATATTCTAAGTTAAGGAATCTAATACTAACGTGTATCTTTCAGATGCACAAGTTACTACTTGTGTAACGATATATCTGTGAGAGACATTAGTTAGTATTAGATTCCTTACCTTAGAATATCCCCAGGCGTCAGACTGGATCCGGAAACTTTTGCGTTGCAGTACCCTTGCGCGTCGGTAGGCGTCGTCTGCGGCTCCGTGTCCGTCGTCGGCGTCGTGGGCGCCGTGATGACGTCGTCGGAGTACTTAGACGCCGCCTCCGCGTGCTGACGTCAGTTCTTAGACACAGCTTTTCCGCGCCAGAAACGCAGAGCCATGTTAAAAAACCAACACTGGTGCCATTGAAACTAGGGCCCTGAAAGGGGGTAAGCCTAACCCTAGATATCGGTTCGCAGAACGGGGAGGATGGGTGGGTCGGTAAGGAATCTAATACTAACTAATGTCTCTTACAGATATATTGTTACACAAGTAGTAACTTGTGCATCTGAAAGAGACACGTTAGTATTAGATTCCTTACCTTAGAATAGATACCCCAGCAATACCAACCCTGGTGGTGGGTCTGCGAACCAATAATCACACCAGAAAGTCCTGGAGGACAGAACGGCCAAAGAAGCCATCCCTCCGGACTTGGCTGTCCAGGCAGTAGTGTCTTGCAAACGTGTGCAGCGATGCCCACGTAGCTGCCTGACAGATGTCTTGTAAGGGCACTCCCCGGCCCAGGGCAGTTGTAGTCGCCGTGGCTCGGGTATAGTGAGCCCGCAATCCAACAGGGGGCTCCTTTTTAGCCAAGGAGTAGCATGCCTGGATACACAAGATGATCCACCGGGAGATGGTCCTCTTGTGCACCGCTTTCCCCTTCTTAGCGCCCACGTAACCAACAAAGAGTTGGTCATCCACCCGGAACTGGCGTGTGCGATCCAAGTAAAATGAGAGCGCACGTTTTTGGTCCAGACGGTGGAGCCGCTCTTTATCTTTAGAGGGATGCGGTGGCGGGAAGAAGGTTGGCAAGGTGATAGACTGCCCGATGTGGAAGGCCGTGACAACCTTGGGCAGGAAAGATGGCTTAGTACGCAACACCACTTTGTCCGGATGGACAGAAAGGAAAGGTGGCGTACAAGAAAGGGCCTGGAGCTCACTCACTCTCCTGGCAGAGGTGATGGCAACCAGGAAAGCAGTCTTCAGAGTAAGAAGGCGGAGAGGACAGTTGTGAAGTGGCTCAAAGGGAGCGCACATCAGAAATGTAAGAACCAGGTTCAAGTCCCACTGAGGCATCACAAACGGAACAGGAGGGAACGTGTGTGTGATGCCCTTTAGAAATCTATTTACAATAGGGGACTTGAACAAAGAAGGTTGATCAGGCAGTCTCAGAAAGGCTGAAAGGGCAGAAAGGTAGCCCTTGATAGTGCCCAGAGCAGAGCCCTGCTGGGCAAGAGAAAGAAGGAAGAGAAGAACCTCAGAAAGAGGGGCAGCAAGAGGATCCACAGCCTTTGCTGTGCACCATGCCACAAATCTGTTCCACCTGCAGGCGTATACCGACTTTGTGGAGGGACGCCTGGCTGCCAGAATGACGTTACAGACTTCAGGAGGCAAGTCAAATGGCCTCAACTGTCGCCGCTCAATTTCCAAGCATGGAGGTGGAGACTGGACAGGTTTGGGTGGAGGACCGTCCCCTGCTGCTGCGACAGAAGGTCCTCCTGAAGAGGCAGACGAACCGGGGGATCGACTGACATACTGAGTAGCTCTGGATACCAGTACCTTCGAGCCCAGTCCGGAGCCACAAGGATGACTTGGGCCCGGTCGCGCTTGATCTTCTTCAGCACTCTGGGCAGTAGTGGTATAGGCGGAAAGGCGTACAGTAGACCGCAGCTCCACTCGCGACGAAAAGCATCTCCGAGCGAGTGCCGCCTTGGAAATTCCAACGCGCAGAACTGATGACATTGCGCGTTCTCTTCGGTGGCGAATAGATCTAACCAAGGCTCTCCCCATTGCTGTAAGAGGCCTTGCGCCACGTCCGAGTTCAGACGCCATTCGTGATCCATCATGCACCGACGACTGAGCTCGTCCGCCCTGGCGTTCAGAGAACCTGCCAGGTGTTGAGCCACCAGGGTCACGCCCTGGCGTTCCAGCCATTGCCAGAGGCGCAGAGCCTCCTGGCAAAGGGTCCACGACCCCACCCCGCCCTGTTTGTTGTAGTACCACATGGCGGTGGTGTTGTCCGTGAACACCTGCACTACACTCCCCCGGACAGAGGGGAGGAATGCTTTCAGTGCTAGACGAATCGCCCGTAACTCCAACAGGTTGATGTGGAGCCGGGCCTCCGCCGGAGACCAGAGGCCTCTGATCTCCGCCTCTCCCATGTGGCCTCCCCAGCCCTGGAGGGACGCATCCGTCACAAATACGTGCTCCGGTTGGGGAAGGGAGAGGGATCTGCCGCTGACCCAATCGCGGTCCGTGAGCCACCACTGCAGCTGTCTCGCAGTGCCCTCCGAGATCAGGACGTGGTCGGGTAGGTTGCCCTGATGCTGGGCCCACTGAAACTTCAGGTCCCACTGCAGAGCCCGCATCCGCCACCTGGCGTGATGCACCAGCAGGATGCAGGAGGCCATCAGCCCCAGAAGCCGCAGCGCCAACCTGACCGAGACCCGGGATAACGGCTGAAAGATGGGAATCAGAGCCTGAATATCCCGGACCCGCTGTTCGGGTGGATAAACCCAAAACCGCACCGAGTCGAGAACCGCTCCGATGAAAAGGAGTTTCTGAGAGGGGCACAGGTGTGACTTCGGCACAATGATGGAGAACCCCAGCCGGTGCAGGAGATCTGCCGTAGTCTGGTGGTGGCTGACGACTGTTTGGGGCGAGCCCGCCTTCAACAACCAGTCGTCGAGGTAGGGGAAGACTGAAACCCCTAACCTGCGCAGATGAGCTGCGACCACCGCCATCACCTTTGTGAACACCCGTGGGGCGCTGGTAAGGCCGAAGGGGAGCACGGTATACTGAAAGTGCTCGTGGCCAACCGTGAACCGCAGATAGCACCGGTGGGCCGGCAGGACGGGGATGTGGAAATAAGCGTCCTGCAAGTCCAACGCTACCATCCAGTCTCCTGGGTCCAGGGCAGCTAGGACCTGAGCCAGTGTCAGCATCTTGAACTTCTCCTTCCGGAGGAAGCCGTTGACGTTCCTTAGGTCCAAGATAGGGCGTAGGCCCCCTTTGCCCTTCTTGGGTACCAGAAAGTAGTGGGAGTAGCAACCACACCCTACTTCTGGCCCAGGAACGCGCTCGATGGCCCCCTTGGCCAAGAGGGCCGTAACTTCCTCCTGCAGAAGTCGCAAATTATCCCCCGAAACACGGTGGTTCTGTGGTGGCATGGCTGGAGGAGTCGCCTTGAAGGGGAGGGAGTAGCCCCTTCGGACGATCTGCAGCACCCACCTGTCCGAAGTGACGGTGCGCCAGTGGAGGTGGTGATGGCGAACCCTGCCCCCCACTGGCGTCACATGGGCCTGAAAGCACGGACTAGGAGGGTTTTGAGGCGGATGCTGCGGGGGAAGGTGTGGACTGACCTCGCCGTTGTCCCCGACCGCCGGGACAGCGGTTCCCACGGCCGCCACCGCGTTGGGTATTACCCTGCCGAGCGTGGCTGGCAGCACGTGTGGGTACACCCCTTCCGTGGCCACCAAAGGAATGAAAGGCAGCCGATTGCTGGCGCGGGGCCGAGAGGCCCAAGGACTTGGCCGTAGCCCTGGAGTCCTTAAAGCGCTTGAGCGCATGGTCTGCCTTGTCGCCAAAGAGGCGACGGCCATCAAACGGCATGTCCATCAAGGTGTTCTGGACATCGGCCGAAAAGTTGGCGGACCTCAACCAGGCGTGACGTCTGACCGCCACCGTCGTTGCCATCGCTCTACCCAGTGAGTCGGTGGTATCCAGCCCACAACGTATAGAATATTTGGCTGTATCCCGGCCCTCCACAAGGGCTTGGCCGAGTTTGGCCCGTACCTCCAACGGACACTCTGGCAGCACTTCCGCAACCGTATCCCACAGAGAGTGGGTGTAGCGGACCAAGAGGCATGCGGTGTTGGAAGACCGCAGTCCCAGACTAAGGGACGAGAAGATCTTTTTGCAGTACTGCTCGTACCTCTTGGATTCCCTGTCCGGCGGTGCCGACGGGAATGCGGTCTGGGAATTGGAGGCCTGGATGACCAGGCTCTCGGGGGTAGGGTGGGTGGACAGGAAACATGGGTCGCCCGTTGCTGGGTGGTGGCGTCTGGCCACGTTCCTATCTACGGGCGAACCCGTAGCGGGCTTGGACCAAGTGCCCAGAAGAACGTTGGTCAAGGCCTCATTAAAGGGCAGCAGAGGCTCGGCTGAGCTTGACTGCGGTTTAAGGACCTCAGTGAGGAGATTAGTCCTCACGGCCGCGACGGGGAGCTCAAGGCCCAAGGCCTTGGCAGCCCTCATCAACACCACACTATAGGTTGGCCCCTCCCCCGAAGCCACGGTAGGAGGGGAGACAAAACCAGTGTCTGGAGAGGTGTCCAGGCCACTGGCCTCCCCAAGGTCTCCTGCCCAGTCCTCATGAGACTGACACTCTTGGGTCAGAGGGTCCTCAGATCCCTCCCAATCCCCTTCATCACCCATCTCCTGAAACTCAGGGTTCTCAACTAATGGGGCCTGCTCATAGAAGTGAAACTCCCCAAACGACGTCTGGAGCGGCGCCCATCGGGGCCATCCCGATGTCTGAACAGGAATGAAGGGCGCATCGGGGACAGCGCCGCCCGAGGACGGCGCCGGAGGCGACACCTGATGGTCCGACGCCGGGGAGGTCGTAAGGTCCACCGGCAATGATCCAGATCCCGAAGAGGGTCTAGCGGCGTCCCGCGGCGCCGGGACCGAAGGCGCCGGCGGCGCCGGGGCAGCTGTACCCTGCGGCGCCGGGCCCGAAGGCACCGGCGGCGTTGGGATAGCGGGAACCTGCGGCGCCGGGCCCGAAGGCGTCGGCGGCATCGGGGCCGAAGCACCCGACGGCGTCAGGGTCGAAACCCCCGACCCGCTAGAGGCCCCAGACGGGTCCGCTGGGCCCGAAGGCGCCGCGGAGCCCGTCGGAGGAGAGAGTTTCCTCATGGCCATGAGCAAGCGCTCGATCTCCTCCGGCGTCGCGTTGAGCCCAGGGACCGGAGGGTGTGGAGCTGAACGCGGCGCCCGCGACTCCGACGGGGCCGCGTGGGTGGTATCACCCGAACCCCCGGCCGCATCGCGCGAGCGTCGGGGGGGAGTCCGCAGAGCGATGACGCCTCTTGGACTTCTTGTGCTTCTTACCTGACTACGACTTCGACCCGGAGGAGTGCGGCCTACTCTCGGAGCTGTGGTGGCTCCGAGCCCGCGACCTGTCCCTCGACCTCCCGTGGGACCGAGACCTCTCGCGGCGCGGGACCGACTGCCGGAGTTCGAGTCGCCTGCGGGACCGCTCCCGCCTGGCTTTCGAAGAGAGGGTCCGGCAGTCGGAGCAGGCCTTGTCGTCGTGATCGACGCCTAGAAAAGTTAAACACAGGTGGTGAGGATCCGTGACCGACATCGTGCGGTCGCAATCCTTGCAGTGCTTAAAGCCGGGCATCCCTACGGCACCAATCGGAGTCGAAAGACTTCGAGAAATGATAAAAAACAATCAAAAAGTTAGTAAAAAATTGACTAGGGTTACTGCTTTTTCCAGATCTGCGTTGCTGGCGCGGAAAAAAGAAGAACTGACGTCAGCACGCGGAGGCGGCGTCTAAGTACTCCGACGACGTCATCACGGCGCCCACGACGCCGACGACGGATGCGGAGCCGCAGACGACGCCTACCGACGCGCAAGGGTACTGCTACGCAAAAGTTTCCGGATCCAGTCTGACGCCTGGGGATATTCTAAGGTAAGGAATCTAATACTAACGTGTCTCTTCCAGATTAATTGTTTCCGAAGACTTTAAACACCTAATTTAGGTGAATATCCCATATATGAGAAACGTATAGTGTGTCCAAAAAGGAAATATGTCAAACATTCAATTGAGGTTCAAAAAAAGAAAACAATTCAAGAGAAATTTGAAGGTGTAAAGAAAAAGAAAATGGACACTGTTGAAGACATCGTAGGATACCAGTTGGAAAATAGCTCAGGTATCAACTGTTATGCTAATTTGATTCTGAATGTTGTGTTTCATCTACAAGATCTTCATCATGAAATCGTGGCAAATCGTGAAAAACGATTCTGTTCTTTACTACATCATGTATTTGAACAGTTGGTAAAAATCCATACTGCTTTTGGCATACAGCATCTATAAGATACATATACTAGTTCATTGACATTTACTCTCAATATACAACAAGACGCACAAGAACTTCTAATGTAAATAATCTAATGTAAATGAGAGTCTACATTTTGGCAAATGTATTCGAGATAAATAATAGAGTTAATGCAGATGAAGGAAGTCATTTTACAAAGTGTAAATAGGAAAACACGTAGCTATACATATTGAAAATAATACTCTACGCCAATTTGTTTTTTTTCCTACTGTTCAATGACATTAAAATCACTGTGTAGGGCAGGGGGGGAGGAGCCAAGCTCGCGTCCGAGATGGCCGCGTTTTAGCTCGGCTCCGTTCGCTTTCCTGTCTGAAACGTCTATCCTGTGTTTTATCCTGCCCCGGGAAGTATTCTTTGATAGACTATGGAACTACGACATTTCACAGGCACTTACCGTTTGATCCGTTTGTTCCTGGGTGCCGCGGATCCTGAGCTGCGCCCTTGTCTGCTTCGGGGCCTCCGGAGCGAGCGGGCCTGACACTCTTTGGCGGCGCCCGGGCAGGACGGAGCGCTGTGGCCGGCCCTTGGTGGCGGTGTGGGTTCGGTCGGAGAGGCCGATGTGCAATTAGACCGGTTACGGCTATCCGGGCCTGATCCGGCGGTCATGCGGCCTGGTGTTGGGGCGCTGCCTTCCATGGACGGGGTTGACCGTGTATGTGGCTCGTCTCCCCTTTGTTCTCCGGTCCGGCCATTTTGAGTCCCTCCGCCCGGACTCGGAGAACGGAGCCGGTAGCGTGTGGGGAGCCGGCGACCCGCCTTCTTCTGGTGGCCCCACTTCCTGCTCTGGTGGTGCCTCTGCTGGTGGTCGGCTGTATCCTGTTTGCCCCGCTGGTGTCCGGATGGGGGTCGGAGTTTGCCGCGGCCCCGCCGGGCTTCTAAAATGGCGGCCGACCCCATGTCTCTCGGCCTGGCCGAGATTGGCGACGCTGGTCCGCCGCATGGCACGTTTGCTGAATACTGTAAAGGTAAGCCTACGCTTGGCGACATCCTCGCCGCCTTGCGCTCCTGGAGTGCTCCCATGGCCGCACCTATCATTGACCTGGAGGAGGATCATTTTGCCGGGCCTGCTGAGCCCCCCCCGGTGTGTGCGGCTTCATCTCTGTTGTGTGCTGCTGGGACTTTCCTGGAGGTCGTGGGCCCGGCGGCTGCCGCTGGTGTGGGTGTACGGATGTCCGCTGCCCTCCTCCATCCTGTGCTCCCCCCTGTGCAGGGGGTCCGCCGGCCGGGTCCCGTCCGGACCGGCCTTGTTGGATCTCCCTTTCCTTTTTTGCCTCGAATGGCCGAACGAAGATCCTGTGATTGCTCCGCTGGATCGGCTTCTATCCTATTGTCGTCGGAACTGTGCCTGCATTGCCTGAGTTGGTTGCCGTCCTTTCCTGTTCATCCGGGTCGCAATCGATATGACTTGTGTGGATTGCTGATCGGACTCCCTGTTCTTCGCCTCCTGTTCCTCATGATCTGGTTCCTTGTGCGTTGGACGACTACAGCTTGGGATAAACAAGGACAGGGTTGAGATGAACTTGCCTCGGTGGACTGTTATCTTGCGGTATGGTCGGATGATCCGTTTGTAACTGTATGACTATGTTCGATTCTCCTTCATGTTCCTGGAGCTTATCCTTGTGCTCATTATCTTCCCGTGGGCTCTGAGTATTTTCGGACGGGAGGGTGGGAGCTGATGGGGTTTTGATTATATGGCTCCTCTCCCGTTGCTATTTCCCTGTTTTCCCTTCTTCTTTTTGTCTTCGTGGTTCTTTCTTACCTTTATCTCTTCTATATTTCGGGTTCTGATTAGGGCGACAGGCACGCTGCCGGGGGGTAGGCCATAGCCTTCTGCAGGGGTGCAGGGTGGGATGTGCGGGGTGGGGGGGGGTCTGTCATATTGTGTTTTCCCCTCATTCTTTTTTGGTTCTATGGCTCTTATGTATCCCCTTTTTTCGAGACGCGGTGTCGGCATGTGGCCCCCTGGGGTGTTTTTGCTAGCATGGGCCTTCTGGTATTCCTGCCGTCACGGTTTACTACGCATTCATTCCTCCTGTTGCCACTGGTTCCATGTGCTGGTCTATTCTTGAGTGCTTCGTTAGCCGTGGGGCGCGTGCAGTGCTGCTGCGTTCTTACTTCTCCCCCCTTTTTTTCCTATGTCCTTTCCCCCCCTTTTTTTTTCCCCTCTCCCCCTTTTTTTTTCCTCCCCCGGGTTGTTGTGGCAGAGGGCTTTTTGTTTTGCAAGCCTAATTTTAGTTTTGTATATTATTGTGTGTTTTCGTAGTGGTGGGAGGGCGCTGGGCAGCGGTTGCAATTGCTTATTACTGTGGGACTCACGTTCTGCCTTTGCCAAAATGTACCTGTTTTTTTTTTTTATTTTCCTGTGTTCGATACTTCTGCTTGTTCGCGGCCCACCACGGCCCTCTGGACTTTACGGATTGCCCTTATTCTGAGACACCCTTTCTCTATTATAAAATCAACCTTCTCTCATCCTGTACGTGGTGGTTGCTCGATGGCTTTTTGCCTTTGCTTCTCGTATGGATTGCTGTGATGTCCTGTGGGAACTTCTGTGCTATTTGATATGTTTCTTTTATTGTGGTGGCCGGCCCGATGGGTTGTAGGCCCGTATCTGTGAGCGCTTTCTGTACAATAAAGGTTTAAAAAAAAAAAAAAAAAAAAATCACTGTGTATGCTAAAGTTAACCCCTTTTGCCGCGAATTTCGCCGCAGTGCGGGAGGGGGTTTGGGCGTGGCGCCGCGGTGTTTATGATGACTCCTGGCCGGCATGAGTCACTGTAGAGGTGTGCTCATGACAGCCTAGAGCCGTCAGAACTCCGCCTACTGATTAATTCGCCCGTACAGGCGGGGAATTAATCGCGCGTGGATGGAGCGGCGATGTTCTGATGGCTCCAGGCCGTCATGAGCACACGCCTACCGTGACTCATGACGGCCAGGAGCTGTCATGAGCACCGAAGTGGTTAAGTGGAATCTGAATACAGCAAAAAAGGGAAACTGAAAATGTTGTGCAATTCTATATTTATCTTCCCTAAAAATATAATGATATAATTTCTGTAATACATTACATTAAATAAAACATGTTCTTCGTCTTCTTTATAGTAGCTACTGGTGACGTTTGAAAAGCGTTATAATGCTGTTTAGGACAATACTACTCTGAAATACGTCTACTGACTAATGTATCTAAATTACTTGAAAGGTAAGAATACTTAAACTAATATGTAAATAAAATGTTTAAAGTTAATGTATATGTTATTTGTTTATAATATAAATAATGTTGATCCTTTACACTATTTGCAAACTATCAGCCAGGCAGTCATCCTTTCACGCAAACACTACCTGTGCTCTGATCTATTCTCTCTAGCATAGCTCTTGCACTAATAGGATAACCCAGGCATTATCCTTGCCTTCTTCCTTTCACACAGGCACAACCCATGCACTCATTCAATCACCCAGGGACTACCCCTGTACTCATACAATCACTCAGGCACTACTCTTGCACTCACCCATTCACTCAGGTACTACCTATGCACTCATCTATTCTCTCAGGTACTGCACATGGCACTCATGTACTCACTCAGGGATTACTCTGGCAGTCATTGTTTTACTCAGGCACTTATTTAAGCACTGAGGCTTTACCCTTGCACTCATCACCCAGGCATTAACCATATATTCATGCAATCACCCAGGCACTACTCTTCCACTGAAACATTCACTCAGGCACTACCCGTGCACTCATCCATCCACTCAGGCATTACCCATGCACTCATGTTATGACACAGGCATTACCCTTACACTTATACTATCACTCAGGTACTTCTCATACACTCATCTTATCATGGAGGCCCTACCTCCGCACTCATGGAATCACACATTGAACTACTCTTGCACTGAACTATTCACTCTGGCACTTCTCATGCACTCATCCATTCTCTCAGGAAGTACCCACACACTCAATGAATGACCCAGGGACTACAGTTGGACTAATCCATTCACTCAGGTACTACCCATGCACTCATCCATTCCCATACACTCATGCAATGACCCAAGCATTAGCTTGTACTCATACTTTCTCTCAGGTATTTCCCATACACTCATACAATCACCCAGGCACTACCCCTGCACTCATGCATTCACCCAGGCACTACTCTTGCACTGAACTATTCCCTCAGGTACTACCCATGCACTAATCTCTTGTCTCAGGCACTACCCATGCACTCACCCAATGACCCAGCCATTACACTTACAGTCATTCTTTTACTCAGGCACTACCCATGCACTCATACAGTTAAGGAGGCACTATCTATACACACATCCAATCAATCAGGCAATATCTACTCAACTGTGCAATCATCAAGGCACTACTCTAGCACTCAACCATTCACTCAGGCACTACCCATGTACTCTTCCATTCCCTCAGGTACAACCGATGCACTCATACAATGACCTAGGGATTACTCTTGCAGTCATCCATGCACTCAGGCACTAGCCATGCACTGATCATAGCAGCCAGAAATAACTGTTGCACTCACAAATTCAGTTACTCAACACCAATGCACTTATCTAATCACCCAAGCAGTACTCCTGCCCTTATGCCGTGACCCAGACACTACTCATGCAATCAAGGAGGCACTACCTATACACACTTTCAATCAATCAATCAGGCATTACCTAGACAGTCATGTAATCACCCAGGTACTCCTCTTGCACTCAACATGCACTCGAGCACTATCAATTCAATTTATTTATTATGTTTTTGGCTCTCCGAGGAGGGCCACATAAAGTGTACAGAATTAAACACACAAAAATTACATTACACAAAAGAACAAAGAAAATTAAATCCTTTAAACATCCTCAAATTGATACGAAGCTGACATATAAAGCAAAATTACAAAAATCGGATAGTCAAGACACATCTCCAGAGACATATTAATAAATAGCTAAGAACCCTTTGAAAAAATTAAAAATGTGAAAGCAGAACATTTCATTAGGAGGGCAATAAAGTGCAGACAAAAAATCATTCAAAGTAAAAATGCCAAGATACAGGCAGATAACTTTTAACCATCTGCAGCGTAATTTACGAAGCGCAGGGCAAATCAGCAACACATGCATATAGTCCTGGATGTTTACTTTACAAAAATTACATAAGGGAGAGGAGCCATACCATTTAGATAACAGTCGGTTCAGGGGTAATAAATCATAGCGTAAAAGAAACCAAAATCTACGGATACCATGCGGTAGGTTCCATATTACATAGGGTTGTGGGAGTTTCCACAGGTAGGAATCAAGGAGAGGATCAGGAAAAGGATCAACCTTCCTTTTTTCACAAATTACTTTTTTATCCATCTGGAAACATAAGTCCCATGAAGCTGCTTTTAAGACAGGTTTTAACTGTAAAGGAGAATACAAAAACAAAGCAGTTTCATCTAGTTTTAGAAGGGTTACAGCTTTTCTAAAATTACGGACAAGTTGAGAAAACTCATTAAAATTACCCAATAATTCACTTTTGAGGAGTGCTCTCATTGTCCCTACCTCTGCTCTTGCAAGACAGGCCACCCATCTAACAAGGGCCGATAGTCCCTGTACCCAGCTACTCCTGAGACCAAATTCAAGCCTACAGGCGGCCAAAGAGCACGCAGTGTTTAGGGAGGAGAGAGATCTTAAAAGTTTCCCCTCAATCTTATGGCAAAAGTCCCACTTTTTCACATCTATGAGTTCAATACCATACAGAATTGTAGCGGGGATTTTAGATCTATACACTTCCAGTAAAATCGGAAAGTGCCGTTTCCCCGTTGCATGGTATAGGGATTTTAAACCTTTGCCATGGGCAATAGCTTTGCGTGTACAATGCTCTATATGGAGTTTCTCACTCAAGTTAGCCGTAATGATTTTCCCCAAAAAAGTATAGGACTTTACAACCTCAAGTTTCTGGCCCCCAATAAACCAACCAAAATCAACAGACCGGCACCTCTTCATGCCAGCTATACACATGACTTTACTTTTAGTAATATTAATCTTCATATGATTAGCCACAGCAAAAGTATGAAGAGCATAAAGCGGATTTGCGAGACCTTTTGGGGTTAGGTCTAAAATAAGGACATCATCGGCATACATCAGGCAAGATATAGGGGTCCCCCCAACCACCGGGGCGATGCCCTCTCTAGAGGACAAGGTAGCGGGTAAGTCCGCCGTATACAGAGAGAACAAGAGGGGGGCCAACAGACAGCCTTGTTTAAGGCCATTCAAAGATGGAATTAAATCCGATAACCCCCTTTCGCCCCCCATCAGAACCCTACACCAGGTCTCAGTATGTAGAGCCTGCACCAACTCCAACAGATGGGATGGAAGACCAAGCGCTGCCAATTTTCTCCACAGCGTACCACGGTCCACTTTGTCGAACGCTGTGGAGAAATCAATAAAGGCAGCATATACCACCCCACCTCTCACCTGAACATACTTATCTGTGACCACATGAAGAACAGTAAGGTTGTCTAACGTACCATGGTCCCTACGGAAACCCGTCTGTTCTAGCGGCAAGATATTATTCTCCTCCACCCAACCGGATAGGGATTTTAGAAGACATTTCGCAAACACCTTACCGATTGAGTCGAGGAGAGCAATCAAACGATAATTGCTGGGGTTATCCCTAACTCCCTTCTTAAAGATAGGGACCAAAATACTTCCCCTCCAAGAGGCAGGTACCTTTTTTGTCATAAAACATACTTTAAACAGAGGGAACAAGATTTTACTCCACCTTACGGGATCCGATTTCAGGACCGTCATGGGGAGTTCATCGGGTCCCATTGCCCCGGAAACCCGCATACTTTTTATAGCTAACTCAATTTCTTTCTCCGCCGGGTAGATAGTAAAGCCCACGTGAGTAACATTAATGGCGATATTATTGCCTGAGTTAACACCGGTGGCAAAATTGTCACTTAAAATCCCATTCCCTGCATAAAGATCTCGAATATAGGCAATCCATACCTCTTCCGCTATAGGGATAGGGGAGGGACCCAGTCTAGATCTACACCCCTTACCAATTATCGACCAAAATTCTCTAATCCTGCCATGGACGACGGATTCCCTCAAGTTAATCCATACATTGTCCTCCCTTACTTTTTTTAATTTTAACTGAAATCTACTTTTCTTTCTTTTTAGCCTAGATATTTCTTTCCCACGTTCCGTAACTCTATCAAGATATTGTTCGCGGACCAGTTTGTTTATTTCCCTATTTAGACTACGCAGTGCACTTGGGACCGCCACTCTATTTCTAGGTCGGAGAATATTTTTTGCATGTAAAATAATATTACGCACAAATTCTTCAAAACATGCTATTTCATTCCCATGCCACTCATTTAAGACTAGTAGGGTATTGGCAAGAAAATCCTGTACCCCATTAATGGCTGTGGGATTCCAGTAGCATCTTCCCGAAGAGGCTTGGAAAGCAACATCACTGCCCGTAAAAGACCAAGGCACACTAGTCTGAGGCTTTAAGGAAATAGTAACAAACAGTATACTATGATCGCTCAGAGGAGTACATATTATTTTAAGATCCTGAATAAAAGGATACAAACCATAGTCTGCGATAGCATAGTCTAAGATAGAGCACCCAAACGGAGACTTGTGAGTAAATTTTGCAGGCACGTCAGACGGTAATCTCCCATTTAATATAAGTCCATCGACGGCCGCTAATTCGCTTAACAAGATCTTCCCTCTTTTGTTTGTCACTAATTTATCAGGGAAGAGAGCTTGCGGGACAAAGTACGCCTCTTCTTTAAGTTTGTTCCTAAAAAGATCCAGGCTAACATTGGAAATTTTACAATTCAAGTCTCCGACCAACAGAATATCCGGCGGGGACGGAACATTTTTGATTGAATCAATGTATTGAAATACCTGCTTTAAAATCACATTAAAACGCTCTTCCGGGGGGATATAAACGTTCACAATTACAATAGGGGACTTTATCCCGTTATTAAACAAATTGTCGATGGTGATAGCATGGAAAAGTTTACTTACATCCATGTAATGGGTAAATTTCCAGTGCAATTTATTAGATAGTAAGCAAGCGATTCCTCCCCTAGCATGACCTTTCTTAGAGGGGACGGCAGGAACTTCCAGAACATAATAATCCTTCGAGACCTTCAGCGTATCAATACACCACGTTTCCTGTAGACAGATCACATTCGCTCCCAGAGAAGATAGAAACTCAAACTTCTCTGGGCTACTATGGATCCCTGCGGCATTCCAGGAGATAATATTTAGTGGGGTGTTAAAGATGCTGAAACAATCTTGGATCATCTTTTGATTTAGTTGATAAGGCACTGTGCAGCCAGTTCCACCGATTATTGTCCTCTACCAGAGAGGAGTTCAAAGTCAGCGGGAGTGGCTTTACTTGTGAAACCGAGCGTTTTCCCTTGGACACCCAAATCTTCAGGTCTCTAAGAGGAGCGGCTACCCCATTTTGATCCTCCCTTCTAGACACCTCCATGAAAGACGGGTTTGTATTACCATGGTTAAAGATCGGAAGAACATCAATGCCTATACGCTGGAAGTTCTCCGCTTGCTGTAATATCAAATTCACAATAATAGGAGAATAAAATTTCACCCTTATACTCGTTACCTTGACTTCACCAAACAGGGAGACTAACTCAATATCCCTAGTTTGGATGTGATGAAGACTATCAATCTCACTAAAGCGCTTAAGAAGCCAAGTTCTATTTAAGGGCAAGTCAGCGTCAAATAAAGGTAAAAAATCCAACACTAATGTTTCTACTGGGGCGTTTAAAGTTGTCAAAGGACAGTCTGGAAAATAGCGATCTCCATTCTCTGGCACTAAACGGAAGGGAGAAGCCAAGGGGTTAAGGGACCCATATGAATTTTGACTTAAAGGTCTAATCGCTGATGGAAAGAGGAGACCGGTAGGAGAGCCCACCCTTGGTGGAATAGATTCCAAAATCTTTGGAGGACAAAGTTCACTTTCTACCTTAAAAAAGGTACTAATGGGTAGGTTCCGTTCAATATCCATAACTTCCTTTCCAGGTTTAGAAGATGGCTCCAGATTAATCACTTCATTCTCCAGTACAGACCCTGAAGTTTGGAAAATTATCCGACGCTGCCTTTTCTTCCTATATTTACGAGTTGGTTTCCTTCTATTCCCCTTATTGCTTCTAGATTTCCCATTTTTCCTAGATTTCCCATTATTTACCTTTACCTCATCTTTATCATCGATGAATTCTTTTTTATTTTCAGACACGAAGATGGGAAAAAGGTCCTGAACCACTTTAGGGTCAGATATGGATTTATCTTCCTCCATTATCTCAAGAACTGAATTATTTATACAGTTCGGCACTGCAGTTAAAAGAATAGCTGCAGCATGTGGTATCGAAACCGATGTCCCAGCTTTCGTGTCAGAATCCACTGAAGCCACGTTAGTTCCCTCCCTCGGCCGACTATGTTCGGACATGGGGGGTACATCCCTCAAATCTGATGGCTTTTGTAACAATGACTTCAGTATTTGGGTAACGGATTCCAAAATGCAATCCGAATTGCCAACAAATTTCCCCAAAAGAGATAAAATAGAGGCTAGTAATTGTTCCAAGGCAATCATGGATTCAGAAATTGGTTTTTCACATGCCTCCGATGGACGACAAATACCAGATAGATTAAGGCCCGGGGTCCCTGAAGCAACTAACAAGTCTGACATATCCTGATCATTCAGAGAGGGGGTACTACTATACAACATTAACCCAGATGGGGTAGCTCCCCCTAGAGATTTAATAGGGGCCGAAGGCTGCAGTTTTGCTAAATCTACATACCGGCCACAGAGTTCCTGATCAATACATAATGCAGACAAATCCCCATCCAACCTATCCTTCAGCGGCGTTCGAGGTATAGATGGGTGATTTGTAGATTCGCTCTCCTGCACTGAGGGAAAAATTTTGTTTTCCCCATTCCCTTCAGAAAGAGCAGGGGACGAAGCCCCCACTGGCATCAGTTGTTGTGGTGTGGACTGAGAACAAGAGAGCGATAGATGTATGATAGGTTGCATATGGACCTCCTGGGCCAGGGCACAAGGGGTTTTTTTAGATGATAAGTTAGCGTTCTTCGGGGAGGGCAAATCCCACATTTCGTACAATTGGCATTGACCCTTAAGGGGGGGATTGTTTACCGATTTATTTCTTATACGCTTAATTTCGTTATTTGCACTAGGCAGACCACCCACTTCCCTTCCAGAACGCAATTTCTTATACATCTTTTACAGAAATAGGTCCACAAATTGATATTATAACGATTATTCACCTCCGGGTGAGTGAGCACAAGAATAATACAATAAAACACACTAGTAAAAACCAATCATAAAACCAGTCCTGGAGATGCAACCAAGGCTGCCCGAAAATAAAGTCCGAGGAAGCTGCCAGTCAATTTAGATGAGTGAATTCTTCCAAGAACAGTTATACGTAAAATCCAATAGAGGATGTGAAGTAATACTTAAGTAAAATACCAAAAATCGCTCAATGAAAATAACCGGGCCCAGCCCAGCCTACCTCGGCCACTGAGGGCCACAGAGGGCCCGCCCTTTGCCCGGGCTTAGCCCCGTGCTAAGTCCTGCGCGCGTCCCGCTTCGCGGAAAGCCCAGAGTGTTCTTGTAGCCCTCAGCAGTCAAGGGGGGGGCGTGGCCGCAGCGGGAAGAGGCTACAGCTGGCAGAATAGCCTCGCAGTCCCGCAGCGGTAGGGAGGGGTCAGCAGCTCACGGTCACGGCCTGACACAGCGCTCTCAGCGTCCACGCAGCCCCAGCAGTAGCAGCACAGGTAGGGGGCCAAATCCCTCGCACAATCAGGAATCCAGCAAAAGGGCAGGAAGCAAGTGAATGAGTAGCACCCGCGCAGCGGGTGCTGCGAAAAGTTATACTCCTCGAGGTCCAGGGGGCGTGGCCGCAGCGGGAAGAGGCTACAGCTGGCAGAATAGCCTCGCAGTCCCGCAGCGGTAGGGAGGGGTCAGCAGCTCACGGTCACGGCCTGACACAGCGCTCTCAGCGTCCACGCAGCCCCAGCAGTAGCAGCACAGGTAGGGGGCCAAATCCCTCGCACAATCAGGAATCCAGCAAAAGGGCAGGAAGCAAGTGAATGAGTAGCACCCGCGCAGCGGGTGCTGCGAAAAGTTATACTCCTCGAGGTCCAGGGGGCGTGGCCGCAGCGGGAAGAGGCTACAGCTGGCAGAATAGCCTCGCAGTCCCGCAGCGGTAGGGAGGGGTCAGCAGCTCACGGTCACGGCCTGACACAGCGCTCTCAGCGTCCACGCAGCCCCAGCAGTAGCAGCACAGGTAGGGGGCCAAATCCCTCGCACAATCAGGAATCCAGCAAAAGGGCAGGAAGCAAGTGAATGAGTAGCACCCGCGCAGCGGGTGCTGCGAAAAGTTATACTCCTCGAGGTCCAGGGGGCGTGGCCGCAGCGGGAAGAGGCTACAGCTGGCAGAATAGCCTCGCAGTCCTGCAGCGGTAGGGAGGGGTCAGCAGCTCACGGTCACGGCCTGACACAGCGCTCTCAGCGTCCACGCAGCCCCAGCAGTAGCAGCACAGGTAGGGGGCCAAATCCCTCGCACAATCAGGAATCCAGCAAAAGGGCAGGAAGCAAGTGAATGAGTAGCACTATCCAAGCACTCATCCATTCACTCATGAACTAAATAGGCACTCATGCAATCATGCAGGCACTACAGTTGGAGTAATCCATTCACTCTGGCACTACCCATCCACTAATATATTCCCTCAAGCACTACCCATGCACTCATATAATGACCCAGGCATTAGCCTTGCCCTCATACTGTCACTCAGGTATTTCCCATGCACTCATCCAATCACCCAGGCACTACCACTGCACTCATCCAATTAACCAGGCACTACCCCTTTTCTCACGCATTTACCAACGAACTACCCATGTACTCATACAATCACCTACGCACTACTCTTGCGCACAACCATTTACTCAGATACTACCCATGCATTCATCCATTCTCTCAGGTACTACACATGCACTCATGCAATGACCTAATGATTACTCTTGCAGTCATTGTTTTAGTCAGGCACTATCCATGCACTGATCTAAGCACCCACACATTACTCTTGCAGTCACGTATGCAATCACCCAGGCAGTACCTCTGCACTTATGGAATCACCTAGGCACTACTGATGTCCTCACGCAATCACTCAGGAACTATTCTTGCACTCAACTATTCACTGAGGTACTTCCATACACTTATTCAGTCAAGGAGGCACTGCCTATACACACATCTAATCACTTGGGCATTAACCATACATTCATGCAATCACCCAGGCACTACGCCTCCATTCAAACATTCACTCAGGTACTATCCATGCACTCATCTATTCACTCAGGCACTAGCCATGCACTCATGCAATGACTCGGGCATTACCCTTACACTCATACCTTCACTTAGGTACTTCTTATACACTCATCCAATCACTCAGGCACTACCCCTACACTCATAGAATCACCCAGGCACTACCCATGCACTCACGGAATCACACAGCAACCTACTCTTGCAATCAACCATTCACTCAGGCACTACTCTTGTACTCATCCATTCTCTCAGGCAGTACCCATGTACTCATTCAATGACCCGGGCACTAGAGTTGCACAAATCCATTCACTCAGGCACTACCCATTCACTCATCTATTCACTAAAGCACTACCCATAAACTCATGCGATGACCCAGGCATTAGCCTTGCACTCATACTTCTCTCAGGTATTTCCCATACTGCACTGCCCCTGCACTCATGTAATCACCCAGGCACTACTCTTGCACTGAACTATTCACCTAGGCACTACCCATGCACTCATACTTCCTCTCAGGTATTTCCCATACTGCACTGCCCCTGCACTCATGTAATCACCCAGGCACTACTCTTGCACTGAACTATTCACCCAGGCACTACCCATGCACTCATCCATTCTCTCAGGCACTACCCATGCACTCATTCAATAACCAAGCCATTACTATGACAGGCATCCTTTTACTCAGACACTTCCCATGCACTCATTCAGTTAAGGAGGAAATACCCATACACACATCCAATCAATCAGGCATTACCTACGCAACTGTGCAATCACCAAGACATTGTTCTTGCACACAGCCATTCACTCGGATATTACCCATGTATTAATCCATTCTCTCAGGTACTACACAAGCACTCATGCTATGACCCAGGGATTACTCTTGCAGTCATTGTTTTACTCAGGCACTATCCCTGCACTGATCTAAGCACCCACACATTACTCTTGCTGTCATGCAATCACCCAGGCACTACCCTTGCACTTATGCAATCACCCATGCAGTACCTCTGCACTTATGGAATCACCCAGGCACTACCCATGTACTCATGCAATTACTCATGAACTATTCTTGCACTCAACCATTCACTGAGGCACTCCCATGCAATTATTCAATCAAGGAGGCACTACCTATACACACATCTAACAACTCAGGCATTAACCATACATTCATGCAATCACCCAGGCACTACTCTACTCCTTCACTTAAACATTCACTCAGGCACTACCCATGTCCTCATGCAATGACCCAGGCATTACCCTTACACTCATACTTTCACTCACGTACTTCTTATACACTCATCCAATCATTCAATGCACTACCCCTGCACTCATAGAATCCCCCCGGCACTACCCATGCACTCATGGAATCACACAGCAAACTACTCTTGCACTCAACCATTCACTCAAGCACTACTCTTGCATTCATCCATTCTCTCAGGCAGTAACCATGTACTCATCCAATGACCCAGGCACTAGAGTTGGACAAATCCATTCACTGAAGCCCTACCCATGCACTTATCTATTCACTAAAGCACTACCCATAAACTCATGCGATGACCCAGGCATTAGCCTTGCACTGATACCTTCTCACTGATGCCGCTCGCTAGCTGTGGTGAACTGTGGACTCTCTTATCCTGCATTCTTGGGAGCTTGCCTGTCCCCTGAAAGGAGCATTGTGACCAGCGCTTACCTGAGGCGCTAAACTGAGGTGGAGGATCGCTAAGGGCATCGCGGGCACTGTTGTCCAGCGAGGACGGGGCCGGGACTGCGAGGCCCAGCATTCCAAGCGGCCAGGCAATCGCCACAGCTGGAGCCTCTTCCCCGCCCCGCCTCTCAGCAGCGCCTGAAAACGGCTCGCGGCCCCCGCTTTGCGGGAGCCGCTCGCTAGCCGTGGTAAACTGTGGACTCTCTTATCCTGCATTCTTGGGAGGTTGCCTGTCCCCTGAAAGGAGCATTGTGACCAGCGCTTACCTGAGGTGCTAACCTGAGGTGGAGGAACGCTAAGGGCATCGCGGGCACTGTTGTCCAGCGAGGACGGGGCCGGGACTGCGAGGCCCAGCATTCCAAGCGGCCAGGCAATCGCCGCTGCTGGAGCCTCTTCCACGCCCCGCCTCTTCCTACTTAATCCCACTAATCCCCGCGCACGCGGGATGCGCGCGGGACGAGGACCGGGGCGAAGCCCGGGCAAAGGGCGGGCCGTTTGAGGCCGTTAGAGGTCGGTAGAGATCGGACCGGGCCACCCCCCTAAGTTTTTGCCTATCAGAACACTTCAACCTCAAAAACTTGCCTGGCTACCCTGAAGTTCTGCTCGAACAATATGGCAACGAGGGAAACAAGAAGCAAGGCGACCACCATGGTCACAGGTACTCTGGATAATTTTCTTGCTAAGGCCAATACTGTGGTACACAAGGGTCTTACAGTCTTAGAAAAACATATAGCAGAAGGGATTGAAGGCTCGCACCTGGTTTCCCCAGGGTCATCTTCTAACGTTAGATCATCACAACTGCTGGATGCTACACATTTATCAATTATGGATAGCATCGACCAAACTATAGAGTCAGTACTGCAGCAGTTGAGGACACCATCTAACTCACACAGGGATCGAGACTCAGTCCACATCCTTGATGGGGTGGCATCTTCCCCAACTCCACAGACAGTTCTATTCAGGGACATGGGGAATGGTTCTACTGCAATGGATTACATGGGTCTCCGAGAGGACGCTGTCCCGAAAAGGAAAAGATCGAGGAAGTCTAAAGGTGCTAAAAGGGCTAAAGTAGATCCCACCCCAAATACCGCTGATGACAGCATTGACGCCCCGGGAGCTTCTTCCTTTGGGAGCGTCACTGAAACGGCGAGTCCTGTAGTCCCCGCCCCCAACCTCAAACCCCTCCATACTGGTCCATTTATCTTTGGAGGGGGACTTCCAAACACCTTAGAGCATATTATCTGCTCACTCACTGACATCATTAAAAATCTTTTGGATCCCCTCTCGCTCAAATTGGACTGCATTGAGGCTAGACTTCTAGCAATAGAAAAATTAGGTGGTTGTGGGGCTGATCAGCAAGGGGTGCGACTAAGCGCAAATGGAGCAAATGGGACTAATGCTGGGATCTCTCTTACCGCCTAGTGCTTCTACTACTGTGGTTCCAATCCCGCCAACAACTCTTTCCACGAAGAATGCTCCCACAATCACCCCTCCACAACCTGCCCCTGTACCTCTACCCAGGCAACTGCCTCCTGTGCCGCCAGTTAGGAGGTCGAAGTTACCTACTTCGCCTAGCTCATTGGGACAGGTGAGACCACCTAATGTAATGGCTGACTGCCCCAATCGGATAGGCACCAGCCTTAACCGGCAAAAAGCAGTTAACTTGCCTCCCGAGGCGGCGGCCTATACTGTAATCCTGATGGGGGTACCTGAGCTCTCCAGCAACGTGGTGGAATTTTATGACTCCCTACGCAATAAAGTAATTAGCTGGCTAAATGTTCAAAGGCCCCTACCACCCAATCTAAGAGGAGAATTACTGATGGTCTGAAGGGTCCCATGGGTTGGGTATACTGTGAAGAAAAATGGGGGAGATTGTATTATTGTAAGCTTCAGGAGTTCTCAGGTTGTTACTTACATTTGCAATTGGCTTGGGAGTCCAGGGAACACATCTATAGAACTGGTCCCCCTGTCGTTCTTCTATCCCAATGTACGAGATGCAACTACGAGGAGGGACGACGGCTGGACCAGGGTGGGATTTGCTGTTGACGGGTCAAGGTACAGGCCCACTCGCTGTAATGTATGAAACTTATGAAACTTATATAGCGCAGGACTTACCCTGGGGCATCTCCGCGCTTGCTTAGGGAACCCGTCCTGGTATTCCCCTGTGAGAAACCCCGGCAGGGTATCCACAAGGTGAAAGCCAGGCATCCCGCCGCGAGGGGCCGATGTGGAGATTAAGCAAGCTATTGCCCAGAGTCGCAGAGTGTGACCCCGTGAGTCGAGTAGGCACCGGAGCGAGAATTGTCGAGACCGTGGAATTTATGAGCCCGAGACCCGCCGAGGCGGGGAATCGAACCCTGTTCCACGGTCGATCTCAGATTCCGGGTCTGCCGCCTCTAACCACTGAGCCACACTTCTCCTGTCTATGCCAATTATGCTCACCCCAATAGATACAGTTGCCTCGACCAGGTTGACTGACTCCAGAAGGTTGCATCTGTGGGGGACATTCAAGGTGTAGCTTCTGAAACCGTTGGGTTGGGGACAGGAAGAGATGTAACCAATATCACCATCCGAAACCTTGACGCATCTCCCTCTGAGATCATAACCACCAGCAGTTCCCGGGGTCATCCAGTCAATTTATCCCAGATTCTACTTGGTCCTAATCTAATATTCGAAGCTCCATCAGATCTTGGAATATTAACAGATAGGTCTGAACCATCACCAGATAGGTCTGAACCACTGCTACTAGGTATTGCCACTGAGAGGTCCAGGGGAATGGCATCTAAGACTCCCGTAGGACCCATGAAGGTCCTCTCCTGGAATGTGGCAGGTATTGCCAACAAATTAGACACAAATGATTGGGTTTCCCTAGTAGGTACCAGCGACATCTGTCTCTTTCAGGAGACTTGGGCTAGGGAACCCTTCCTCAGAGCAGGCTACGCAACCTTCTATATTAACGCTAAGTGGAATGGTGAAGGGAGGCCTTCCGGTGGATTAGCTGTCTGGGTGGCTAGTCACATTGGCTGTAATGCGGAGATAGTACCTACTTTCTCGGAGGACATACAATGTGTTCTCCTTAAATGGCCCAATGCCTTAAATCTGGCAATTGTTAATGTGTACTCACGCCCAGTCAGTGCGTCCATGGAATCACCCACTTTGGATGATCTTTCATAATTTCTGGGTCAACTCCCCACCGACTGTAAGATATTGATGGGTGGAGACTTTAACTGCCACTTCGAACCCCTCGAAGGTTTGAAGGAGGGCGCCCTAACTGCTGAAGACGATTATTGGGGGATCCCTCCATGCCAATCCCCTCATCCTAAATCATGGTCACCTCTAGCAGTGCAGATTATGTCCCTGACTTTGAACTTTGCCCTGAGGGCCTGTAATGGGCGCACCCCATCTGATACCCCTTCAACGTGCACCTTTAACAGGAAGGACCACGAATCACGCCTGGACTACATTTTTGTAGATACAGGCTTGTGGTCCAAGGTCCAGGATTTTAGGGTTATAGAAAGATCAGACAGCGACCATAATGCCCTTTGTCTAGATATGGCTCACCCCGCCCCTGCTGTAGGGTCGTCATCTATTGACCCCAGTGAAGACCTAGGGAACCTGGTTCTTAGCACCAATAGACGCAGGGTAAGATGGGGGAAATTAGTAAATTCAAAAGAGAGCATAATTAACATTTACGAATTAGCACTCCCCAAGCTAGACGAAATAGATCGACTGATTAACCAACCTAGAGCCACGGATTTTAATGAAAATAGCCCAAATTCACACAGATTTAATGGGAACTTTAGGAGAGGTTTTTTACCCGGTGGTGGTGCCAAGGAAGAAAAAGACTCGAACCTCAGCTTGGTACAACTCCACCTGTAAAAAGATCAAGACCGAGCTGATCTCTACAATAAAATCCGGCACTAATAAGGACAAGGTTACTGAGCTTAGACGCAATTACAGGGAAGCCATGGCACAAGCAAAGTCAGAATGGGACTGGAATAGATGGCAGGACCTCACCCTAGCACTAGAAACGAGGGACTCTAGAAAATTCTGGTCTCTGGTTAACACTGGCTCAGGAGAACCAAAAACAGCAGTGGAGCCAAACATCGCTGCTTTGGTATGGGAATCCCATTTTAGTAAATTGTACCAAGATACTCCTGAATTTGCTAATGAGGTGGCCCTTGATATTACTAATGGCCTGCAGCTGGACTAGAATTTACATTGGGTGAGGTAGTTAGCGCCATAGAGAGACTGGCGTTGGGGAAGGCCCCGGGACTCGACAGATTGCCCGGCGATCTGTTTAGATACCATCCAGAGATCTGGGGCCCGTACCTTCTAATACTTTTTAATTCCATCCTGGGAGGCATGGAGATCCCCTGTACTTGGCTGGGGGCAGAGATAGTACCAATTTTCAAAAAGGGCTCTCCTCTGCTCCCAGCCAACTACAGGCCGATCAGCCTCATAGATGTACCCCAAAAACTATTTTCTCGCCTTCTCTTGGACCACCTTCTAGACTGGATGGAGGACAACGCGATTCTTAGTCCCCTCCAGGCGGGCTTCAGGAAAAACACGTCCACCATGGATCAGATTTTCCGCCTCGTCCTCCTCTACTGGAAAACAGTGAGGATCGAGGGGGGGAGTCTGTACATGGTGTTCGTGGACCTGAGGTCCGCATTTGACTTGGTTCCCCGTAAGAAACTATGGGAGGTTCTAAAGGAGCTGGGTGTTCCTTCCCAACTACTGTATGCTATAATTAGGCTCCACAAAGGCAATTTTGCTCAGGTTAGGTGTGGGAGGGATGGAGCGTTGTCCTCTAGGTTCCCAGTTCTCAGAGGGGTAAGACAGGGTTGCGTTCTTGCGCCAACCCTGTTCTGCCTCTTTGTTAACAGTGTCATACTCCATCTTGACAATGTCAGGGACAATGATGCACCCTTGCTGGCAGGCAGGAGGGTACCGGCTATCATGTTTGCCGACGATACCCTCCTGCTTTCCAAATCCCCGATGGGGATCCAACGGATATTAGATGGGTTTGGGATTTTCTGCAGGCAACACGGTCTGGAGATTAATACAGAAAAAACAAAATTCATGATATTTAATCCCTCCTTTACAACTAGGCCTAATCCAACACTGGGTTCTACAAGGCTGGAAAGGGTAAAAACGTTCCAGTATCTGGGGGTAACTCTACACGAGAATTTATCATGGGGCCCTCAGATAGCCAGATCCCGGTTAAAGTTGTCTCAATTGTCGGGGGCAATTCTGAAGGTCGCAAATACATCAACCTTTAAACCCATCAGTCCAGCTGTGGAGATGTATAAAACACAAGCCAAAGCGGCCGCATCCTATGGTAGTGAGTTGTGGGGTCACAAAGCCGGGACAGAACTTGTCAGAGTAGAAAATAACTTTCTCAGACGCCTTTTGGTTCTTCCGCAAGGCACACCCTTGCTACCACTAAGACTAGATCTAGGGCTCCCCTCGATAGGGGACGAATTGGAACTAAAACCGTTGAGGTTCTGGCACAGGCTTTGTTCCACTGGCGAACTTGCACATTACAGGGAAGACCTCAAGCACGTCATGATTCTTAACCAGCGCGACAGAATCCCGTGGTTGGCCTTTATCAAAAGAGAACTTCATCGTTTGGGACTTCCTGAGTTATGGGAGGTTCCTGAAAGAGGCTGCCAAAGGGTCCCACGCAAAAGGCTGGTTGAAATATTTAAGGAGAAAAGTCTAGTCTCTCTTGTGTGTGCACCTAAAATCGGCACCCTGACTGAACAATTCCTGGATTCCAAAAATTCTTATCATTTTGAAGGTTTTACGGACATCATATTTCCTATTTTGGAAAGGAAACTGTTCATTCAATGGAGGCTAGGCACCCTGCCCCTGAAAACTTTCACTTGCAAATGGACAATGCGGGATGATAAAATCTGTCCTGGGTGCAATAAGTACGATGAGGAAGAAACTCACGTTTTGTTTTTTTGCCCAGCCTACACTAGACCGAGGAAATGCTGGCTAATGCCATTGTGTAGGAACTTGGGCATAAGAAACTATTTACATTCATACAGAATACTGAAGACAAGTACCCTGCCCCATATAGTTTTTGCAGTTGCCAAGTTTATAATGGCCATGTGGCAGATAAGGGGAAAAATACTAAAAGACTGAAAAGTGATATGAATTGTAATGAAATCGCTCCTCATACCCAGACTCTCCAGGGAAATGAACTACTTATGAAATGTACCATGTCATGTTTTTATTGTATGTCGGATGTGTTTTAAATGTTTTTAATGCTTTTAATGAATCTTTTATGGTCTCAAATGGCCAAAATAAAGAATTTTTGGATTGGATTGGATACCTTTTCTTAGGTATTTCCCATACTGCACTGCCCCTGCACTCATGTAATCACCCAGGCACTACTCTTGCACTGAACTATTCACTCAGGCACTAACCATGCACTCATCCATTCTCTCATACACTACCCATGCACTTATTCAGTTAAGGAGGAACTACCTATACACACATCCAATCAATCAGGCATTACCTACGTAATCGCACAATCACCCAGGCACTACTCTTGCACTCAACGATTGACTCAGGCACTACCCATGCATTCATCCATTCCCTCAGGTTCTACCAATGTACTCATACAATGACCCACTGATTACTCTTACAGTCATCCGTGTACTCAAGCACTAGCCATGCACTGATCTAAGCAGCCAGATATTACTCTTGCACTCATAAATTCACTCAATGCACTTATCCAATCATCCAAGCAGCACTCCTGCACTTGTGCAATCACCCAGGCACTACCCGTGCACTCATGCATTTAGGAGGCACTACCTATACACACATCCAATTAATCAGGCATGCAATCACTCAGGCACTACTCTTGCACTCAACCATTCGCTCAAGCACTTTCAATGCACTCATCGATTCACTAAGGCACTAAATATGCACTTATCCAATCATGCAGGCACTACAGTTGGACTAATCAATTCACTCAAGTACTACCCATGCACTCATCTATTCCCTCAAGAACTACACATGCACTCATGCAATGACCCAGGCATTAGCCATGCACTCATACTTTCACTCAGGTATTTCCCATGCACTCATACAATCACCCAGGTACTAGCCCTGCACTCATGCAATCACCCAGGCACTACCCCTATACTCAGGCAATCACTGACATACTACCCATGAACTCATACAACCACTCAGGCACTATTACTGTTGCACTCAACCATTCTCTCAGGAAGTACCCATGCAGTCATCCAATGACCCAGGCATTTCTCTTACAGTCATCCTTCAACTCAGGCACTACCTATGCACTGATGTAATCACTCAGACATTACCCTTGGACTCATAAACTCACTCAGGCAGCACTTATGCACTCATCCAATCACCCAGACAGTACCTCTCCACTTCACCCAGGCACTACCCATGCATTCATGTAATCACTTAGGTACTACTCTTAAACTCAAGACACTACCTATGAACTCTTTCAATGACCAAGTCATTAGCCTTACACCTATACTTTCACCCAGGTACTTGCTACACACTCATACAATCACACATGCACTACCCCTGTAATCATACAATCACCTAGGCACTACCCATGCACTCATGCAGTCACCTAGGCACTACATATGCACTCATCCATTCCCTCAAGCACAACTCATGCACTCATCCATTCACTCAGGTACTACCAAAGCACTCATCTAATCATCCAGGCAATACACCTGCACTCATAGAAACCCTCAAGCAGTACTGTTGCGCTAATTTTTCACTCTGGCAGTGTACATGCATTTATGCATTCACCCAGACACTACACACATACACATACTATGACCCAGGCACTATGAATGCACTCATGCAATCATTCAAACACTACTCTTACACTCAACCACTCACATAGGTCTTATGCATACAGTCATCCAACCCCTCTGCCACTAATTATGCCCATATCAAATCACACCAGCAGTATTCTTTTACTTATTCATTCACTTACGTATTATGCATGCACTCATCCACTTACTGAGATACTACTTATACACAACTCTAACATTGATCATACATACATTCTTACAAGCAATCACTTTCACTATATACAAATTTTCTATTTTTAACCAGTTTAATTGGTTCCTTTAGAACTTTTTTTTTGGGAACAATGTTTTCTTATTGTATTTTCTGAACTTTTTGTGTGTTTTTCATTAACGAAGAAACACAAGCAACAAAACAAAAATAAAAAAATTAACACTTATGTGCTCTGAGGAGAGTTTTGACAGTGTCAATGGAGGGCTCTCCAACACACAGAGTCGTGAAACATTTTCTGCAGTGGATGCCAGCATCCGCCATCTCTGGAACAATGAGACGTTGTGGAGTATTCAAACCACCCCTGCAGATGAGGATGATTGTGTTCCATCATCACTGGCAGCATCTTCCCTTCTTCGGAGCTCCACCTCTCGTGCAAGACGAGCATGGTGTATTGTTTCCAGATGTTTCTTCATTGAAGAAGTACTTCATGAGTACTTGTTCTCTAATCCTCTAGAGAGGACTTTGTGGTAAATTGTACAGGTCACCTTACGTGTGTTGACCTTCTTCTCACCTTCAGACACAGTAAAGAAAGCCCACACAATACTTTCCTCTTTCTTCTTCATTGGCTCCTTCACCTCTTCCATCTCCTCCTCCTGGTCTTCAGGGAACGCTGATGCCATTTTGCTTTTCAAAAATGAATACACCCCAAAAAATACAAAATTGACAGAGCCTACAAAACAGGTAGTCTGTAAGCAAGACACACCCAAAATGAAAGGCCTGTAAGAGGTTTTAGATCCACCTACCAACAAAATGAAAACCTCTTTACCCATAAGAAGCTTTTTTTCGATATGACATGAAGTCGCGTAGAGGTCGCGCACCCATCGCACATACGTCGCGTACCCATAAAATGTGCTAAATGTAATATAAAACATTCAATTACTATTAGGATATTGTGTTTCAAAGTATTTCAATGAAAAGTCTTTATACAAAACAGATATTTAAACTTGAAACATTCATATTTCATACTTTTGAAAATTCCGCCGGGGTCGCATCCCATACGAGATCCCGGAAATACGTGACGGCAGGATTGGCGACCCCTACTCGTCCCGTGCTCCATGGTGCAGCGTACATATAAATATGCTTTAAACATCTTAAAAATATTGCAAAAGAACACAAATACAAATTTTTAGGATTGATTAATAAACCTCTTTGTTAAAAAAAATATTATTTTGGTGTAAGTATGTAGTTTAAGATTACATTTGTGTAACGGACTAGCGCACCTAACGCGTAGATCCGCATCCGGTACGCGACATCATTGAGTCCACAAAAATCTGTTAGAAACATTTTAAAACAAATGTATAACTTCTTTATTACTATTTTTATGTACTCTGTAATAAACCTCTATGTCCAAAAATATATTCATTTGTTCTAAATGTTTTTTAGAGTGATATTCGTATAACGCAGCCACGCACTCACCTTGTAGGGTCACGTACAGTACGCAATACCACTGCGTCCACAAATATATGTTAAAAATGTTTTGAAACAAATTTATAATGTCTTTATTACTATTTTTATGTACTCGGTAATAAAGATCTACGTCCAAAAAATATATTAATTTGTTCTAAATATGTTTTTTAGAGTGATATTCGTATAACTGGTCTGCACACCCACTGTAGGGTCACATATGGTACGCAACCCTTTTAAAAAATATATATTTATATACAAAGAAGATAGTTATCATAGGAAAAGAACAAAACAAGTTTCACACTATTAAAAGCAATCATACAAAATTAATTTAGCAAAAAAACTTAAATCATATCACACTGTACAAAATCACAAACAAGAAAACAATGTTAACTCAAATAAATAACACTATGAATCAGTTGTGTTAATATATTTTTAGATACTGATTATAATTATTTTAGAACTTTATAAACATACTTAAAAACCAGACAAAAAAATAAAAAAATACATACAAACATCTTTTCAAAATAAAATGGTTTCAAAAATCTTAAAAATTAATTGAAAACACCATAGGTTTCGGGGACTTTATAGTTAGGAATTAGCATTTTTTTAACTTAGAAATTCAAATACCATAGGTTTCAGGGACATTATAATTAGGAATTAGCATTTTAAAAACCTTAGAAATTCATTGAAAAAACCATAGGGTTCAGGGAAGTTATAGTTAGGAATTAGCATTTAAAAACCCTTAGAAATTCACTCAAAAAACCATGGGTTTCAGAGACATTATAGTGAGGAAATCGCATTTCAAAAATCGTAGAAATTTACTGAAAAAAAGAGGTTTCAGTTATATTATAGTTAGGGTGACATTTTACTCATATAAAATCAGAGAAATTCAGCAGTTATAGTTGGTTAAGCTAACTATAACTCACGCCCCCTCAATACACTGTTGATGACGTCGCATATTACATCACATATATATAGTCAGTGACATCACTGATGACATCTCAAATGACATCACTGATGAATGATTTTGTAGCTCATAATGAATGGTGAATGATTTTGTAGTTCATAATGTAAAAGCAGTGAAAGGGTAAATTGGTAAGGCTTCTACCTTTTAACACTACTAACTACAAAGCGAGACATAAGGTTAAGGATGAACTGGAAGGAATTCATAAAGTTAATCCCCAGCCCCAGTTTGTGGGATGAATTTCAAGAGGAAAGGGAGGCTAGCCTGAATATCCTGCACCAGTTATTATTAAACAGAAGAAAGTGATGTTAAAGGGAGAAGGATCGGGGATTTACTAAATCAATTTAGTCTTGTAGTCATTAATGGAAGATGTAAAGGAGATCAACCCAGTAAGCCTACCTTCAACAATGGAAAAACGTCCTTACTGATTGACTACGCAATAATATCTATCAACAAATTCTTCCTAGGTGAGGATTTGGTCATAGGGAATTAGATGACAGTGATCATCAGTCACTCGTATTGATACTTAGAGCTTCATTACGATGTAAGGTGGACGCCGTGGTCACGGGACTGACTGACCTCCAGTCCGCGGTCCCAACACCGCCATTACAATGCGACTCCACATGGTGCGGTCACATATTCCATTTCACTAGGGGAACTAGTGCTGTGGCGGTAAACCGGCCGTGGCACAAGCTCCCATGGAGAAATGGGAGACTGTGTTAATCCATGCACTGTGTGGCAGGCACCAAAGGTGCCCTCCTGGCCCCCCACCAGAGCCTGCAGGACATGGGGCCCTGCTACAGGCCCCAAAGTCGCTTTCTGTAAGGAGTTTCATGTCAGAAATCCGGACATGAAAAGCCTGTCGGAAAGCAACATCATAATCCTCACGGAGTAAATACCGTACCTGGGGGATAATGAGTGGCCTCTGACTGGCCGACAAGCTCCTTGAGCCTGTCCAAAGCCAGTCGGTCCGACCCGCTTGTTTCAAATCCAACAGCCGTCATCAGAATAAGGCTGTCGGATTTGAAACAACCTAGAAAGTGAGTCGAAAGCCTCCAACCTGCAGTCGGAGGCATTCTGACTTGCATCGTAATAGGCGCCTTAGTTGGTTGGTCAGAAAGAGCGAGGTGGTGAAATTCATTGAATGTACGGTTTATGAATGGTCGTAGAATAATATGGCCTGTGAAAATGATTAATAAGGTAAAACAACTTGTGCAGAACCTTTCATTGCTTCATAGTGGAAACTGTGAGGAAAATATTTGGTTAGACAATGCAAAAATGATAAACGATATTCACCAATTCTCTGCTAAGTTCAGAAATATTAATATTAAGAAACAAATCACACAGGGTCAGAGTGCAAAAAATTTAAAGCAAAGAAAGCTTTATATAACAATATACAGGAGGCTTATGAAGTGCAACCTATGATCAGATATAGGCAGATCAAGGTATTCATGAGAGAGTACAGGAAGGAAATCAGAAAGATTGTTTGGGAAGAGAAGTCCTTATGGATGGAGGTCAGTTCAGCTGTCTTTTAGAAAGTATTGGGCAAAGCGAGAAGCGTTATAAACAAACAGGAAGCCTGCTCAGTTGATGAGGGACAGTGGGTCAAGTACATTACAGGCCTCTATGGTATTAAGAATGAAGGCATTAATGTAAAGCTGTTGCATAATGACTCGAACAGTTGCCTGAATGCCATGAGTTTCAGAATAGAGAATACAAATATCATCCCTTCTGTAAAGGAAATGACAACTATGACAATGAATTTGAAGAGTTCACAAGCCCAGGCACAAAATGGGTTGTCTGCTGGTATATTAAAGATGAATCCCGACCATTAGGCACAAGTATTGACACCCCTGTTCACTACTATAGCTCATGCAAATAGAATACCAGATTCCTGGAAGGGGAGTATTCGAATTCCAGTTTTTAAAAAAGGGTCCAGGGAAATGCCCAATAATCATAGATTGATAAGCTTCCTGGATATACCCAATAAAATGTATGCAAAACATCTGCTGCAGGCGAAAGAAACATGGGTTGAGATAGAAGATATTCTCCCGAAAGTTCAGCTGGGGTACAGAAGGAACCATTTAACCGTTGATGGCTGTTTTGCATTGAAAGTGCTAGTAGAGGATTATGCAACAATAAAAAATCTAGCAATTTATGTAGCGTAGATAGGTCTATCTACCGCTTTTGATACGATCAACCGAAGTAAACTCGAGGGCAAACTTACAAAGTGGAATATACCCCTGGGCTTACTGAAGTTAATCATACAATTACATGAGGTCTCTTGGACCCAAGTTGAACTGGGAAGCAATTGAGCCTTACAAAGTAAAATCTACACCTCAAATGGGCTGCAGCAAGGCTGTATATTGACTCCATTGCTTTTTTCTTTATGTATCTCAGATATTCCGGCGAACCCGATTCCCAAACACACATTTCCCCCAAAACTAGGAGAGGAGATTATTATGTTTATATTTCATGCATACAAAACTATTTTGCTAGCTTGCACTCCATTAGGCCTTCTGATGCAGCTTGATGCTTTTACAACGTATTGCTAAATTAATACCTAGTAATTAAAATAGCAAAAACTGAAATAATGATATTTTTGAAGTCAAGGATTGAGCAAGGCCATCTAAAATTGCGAATTAGAAACAATAAACTAGAGTTTGTAGAGTTTGTAAAATAGAACAAATACTTAATTTTAAGGGACATTTGGACCCGCAGGAGCAGAGGGCGAAGACAGTTGCTTGGTCGCTGAACAATCTGGACTTTGCAAAGGAATACAAGTCTCTTAAGGTACTAAAAGCAATCTATACACTAAATATTGTGAGTTTACTGCTCTATGGCTCTGACATTATGGCAGAAACTGATATAATACACCTTCAATCAGTAGAAATAGTAATCTGGAAACTTTAGCTCAACCTGCCAAATTATTCTATTAACAGTGCTCTTAGACTGGTATTATTAGGCATTGTTAACATCAATGTAAATATTAGCAGAGAATTTTAAATTATGGTGCAAAACTATGGTCATACTAAATGGGTTCATATAGATATTTGTTAAAATGCCAGTTGTAACTGAGCAACACAAACATTTGAACCTCAAATGTATGTAATGTTTTGCAGGCCCTAAATTTGTCTTCGGCTTTTACTTATAATGATCTGCAGCTGGGGAAAATATAAGATACAAAAATGTTAAAAGGTCATTTGTTGGGGGAGGAGCCAAGATGGCGGACGGGACGGACGTGTGAGCGCCCGGCTCCCCAAGCCGCCTGACTTCACATTGATATCCTGGAATCTATCCTTGCCTACACCGTGCTAAGATGAGGACACGAACGCGCTGATGACATTCGCGTTCATTTGAGATCTCCGCCGGCCGTTTTGGATGAAAACTCATGGAACTCGCCGATCACCGGGGCTGCCCATGAACCCTGTGCCGATTGCCGCCGCTGGACACTGCTGCTCGTGACCGGTGGGACGGGCTGTGGGGGTACCGGTGTTTGGGACTGCGTGCCGATTGCGGTGAATAGACGGAGTTTCTCCTGTCCTTTGTAGTGCGACTC
Source organism: Lissotriton helveticus (assembly GCF_964261635.1). Classification (NCBI taxonomy): domain Eukaryota; kingdom Metazoa; phylum Chordata; class Amphibia; order Caudata; family Salamandridae; genus Lissotriton; species Lissotriton helveticus. The sequence goes on from NC_136067.1 coordinate 1,053,066,039, forward strand.
CCGTTGGTTCAGGGGTGTGTGCTTGGGAGACTGGAGCCCTTCGTACTGTGCTTTCCACTTCTACGCTGCTCCTAACTTAGGCGGACTCCATCTTGCGGCGTCCTTTCAGCTGTGGACTGCCCGTACCCACGGGAGGCGAGGGGGCTCTCACTGTGCACAGCCCCCTGTACTGATAGCCTCGTGCCCTTCCGTGTTTGAACGATGGTTCTTTGACAACGGAGCCGCCCCCCTCCCTCCGGTGTGGACTCGCGGACGAGATGGTAATGGCGCCTGCCTTCCAGCATGGACAGAGGGCTGCTCCCCTATCCCCAGTTTGTGCGGACCTGCCTGCACTTGAGCCGGAGGCTGAACCGAATGCGTCACCGTCCAGAGAGGATCGGCTGGTGCTACGGAGTGACCTGACCTATGGTGATATCCTGGATGCCCTTGCAGACTTATGGGCAACATGGCGGCGCAATGCTCAAGAGCTGGGGGGGCAGATCGAGGAAGCTACGTTTTCCATACAGCGTCCGAGGTTGCCTGTCTCCCTGCTGCCTACGGACATTCCTACAATGGATACAATGTTGCGGCATGTGCGTACTGCTACAAAGTCTCCCCTTGCTCCGGGAACTGTGACTCTGCCAGAACAACTGCTATCAGAGCTCCGCTTATCGCCCCCCCAGTCGTTTGCCCCCTTCGAGGGTTTTGCCTCCGGAGCCTCCTTTCTACTTGGTTGGAGTGAGTGTCATCCTGCATGGCAGGGGGGGTTCGTCATTTTGGCCGCTGAATTTGTTGGTGACTGGGGACATTCGTCTTCTTCTCTTCTATTCCTTCCATGTCGAGAGTGGCCATCTTGCTCCTTTGTTCTGCCTGCGCTGTATCCGTGGCGATGGTCATGCTTGGAGAGGTTTCATCGTTCTGGCCAGGGTTGAAGGTGCTCCTCGCCTCGGCTTTGCTTGACCGGCTGGCGGAGACCTGGACTGTACTGTATTTTACTATGCTGACTGTGTTGCATGTGCAGCTTTTCCCCATTTGAGATTGCGATTACTAAATTCTGTTGTGTTTCTTGTCGATGGGGAGGCGGTTCTGTACGGGCCCGGGGTGCTGCGTGTGACTGCTTTTTACATATAAGAGCTGGCTTTGTCTTGCACCCGCGATCTGGCCAGGGTTAGACTGATTCATAAAGCTATGGCTTCCCGGGTGGGCTGGACAGGGATTGGAACTGCTTCGTTTATGCTGTGAGCACACATCGCGAAATGACTTTTTCCATCTATGTTACTGTTGCAATTTATTATAGCACTGCTGCTTTCGTAGTAGGAGATTTTTGGTGTGTGGCAGCTGTGGATGGCCGAGGGTCCCGGGCGCTCTGAAGTTAAGTGGGCTCCTCCCCACCTTCTTTTGTTTCCTTTCTCTTTTGGGAGTGGTAGAATAGCTTGTTCTTTTCTTCCTCCCGATACTTCAAGAGTGAAAATCTTTCTTTTCTTTCTTTTCTTTCTTTCTTTTCTATTCTTGGTCTGTATTTCGGGTTTCTTTACTGGGCGACAGGCACTTTGCCGGGGGGGGGGTAGGCCGTAGCCTCCGGATTGTTGTAGGGTGGGGGGGTAGATTTATTTTTCCCTTTTTAGTTTCTATGGGCCTTATTTTTCTAATTTCTGCGCTTTCTTGTTCTGGTTTCTGTTCTGGGTCTGCAATAGGGGTTAGTGGGGAGTGGGTGGCGCTGAGGGTGGTACGTGAATGCGGACTGCAGCTCCTGTTGTTTTGTATGGTACTGCCGTATTGACGGGGTGTTCTTACTAATGTTGTTCTTATTGATGCTGCCTGCTCATGTCGTGAAGCTAATGTCCGGACTCAGTTCTTCTTGTTTCTATTCTTTATTGAGTTATATTTCGATCAAAAACTTTCAAATTTAACCTTCCATGCTCCTTCTCCTCGGCGACATAACTCCATTCAGTGTAACTGCTACTAATTGCTGCTATCTTGCCTGATGCCGCTGAGGAGCCGCATTGCTCACACTTGTGCTTAAAGTCTTGTGGCCGGCCTGATGGTTGTAGGCCCGTATTTGTTGTCTTTTTCATGCACAATAAAGGTTTTAAAAAAAAAAAAAAAGGTCATTTGTTGCAAGTGGTTATAACGATTGTAGGAAGAGACCACAGCTTGTACATTTAATACACAATGAATTTAAAGACAAGTCCCAAAAGAATCTGAAGATATAAAAGCACAAAATGGCCAGCGTTGGATATTGAAGCCGAGAATAGGACAAGTTCCGTCATTTACAAAGTGGAATTGGAATTCCATCATACATTATCAAATAGAGAATCTAAGTCCATGTTGCGCACAGTGTACTTTAACACTGTCATATTTAAATTGTTTGTAGTGCTGAAAGGAAGAACAAGTATCACTCATTTTTAGAGAGCTCCAGATTCAGCATTCTCAAGACCTATTACCTCTAATTTTAAAATGCAGCAATATTAAACTGTGCTCAAGGGTTGGCAAATATTTTGAGATGGTAGAAAATTGGTTGAGCAAAGATATGAATTTTTATTGATTGTATTTTTTTTGGGATTTTAATTTATTTTATTGGTTTTAACAGCAAATGCATGCATTACAAAGCAGTGTGGAAGCCACAGGAGTGCATGATCAACAAGCTGGGCAGTCCATTTCAAATAACTTGACATACCGCCTCCAGAGTTCATAGATCCCCGGCGGCAACTGTGCTTGGAGTCCCTTCCAAAGGTAGTGGCATGGAGCAAAGATCTGCCATATAGCCTGATTAACAAAAACAACAATAAAAAGGTGAACCGGACCCACCCCCTCCCCCAAGCCTCCCCCCTCCCCAACCAGTGTGTTGGATCAAATGAATGTAGAGCATAGCGTTCCCAGAATTCTCAACGTGTTCCTTTTTCAGACTCTGGAAGACCATTTCCGCGGCTGTCAGGCGCAATAGATGGAGATATGTAGGACATGTGATCTCTTTGAACTCTTGGGAAAGGAGCGCCAGCAGTGGCTGTCAGACTGTGCGAAATGTTGCCGCAGTTTGTGTGAGTGTGGCTTGAATACGCTCCATTCCCAATGTGAACCAAAGTCTATGGAGCCAGCCCTTGTGGGTGGGTCTAGTGGTCGTCCCCCAGAGGGATAGGATGTGTTGGGAAGCCGCCTGTATAGCAAGACCCATTTGGCGACCCCTCACAGATTTCAGAGGGAAGGTAAGTGCATTCGGGAGGCCGAGGATGGTGTAGGCAGGGAATCTTGGAATCTCAGTGTCCAACGCGCTATCTATCTCATTAAGTACAGCTGTCCAATACTCCATAACCACTGTGCATTCCCAAAGTAAGTGTGTCAGGGTATCTTTTTCCCCACAGCCTCTCCAGCAGGACGCGCTTCGGCTCGGATTGCCTCTGTTGAGCCTCACATGGGTGAGGTACCAGTACACAGCCAGTTTCATCGCCATCTCCCGGCCCGCTGCATTCCGTGCCGTGTGGTTGGCACTGTAGTAAATCGAGTTCCATTCCCGAGTCGACAGAGTCCTCCCTAATTCCCCCCCCCCCCATCGTCTCTGCCCCGCGGAGTGATGTGTCTCGGGAGGTGGGGTGAGCAGTTTATATAAATCTGTGATAAGGTCTCTATCCGATTCTTTCGTGACCAGCCATCTTTCGAACTCAGTCATATGCCTGCTAGCAAATGGGGCTTGTTCAGGTTGTGTGAGCCAGTTCCTGAGTTGAAAGTACTGATTAAGCTGTGGCGAGACAATATCATTTCTCCGGATTTCCCCGGGCCAACTCCAAGAGGGGAATGAAGCCCTGCACATCGAAGAGGTGGCCCGCCGATCTAAAGCTGGAGCTACGCCATTGTGGGAATGCTCGGGGATCAGTGCCAGGCAGGAACTCTGGGTTGTCCAAGAGAGGGGTGAGCGGGGAGGGGAAAGTGGTAAGAGCACGCTTGACAGCAACCGTATCCCATACTCTCAAAATGGTGCGGGTGATGGGGGAATGCTGGAGGTAACGTGGCCTGTGAGCGCGACGAAGGAACGGTATTTTCCACAGGGATGTTTGAGCCATGGCCCTGTCTTGGAAGAGCCACCTCTTCTCTGACTCAGGTCTATACCACTCCACCAAGTATTGCAGTTGCGCTGCCTGAAAATATTGTTGAAGATTGGGAATCCCCAGGCCCCCTTCGCCCATCTCCCGGTATGCTAGTTGCTTGTGTAAGCGTGGTCTCTCCCCCCCATATAAAGTGGTGGAGAGCCTTTTGTAGAGTCGCAATGGACCCGGCCGGTGGGGACACTGGAATAGTTTAAAAGACGTAAAGAATCTTGGAGAGGGCCGACATTTTCACCGCCGCAATCCTCCCTAGCAAGGAGAGCGGTTGCTTGGACCAGCGAGTCAGATCCTTTTGAATCTGCGACGTGAGAGTAGCATAGTTCAGTGCAATCGTCCGATCGACGGAGGGAGCAAGGGTGATACCCAGATATGGAAGCTGTGGGCAGGCCGTGCGTTCTTACCCAGCGGCAGGATCAAGGACTTCCCTCTGTTCATCCGGAAGCCCGACACCTTCCCAAAGGAGTCTACCTCGTCCAGAAATGCTGGCACTGAGCTCTCGGGGTGATCGAGAGCCGCCAAAATGTCATCAGCATACAAGCCTATAGAGTGTGGCTCCCCACCGAAAGTTATGCCTCGAATGTTAGGGTTGTCACGCACTTTCTGTGCCAATGGTTCGACATAAAGCGCGAACAGGAGAGGGGAAAGGGGACACCCCTGTCTGGTACCGCGTTGGATTTCAAAGGGGTTAGAGCGCAAGCCACCCAGGCGAAACCGCGCCAGAGGATGATGGTAACAGCTCGCCACCCAGGCCTGGAAACGCTCCCCTACCCCAAAATGTGTCAGGACCTTTTGTAAGAAACCCCAATCAACCCGGTCAAACACTTTTTCAGCGTCAATGGCTAATAAGACCAAGTCCGATTTCTGGAAGTGAGTTTTATCAATCAAGTGTAGGAATCGCTTTGTATTGTCACTACATTGTCTACCTGGGACAAAGCCCAATTGATCCGGCTCTATAATCCCGGGTAAACAAGGTCCAAGTCGCGTGGCCAACATCCCTGTAAACAACTTAAGGTCAAGGTTAAGCAGAGAAATTGGTCGGAACGCCAAGCATTGCGTGGCATCCTTGCCCGGTTTGGGCAGCACCACGATCTCCGCTTCCAACATGTCGGCTGGGATGGAACCGGGGCCTTGAAAGGAATTAAAAAGCTTTGTGAGTATTGGGGCAAGCAACAAACAGAAAGATTTATAAAAACCAGCGGAGAAACCGTCCGGGCCCGGCGACTTAAGGGGTTTGAGGCGGGATATGGCCGCGACCACCTCATCGAGTCGGATTGGGGCATCCAGGGCGTTCAAATTTGCTGAGTTCAGCAGCGTAGTAGCGACGTCCCTCAGATAGGTGTCGGTGTCTGCCCCCACACCGTGTCCGTCTGATACAGTGAGGCATAATCATTTCTGAATGTTTCCGCTATCTGCGCTTCATCTCGTACTTCATCCCCATCCCCGTTATGTACGATTAGGATTTTCGAGCGCTGGACCTTCGCCCGTAGTGCGCTTGCAAGAAGGCGACCAGTTTTGTTCCCCCCAACATAATAAGTATGTCGCAGACAGAGAGCCGCATATTCGGCCCTATCGGTATCCAGACCTGCCAGCTGAGCCCTGGCCGCTTTTAATAGCTTCCAGACCCTGGGCGCCCCTGTGTGACCATGAACCCGCTCTAGCTCTACAACCTGGGCTGTTAGGGCCTCCCGCTTTACTTTACGTTCCTTAGACTCCGCCGCTGCCACCGCAATAAGTTCGCCCCGAACCACCGCCTTCAATGCTCCCCATAGTGCCGACACTGGCGTTACAGGACTATCATTGATCGCTAAATAGTCAGTGATGCACTTTCATAGTTGCTGGGCCACTTCTGTGCGCTGCAGGAGGGGTTGCCGTAGCCTCCACCTACCTGGGGGCCTCCCGACAGTAGGGACTCTAAGCGTAAGATTCACAGCGTCATGGTCAAAGATGGCTGCCGGGGTGATGCTCACATCGGCTACCCGGGCCTCCAACTCGGAGGAACCTATAAAATGGTCTAATCTGGCATAAGAGCGATGTACATGAGAGTAGAAAGTGTACTGTGAGGCGCCTGGGTGTTTAGCCCTCCACATATCCACCAGCCCCCTCTGCAGTAGCCATTCCTTACTTGCCCCTGAGACAGCGCCTGTACCACCATATCTGTGCCCCGATCTATCCTTGTCAGTCTCCATCACTAAATTAAGGTCCCCCCCCCAGGAGTAGAAGGGGGTCCGAGGAGCGCAGTACCTTCGAAAGGGCATTTCTCAGGAAAGGCTCATGCCCCGTGTTCGGTACATATAGGGACCCAACCGTTATCTGCTGACCGCCCACCGCAAAGCTATGTGCTAGCAATCTACCATTAATCTCTCCCATCTTGTCCCTGACCTGTCCATGGAAGTGTTTGGCCACTAGAATCGCTACCCCTGCTTTTTTCTCTGGCATTGAGGAAAAGAATTGTTGGGGGAATGCTCGGGACCGTAACCTGTGCCAATCTTTAGAAAGTAAATGTGTTTCCTGAAGCAAACAAATCTCGGCCCCGGAATTCTCGAGATATGATAACACTGCCCTCCGCTTAATGGGGTTGTTCAGGCCTTTCACATTGAGTGTTAGAATTTTTAAAGTAGTTTCTGCCATCATGGAATCAGTGGATAGTGTTTGCTAAGGAAACCTGGTGACATTCTGTCCAGCCACATTTTCGAGCCCTGCCCCTTCCGACACACTGGTTCCCACCCGGTACCCCCCCCCCCACGAACTCCCGTGTCGACACCCAGCACCCCCCTGCCCTGACCTCCTACCGCCTCCCGTGGAACCACCCCTCCCAACCTCCCTCCCGACCCCTTCCCAAGGCCCCCTCCCCCAACACCCCAGTCCCTTCCACCTCCCGCCCTAACCCCAACAAACAACTCCCCAAATGGGTTCATAGTCCTAGGCCAGTTAACACCAAGTTCTGGCCTGTGGTAACGTTGTGTGAAGGAGCAAGTGGTTGTGGCGACCCGTTCGGCCCCCCGCCAGACCCGCTAGATCAAAGTACAAGGAAAGCCCTCATCTCTGTTAGGTCAATTCAATGCCGCTGTGTCCTTAGACACTTCCTGAATGGCCGAGGCCTGTTCCTGCGCCGCAGTGGCTGGATCCGGTTTTAAGTTGACCTTGGGCGAACGTCTGTGGCCCACTCGTTGCCACCCATCTCGCGAGGGCCGCGGCGATTTCTCTTGCGAAGATCGCGGGGAGTCTTCCTGTGGTTGGGATTCCTCGGGAGGGTCGATGCCCAGAAGGGCACACGTGTCTTGCAGGGATCTGAGTTGGTGCAGTGACCCTTTCCATTTAAAGATCAGCCTAAAGGGGTGGCCCAACGAGTAGGGGACTCCCTTGTCACGCAGGAACGTCGTGGCCACCTTAAAGGCCTTCCTCTTATATAGGGTGATGGCTGAGAGGTCCTGATACAATGCCACCTTGTATCCCTGGTATTGGAGAGGTTGTTTCTGACGCGCCTCGCGAAGGATCCTCTCTTTCAAGGGAAAGTCAGGCAGGAAGGCCAGGATGTCAGGAGGGGGGGGGGGGGCAGGTGCCCGGCGCACCAAGCCTACCCTGTGCGCCCTGTCTATGCGGATTCCAAAGTCGTTGGTTCCCCCCAGAATCTCCCGGAACATTCCCTGCAAAAAACTTGTGACATTGTCCCCTTCTGCTTTGGATGGAATGCCGCGGATCATAATGTTGTTCCTCCGAGAGCGATTATCGAGGTCTTCCACGTGCGCTTGAAGGTCAACTTGCTGTTTTTTGAGGCAGATAACTTCTTGCTGAAGCTGTTCCGCTTCTAGCCTGTTCCGCCTCCTCCACCGCTGCCACCCGTTCACCCAATCCATCTACATCGCAACGCAACTCGCAGTGCTCTCCGGCCATTTCCTGTTTTAGCGCCTGAAAGTCCCCGCGCAGGGAGTTAAATAGAGTTTCAAGGAATGATTTTGTGATAGGCATCTCCTCTTCCCCCAGCCCCGTGGTCTCCTTCGCCGCTGTCGGGGATATGGGTGGGGGACTCTTCTCTCCCTTAGGGGTGCCTTTGACCAGCATTTTCGTTATGGTGCGCCCGCCTCTGCGCCCTGTATTGGCCATGTTTCGCTGTCTACTACCACCTCTGTGTCGCCCCCACAGTCTGCTCTTAAGGTGGGTGCGCAGTCCCTCAGCCCGCTCACCTCCTCTGTACACAAGCCTCCTGTGCACCCTTATGTCGACTTCTTCACGGGCTGGGCACCTCGAGATCTCAACCCGTACCCCCTGGGTCTCAGATCTCCAGGGACTCCCACCTGCCAGGTGGGGCACTCACAGCCAGAGCGGGGGGGTCTAGGCAAGCTCTTCCTCGAGGTCTCGCGATCTAGGCCGTGCAGCCACAGAAGCCTCGCAGGCCGAGTCAAAAGTGGTGCCTGATGAGCCTTCCACTAGTATCATCAACTCTCTCATAGGTCCCAGGTGGGTCGTAATGGGCTCCCGGTGGCTCCAACCGCCCCTTCACTCCTCACCCTGCAGACAGCAGAGCCAATTCACCAGGCAGGGGCTGCCGCTGGGCGCAGAGGGGGAGCGCTCCCAGCCGATCTCTCCACCGCCTTGAGTCGGGGCAGATCCTCCGGCTCGGCGGCCTTGTCCAATCTTGCGCCCCCGAAGGCCTGAACCGTGTGGGTAGAGTGGTGCGCTGTCGCTATGGGGGGCCAAGCTGTGCGTGCTCACTGCCAATCAATCCTAGGCGCGCTTTGTGGCTTGTCGTGCAGGCCGCAGAGCCGCAGTCTGGATTTTGGCATCTACCCCTGACCCCCTGTCGGGTTCACAGCGTCTCTTGCCGCCAGCATCCGCTCACACCTCCACCGCAGCCCAGAGCTCCTCACCTCCGCCCTGTTGTGGGCTCGCGATCACCAATACTGGCCAGTAGTGCTGTGGGGAGGGCCGAAGCCCACCCCCGGTTGGTAGGCCCGGAAGCCGGGGCCTCAGTTTTCGAGGTGCCTGTGCAGGATCTCACCTCCTCCGCCGGTCGCCTCGCGTCCTCCGCCGCCGCCGCACCTGCTAGACCCTCGCACCTCCATCAGTGCCAATGCCGTGGTCTCGCGCGTACCTTCGCTCCAGATGGACGGCCGCCCTCCACTGTTGAACTCGAGGCCCGGCGGCAGCTTAGGCTCGATCAACCGCCTCTCTCCTCTCCATCCTACTGCGCCGCCATATTACAGTGTGCCGGCCTGGTTCGCCGCTCTGGCCGTGCAGCGATTCTCCTCGACCCGGACAGCCTGCAAGCCGCTCGCCCCTACTCTTGGTCGTTTGTGGCTCAAATCCCTGCCAGGCTGGGGTGATACTGCGATGTTAGGGCCGGTACAGGGGACCAGGAGAGGGGAGACTCAGGATCTAGGTACCGCTCAGGTCGCCATCTTGGCCACGCCCCTTGATTGTATTTTTTAAACATGAGGCTGTTTTTGCTGTTTTTACGTGCTGGATGAAGTCAGACAGGATTCTGAATATTTACTTATTTTACCTATAATATGCATTAGATGATTTTCTCATTATGGTAAGCCAAATGTAGTTTGACGGAGATGACGGATGGATATTTTGAATAATTCTAAAACAATTTCTTCAATATAATAGTTTTTATTTGTTGTATTAAGAATGTATACGTAGTGTTTGTGAGCCCCGTTATGCTCCATTCACACAAACAAATAAAAATAGCACTGACTTTGGTCTCCGTGTTTTCCAGATTTCATTGTTGATCTGTTTTTAAAGTCTTTAAATACTGGAAGTAAACTAGTGGGTTACCCTGTTTTAACAAGAGTCTAAATAGCATATTCCCAAAACATTCCCGCTCAGTTTATGTTTCCTTAGGAAAAAATAAAAATGGCTTTAAGAGTATTTATGGAGTGGGTCTATTTCAGTGTAGTGCCACTTGGGGTTCTACAGTGGCTATTATGGTGTAAGGAAGAAGACATTGCAGATCACCTTTGAACTCGTAAAGAGCCAATGCAAGTGCCGGGTGTTGCTGCAGCAGCAGGGTGGTTTGCAAAGTTTATTGCAGCTAATTCTTTGGAGTTTTCGATCACCTGCAGACAAAAGTTGAGTGGTTATATTACAAAAACCTTCACTGCTGCAAAAAAAAAACTGGCGAGTTCATTTGTACCATTTAGTTGCTTCTCTAACAAAGGACCGAGAAAATAGTATTTGCATCGGGGCAAACATTGTAAACTCTGACTTCACACTATTTTGGCTTTGTTTACATAACAGGAAGGGGAGAAATGCACTTTTCTCAACTTATCAATGAAAAACATGGGATCAAGGTTTAATCAAAATTATTCTGTTTATATAGAAACAAAAATGTACTTCAGAAATTTCATTGACCAGAATCTCTTTTCTAAACAATATATTCTACAGTTGAATCAAATGTCTTTATTTTTGCTCTGCTGTAAAAAAAATTCTCATGTGTGGGCTGAGAAATAGTTTGGCAGCACTACTGGCTGTAACACAAACAGCAAAAAATGCAGCTACCAAGTTTATGGGCTGTTATATTGTGGAAGAGCAATGTAGATGGAATTTTTCTAGTAAAAAGATAATCATAAATAGTCATTCATATACTGGTCTGACATTTGGAGGAATACATGGTATGACCTTATTCAAAAACCATAGGAAAACTCTGATAATGGAACTTTGGAAATAAACTTAGGGGAGCCAATGAGCAAAGAATTTTCAGAAGACAGTGAATCTGTGAATTAATTCTTAACTAATAAAATATCATCAGGATTTTCAACATCGCTCCATAATGCAGTGGTCACCTCTACTAATACAATAGAAAAACTGCAGTCTACAGACCTGTGGGACTAGTAGTACATTCCCATCTCTCAGAGTGCTGTTTGTTCATAGAATACGCGTCTTCAGATACAACGTTCAATGGTCCTTCCTGTGTCATAACTGAAGTCCCTGTAAGAAAAAACACAATTACTTGAAAATACAAAGCATCAGCATTAATAAGAAATGTAAATCCTTTCACTTCAACATGCACTCCTTCTGTAGAGGCTGGGCTATCTATTAGAACCTTTGCATGAATGAGAAAGCACAGCTCAAACTTCACCAATATCAATTTGGTAAAAGTTATAATAGATCAGGCCATAGCTAGTAGAAACGTGTTTACCATTAGTGGTAGAAAAGAACAGACAGATCTGATGAGTATCAAAAAGTGGCAAGCGGAAAAATTACCATGAAACTCTTAAAAATTAATCCATATGGTATATCAAGCGCATCTGCGACAACCCCGTACTAGTATGAACAAACCATAGTCCACTGCCATCAGGAATTGACCTTTAGAACATATGCATTTTATCTTTATAATGCTTTTCGCTGTGTACTGTGTGTTACTATAAGGACTCAAATAAATACATAAATAAGCAGGTAGAGGGAAGGTGGAAATCTGACATTGTAATCCTGCTTGATAATATATGCATCTTACCTGAACCTGGTCCTGAGAGACTTTCACAACCTTCTATGTTGTGAAGATCCCACGCTTTCACCTCTAATTCACCACTGACAAATGGATATCCTGTAGAGCAAAAAAAAGGGTAACCATTTTATGTTAAAAAAAAATTAAGCATCTTATGCTGGAACCCATACCATCCCATGGCCCAGTTTGGGTGGTTCAGTAGACTAATGCATGCACAGCAGAAACCTTTATTTGAGCACTTGGCCACAGGTTCAAGCTCCTGCGGGTCCACTCAGCAGCTTTTGTTCTCTCTGAAGCAAAAAAAGAATGAATACAAGTTGGACAGCAATATATCCCTGTTGGTGCCAAAATGCCCCCAGAGGTGATCTTGGGCATGACAAACTTTTGTTTACTGTGTACTCCAAGCACACATTGTTTTGCTTATTTTTTTTAACTGGTGGGAGATTATCGGACTAGATAAGAAAATGTACACTGGTTTGGACAACAGCTCTTTCGAACAGTTCTGCTGTGTGTGTAACAGTGACAGGAGTTTGCATGACAATAAGTGCAACAATGCGAGAATGAATACAGATTGGGCAAAAACTATCTGAAACTCATTGCTTAGAGTTCATTTTACATTTGTAACACAGATTGAAACAGAAAAACTACTAGTCCATGAACAATTATCTTTGTAAAAAAAAAAAGTTCTGTGGTCCTTTTGTAATAAGAAACAGCTAATTTTATTGCCCTCACATTTTAACAAGCATTGGCAACACCAATAGGTTGCAGCACTCAGAGATATATAGGTGCTGGCAATATCAATGTTTGTTAGCCATGTTGAATAGCAGTAGCAGTAGCATCTCAACTTTTATAGTAGGCAATGAGAGGGTCTTTCAGAAATCACCAACACTTCCTTTTATTCCACTTACTCTGTTTCTTTAAGCCAGAAAGGTAGCTCAGTGGTCTGAGATGATACTCCAAAGATGTGCTTTGAACCTCTAGGTGATTTAAAAGGAGAACAACTCGGTGCTCAACAGGTTCCCAGGTCCAGGTGCATAGTACCTGAGTGTCTACGTACAGCACTAGATTTGCTGAGTCCTGCGTGAATAGAAATCTGCTTTCAATGGGAACGGCCTCTTTCATGCAGGGATTTAGCTGCATTGCAGTCTGCAAAGGCCTTCTGCATAGGTACCCGGGCAGGGTCATAGCTTCTTTGGGGGTGTTACACTCCCCAAAAATGTATTCTGTAGTAAATAGTTGGGTACAGATGTTTTCAGTTGGGTATGGTGAGGTATTTGTCGGATTTCACTGAGGATTTTTACATGCCCACACTGACAAAAAAAACACTCTCTTTCTCAGTCAGTTTCTCTTGTCTCGGCCTTAAAACTTGGTCAGTTTGAAAACTATTGTGTTTTAAGTACTCCTAACAATCCATGCTCCTTCCTCTTTCAAATGCCTCTCAAGTTTGCCTTGTGTCCTGCTTCTCTTAATGTACTTTAACAAGATATGCAAGCATGATTGTTGAGAAATCTAAAGCTTACACCCCCTCCAATCTTATTGACCAAGCTACGCCCCTTTACCCAGACGAGCTTGACCTTAGTCAATGCACTGAAAAGGTGTGACCCATACATTAATTCATGCCACGACAATTCTGCGGAGGTGTCTGCCGGAGAATGGAGCACTAATATGGCCTGCATGACTCCATTTGTGTTTACAGTTGACACCTTCTGTGCACAGAGGATATGGATGTGTCAAATTGTGATAATGCAAGGCTGTTATCTACAAACAGCACTGCCAGTAAGATGTTAGCACAGAAGCGATAGGCTCATAAGCAGAATGATCAAGAGTCCATATTGCCCACGGCCAAGCAGGTCAGTAGCTCTACGAGACCGGGCCGGTCTTTGCATTCTGGGACTTGTAATCCTGTCAATCCCATTATACTTTCAGAAGCACAGCTGCCAGAATGCAACAAGGTGGGAAGAAGAGCACCATGGACAAGGGTGGGAGGGATAAGAGGCGACATCGCCAAAAATGAACAACAGGGGTCGGGCTAGGTGAGCAACACAACTATGAAGAACACAGAGGGCGGATGGAGAGAAGGTAAAATAGTGCTATGACGTGGCCAGTGGTGTCTGCCCCATAGCGTTTTTTTTGTTTTGTTATGGTGGTTGGGGACCAATACGACAACGAGAGTTAGCGGCAACACGGAAAATGAGTGGGAGGGACCAAGCAAACAGACATTGTGAGGGAGCAGAGAGACAGATGAAAAGATAGTGTTTATGTCTTTAAATAATATAACAGCATAACATATGCTCTGAGAACGGATGCTGTCAAGTCATGTCAATTAGACTTTATTTCGATTGTCATAATCATTAAATACATCATACATAAACAGATAAAGGGACTAAAAAATTCATGATATAAAAATAATTTGATGAATTCATATCAATAAAACTTTGGCAGAATATATCACAAAGATAAAGCACCTAATATTAAAATTGGTTAAAAATAAATAGATATCAGTTTACATAAAACCACAAGTGTACACCATAAACAGAATTATCACAGTTTTGGCAACAGTATTTAGCCCGATGACTAATAAAGGAACAATGCTGACACGTTATTTGGGTAGGGGATTCACATACTTAGACAAAATGATGGGACGACCATAAGAAAATTGAATGCTAAAAAATATTAATACAATTTGGCTCCACTATGGTGCCCTCATCATTTTTGCTCGAATAACCCACAGTACTAACTATTGTTTTCACCATTATAGGTGGCACTCAAAGCCTCAACATTCTTTGATTCTGGGCAAATCACATAATCTCTACGTGCCTAAAATCTAATGTGTCCATCTGTAATGCAATTGGTGCTCATGTAAAGCGCTCTGATACCTTCAGGTCGAGTATGCGCTATATAAAACTGTGGGGAAAAAAAGAATGATGGGGTAAACACTTACAGGTTTAAGAGGCAGGGGAGTGAATAGATGCACTCTGTAGAGTGTTTACACAAAAAAAACATAAGCACACCAGTGAAATAAAATAAATAAAACAGCACTCGGATGTGAGGGCGATCTGGCTGGAGTTGCGATGGGACAGGTGGGAGGGGAAAAGATGCAATAGGAGATGGTGGACTAAGTGCGCTCTAGTGTGGAGTGCTCAAACACAAAGAAAAAAGTAGCAGATTGACATTGCTCTCATTTAGTGCGGTCTATGCTCTGGAGGGGGGCTAAACTCAAGAAGAGGCATGACGTATGCATCCCATGGGCAAATGGGAACACAGGATATGAGAGGGATGATGGAACGAGCCAATGGTTGGCCTATGGAGGGTTGAAGCCCATAGTTTGAACACAACACGTCTCTTCAAGACAGTACATGCGCTATGTAGCCGAGACCTACAAATGATGACAATGGTTCTGTTCCATTATTACTGTTAAAGGGGTTAACAGTAACATATTTGTTACAGCATTTAGAGGTACCAAAACTGCATTAGGTAGAACCTTATAGAACGTTATTAAAAGAAGTTACTATTTACCAATAGTCAGTCAAGAAACTTTATTCGGTCAATTTGACCATCAAAGTGCAAAAGATACAAAGTAGTGGGTTCACCAATACATACAATGTCCAACAATATTTCTGTACACAATGTTAACTGACAGTGAACAGGATAGCGTCATCATACAAGATTTAAAAAAAAAAAAAATTAGAAAAGATGGATTAAAAGAGAAGGTGGTCAAAAACGTATCAAAGTGAGCATCCCACACTCAATGGAACCCATACTAAATTTTACATAAAAATGGGATATACTATATATAAACATTGTTAAAAAGGTGCGGCTAATAACTTCTTGAGCACAGTTTCCACATTATGGCTAAATAGCACCTTAAAATAAAATCAACTAATCTTACAAATATCGTAATAAGAAAAATCCTCATAAAAATGGAATAAAATCTTCGCAAAAGTGAACTCCCAAATAAATACTCTCAAGCGTAAATCTTCACAAAGAGGTGGAGACGGAAGAAAGTGCTAGTGCGTGTAGTGCAAGGGTACCTTTATGCATATTTGTTACATAACCGGTGCAGACACCGATTGCAATATTTAACCCCAATAGAGGAGAAGCAAATGGTCAAATGGATAGGGCATAATGCATAGATTAAAAAAACCGCAACATTTCCCTATTACTAAAAGGCCATGAAAGTTTATATACATATAGTTCGAGTACACAATCATGATACCGTATTATCTGGTACTGGTGCTATTTGTATATCGTGCCCTAACTGTGCATGTTAACTAGTGGGGCCAGATATAGTTAAAGAGCTATAATGAATGGTTTAGCCATTCTTCGATCTGAGTCTCTTGATAAGCCACATTTTCCCCAGAAATTTGGCTACTGCACATGCTAGTAATGGCCTGGAGTCTGTTTTTAGGATACGTAGCTCCTCTTGATGACATCGAGTACCTATCTGCCTGCAAACAGGGGCTAACCACTTAACCCTCTGGAGGTTATACAATGGGCATGAAAAGAAAACATGGTTGATAGTCTTGAGTCCCAAATCTGAACTGTATGTATAGCTTCCTATCGCTCGGTATGGTGATAAACTCCATATACTGCTCATACATACTAAGTAGCTTTAATTCTAGAAATTCTGTTGTAAGGCGGCCCCCTGTTATTGCCACATTTCTCTGATCTACCCAATTCCAGTAGCAGGTCTTAACGCATTCTCTACTGATCACCAATATGTAAATATGGTGATAATAGAATCAATTCAATTAGCTCCTTTTTTTACTAAATCTTTAATGAATGTGAAGTGGGAAAGGTTCCACATTATGGCACTCTAAGTGCCTTCAGAATGACAGTGCAAAATTGGTAGCAGCAATAAAACTCCAAAAAGCAAGAGACAGGGACTTCCTGGACTCCCCATTCACGAATGACGAGGTGGCACAGGCCATCAGAGGGGTGCACTCTGGGAAGGCCTCTGGCCCTAATGGGCTCCCCATAGACCTCTATAAAGTAAATGCAAATAAATTGGCTCCCATCCTTAGACATATGTTCATCGAGAGTAGAGAGAGGGGTCGGCTTCCATACGATCAGCGAGTCACTAATATTGTAGTCATACACAAGGAAGGCAAACCAATGCAGAACCGAAGGTTTTAGAAAAATCGCTCGCGACTCAACTGGTTAAGGTAATTACGACACTGATCCATCCGGATCAGTCCGGCTTCATGCCCCGCCGCAATACTGCCCTTAACTTGCGCAGGTTGCATGGGATACCGGGTAGTGCATCGAAAACACACGAGCCGACAGTTCTATTATCATTAGATGCCACCATGGCCTTTGATAGAGTTGAGTGGCCTTATCTCTTTGCCGTCTTGAGTAAATTGGGCATTGGTCCGGAGTTTGCGAATTGGGCCTGTCTTTTGTATTCTGATCCCCTGACTAGAGTCGTGGTAAATAATCATAGACCTGCTGACTTCCCCTTGGGGAGGGGCACCAGACAGGGATGTCCTCTCTCCCCACTGTTATTTGCCCTAGCGCTCGAGCCGCTTGCGGCGTGGCTCCGCTGGGACAGGTCGATCAAGGGGCTTAGGTGGACATCCGAGTTGGAGGACAAAATATCGATTTACGCAGATGATATTGTATTATATTTGTCCACCCCCCGGAGTTCTCTGACTGCATTCCTGGATGTTCTGGCAATATTTGGGAGAAATTCCGGCTTCGCCATTAACTGGGCAAAGTCTGTTCTCTTTGTTTTAAGCGATGATCCCCCCCGCTGTCCCCGCAGGTCAGATTGGAGTTGGTGGGGTTCCGGTATTTGGGCATTTTTGTGTCATTAGATCCTCAGATGAGGTATGAAAATAATTTGATGCCCCCACTGGCTAGGTTCCGGAGGGACGTGGTGCAATGGAAATCGCTGCCGCTCTCCCTGCTGGGACGTTCTGTCCTGTTCAAAATGATGGCTCTTCCCCGCTTCCTGTACGCACTCCAAAACTCCTTGGACCCGGTACCCCCGTCTTATTTCAGAGAGATTGAGTCTCTCCAGCGGCAGCTCCTTTGGGATGGTAGGCAGTGGACTGCGTTTTCTAAGCTTACGCTGCCATGGTACGACGGGGGGATTGGCCTGCCAAATATCCGGAAGTATTACTGGGCGTCCCTGTTGGCGGCCATCAATCAAGCAATTTACGGATCACCGTTTGACCCCGGATACGAAATGGATCGTGGTCAGATACCTGGCGGCGAATTCTCTAGGGTGTATGCCAGAAAGGGGCGCTTTCCATTGGTTGGGCCCACCGCGGTTGCTGTTCAGGTGTGGCATGAGGCTAATCATTCCCTTAAATGGGATGGGAAAATAACTTTGGCCACGCCATTATGGAATGCTGAGCGCCTGGGAGGCCTATGGAAGACTAAGGGTTTTGATAGGTGGGACCTCATTGGGATATCACAGGTGGGAGATATGTGGGGTAAGGACGGGATCCTTACGTTCAAGGTTCTTCAGGAACGGCATCAATTGCAGGAGAGCGAGCGGTTTCGATATACACAGATTAAACATGCGTTGCTGGCTAGTATCTCCCGGGGAGTCACGCTCCCGGAGGCTTCCCCATTGGAGGATCGGGTGTTGGATGGTCATCTTCCGACAAAAACGATCTCCCTGATCTATAAAAAGCTTATTAACCACACGGACGTCCCGTTCGTGGCTGTTAGGGAACAATGGAACGCAGATGGCCTGGTCTTAGATGACGAAGACTGGAGGGAGTCTGTGTCTTCCCCAAGGGTGATTGCTATACAGAAGAGACTCCGGTTGGTGCAGCTGAAGGTCCTTCATCGCTGTTATATTACGGGCCCACGATTGGCGCGAATGGGTTTGGCTGCGAGTGGAGAGTGTCGAAGGGGATGCAGTGAGGCTGGAACGTTTATGCATATGTTATGGGACTGCACTGTTATCCGGAGTTATTGGACCGCAGTCCATGACAAGATACGCGAGGTGTGGGGTGTTAGCCTTGAGTTGGAGGCAGGCCGTTGTTCTCCTGAATGTTTGGGAACCAACCAATCTCACGTCTCACGGAAAGATATGGGTCACCCTGGCATGTGCTATAGCCAAGTGCAATATCGCCCAGCTGTGGGGGGCTAGCCAATCCCCCATATCGGGAAATGGATGGACGACCTGGACTGGTGCATGTTTAGAGAGCGATCTGTGTATGTTGCCAGGGGTAGGCCCAGGAAGTGGGGGAAAATTTGGGGTGCTTGGAAGGGCTACAGAGGAGATATCTGTGCTCCCCCTGCTACACAGGAAGATAATGTTGTTTCGGAGGAGCCCTGAACCCACGTGATATTATCTGTATTGTATTCTGTATCCGGGAAGATGTGACAACAACTAATATTCGCTTGGATGCCACCCAATGTATCTTTTGTTTCTTTTACTGTGTGTGTTAATAAAAAGAAAGTGGAAAAGAAAAAAAAGCAAGAGACATGCATAGCTAACTCTAGCACTCTAACCGCAGGGCAGAGGTATTGTTATCCATTCTAATTTCTCTTTTCTTCAGCATTTGGGCCCTCGTGACCACCTTGAACGCTCCCGTCTGTTCTACAAGCAGCCACTGTACAGCCTTCAATGTGAGGATAATGTAGTCTATTGGCTTCACTTTTAGGACTATCATGGCTGACCAGTTTTACGTGAGTTACAACTGCAGTTGTTTAGGTGTAGTCGACGGACAAAACCTGCCTATTGTTGAATGACCTATTGTGTATAATACCAGTACTAACTGTTGGCTTTGTGTCAGTTCATTGCTTATCACCAGTTGGCTTTCTATTCTCATGTGCTAGCTTCTTTGTGAAGGCTTTCCTTACTCTTCTGGTGCTTCTCCCTAACCTGGGGGGGGGGGGGGGTACAAAAGGGTGTGGTGAAGGACGGAGCATCTGAATCAATCAAACACTCACACCCAGTCAAAAGATCTGGGTTTAATCCATCACCGTTCTTTAGCCCACTCTGCCACCCCAGTTCAGACATGGCTATATGCAAATCAGTCTGACCCTGTGCCTCATGGGAACAGTCCAGCCCGAACTGCCAAGCCATGCCTTCCCTGGACCGGAAACAAGCTTCCGAGGACCGGTTTCTGGCATTACAGCCGTCTTCAGCCCGGCTTGCTTGAATCTAGTGGCAAAGTGAGCAAGGGACCCTAACCTGGAGCATAACTTTTTTATCATCCTTTTGATTGAATGACTTGTATCCTTCCACTGCTTACATTCAGGGAACAACTTTTTTTCTCTGGCTTTCAGCACTCTATTAAACTGGATAGGGTTTCTTGCTAGCTCCCCCAAATGCTGCTTCCCCCTCACATCCATGCCCCATGCCCTCTGTTTCTACACTTCAAAATCGTCCATTGCTGCCCACACACTTCCCTTTCATGCCGTTTTATTTTAAGTTCACTTTACCCAGGCCCTCTTTAGTCAACCACACGAACCTGCTCACTGCTTCCAGCTAACACTTGAAGATGTTCAGTTGCTTCCCTAATGCCACTCTCCTCTATTGCCCTCCAGTCTTGTTTTTTCTGTTTTTTTTATTTTTGGAGGGCCTGGCATAAGCAATTTAGTACCTGACTCTTCTTTCTTGATAATGTGCTTTAGTGCACTCCACTTTCCAAGATGAGCGTCTTGCACACACCTGTATGTGTTATCACGGCACACGAGTAATAGGGTAAAATAAAAAAAGAAGTAAAGAAAACGGCTGCTGCAGCATCATGACGCATAGAGGTACATGCATTATGACATCGGGGCTGGCCAATTTTTATTATTTTTTTTACTTTTGCTAAGGTTGAACAGCATTGACAGCAAGCATTGGTTAAGTTAAAAGCTAATACCTTTCAAAAGTAAGACCTAATCGGCTTAAGTAATGCTTGTTTCACTTTGGAACTTTAATGTTGTGACAAAAGTTCTGGTGCAATAATACCAGTGCACATATCAGGACAGCCTTGTGCTAAAATGACATTGTGGAAAAAATGTTGAAAAGCATATAGCATTTGAAGTGTGTGCTCAATGTCATAGGATTTATGTATGGAATGAATACTAGTGATATGTCAACATAGCACACCGTTTTTTTTTTAACTATGTGGAATGATGACTTACTGGCACAGAAATAGAGACCATTGGAATGATACTTGCCCCAAGATATCTTTGATTAGTTTGACGCTGTTCAGGACAACTCATTCACAAGGTTCAAGGCCTATACAGACAGATTTCTGGTTGCTTTCAGATCCTTACATCAAATGACACATTGTCAGTGGTTCACCATAGAACATTTGAAAGAGCAAGGTGAATAGCTCGCGAACATACAAATGGAACATATAGATACATTTGCATTATATATATATATATAGTTCCTGAAAAGTGTACGAATGAAGACCCCGTATAAATATCTAAGCTATGCAAATGTTACCCGGCTGTCGCCCAACAGCTGGTGAACATGCAAACTCCCTAAGGCATGTTTGACACTCCCACTAGACTGGAGAGTCAGATGTCTTGAAATTTCTGAAGCAATGTAGCCAACATCCAACACTGAACAAAATATCAGGAAGAACAAGCACTGCACTGTGTTCTGCACCCCTCACATAATTTTGAAGACCTTCAAGGCAATAATGGCATTGCGTTAGAGGGGTACATTTTGTATGGTATTCTCAACCCACTGGGGTAGTATTAAAACCCCTCAGGTTGGCCATGGGGCGCTTCCTAAAATTAGACTGTAAAAAAAGTGAAAGTCAGTAAGTTTCGAATTGGAAAGTTCCCAGCACTATTTTTTTGGGGTGTTATTTGGGGCTCCAGAAAAAGTCATTCCTACGGTTGTGTGACCCTCCACAAGGAGCCAAAAATATATATATTTTTTTTATAAATCTTTTTATTAATTGAAAACACAAGAAAAACCAACGGCAGGTGCCTTACATCATGGAATAAGCAACAGTTATACAAACATATGGCGAGAAATAGACAGATAATCCCCAAGGTAGAAGCTGAATCTTAAGATGGAAGTGGCGTGCAGCCGTATAAAATACAATAAATATCAGTCCAAGCTAATCGACATTGTTCACAAGTTCACCACCCATAGGAACAGGATTATCGAGAGTATGGCAAGTTCGAGTGGCAGGAGAGCGTAAGACGATAGAACAGTGGACAAAACAACGACCGCTACCAGCTTGCAGCAATTAAAGGCAACACATTGTAGAAAATCTTGTATACACAACCACCCCTAGGACTCGTCCACCCACCAAGCAGGACAACCCATCAGGAAGGCACCCAATATCAGGATATGAATAGGATTTTGAACATAAAAACGAAAACATAGACAATACAATAAACCCCTCCCCCACCCTGCACCCCTGCATATGGCTTTCACCTAACCCCAACTAGCAGTGTGCCTGTCGCCCCAACTAACTAAATTATAAAAGTAGAAAATGGGGGAGGGCATTTCCGTACAGGCTCCCGGTCCCCCCTTCCCCCTGCCAGAAACAAGCAACCCCTGCAATGAAAACAGGATTCTATCCGAAAACACAGAAAAAGCAAATCAGGGGGAGCTGTAATACACCGCCCAACCTCCCGTGAGTCCAACAGTAACAAATCCCACATCCATTAAGGCCACAATATCAAACCCAGTCAATCGATCTCAGCTTTGGCCCTTCCGATCTATCATGCGAACCCCTCCCGGTAGGACCACCGCGTCCACAGGAGAATCAAAGTGCGAAAAGAGTCCAGAAAAATTCAGTCCGAGACGAATCAAAAACGTTAAGTCTTTAAGAACCCCATCCGCACAGAAAAGCTCCCCCATTGACGGAAAGTCCCAGTACTGTTTCCGCCACAATCGTACTGTAACTGCCAGAGAGGGAAAAGATGTTGTTTGCAGTCCGAGAACAGTTACCAACAGGAGTCTCTGGGAAGGGAACACCGATTAGTTCTCCCACAGTCAGCAACGATGGTAGGTTTAACAATCCGTTCGAAGCACCAGGCTCGCGATCCTCCAATGCACTGACCAAAGGCTTCAACACCTCTTGTCGCACGGGGTCCTCGTCCGGAGTCAAGATGGTCATCGTGGGAATCTTAGCTAGTTGTGGTTCTTGCAGTGGAGCGAGTCCGGTCTCACACACTCCGTCTCAAGTAGGCCCGCAATCATTTTGTGAACCAGGGCATCCACATGTGAATGAAGTGCCCCAATGGCTGCCAGTACGTTCTTCAGCGACGGCTCACTCTCCGTCCGGTCCATCACTCCTCGCTCGGTACCGACCATATTCACTTCTCCCAGGAGCCCGGTCTCTCCGTGGGAACAGACAAGAGCGGAACGGACGGCATCGGAGGGCGACTGATCGTTCTCGCGGAAGCGATCTGTACTCCGCTACCGAGAGCGAAGACCCCGACCTACCGAACACCGGCGGGGGGCAAACCGGGTCTACGGGACAGGGACCTCCGCCCACAGCCGCAGTCGTGCCACGTCACCTCTCCCTCAATGTTAGTCAATCAAAATGACCGCCGTCAAAATCGACCTCCACTGCGATAGACCGGACCCTGCCTGATTCCCACGGCCGATGTTGTTCAACTGCAACCCGGCGGGGCCAGTACTCGAGGCTCCGGTTCTCCAGCCGGGCAAGGACGCAAACTGTAACTCGAGGTAACTCCGTCAACGAAGCCGGTAAAATTCTCAGGATTGCACCATCGGAATGCACACCGGTTCATCCACACAGAGGTTGGGCGTAAAAACAGGATAATTGACAGGATCATCTGGCAGGAGACGGAGGTCGGCGGAGCCGTGAGCCTAAGCAGCCATCTTGTTTGCTAGCGTAGCTCCTCCCCCCAAAAATATTGTTGATGTGGATGATAGAAGTTGTTTCCAGAAGTTTCTTTTACATCTGAGAAGCTGAATTATCAAATGTCTATCCTACTCTGGTAGACTTCCTGAATCCAGGGACATACAGAATGGTCTTGACTGCCTGCTGACTTGAGGCTAGGTGGGACAACAACAAAAATAACATGTTAGTTACCTTCAGTAACACTCCTTATGGTCAATATATTATCTATCCCCAGGTTTCTCAATTTCTGAATTCCCTTCAGGCTCCAGATTAGATCTTGAAAAATTCCTGCAATGGTTTCCACACACCGATTAGTGCCATCCTTGGACTCTATGGCGGCTTTGTCCCACCGCAGAAAGTGAAGACACAAAGCCATTTATAGCCACCACCTCTGCGTGCTGAGGTCAGTTTAATTAAAAATAACTTCTGAGACCTCAGACGAGGAGCAACAGACACATTGGTATCTAGCCCGTCTTCTATAGCTCAAATTGCACCTTAAGACCTATAATAAGTCCACTCCACAGAACCGGGAGGAAGGTGGACAGGTGAAGAATCTGTAGTTAAATACAGTATACACCAGCAATAGCATTTTGAAAAGTAAATAACTTGATCTTCTGATAGATACTTCAACCTACAGAGTCCTCCCCTTTTAAACAGATACCCAAGCAATATCCTCTACAATGCGTGGGTCACTGGAGTAGACTTGCACTTGAAAGTTCTGCAAGTCCAAACTAGCAAAATGGCCCTCTCTGTAGATTGGACAATCAAGGCACAAGGATGTCAGAGTCGTGTGCACCAGCCTATCTGGGAATGAGTTGATATACATCAGCTGCTCTGACAGCCCCTGAGCTCACTGATGAGGCATGCCAAAGTGATCACTGTGAGGAGCACGATCTGAAGTGTCAGCAATCTCAAACAACAGTTGTGCATGCGTTCCAAATTGATGCACATCGAGAAAGTAAGGACCAAATTAATGTCCCTCTAAAGCACAGCTTTCCAAACTTTTCATGTTGGTGACATACCTTTTTGTGAAAATAATTTCAGGGACACGGTAATGCGAGCGATCGCAGCGAGCTAGTCCAAACCACCCACAACTCACACACAACCCACACACACACAACCCCACACACACACACATCCCACCCCACCCCCACAACCCCCCACACCCCTCCCACACACACACCCCCCACACACCCCCACCCCCACACACAACCCCACACACACCCACACAACCCCACACACACACAACCCCACACACACACCCCCACACACATCCACCCCCAGATAATGTACGTATGTTTGTATGGATCTGAAGAAAACCCAGATGGTTGAGTTTATTTTTTTAAAATGGAGATACGTATTTCATAATTAAATATGCATATTTTCATAAACTGAAAAGCTGAGGTTCCGGTGATAATCACTAGCTCGGCCTGAATCCATAATCGGTAAGAATGTGTTAAGTCTTCTCAAATGGTACTTTGAAGGGATGCTGAGCATGCACCAGGCACCCCTGATATAATGAGAGTTTATGAACTCAATTTGTCAAGTCGGAAAATGAAATGCGCATCATAAAAACAGCATAGAAACGACCCATTATCTTGAAGTGAAAGTAATTAAAGCAGACAAAAAACAGAGTAAAAAAAAGACTGCCTTCGCCCAAAAAGCAACTGATAAAACCAATACATTAGTGTCAGATTTAGCTCATCTTCCAGGGTAATTTAGGGACTTGCAGAGTCCCAGATAGAATAGTTCCAAATGGCGGTAATAAATAAGTGCTGATGGCGACTGTCTTGGCAACAAGCGTACGGCGTTGGTCTTCTCACAAAGGCGAGATTAAAGTAAGTAATACATAAAACTGTGGCCGGCAACAGAGTCATCGGTCACCGGTGAGAGCTGCAACACTTTTCATTTATAAAACATCTTTTAGCCTTCCCAGATACATTTTGACGACGGAGAAAAGCCTGCCAAGTGTTTCGAGAAACACTCCCTTTATGGTAAACAGCTGGTGCGAAGGAAAACACTGCTTGTAGGGTCTGCCCGATCACAATTTGTAATGTTATAATGTCTCAGTATTGGTAGTGCCCCTCAGACGGCTCCCGGGCACATACACAGCCACAGCCGAGCACTTCACAGGTCTTTGAAACACTATTTAACGTGCTACTAAGGCTTTGTTGTTATTCATATTAGAGCCCCTGCAGCGCCACTCTGCCTGTTGCTGGAAGGCCCGCGGGGGTGATCTAAACAGCATGTTTATCGCGCGACACACATACGCATGGGGCGCGACACAGTAACGCGTCGCGCCACACAGTTTGGAAAGCTGTGCTCTAATGCATAGGAGAAAGGGCAGGTAAAACAAATATGTAAGGTCTTTGAAAAAACGCATAACAACTGGGGACTTGAACAAAGAGTGCTCATCAGGCAAACACAAAAAGGCTGAAAGGACAGATAAGTCACATTTAACAGTTCCATGGACAAGAATATGACTGGCTAAAGCCAGAACAAATAGCAGTAGATCAGAAAGCTCAGCATGAAGCTGATCAAACCAATGGTATTTGTACCAGGACATAAACTATGCCAAATGACCAGAACAGACAACTGGTGGATGGGTGAAGCATGGACAAAAAAACATCTAGCACTTCTGCAGGTGGGTCAAAAATTCAGCTTATCTCCACAAATGGATGTGGAGTTTATGGAGTTTTGAATAAAGAACCCTGCCCTGCTTTTGGGACAGAAAGTACTCCTAAAGAGTCAGGTGGAGTGGAGGGGACAAACACAGGTTCTGCAGTTCGTTGTACCAGACCCTCTAAGCACATTATGGGACTATCATATTAAGCTGATCCTCGACGAGGGAGGGCAGCAATAGTTGGTCTTTAGCTGGTCTGCGACCGACAGTGGCAAGCCCCCCTTTAACAACCAGTTGTAGATGTAAAGGAATACATTTACTCCTGAACTGAGAAGATGGACTATAACCACTGCCACAATCTCTGCAGGATGGTAAACTGAAAGTGTTCAGACCTCATCATGAAGAAGAGGAAGCGCCTGTGGAACTGCAAGACAGGTACATGGAAATACATGTCCTACACTTCCAAGGACATCATACAGTCCCCAGGATCCAGAACAGAGAGGATATGGCCAGGGTAAACAATTTGAATTTGTCTATCCGGAGTAAGGTGTTTCAGAACCAAAGATCAAGGATCGATCTAATCCTGTCACATTTCTTGGATACCAAGGAGTAACACTGCTTGCCCTTCATCCTGAGGATCTCTCTATTTTCCCTTTCACCATCAGAGTCTGGACTTCTTTGGAAAGGGTGGTAGCATGATCCACCAAAGCCCAGACTAAATCAGGAGCACCTTGGAGGGGGTGGGGGGAGGGGTTAACTAGGTTAACTAGAAAGAGGAGGGCATAAGCATTTCAAACAAACCAAGACCCACTGGTCTGAGGTAACTGTAGGTCAGCCAGGCAGACAAAACAAATTCTTCCCTCTATCAGCCACAGATGGTCATTGGTGCGGGAACCATAGCTAGGTGGTAGTCACAACAGGCAACAAAGAGGAGTATTGATGCCCTTCCTAATGACCATGGCTTCTGCCACCACCTCTGTCCCTAGAGCTATGAAAAGGCACCACAGGCTGTTGTAACACAGGCTGCTGGTGAGACTGGAGGGCCAGAGACAATAAGCCTCAGGAAAGAACCATGGCACAACTATCTTAAAACAGTCGAAGGATTAGGCTGCTTCTTCTCAAAAGAACCTTGAGCCATCAAAAGGTATGTCCATTAGGGACATCTGAACGCTTCCAGGGAAATCTGTTGGGTGCATCTAGGCATGGGGCCAAATCACCACACCACTGGTGTGCATAGCATGGACAACACAATCCATAGTGTCCAAAGCTGCCCGTAAAATATACTTGACCACATCCAGTCCATCGTGAACAACTTGAGCAGGATAGAGAATGTGTGTATAACAAACAAGGAGGGCAACGGAGTAAGGGGTAATTGAGGAGTTCAAAATGAGGCATCTGTAGTTAGAAATATCTGTTAGAAAGCATTTACTTTAATTAGTAGCCAGCAGTTCCACAGAATCACATTGTTACACTGAACACATAATCATGTAGCATTTCAACGATTCTGGCTCTTTGTTGCCAGCCATGTCCAATACATAATGCTGTTTTGAGTGTGTAACAATATGCATATCCGGAACTCGCTGACCTGTAATAAGATTATGGAATAGGTATATTTTTGTATGTGAAGGTGCACGTTCCTTTTCATCTTTACGTATGAATGTAACCTCAAAGGCTATGAAACTGTTTTTGAGTAATTAATTGAATTGATATCAAATGTATGTTTATATTTTAGTACTGCATGCGTCCCTGTATTTTTTCTTTTTTTGCCAATGGAGATTTGAAGCAAGGAGCAGATATTAATACTCAGTAGTGACTCCTTTATGGGCCGGTCTCATAGAAGTATGGAATCTTGTAGAAACCATATCAGAATATGACTAAACATAGGCAAAGCACAGCAAGCACACTGAGTCCAAGGGGCTTCCATGTTGTTTTTGCTAACACCAAGATAAGTAATCATCTACATTGGGTTGCCATTATTTAATCATGGTGGTTGACATTTTTGCTTTTTGATGTAATAACCTGTTTCTAGCTTTGTGTGTATACTTACCCCAAGCGGCCTGTAAGCCTTCTGCTCCACCACAAGTCAGAGTCTCTTGCATGGCTACCATGCTGCACGGTTTGGTATTTTTGGTTCTCTCAGGATCCAGCGGGTTCACACAAGCTGTGTTTTTTTCTTCTTTAATTCTGGATAAAACGGCTGGAACACCATCTAAAGGCACTGTTAAAAAAACTTTGCTGTAAATTATTTTATTAAAAAATTACCCGGCAGTAGAACTGCATAGCTCGTATTTTCACACTTATGATTTACTTTATTTAAAGACAGCTTCTATAAAGAGCTTAAATGTCCACCTGTCTCTTCTGAGCATGTGATGGGTGATTAAGGGAGGCGACAGAGCTTTGCTCTATGGGTAATGCTATATAAAGTCTGAGAATATGGCATGCAAAGTCATAAATTGACTCTCAACGCTTGTGTGTATGGCTCACAGGGGTTGAAAATGCATATTAGTAATTAATAATACAGTTTTATTAAGCTATAACAACCATAAATCACAGATCCTAAAAACACTGCACAGCATTATCAAACAATATTAAATTAAAACAATTGTAAACATAAACTTAACCAGTAAAAGTAATGTTCCAAATGTAAAAATGTCATGCACTACATGCTTCTAATAAATGCCCTAACAGCTCTTGCTGTCTACTACCACTTCAATGTAAGAGTCGATCTTAACATGCGCCAGCACAAATGTACTTCATAGCAAGAAATCTGTCTGACCAGGATTATCAGTCTATCACATGCTGAAGTGCCTTTTCAAAGTCCTAAAATACAGATTAATGGGCAATTAAATTAGTGTCTGGGTGTTTCATAATTAACATAGAAAAATATAAAAGTACGTATTAGATTGGCATGATTCTCATTTACTTGGGCAATGCATTTACTCTTCCAACAGTGACCAGATCTTGGAAAGCATAATATGCATAATTAATAATATATATGTAGTTATAGATGTTGCTAGGCAAAATCTAACTAGCATTGGCAGGCCAATAGCTCCTGAATGTTTGGCTAAAGCTGAATAGCATTGGCAAAATACAAAAAACACTTGCTTTTGCCAGTGCTGAAAAGCATAGGCACCAAGACAAAACAAAACTGCCCATTCCAGTAATATAACATATGTGCATGCGTCACCGTATGTGCGCACGTATACATCACAATGCTTCTGCAGCTATTTTATTTGCTGTTCCAAGATAGCGACTTCCATTTTTAGAGTGGTAAATTAAAAATAGTGTATGAAATCACATTATGGAGAAAGAAGCAGCCTTGCAGCAATCTGCAGCTGTCCAGTACTCCGAAAAACAGAAACAAACCCCAAATAAAAAAAAGATGGAAGCTGAGGAAGGATACATGTCATCTAATCAAAAGGGTGGTAAAGAAGCCATGTTCTGGGGAGTACAGACCCAAGAAGAGGAAGGAAAGCCATCAAATAAGAAGCAAGCAAATAAGTCAGAAAAGCAAGTCAGCCAATGATAATCAATGGACTGACCCAAAGCCCAGTGTAAGTATAATAATAATATTCAATAGGTAGATTGACAACATATTGCTAAGAACGGTCTGTAGGCAACACCTAAAAAATGTTAGGAGGCTCCGTTCATGGGACTTGATAATCCATGGAAAGGTCGTTTTCAAGGCGAATGGACATAGATAGCTACTGAAACAGAGACAGTGTTCTTCAATTGAGGGACAGATGTCTCCTAATGCAAAATAAATGGTTACTAGCAGTAATTAATAAGCAGTAATTTATCCCCATAATCCAATCCCATAGGGCGTTCCTGGGCCTGTCAGATCAACAAAATCTGAGGGTTATCAATTGCTGTAATTTCATATCTATTTTTAAAGCCAGACCCAGGTACAGAAATAATGAATGCTATTAAAAGAGTTTCGAGTACCTTCATGGTCTTTGGTTTGAGATCGTGCCCGTTTACCCCAATACCCTGGTGACTTATTTAAGTTGGTTTATAGTGCTAAAGCCTCCATGTAAAGAAGAAGATAGAAAATCTAGTCACCATCTTTGGTTAGATCTTAACTGAATCAGTGAGATTTAAGGCGAGTAGGGAGAGACGCCTTTAAACAGCCCCTACAGCTGTCTGCAAATCAAAGAACTCAGTCCTGCATAACTCCTATTTATTCAGGCTCATCGCCCTCATTGACATCGAGGCCAAGTACTACGCGGGACTTATTCTAGCCGACCTCCGGGAATGGGCAAGGGAAAAGGCCCTAATTCCAATTAACCAAACAGGCTTCCAGGAAAACCTGGGAACCACCACAAACATCCTGGCTCTTTCCCTTTTAGCCGATTCCACAAAAGCAGCAAGAAAACCATTATTTGTCTGTTTTTTTCCGATTACAAAGCTGCCTTTGACAGCATAGATCGAGGAAAGCTATGGTCAAAGATAGTACGATGGGAAATACTGAATCAACTCATCCTACTAGATTCCGATACATGGGTCCAAATAAAACTGGGGAGTGGTACAATCGTATCTAGCCGGACCCCAACCTCCAGAGGCTTAAAGCAGGGCTGCGTTTTGGCTCCTACTCTATTTAACCTCTTCGTGGCTGATCTTTCAACTGACCTAGATAATTGTAACCATCATGCACCAAACCTGGGAGGCCTCCCTCTCTCAAATTTACTGTACGCCGACAACCTGATCTTAATCAGCCAAACCCCAGTCGGCTTACAACACCTACTCCATACTACGAACAACCACGCCTCAAAAAACAGGTTTGAAATCAACTTAGAAAAGTCAAAAATAATGGTGCTAAACCAGCGCAACCACAAAAAAGCGACTGAAATGGCAGCTGGGCGAGACTATAAATATCTAGGAATTATCTTTGATAAGAATGGGACATATGACCAACAAAAACAGGTGATTCAAAGACGAGGAACCATCTTAGCAATCACCCTGAAAAATCTTAAAAGCAAAATAGCAGGACGAAACCTACTCCCGCTGCTTGAAGTGCTTCGCGCAAAGCTGCTGCCCACGCTCACATACGGCAGCGAGGCCTTGCGAGGGTCGGACGAAGAAACCCTCAACAAAACGGTTGCTAAAGCTTTAAGAATAATCTTCAAGCTTCCTAAATACACCTCTCCAGCCCAACTACGTCTCGAATTTGGAATAGTAAACCAGAGAATAAGCAGTAAGGCCGCGTATGTAAAAAGCTGGTATAAAATAAAGAGTGCAGAGGCGGGCTCGCTGAACTCATTCCTATGGAAGGAAATATCAAGGAAACATGCCTCACCGGCCAAAGACTACCTCCAATCAGGAATCCGCTTGCTAGCCCTGGAGAATATTTGGGAGTCAGGACTCCCATTCAAGAACGTAAAAGACCTGGCAAATAAGTCCACAAAGCTCGTCTCCACCGCAAACGATAAAGAATGTCTAAATAAGAGGGCCCATAGCTGGCTCGTGATACAAAGCTATCCGAAATGCTCACCACAACCGTACTTCGGTGCCAGCTTTTCCGGGCCATTAAAGGAACGCTTCTTGGCACTGAGGATGGGGATCCTTCCTGTCAAATCACATTTGCCCCCCTGGAAACGTACATTCACATCTATACAATGCAGACTATGCTGCGAAAAGAAGATATGCTGCATCTCCTATGCATATGTAAGTTCCTAGACCGGGAGAGGAGAGAACTGTTAAAAACGCATATAAATGAAATGCATATCCGGACATGCAGACAGACAGCGAAGGCGTGCTTCAGCGGGGCCAACGTTAAATTAACCTGCAGCTTCGTCCACTACATGAAAACTGCCCAAATAAAGCTTCTCGCCGCAGCCTGAGCACAGTTGCGCACGCAAGCTCTTTTATCCGGCAACTCTCTTTGACTCCCACTACGCTCCGACCCTGAGTCAGTCGTCCACGACCACACAATAGACTACTAGATTTACGGACACTAGCGTCACCCCCAGACGGGGACTCACCCTTATTTCTTCCTTAAATTTTATACCTTCATCGCAAACAAACTGTATGTAATTTTAACCAGAAAATCGTTCGATTTTAATGCATATCCATCACGTTGTTTTTAAGACAATATGAAAGTATGTCACATATATGTATCCTTTTATAAATTTTATATTGATGTGTGTACTGCTAAGATTTTAATTAATCAAGCAATAAACTTACTTACTGCCTCATTTCCAAGTACCTATTTATTCAGTAGAAGCCTGTAATAAGGTCCACAAATTCAATATGTATCGAACCCTTGTAAAAGTTGTTGTGTATCTCTATTTGAAGAGGTTTAAATATTGTTTGACAATTCCCGCTTTTGGCAAAACACACCCTGAATTCCCAAAATATTAGTATTTGTATCTGACCACACCTGTTCTTCAATACCAGCCCAACTACTTTTATAGTAGAGACAATCAATGAAATAATTGAGGATTTGACCTTCCACCCTTTTTGTAGACTTGAATGATAATCCATTTAGATCGCAAAGTGTAGTTCGTGAATGTTGTAGACTCAGGCCCAAAGCAGTCTAATTAGCTTTATAAAAAGCCACAGGAAGAGGGGAGCTAGTCGAGGTCTGAGATGGCCACTGAATCTAGAAATTCCTGAGGAAAATGTCCTACTCCATCCTACCTGTCTGGCTCTGGAGGTCTGGCAAACTGGGAACTTTGGCAGCTGGCAAAAGGAATGGGAAGGTGACAGGGCAGAGAGTGAAGCACCAAATTGGTACAAATCAAGACTTTGGCCTATGCCACTTAAGCTGTACATTGAGTGCACTGAGAGTACGGAGAATAGTAGAGGTAGCAATACCAGTCTGCTCCATGCCCGTGTTCCATGGAAGGGGCGAACATGTGGGAGAACACCTGAGGTGTGCTCTGTAATGCCAGAGCACAAGTGTCACAGGTGAGCTTACAGGCTACATGAAGCATACAGGGGAGTAGACTGAGCCCGAAGGTGTCTGGGTAGTGCTTTCCAAACATCCATGAGAGCCTGCATCCGCCCCGTTTGGGATTGAGGTTACTGTAATGCAAGTTCCCCGCAAAGAACAACCCTCCTGGGCCATTTGGCAACATCTGTCAACCATTTTTCAATAACGCAGTTAGGGATCTAGATCTTACAGTATCATGTGATTCGTTGGGCAAAATGACATAGTGGAAATGAGACAAGGAAAAAATCCCACTTCAACATGCACAGAGAGGGAGATAAAGGCAGGGATGACGATCACTGGATGATCTTGGCCTGTCTAGGGAAGAATGTATGTTGTTCAGCTCCTTTAATTCCCCTAAAAACAGCTCTGACAAGAAAAAAGGTGTATTGAGGTGGCAATATGGGCAGTGGAGGAGAAGTTGGAGGATATCTCAAACCAAGTAAAGATCTCTTGTTTATCTCCAGCCTCTAGAGGACATGAAAGCATTCAGGGGCTGAGCAGTCAAAGGCATGGTAAGGCTTGATCGGCAAATTGAAACACTGGACAATCTGAGACGAGGTACCCAGGTATTGGATGTTCCCCTGATGTTTGGAACGGATTCCCTTTTCATGAATTTTCAATTGTTGCTGCAGGAAATTGTAGTATTCTCCTATTACTACCTATCTCTTATGTTAACTTGTCCCTAGCTGCTCAACCTGTGTGAGTGTTCTGGGTGGAATGTTGGTGTGTGGGCTGTGTGTGGAATGCTTGGATGACTGGAGCTGAATGACAGTTGGGTGCATGGGGCTGAGCAGCTAGCAGGCTGCTCCCGGTGGGACTGTTGATGGATACATAGGACTGCTGACATACCTGTTGGTGAGGATTTGTACATGTTTATCTACTACTGGAATAAACCTACATTGGCTTCATCACACCAGCTTTGTCCTGATTATTACATTTATTTTTGGCGACGAGGATGGGATGACAGGAACGACATCACGAGAGGGGTAGCAACTAAGAAAGATAAAGAGAGAAGCCAAAAGGTACATAGTATAAAATATGAAATACCCATCTCCTCCTCTTAATAAAGACAATAAATTGAATACGAAAATGTATAATACCTTGAAGGGAAAACACCATGTAAAAGTGTGGAAAGAGAGACTAGGACCCAAATTCCTGCCCCCACCCTAAACAGGGGACAACGTATATGAAAATGTGGACAAGAGGGACAAGAACCCAATGTCCTGCCCCCAAAATAAATAGGAGACAACATGTAAATAAATGTGGACAAGAGGGACTATAACCCAATGTCCTGCCCCACTAGTAACTAAGGGACAACCAGTTACATAAAATGTGAAAGTTCTCCAAGGTGAGAAGGCCAGAAAACTTGTGCGGCGCAAGGCATCTTAAGCACGCAGGGACCCACCCTCACGTAAGGGTACAATGTAAAAATCCCAAAACTTACCCCACTGTAGGGCCAACCCCCTATGTAAGGATACACTCACCCCGTGTAGGGGCACCTGTAAGAAAATGTAACAAACCCAATGGACATCCAGGTACAAGGTAATAAAGCGTCAATTATTACAGAAATATAGGAGCTCCAAAGTAAACTGGATGGCAAAGCTTACAGGGTACCTTCAAGGATGAAGGTGGGTAACCAAACCGTAGGCAATACTTTGATGCTCACAATGACATCTGTGGACCTTTGCAATTGTGTGCTTCAGATGACACTGCGAAAGGGAACAGTGACGCTGGATGGTTACTGCATTCTGATTTTTATCATACTTTGACTGCAGGCCTGCAGTGTATCTTCAGCTTCATGCTGGACAATTTCTGGCTGTTTGGTGTGTAGAAACTGGTGCCTCAAAGGCGGTGAAAGAGTTATTGGAATCTGGACTAAAGGGGCCAAACTAAGTTACTCTAGTCAAAAGTCAATCAGTGCCATTCATTGAAGTACACATTTCAGTTTGATTGTAAGTAAACTTGGGACTGAGCTCATTAACATAAGCCTCCAAAATTAAGCATTTGGCCACCACCGTGTCATTAGCAAAGAAGTTTGACCTTAAAAGGAATAAGAGGCAGCTGATAAGGGGTGCTAGGATGGCACCCATTATAAGCGAGCCATGACAGTAAGTCCGAAGAGTGAAATATCAGCTTAGCTAGGATTTGATTGTGAGACTCACACAAGTACCACCAAAGGACTTAATTCCCGGGCCCACCTAGGAAGAGCATCTAGCCATTATAAAGATCTATACTTGGGAGATTTGGGGTATCTCTCTCTTTGTTTTGCCGAGTGCAGCCTTTTGGTTGTTATGAACTCCAGGTAATGCTTCTGGCCCACATTTAAGACGCGCACATTACCAAAAGCAGCAACAAAGTGCTGAAGCTTGGTAAGGCAAATTCGAAATATCATGCACGGGTAAATATTTACGAGGTAAAGGGTCTTTCATGGGAGAAATGTGACCTAAATTTAATAAGTGTTAAGTACATGAACACCATCGTTTATAACCTTTTTGTCAGTCTGGGTAAGGGTACTACTCACTGAAGGTGATGAAGAGTTGGCAAGTAATAGCTGTTCAACTCTTGATAACCTAGATATGAAAAGCAGAAGCACTGGTTTGATTTTGTTTTTGAGTCAAGCTGAGGGACCCTCTTCCTCCAAGTCTCCCTTATCAAAAGATAGGGGATGACGGGCCGAGCCACAGCGCCCACTAATCCTGCCGGGGGAAGAAGGGGGAACGCTTAGATGGGAGCCTCACACATTTAAATATTTAGAAGTCAATATATAAAATGAAGAACGAGACATGATAGAAGGCAATCTATACTGGGCCAAAAGATCACTGCGCTCTTCGGTGTGCTTCTGGATCAAACTGCCCCAGTCAGTGGCCAGCTGAATAACGCGTCCCAAAATGGTTAAGCTCCCACGACTCCTATACTACTTCATCAACCTCAGCTTCATCTTACTGGTGAGTGTGTTCTGGGAGCTTGATATGCTATAAGGGTCGGCCATGGGAAGACGAAGAGTAGCACTTAGCAAACTGAGGCTACCCACCAACAAGAGAGGACTGGGAACACCAGACCATTGGAAGAATTATCTTGCTGCTCAATTACAATGGTGGTGTGTTGGATAGAGGGAAGACATCATTGTGAGACAGGTATTTCCCATCAGCAACTTACCCAGGGGCCGTGCAACTATTGCTTATAATGGGCGCGCATCATTGCCCTCCACTCCCACTGATGCCTATCACTGCATTAAGCAGCTAGAAACGAGCTATAGCCAAGTACAGTCTCTATGCCCAATAAATTCCACTTAAGGAACTGGTGACAGATTCATCTCATTGGCTCGCCGCAAACTGAAATTCTGGGAAACTCCAGGTTTCGAGGTACCAGGTGATCTATACTCTGGAATGATCCTCATACCTTTTCCCATATTGGTGGAACAATGGGACCTCCCGCATGGCCGATTTTTACTGTATAGCTGAATCCAAAAAGCAACACAATATCACAATATCACTGGCAAAGAAGTACTACCTGTTACAGCCTAGAGCCACAAAGTTCAGCAATTAGATAGAGAAGACGGAAGTTTGTGCCCAAAGGTTTATTCATAGTATTCTGTAAAAATGCAGTCCAAGCGACATTTAGTGATTTCTATGATCATTTGTACAAAGTAGATCCAAAGTTCTTTGGATAGAATTTTGGAGCAACAGCTGACACGTGTTTCGACCATGCAGCCAAGGTCTGGCTAGGGCTTTCTCAAGGCTGGTGGTTACCATAGTACCCATGCGATGTTTTATAAAATTAGGTTTATAGTGAAAGAGAAAAAACCCAAGTTGACAGTGATATGGTATAGTGAGATGAGCAGTGAATAGTGTCTAACATCACAAATATATTGCCGGACTACTTTTGTCTATTGGGCGACATATCCAACTCATGTATGATTATCGGTTTTTAGTATCCGAAACTTGTTAGGTGACATATTTTACTTACCTTGTCTCTCTCTACCTACTAAATTGCACTTATGGTTCTAATTATAAAATTTGAATTGAGAAGAACATGTATAATTATGCTGTTTAATCACTGCATACATATAGATGTATATATGATGAAACCAGCTTGCTAAAAATACTGTAATCCTTATTATCTATAGGAATGTATTTTATTATCTTTCTTTTCTTATTTTCCATGCACTTATTATTTTCCCTATATGTTTTTGTTTTTCTTACTTCTCCCACTCTTTCCATGATACTATGCACTGCTCATCTCACTATACCCTATCACTATCAACTTGGGTCTTTTACACTTTCACTATAAAACTCATTATATAAACTATCACATGGGTACTATGGTAACCACCAGCCTTGAGAAAGCCCCTGGTCAGACCTTGGCCACATGGGCGAAACATGCGTCGGTTGTTGCTCCAAAATTCTATTCTAACAACGTTGGATCTACTTTGGGTAAATGAGCATAGAAATCACTGAATGTCGCTTGGACTGCATGATTACAGAATTCTATGAATAAACCTTTGGGCACAAACTTCCCTTTACCATATCTCTAGACAATGCATGTAGCATATATATGCACAGGCAATATTTATGCACATGCATAACATTCATTTGGGTTGTTGGAGCTAGGATCTGGGTTAGCCCCCAGAGGTGAAACTTTATATGGGCGGGCTGTAGTGCTCCACTTCAGTCACACAGATACTACCAGGGGTTACAGCTGCAGAAGTAGTATGATAAAACAGTATGTAGAGAGATTGGAAGAGGGGCAGGACATATAGGTATGTGACTATGGATATATACCTGTTTAAATTGGGTTGCAGATAAATCTGGGTGAAATTGCTATGGTCTGAAGGAGAGGTTGTATGGTGGCTCTCTGGTTGGAAAAGTGAGTGGGGTTTAACCCAGGTGTAATTAGCATACCTTGTTATTAGAAAAGCTATAAGCATCTACCTCTACTTAACAGCTGTGGGTAGGATTTTGGGCAGAGTTACTAGCCCACAGCCCTGTCCAGGCACTAACAGACAGCACCCTTAATCTGAGGGCCTTCACATGGATAACCAGATTGGATACCCAAAAGGCTCTGTTTCACTAGGAGTGGTAGTACCAGTGATCAAGAGACCCAAACTAATAGTAGCCCCAAGCCATACAGCCAAATGAAACCGAAGCCCTAAGCCTTAGATTTAATAAAAACCTTTGACCCAGGAAACAAATTAAACCAAAGCCCTAAACCCTACATTTCATAAAACTTTAGACCCAGGAAACAAATGAAACTCAAGCCCTAAGGACTAGAACTAAATGGTAGTCTCAGTCTGTTGTTATTGTGTTCTGTTGTGTAATGTAGCTCATTTGCACACTTCAACAAATGCTTCCAATTTCCAGCCGAAAGCAGCACATTCCATTTATATTCCAGTGAAAAACAACCATTTACAACTGTCACATTGGTAAGATCTCTGCCACTTTATAATGACTATTAGGTATACAACCGTGGCCTAGACCATTAACCTAATCAGTACTTTCCATGCTCATTTTACATGACCAGTTCTAAAGTGGTAACGTAAAACAACTTTGATTATTTTAAGTACACTCTTTTGAAGATATTGAGGGTGAAAGGAATCCTCGGAAAATTGATTGGTGGTTGATTCTAAGACACAGCAATAGGGCACATACTTGTTTGTATGCAAACAGCAGATCAAGAAAAGCAGTCAGTACACATGTGATGTTTATTGACTATCGATGTTAAATACGATGAGAATGGTAGGTAATTGAAAAACCCTGGTGATTGATCTCATGTTTATCAGCCTCCTTCTCAATAGATGCATGGCCAATTGTGTCTTTCTTTTTAGCTCCCTGACACTTCCAATATATATTCCTAAACTACAATAAAGGTTTCTCAAATTTGGCAGACAGCTAGGAGGATCGAAGGCTATATACAACTTCAAATTAGCAACCTGGAAAGTTTCAATACCCAGTAATCCCATGGCACGCAGGACTCAGAGCGGTTTACAAAATACAAACAAGCCTGACACACATTAGACCACTTCAACATCACACAAAGCATTTAAGCATATGAAATTTAAAAAACTACACATATATTAAGACTACATTGTAAAAACAGAAATAACAATAGTGCACTGAAAAACTACCCGTGTGAGTTGTGGCCATATTTCCTCAGGCCTAGGGCTATTCTAATCACTGCATGTTGTACATGTTGTGATTTATTATTCACATGGAAGGAAGCCCCTGCGTAAAGGCTAATAGCATAATCAAACGTTAAATTCATCACCACCCAACTGTAGTATGTTGCAGGAAAGTAGGATCTGCTTCTTATGGTTACCCCCACTTGTTGCTTCATGTTATACTGTTTTTGACTAGTCTGACTGAGATCCTGCTAATCAGGACCCCAGTCTATCTGATTTCTCCCTAACAGTTATGTTATGTACTTGGGTAAACTCCAGATTGGATACTGGAGTACCCTTGTCAGTCTCTAGTATATGGAACCCATGTATCCAGGGCATAGGTACCCCAGAGGCCTCCCTTGGGCTGAAGTATGTATTATGGCACCCATGAGAGGCCATGCAAAACGGAACTAAAGGACTGCCATTGCAGCCTGTGTAAATTGGTGCATGCGCCACTTACTTAGGATATAGGTTTACTATATCTAAGGATCATTACACTTTAAACCTATATGTCACCCCTATGGCAGGCCTTGACAATCTTAAAGGCAGGGTGCTTGGTTCTAAGTGAGAGGGTGCCACTGCATGAGCTGGGCACCCCTGCAGCCTACAGAGTCCATTTTCCCAGGTTGTTAGTGCTGCATCCATTTACGACATGTAGAGTAGCATTATGAGACTGCGTGATGGCCAACTCTAAACAGCTGAAAGTAACCCTATCATGTTGTCAAACATTGTGGAATCATAGCCCCACACTGGTAAATGGTGTGGGAGGTATGGTTCCACCCCTCAGAAACGAGCTTTGTGAGGTCCCTGGTGTTCCCGGTACTAGCCTTCTGGTCCTGGGCAGCGCAAAATGGTTGCTGCCGACCAGAGACACATTTCTGCCCTCCTACTGCTGAGCCAAGCTCAAGCAGGGGAAGGCAGAACAATAGGCATCCTGTCACAGGGAGGTGTGACGACTTCCCAAACAGGATTTAGTGTATTAGGCCTGGGTGGGTGCGCTTGACAGCAACTGAAAGTCTGCATGAGGGGCACATTTGGTGTCCCTTTGCATAGTCCAGTTCAAACCAGTCCTGGGAGCTGTTGGCTCCTGCTCTGGTGCGAAACTGGACAAAGGACATGGGAGTAACCTCCCCACTGTCCAGAACCACCCCTGGGAGGGTTCCCTGAATCTGTCCAACCCTGTCCCGTGGGTACAAAAGGGCTTACTTGGCTGTAGGACCCTAGATTCGACGTAGACAAGATTCTGATCAACAAACCACTGACCTTCGACCATCTGGACACGCTGGACTTCTCTGGACTTTGTTTAGGCCTCACTTCATCTCCTTCTCCATCCAAAGCATCATCTGTGCCCGTGCACCATACAGGCTCCATGTAGGACCTGAGGAGCATCAAGGACAACTGAAGATATCTCCCTTGGAGAGAAAGAGTCACACCTCTGCAACCGCAGGCACCATATCTCAACTGACCGGTCTGCTGCTCCTGAGCTCCTATGGACCCTGAATGCTCCAGCAACACAGATGGTGGGTTTCCAAGTCCCACGAGGTCCAAGCGTCCCCTCGCACCATGTTTGAGGTCAGAATCCCTCGTGGGGGCTGTAATACCCGGTCCCCTGTGCACCGCGTACTTTTGCAACTGCATATGCTTGTTGACGTTTCCAAAACAAGTGCACTGAGCTCCGAGTAGCCCCAAACTCTGGCACCATTTCCACTAAAGAACTCCGGCCTCCAAGCACTGAGTGCTCCGTGGGCAATTGCTTTGCGAAACTGCTCGAGGTCCCCTTGTGACTCTTGTGCCTCAACCTGTGGGTCCTCTTGAGCATCAACTTTGCTTTTCCTAAGCCCCCTGGTTGCTCCAAGCTTGCCCTGACTCCCCTGTGTTTGGCGACTCTCCTGGACCTTGCTGGTCCGAACTGTAACCTTTTACGTGGTATGCCATTGCCAAGGCTTATTGGTGCTCCAGCCAGACACCGACCCCTCAGTACTCGACATCCTTCGTGGGACAGCTCGTATCCGGCTCCTGGTCTCGGTGGCTGCAGAGTCAAGAACCCCCTCAACACACCTGAAGCACCCGACATTGGTGGGCATTCGTCTACAGAGCCGCTGGTCACTCCTGAGTGTCCCAGACTCTGTACTCTCTGCGTTCAGGTACTCTTCACCAAGAATCCACCTTTGGATTCCAACTGACACTTTTCTTCTTCCCAGCAGTGGCTCTTCTTCGAAGTCCTCCATAGAGATCGACAGCGGTTTCCAATGCCACTTCAGACCTATGCACCCGGCTTCCCTGGGATAGGTAACTCTGGTACTACAGTATCCATGGGTGGGGTGGCTCTCCAACCTCCTAACTTCCACAGGATTTCTTCCAAGTCCACTAAAAAGGGTCCATAAACTTTGAAACTTCAACCGCAACTCTCCCACAGAATTGTACGTAGCATGCGGTCGTGTTCCCACACCGCATCCATCCTCCGTTGATTCTCAACTTACTCACCTTGGGTGTTTCCTTGGGGCCCAGCGATTCTACATCCTCAAGACACTGTCTCGACTCATGTCGTGGTTCTTATACCACTATTTTAGTATATGGTTTGGTCTCCCCCTGGCGCCCACTGTGTATTAGTGCTATTTACTCTTGTTTCTGTGCTACAGTATTGTGTGATTTGTGAATATCCTCGTATAGAGGGCACTGTGTCATACTTAAAGAGTGTTATATTAATAAATACATATTTGTATAACTACTGTGTGGTTCTCCTTTCATTTAACCAATACTATACGGTTGCATTCTGGTAAAACAAGCTGCTTAACATTCCTTCAAGACTAAGCCTGAAGGCTGCTCTCCACAGCTCCCACTTGGATAGCTTTCTAAGGTCTTTTGACCTCTTAAATCACCATAAGGGTTGTTTGGACTGGTACAGGGTGCCCACTTTAATTAGTGGACAGCATATACCAGGCCAACTTCTCGCATGTGTGTATTAATTTACAAATGTCAAGACCAAAAGAAATAAGTATCTTACGTGAGCCAGCGATGGTGCAACTTTGGGCCATCTGCGTATCCAAGCCATTTACATTCAATTCTTGTCCCAGAGTCGAGGTATTGTCAGAAGTGAGATCTGACAATCCTGTTAGAACAGAAAAGGAGTAATTCAAAATCTTAATAATTTAGTAGCAGGCTTGCTATATCACTGCAATTCTAATATGCTAGAATCTCTGCAAAGAAAATACATGTTGCATTCAGTCCGGCTGTCACATTACAGCTTGGCACAAACATGATCTTAGCTCCTAATAAAAGGACTTATGATTCACAACCAGTAACTTACTATGTTTCTTCACTTCACAATGATTGAGCTGTATCTGAAACCATACAGATCACGCTTGAAGTACCGGGTTATTTAGAACCCAGCGGTGCCAGGGGACACACCCAAAGACTTCGGATTCCCCTGTCTCAGACTACAGAAACACAGAAACTTCTTGGTGACATCAAATATCAGATTTATTGGCTGCAGCCAGTAACAGGTTTCCTAGAAGTACAACACGTGTATGTTCTCAGGAGACTGCTCAACTTCACAAAGCTAGTCATCCCTTCTTATACCAAATACTATGCTTCAGGCGAACATTCCTGATTTTACAGTTGGCCATTTACATGTTTTCACGATAAAACCGCAGAATAATGATGACAAGCCCATTTTTCAGTTTGTCCAGCCCACAATCAATTTTTAGTCAAACCCAACATTCTTCATCAGACAGGTCGATCGAACCCACCATAAAAACGGGCACATCCCCATCGTAAATGGACCAAAAAGAAAGGAGCAGAGACAGGTGTGAGCAAGATAAGACATAATAAAAGGTTTGATGGTGTCTTGTGTCTTGATCAGCAATCTTGATCAGCTACTGGGAAAGGAACTGGCTTAACAAGTTTGGCTTCAGGCAAGAGGGTCGCTCGCTCAGGTCATTCTGAAGTCAGCTAAAGAGTACGTGTGCTTGGAGACTCGTTCGGCCATTATCATCGGCCTATGTGAGGGCAAAAACAAAATGGCTGCCGCACGGAAGATGGAACCCGAGAGTTCAGAACGGAAACTCTGATTTCACGGTGATCTCGTCACTCGAATATGTCAAAAATACTTGTACACCTTACACTCGCCATTTTCGGTCTGATGCTACCAAAATCATCATGGTACGATGACTTTTATGAAACGGGTTCAGAATTTCAGTACCTCAGACCCTCCTTTTGCCCTTACATAGGCAATAACCTAAACCCATGTTAGTCTGAGTCTAGGTCTATATTCATCAGGTCATCAAGATGTTGCTGTAGCATCATCCTATTACTTAGCACGTCTCTTGGTACAGGTTTCCTTACACACGATGTAGCACAGAGGCCACATATAGCAGGAGCACACTGTACGCACAGACAGAACAGGAAAAGAATGGCTAAGATCATCCTAATGATCATCAGAATCTTCCATCCCCACGTGGATAACAGTCCCCAAAACCATCCCATCAACGACCCATCTGCTTTATCCACGTGTATAGATTCGGAGATCTTATGCAGTCTGGAAATGGCCTGGTACACTGTTGGAGCATTATCTGGAATGAAAACACAGCAACTTGATTGGATCGCTTTACATACCCCACCTCGATCTGCAAGTATGACGTCTAACGCAACTCTGTTCTGAAGTGTCATAAGACGATCCGACTGGAGCTCAGCAGTCAAGTTACTAAGGACACCGGCAGTTTCAACTACGGTGGACTCAACCACCCTCGTCAATTGTCGTATGTTCCTGCTGTTAACCATAGTTCCCCAAAACGGCAGAAAACCCTTCAAGAAGTCACTCAATTCTTGTCCTGCAGTATCTTCCTTACTGAAGACGCCTCTAACTACCCTTGTCATGTGGTAATCTGCCGCAGCTGTGTAGGTGGGAGGCAACAGGAACGAGACAAAACATGTGCCTGAGAAATCAGGGGGCAACCATGTGTATGCTCTATCATAACAGATGAAATAGGTACCCTTAGCTGCTAGGAACGATGGGTAAGTCTGAG
The DNA here is from genome assembly GCF_964261635.1 of Lissotriton helveticus. Classification (NCBI taxonomy): domain Eukaryota; kingdom Metazoa; phylum Chordata; class Amphibia; order Caudata; family Salamandridae; genus Lissotriton; species Lissotriton helveticus. The sequence goes on from NC_136067.1 coordinate 1,053,110,101, forward strand.
ACGCAAAAACATACGTCTCAGTGCAGATACTCTTCCCTAACCGAGCTCTTGGATTCTTGCCATTACCTTGCAGACATTGATGACCCTGATGGGGTACAATCCAAATCGGAGAGGATCTTTTTGCTTGCTGATTCTCACTCAGACTCGCTCCATATCCAGTCACGTTCCATCCAATATACGCTAGTGTCTCATCTTTCGGGATAGCCTCATAGGAACTAGCTCCCTTTATCATGTCGACTATTCCCTTGACCAGAGCACTATTCTTTGGGTTGTCTTTCACAGAACGTAGGGGGTGGACTTCGCGAGCATAGATCAACATCGTTCGGTATGCAGACACAGAACCATTATAGCTGAATGGCAGGACTAGGTAAGGAATACCTTTATCAGTAGTATGAGGCATAAGACCACACACCCAACAGTTAGTTGTGTTCACTACTAATTGGTGTTGGTGCAGAAGCTGAACAAAGGAGTTATTAATAAACTCTAATCTTCTAACGGACTCATGTTCAGGTAGAGGGTGAAAAGAATGCGAGGAAACAGTAGACGGAGGTATGGGCTGTGGAGTGGGTGCAAACGTCACTCGAAAAGAGAATAAAACATATCCCATTAAAAACACCATCACGCTAAGTAACATAAAAATGCATAATATCAGAAAACGTTTTCTAGTCATCACTGTACACAGTTTGGCTCTAAAATTCATCTCTTTGGCAGGTCTCTCCATCTCGAAAAACTCCATCCTCTAACCTTGCTGCTCCCGGAGGTAGGATGTTCCGTGCTAAGGAATGCGTCTGTCAGTCCAGGGAACGCCCTAGGACCAACCAGAACCGTCGACCTTGTGCCTTCGGCTTGCACTCCAGAGACTTGACGCCGCGACCCTACAGCTGAACCCGGATGGCGGTTCGAAAAACAAAAATCGGTCAAAACAGTTTCTCGGATGGGAGAGCTGAACCTTTTTTTTCTAAAAAGTAAAAAATAATTTTTATTTGTCCACGGTTCTTGGTCTCAAATTATAACGGCTTTTTCCAGATAACGTCTGGTCTTGGAATCGGAGTTCAGGCTCGGTAGTGTCCAATCGAACTGACGGTGGCACGGCTTCTTGCAAAAGGTCGTCGCTTTCACGCTCAGAACTTGTCCCAATTAAACGTGCATCGCTGAAAGGCAGAAAACGAGGAACAGTCTCAGTTTCAGAATCAGCAATACCCTCCTGGACCCACCGGTCGTACGGCAGAGGCAAAGGGACCCTCTTGCAGTGTACGCCGTGGATCCAGTTCTTTTTTCCTTGCACTCGTACTGCAGTTCTTGTGGACAAAAGCACCAAGTAGGGGCCGATCCAGCGGGGCTGATCGTTCTTTGTCCGCTGGAAGTTCTTGATGAGTATCCACGATCCAGGATCGATTGCATGCCCTGTATCTCCAGAAGCTTGAGGCAGTGTATCATGAACCTGTTGGTGTAAGACACGCAATTTAGCCGTCAGATCATACAAGTAATCAAGCAGTACAGGGTGTTCAATCTCGCTGAATTTCGTCGGCCTCAGCATTCCCCATATGTTGGCCGGGCGACCAAACACAATCTCATAAGGACTAAGTCCCACTCGTGAATGTACAGTCATCCTAGTTGACAAAAGTGCTAATGGCAAAGCATCAGGCCATTTAAGGCCAGAGCTTGCTTGTATCTTGGCCAGTTTTAGTTTAAGAGTGCCATTATAGCTCTCTACTAGTCCAGCTGATTGGGGGTGATTTGCAGCATGGAACTTCTGGCGGATTCCTAGCCCTTCACACACTCTCTTCATCACTTGACCCACAAATTCACTCCCATTGTCACTCCAAACCATTCTCGGCAAACCTAGGGAAGAACTCTTTGAGAAGGGCTTTCGCTGTGGACAAGGCAGTATTATCTTTTAGGGGATATGCTTCTACCCATCTCGAAAAGGCACAAACAACAACGAGTACGTATTTCAAGTTGTTAAAACTCTCCATGTGGATGAAATCTAGCTGCAAAACCTCGAACGGATACGTTGGAGGCGCAAAATGACCAGCTGGAGTTTGAGTTCCCTTACCAGGATTGTATCTCAGACAAACCATACAATTTTTAACCACATTCTCTGCACACTTGGGAATTCCAGCATTTTGCCATACTGGAGCCAACAACTTACAGATCCCTTTCACACTGATGTGAGCTATTCCATGCGCCATTGTAACCACTGCAAGCACGTACGCATTGGGTAACAACCATCGCTGATGCTCTGACAACTCAACCCAACAACCATTCGCATCCAATTTACCCGTACTCTCTCTCCACACACTCAATTCTTTCTCTGTAGCTTCAGCTTGGATAGACTTCACACTCTCTATCGTATCTTCACACATTCCAACGTCACCAATCCATCTTGCAGGGCCCGCAACATACATTCGGCTTACCACATCTCTTGCCGTTTCTTTCGCAACCTCATCAGCAAACACATTACCGCGACCAACGTCGTCAGTAACCTTCTTATGTGCACTGCATTTCACAATCGCGACTTGCAACGGCAAAGTAAGTGACTCGAGGAGCTCATTTACCAACTGACCATGCTGAATCTTAGCTCCATGAGACGTGAGGAACCCACGTTCCTTCCACAATCGTCCAAAACTGTGAGCCACACCAAACGCATACTGGCTGTCAGTATATATGGTTACTCTCATTCCTTTTGTTAATATACACGCTCTCGTAAGTGCAATCAACTCTGCTGCTTGAGCGGAGTTATGTGGGATATGTGCAGCTTCAACAATCGTATGCAAGGTCGTAACAGCATATGCCGCAGTCGTATCACCATTCGGAAGCTTGAAGCACGAACAATCCACCCATAAGGTACCATCGCACTTCACAAGAGGAGTGTCCCTAAGATCTACTCTTCCTTTCGTCTCCTCTTCTGTCCTGAGAAAACAATCATGTTGTTCAGAAACATCTGACTTTGCTGCAATCGGTAACAACGTAGCTGGATTCAGTGTGTTGCATCTCTTTATGTGCACATGGCTCGCTAAAAGTGTCAGCTCATAACCTGACAATCGAGCACTAGTTAAGTGCTGTGTCTTGGTTCTGTTTAGCAAAGTATCCACTGCATGTGAAACCATTACAATCAACGTATTATTCATCAGCAAACCAGCAGACTGTCGAATAGAAACAGCTGCTGCCGCTGTAGCTCTCAGACAACTCGGCAACGCTCTAGCTACCAGATCCAAAGTCGACGAGAAATACGCACATGGACGCTGCTTGTCCCCAAAAGATTGCGTCAACACTGACAATGCACATCCTTCTCTCTCATGGACATACAGTGTAAAGGGCTTACTGTAGTCGGGGGTACCCAACACAGGAGCAGAACACAATGCATCGCGCAATTCCGAAAAACTTTTCTGACACTCTTCGGACCACGGAAGGGGATTTGGTGTATCTTTACAAGTCAATGCCACCAAAGGTTTGGCCAGTAGGGAAAAATTTGGTATCCATTGTCTGCAATATGACGTGATACCCAAGAAGGCACGCAATTCTCTCTGTGTAACTGGCACACTCATTTTTGCAATTGCCTGAATTCGTTCTGGGGTCAATCTTCTTCCCTCCTTTGATAAGAAATTACCTAAGTAGGTCACTTCTTGTCGACAGTACTGTAATTTCGAGAGAGACACTTTATGATGCAAATTAGACAAATGACGTAACAACGACAAGGTGGCTTCTTTACAAATCTCTTCAGTATCTGCAGCGAATAACAAATAGTCGACGTACTGAATAAGAGCAGCACCATCAGGTAGAACAATCGTATCAAGTTGTGTTTTCAAAGCCTGACAATAGATTGACGGACTATCACAATAGCCTTGAGGAGCGCGCTTGAACCGGAAGCTTCGACCTCCTAGAGAGAAACCAAAAATATCCCTACTCTCCTCGGCAATTGGGATGCTGAAGAAGGCATTCTTTAAATCAATCACTGAAAACCAAGTGGCGGAAGCTGGAATCATAGTTAATAAGGCAGTGATATCAGGAACAACAGGAAATTGTGGCACAACGATTTTATTCACCTCTCTAAGATCGATCACAAACCTGTAAACGGGTGGCTGAGAAGAGTCAGTACGTTTCAAGACAGGTAAAACAGGGCTATTGCAAACATTACCTCTCGTTTCTTCAATTACATCTTTCTCAATCAAATCATAAATGATCGCTAGCAACGCCTTCTCACCTTCATTAGAGATCTTGTATTGGGGAATGCGCGGCATTTTAACATTCGCTTTCAACGTCACAACATTTGGCGGTATTTCCAAAAGACCCACGTCATTAGGACCAGTAGCCCACAGAATATCAGGAAGAGATACCAATTCTGCCGGAAGTTTATCCTTCGACAAATACATCGGGAGACCACTTTCTTACCCAATGTGAGTTGTACTCCCGAAGGAGAACAATACAATGTCGCATACAATCTTTTCAACAGATCCAATCCTAACAAGTTCTCACCACAACCTGTCGTCAGAATAAGGGGTGCTTCGAATTCACAAGGTCCAACAGAAAGAGTCATAGGGCTAGAAATCGGGTTCCTAACCGGGGCGCCAGAAAAACCTACTGAAACATTCGTCTCGCCAGACAAAGGTGCGCCAGGGAGTTTAGAGTGCATAATAGAACTCTTCGTAGCACCAGTATCCAACAGAAAAGGCTCTGACACACCTGATGTAATCACCTCAACATAAGGTCCACTCTGATCTACTGGAACTGAAACAACTCCCTCTCTTTGTCTACGGCTGTCCTAGCAATCATCACCTTCCATATTCTCACCTTCTGCATAGTAGTCATCGGCATAGTACTGAGTCGTCCTACCAGACGCGTTATTCTGCTGATCAAAACTATTCTTTGAATTTTGAGGAGGAAAAGGACGTGCATTCTGGGAGAATCCTCACGCCCTCTACCTCTAAGAGCTTGTGGAACACCCCGACCTCTTGCGCTAGAAACACCATTCATGCGCTGTAACAACACAGGGCAGCTACTTTTAAAATGACCCTCTTCTTTGCAATATGCACACTGATTAGGGCCTACAGGAAAGCGTGGTTGAAAAGACTCGAACCTTTGCGAGTTTCTCTGAAATTGCTGAGGTTGCTGATAGTCACGCTGATTACTACGGGGCGGATACGCTTGCTGTAAAAGAACCTTCCTTTTTAACTCTTTCGTTTTCTTGTCTGCTCTGTCCTTCTCGTCCTTATCTCTATTTTCGTAGTATTGTGCAGTAGCCAATATCTGTGCTGAAGAGGAAACGGCCCAAGAACTCTCTGAGTCTTTCAATTTCTTACACAACTCGGGAAGCAAATTGTGCACAAACTTGTCAACGAACAATCGTTGACCGCCTTCTGTACTCATGTCTTGACCGCTGTGGTCGATAAACAATTCTTCAAACCTAGTGAAGAAATCAGACACAGTTTCCTCTTTCTTTTGCTTGCATGCAGACAATTTATCCCAATTCACACGCATCGCAGGCCTTAGAGTCTTCATGTAAGTAACGATCCTACCAGGGAGTTCTGCTACTAAAGGCTCAGGTTTAGCACCGCCTACTTGTCTGTCATTTGCCGCACTAACATTAGCCCATGTGTCCTCCAACTCCTGCGCATGATCCGTGTGACGAATCAAACCCCACAAAGGCTGCGGGACCACATTTCCAAACAACATGTCTATATCAGCTAAATTCATAACACATGAGTCTGCAGTCTGTGATAATTCCTTATAATAGCCTGCAGGATTTTTACGGGGGTCAGGTAAGGTCTGTTTAAGGGCCAAGACTTCAGCTCGCTTCCATGGAACATGCACCCAAACACGCTGAAAATGAGGCTGAACAGGTGGATTAGCGGTTAGATCTCCTTCTTTCCAAACTGGGGGGACTTCTCTCATGGGATACTGTCTCACTTCCCTCCTAACAGAGGGATCAGGCTCAAACAACGATCGAGAAATAGCCTCATTTCTAAATGACAACAATGTCGCAACTGCTCTCTCAACGTCGGAACCCACAATCATGCCTTTCGCAAACTCGAACCGTACATGACACAACTCAGGTGGATTGGGTTCCAAGTCACGATCCTCCAATTCTTCGAGAAGAAAAACACACATTTGATCAAAAACATATGTCTGCTTCGGTGCTTCCCATTGGCGGAAGACATCCATAACAGACTCTAACTCGTATCTTGTAGGGTCGGTAACCCATCTACGCGCCAAGTGGACCAATACTCCCTTCTCTCTAGAATCAGGCAGTTGGCTACGCAACTGTGTATGCTCTGAAGCGGGGGTCGTGTTTAATGATCCAAAGAAAGGAGACAAAAGACTAGTAACAGTGTCCGTCATTCTCTGTCGGACAGAAGGAGAAGTTGACAGAACAGGAGATAAAGCGGACTGAGAAGAAGCTAATGTAGGGGCAGTAGCAGAGGAAACAGTAAGAACAGGTGAAAAAGTCGTAGATATTAAAGACGGAACAGGTAGCAAAGTCGGCAGCCCTTGAGAAGGCTGCACCAGAGGAGTAGGAGCCAGCTGAAGAGGAGCTGGCGGCTGTGCAACAGTAAGAGGCAAAGCAACCAGAGGTTGCGCAACTAAAGGTTGCAGAGGTGCTGTAGCACTCTGCGCATAAGGGAGTGGCAAAGCCAACAAATGTGACATCAAAGGATCTTTCACAAGGTCCTTCATCGCATTTCGCTGAAGAGGTGGCAAAACTGGGTAGCATTTATCAATTTCCATTTTACGTTGCCTGTGCAACTGCTCACTTGCTTGTTCTTCTTCGTTATCTTTAAACTGTATAGCAGCTTGCATTACCGAGATACCATTTTCTCTTTTATTCCTCTTCGCTAATTTAATTTCTTTCTGTTTGGCTTCCTTTCGCCACAGGCGGAAAGAGTCAAACATCGCCGGCCGGGCTTTCTTCTTGAAAAGTCTAACCTCTAGGTTATATAAAATTTCCGTGTCGAAACTACCATATCGGGGCCATTGTAGGACACCGTCCTTCTTTGTGTAACAAATCCATACTTCGTTATATGCGATAGGGCCCACGCCATGCTTCACATAGAGCTCATAGGTTGGAGTTCCAATTGGAGGAACCGGACACGAGTCCTCCAATCGAGAATCCCTATTATAACCACAACAAAACAAATTTCCAAGTCTGCTAAGACCAGGCACCTTGCTCACTAGCCTAGCTTCAAACTTCAAGGGAATATCAAAAAACGATAGTCTCGTGAATACACGAGTCCCTCGGCTTTGGTACTTGCAAGTTCCAAATCAAAGATCCCAAGGGGATACCCAAAATACTAAGGACTGGGAGACGCTCCACTCATACTTAACTGAGGTATCGATGACGTCACCAGAAGACTCGTTTATCGTCTCGCTCTACAAATCATCAAAGGGTCCAAGACAGGGCGATAGTCAGGGCAGCAGTCCTTCGTAGCCATCGGAAAGCGGGGAACCTCGCCGCAAAGACTTTCGGACCACGACGACATATAGGGGTCGATGAAGTGGTTGGCCTTCCTCCAGAATTTTCACACGAAGCTCCTCACGAACCTCAGGCTTGGACCAGTACCGCTGAAATCGCCCAACGTTGGGCGCCAAATGAAGTACCGGGTTATTTAGAACCCAGCGGTGCCAGGGGACACACCCGAAGACTTCGGATTCTCCTGTCTCATACTACAGAAACACAGAAACTTCTTGGTGACGTCAAAGATCAGATTTATTGGCTGCAGCCAGTAACCGGTATCCTAGAAGTACAACACGGTGTATGTTCTCAGGAGACTGCTCAACTTCACAAAGCTAGTCATCCCTTCTTATACCAAATACTATGCTTCAGGCGGATTTTACAGTTGGCCATTCACATGTTTTCACGATAAAACCGCAGAATAATGATGACAAGCCCATTTTTTAGTTTGTCCAGCCCACAATCAATTTTTAGTCAAACCCAACATTCTTCATCAGACAGGTCGATCGAACCCACCATAAAAACGGGCACATCCCCATCGTAAATGGACCATAAAGAAAGGAGCAGAGACAGGTGTGAGCAAGATAAGACATAATAAAAGGTTTGATGGTGTCTTGTGTCTTGATCAGCAATCTTGATCAGCTACTGGGAAAGGAACTGGCTTAACAAGTTTGGCTTCAGGCAAGAGGGTCGCTCGCTCAGGTCATTCTGAAGTCAGCTAAAGTGTACGTGTGCTTGGAGACTCGTTCGGCCATTATCATCGGCCTATGTGAGGGCAACCACAAAATGGCTGCCACACGCAAGATGGAACCCGAGGGTTCAGAACGGAAACTCTGATTTCACGGTGATCTCGTCACTCGAATATGACGAAAATACTTGTACACCTTAACCTCGCCATTTTCGGTCTGATGCTACCAAAATCGTCATGGTACGATGACTTTTATGAAACGGATTCAGAATTTCAGTACCTCACGCTTGCCAAATTTCATCTGACATCCAGGAGGGATGAAGATTAAGCCACTTCGCCATATAATAGGAACTCGTGTGGTTAATCGACTTCAAGATCACAGAAAAAATCTTTAAACATCACATACAGCTCTTGAAATGCTACACAGTTGAGCTAAAGAAATTGGTTCATAAAGCTTATAGCAGAAGAGTAGCTTAAATATTCCACAGGAGGTGGTGATGGAGTGCTTAAAACACAAACCAATGAGAAACATCACCATAAGCAAAAGTCAATTAGATTAAAGAAGGCTTAGCCAGGTTCCTATGTGGCACCATCACTTGGGAGTCTTAAGACAAAACTTTAGAAGACATGGACAGCCCGTTTTATACAGTCTAAGCCAGAAAGGGTGAAGTGTAGAATCAGTTATCAAAAGATACCCTACTATTAAACAATTTTAAATCAGCAAATCCTCCAACAACAAAAACTGATATAACATTGAATCCAACAATCACAACACAACAGTCACATTGTGATCCAATGCAGCATGCCAATTTGTACCTTCTTCAACCATCTTGCCTTATTTCAACATACTCAAAGGATTCTTCAATGAAGGCGAACATCCTCGATAGAGTAGTATAGAAAATGAGATCTGAAGGAATAGTTCAATAAGGTGTTTGCCCTGGACATGCTCTCTCATGGTTTTCCTCAGCTGATATAGAGATTAACAACAATAAAAAAAAAATCTTGGACCACCAAATCAGTTTGAGGACAAAATAGGAAGTTGGTTCTATATAAAGCACCATGGTGACCCTCAAAGAGTGCCCAACAGTGAGTTTATGTATCAATCTTCAGTTAAAACGCAGCCATTGCAATTATCCTTGGTCACGTGTAGCTGGACACACATCTCTCCTCCAAGTCCTCTGCCTAAAGGCAGTAAGATGTGGAAGAGACTGATCAGTTTCAGAGTCGCATGTCAGAGAAGAGAGAGCGGCTGGTGGAGCATTGGTGGAGAGAGGGTGGCTTAGCTCATGGAAAAGAGGATTCCAGCAAAGGTGATACATACAACAGAGTAAAACCATGCAGAGTGGCACATTCACACATTCTGCTCTAAGTGTGTTTGCATTTCTTTTGTTAACCATGTCAAGTGTCCATTCTGCACACATACTGGAAACCTACAATAAGCATTTTAAATAACAGTGCACAGAGGTATGTGCCAATACATGGCCAATGCAAGCGGTGCGCACATACTGACTTTTTTTATTCTACACAGGTCTGCAGTGTTCCTTTGGTTGATCAGATGATACTCTAGCCGTGACAACATTTGGAAGAGAACTTAAGGCAATAAAACATATTGGTCTCCGAATCAGGATCTCACAAAGAGATATATTTTGTTCTAATTCTACTTTTCAGAGTATACAGTTACGATCCTTTGGTGTGCAGAGTGCTTTAGCTTTCCAGACAACATAAAGAGAAGCAATTGTTTGTAAACAACATTGAAACAGTATGGAACACAATTATTTTACCATCTCTTCCAGGGCCTGTGCTGAGCATGTCTTTGCTTCTTACTCTGTCTGGATCCAGAAGATCCTTTAAGAGCTGGTTGTTTTTTCTTTCTTTCTTACATTCTACATTAGAATTGGCCACATCATCACCTGTTAAATACAGAAGTGAAACGTTTAGACATCCCCAAACATTGTCGACATACATATTTTTGTTAAATTGCCTCAACTAATTGAACAGTTAGTATTCAGAGGTTTGTCCAACATATGGTTCGGGACTGGCTCCATACAGTAGTAGCAGTACTGGATTACAAAAAAGGTACTATTTACAGTGAAAGTCTTGGAATACAGAGGATCTATAAATGTGCTTAACCAAGTAATCCAGTACATTGTCTTGGAGTGTGCTCAATGAATTCCATTAACATAGCATACAATTCAAGAACCTAACTGTCCCAGAAAAGGAGGGGGTGCAAAAGATGATGAGCAGCAGGGTTAGCATTTAAACCCCTTCACAAAGAAATTCTTCACATATGTGCACCTTTTAGACATTTCTGTATACAGAGAACTTCGTCATAAATTAACCACAGGCCGACACTTCAAGTACAGCACTGCTATACCCCTCCACCTCTCCAGTGCCTTGAGATCCACTCAGGTGAGTAGGGCGCTTAAAACCCCTGATTGATTGATTGATTGATTGTTGGTGGTTGTTATTTGGTGGTTGTTGTCGGTGTTGTGGTTGCTGGTGTTTTGTTTGTTGTGGATATGGTTGTTGTTGTTACAACCACATCCCATGTAAATACTTTCATTATTAGAGAGCACAACTTGCTTTCAAGTTAGCCTGGTTGGGGAGATAATCTTTGGGCGGCAGCAGAACAGGGTGAAATAAAACTATGCCAAGATATAAATTATGATCATAGGAAGTGCCAGTCACCTAAGGTTTGTCTTCTTTGGGATTCTGTAGAAGGCTTAACATGCTCATATTTGCTAAGGAAAGGACAAGCACCGTCTTAAACTGGATATCACTTAATAAATTCTCTCAGTATTAAAAATGGGAAACCTCTGTGTACAATTTCCCAGCATCTGGAGGCGGCCTGAAGAACAGGTGCTAATCAAGTGCACTATCTCGCTCACAAAACACCTTGATTATGTAAGCCTATCTCTCCTCTGTGATTTGAAACAGTTTCCATTAGTAGCTAAGCTAAAGGTTGTGTCTACTTTAATGAGGAGTCATCGGTTAGTATCTTTGTATCATTCCAACTGGGCTAATGAAACACATGATGTGCAGAATTTACTCACTGATCATTCGTAAAAGATTTAGGACGTAAATGACACTAATCCTTAAATGCTCAAACATGTTTGTTGTTTCAAGGTCATCTCAACCATCCTTCTGAATGGGAGGGCATTGATAAACACTTAAAATGCTATTAGATCTTTGTGTGTAGTGCTTAATTGGTAAAACAAGCAATTGGAGGGACTTAGGGCCACATGCATCAAGCTTTTTTGCATTCGCAAACGGTGCGAATCTCAAAATTCGTCCGTTTGCGAATGCAAAAACCTTTTTTGGGATGCATCATTTTTTTAATTTTTCGCAATTTAAGAAATCGCAATTTTTTGTGATTTCCTAAATTGCAATAGCATTTAAAAAATCGCAAATTTTGCGATTTCTTAAATGCTATGCATGATTTTTTTTAAATTGCGAATTCGCAATTAGGAAGGGGAAAATTACCATGAAGTAAACCTTCCCTTCATGGTAATTTGCGAAAAGTTTCAAAAATGCACAAAAGTGCATTTTTGAAACGTATATTTTACACACACACATGCCCTTGGGACATGTGTGTGAGTAAAATGTACTTACGTGACATTTCAGGGGTGCAGGGGGGGTCCTTTGGACCACCCCCTGCACCCTTGAAATTACATTCTCATTTTGCGATTCCTTAATTGCGAATTTGCAAAATGAGAATGCCTTCCCATTGATTCCTATGGGCCTCTTGGCCCATAGGAATCAATGTAAAGCAATTCCTTAATTGCGATTCGCAATTAAGGAATCGCAAATAAGGAAAATTAAGAAATGGCAAAAACTTTTGCGATTTCTTGATGCATAGGAATTTGCGATTCCTAAATTGCGATTCCTTAATTTTCGCAATTTAGGAATCGCAAATTCCTACAATGATGCATGTGGCAGTTAGTGTTGACTAATACCAAGGTTGTGTAGTCTTGATTTCATCTCATGCCTCTATTTTCAACTACCCACCACTATGTCTCTTTAGCTCACTCTTGCAGTTTCTTTTTTTCACTTTCTTTATCTCCCCTAAGCCTTTCTCTCTCTTTCTCCTTGTCAAACTCTGATTGTGCAAAATAAGTACTGAAATGAGTGCTGGTGCTCACCACCTGAAGGTGCTATTTCTAGGGTAGACGATTACTGATTCTGATTTCTGAGCAAAGCTTGCATGCCTCCAGGTCACACATCTATGGTGGGAGGGGGTACAGCATCTCGCGTCAAGCAGAACTCTTTCACTGTGACCATGTGTGCACCGTACTCTCCTCTAGTTTTCCTTTTTCAAGTTTGTCTATAATCCTCTTGAATTCAATCATTTTTATCTATGTTGGTGTCACTAAAGGCTTTACTTATCAAAGGGGAGATTTCTATTCAGACAGAAGCATCAGGAATCTTGTTGCTTGCACAGAGGTTTGTTTTAGGAAGCAGCATTGTACACTTTGGTGCTTTTCGAGAGCTTACACAGGTTGAGCTGCCAGGTTTTTGTCATGAGCTGGATTTGGAATTAGGCGCCTTGATGCCCACTGGGCTAAGTCTGCGCATGATAAGATTCCCTTTATTATTATTACTTCAAAGTCAAATTCTATCCCAAAGCAGCGCCAATGTGGATGCCTTTCACAAGCATTTTTTAATTCCTTAAAGTGGTCTTTAGCAGAAAGGGAGCCTGATGGAACCAGAGCACTTTTAAATTACAACAAACAACAAAAAATTTCAGTGGGTGTTGAGAATGATGTTTGAAAGTATGTAGTAGATTAGACATGTACTACTGCTTACCAACAAGATAAAAAGATCTAGGAACACAGGGCTAGAGCTTAAGGAGAGTTGGGTGAAAAGAATTTGGAAAATAGGGATAGGGCTTAAGGAGAGCAGGGTGAAAAGATCTGGGAAAACAGGTATAGGCTTAAGGAGAGCAGGGCGAGCTATAAAGTTTCAAGAAGAGAAGGCATACTTGATTTCAAGGGAATACAAGAGCTTTGTGTTGAGGCTATTCAATGAATGTAAGCGTATACTACTTACTGACCTCTAAAAGGATTTAAGCTTTCTGTCCTCTCAGTGTTCAGATGGGTCTTGGGGTACTGGTTACCTTCATATTTAATTTTTAGGGAAATGTCTGGCACAGTAAAGACATCCTCATCCACAGGCCCTGTAGTGAAAGAAACATCTGAGTAATTTGTTTAAATCTCTTGTGGCATGTAAAACTTAGCTGTGTCACAGTTGTATGAGAGCAATGTTCATCCTTCAGTACATTTGGTAAAATTTAACGGGTAATGTTTAAGAAGCTATGGAGGAGAAGTCCTTGATACGAGTTCTTCCCATTTACATGAAAACTAATATTGAAGTTCAATCATATAGCACGTAAATTAGAGAAACAATTAGTACATTGAATAAAAAATGACTACTTACAAAGCAATAAACGAACAAATAATAAGTTAAAGAAGACATTTGGCAATCTACAGGATAACTAAAACAGTAACTAAAACGGCAACAATCAAACTCTGAAAAAAACTCAACCTTTGAGTCCTATAGACCATCAAATTAGTTATCTCCATGAATTGTTAAAAAACTGAATATAGTTACATGTGCGACTAGTTCCTCTTTTTGCAATTCCTGCAAATTTTATATTATTTAATGAATGAAGTACTAAATTAATCACAATCCCTGTCAAAACTAACGGGGCTAACTAACCCTGGCAGACTGGCACCGTGGTTAAAGAGTTATTTTTAAATGCAAGCATAAGCCACAGAATCAAAATGAATACCGCCTTAACTTGGTGGCCATGTACTTGCAGTGAAAATGTTAAATTGAAAGAAATAATAACTGCACATAATTTGAATATAACAGTACGGTTGATTCCTAGCAAGTAGGTATTCTTGGTATTCTTATAACAGGTAGAGACCCCCTTTTTAGTTTCAATGCACATTAAGGGAAAATAAGATTCTTATTGACGCAAAGAAAGGGTGCTATTGCTTTTGAATTAATGTAACTTGAAGACATCGTTTTTTCATCCCTGCTTTCTCCATTGTTTACCATTCTCTATCTTTATTTTCTTCCATCTTTCTTCCTTTTCGTCCGGTCGCTTGCTTCAAATTGTGTCTAAATTCAGTACTAGATTCTAGGTGGCACTAGGCCCATACCGTAGGTCTGTGTAGAGGGCAGGTTTTTATCTAACACCAGAGACCGCAGTCTCGTGGGTGATATTATAGAACTCTCATTAGTGTTTGTGGGTTGTACAGAAATTGTTCTGTATACCGCTGTGCAGTGTGTTGTGCTTGAGTTGCTGAGTAATGCCTTTCCTAGGTTTGGGACACAGAAACCCATTCTATCATATAGAAAGGCTAGCACATGACAACAATTCTGCAATGCCTACCTGACCCTCACAATTTGCGAAGACCATGTGTAGAAGAAAAATGCTCTTGGACTTGGACAGGTTAGCTCCAAATTCCACAACCTCTCACATCACAGGGGTATACAAAGTAATATGATGCCCTCGGACAACTACACTCTTCAGAGATACTAGTCACAGTCTCACCCACTTGTGCAAAAGAATATCATCTCCATAAAAGGAAACAGTGACATGACCTAGAGTAATCTGCAAATCACTGGCTGTGTGGCGATCCCAGATACGATACACTGCGTTGCGACAAATTATGTCAGTTGAGATGCCATAAGGGTTATGGATGAAGGCTACGATTTTACTTGGTATAAGTGATGTGATACAGAAGGGTATAACCAGTGCATGGAAAATGTGTGAGTTATAGTTAATCTAGTGTGGCTAGTGAGGTGACAACAACAAAGGATAAGTAGTTGCACCAGTTATAGTAATTTGAAGGTGGTGCGTACATTTTACATTTAAGATAGAACTATAATTTCTAATGTTTGTGTAGTTTAAATTGGTTGTATAGAAAGAATAAAGTTTTCCTAACTATAACATCCCTAACCTTAGTTTTTCCCCGTGAATTAAAAAGAATTATCAACATTTTTTAAAAATGTGAAATCGAAGAGTTTACTGTCGTCATGTTGAATGTCATTAAGTAGAGCGTGGTAGAGTGAAGAGTGTTGTAAAGTGTACTGTCGAAGAGTATAGTGTCGTATAGTGGAATAGTGTGGATTGGAGTAGAGTGGAATGTGGTTCAGTGGAGTGGCATAGAATGGAATAGGGTACAACAGAGTGGTGTAGAATGGAGTGGTGTAGAGTGAATAGTTTACAGTGGAGTGGCCAATAGCTGTGTTATCAAAGGGAAAAGGCAGTCATAGTTTTTAACACAGTATTTGGTGTGTTGTACGGTCTGTGTTTTGAGCGCTCTAAATTTCCGTTTTATATACTGGCAAGCAGTAGTTTGTATTGTTGTTCACTATCTATTACCACTTTTTTTAAAGTAGGAATAGATAGATAAATGTATTTATTAAAAAACAATTCACATATTTTTATAGCAGTAAAGGGTGTCATTTGTAAGTATTACTGCTCGACTCCTTAGTGTTTTCTGCATATTTGAATGTGTTAAAAATAGAAAATAAACTGCAGTACAGCATATTTGTAAAATATAGTGTCGTGTATATTAAAAAAAAAAATATATATATATATATATATATATATATATATACATATATTATATATATTAAATACTGTGAGGTAGTATGTACATTTTTAAAAATGTATAGATAATTATAAATATTGTTTCCTACTTATTACCACGTTACTAAAGTGGTCATACGTAGGGAAAAAAATACCAAACCTAATACTTACCTAGATGTGAAGGCATAACGCAGATCACAGCCAAACTGCAAATATGCATGCAGACAAACAGATGAACACTGCTTTGACAGACAGGATGGTGCCTTTCAGCAGCCTCCTGGGTTCCCGGTGCTAAATTTGGCCCGGGGTGCGGGGCCGCGCAGCCCCACTCCCTAATGGCCGGGCCCCAGGGAATGGGGTTCCCAGTCTCCAGGGCCGAAATCAGCCAAGGGAAGGGGGACCCGCCCCCTAACACAATCACTTTGCAAACGCGCTTCCTGGCGCACCACTAGAGGAAAGATGAATTGCTTTTGGCTCCTGAGGTCCTTGGGGCCCAACTACCCCTACTGTTACCTCTAGTAAGTCCCACACAGCAGGATTTCTGAGAAGCCAAACAGGAAGGACTGTAACTATTCATGGTGAACTAAGGGCCACCAGCAGGCCATTGCTTATTACTGCTAGGCCTCACAGTGTTCGAGCGGCAAGGAAGTGGTGTACCGGCCGGCCTCATTCACACATAGTAAACCCAGTACACTCAGAATATTTAATCAAACCATCCCACTATTCAATACAGATTGCTTTCACCTAACAGCAGATCTCAGGCAAATTAAAACAAAAAGAAAAATAGGTTTGCAAGAATTTTAAATAAATTCCAATGCAGCACCAGAGCAACTCCAAATAGTGGCTATTTTGTTGCTTAGTGGGACATCCAACACCTCAAACATTTTGCTCTATGAATGAAGGGATTTCTTACCAATAAAATATTTGTAATGTTATATTAGCTTTTTGTCCTGCCAGCTTGCATTTCTTGTAGTACTCCAATACCAGAAATCTGAATCAAGAATGTTACATATAAAAGATAAATTTCCTTGTGGGCTTTGCCACAGGCAATAGCTCAAAACACCATGTAAGTAAATACTTGCAATTCAGAGCTTTGGCTCTCTGTGGTACTATGCGGAACATTACCGGCTTACCTGAGCTGGGGCTATTTATGCATTCTCTTCCTTTAACATCAGAGTATCCAATTAAATGTTCTTTCAGTTGCTCTTGGATACTCCCATCATTGTCAGAAGTGAAAGATGGAAGCCCTGTTGAATCAAAATAACATTTGTATTGTGAATCTTTCTGCAGTACAATATAATCTATGCAGTATTTGATTACTGCTTCAGAAAGGATCATGACAGTCAGATATAAAAACCTCACACTGCACTGTTCTCATGTTGTGTGGGCTCTTGAAAGAGAAAGCCCTAGTGCTACTTGCTATGAGTCTTACTTTACACAAAGACTGAACCTGGAGAGAAGCATGAGAAGGATACTTCGAAAGAGAACCACCCCAAACTGATTTCGAAGTTTCAGACATTGGCTCAACATTTTCTGTCAGGAAACTGTGCATAAAAGTAAGATCTAAAACACCCTACTTTGTTCCAGTCCCAAGATCTTCTTGACCAAGGAAGGGAGGTAGTCCCCAGACTACTCAAAGAGTTGCTGTGTAACCAGAGAT
Organism: Lissotriton helveticus; assembly: GCF_964261635.1. Classification (NCBI taxonomy): domain Eukaryota; kingdom Metazoa; phylum Chordata; class Amphibia; order Caudata; family Salamandridae; genus Lissotriton; species Lissotriton helveticus. The sequence goes on from NC_136067.1 coordinate 1,053,127,505, forward strand.
GGTGTCTGCCTGTCTGACAGTCAGTGCCCCAAAAATTAGAGAATACCACCTTGGAATAACCACTTTCTGTTGGAAGACATGAGGGTCAGCTTGAGGTACCGAGATTCTTGCCTGCCTGCTATGATAGAGGAAGACTACTTTTTGACCATACCATACTGAGAAGCCATGTCTGCAAGCCTGCAGCAAGGAGTCTGTGGTTTAAAGGAGGAAGAGGCAACTGCATCCACCACCTACCGAAAGTGACATGCACATAAACTGCATGGGTTAGCTTGCTTCCAGGGCTGTGAAACAGACACGCCAGGCCAGTCCAGTGGGTCTGCTGGGATAGCAGAATTACGACTAAGGATCAATAAACTATTGTACTTGGCTGCATATTAAATTAGTGAGAACATTAGGGAGAACTGCTCTTGAGCCTAACCCTGCCTAATTGCATAGAAAGGTGGACACAGTACTAGAGGGAACCTTAATCGCAGCGGAGAAAAGGACGGTTACTGGGAAGTGCCTCCTTTACAGAACACAGAAATATACAACTCTGTTGTTGTACAGACTGACATGTACAGTATTTAGTTAAGCTGTGGGAATAAAAAGTACTTGTTTCATAAAGATAAGCACTTGGCTGGATATTACTTTATTGCATCTTGGGTGATTGTTGAGTTCTGAGCCTGTACACCCCATCCCTGAGAACTCTAACTGCTCAGCCTCACAACCTTGAGAGTCAAGTGCGGGAAGGATTGCACTTGGCCCAATGTTCAGAGCCATAGCAGGACAGGCCCCAAGAAAACCAGTGGCAAACTACCTCAACCATCAGGGTTGGGGCCCAGTAGCTATGCCTGCCCTGGGACCCCCCCCCCATGAGTGGATCTAACAGTAGCTAAACCCCCAAGCACTCACAACCCGTCCCTTGATGGGACTACCCAGGGGACAGCTGGGGGCACAATAAAACCCTGGTAACCTGATTGGAATGGAGTGCCAACACTATTGCATACTTGCCAGATGTCACAACTCATGTTAGGCTACGGCTTTCTGCTGAAACACATGCAGCACTGTGGGATCTGATTACCAAGTAAATCTGCCCAGTAGACCTGACAGGGCCTCCTTTAAAAAATAGAGTCTCTTGGCTGATTAGACCAATCCAGATGGAACAGACACATACACAATCATTGTGCATCCCCATGTGTTATAGCCTGCCCATCAGGGTCCTGTAACAAGAATGATGAAGCATGTAACAATACCCTTCCTTGCCTGCTAACTGAATCACTATCAGATATGAGAGCTCAAATTGGGGATAAACAACACATGGAACTCAGAATCAGTCAAGCCACTGTGAGTCTCCATCACAAATGATCAGCAGCTGGGAGCACTGGGTGAGACCATCAGCAATGAGTGCATGAGATGCCAGTAAGAGCATAATAAATATAGGCCTCTCAGCTCAGAAGATATTCGAATGCTGTGAGTGCCCAGGTGATAGATGGAGATTTTACTGTCTGTAGAGAAGCAGCAAGTTCTCCTACCAGTGCCTTTTGATACAATGCTGCTAAAGTAGAAAAGAAGTAAGAAATGATGCTGTGGGCAATTTACACTTTCCATATAGCATGGGTGTGCAATGGAGCATTCTATGATGTGTTGTCCTGATTGTGTCACCTGCAGTGCAGGTGAGTAGGTGGTGGGGGTTCTGCAAGGCAGGTTAAACACTTCTCCAGATCAGGCCATAGAGACCCCAGCATGACTGGCTCACACTCTGCTTATTGCCCGATAGCCTACTGCCGACCTTGAAGGATCCGTCTATCTACATTATACAGATAATAAATGTATATGAAAAACAAGGCATGTTATAATATTCTGTCATGGCTCTTTCTCCATTATTCGAATCTTAACAAACCAAAGTTACTTACTTTTGGTAACGCCTTAACGTTAGAGAACATATCTAGCCGCAGATTCCTTACTATTTAAATTTCCCCAGACAACAGACTGGATCCTGAAGATTTTTCGTGAGCAGTACCCCGGCACGCCAGTAGGTGGCGTTGATCTGCTCCATGTCTGTCGTCGTCTGTGCCGGAAGTGACTTTGTGGTACCTATATAGGCGGCATCCAGGTGCCCTGACGTCAGTTACTTTTCACACCAGAAGAAAGGAGCCATAAATAACACTGGCCACTGGTGTGTCAAAACTAGGGCCCTGAAGATGTAATTATTGTCCCTAGATATCAGTTCGTAGGGTGGGGAAGATGCGTGGGTTGGTAAGGAATCTGCAGCTAGATATAGTCTATACAAGATAAGGTGTTACCAAAGGTAAGTAACCTGTTCATCTAATAGAGACTTCTATCCGCAGATTGCTTACCTTTTGAATAGATACCCAAGCAATACCATCCCGAGAGGAGGATCTTCAAACTAATTTCAAATGAGAAAGTACTGAAGGACTGAACGGGCAAAGCGTTCATCTATGCAGACCTGACTGTCCAGGCAGTAGTGTTAGGTAAACGTACCCAGCGAAGCCCACAATGCTGCCTGACAGATATCCAGGACCGCCTTGTCTCTGAAGAGACGGTGTCATCAAAGGGCTTGTCCATAAGGGAAGCTTAAAAATTACGCCGGAAAGCCAGTCGTCCTCAGCCAGGCATGGCGCTCAAGGGCCACTGTAGCGTAAACCACAATGCTGTGTCTCTCCCGTCAGTGACAGCTTGGGAGAGTACAGCCCGGGCCTCCTCCGGGAGCTGTGGCAGCACTAGCGCAACTGTATCCCACAAAGTTTTGGAATAACGGCCCAAAAGGCATGCTGTGTTCACGGACCACAATAGTAGGCTGGTGGAAGAAAACATGTTCCTCCCAAATTAATCCAGGTTCTTGGATTCCCTATCCGGGGGAGCAGTAGGGAAAGCGACGTGGGAGGTGTGGGGTTGGACCATCAAGCTCTCATGGGTAGGGTGTTGGATGAGGAGGTTTGGGTCCCCATGTGTGGGGTGATGACAGCGGGCAATTGTCCTATTAACAAGAGCTCCTGTGCTGGGTTTGGACCAGGTACCATAAAACACATCAGTGAGGGCATCATTGAATAGGAGTAGGGGTTCCGACTAGGAGACTCCTGGTTGTAGCACCTCAGTCAAGAGATTAGTCTTGACAGCTACCGAGGGTAGCTGAAGGTCAGAGACCTCAGCCGCCCTCCGCACAACCATGGCATAGGACGCTCCCGCCTCTGTAGCCACAACAGGGGAAGAAAGCAGACCAGCATCTGAAGAAGTATCTGAGCCGCTAGCCTCACCCAGTTCCTCATACCAGTCCATACTCTGTACTTTCTCATAGGGCTGGTTTTCTAAAGGGTCCATCGACCCCTCCAAGTCTTCCCCGAGGCCTAGCCCATGAGAATAAGGGGTCAGGCTCTGATTTAGGAAGCAAGGCTCTTGTCAGTGTTGGAATTGGGGTTGTGCAATACCTATCTAGCACCATGTCGGTGTCGGAGATGAAAATGGGGATGGCGTCAGGAGCAACGGCATTGGGACAAGCGCCGGGGAAGGTCAAGATTGCACAGCTGGCATCAGACCGAATCCAGGAATGGATCCCTGGGGCCCCACCGGAACCAGGGACAGAGCAGAACTAGATGGGGCCTCTGCCAACCCTGCATTGCTCAAAAGCACATCCACTGGTTCGGGCCACCAAAATATGAGGTGCATGGCCTCATAGAGCTCCTTGAATTGGGCGGGTGTCTCTCCAGCCATTGGCAATTCAGTGAGGCGTGGAGCCGACTCAGGCGCAAGTTCCAGGGAATGAGGTAGAGAATGCAGAGGCTCTCTTATCTCGTCGGCCGACAAACAAGGAGAAGAAAAAGAGCAATTTGTCTTCTTGTGCCTTTACCGGATTGTCCTGAGGACTTCGAATGGGACGAAGAAGACTTCGGGCTCTTCGAACGCTCCCAGGACCTTTCCCTTGAGCAGGACCTCGACTTCTGTTGAGTCACGTGCCGGGCTGCTTGCAGCTTCAGGGCCCACTCCCTCAAAGTCTTTGGGGCCATGGCCCGGTAATCAGAGAACTACTTGGTGTCCTAGTCGTGCTCCAGGCACCACACACAGAAAAGGTGCGTGATTGGCACCGCCGTCGGTTTGTGACAGGCACCGCAGGGCTTAAAACTCGTGTGAAGACACCTTGACACACCAGAAGGTAAGACCTCAAAAACAGTTGACAAAACACTGAAAAAACCTCTGTCAAAAAATTACAAAGGGGTAGGTCTTCTCTGGATCAGCGCTAGATGGCACGGAAAAAAAGCGGATGTCTGCGCTCCTGGGTGGCACCTGTATAGGTACCGCAATGTCACTTACGGCACGGCCGACGATGGATGCGGAGCCGTTCGACACCACCTATGGGTGCGCTGGGGTACTGCTTACGAAAAAATTTCAGGATCCAGTCTGACGCCGGGGGAAACTCAAAAGGTAAGGAATCTGCAGCTCCAAGTCTCTATCAGATATATAACTGTTTTACATTCCACTAAAACATGGTTTAATACAACACATTATGAACTTGTCTTTAAAAACTTTTCATAATTCTTGTATCTTACCAAAATCCCTTTATTATATGAATCTGAACAAAATCACAATTTATTTGTACATTGTGCATTTCACTCTTCAAAAGACATTTTAGGACATGCATAAACAATACTGCCTTTTAAAGGTCTTGACCTTCCTGGCAAAACACCCCCAATTTTTTTTAATCAATCCTTATCCGGGGCAGTCCTTTAAAGTTTTGCCGCTGAACCTTTTATCTTCTGATATCCTTCATTTGGACTGACATATATTCCCTTTGCTAACCTAGGCAAAGCCTGTCGCTCGGGTAATAGACCTCACAACGAGAAGGTATTCATGTACAAGCAACTTGGACAATTCTCTTTTTATTTCTAGTTCTCCAACTTAAATAAAGCCCCTTAGATATATAAAGCTGAGTTTTAAGACTAGACTTTAAATGATCTTTTGTCATCTTGGTTGTAATGAATTATAGATCTATCTTTTCACCTTCTGGGAGCCTAACAATTCCTCAATTAGTCGGTATCTTCCTCTATGTAAGGACCCCTGTGTTGGGGCCTCAAACAAAGTTAACCTTGTTAAGTGCCAAGAGAGACACTCACATTTCAGCTCTATAAATGGAAGTTGGTTCTACAGGAGGTAGTAGTCAATCATCACCCTACTTTGCTGTTTACGAACACATACTTGCAATATAAAATTTAAAATTATAAGTCCCAAAATGCAATTTGCTGTTGATCAAAAAACACAATATTACATAAATGTGTTATACAAAATGCATCCTCTTGGCGCTGAGCAGGACAGCAGCACCTCTACCTCCTCACAAGGAAATTTTACGTCTGCACTGGCAACTAATGTGATAGAAGGTTGATGCAGTATGTGTTGTGAGACTGTGGGGGCGGGGAAGCAGCAATTATGTGTGTTACGTCACCCGGTCATTCCTGGGTTTTTAACCAAAAGGATGTTACATTTGGGAGCTTGTAGTGACATCCTTCCCAGGGATGAGGTGATCTTGCAATGTTAATGCCCAATTGGCGCACTTCTCTTAAATGCTAGAGGTGCTGGCCAATCACCTGCTGATTTAGGGCCTCTTGACTACAAGAGTTCACAATTCTCCTTATCAGTATCACCAAAGTAGAACATGATTATAAAGCTATGTTGAGTTACATCTTCTGTGCTACAGCTCCTTATTACCCATCTCACATTTAAACAAATACTGGCAATTCACAGGCATTTCTGTGCAATTAAAGTTCACAGTGTCAATGATCTCACAAGGGAACCAGTGCCCAAGCCATGTTTGGCATCCAACTCCACTCCAGACTTTTTATAATAAGATAATAATGGGTTTTAATTTGCTTTGCAACCAAAAATGCTACTCTGGAGAATGCAATACATTAGTGAACTTGCATGAGTTGTTCATGAGCTTTGCAGCTGTCCTGAAGCTGTTTCCAGGCTACAGCACAGAGAAGGGACAATAGTTAATTAGCTTAGATTACCTGGACATAACTACTTTTGCTTGCTAAATATTGTCATTTAAAGTGTCACACGTGAGACATTATCAGGTCACACAGGAATCTTGGAAATGGTGCACATAAGCAAGATGACAACTCAGTTCAGGGGAGTGCACTTCCTATGACCATGTCAGACACTTTCAGTCTCTGCGCCGCCTTAGCAACCGATGTAGATTCACCAGAACATCTTGAGGAGACATATTTATCAGTGGCTTACTAAGGGGCTAATTTTTGAAACATCCAGCAATTAGGGGAACCCTTGAGTGTTATGTGTATTTGTAAAGTGCACTATCACCTGCGAGGGTATCCTGGCGCTGAGTAGTTGTGTGTGCCCCTAGCACTACCCATGGTAGGATGGTTAAGTGAAAAGTCAGGTCTTAAACTTCTTGTGGAATTCAAGAAGAGAAGGCTCTGATAAGGAGAGGGAGGTCGTGCCACGGTTTAGTAGCAATATAAGAGAACGCTTGTCCTCCTCATCTAGTTCTGTGTATGTGTGGGATGTTTGTGAGCAGTAGTCCTGTGGAGCAGAGGTGCCTGGATTGTTGGTGGAAGGAGATGCAACTATTCAGGTAGGTGAGGCCTGAGTTGTGGAGTGCCTTTTAATTTAAGGAGTTTGAATTGAGCGCGTTTGTGTATTGGAAGTCAGTGTAGTTCCCCGAGGTCTGGTATAACCCGAGTTCTGTATGAGAGGATGAGAATGAGTATGATTGCTGTGTTCTGGATAGTCTGTAGTCTTCTAGTGAGTTGCTTGGTGATGCCGGCATAGAGGGTGTTCCCATAGCCCAAATTGCTGGTGACTAGGGCATGAGTGAGCTTTTCTTGTGTTGCTTGTTAGCCATTTGAAGATCTTCCTCAGTATATTTACAGTGAGAAAGCAGGATGCAGTGATGGTGTGGACTACTGCGGTCATGTCCAGTTTGCTTTTGATGATTATTCTGAGGTTCCTGACATGGGTTCATGGTGTGGGTCCGAGTTCAGCCACCCAGCACTTGGAGTTCCATGGTGAGGTGTCCTTACAGAAGATCACTACTTCTGTCTTGTCGGTGTTGAGCTTGAAATAGTTGGCCTTCATTACGTTAGAGACTTCGGTCTTGCAGGCGGTGTACTTGTTCTTTGTCTGAGAGGGAGAGTATGAGCTGCGCATCGTCTGCATAGGAGAGGATGATGATTTTGTGTTTGACACAGGCCAGAGAAATCCTTCATGCATTGAAGGGTGGGGATGAGCAATGAACCTTGAGGGACTCTGCAGATGAGTTTGCTGGCTTCCAAGGCGTAAGGTACCAGGCTGATAGCTTGTGCTATATCCAGTAGGAAGGAGCAGATTCAGTGGAGGGCGGGTCCTTGGATGCCAATCGCGTGCAGGCGCCTGATGAGAATGGGGTGTGAGACCATGTAAAATTCTGCAGATAGATCCAGGAGAATGAGGGCTGCCGTGCTTCTTCTGTCAAGGATCATGCAGATTTCATCTGTGGTAGCAATGAGTGCTATTTCTGTACTGAACCTGAATCCAGCCTGTATGGCATGGATGAGTTGGTGGTTGCTGAGGTGTTTCGTAAGGGGTTGGTTGATAAGTTTTTCTAATACTTTTGCCGGGTATGGAAGGGAGATGGGTGTGTAGTTGGAAAGTGTTGCTGGGTCAGAGGATGGTTCCCTGAGCAGGAGCATGACGGTGGCATGTTTCCTGGAGTCCAGGAATGTGTTCAAGCTTGCTGGCATGGCTCTGGTGGGACCTGCTGGGGCATTTGCAGTCCCTCACTCACTGGGTTCCTGTCTGAAGCATCTCTGAGGAGCAGACCCTATAATTTCACCTGTCAATCTATTCACAAATAATTTAATCATACTGACAGCCTCAGAACAATAGTATTACCTGCCTCAAATGATTGATAACGTCTCCGGTGAGGCATCTCTGACAAACAGCAGCCAAGTACATTTCCATTTTTTTCCTATCAATTACAATGTTCGTAAGTTCTTTCAGGCAAACAGGCCAATCATGATATAGATACACCTTCCCGTGGGAGAACACATTTCCGCCCACACAGTGCATTTCACAATCCCAGATAAACATGGAGAGTCTCAGTCAGCATCCCTGCTTAAACACATTCAGCTAACAAGATGGCGACCATGCTCACCAAACCAAACATAGTTCCCACTAAAACAAAGCAGCCTGTTGTCACCCAGTAAACTCTCACAGTTTCACAGAGGCAGACACAATCCAAAGAAAGTAAGCCCTACAAGGGAGAGGCTTACATAACAATAACTGGTAAAACTGAGAGGTGGCTGATATCATAAGGATTGCCCTCAGTCTCGTCTGATATATATATACATTATTGCAAGGAATTATCAGAGGGATATCACATGACACTAAAACAATCCTGGTAATATAATCTAGTTTGGTAGATTAACTTGTAGATAAATGTAAAATACCTCATTCACAAATGATTACTGTACAGCCAAGTTTAACTATGGTGCACAAACCTTTAATCATTGGACACAGCCCAAAATTCTGTTTCACAGAGACAGGCTCTACAGAAAGTTACGCCCAAGGTTGGAATTCAGCACTGCGAAACATTCACATGCATGATGTTATTCTTGTAATACTAAGTTCAGAGTTAGGGTCGAGAAAAGGAGCTTGAGGGGTGCATAATTCATGGAACAAACAATAACTAGAAGCCCCGGAGATAAATACACATAAGCCAACACCTGTAAAAGGCAGACATATGTTTCCTGCATTGGATAGGGATGGAAGAACTCCCAAATTAAATCTGGGTGGAGGGAAAGGGGCTTCTCCACAAGCAAAATATGTTTCCATACATATTTCTTTTCACTTAATGCAAGCACGTTGCCTACCACCACCAATCAATCCTCATAGGAAAGTGCAGCAGAAGAGGAGAAGTGCACCTGAAAATCTACAACCCAATCAGGGTCGAATGTGTACTTTAGAGAGGTTTTCTAAAACCTTTGAAATTTTGAAATCTAGGCAAATGTAGATGCATGTCAATTCAAACTCCTCACATTCAAGGCATTCTTACATTTACGACTTTCTACTTTCCTTTTGTGTATCAGATACAGAGGTGTGCAGTGAGGAGACTTCATAATATTGCCTGCAGCGCTCTTAATCATCACATTTCTTTGCATGTGTCTTTCCCCAGGGCAAAGGTCCCACCATATCAGCCAAAACATACAGAAGACCCAAGCACATGCACCAAGACCCAAGCACATGCACCACTCCACCTGCACCTATGCTCTCTTCCATTATACACTCAGGTTTCTCCACACCTGGCTCATTTGACTTAGCCAACTCATATGATTTATGCACTCACTGGCGAAAAGAATAATGTGAATGAATTGCACAGACTCATATATGTTCCTGGAAAACTGAAGGAGACAGTATTGTGAGATACATGTAGGTCCTAATCCCACCACCATCTTCCCTTTAGCCATGAGAACATTCTCAAATACTGCAAGAGTTAACCTGCAACACCACTTCCCTGGAAAGTAAAGAAAGTCAACCTTAGAAACGATGATGGGTTTATATATAAACACATTGAAGTGCAGTTATGGTAAAAAAATATGCTATTTCAAATGCAATCTAGGGCATCACAGACCTGTTATTGCTCGATCTTGTGTGTTTGAACGCCACTTGTCCCTTTAAGAAGTTGGACGCCAACCGCTGGGGTTCGCATAACTAGCTAGCATGGAGGAGTCTCGTTCGTTATCGGATTAGCCAGATAAATCGCTCCACCACCTAAGAACGGCCATGTAACACCCCTAGCAGAATTGAGAAAGAGCTATCAATCTGTAAATCCAATCTGCCAGTCTGTTTCAACATGCCAGAGGTTGTATACCTTGAAGACCTGCTGCATCTTTGAGTACCGTCTGGTGTGAGATTTACACCATTTCCCATGGATTTTCATGGACCACGAGAGCTCACCGGACGCTGCCCGAATCACAGGATCGACTGACACATGTTCAAGTGCTGTTCACATGGAACCCTTCTCCACTTAGGCCTTTAAAGTACTCGTCTCAATATTTGCTAATACCATCCACGATTTTCAGCGGTTCTACCTGGACCCTCGCCCCGGGCTTCCGTGCACACCACATCGGCCCTCCTACACGTCACGCCTTGGCCCCAGCAGCTCTCAGCGCTGGCGACGGCCATGTATGGACCCGACGCTCCAGCGCCATCCATTTTCAGGGCTAGTTGATTCAGCAGGTGAATCGTTACACACTCCTTAGTGGATTCCGACTTCCATGGCCACTGTCCTGCTATCTATCAACCAACACCTTTTCTGGGGTCTGATGAGCGTCGGCATCAGGCGCCTTAACCCGGTGTTCGGTTCATCCCGCAGCACCGATCCTGCTTACCAAATGTTGCTCACTAGGCAGTCGCATTCCATGCCCAGCTTCACACCAGAGAGCCGGGCTTCTTACCCATTTAACTGCTTGGGTGTCATGGACGTAATGATTATGTCCTCAGCTGCAGTGCTGCTGTGCCGAGGATGCAACCAATACGTCCTGGCACTCACCCACGGGGAAGCGCTTACGTTCCTCCCGTGGGCTGCCCCTTTCAAGCCCCCGCCAGGGATGGCAGCGGAAGCGCTTCCGCTGCCACCACAAATCCCACCATCAGCAATCTGATGACGTCAGTGTGCTCATGGTACGCCAACCATATCAAGTGCAGCCGGGGACACGCAGGAAGCAATTTGCTTCCAGCACGTCCAGAGAGAAGACGACCTTTTAGTAAGACCTCCTGGGGGAGGGGGTTGTCTTTGGAAAATAGACACGGGGGAAACGAAAGAGTTTTTCCCTTTACCCATGTACCTGTTTGAAGTGGATTTCTGCTCCACAACCACGATCATGGGTGGGTCACGATAATGGAGGAGGAATCCCAACTCTAGACCACCAGCAATTTTACTTCTTGTTGTGGGGGAGTGACTCCTTAGGCAAGGGTCGATCTCCAGGGGGCACATAATACCCGTGTTTCAACCCCCCTGGGGGTAGATCAGACTTTTTTGCCGGCAATCTGCCCCCAGGGGGGCCGAAACCCACTATACCACCAGGGATTTTTATTTAGGCATAAATTACGGGGCAAGGGTTGCTCCCCTTGGGGGATAGATTATTTTCATATTCCACCCCGCCCTGCCATTTTTAGGAAGATCTGATCTCTGATTGTTTTCTTGTTTGGAGAGCGACCCCTTGGGCCTGATAAGGAAGCAGTCGCTGTCTTCATATTGGTCTACTAGTCCCTTGATGGTAACGGCTTAATTTCCTGCAACCATGAGTCATAATCGGCATTTGTTTCTTCTTCGGATGCCTCTTTTTTTTGATAATGCATTAATGTTGCCACACGATCACCCTGATTGTGACTGTCTTTTTAAGATTCAGCCTCCTTTTTATCACTTTATAGATCAATTTTTAGAGATCTATGTTCCAGGGAAAGAAATAGCTGTGGCCACCTTGCATGGGCCCAGGACCAACTCCAAAAAGTGAAATCAAGAGTCTGGGACTCTGGCTAGACAATGACCTCTCTTGCAAAGTCCAAGCCAGAAAAACAGTGGCCACCTGTTTTGGTTTGCTAAAATCTATTCCGAAAATTCTTCCCCAGCTACCTGAGAAGTCCAAAATAATCTTAGTCCAAGCCTTGATTTTATCTAGGCTTGATTATGGCAATGCTATCTACTTGGGAGTCCCGACTTCGGTCATCTGCAAGCTTCAGGTGGTCCAGAACTCAGCGGCTAGACTGCTGACTGGCATAAATAACCGTACCTCTGCCAGACCAGCATTGAGATCACTTCACTGGTTGCCCATAAAGGAACGTATGCATTTTAAGGCGCTCTGCATTGCCCACAAAAACCTTCAGGGCAAAGGTCCACCTATTCTCACCAATCTCATCAAACCCTACAAAATGCCCAGAAATCTGCGGTCCAATGATCTCCATCTGGCAGAAGTGCCTAGAATTAGTAAGTCTCGCTCCAGAGGCCGTCTCTTTTCCTACAATGCATCGAAACTGTGGAATTCCCTGCCTCTTTCCCTTCGTCAAGAACCCAACCTCCTTACGTTCCGCAAGAAACTAAAGACACAGCTTTTCCCTTAAAACAAAAAACTCAACCCTTCCGCCTCCCTTCTTTTTGTTCCAAGCGCTGGGATGCTCCCGGGTAGCCATGCGCTATATAAGAACAGCTTCCATTCCATTCCATGCGTCTTTGGTCCTGTTCAAGGGCCGACTGGTTTTCAGGCAGTACATTCCTAGCAAGAGGGCACATTACAGAATTAAGATGTATTGCCTATCTGAGAGTAGTATTGTATATGTCTATTATTTCAGGATGTACAATGGTCCTATTCCAGTATTGACCACCCTGGTTTTCTGTCCACATTTGGAGTTAGTGAGAATATTGTGTGGGAACTGGGTAGAGGACTTTTTAACATCGGTCACCATTTATGTGTAGATAACCTTTACACTGGTGTGCAATTGCTCAGGGAATTTATCAGAGTGGACACTGTTGCTTGTGGTCCAATCCACTCTAACCATAAAGGTTACTCAAAAGAGCTTGTTTGTAAAAAACTTGAGAAGGGACAGTGCGGTACCTTGCATAGCGATGAACTTCTAGCTATGGAAATTTCTGACAGGAGAGATGACTACCAATCAGGATGAAAATACTTTACCTGTGACTGTTTGGTGTCAGGTTGCTGGAGCGCACAAACCTGTGTGCATTTTAGACTACAATATGCACATGGATGGTATAGATAGAGTAGATCAGAGGATGGAACCTTGCACTGCTGTTTGTAAGGCATACCTGCTTTTGTTGTATTGAAGGATTGTTCTCCAGAATCAAAGATGACATTTGTTCAGTTCCAGTAGTCTCTGATAGGCAGCCTTGTTGTGGTGGAAAAGGCAATTGTTCCTAGAGAAGCAGTGGTGGAGGATGTGGCTAGACTGAAAGAACTGTGGCATAAGAAGCCCGGTTTATGGCGTGAAAAACATTAGGCTGATAACGGTTCAGTGAAAGAGGAGTTGAAAGAACGAGAACGCGAACATTTTGAAAGGTATTGACAATTCACAATGACGAAGGAGTTGGGAAGTGTTTACAACTGATAGTTTACAGCCGTTTGCAAGGTGGGGTGGTGCAGAAAATATAGAGGTGGCACTTGTTCAGAGGGACTGCGGGAGAGGAGAAAAACGTTAGAAAGGTGGGGGTTAGGTAACTTTGATGGAGGTTGCAATTTGAGGGGTACGAAGGTTGCAATGTAGGGGGCACGAAGGGTGAAAGACACTCAAGAGAGTAGAGGTACCCATTGTAAGGCGTAGCATTAAGCTACGTTTCTTAGCGGGAAAACGTTGATTTGGGAAAGCGCCATGGGTTAACGTGCATCTGGTATGGAGTGGGATTGGACTAAGCATAGTCTAAACAATGTGTTTTGCATTTTAGATAAACTAACCCCTGACGAAGGGCCGGACAGAAGGCCCGAAACGCATTGCGTAAACAAGTTTTATGGATGAGGATAAAAACTTACGCACACTTTCGTGGCGCAGAATAAGGCTTAGATTAGCATTTCTGCCTCTTTAGAATGCAGTGAAAATGTAAGCGTTTCCCTTGTGATTTGCGCAAAAGCATGAAGAAATGATTACATTTTGATTACTATGATGAAATAAAAGAACTTGGAGATAAAGGATTGAGTTGTTGGCATTAATTAAATGCAATGGACATTAAAGCTGTGCACCCGGCATGGGGTGGAATCCACCCCTAACCAGTGAAGATTGAAAGATCGCCATTTTCCTGTGCACATTCCTCCCACGGTAAAAAAGAAAACTGTCCCACTAAGAAATGTAGAGTCTGTGTCCCAAGAGGTATTCCGAAGGAGAGTCTTGTGTACTGCCCCGATTGTCCTTCTAATCCTGGGCTGTGTGTGCCCATATGTTTTAAATTGTACCACATGCAACAGAGTTTTTGGGTGCAACAGAGAGCATCAAAGTAAATCGACTAGTCTGTATCGTTTTATATTTTTTGCTCAGATTTCATGGTTGAAATTAGTGTGATGTATTTAGTTAGAGCAGTTGTGTTTGTAGTTATAGTTTTGTATCTACTTCCAATTGTTTTGTGTTTTCTCTTTTGTTTAAAAAAATGTGATGCGGGGTGCATGGATTGGTGCTTGGCTGGCAGTGTGCGTGGACTGGTGTTTGGTTGGCGGTGTGCTTGGGCTGGCGCTTGGCTGGCAGTGTGCGTGGACTGGTGTTTAGCTGACGGTGTGCATGGACTCGCGTTTGGCTGGCGGTCTGTGAGTAGTGACTTGCTGCTGGTCACTACACCCACTGCTAGCCAAATATCAGTGCACACACTCCGTCAACCACCAGCCGGTGTTACTGCTGTGTCATTCATGTGGGTGTATGAAAGCGATGGACCCTTGGATAGCGCAGTCTATTGATGTGAGTGTCGTAATGTGCTGGGCACGGGGATGGCAGTGTGAAAGGTCTTGTGTGTGTCACGTATTAAAGGTGTGGGAATGGCCTGTCAAGCTGTTGGTGCCTTGACGCGGCTTTACAGCTCACAAGCTGTGAGTCATACGATCAGTTTTGGGAATTTTCAATCATTAATACAGTTTCACTTTTGTGAAATCTCTTGTTAACTAACTATACACTTTGAACCTTTCACCCACTTCGTGCCAAATCCAAGCAGCATGTGTGTTTACTTAAGGAATAGATGGATGGGCAGTAATATTTGTATTTTCTGTCTTTCTCTGCCAAGGTGTACATTGTCTCTAGGGAAAATATACCAACTCTAGATATTTTCGTAAACTAAAAACCCAGGGGAATACAGGGTGTTGTGCCTCTTGTGGATCCCAACAAGTTTTCCTACCTACAATATAGTATGGCCTGAGGCCTGCTTTGCGCGCATGTTATGTTAGCATGGCTTATTAGAAGTTTAAACGCCATTTTACCTTCTGCTGCTTTTACACACGAGACTGCATAGCTGTTTTTGTACGTTAGCCTTCACGAAGATCTATACATGAGAAAAGGGTTGTTTTCGGCATCTCTAGACTTACATTGTGCACCTAGTCTGAACAGTGAGTGCTCAGCCGTCAAGGTTATCAAAACATGTTAGCTGTTTTTCGACATGTCTGTGTAACGCTCTCTAGACACAACAGTTTGGCAGCTGTGAGCCAAGTAAGATTCTGGCATCCTTATTATCACACACTCGCCATGATTTCACACACTTGGAAGATTTCTGTTTCCAGGGATGCAGAGAGTCTATGCTGATCCAGATGTAATTTACTCTTACTGCGAGGAAAGGTAATGGGGTCCCCCAAAACAAGCCTAAGAGACCTTCTTTAGTTTATAATACTGACAGCCAGATTCATCATTGCAAATTGCGTTCGCAAAGGGCCAGATTCTGAGAATCTGGCCCTTTGCGAGCGCAATTTTTGCATTTGGGATACATCATCCCAAATGCAAAAATTGCTAATAGCAAAATCGCAAAATTGCGAGGAATTGCATTTAAGGAATCTCTGTTTGAGATTCCTTAAATGCAATTCATTAACCTATTTTAAATTGCGAATTCGCAATTTGTGGCCGCTATTTACCGCGAAGTCTGACTTCGTGGTAAATAGCGAAAAATTAGAAAAAAGCACTTTAGTGCATTTTTCTAAGTTGTATGTTACACACACACATGTCCTTTGGACATGTGTGTGCGCAACACCTGTGTACATTTGCTTTTCAGGGGTGCTACAGGGTGTCCTTTGGACACCCCTGGCACCCTTGAAATCGCATCATTATTGTAAAGGCCCATAGGAATGAATAGGGAGTTATTCCTTATTTGCGATTAGCAATTTGCTAATCGCAAATAAGGAAGATGTAGGAATCGCAATTTCTTCTGCAATTCCTACATGAATCCCGTTTTGCAAGTCCTTAATATCGATTCCTTAATAATCGCTATTAAGGGCTCGCAAAACGGGACAATGATGAATCTGGCTGATAGTTCCTATATAGGGAGGGTGTTAAAACTAGGCGCTATAGGACCGTTTTTCACTATCATTTTAATATGATTCCTCCTTTTGAATTTCATGGAATTGTAACCATGCTGACCATATTATTCTTAATCATATGTCTGCATATGTTGGCTAAAATACTGCACATGAGATCACGTCGTTAAAATAAATATTTTAACCTTACCGTTTCTCTTCTTTACTCCTGTTGTGGACTGGTATGAGAGTATAACAAAAGAGTGTTCTCACTTCCCACCATTCCTGAGAAGGTCCTAAGTCGCATGTTCTAGGTTGTCTAATCATTGGTTACTTTGCTATAGGACAATGAGCCAATGAGACACTGATGCTAGCTGGTTGGGGTTTTTCTAGGTACGAAGGTGAGTTTCTGGTATACCACAATTCACTGACGTCCTAGGTCTCTGTGGACAGTTCTGTGTATGCCATTAAACATAATGGGGTAACCCTGTAACCCTCAGAACCTGGGTGAGTAATTAAACAAACAAAATGGTTTTGTTGGGAACACACTTCAATTAAAACAAGTATTGAATACACAAAAGAACCAAATATCCAATGACGGATATATGTGAACAACGGACACTGACCACAGTAGAGGTGAAGGTAAATCTTTAGTATTTCAACCTTTTAGAGATTTAAACTCAAAATGCATTAGGTATGCTGTCCAATACAAACAAACACATGGACTGCGAATACATGAAGTGAGTGAGACGTGGCTGGTGACTGAGTGTTACAAGTGATTGAACATATATACATTAGATAAAGATAAAATAATACATCCAAAATATCCACTGTAAATCACAATAGTCTCAGGTAGTTAAATTGTTTCTTCTTTAGTTCATTGGGACTCTGTGCAGATGGATATATACAAAGAACGTCGACGTTTCGACCCTGGGTGGGATGCGCTGATTTATGTGCATCTAGTGCGGGTCTTCATCAGGACTTGATTATGTTAGGACAGCCTATGAATGTAACTGAAATTGGGTCAGGGCCTTGTGTGTGTCAGTGTTAAAAACCAAAAAGAGGTGCGAGGTTACACTTTAATGCTCACCTTATTTAAGGTAGGTGTGTGATTCGTCTGATCTTCAACTTGTGAAGGAGCTTGTCAGCCGACAAGATTGTATGGCATGATTAATGCGACTTCTCTTTAATCAATATATGAGAGAGAACTTAGGACTACATTTCGACCAATGTCATTTTGGCCAATGGTGAATAGGTCTTAGCATACCTTATTACTTCATGTTGTATCTTCTACACCAGCCGGTGGGAAGATCTTGTGGGTCTGGGCCGCCTTGGCGATTGCCTGGGGAATAAGGGTTCAGGTCTGAGTGCAAACGGTTCAAAAAATGTGGATAGCCACGGGTGTTCATTATGTGACTAGTGTGGAATTGAGAGCCACGCGCATGCTCCCAGTTCGTTTGTAGTCATCTTGAACAGATTGTGAGGCCACTGTGGGGGGAGTGGTCCACGCTTCATTATATTTACTGATGGCTATTCGGTCGAGTTGTTAGCTGTGCAATTCTGTATCAATTGCGGTAATTATTTTCGTACGATTTATATCAGGTTACGTGTGGTATAAGACTCACAAGTACACTCAGTGCCATCAGAATTACTGAGAAGCTTGCCTTTCTCGCGCTAGTGAATGAGGAACTCTGTGCTGTTTGTGCTGAGTGTCTAAACGGTTCCACATCTCTAAAACCTTTACCGTGGTGTATCGATGTACAACATAATGCCTGCCGCGTTTTAAATGAGGAAGGGAATAACTCTGTTACAATTGTGCCAAGCGTCTACATATTACCGTGTGCCGATGGTTGTGCCGGCTAATTATGGAAAAAATGCTCTGCCCCAAAGCGTTTAAAATTGAAGGACTGGTTGCGATGGGTGACCACGGGATTGTTGCGGGATGGTGTCTCCAAGTTACCCTGATTACTATAAAAACAAGCCATGGTGTACCGATTAATTATGGAAAGGCCCCAAGGCGTTTAAAGTTAATTACGATGTGTGACAACGGAGTTAGTACGATGTGGTGATTTTGCCCCCTCATTATATAAAAAACCGCGTTCGGTGCCAAATTAACTAGAGACAAGGTGAATGGTTGCGATAGATACCCGACCTAGGGGTGTAAAGGCCGATGCTGATGCTGTGTACTTACTCAAGTAGGAAGAGTGGACGTCTGTATACGTCGGATCGATGCGCTGAATGACGACCCAGGCTCTCGTGTGGGTCCTATTTGACCTGCGCTGTGGATGGCGTGCGTGTCAAACGTGCGTCTCGAGACGGCAGGTGCATACCCTGATGTATAACTTAAAGGTGCCTCTAGGGTGCTCTGGCTGAGCGCGCGAGTACTTTAATGTAGCGGTTAATATACAGATTAATGGGTGTATTACTAATTTGAGTTTCTTAATTGGTATGATTATGTGTTAGTAGCTACCATGAAAATTCAGTAGATGAGTGACTACTTTTTCATTTGAATTACTACCCAGTTGTGCCTTTTTTTATTGCGTTGTATTAATCTATCACTGTATCAATATGGCTGTTGATATCCCGGCACACAGTCGCTTGCTTGGCTGTACGGGATCACTTGCAGGATTACCTAATTTCATTAGAGGGGCAGGCAGTAGTTTTTGTTGTTTCAGCTGACGCAGTGTACCCATTTGAGTTGTTCTACCATGGGTCACATTTCCTGCGATAGATGCTGTGTCTGGTGTATTTCACACTTAAACCCCTGCTGATGCTCCTGCAGCGTACACTCCATATAGGACAGTGGAAATTCCGATTTCTGCTTGGCAGCATGCCGTCTGGTTTAATGGCGCCCTCCCACACATAATAAAAGCGGTCAGACAAGGGCTGTTGTCAATCCCAGGCACTACTTGGCCTGTTTTAGCTGCTTACACCCCGCATCCTAATGCGGGGGAGTTATAAGCTCCGCAACTAAGACCCCTTTATGCCTCTGCTGTGTCAGTAATAAGGGGACTGGTTCATTACATCACCCGCAACCTCCCGGGTGGGGCCCCGGGTGGTGCAGCGCATCCAGTTGGTGGGGGCGGGCTGAAGCTTAGTCCCGTCATGGTAAATGCGGTCATGGGCAAGCGTCCCCAGGATAAGGATGAGATGCCTTTTTGGCTTGCCGAGAAATTCGACCAACTGGAAGCAGTATTCCCGAATACAACTCCTGTGGAAAAGCACAGGATCCTAACCATAAGTTTGCAGAAAGACTTAGGGCCAGACATAAATGACAGTACAACTTGGGGTGTGATTTTTGCGGCGGTCTATACTAGGTACTTCGGCACTCCGTCAATGGCTGTCCTGCCCTCCGTCATTAAGCGTGTTCAGGATGAACACGGGCCGGAGGCGGCTGTGGAGTTGGGAATGCGACTCGTGGGATCATTTGACATGGTCCGCGATCTCGTCCTTGCAAATGTCAAGGGGGATGCGGTTAGTTTCTAGGTGTCTAATGCTTTGCGCGATATCCCCGACGCTGACAAACCCCGTCAGTTACCGAAAATTATTACGGAGGCTTATAAGACCGTTGGCCATAATAGTTTGGGTGTTAAGCCTTTTGGTAAGAAACAAACACAACAGCAAACTCAACAAGCGTCATCTGATAATGACCGCCCAAAAGTTCAGAAACAAAATTGGAGTGAGAACAAAAAACAGGGGAAACAGCAACGGAAACAGGGGTCCCGTCCTGCTTCACCTACACCTTCCTCTACTGAGCGTACATATGAGTTGCGCGACCGCAGTACTATTAAGTCACCTGATAGATTTCAGGTTCCTGAACAACGTTCTCCTCACTCTTTTGCAGGAAACATCGGTCTCGACCACCGGTGGAGGAGGCGGCAGCGGCAGAGGTCGAGGTGCCCAACAGAGTCATGAGCAGCCTTGAAAGGCTGACAGTAAAGGCAAGCAAGATGAGTCACAGCGACAAAGACCCCAGTTTCAAAAGAAGAAAGTTGCTGCTGTAACAGCGAGATTTGCCACAGATAGTGAGAACGCAGCTTCGGAATCTGACATGGGCGCTGACGCTGTTGGACAGCGCGGCGGATATTACCATAGTGAGAGAGTCCCTGCGTCCATTACTGAAGGTGACAGCAACTGACACCTTCGTTGTGGTTGAGACAGCAGACACTAGAGTGGCTCCCTCAGACAGGCTTTATGAAATTGTCCTTGTAATTGAAGGTGACAGAACGTACCATAAAAGGGGTATTTTGGGAAAATCTTACTACTACCTATAATATTTTGTTGGCGGAGGTCGACTGGCCCCCACCTTTTGTCTTAGCTGCTCCCCAAAGGGAGGAGGTAATCCCCCCTAGTTTCGCGCACATAGTGCCGAAAGAGCAGGCGCTGCATTTTGCAGAAGATTGGGCTAAGGCGCTTATACCGGCTTTGTACCGTACTCACTGTGGGAGGGACAAATTTTCCACTCAACATGAGATTCCATTGCGGTCAATGCCACAGCCTCAACCCCAATACCCCATGCGGCGAGAAGCAAAAGCTTCAGTTGAGGAAATCCTTGAACAATTGAATATCAAGGTGTAATTGAAACGTCTGTGTCTTCGATGAATAACCCTTTTTTTACTGTGACCAAACCAGATGGTTCGTACCATTTGGTATTGGATTACCGCCACTTAAACTCACATTGTCGTACGCGTGCGGTGCAGAATACTCACAGTTCTGCTCTTGTGGATAGTCTCGTGCGTAAACGGTTTAAACCACACTTGGCATATCCGATGGCTTTTTTGCCCACAATCTGTCCCCACTTTGTAGTCAATGGACAGCTTTTACAAGTGGTGGCAAACAACGCCACTTTCGCCGTTTGGCTATGGGCTATAAGAACATTCCGGGCGTATTTGCCGCTCATGTTGTCTCTCTCTTGGAGGGGATCGACACAGATGCATGTTCGTACGAGGATGACATTTATCTCACGGACGACGAATTATGGCCGCATCTGTGCTCTGTGGACTGCATAATATGCAATTTTGCGGATTTTGGCTACAAATTTTACTTTATAAAATCTCACATTGCAGAGTACACAGTGTTGTTCCTAGGCTACGAGCTCAACAATGAAGGAAGAGGTTTGGCTCCTCACTTCCTGGAGAAATGCGCACTTTTGCGAGCTCCAACAACACTGAAGAAACTACAATCCTTACTGGGCTTTTTGAATTTCGGGGGTACCTACATTCCCGATTATGCCCAGCGTATCAAGCCTCTTTAGGCCTTGATACAACCTTCTTTTTCCAAATCGCGCTAGCTGCCTGAGATTCTTTTGCTGCTTCTTTCCACATATTTTCACGTTTTTTTCATACTTCACAGAAGTTTTCACATATGGGTCAAACATTTAGCAGCAGTATGTTTGAACTGAAGAGTCACAATATTATTAGGGCAATTGCACAAGACATAGCTCGAGCACACACACACAAACTCACAACCTAGAGGACTGCATTTTGAGGTTTAGTGTTTTTTAGGAAACACCACAGTTATTGGATTCACATATTCCACAGTATGCATGCTCCTATACTACAGTATGGGTGCTCCTACACCAAGATGGGCGAGACTTTATTATAGTACTTTCATTCTTTTCACACAAGCATATTGCGTTATGCAATAGCTATTGTTGACAGTAGCATAACTACAGGTTCGCAGGTGTAATCTTAAACGTATCCCTGCAGGACAGTGAATACGTTCGTACTAATGAAGTTCACTCAATTTGAATTGAGCTCGGGTCCTTTTTTTGTCTTTTTTATTGGGCGGGAACAGTTTGATTATGGAATTGACGTCAGTAACATGGAGAGGCGGGTCAGCAGTCCGCTTTTTATTTTCGCTGTACGCGGGTCGTTTAAACTTTGCGAGTGCAATGGAGAGCTTCAGGCAGCGTATATCGTGAGCAGTTTTTTGTCTCATTGGAGAAAGAACTGAAGACTTTGAAGGTTTACTGTGCCGGTAAGCAGCTGGGGATATTTGGTGTTTCCGGTACGTTTTAATAGGATCGTGTGGACTGTTCATGAACTTTTCTGTTCACCTTACAGATTACAGTTTTCACGTTTATGATTGCTACGTCGCGGTAACCTTCGGAAGTACTTTTGGGAATCCCGTTTTTCATGACGGGTAAGAACAATGCACTCTTTGTTGTTATACACGATAAGGTTGTCAACGTGATTAAAAATTGTTATTTTGTTTCGCCTGCAGCAACGTGAGTTTATACAAGGTCACAGACCGAGTGTGAAATCTACCAAGGATAAGCGACGTCAGAACGTTGGCAGGCATGGACTCACCATATGTGTCGTAAAGGGACTTTTGTATAGAATGTATCACACATGGTTCACAGACATGGCAGTAATTTAAAAAAAAATTGCTGATGGATTACATTATTTTTTTCTCATAGGTCTTCTTGACACACACAAGTAACTTCCTTTCTCATTTGTTCTTTTCTCTTTCTGAGTGCAAATTCTACATTTATCTTTACTTTTGTCATGATAACAAGTTATTTCCTCAACATATGATTTTTGTTTGTCTTTTGGTATACCCCCGTTGGAGGACCTCAAGCAACATTTATTGATTTTCATATGTACTTGTGTTATTGTTCATCTCTTCCCCCTGACGAACGGTTTTTTCAAACCTGAAATGCATTGAGAATTAAACTTTTATTTGGATCACAAAAAAAGTGAAATTGTGATTTCCTTGTAAGTTGAATATACATTTTTTTTAATTTGATAAAGACTCTTGTTGTGCATTTATGATAAGTAAATTCATTGAGTTTTTGGCAATAAGTACATTGTTTTAATTGGTTTAGAATTGATAACCTACACATGATATATATGTTTAAAAGAACTATAGAAAGTTTATGAGCAAATAAGACAGTCTTGTCTCCAGCTGTGCATCAAGCAGGCCGTGGTGGTCCACGGCCTCGCTTTAACATTTTCATACCCCATAAGGACACAGGGCACATCCCTTCATGTGATTGCACGCTAAAACTGAATACAATTTGATTACATCATCCTCACATTAAGTTTAAGGAGTCACAAACACCAGGAGTGCAGGCCCACCACTTTCAATTTCATATTGCCTGAGCATTCAGCCATCTTGCAATCTTTGCAGGCTGATCTGCTTGATTCTAAATTCTTGCTGACCCATGATAACCACACCAACCTGGTAATCAGAATCGTACCTGGGGCGGTGGGTTTCACGTACCTCACTTTTAATGAGGGTGACACAGTCCCTGTCGCTTGCAAGTCACACTTGTACACTTCGGCTGAGTTGCGACTTTCCACTGTGGAAAAAGTTTTGACAGCAGTGCAAATGGCGATTCTTAAGGAACGTGCACTGTCGCAGGGAAAACGCATTTTGGTTGTTACTCCGTATCCTGCCTTGGAGGCAGTGACGAAAGCCAGTGTACCGAATTCTAAAGCTTTGCACCCTCGGTGGATACAATGGACCACGTTGCTGACATCTCCAGATGTCACGTTCATTTTTGATTCCTCACTGCAGACTCAAGAGTACTTGCAGTATGAATGTGTTCATCCTGCTCCTCTGACTATGCGCCCACTTGAGGATTTCCGTTGTATCATTTACACTGCTGGCAGTGCGCAAGCGGCTACGAGTTCAAAGCACGCATATTCGCAGCCTGCGCAATTGTGGTTGGTACTATGGTGGATGGTGAATTCAAGTCCAGTGTCGTGCATACACAGACGTTAGGGGACTGTACCGCGCAATTGGCAGAGCTCGGTGCTCTGATGTTTGCATTGGAGTACACGGACCCCAGTGTTACCACTCTAATTGTGAGTGACTCTTACTACTGTGTTCAATCCTACAATTACAATCTACCCTTCTGGACTCAAAATGATTATCGTGACTCCAAGGGGTGCACAATAAAACATAAAATGATCTGGGTTCGAGTGGCTGAGCTTAAAGAGCGCCTGCTACTTGTCTTTGTAATTCATACTCTGGGTCACCATCGTGTTGGAGTTCACGCTGTTGGCAACTGTCTCGCAGATGAGGCTGCGAAAACAGCAGTTGCAACATATGCAGTAGCAGCTGTTACACGTTCCAAAAGTAAGATTGATGATGACATCTTGGCAGCTATTGCTGCAACAGAGAAGGGAGGTAATTACCCTAGAGGTTTCCTTTCTAAATACTCTTATCATTTAAGCCCTGATAAAGTTCCTTTTGAGAGAATTAACGACGTTGGTGACAGGTTAATACCCAATGCGGACCGCAAGCAGGCTTTGATTACAGCAGCCCACGCCGGGATGGCTTCAGCGCATGCCGGGGTGTCAGCTACTGTTTCTCTTTTCCAGCAACGATATTGGTGGCGGGGTTTGTACAAACAAATGCGTGATTATGTTCTTCAATGTGGCATTTGTCAGCAAATTAAACCTTCTACTGCTGCACGGCCTCCCCAAACTCAGTTGTACATTTCTAATAAACCACTTGTGTGTGTTTATTTAGATCACTGCAGTCCTTTCTCATCTGATACTGCGTATAAGTACATCTTAGTAGCAGTTGACTCTTGCACGCGTTTTGTGTGACTATGGCCTCAAAGGAGTGCTGATTCAAGGACTGTTGTAAGGGATTTGCGTGTCTTTGTGGGAATTTTTGCGTGTGGTAACTTCCATTCGGACCAGGGTCCAGCATTCGCCTCTAAGGGAAACAAGGATGCCATGGCTTCATTGGGGGTCCAGTTCAAATTTTCGTCTCCATACCAGCCTGAGGGTAATAGTGTTGTGGAGCAAATGAACCGTGACTTAAAGCAACCCTTGACAGCTAAGATTTTAGGTACTGGCAGAGACTGGCTTAACCACCTCAATAGCGTACAACGTGCACTAAATAATCTCCCTAGAAGGTCTCTGGGTGGGCAGACCCCATACGAAATGCTCTTTGGCATCAAAATGTTTGTCCCGGACCTTGACAGTTTAGACATGGCGGCGGCAGCCGCATCCTTTGACGTAGATGAACATTCTAATGTTTTGCAGAACCTACAAAAGACCAGAGATAGTCTTGCAAAGGAACACTTGCCCTCCACATCTGATGCTGCGTTGCAGATTCCGGTAGTCGGCTGGCTACCCCAAGTTGGAGAACTGGTCTGAGAGAAGATCGACAACAAGAAAGAATTCGGTCCTTCCTATCGAGCTCCAGTTGCGTTGCAGGGTACAAGAACAGTCATTTTACCTCCGCTTCCTGAGCGAAAGGGGAACAGGTACATCTCCATTGACAATGTCAAGCTACACAGGGTGGCCGATTCTTCATAGTATGACTCCTGCTGTTTCGTGTCCAGCAATGGCGCGACACTCAGATGTTGTCATTGAAATGAATACAGTTGTGAATCCTTACCCCACTGACTTGTCTATGCCTGATTTAGAGACCTGCGTGGCTAACCAATCCCGTTTTTCATTTGACACTGGCTCTACTACATCTAAGGCCCCTTCAAAAGTTTTGATTTTTGCTATCTGGTTTAAAAAACATTTTTTGATTCCCTCTTGGACTTACATTTGGCTGGTACTTTTTGCAATTTTTTTATTCATGTCCATCGGATTTTGTGATGTATTTTTTTCGTTTTATTAATGGACATTACTTTCAAGAAAGAACAATTAGACTGATTGATGGAACTTTGGCCCCCCACTCCTCTTCGCACAAAATGAAGAGGTACCAGACATGTGTGAATATAACTGCTTAGCCCGTTATAGGATGGATTGTATGGGATGCTGTGAAGTTCCAGATTCATGGTCCGACAGAGGTTATTAATGTTCCCAATGTACTCCGAGTTTCTATGGGGGATGTGGTTAAACAGAATATTCGCTTTGACGATTGGGACATCCAGGCCGTAGAGGCTTTGTTTTCTGATTTGAAATATTATGCTGACTTTGATGCTGAAGATTTATATTTAGAGTCTGCAAACTAAGGTGATTTGTACTGTTACCAGCATTTTGGCAATCACTTTCTGTAAAAAACAAATTAATTTAGAAATGTGGTTAACTACACACAGTGAGAACATTGTCCAGTGGAAAGCAGCTCAAAAACGCTTTTGAAAACGTTTTTTTATTTGACTGATTTTAATCAATCAAACCCAGATGCATTTTATTTTAAGTTGCCTGAGAGGTCCTCTACCAAGGTTAGACTTACCCACACAAAGTTACTGTATTCGAAGTCCTTAATTGACCAGTTGGCTGTTGGGGGCTATGAACTGTGGAAAGATACAATTGAACTTAAATCCGTTTGAGGTTCTAAAAGTTGGCAAGTGCAAGGCTGTGAGGCTTTGCATCGGGCACAACTCATCCCAAACCATATGTTGTTTCTGAATTATACTATTTCACAAACTACCTGCTTTGGATTGGCTACTTCTAAAAAAATAAATGCTCCTTCATTTCCTGATTTGGGTGAATTTCCCCATTGGAATAATTACACCAGAACTTCCCTAAGTGATTTACAAGCCCTGTTGACAAATTCCCCTTTTAATGTCTTCAGCTTTAATCCCGAAGGCTGGTTGCTATGGCAAAAGAGTGCAGATTCCTGTCAGCACCGTTTTCTGGGTCTGACCCCCGGCTATACAGAGGTTAGAGTAGATCCTCGTTTTCAGACTCAACATTCAGTCCCCACCAATTCTGTAGGCAAATGATGTCAGAGTTGGCTCAGACACTCGACCTTAGCGTCTGTTAAGCTGCATTTGTCCAAGCTGACTGGCACCGTCGACTTGAATGATTTTGTTAAAGGTCCTACAGCAGGCAGATCGAAAAGGTGGATATATGCTGCTTACAACGAGGTGTGGAAACTATCGCAGATTGAAGCTGCTTCTAGGCTCAAGGAGCGTACTCGGCTTTGGAGACTTGGTGGCGTGACGGTGTTTCTATTTGCAGCGGAATAAGCGCTGAGAATTTTGCGTTACCTGAGGAAACTGCAACCAGTTTAATTCGCGGGAACTTTAGACGCCACCGTACCAGAAACCCATTGCGGTCTGGAATTATCACCGCTTAAAAACAACAATTCACACACAGGATATAGCTTTGGGAAAGTCGCGGGACGACTTCCCAAATGCGACGATACACGTGTTGGCTGTAGAGAAACCATCAGGGAAGAATTGTACACAATAAAGTGACCACCAAAGAAGAAGGAAGACTAACTTTATTTACACAGAACTCGCATTTGAACTTGTGGAAACACGCCATATACCTATGTTGTTTAATTAGTGATACGTGTGCTAAGGAGTGTTGGTTGTTCTGAAAGGCTTGTGCCTAGACTTGAGGATTGGTGTGGTTCTTCTCACCTTATAGCACCATACAAATATTGGGATCTTATTAAAACTTGTGTGATAATTCCTATGTGGCACCATTAACCTAAATCAAATACCACTATCTTGCGTCACCATTCCTGAGATGGTCCTAAGTCGCATGTTCTAGGTTGTCTAATCATTGGTTACTTTGCTATAGGACGAAGAGCTAATGTGACACTGATGCTAGCTGGTTGGAGTTTTTCTAGGTACGAAGGTGAGTTTCTGGTACACCACAATTCACTGACGTCCTAGGTCTCTGTGCACAGTTCTGTGTATGAGCAGGATCCTTGCAACAACAATGTCCTGCAAACCTCAAAATGTGACTAAAGTCACACATTTTCCTTGCATTACTGTGCCATATTCTTCCATAATCAGAAGGAAACCACAGAGTTGCTACCACCCAGTGGTCCCCCCAGGTATCCCAATAAAAATGGTGCCTCACTTGTGTGGGTAGGCCAAGTACCTGTGACGGGGAAGGGAGTCACTTGTGCTTTCGATTCTGGGCTCGACGACCATCTAGAGGGCACTAAGCCTTCCCACACAAGTGAGGTACTATTTTTATCAGGAGACTTGGGGAAATGCTGGGTGGGTGGAAGTTTGTGGCTACCCACGGATTCCAGACCTTTCCGTCACAGAAATGTCAGGAAAATCTGTTTTTAAACAAATTTTGAAACGTTTAGGTTTGCAAGGGATTTTGGGCAACAGAACCTGGTGAAAGCTACACAAGTCATCCCATTCTGTAATCCCCTACGTGTCTAGTTTTCAAACATGTACACGTTTGCTAGGTTTCCCTAGATGCCGGCTGAGCTAGAGCCCAAAATCCACAGCTAGGCATATTGCAAAAAAGGGTCAGTTTTTAGTCGAAAAATGTGATGTGTCCGCATTGCGTTTTGGGCCATTTCGTGTTGTGGGTACTAAGTCTACCCACATAAGTGAGGTATCATCTTAATTGGGGGTCTTTGGGGAATATAGAATAGTAGAACAAGTGATATTTTTTGCATTTCTGCCTTCCAAATGTAAATCAGAGTGTAAAAAATAAGTCATTTTGAAATATCGAAATACCTAGGTTTCCTTGATACCTAATTTTCACTCTTTATATTTTACCAAATGAATAAAGCAAATCCCAGCACACGTTTACAAATTCAAAAATAGGCAATATTAACCTACAGACGCTATGGCACACAACACACGGGATGACGTAGGGAGGGGGGTACATGGGACGGGGCCAATGGCACCTTTGCACCTTTTGTCCTGGAATGTGAGAGGTCTGGGGGATAGGGTTAAGCGAGGTTTAGTACTACACAGTATAAAGAGATTCAGCCCTGCCCTGGCCCTGCTGCAAGAAACACACCTCACAGGCACAGCCACACGTGCTCTAGACAGGAAAGGTTACCGTATGATCGCTCATTCGGAATTCACTAGAGGGTCCCGTGGGACAGGAATACTAATGCATCGATCCTCCAGATTTATACTCCAATCCACGAAGGTAGATACGCAGGGGCGCTTCGCAGCGGCAATTGGACAATGGGAGGGGAGACGGTTGAATGCAGTATCGGTGTACATTCCACCGGCGCTTCACGCGATTGCTCTCCCAGAATTAGGGAAATTTCTGTTAGAGCTCCCTGAAGGAGATCTCATAATAGGGGGAGATTTTAATGCAGTGGCACACAATGCAATGGATAGACACCCGACACGGACACAGGCTCCAGGTTCCTCCCGACTGAATGACTTCCTAGAAGCGCAAGGCCAGATAGACCTTTGGAGACGCCTACACCCAACTGACCAACAGTACACTTACCACTCAGCGGTCCATGGCAGTCTGTCACGAATCGACTATTTCCTGACACCGGGCCACGGGCTGTTCACTGTCGACGACATACAGATCAAACCAAGGGGTGTCTCGGACCACTCCCCATTGACACTGATTCTCTCCAGCCCGGAACGGTCCCAACAACGCATATACCCGATATTCCCGGGATACCTTAAGATCCCACAGGTGACCAAAGCGCTTAAAACAGCGACAAGGTATTACCTCGCAGAGAACACAGGCTCGGTCTCGTCCCCAACGCTCCTGTGGGAAGCCTACAAAACGGTTCTCCGAGGTCAAGCCATTTCTACTATAACAAGATATAGGAGCACCCAGAAACAGGAACTGCTAGATTTAGAGGACAGACTCGCCAAGGCAAATGAGGATCATATGGCTGACCCGACCGGGGACACGCTGCACACTCTTCAGCTGTGTCAGCAGCGTCATACCGATCTTCTGCGCCGAAGGGTGGTTGAAAATATAGCAGACACAGCGAATAGGGTATACGATGTAGGGGACAAGGCGAGCAAACTCCTAGCCTGGCTAGAGAAGAAACGAGAGGGACAGAGGACCATTTTGCAATTGAAAGACCCAACGGGGGAGATGCACACCCGCCCAGCCGTGATAATCGAGCTCCTGGCTGATCACTTCCAGGAGGTATATACCCCTGAACTAGAGGTTACACAGGCAATGGCGGAGACAGCGCTCGCGGGAGTGCCCACCCGCACCCTGTCGCAAGATAGTGTAGACGACCTAGAATCAGATCTGACGGCTGAGGAGCTGCAGTCAGCTATCGCAGCGCTGCATTCAGGAAAAGCTTTGGGCCCCAATGGGATTCCGATTGAGTGGTACAAAACCATGTAGGAGACACTTACTACACCACTACTCAACATGTACGTTCGACTTTAGAACAGGGACGTCTTCCGCCTGATCAGTACATGGCCACTATTGTGGCAATCCCGAAACCTGGCAAGCCCCCTGAGGAATGCGGCTCCTACCGGCCGATATCCCTCCTCAATGCCGAAAGCAAAATCTTGGCGAAATTATTGGCCAACAGGCTGCTGCCCCACCTTGGTCACCTCATTCATCCAGATCAATCGGGATTTATGCCGCACCGGAATACAGCAATGAACCTCAGGCGCCTGCACGGTGTTATGGCGAGGGCTCCATTGTTGACAGGCGACGCTGCAATCCTCTCATTGGACGCCAGGATGGCGTTTGACTTAGTAGAGTGGCGGTACCTCTTTGCAGTCCTACATCACATGGGCTTCGGCCCAAAATTCATAGCATGGATTAGGCTACTGTATAAGAATCCTGTGGCGCGAGTCACGGCAAATGGCCACACCTCAAGAGTCATTCCGTTAGCAAGGGGCACGAGACAGGGTTGCCCGCTCTCACCGCTTCTATTCGCCCTGGTACTGGAGCCCTTGGCAACTATCATTAGGACCACTCAGCTACTGCGGGGCATACAATGGGGAGATGGCTGGGAGGACAGAGTGTCATTATATGCTGATGACATGTTAATATACCTAGCAGACCCGGCAGAGGGGATTCCGGTATTGTTAGCACTGTGTGAGAGACAGGGGACTGCCTCCGGCTACAGGATCAATTGGAGGAAATCAGTGCTCTACATGCTACATGGAACCCCGCCGCGCCTGGGGATGGACTGCCCTTTGCTGGTGGAAGCCTTCTCCTTTAGATACCTAGGGATTCAGATCACACGAGACCACGTGACCTTTCAGGATATGAATCTAAGACCGTTACTCGAGAGATTGAAAGCGGGTGTGCGCCACTGGAAGACACTCCCGCTAACGTTGGGCAAAGCGGCGCTTTTCAAGATGCTGGCACTGCCCGGTTCCTTTATGTTTTGGAAAATACGCCGGCCTTGGTCCCGCCTTCCTTCTTTAGACAAATAGCAGGGCAGCTGTCGGGCCTGTTGTGGGGAGATCGACCGGCGAGGGTCGCGCAGGTGAAGCTGGTTAGAGACTGGTACAGTGGGGGGATTGCGCTCCCCAACCTGGAATTGTACTATTGGGCGGCGCACCTCAAGGTGATCAACCAATGGGTGCACGCACCGCAGGAGGATCCGGCGTATTTGGCAGACAGAAGGCAGCTTGGCACTAACACACTTTTAGCCCCGCTTTATCACAAAGGCCTGATGATGAAACTGATTGGCCCGACTAAGCACACTGTAACATTATGGCATAAAGCCCAATCTCGTTTGAAATGGGGGGGTGATCACGCAACTTACACCCTTGTGGGACTCTAAGTCACTGGGACACCTACGACGCTATAAAGGTTTCGACCGGTGGGATAGTATCGGAATCTCCACAGTGGGTGATATGTGGACCAGGGAGGGGGTGGTTACATTCGATACACTGAGGGAGCAGTATGAGTTGAGTACTACTGATACATTCCGATACTTACAGATTAGACATGCATTGCTGGCTGTACTGACACCGGGCACTAAGGTCCCGGAATCGGCTCCTTTAGAGGACCGATTACTCACCGACTGCATGGAGGCTAGCGCTACCTCCCTTACATATCGCAAATTAGTCAACAACCTGCCTGACCCATTGCAAAAACTGAAAGAACAAGCATTTGCAATGCAATAGGTCTCGCAGCATTCAAGTTTGAGTTATTGGCATTGTATATGACAATGTGTTGCATGAATTCTTTTCCAAACTCTGTATTGGCTGGTGGTGTTTGTGCCCGGTGAAAGCGTGCACTGACGGATGGTGGTGTTTGTGCCCGGTGAAAGCGTGCACGAACAACTTATGGCGTCTGTGCCTGGTGAAAGTGTGCACTGACGGCTGGTGGTGTTTGTGCCTGGTGAAAGGGTGCACTGGTGGCTGGTGGTGTTTGTGCCCGGTGAAAGCGTGCACTGACGGCTGTTGGTGTTTGTGCCTGGTGAAAGGGTGCACTGGCGGCTGTTGGTGTTTGTGCCCGGTGAAAGCGTGCACTGACGGCTGGTGGTGTTTGTGCCTGGTGAAAGCGTGCACTGATGACTTATGGTGTCTGTGCCTGTTGAAAGTGTGTACTGACGGCCGGTGGTGGGTATGCCTGATGAAACCATGTACTGATGGCTAGTGGTGTGTGTGTGCCTGTTGAAAGTGTGCACTGATGGCTGATGGTGTGTGTGCATGGTGGAAAAGCGTGCACTGACATGTTTAGAAGTAAAGTGCGCCATACTGCGATTGCTACAATAGTTAATTGTGGATGTGCTAACCATTGATGCGTGCACTGATGGCTGGTGGTGTGTGTGTGCTTGTAGAAAATGTGCACTGATGGCTAATGGTGTGTGTGCCTGGTGGAAGTGTGCACTGCCAGCTAGTGGCGTGTGTGCCCGGTGAAAGCGTGCATTGACGGCTGATGGGGTGTGCCTGGTGAAAGTGTGCACTGACGGTTGGTGGTGTGTGTGTGCGCCTGGTGAAAGCGTGCACCGACGTCTGGTTCTGTGTGCGTGTGGTGGAAGCGTGCATTGATCGCTGGTGTTGTTTAAATAGCAACATACTTGGGTCCAGCATATAGAGCACTCTTTTTAAACAGGCATTAAGAGTGAGACAGCACACAATGATCCAATGGTAATTTCTAGTTGAAGGCAAATCGCATATAGAACATTAGGAACACTGCAATTCTTTACATTGATTCAGACGGTCCTTGCTGCATTCAGGACATTATCAAAAATCAGTCTGTTTCGTGAGAAGTAATACCTTACATCCTAAACAGCTGTTTTAACAGAATGTTCCCGACTTTAAAAAGAGAGATGACTAAAACATTGGCAGGGAGGCAGCATCCTGAATTTAGGTTGTATGAATGTTACTTTATTGTTTGACTGAAAGAAAAAAGCTCAACTATAATAAACTCCTAGCCAACGCTGCAACACCATTCTGCCAGCTAAGCAAGCCGAGTAAGAAGGGATGTGCGGACTTCACCCGAAGGTGTCAGAGCGAATTCACAATAGAAACAGAACTGATACATGAGAACATTACTAGTGAACAAAATACAAAGGCAAACGTTACATTACATGAGGCAAAAGTGACAATGATAACAAACCGTGCCTTACACAGTGTGTAAGGCACTTTTTGTTATCTTAGTCTAAGCCCGCCTGATTCTATGAAATGGCGGCGGGACGCGGGACAGGCCTTTATCCTTTTCTTTCACTTTCCGTTCCGCACTTCCGCCGCCGCGTATGCGCGTGCCGCGTGCGTGGGGGGCGTGGGCAGCAGGGCTGGCTGCTGCTGAGTGGTGGTGAGCAATGCCAGGCAGCCCCAGGGCACGCACAACATCATGCGGGCCAATAAGCAGTAAGCCCCTGTGCGTGGCATATGGGGCGCGGCAGGCGGCGCGCATAGCCAAAGAAGAAGACAAGAGAAGAACAACGAAAACTACGAACTTAACTGCCTTCCAAGTCCAAGACAAAGCAGCCAGGCGGCCAGGCCCGCCCACGCTGAGCTGCCCTGTCCGATTTCCGAATCCGAGTCCGAAGACCAAAGTAAGTCACTCAGAGTCTGTCACTCCGTCTCCGTCACCGACCGGCGGGGCAGGGCTGCTGCTGGCTGCCTGCCTCCAGGCCTGCTGCGTGCACTAATTAGTTGCTTTCCTGTCGCGCATTTGCCTGCTTCTTATTTATGTCCCAACTTGTCACTCGTGTTTGTCCCTCCTATAGAACATGCTTTCTCGCTTCTGTACTTCTTTGCTCCCGGGGCCGCACTCAGTGTTGCTCTCTGTTCTTGCCTGTGTGCCGCTTCCCTCCATATTGGGTTCGCCCTTGCACTCAACCAGCCCCCCAACCCCTGTTGCTTCCTCGCCTGCTCCATTTGCCCTCGGCTGCTGCTGAAGCAAGCAAGCAGGCAAGCCTATATTATAATAGTTACAGTGCGCAACGCACGCCAGGGACGGATGGTAACGGGCCCCGGCCTATAAACATTAATTATGGTGCCGTGGTGCGCACGCCCTACCGGCCTGGCCTGAGCCTTTTTAAAATTAATTAAATAGTTGGTAGTGGTACGCACTGGAGCCGGGCCGGGTCTTCATAATTAAAATGGTGCACGGGAGTGGCGGCGCGCAGAGTAGTGCTATTTTTATTTTGTATAGTGGTCATTTTCCTGCAGTTTTGCTCTTTTAGACTACTGTAAATAAAATGCGCTTTTATCAGCCAACGTAACGGTGTTCAATGCATTGGTCTTGTTAAGATGAATAGCTAAAATACTAGATTGTTATTCCATCATGTTTTTAAATGTTCAGCATCACATGCTTACTTTCGTGAGCTTTCTATGTACTTATGACATATGCATCATCGTTATAGTTGCTTCAGTCAAGGAAAAAATGCGTGTCTCTGCATCAGATGTTTGGTGATTAGCAGCTGTCCTAAGCAGGTGTTACAAAAGGAACCTTACATTATTAATCTAGTATGTTTGCACTCCGGAATTTTTCAAGCTAGCTCAGTTGGTTGATGCACCTGTTACAATGATGCAACTGCAACCTAATGGCCACTAGTTTGGAATCAAAGCAAGTTCGGCTCAGCATTTCATCCTTCTCATGCTGAGAAGATGAGCACCATGCCTCGAAATTGTTTGAACACCTTCTGGGGCCTAATCCATTTTTAAAATAAAACGTGTTCTAGCATCACTTCGTAATGGACATACACAGGTGATATTCACGTGGCTCCTTGCTCGTAGTGGGGAGTAGAATCAGGCCAAGCCCCTCTCCTGTGATAACCAAAACAACACTCGCAGGCAACAAAATACACATAAATGAGAGAGCTGGACCAAAAGCAGCAGAGTGCGGATCATCCTTCTCTTGCTCTGTCAGGGTAAGCTGCTGTCTGCTGAGCTACAAATGGGATCACATCTGAAAAGAACCCACCCGAGAGAGGAAGTGTAAACAAACACAGCGCGGTGTAATTTAGATTGATTATTGCAGTGGATTCTCGTGGATCGAAGCGCTCTCTTGTAGTGGGCTCAGGTGCACCAATTATCCCTAGACACCTGCGACTGACCTCTGTCTTTTGGGGTCATGAGACGATGAGAGAGAGGCAATGTGACCTGTCATCACTCAAAGATCTCTAAGCAGTTGCAAGACCTGGCATCCTTGACGTGTTTTCCTCTGTCTTTTTGCTCTACCACCTGTATTTTTGATGTTATGCTGGACTTCTTTTTTGCTGTTTTATGTACTCCGTACACTTTACCACTGCTAATCAGTGCTCAAGTGCAAATGCTACCTCTGTCATTTTTAATTCTGCTGGGTTCTCCATAATTTGCATATTTGATTTACTGGTAAGTCCCTAGTAAAGTGCACTGTGTGTGCCCAAGGCCTGTAAATCAAATGCATCTAGTGCGCCTGCAGCAGTGATTGTGCCAACCATATAAGCACCCCTGTAAACGTGTCTCCAGCCTACCATTGCAGTGCCTTTGAGTACAGTTTTAAACTGCCAAGTCGACCTGGCAAGTGCAGTCTCTTGCCAGGCCCTAAGCCTCCCTTTTACTACATGTTGGACACCCCTAAGGTAGGCCCAAGACACTCCCAGGGGCAGGGTGCAGTGTATGTTAAAGGTGGGACATGTGTAGGTATGTATTACATGTCATGATAGTGAAATACTGCTAATTTCGTTCTTCACTATTGTCAGGACTAGCTCGCCAATAGGATATTATTGGAGCTGCCTTGTATGTTTGCTGACTGGGAACACATTTTAAACCTAGATTGAGGACAGATTCCTCATCCCTTGTCAATACTTTCGTGGATAAATTGACTACTGTCGATGGTGGGATTTCTATTATTTGTAAAAGTTTCTGCGCGCGGGGCGCTGTAGAGTGCGGGGCGCTGTAGAGTGCGGGGCGCTGCGTTGCACTGTAGAGTGCGGGACGCTGCGGTGCGCTGTAGAGTGCGGGGCGCTGTAGAGTGCGGGGCACTGCGGGGCGCTGTAGAGTGCGGGGCGCTGTAGAGTGCAGGGCGCTGTAGAGTGCGCTGTAGAGTGCGGGGCGCTGTAGAGTGCGGGGCGCTGTAGAGTGCGGGGCGCTGTAGAGTGCGTGGCGCTGTAGAGTGCGGGGCGCTGCGGGGCGCTGTAGAGCGCGGGGCGCTGTAGAGTGCATGGCGCTGCGGGGCGCTGAGAGCGTGGTGCGCTGTAGAGTGCGTGCGCTGTAGAGCGCAGGGCGCTGTAGAGTGCGGGGCGCTGTAGAGTATGGGGCGCTGCGGTGCGCTGTAGAGTGCGGTGAGCTGCGGGGCGCTGTAGAGTGCGGGGCGCTGTAGAGTGCGGGGCGCTGTAGAGTGCGGGGCGCTGTAGAGTGCAGGGCGCTGCGGGGCGCTGTAGAGTGCAGGGCGCTGCGGGGCGCTGTAGAGTGCAGGGCGCTGCGTGGCGCTGTGGAGTGCGTGGCGCTGTAGAATGCGGGGCGCTGTAGAGTGCGGGCGCTGTAGAGTGCGGGGCGCTGTAGAGTGCAGGGCGCAGTGCGTGGCGCTGTGGAGTGCGTGGCGCTGTAGAGTGCGGGGCGCTGTAGAGTGCGGGGCGCTGTAGAGTGCGTGGCGCTGTAGAGTGCGGGGCGCTGTAGAGTGCGGGCGCTGTAGAGTGCGGGGCGCTGTAGAGTGCGGGGCGCTGTAGAGTGCGGGGCGCTGTAGAGTGTGGGGCGCTGTAGAGTGTGGGGCGCTGTAGAGTGTGGGGCGCTGTAGAGTGCGGGGCGCTGTAGAGTGCGGGGCGCTGTAGAGTGCGGGGCGCTGTAGAGTGCGCTGTAGAGTGCGCTGTAGAGTGCGGTGCGCTGTAGAGTGCGGGGCGCTGTAGAGTGCGGGCGCTGTGGGGCGCTGTAGAGTGCAGGGCGCTGCAGAGCGTGGGGCGCTGTAGAGTGCGGGGCGCTGTAGAGTGCTGTAGAGTGCATTGCGCTGTAGAGCGCGTTGCGCTGTAGAGCGCGTTGCGCTGTAGAGTGCGGGGCGCTGTAGAGTATGGGGCGCTGCAGTGCGCTGTAGAGTGCGCTGCGGTGCGCTGCGGGCGCTGTAGAGTGCAGTGCGCTGTAGAGCACGGTGTAGAGTGCGGAGCGCTGTAGAGTGTGGAGCGCTGTAGAGTGCGGGGTGCTGTAGAGTGCGGGGCGCTGTAGAGTGCGGGGCGCTGTAGAGTGCGGGGCGCTGTAGAGCGCTGTAGAGTGCGGGGCGCTGTAGAATGCGGGGCGCTGTCGAGTGCGAGGCGCTGTAGAGTGCGGGGCGCTGTAGAGTGCGGGGCGCTGTAGAGTGCGGGGCGCTGTAGAGTGCGGGGCGCTGTAGAGTGCGGGGCGCTGCGGGGCGCTGCGGGGCGCTGTAGAGTGCGGGGCGCTGTCGAGCCCGGGGCGCTGTAGAGTGCAGGGCGCTGCGGGGCGCTGTAGAGTGCGGGGCGCTGTAGAGTGCGGGGCGCTGTAGAGTGCGGGGCGCTGTAGAGTGCGGGGCGCTGTAGAGTGCGGGGCGCTGTAGAATGCGGGGCGCTGCGGGGCGCTGTAGAGTGCAGGGCGATGTAGAGTGCGGGGCGCTGTAGAGTGCTGTAGAGTGCGTTGCGCTGTAGAGTGTGTTGCGCTGTAGAGCGCGTTGCCCTGTAGAGTGCGGGGCGCTGTAGAGTATGGGGCGCTGTGGTGCGCTGTAGGCTGCGGTGCGGGCGCTGTAGAGTGCAGTGCGCTGTAGAGCGCGGTGTAGAGTGCGGAGCGCTGTAGAGTGCGGGGCGCTGTAGAGTGCGGGGCGCTGTAGAGTGCGGGGCGCTGTAGAGTGCGGGGCGCTGTAGAGCGCTGTCGAGTGCGGGGCGCTGTAGAATGCGGGGCGCTGTAGAATGCGGGGCGCTGTAGAGTGCGGGGCGCTGTAGAGTGCGGGGCGCTGTAGAGTGCGGGGCGCTGTAGAGTGTGGGGCGCTGTAGAGCACGGGGCGTTGTAGAGCGCGGGGCGCTGTCGAGCCCGGGGCGCTGTAGAGTGCAGGGCGCTGCGGGGCGCTGTAGTGCGTGGGGCGCTGTAGAGCGCGGGGCGCTGTAGAGTGCGGGGTGCTGTAGAGTGCTCCACTCTGCACTCTGAAGCTCCACTCTGAAGCTCAGCTCCACTCCGAAGCTCCACTCCGAATCTGCACTCTGAATCTGCACTCTGAATCTGCACTCTGAATCTGCACTCTGAAGCTCCACTCTGAAGCTCCACTCTGAAGCTCCACTCTGAAGCTCCACTCTGAAGCTCCACTCTGAAGCTCCACTCTGAAGCTCCACTCTGAAGCTCCACTCTGAAGCTCCACTCTGAAGCTCCACTCTCCACTCTGAATCTCCACTCTGAATCTCCACTCTGAAGCTCCACTCCACTCTGAAGCTCCACTCCGAATCTGCACTCTGCACTCCGAAGCTCCACTCTGAAGCTCCACTCTGAAGCTCCACTCTGAAGCTCCACTCTGAAGCTCCACTCTGAAGCTCCACTCTGCACTCCGAAGCTCCACTCTGAAGCTCCACTCTGAAGCTCCACTCTGAAGCTCCACTCTGAAGCTCCACTCTGAAGCTCCACTCTGAAGCTCCACTCTGAAGCTCCACTCTGAAGCTCCACTCTGAAGCTCCACTCTGAAGCTCCACTCTGCACTCTGAAGCTCCACTCTGCACTCTGAAGCTCCACTCTGAAGCTCCACTCTGAAGCTCCACTCTGCACTCTGAAGCTCCACTCTGAAGCTCCACTCTGAAGCTCCACTCTGAAGCTCCACTCTGAAGCTCCACTCTGAAGCTCCACTCTGCACTCTGAAGCTCCACTCTGAAGCTCCACTCTGCACTCTGAAGCTCCACTCTGAAGCTCCACTCCACTCTGAAGCTCCACTCCGAAGCTCCACTCCGAAGCTCCACTCCGAAGCTCCACTCCGAAGCTCCACTCTGAAGCTCCACTCTGAAGCTCCACTCTGAAGCTCCACTCTGAAGCTCCACTCTGAAGCTCCACTCTGAAGCTCCACTCTGAAGCTCCACTCTGCACTCTGAAGCTCCGCTCTGAAGCTCCGCTCTGAAGCTCCACTCTGAAGCTCCACTCTGAAGCTCCACTCTGAAGCTCCACTCTGAAGCTCCACTCTGCACTCTGAAGCTCCACTCTGAAGCTCCACTCTGCACTCTGAAGCTCCACTCTGAAGCTCCACTCTGCACTCTGAAGCTCCACTCTGAAGCTCCACTCTGCACTCTGAAGCTCCACTCTGAAGCTCAGCTCCACTCCGAAGCTCCACTCTGAAGCTCAGCTCCACTCCGAATCTGCACTCTGAATCTGCACTCTGAATCTGCACTCTGAATCTCCACTCTGAAGCTCCACTCTGAAGCTCCACTCTGAAGCTCCACTCTGAAGCTCCACTCTGAAGCTCCACTCTGAAGCTCCACTCTGAAGCTCCACTCTCCACTCTGAATCTCCACTCTGAATCTCCACTCTGAATCTCCACTCTCCACTCTGAAGCTCCACTCTGAAGCTCCACTCTGAAGCTCCACTCCACTCTGAAGCTCCACTCTGAAGCTCCACTCCACTCTGAAGCTCCACTCTGAAGCTCCACTCCACTCTGAAGCTCCACTCCGAATCTGCACTCTGCACTCCGAAGCTCCACTCTGAAGCTCCACTCTGAAGCTCCACTCTGAAGCTCCACTCTGAAGCTCCACTCTGAAGCTCCACTCTGAAGCTCCACTCTGCACTCCGAAGCTCCACTCCGAAGCTCCACTCTGAAGCTCCACTCTGAAGCTCCACTCTGAAGCTCCACTCTGAAGCTCCACTCTGCACTCTGAAGCTCCACTCTGAAGCTCCACTCTGCACTCTGAAGCTCCACTCTGAAGCTCCACTCTGCACTCTGAAGCTCCACTCTGAAGCTCCACTCTGAAGCTCCACTCTGAAGCTCCACTCTGAAGCTCCACTCTGAAGCTCCACTCTGAAGCTCCACTCTGAAGCTCCACTCTGAAGCTCCACTCTGCACTCTGAAGCTCCACTCTGAAGCTCCACTCTGAAGCTCCACTCTGAAGCTCCACTCTGAAGCTCCACTCTGAAGCTCCACTCTGAAGCTCCACTCTGAAGCTCCACTCTGCACTCTGAAGCTCCACTCTGCACTCTGAAGCTCCACTCTGAAGCTCCACTCTGAAGCTCCACTCTGAAGCTCCACTCTGAAGCTCCACTCTGAAGCTCCACTCTGAAGCTCCACTCTGCACTCTGAAGCTCCACTCTGAAGCTCCACTCTGAAGCTCCACTCTGAAGCTCCACTCTGAAGCTCCACTCTGAAGCTCCACTCTGCACTCTGAAGCTCCACTCTGAAGCTCCACTCTGCACTCTGAAGCTCCACTCTGAAGCTCCACTCTGAAGCTCCACTCTGAAGCTCCACTCTGAAGCTCCACTCGGAAGCTCCACTCGGAAGCTCCACTCGGAAGCTCCACTCGGAAGCTCCACTCGGAAGGGGCAAAGATCGGAGCATCACGGAACTAAAACAAATATAAACAAGGGCTGTGAGTTACTCTGCGCATGCGCGGGGGCAAGCCTGTTCATTCCAAGCCAGCCTCAGCCAGCCTCGGGAAAAACGAAAGTAATAAAAAAGCGAAACTGACACTGCCACTGCAGACAATGCTGCGCGCTCCCGAGGTGAAATCCGGCACTGAAAACGCTCGTAACACTTTGGTGTCCACTCTCCTAAAAACGGATCACATTAGTTGTCGAGCTGACAGCATTCATGCTTCGCATGAATGCTAACGTCAGCTCGACCTAAAAATGGGAAGATGATATTGGTGACCTGGATGAGGCAAGCTGGAATGCCGCACTGGCATCGCCGAGAGAAGCGGGAATTTCGGCAAAATTCCGATTGGTACAATTCAAGATACTTCGCCGAGTATACTACACACGCACTACCCTATACAAGCTCCGGAGGGCAGATCATCCGTATTGTTTAAGAGGCTGTGGGGAAGAGGGAACACTGTTTCATACCCTGTGGTCTTGCCCAATTATAGTAGACTACTGGAGGCGAGTGACGCGCACGGTCGCACAGACTCTGCAGCTCCCGATCATTCTTGACCCCAGAATGTGCCTGTTAAATGTTTGGGACACGACCAATCTGACACTACATGGGCGCAAGTGGGTAATTATTGGTATGATGCTAGTAAAGCGAGATATAGCGCAAAAATGGGGAGCGTCTGCGGCGCCAACATTGGCACAATGGTGCAGAAATATGGACATGCTCATGATGGTGGAGCGGGCGGTGTACCAGCAGAGGGCTAATCCACGTAAATGGAATAAAATATGGTTGCCATGGAACGAGTACAGGGGGGAGCCTTGTGACCCGCTACCGGAGGACGAAGATATAGATAGTTCAGAGGAGGGAGACGATATGGAAGAAGGGTGGGAAGGAGAGAGTAGTGAGGGTGAGGGTGCATGGGTATGGGCTGCCTTGGAACTTCCCGTGCCCTCCTGGCAGGGCCGATGGCTGGAATACCTGTGGGTTGTATAATTCTGTCCGCTGTACTAACACAAATGCGGAAAATTATGCTTCTTCTGCATGCCTCCGATACTCCAATCTATGAACCTGAATGTTGAATGTTATGTACTTAAAGAAAATGTTGCAATTCTGTTGGGATGTGGCTGAATGTTGATGCCGCACCTACTATTGCCTGAAATTTGCCGCATGTGATAACCTGTTGCAACAATAAAAATAAATTAAAAAAAAAAAAAATAGGCAATATTAGCCTTGACACATGTTAGTCAATTTTCACAATATGCAGAAAACAAATCACAATGGGTTCTTATTTTTCTCTTTTTTTTATTACTCTTACTTCTGGTCCTCTTATTTCAACAGAGTCTTAGCCTCTTTTTGAATTTGTAAACGTGTGCTAGGGATTGCTTTATTAGTTTGTTTGTAGTCTAGGCTACAAGATTTGAGGAGGCATGTGGTTCTCCTTACCGTTCAGCACTGTTGTAGATAGGTACCATTTTGAGATAGTAAGTGTATTCACCCAGTATAGCGCCAATTTCCCTATACATTATACCACCTTTTCTTGTTCTTATATATTTTACCAATTGAACTGCTGTTTACCTGGAACACAGTGAAAAACCTTTGTATGGTGCAGTTCAGTTACTAGCTCTGGGTACCTTTGGTTCTTGGTGAACCTACAAGCCCTATATATACCCGCAACCAGAAGGGTCCAGCAGACGTACGGTATATTGCTTTTGAAAATCTGCCATACTTAGAAGAAGTTACAGGTGTAAACAGAGTCACAAAGTGCTAGGTTTTTTTCAACTCAATTTCATTTTTTTTAATTTCAACTGTCACTTTCTACAGGAAAACCTTGAAATATCAACACAAATGACCCCTCAGAATGTTGTTAAATTTCTACCACTAACTGGAAAGAGGTTGAAAGCACCAAAAATAGGGAAAATGTTCTAAGTCCCAGTAAAAGGGTAAACCTGTGCTGGAAAATTTGGTTTGCTGACAAACGTCTGCCTGTTACTGTAAGCTGGTGATTTTAGTAATGCAAACCCTTCATTGATACCATTTGCAGGGGGGAAAACTGTAGATTTCTTATGCAGCACTGTTTTCCCCCAAAACCCCCAAATTTAGCTGTATTTTGGCCAATTTCTCGGTCCCTTCCAGGGGAATCCACAAACCCTGGGTACCTTTAGAATCACAAGGATGTTGAAAATAAAGGACGCAAGGCTTCCACCTCGACAACCTCCCCCAATCCCCTCTCCTCACCCTACATAAAGTGGCACGGCCCGAACTCCTTCTCGATCACCCCCCCTCTAATCTCTCACCCAAAGCGAAAAAAAACCTCAAACACAAATTAATCAGGCAATTCCCTGAATCTCTTTTCGCTGGCATATATCACTGTTCCGCCAGAGGGCAAATAAAAATGGATCTTATCTTCCACACAGAAAGGCCCGGCAATTGGAACTCCACCCTAAGATCACAACTACACATCACCAAAACCACCAAGACTCCACATAGCTGCAAGCTATCATTCTCTACCCACAACCGCCTCACCCACCTCGGGAACATCTCTGTGACCATTTACTCCAACGGCACGGTCCTCATCCAAGCCAACAATGCCAACCTCGAGGCATTTGATCGCCTCTTCCCTTACCTTCTGACTAACAACTCCCATGCACAGCCCCCCCTTCGAATGCTTCCCCCACACCCAGGAACCCAGTCCCCCCAACTGAACCTCCGCCCCATCCCACCTCCCGCCATCCCAAACGCCTTCGCCCCAACTATAACCCTCTCCAAACCCTCCACCTCCAAGTACACGGCACCGACTCCTGCACTAGTCCATCCTATGAAACAATCACCTGTTCAGTTCCAACCAAAACACCACCGGGCATGCTCAATACTCTCCCCATATCTCCCAATCACCAGCCTACACCCACCTGCTCTACAATCTATCACACCACGTCCTCCCGCATCACACGCCTCTTCCTACAACCCTAACCGACAACACTACTCCCAGTAAAAGACAACACAACACTCCCAACCCCTCCTCACGCCTAAGAGACTCTTCTCAGGGCCAACCCACCGCCCCCCCGAGAAGAGATGGGCTGGTGTCTCTCCCGCATTGAAACCCAAGTAGCCACCATAATTCAGGGCCTGAATCTCATCCTAACCAACCTCGCGTCACTCCCTTGTCCCCCCTAAACTCGCACTCCACTCCCATCTCCCTACTCTCCTCCCACCGCAGCCTTCCCAAAGATCTGCTCCCCAACCAGTTCTCCCGCCCTCCCCTGATCCATGCCCCGAGGCCGAACAGAACCACAGACGCCATGTCCTCTGAGGAAGCGATCTAGCTGGCCTTATCATACTCCTCCCCCACCACTCACACTCCGCAATCCACGCTCCAGGTGATCACCGGACTCAGAAGTGAGCACGCAATCCCGAAACACCCAAGGCCCCCAGCCTCCCTCATCAACATCCCGAGCGTGCCACCAACAACGGAATCTAAAAAAGAAAACCCCCGCACCAACTGCATGCTCATAAACTGCAGATCTGCCTCGAAACATGCCACTGAGCTAGCAGAATCCATCCTTAACCACGACATAGACATAGCCTTCATCACCGAGACCTGGCTCAACAACTCCTCTCCTCCTATCATGGACATGCTTGTACCCCTGGGTTTCTCTATCATCAACAAAGATAGGAAAGACAAAAAGGGGGAGGCCTGGCAATCATCCACAACAACACCCTGTCAGTGTCCGAAGTCGATACCTTTAACCGCTTCCGCGCTACCGCGAATTCCCGCTGTACGCGGGAATTTAAAAAATGGCTTGTTTATGACAAAGCCAGCTCGTCATCCGCGTAGCGCCGGTAACGCCCATGACG
This sequence comes from Lissotriton helveticus, assembly GCF_964261635.1. Classification (NCBI taxonomy): domain Eukaryota; kingdom Metazoa; phylum Chordata; class Amphibia; order Caudata; family Salamandridae; genus Lissotriton; species Lissotriton helveticus. The sequence goes on from NC_136067.1 coordinate 1,053,171,840, forward strand.
AGCTGGCTTTGTCATTAGCGCGGAAGGGGTTAACTACAACTCCTTTGAATGCCTTACCGCCAATATCAAATCCTAAAGCAACAATCTACTTCACTGCCACCTCCTGTACCACCCCTCAGGCAACACCACCACGTTCACAGAACACTTATCAGACCTGATTGCCCACTGCTCTCTCCGAGACAACAACAACCTAATTCTGGGAGACTTCAACCTCCACTGGAATGACAAAAACAGCACTCCAGTACAAACATTGAATGAGCTATTGCACTCCAACAATCTTATCCAGCACTGCGCAAAAGAAACCCATAACAAAGGGGCAATCCTAGACGCCATCATCTCCCTTCCCGATGCAATCTCCATAGAACACATCCTTCCGGTCGACTGGTCAGATCACCACCCAATCCTTTTCCAAATCTCTCAACCGATCATGTGTCTACCTCCCATCAATGATCCCCCAACTTGGTCCAGAAACCTAACGCAGATCAACACAGTTGACTTAGAAGAAAAAATGAACATCCTCCTGCCCATCTCCCCGGATGGCCTCTCAACTACAGAACTTACATTCCACTACAACTTAACCATTTCCTCCATCTTAGACCTGCTAGCTCCAATGAAACTGAAAAAACCTAGGAACATCCCCTCCAGATCCTGGTTCAACAAAGACATCAGCGACGAAAGGAGACAACTCAGAGCCACAGAATGTCGCTGGAGAAAAAAACCCTTCCTCCAACCTTTGCGATGAACTCAAATCGGCAAGAAGACAGTACAAAAACATATCAATAACGGAAAAAAAAAATTCTCCAACGCACTGGACAAGGCCAAAAACAGACCAAGAGAGCTCTTTAACATCATCAAAAAACAAACATCCAAGCATCCCACGACGCACGTCCAGGCCTCCAAAGATTCATGTGACAGCTTTGCCAACTTCTTAAACGAAAAAATCTCCAAGATCGAACTCTCTCTTGACATCAACCTCCACCCTACCAGCGAGAACTGGTGCCCAGCAAGCGAAACTATCATGAGAGATCGGCCAAAAAGTACCTGGAGCCACTTCGACCCGATACCTGAAGTCAAGATCCTTAATTTAATCTCCTCCTCCAAGACCTCATCTCACGCCCTCGATCCCTTACCCTCGCATATGGCAAAAGATCTGAAGTTCTCCCTAGCACCACTCTGGTTCGAAATCATAAACAGCTCCCTAAAAACAGGCATCATCCCTGACTGCCTCAAAGTTGGTCAAGTCACTCCACTTCTGAAGAAACCTGGCCTAGACACTAATGACTTAAACAACTTCAGACCGGTCTCCAACCTTCCCTTCCTAGCTAAAATCGTCGAAGAATGAGTTCTCCGTCAACTAAACCAACACATCGACAAGATTAATCTCCTAGACCAACACCAATCTGGCTTTAGAAAAGGCTGCAGCACCGAAACTGCAAACCTTAACATAGTGGATGACATCCGCAACTCCCTTGACTCGGATCATTGCTGCCTCCTCATCCTCCTGGACCTATCGGCGGCCTTTGACACGGTGGATCACAATCTTCTCATCAAGGCTCTCAAGGACCGCGTAGGTGCAGATGAGGTGGTCCTTCGATGGTTCTCCTCCTTCTTTCAAAATTGCGCCCAAAGGGTAAAAATCAAATCCTTTTCATCCGACCTTCTACTCGTCAACAGAGGTGTCCCCCAAGGATCCGTCCTCTCCCCTCAATTGTTCAACATCTATATGGAACCACTCACCTCCATTCTAAAAACAGCTAACATCCCCTTCCATCTATATGCTGATGACACCCAGATCTACCTTGAAACCTCCTCCTTCAATGACATTCTAAGACTCAACAATACTCTCAGAGAGGTTCAAGAATGGCTATCAGCCAATCACCTGAAACTCAATCAGGGGAAAACCGAATTCCTCCTCATTTCCAACAAGGAAGAAAATCTGCAAATCATTGAATGGCTGAAAGCTATCGACACCCTCAACGGCAACCTCACCCTGGAAAGCTCTGTAAAATCACTTGGAATCACCCTTGATCACAAGCTAACCATGACCAATCACATCAAGAACTCCGCAAAAAGTGCCTTCCTCAACCTGAAGCTTCTCAACAAAATAAAACCTCACATACCATCCTGGGACCTCAAACAAACCACCCAATCACTTGTGTTGTCCAGACTCGACTACGGGAATGCAGTCCTCTCCGGGACCGCTCTCGCTCACCTAGCGCCACTCAAAACAACCCTTAATGCTGCTGCTAGAATGGTCACCGAAGTAAAAAAAATACGACCACATTTCTCCCGCTCTCAGAGAACTAAAATGGCTCTCTGTGGAATTACGTGCCAGCTTCAGAACTGCATGCCTCACGCACAAAGCCCTGCACACAGGGAAACCAGAATACCTAGCCTCCAAACTTAAGAAAGCCGGCCAGTCTAGAAGTCTTAGGAGTTCCAACTCCCTCCTACTCATATCCCTGAAAACACGCAAACAAAAAAACCGCAGCTCGCTCCTTTGCAGGAAACGCACCCAAGATCTGGAACTCCATACCTGTGCCCATCAGACCTACCCCCTCCTTTGCAAAATTCAAAAGTCCTCTACCTCAACCGGGTCTTCCCCAACTGAAATCCATGACTTCGAGCCCCCAAACATCGGTCACCTGGGAATACACATCCACTACCGACCTCACCCCCTCTCTCTAACCCGCTCAGCTTGCTCCATCGCCGCTCAGGGACATCTTGCAGACCTACCCTGTTCCATGTATCGAACTTACCTCTAACCTCCTCCACCCCAATGGCGCACCTTGGACCCCCAGACCTTCCGACCTCAAGGACGATCCCCGTACGCTCATCATATTGTGTTCTTTCGAACACTTAAGATCATGCTCATCCTCCACTCAAAAAATGTCCATGTATCGTGACTACCTCTAACCCTCTTTACCTCAACGGCGCACCCTGGACCACTAGACCTCTCTACCTCAATGGGGCACCTCGGACTCATCGCAATTGTTCTGTTTTTTGTCCGTGAACATTTATGAACACATGTATCCTACTCCCAAACTGTACATGTTTATGTTTTTACCCCTCCTGTTGTAAAGCGCTCCGATACCCCCGGGTCTGGTCTGCGCTATAGAAAACTTCTAAAATAAATAAATAAATAAATAAATGTTGGCGTGGATACCTTATGTGGAGCAAACGTTAAGGAGACCTAGGTGCAAACTACCCCAAATAGCCAAATAAAAAAGGCTTGGCACAGGGGATGGGGGGGGGGAGGCCTGGCAGCGAAGGGGTCAATGATTACTGATATCCAGCCAGCCAACAAGTTTCAATCATTTAGAACATCTTCAGGGGTTATGGAAATGGATTATGCTGCTCGTGCACATGTAAAACTAAAGTTCCGCATTCAGCCTGAATATTCATGACCAAGTTATTGAAGCAGAACATCAGATTGTAGTTCACTTTTGTGGCTTATAGAAAGTTTAATCGCCTTAAACTGTAGGTTGAATCTTCAATTTGTCCCAATTCTATAGATTTAGAACGTATACCAATGTGTGAAACCTCCAAAAAGTTTGTAGCATGCCTTAATTATGCTGTAGTATCTTAGGTAAACCTTACACGTTTTTTGCATATGTCAGGACTGAGGAGGAAGATCTGCAGTTGGTGAGCCTGCAGTCTCTCTACATTGGTTCCTGTGTGGTAAATAAATAAATAATACCTCTATTTTTGAATGGATAAATGAATAACAGATAGCTCAATAAATAAGAGTCAAGATTCGAGGTAGTAGGAGTTTGCAGGTTTAATACAGCATAAAGGACAGGAATAGGACAACCTGCACGGGAACAGGATGGCAGCGCTGCCGGGGGCAGGATCAGAATCGGCACCACATTTAATAACAGTGCACAAATATATATACTAAAACAGTTACATTACAATGAATTACGGTAGGCGGAGCAGTGGGTGTGGTCAATAGCAGTCGCGAAAGATAAGGGTGAAAATGGGTGTAACAGGGCGTATACATAGACATGTGATGTAAACGTAACAGAATATGTCATAAATGGGGCGGAAACATGGAGGGGGCTACCTAAGGAGCCGGGACCTCTAACCTAATGGTGCGCGTAAACTGACAATGACGTGTTACTAGGAGAAGCTGGGGGCTATGAAATCTGTGCTAGGAGCAGAGACTGAAGTCTGGAGAGTCAGGGCGACATGTACCTAAACAGTATCTAGTATCTGATGTTTAGAGAACATGTTGATATAAACTAAGAGTCAGGAGGGGAGAGGCTAACGGACTCTAAGACTGGAGCATGCATTATTCTACATGTAGTGCGTGATGAAGAATATTAAATGACCATTAAATGCAGTATTTTCTTACATGGAGACGTAAAGGCTAGACAATGACGGAAACTATTGATGCGATTCAGTAGCTTAGGAATGCAGAGAAGGAGGGCTGGACTGATAACTAGAATCATAACATACTCTTGGCAGACTCGTACGCAGAGCCAGGCTGAGCCGGGCACTGTGAGGCAGGAAGTAAGTGAAGGGTCGAGGATACAGGTGGGGGCTGTATCGCTCCTCAGCGAGGCTCAGGAGACAGGAGCTGAATCTGGTGTCCGGGCCCTTTTGAGGCCTAGAAACGGGGACTTTACAATGAAACAACGTGCACACTGAGAAACGTGGCAACGTAACTTTACATAGGCCTGATACTCGTAGCTTTCACGAGAACTGGAAACTGGCATACTAGAGATGGACACAACTGTAATTGCGTCTTTAATCAAACATGGGGGATACATATGCATATTTAATCATGCACACATAACATAAGATGGAGGACTCGTAGGGACACAGAACATGGCAAAATTTACTTTTCCACATTCCCTCCTTGTCACTACGTTTCCATCAGGAAACATCAATATTCATGATACCATCTATCATTTCATACAGTATCATTTGCTCGTCTCGAGTTTTCTTGGAACTGGATTTAGAACGGGACTTGGGACTAGGAACACATGATGTAGCACAAATGCCGCAAATCGCAGGGCCACATTGTAAACAGAGGCAGCAACTGAATATGATCGCTACTGCAATACCCAGAAATGACAATACTTTCCATCCCCAGGCGGAAATTATATTCCAGAACCAACCGGACCATGTCCAGGTGCCTGGATCTTGGTGTAACATATGGGCAATTTTATGGAGTCTGGTAATAGCTGAATAAACAGACGGTGCGTTATTAGGAATGAAAATGCAGCAACTAGATCCGATGACTCTACAGGCCCCGCCCCTATCGGCCAGTATGACGTCAAGGACGAGACGATTCTGGAGCACGACAATTCTCATAAAGGATTGTTCTTCGGTTAAGTTACCTAGAGCAGAAGTAGTCTCAATCACTACTGCTTCAAGTGTTCTGGTTAATCTACGTATCAGTTTACTATTTACAACAGTACCTAAGTAGGGGAAGACACCTTTATTGATATCTATGTATTGTTCTAGAGCAGTTTCAGTATAATCGACAATCGGGAGATTTCTCTTGTGTCTAGTATATACTAGGTGGGAATTCCTATGATAGTCAGGTGGGGCTAGGAAAACTGGTGGCAGTAGGAAGGCAATGTAACATGTACCCTCCCAATCGAGGGGCAGACGAACATATGCGGTCTGACCACAAACAAAATAAGAATGACGTGAAGCTTTGAAAATAGATTTCCTACTGTCACTATACTTGACAATAGTAGTACAATCACTATGGCCTACATGTACGGAACCATTATTTCGGACACATAACTCACCTTTGACTGGTAGTACTGAAATAGCAGGTAAGTCTGGAGTAGAATCAGACTGAACATTCAGGACCATGAAATTCGAAGAATAATTACCTAGATTATAAACTTCATTCTCTAGATCTAACCCTGTTCTGTGGGGAAGACCTTGCTTGTCTGGGAAACATGTAATGTTCAGAAAAGACATATCTGTTGAGGATGACGTTAACGTGGACCATGCTCCACACGAACCATTATGTGAAAATGGATAAGGAAAGAGTGGCAGAACTCCCTTCGGTGTCTGGAAAGGGGGGAGTCGACCACACACCCAACAATTTGTGGCATTGTTGGTCTGGTGTGAATAATGTAACATGCGGATAAAAGAGTTATTACGCATAGCAAGACGATATGAGAGTTCATGAGGAGGCAGATCACTAAACGTGTGCTCTACTGTAACATTAGCAGACTTATTTACATGAGAAACTGAAAAACACAAATAAAATGCATAACTGGTGCAGGAAATCATAATGCTGAAATATAGCAGAAAACATAAAATAATAGTGCAACTTCTAGAGTTCTCACTAACTCTCTCTCTGTGGGGGTCTATTATATACATGTCAGAAACCGGTCTAACCGTTTCACCTAGGGGAGGACTTAGACAATCAAACTGGCTGACTTATTTTACTAGACCTTAGTTTAAGCTTATACTCCTGTTGCGGAGTTTTCTCTAACAGGGAAGGGTTCGTAGCAATGTCTTTTGCGGGACAGTCCTTAAGAATAGTACTTTGGCAGTCTTTAAGATCCTCGGAAATGTTCTTTGAAACAGGCTTCAGTCCAAAAAATCTTTTCACATGTGACAAATGGACCCAGCCCTTCCTGCCTTCCAGCTTGACGGCAGTACGGGTGGCCAGGAGGACCTGTCGGGGTTCCTTCCAGCGGGGCTCCAGCGGACTTGAACGATCAAAATTCCGGACGAGAACCATGGATCCGGGAACGATTTCATGCGGTGCCACCTCGGTATTGTCTGGAAATGCGGCAGCAACCTGTGAACGACAAGAGTTGAGGGCAGACATCAAGGAAGCTAGGTAATCTGTCAGCATATTACTTGAAACATCGGTAATACTTCGAGGTCTAGGTGTACCCCACATGTTAGGGGGGCGGCCGAATACGACCTCATAAGGGGACAGACCTGATCTGGAATGTGCGACCATGCGCATATAAAATAAGGCAACTGGCAGAGCTACTAGCCAGTCTACACCTTTCTCTTTACATACTTTGGCGATGCGGATTTTCAGGGTCTGATTATGTCTCTCTACGAGACCGGCTGCTTCTGGATGGCGTACACAATGGAACTTCCACTGGTACCCTAACAAAAGGGAAACATGTTTCATCAACTCGGATGAGAATGGCTGGCCGTTGTCAGAATATACGACTCTAGGGAGTCCGTAGCGGGGGAAGAATTCACGAACCAACTGCTTGGCAGTGGTCGCGGCTGTGTAATCTGGGACTGGATATGCTTCTGTCCACCTGGACAAAGCGCATACAACTACGAGAACATACTTGAAACCTCGACATCGCTCCATCTGAATATAATCCATCTGGAGGACTTCAAAAGGGTGGTCAGGGGGCTGGAATCCACCTTGTTCCACCGGGACACTTTTACCTGGATTAAACTGGCAACATATCATACAAGTACGGACCTTCTGCTTGGCTGCAGCTCGTAAATGCTTGTTGAACCAAATGTTCTGGATACTGTCTAACATAGCTTTTTCTCCTAAATGTGCTGGACTATGTGCGGTATTGATAATGACTTGAACCATAGAATCGGGGAGAAACCATGTGGCTTTACCCTTTGTTACCCATCCCTGATCTGTCTGGACCCCTCCTTGTTCGGACCATTTCTTGATTTCCTCGGGAGTAGCATGTAACTGGATATCTATGACATCTTGAGTAGGGTCCTTAACTGTCATACAGGTAGTCAGATCTGGAGTGTATGTCGGTGTCTTATTAACTGGAATGTCTGGTGTCTGTGCTGTAAGCTTGGCTGTGCGATCTGCTAGATCATTACCTTGAGAAATAATGTCAGTAACTTTCGTATGTGCTTTGCATTTCATGATAGCAATGGATGTCGGTAAGTGTATGGCATCTAACAGAGCTTGAATAAGGAGACCATGCTGAATCTTGGTTCCATGAGAAGTCATGAAACCTCTCTCCTGCCAGAGCACTCCAAAGTCGTGTACGACTCCAAATGCGTAACGTGAATCTGTGTAAACATTAACTTTCAGGTTCTTGGCGTGTATGCAGGCTTGTGTCAGAGCAACTAGCTCTGCTGCTTGAGCAGACAGGGTGTCAATACGGTGTGTTTCTATAACTTCAGTGTCAGTAGTCACTGCATACGCGGCTACTAGTTCTCCTGTACTTGTTCTCATACATGAACCATCCACATAAAGTGTCAGGTCGGGATCTGGTAATGGAATATCTGTCAAGTCTTGTCTTGGCTTAGTCATAATATTAACTACTTCCACACAGTCGTGTGTGGCAGGATTTGAATTTACTGACGGTAACAGTGTGGCAGGATTTAAAACGTTGCAGCATCTGATTTCTATGTGTGGCTGGAACAGTGTCAATTCATAACCTGTTAAACGTGCAATTGTCAAGTGCTGAGTCTGTGTTCGGTTTAAAAGAACTTCCACGGAGTGTGGGACTTGTACTGTCAAGGAATGTCCTAATACTATGGAATCACTTTGTCTGATAGCTAGTGCTGTGGCTGCAACTGACTTGAGGCACACAGGCAGAGCCTGGGCTACAGGATCTAATGTGCTCGAAAAATAAGCACAGGGCTTGTATTGTCCTGCTTGATCTTGTGTGAGAACAGATAATGCTGTACCTTCGCGTTCAGTGACAAAAAGTGTAAAAGGCTTACTGTAGTTCGGTGTTGCTAGAACTGGAGCTTGGCATAGAGCCTTCTTTAACTCATTAAAACTAAATGTATGTTCAGATGTCCAAGGGAGGACAGTCGATACGGCTGCCTCCTGTGTCGTTAACTGTATCAGTGGTTTAGCTAGAAATGCATACTGAGGAATCCATTGTCTGCAGTAAGAAGTGAGGCCAATAAAAGCACGTACCTCCTTCTGGGTCTTGGGCTGAGGAAGACTCGCTATTAACTGGATACGGTCGGGTGTCAACTGCCTACCCCTCTTGGACAGTAAGTGGCCTAAGTAGATCACTTGCTGGACACAGAATTGAAGCTTAGAAGGGGACACCTTGTGCCCCATCTCGGCAAGGAAATACAAGACTGTAAGGGATGCTCGCTCGCAAGCACGTTCAGAACGGGCTGTGATCAGTAGATCATCGACATACTGGAGCAGGGCAGTGTCAGTTGGCATGTGAATATTGTCTAGTTGTCTCTTAAGTGCTTGACTGTAAATACTTGGACTTTCTGTGAAACCTTGAGGAGCGCGTGTGAACATATAGCTCCTTCCATTTAAACAAAATCCGAAAAGAAACTGGCTGTCTGGATGAATGGGGACACTGAAGAACGCGTTCTTGAGGTCTATGACTGTAAAAAATGAGGCTTCAGAATCAATGGCTGTCAATAGGGAAGAGATATCTGGGACAACTGGGTACTGGGGAATAATACATTTATTAAGCTCTCGGAGATCAATCACTAATCGATATACTGGGGGTGCATTTGGATCAGTACGTTTCATGACTGGAATGATCGGAGAATTACATACATTGGAGTCAGTTTCTACAACTACTCCTTGAGCGATGAGCTCGTCAGTAATTTTGGATAAGGCTGCTACAGCCTCAGGTGGCAATCTGTACTGCCTGATTCGTGGTAACACTACACCTGGCTTGAGAGTCACACGATGGGGTGTGATTTGCATATAACCAACATCAGTTGGACCTTGTGCCCATAGATGCTGCGGAACATTAGACAATCTCGGATCAAAATCTCGTAATACATAGTGACCCTTGAAGTCACGTAGGAACAATCGTATTCCCTCGGGGGAGCAGCATATGACTGCACCTAATTCTTTCAGTGTCTTAATGCCTAACAGATTTTCTGGACATGACTTCGTAAGTAACAGATCAGTAGTGCGGGACAATGGACCTACTTCTAGAGTAACTGGCTGAGATATCTCATTTACAATAGGCTTTCCTGAAAATCCAAGGGAAACATTTCTTGAGCCTGAGAGCGGAGCCCCTGGAACTTCGGCGTGACTGATGGTGGTCCTACTTGCCCCTGTATCAATCAAAAACTTTCTGTCTTTCCCTAATACTTGACTATGAACATAGGGACCCTCTTGATCTACAGGTATCTCGATGAGAGGCAAGCCTACCTCCCTCTCTAGGCTGTTTCATGAATATGGCTGATACTCTGGATACTCGGACTGCGCATACTGGTACATCTGCTGTGTAACATGCTGTGTTGCAGCAATAGGCTGCGGTGCTGGAACTGTCTGTTGTGCATTCTGTGGCTGAGAAGTCTGTGAAACTTGTTCTTGTCTAGGCGGACGTGGTCTTTCTTTAGTTTTACCGGTAGCTATATTGTGTTTCAGAACTGCACACTCGTTTATGAAATGACCTGGCTGTTTACAATAATTGCATGTCCCTTTAACGGGAACTGCAGGATGACTGGCTTGATTCGGACCCCTCTTCTGACTGTCTTGAGGAATAGATTGTGCAACTAGTACTTTCATTTTCGTGTCTTTCATACGTTTTCTTTCATGATCTTGTTCTTCTCTGATTCTATTCTGGTGGTATTGGAGCATCTGTAACATCTGGGACGGGGTATTAGCTTGCCAGGTACTTTCGACTTTCAAAACTCGATTCTTAACTTGTGGACTTGAATTCTCGACTAATTTAGTAACAAAAAGATGAGGGTATGACTCGCTACTGGTCTTGAGGCCACTGTTTATACTAAAACATTTCTCGAATCTAGAATAAAAATCACTAGTGTCTTCGTCTTGTTTCTGTTTACAGGCTGAGATTGCATCCCAGTCTTCCTTTTTAGTGGCTAATAATCTTGGCAAAACTTGTATTAACAGTTCTGGTAATTCTTTACATTTCTCTCCTAGACCGGTACCTGGTACTCGTATCTTGTCTTCAGCTTCGAGAACTGCCCAATCGATCTTTTTCTCTCCCACCTCCCAATCTTTTTCCTTGAGTTTTTCATATACCCCTGCGGGCAACAGGACCTTTAACATTTTAATTATATCTGGATACGTGTATTCTCCCATACGGAGCATGTCCTTTAATTCTCGGTGGAACCCTGCTGGATCTTTATCATGACAGGGAATTAACTTTTTCATCTCTAAGAGTTCCATCTTTGTAATCGGAGTGTAAACAAACACTCGTTGCATTTCACCATCTGTTGTCCTAACTGGGTGTACTTCTCGTAACGGATTCTGTCTGTCTATGTAAAACGGTTTACTTTCTGGAGGTGAGACATGAACAAAATGCGGGTTCAAAAACATACTATATTTGTGGCGCTGTTCTAGAACGACACTAATTAAATCGGTACCTAAACCTTTCCATCTATACTGGAGTAACTCGTTCAGGACATCGTGTAACGGACCTGGATCAGAATGTTGACCCTCATACAATGTAATGAGGTGCTGGATCATATACATACCCACCAGTCGCTGCTCGGCTGGGGGCAATTTCAGGAACATTTGTGCCACTATTTCGTCTGGAAAAGTGGTAGAATCAGTAATCCATCGGACTGCTGATCGGGCTAGTTCTTGTTCATGCATAGTACTTAATTCACTGTAACCGATTCGTGATTTCAGAATGTGATCGGTAGCTTGAAATACTTGTTCCAGAGAACCTTGTTCTGGTGCTGGATGATGTAAAACTGACTTGTGTTCTAGGCGCAAATGGCGATCTGGAAATCTAGATTTTCCTACATACGCTATTCTAGTGGGATTCTCGTCCTCTACCTCTTCAGTAGAGTCATTTTCTTTCTCGCTTACTTGTGCTGCTTTACGTTGTTCGTGTAACTTTAGTATTTCCTTACGAATTTTCTTGTACATACTCTCTATACTACTGATAGTCTTGTGTTTACCCTCGGCTATATTATCACTCCACCTTGTCAGGATTTTCATTTCGGCCGGATCTTTAGTCGGGTAATCTTGTTCTCTTATTAAACAATTAATCAGAAACTTTAATATCATGAGCTGGATCTCAGCTTTCCTTTGAGACATGGCTTCGCCAATACTTTCTGGATCATCCCCTGTACGGATGAAACGATATATTCTGTCTAGATCTCCTTTCATATCTGGTAGGGTGTCTAAATACCCGGTCACCCGTCTTACACGGATGGAATATATTACTGTACTATCATCACCTGCAACTGGATCATAGCGGCATTCAGTGAGAGCTCGTCGGATTTCTGCAACGGACTTAAATTTGGGCGTACGCTGTAACGCACATTCATGTAACTCGGCCAACGTTCTACGTTGGTGCGGTGGCGGGGTACCAGGAGGACCTCCTCCTGCGGCCCCTAAACTGGAATCGTCGACTGATACTCTTCGTACCAGCGCGGCGGGAAATTGTAATGTAGGCTGGACCGGGGGTACCGTAGCAGGTACTGCAAGAGGTGCCCCGGTGTCTGGGGGAGTAGGAATTGCCTGATTTACAGGGACTGGCGGAACAGGATTTGCATATTCCGGGACTGTGTCGTCCAAATAGGACGAGATGAAAATATCAGCTGCGGTCGGTTTGTGACGTAGCTTAGTCGGAACTAGTGATGGCGGAAAATTACTGGATGCCTCCGGGGTTGCTTTTGGCAAGCCCTCGGCAAGAAGAGGATACATACCCTTAATAAGGGCATGCCTCTGTCTGTCTGACTGTTCTGTTTTAACTCGTTCACCTATCTCGATTAGTTCCCTTTCCTGGGCTCGTTCCAAGGATTCTCTACTTAGTTCTGACTTTCTGATTTCTTTTTCGGTTCTTTTATGAGATTCTTTGCGCCATAACTCGATGGCATCTTTCTGTGACTGTCTGGCTTTCTTTTTCCATAATGCTTCTTCTACTCTCATGATGCACTCGGCATCCCACGTACCTGATACGGGCCATCTATACTTTTCCTCTAACTCTTTGGTATACTCTACCCATAAATCTAGATATAATATGGCACTTATGCCATGCTTCTGATACATAAAATGACCTGGACTGTCCCTAGGCGGGACAGGAACTGCTGCTTCTAGCAGACCTTTTCTAGTTTTTAACTGACGTAATTTCGAGAATAAGGGCATGACTGAACTGTAATCTAGACACAATACAATACACAATGAACACGATAATTACTTCACATTCATACCACGACATTAAAATACATGAAGAATATTTAAAATAACAGTTCGAACAGAATACTACCTGGAATACTGAAAACAGAATACATGAATTTTCTCGAGAACAGAACTGACTAGAACAGAAACTAGATGCACTGCTGAAACAGTACGAAACTTACCGGTCTCATAAAGAGACACGTCAGGACCCGCATCCACCGAAGTGGACACTTCGTTTGTGGGTCTGTGTACCACCAACCCACGGACCAGAGTCAATTAGATTGACCCTGTCTAGATACTACCCCAGCAATGGTACTCACCGGGCAGCAAGAACGGAAAGCCTCGGACTGGACTGGACTGCTTCGACGCCGGACTGACGAACTTCGGACTTCAGTTACGGGTGGGCCTCCGGATACCTCGGACCTTGGACTCTCGGCTTGGGCTCTGGTCGGGACTCGCCGCGTTCCTCCACCGCCTCGTCTGGATGCTGGACCGCCACCTCCGTCTCCTCCGTGGGCCTGAGGGATACTTGAAGCAGAAATATCTGCACGTGCACGGTATGGTTCCGTCACGGCTGCAGAGGGTCAGGGGGCCGGCGTGGCTTCACCGGCGCGTGGGGAAAGGGCAAGTCCCTGTTCGGGCGCCATTATGTGGTAAATAAATAAATAATACCTCTATTTTTGAATGGATAAATGAATAACAGATAGCTCAATAAATAAGAGTCAAGATTCGAGGTAGTAGGAGTTTGCAGGTTTAATACAGCATAAAGGACAGGAATAGGACAACCTGCACGGGAACAGGATGGCAGCGCTGCCGGGGGCAGGATCAGAATCGGCACCACATTTAATAACAGTGCACAAATATATATACTAAAACAGTTACATTACAATGAATTACGGTAGGCGGAGCAGTGGGTGTGGTCAATAGCAGTCGCGAAAGATAAGGGTGAAAATGGGTGTAACAGGGCGTATACATAGACATGTGATGTAAACGTAACAGAATATGTCATAAATGGGGCGGAAACATGGAGGGGGCTACCTAAGGAGCCGGGACCTCTAACCTAATGGTGCGCGTAAACTGACAATGACGTGTTACTAGGAGAAGCTGGGGGCTATGAACTCTGTGCTAGGAGCAGAGACTGAAGTCTGGAGAGTCAGGGCGACATGTACCTAAACAGTATCTAGTATCTGATGTTTAGAGAACATGTTGATATAAACTAAGAGTCAGGAGGGGAGAGGCTAACGGACTCTAAGACTGGAGCATGCATTATTCTACATGTAGTGCGTGATGAAGAATATTAAATGACCATTAAATGCAGTATTTTCTTACATGGAGACGTAAAGGCTAGACAATGACGGAAACTATTGATGCGATTCAGTAGCTTAGGAATGCAGAGAAGGAGGGCTGGACTGATAACTAGAATCATAACATACTCTTGGCAGACTCGTAGGCAGAGCCAGGCTGAGCCGGGCACTGTGAGGCAGGAAGTAAGTGAAGGGTCGAGGATACAGGTGGGGGCTGTATCGCTCCTCAGCGAGGCTCAGGAGACAGGAGCTGAATCTGGTGTCCGGGCCCTTTTGAGGCCTAGAAACGGGGACTTTACAATGAAACAACGTGCACACTGAGAAACGTGGCAACGTAACTTTACATAGGCCTGATACTCGTAGCTTTCACGAGAACTGGAAACTGGCATACTAGAGATGGACACAACTGTAATTGCGTCTTTAATCAAACATGGGGGATACATATGCATATTTAATCATGCACACATAACATAAGATGGAGGACTCGTAGGGACACAGAACATGGCAAAATTTACTTTTCCACACCTGTCAGGACCCATGCTCATCATGACTGCAAATGCTGAGGTCCAGTTAGGTAACTGTCAGGGCTGTGATTGTGTGACAACCTCAGACTGTGTGGGGCTGCAACTGGCAGTGTAAGAGTGGCTAGTGCATGGTCTTTGCCACACAAGTTGTTTGGCCTGTGCATGGCTGTGCAGCCGAACATTGCCATTGGTCAGTACGAGGTCACAACTGTCCAGTGTTGTGATGTTTGTGTGTGTGGCCACAACTACTGAGTGCTGTGATCTGCCTTTGTGTGGCTGCAACTACTTAGAAGGGCGCAGTCTGTGCAGGAAATTAACTGCCTGCAGTACGCGGCCTCAGCAGGGCTACATCTGCTAAATTCCTAATCAACCAGAAGAGGCTGCACCAGCAAGTGTTGTCTGGCCCGATTGGCATTTTCCCATCACCAAGACCCAGACTCAAAGACCTTCACCATTTGTCAGTTTGTGACCACGTTGATCCAGGACTGCTGCCAACCATTTTATGGACGCACTAATAAGTACAGGCCCAGTGAACAAACCAGGAATCAGAACATGCTGCCAGGTGGCACATAACCTTTCCTGTTGAGAGTTTGGGAGCAAACCCAGGAGCCCGCCAGATGAATTGATCCATGCTGGACTGATCCACTGCGAGTAATAAGGCTAAAAACTGAGCACACCTATTTGGTAGTGATACAAACTACCAAAGAGATATAGTCATGCTACTACTTTATGCCCCATGGGGGGGATTAGACCTGTGAGATAAAGCCTGGATCATGGTGGAGGTAGAGTAATAGCAACGAGAGGCCCGCCACAGCCTGGAGAGCACCTAGAGACACCAAATTCTGTTGATGTAATGTGTAGCATTTCCTTTTGGTGTGTATTAAAGTACTTTTCTTTCACTAGGCCGGACATGCATTTATTGTGATGTTTTATGTTTGTTGAGCTCGGAGTTCAAGCATCCTCTTGCCCTACCAACCTGAGAAGACAGTGAATGCTTGCGCTCACTACCATTGAGAGTAAAGGGACCGTCCTTGCTCCAATTAGCATAGCCATAGTGGGGGGTGTACTGGTGCTGGTGGCGATTGATTGCGACTGGGCAGCAGAGTGTGCAGAGGACCCCCCTGGTAGGAGACTCACTGGAAATATCCTGCTGAAGGGTATATCGTGCCTAAGACCCTGGAGTATCGTTCTCGCCGGCACCGGGGGACCAGACTAAATACCAAGCTGTCCTGTGCACAACACATGCAATGGCGTCCAATCAGGATGGGGAGAGGCACTCCTCTAGGGGGGGCGAGGACACTAAAGCCTTTACAGTCAAACAAGCTTGACCGTTATACTTTGCCGAAGGGTTCGCCGGCTGGCCTCGGGTCTTCCACTGTCACGGCTGAGGGGTCCCCGGGTCCAGGGGGGGATGTCACGCTACACGACATTATGGCTGCCATAGATGGTGTTAAATCCTCCCTGGGACAGCAAATGGCAACACTAGATGCCAAGCTGGACACAGTTTCCATGGAAGTTAACCTCATACGAGCAGACCTTACTAAAGTTTCCTCACATTAGATGTTCTGAAATGGTAATAACAAGGAATTTGCGTAGTAAGAATAAAAGTGTGGGGGGAGGAGCTACGTGCCTGATAAAGATGGCCGCGTAGACCCTCGGCTCCGCCGAGTCCGTCCACCGGCCCCATCATCCTCTGATTTATCCTGACCCCCGAGCCTCGCAGCCGAAACCGGAGGTCGCGTGGAGCACTTACAGCCTGCTCCTGAGTGGCGCCCGCCTCGAGTTTGGGACTGCAGGGGAGCTGGAACCGGGGACTGGGGTTTGTGACACGGCCGCTCCCGAGTGCAACAACAACGGCGGCCCGAACCGGAAGTCGCCATCCGGGTCCGCCAGAGGGGGAATTGCAGAGGCGGCGGCGCCTGTATAAAGAGCCGCGCCGCGGCTGTATTTCCCCTTCCCCCCGCCCCCTCCCTCCATAGAGCAATAGGAGTAACTGAGGGTCCCGGGTCCAGCGGGGCCCTGGAGATCGCCCGAGGCGGGTGGACAACATCCTGGCTGAAAAGGGGGGGTGAGTAAAGATCGGGGGGAAAATGTGCCCCCCCCTTAAACTTCTCATCGAGGCCTTGGTGTGGCAAGCGACTGGGAGAGATCCGGCATGCTGGGGAGCCATCTTGTGTGAGTTGGAGGTCCCGGTCCCCTTGCCCATGAGCTGGAACAGACTCTGTGGTAGACGGGCAAACAGGAGGAGAGAGTTGCCTGGCTAGGGGCAGAAGGAAGAATGGTGGCAAATCCAGCATTGTGGGACAATTGGCCCTGAGGAGCGCTAGTAGTGGGGGGTGTACTGGTGCTCGTGGCGATTGATTGCGACTGGGCAGCAGAGGACCCCCCTGGTAGGAGACTCATTTGAAATATCCTGCTGAAGGGTATATCGTGCCTAAGACCCTGGAGTATCGTTCTCGCTGGCACGGGGGGACCAGACTAAATACCAAGCTGTCCTGTGCACAACACATGCAATGGCGTCCAATCAGGATGGGGAGAGTCACTCCTCTAGGGGGGCGAGGACACTAAAGCCGGTACAGTCTAACAAGCTTGACCGTTATACTTTGCCGAAGGGTTCGCCGGCCGGCCTGGTGTCTTCCACTGTCACGGCTGAGGGGTCCCCGGGTCCAGGGGGGGATGTCACGCTGCACGACATTATGGCTGCCATAGATGGTGTTAAATCCTCCCTGGGACAGCAAATGGTAACACTAGATGCCAAGCTGGACACAGTTTCCATGGAAATGAACCTCATAAGAGCAGACCTTACTAAAGTTAATGAGAAGGTTAAATCACTTGATATTAAAACTTCCAGCCTGGCAGATGATGTGGCCCAGCTGCAACAAGACGTGTGCTTAAACCCTCCCATGAACTGGCAGAACGCAAGCTGGACGAATACGAAAGTAAGGCCAGGTGAAACAACGTTCGTATTTTGGGGGTGCCCGAAAGATCGGAGGACCCCGCCCCGGATCTATTTGTGGAGGACCTTGTCCTCAAACATCTCCAACCTAAAGGCCTCAACAAACTTTTCATCATTGAGCGTGCCCACAGGGTTCCGGGGGAAAGAGGCCAAGACCTGGAGCCCCGCCGCGCCCCATAGAGGCCAGGGTCCTGAACTTCAGGAATAGAGATGCTATCCTACAAGCTGCAAGGTCCGGGAACCCTATCCGGTATGAAAATGCGGCCCTTTCCATTTTTCCAGATTTTACGCAGGCGGTCCAGAAGCAGCGACGCAACCTTTTGGCTGTTAAGAAGAAGCTGAGAGAGAAGGGGTTGAAATACGCCATGATGTTCAGGCAGGTCTAAGGGTGGAGGTCAATGGGAGGGTCTGGTTTTTGACAACCCAGATACTGTGGCAGATTGGATAGACACTCTCCCTCGGGACGGAACAGGAACGCCAGACCGATCAGAAGAGCATGAGACAGTGAATAATAATGTTTTTTATTTTGATGTGTGACTTGAATCTGTCAGATATCAGTGACCCTATGGCCTTGGAACTGCCGCGAGACTCTCTGGGAGTTTGGTTTGTTATTGGGATTTGGGGCTTGGGGGGGGATTTACTAGTATCAGTAAGATTCTGGGGTGGGGGTGGTGAAGCCGAACTCTCCCTCTTTTTCCTTTCTTTGAATAGTTAGGGGCGACAGGCACCCTGCATTTTCAATGGGAAGTTTGAAGCCCAGCGGGCAGGGCAGCGGGGTGGTTTTTTTTTGGGGGGGGGGGGGTTTGCTTTATATGTTGATTGGTTTGTTTGTCGCATCAGCACAGAATTCTGTTTCAATAGACAAAATGCGGGGGCGCACTGGAGGTACCGGGTAGATGATGGGGGGTAGTGAAATAAAAGTATTACGTTGGAACGTTAACCGGTTGGGGGATAAAATCAAACAAAGCGTAGTTCTTCAATTCCTTAAAAGGCAGGCACTGGATGTGGTCCTGCTTCAGGAGACACATCTCATTGGGAACTCATGCAATGCTCTGCACAGAATGAGGTTCAAGTTAATCGCTCACTCCGGGTTCACGTCAGGCTCAAGGGGAGTGGGTATCTTGATTCGTAAAGCATTTCCACTGGCAGTGACCTCCAAATGGGAGGATGGGAGAGGCAGGTATATTGGAGTCACGAGCATGTGGGAGGGACAACATATAACCTTTTTGTCTATTTATGTTCCGCCAGGGTTACAAGGCACAACGCTGGCAGATTTGGGGACGGTCCTACTTTCGCTCCCTGAGGAGCTTTTACTCTTGGGAGGCAACTTTAACGCGGTCGTCTCTGGTATGATGGACAGGTATCCCCCACGGGAAACAGGGAGAGCGATGCGGTGACTACCTGACTATAGACGCAATGGGACTTGTCGATAGTTGGAGGTTACTCCACCCAGATCAAAAACAGTACACTTTCCACTCTGGGGCACATGATCGTCTCTCACGCCTGGACTACTGTTGGGCCCTGCTGCACAAGTTTCAAACATAGCGGAGGTTACGCATTTAGCCAGAGGCATATCAGATCATTCTCCACTTTGGATTCACATTATCATAACCCGGGTCACGGCGGGAAGGGTGGCTCCAATAAATCCGTGTTATTTGCTTAATCCCAAGACCCGCAAAGACCTCCTCGCTAAGCTAGAGGACTACTTTGCCAACAATGTGGGTTCCGTGTCTTGCCTGGGTCCCTATGGGAGGCCTTTAAGGCAGTTATCCGGGGCCACGCCCTGTCTGTGATAGTGGGAACTAAGAAGGAGAAGCAGAGGAAAGTGGTGGAGTTGGAAACTAATATCAGCAGACTGGAGGGTGAACTGGAACAGGAAGTGACGCAGGCTAAGCTTCACAAGCTGAGCCTGAAGCAGCACAACTACAGGGCATTGGACACCGATAGGGCTAAGGCTCTTGGTAGGGAGCAACAGGGGAGACTGTTCGAACTGGGGGACAAGGCAGGGAAGCTTATTCCATGGTTGGATAAGAGAGATTGGGCTTGTCGGTTGGTCCATGAGCTCCTGACGAAGGAGGGGACGCGACTCATTGCACCGCAGGATATAGTAAATACATTCGCTGAACACTTCCAGGCTGTATATACATCGGTTTCTTCCTGCCCGGAAGCTGATTCCCATTTATTGCTCCGAGATATACAACTCCCGTGTCTTTCCCTCGATGATCGGCAATATATGGATAGTGCGCTGACAGCGGACGAGATTGCCCTGGCCATCCGTTCATTGAACTCCAGTAAGGCACTAGGCCCCAACGGCTTCCCATCGAACTTTATCAATTTAAACCGGATAAACTCGCACCTTATTTGAAGGAAATGTTTATGGAGTCCCGGGACGCAGAGATTCTCCCTAGAGATCAGAGAATTGCGTCAATAGTTGTGATCTATAAGGAGGGCAAGATTAAAACAAGCTGTGCCTTCTACAGGCCCATTTGACTCCTTGACGCCGAGCCGAAGATTTTGGCCAAGCTCCTGGCTAATAGACTGGTAAAAGTCATCAGCGAACTGGTGCACCCCGAACAGTCGGGCTTTATGCCCCCATAGGAACACTGCCCTAAATCTGCGCAGACTGCATGGGGTGTTAGCCAGAGCTCACACTCTACAGGAGCCAGCTATAATTGCGTCACTTGACGCAACAATGGCATTTGACACGATAGAATGGCCTTACTTGTGGGCAGGTTTGGCAAAGTTTGGGTTTGGCCCCAGGTTTATTGGATGGGTACGTCTGCTGCACTCTGAGCCGCTAGCTCAAGTAGTAGTGAATAATAGAGCTTCGGCTTCCTTCTTGCTGGGACGGGGCACCCGTCAGGGTTGCCCGATGTCCCCCCTTCTTTTCTTTTTGGCTCTGGAGCCTTTGGCCGCTTGGATACGTTGGGAGCCTTCTCTGCAGTTGACCCCTGAATGGGAGGACCGTATATCATTGTATGCAGACGATATACTGCTTTATCTGACCTCTCCGCGTAAATCCCTTATTGTGGTCTTTGATGTCCTGGCTTCCTTCGAGAGAAACTCTGGGCTTTCCATCAACTGGGGAAAATCCCTGCTGTTTGTATTGAAGGGAACCCCCCTGTCCCTCCAAGAAACTGTCCTATACAGGTTAACACAGAAGGGTTCAAATATTTGGGAATTTTTGTTTCACTGGATTCCTCGCTTAGGTACACTCGAAACCTTCTTCCTCCTCTCCAAAGACTTAAGAGTGATGTTTTCAATTAGAAGAAGCTTCCTCTTTCATTGTTGGGAAGGACAGCCCTCTTTAAAATGATGGCCCTCCCCTGTTTTCTCTATGCCCTGCAAAACACCCTGGATGTGGTACCATCTAGATACTTTAGTGAGAAAGAGAGCTTACAGCTGAATTTGTTGTGGGAGGGTAGGCCCCGCATTGCTTTGCACAAATGAACACTCTCCTGGTATGAGGGGGGCATATCCCTCCCGGATATCAAGAGATATTACTGGGCGTCCCAGCTGGCCGCGATCAACCACGGCACATATGGCCGGATTGACGACCCTGGATATGCTATGGATAAATGGCTTCTCCCAGGGGGTAGGTATAGCAGAGCCCTATATTCTCGACCTAATAGCCTGGCATTGACGGGGCCGACTAAACACTCGGTCAAGGTTTGGCATGTGGCCACGGGTTCACTGGGCTGGAAAAATAAGCTGACCATGGCCACCCCGCTGTGGGATCGGAGCAATTAGGCACGCTCTGGAAGATGAAAGGCTTCGACAAGTGGGATCTCATAGGAATTTCCACAATCAAAGATATCTGGGGGAAGGGGAGAATTAAATCATTCGAGGGCATGCAGGTGGAATATAAACTGGCGGAGTCTGAATACTTCTGTTGTGGACAGATTCGTCACTCCCTTCTCTCTGTGCTTCCCGGGGGTCAGAGCCACCAGAGGCCTCCCCCCTGGAGGACAGGATACTAGACGGTCACCTACCTGACAAAACTATCTCATTGATTTATAAGAAACTGATCAATCACAGGCCTGACCCTCTGGAGGTGCTGAGAGACAAATGGATGCAGGACGGAATGGAGCTGGATGAGGAAGAATGGCAGACAGCAGTGTCCTCCCCTAGGGAAGTCGCAATTTTGGCCCACTTGCGATTAGTTCAGCTTAAAATTCTCCATAGGATTTACATCACAGGACCGCGGCTGGTGCATAAGGAACTCTCAGACAGGGGGCTATGCAAACGACAATGTGATCAAGTGGGTACCTTTATACATATCATCTGGGAATGTGAATTCATCAATACATATCGGCGCAATATACATGATACCATACATAAAGTCCTTGGGGTCTCTCTTTCACGGGAGGCGAGGAGGTGCTTACTTAATATCTGGAAGCCTACTGATTTAAATACCTCACAGACGCAATGGGCTACTTTGGGATTCATGATTGCCAAATGAAATATTGCCCAATTGTGAGGAGCTGGGCAACCCCCACCCTGGAAGTGTGGGAAAACAATCTGGACTGGTGCATGTTTAGGGAGAAAACTGCATATCTTGCGAGCGGATGCCCTCAAAAGTGGTAATTGATTTGGGGGCCTTGGAATAGTTACAGAGGGGGAATTTGTACACCAACCCTGGCTGCCACTTCGGATGACCCCCCTTCTCCGTGAAGTTCCCATATAATTATGAACGTTGTTTAATCTGTCACGCCCTGATGTATGCTCGACTGCCTTATTTGACCCTCTGTAATGTGATTTAACTGATGCTTTTTCAATAAAGAGAGTTATTAAAAAAAAGTGTGAATATAAGTTTATTTGTACACTTGTTTCAAATAATGTGTCTTATTGTCACTCGCATGGCACATACATGTATATACTTAGTTATCTTACTGCAGTATGCAAACCAACATTTTGTCAATCCTTAAGGTGTTTTCACAGAGAACTAAAGGGTCTGCAATAATTGACCAACACCACATTAACTACCAAGATGGGAGTAAAATTTTGGAAAAACAAATTACTTGAAGTACAGCATACAATGTATAGAGTCGATGAGAAAGTAGCCTAAACACCAATATACTGTTCTTAGTAGGTGACATGCCATGTATGTATCATGTGAGAACTGTGCGCATATGCAGGAGCATTTGTGTGCTTTTATCCAGTGGTGTAGCAAGGGGACCAGGGGCCTTAACGCAAGCAAGGAATTGGAGCATCACCCTCTTATTCGGTAATAAAAAAACACGTAAAACTGGGGAACAGCGGGACGCTGTACCAGTACTACTGCATCTCCTGTAGTATCGATAGTTAGGCCCCATGTTCCTGTTAAAGTGTATAATAAATGTTAACCCTTACAGTTATTTTAAGGTACACTTTTGGGAAATGCCTTGGATTACTTCTCACTCACTTTTGAAATGATTAATATTGCATCTTCTTTCAAAGTCCACATGGCCATTTCCTTCCTCTTCTTTAGGTTTCACTGAAAATACAGAGGCCGCAATCAGAGGACCTATGTTACAAAAACAAAAACAAATACAATTAAACTACAGTGTAATAGATGAACAATCAAATAGTGATACACTGTGTTAAAGATTGCAGGAATCGCTGTTAGCATGAGCTAAAGGCCATTTTGTTCTCGGCAGCCATTTTAGTTACCCATGAGCTTTCTCCCTCTTCCAGAGCCTTGCAGATGCTCAGAAAGGCCTAGCTGGTAGAATGCACGTGCTCTTATTGTACAACTGTCAGGCTATTCTTACTGATGTAAGGAGAAATGTCGCTCCTCCCACTTTGTTGAGCAAGGAAATTTTGTATACTCATATTAGTCAAATAGTATTCTTCTATGTGCCAGGACCTCCCCTAGGTTTTATGCTGAGTATGCAACAAATGCATATATAAGGCCCCTGTTCACTGTACTCCTTAGACTGTCTCCTACGGTGGCCTGAGGGTACTGTATGACACAGTCTCCCTCATGTGAGGTAATTAAAAATGTTCTTTTCATATTACAGCTTCCTTGCCAATTTCTTCTTTGTTGGTTTAAGGACCAGGTGTATCAGTGAACCCCTTAGAAGGTTTTTATTTCTTCAAATGGCGTCCAATGTGGTGCTCATCGGCGAAGCGGCTATCCAAGGGAGTGGTCTTGACAGGAGACATGAATCTACTGAGGAGGACAGGACAGGACTCTACTGAGGAGGTACCCTGCGCACTGAGATTCTTTGTCTCTGCAGCCCAGTATATTTCTGGTCTTCTTGATCTGAAACTCCAAGTGTTTGCCGCTCGTGACTGAGAACCTCTTTGGCGTGAGTATTCTAAAAACGACCGTTAGGTCACTCAGAACTTGGCAGTCGAGGCTGGAGATTTGTGCTTGGTAAGGTTTTCGACATTTGTTTGCTTGTTTGGCCAAAAACTTGATTTACGTGATATGTTTGGATATATGTAAATTGCAATTAATGTAGGTAGGTAATGAGGAGATTTTTCTCTAAATTGTGAAAATTCGTAACGGCGCATATTGTGTTAAGTGCCACTGCTGCATAATATTGTATATGCTGCAATATTCTTGGCATGCCTGTTTCAAGCGCACATCGAAGAATGTGCTGCTTTTTTGGAGGTAATAATGTGAATCTTGAATGAACTCAGCCGGTTCCCCTAGAGAGGATACCTAAATAGGTTTAGGTATAAAAAGGTATTTCTTCCATGGTGACTAAGTACACCATGGAACTAAATATATACATAAAAAGGATCCTGGTCTGTGCACTTAGTAACATTCATAAGTGGTGATATGCAGAGCGTTTATGAGTGTTCGGCCAGCCAAAACTGGCAAATTTGGTGTATTTTGGCTTCTTGAACATGGAGCAGTCTTTGGGCTGTTTTGGTGCAGTTTTTTTGAGAGCTCTTCTTGTAAATATGACTTACAATTAGTATTTACAAATGGTTTGGTTTCAGTACAGTCTGTGGGCTGTCTCTTGGTTTTGTTCTAGGTGTTGATCTGTGGGTTGATTGTGTGTTTGAATGTCTATGTGGTTTGTGGTTTGACATCGGTGGTACTTGTGTGAGGGAGTAGCGATTGCGCTCTTTGTGTAAGAATGGCTAGCCTTAAGCGCACTGTATTTATTGTGTGTTCTGAGTGTATGACCCCCTTCTGAAAATGTCTGGAATGAGCTCGATTTGTTGTTTTTTTGTCATCATTCTGTTATGCAAATGCCATTGAATGAATTACATTTAAAAAACAATCCAGAAATGAATTATGTAACATATGCTAAATAGCTACACGCTACCAATAAAATTAAAAAAGTAAGAAACTATACATGTGTGCAAATTGCCACCATGCTAAAGATAAAATTAGAATTCACATTCAATAGCAATAAAATAGGCCTCATAGAAAGGAAGAAAAAAACAAAATTGTGTGCTTTACAATAACTAGGACTAAAATACAAAATGTTACAGCATTTATCCTTACATATTAATGTTAAAAAGGCATTCACATCATCTGAGTGAATTGGTTGTTGCTGAAATAAACACGACATTACAAAATGATACATTTTGACTAGATTGAAATGCCTGATTTTAAATTAGACTGTGACGTGCTTACTGAAAGTAAGCACATCACAGTCTAATTTAAAATCAGAGAAAAAGAGCTTTCAAACAGCTGTGTTTAAGCTGTCTCACTGAGAAGAAGCTGTCTGACACAACAAACGGAGATTAAACTTTTTCAGGACATTACAATACGGCATAAGGTTTTTTTTCATGAAAAAGGTACACAATTGGTGCCTGCTGGTCAGAGCACAGCTGAGTCAATAACACATGGCTATTCCTGGTCACAAGCCACGCAGGAAAACTGCTGGGTCAACTAGATCTTAAGTTAGTGCAAACCTGGTATAAAGGCGTGCATTAAAGACTGCTGATTTCAAAAGTTAGAAAAGACAGTTTCATTGTTTTGGATAACAGTGAAAAATATTAAAAGTAGGGATTTTCTTTCTTATTGCTTTTTTAATAAGCACATCCATGGTTCTGATGTTATATAATTACTGTCCTTTAAAAGCGACGCAGACTTTTCATGTTTCAGTAAAGTTTCTGTGCTTAGTGTTTTAAATGAGTGCATTTAAGGTGATAGGAAAGGAATGAGGCTTGCTTTTAATATGTGGAACCATCAAAAGGGTTGGTGATCATAATTAAAAAAATAATAATAATTTGACTATATGAGGAATTTTTTTCATTAAAATCGTTTTTGCTCCTTCTAATATCTAATAATTCTACTGTGAATAATGTATAACTCCTAGCATCAAAGTTGAAATTTTTGCAGTATTTTAACCACAGGGTGGGGAATAAAATGTGAAATGTCACTTTACACAGGCATACAAAACTCTTTTTATAAGGGTGTACCTTATACATTTCTGATCCCCCATCTTTGGGATATCTAGAGGAGACAATGGGGGTCCCTAATATGCCAAAACATTGTCGGTTATCAATTTTTAAGTGCCCCTATCCCCGAAGTCGCATTTGGGCAAAATGTACTTTTTCAAAGCAGTTCTGCCACTCAGAGCAGTTTTCAAACTGATCTCAGGTTTCAGTAATGCACACATGTAAGTATAGAACAAACAGCTGACCTCTATACTGCTAGAAAACCACACCACACACTGCACACAAATGAAAATAAATATAAAGAAACCAGCAGAAGTTATTATCCTACCTTTAAATTATTGTCAAACAGGAACGGAACAGGAGTGACTTTCAGGTGTCTCCGGAGTTACTTTGAATTGGAAAAACCGCATGGAAAAGCATTGCACAAATTAGGACAGCTGGTAAGGGTTAGAGGTCGAGTTCTGCATTTAGCAGCCTAGCAGGGCTAAGGGCAAGGTTTGCTTTAACACTTCGACCTCTGAAAAATTCTGAAGGACGAGATGACAGCGCTGGGAGAGAAAGAGAAGCGTTGCGTACTAGTTTTGGCAAAAGCAAGTCTTATGAACAGAAGGGGAGATAGTGGTATATGTGGGCCCTGAGTAGAGCATAGCTCTGCCATGTATATAAAAATAATGGTTTCAGCTTAAAGATTACTGTGTAAGGGGTGAGATAAGGAGGCAATGGGATTTAGTTTGCATTCATGTGCCCTCATGTTACACTAGTACAGTTGCTAGAGGAATTGGTGGTTGGTTATTAATGTTTTCTAGCTAGCCCAATGTGCTATTTAATTCCTACAAGTTTGTTTGTGCCCAGCTGCCAAAAATAGGGGTAGATAGTGTTGACAGAAGGTAAACCTGTTTCAGGTTTCCTACTGTTGAAATGGGGGAAGGAGGTTAGCTCCTCTGCATATTAAGGGTAGGCAAATTTAAGTTTTCTCTCTCTTTTTCTCACTTTCTTTTAAGCCTGTCTAAGCGGTCTAGGAAACAGCCATGAGACATTTAATTGGCTATTCAGTAATACTGTTTTAAAATTGTTAGCATTAATAAAATGAATAAATAAATATGCTATGTTATTGCCCATCCTGTTTAATGAAATTATGAAAGAATGAGTAGTCTAGATTGTTGTTCCCTTATTTGACCTTTAAGGGAAACTATGTATTATTCCTATGTTATATACAGTTTTGCAAGGGCATTGTTAGTTTTTTATTAGCTAGTCTGTGTAAATAAGCTGACAGCCCTTATTAGAGTTGATGTTGCATAGTTTGGATAGTGAAAAGTAGAATGCAGGAAAGACGCCCATGTGATCCTCAGCAAACATTTTTGAAAATAAAATATTGTTATGTAGGCGTTTGTTTGCCACAACATGTTCTGTTGGAGAAATATATGTACCTACTATGTTGAGTTTTTTTTTAGTTCTTTGCGTAAAAAGAATCCCTGTTAAATTAGCCCTTTTAGATTTTCCTGCTGCGCCTATAACATGAAAGAATGACCCTAAGTGTAAAATGTAGGTGCTTTTATTTAGGAGAAATAATCTTAGAAGTGTCTGCAGTCCTGTACAAGTAGTAAAAGGTTATCACTTATGAAACACAAGTTTGTTAAGACAAGAAGCACAAAAGATTGCTTGTTCTAAGAATTCCTTTTCTTTAGGTTCTTCAGATGAATAATATATGAATACACAAATGTAAGAATTTAGAGTATGTCTGTATTGTTTTTCTCTTTTCATTAGTAAATGAACACAGACTTCCTTGGATGCTTGGGATTGGGAGTAAATTAAATAATGTAACATATTACTCTTGTTAGTTCACTAAAGAGTTCCTTTTATACTTGCCAATAGGGCCAGGTTGTTGTTTTTTACTCACAGATAGATGAAAGTGGTTCTTGGGTGCCTTGCTAATATATGGGGAGCCCCAAGACTAAGGAAGCATTCTGTCCTATCCTCTCTGTTGATAGATTATTTGTATGTCTTGTCTAAAGACCCTTTGTTCTGTCCACCAATATATATTTGCTGTCCTACAACCATTGCCAGAGGGGCCCGGACATCAGATCCAGCCTGGGGAGTCAGCACCAGTCCAGCTTGAAGCCAAGGTGAAGATAACCAGCACAGGCGCTGCTGGCAACTAGGACCTCAGTGAAGGCGGAAGCACTGGGATGTGAAGTGTGTACCCCTGCCACTGTCTTGGACGAAAGACGGGGTCACAAATCAGAAAGGAGAAGCTTGGATCAAGTTTTTGATGCCCAGCTGAGAGAGTCACAGACCGACAAGGAGGCTTTTGCTTTAGGTGACCCCCTTTGAAATAAGTATTGATTCAGGTACTTCAGCGTCACGCCCCTGAATCCTGGTCTTAAAGTGAATGAAAGTTTACACCTTTGTTTGTTGAGCAAGGGATACCTGGGCATACTGGGTACAATCTGTGGTCCCAACAAAAGAGCAGTGCACCAGCGGAGCAATACAGGAGTTAGGGAAGGACTTGAGTTCAGGGTACAGGTGCTGTTCCCTTGGTGCCTGTTAGATTAAAGTGAAGAAAACTGGTGCACTGCCTGAAACACTGGACAGGATCGTTGAGGGTACTCACCCCGGAAGGTGATTGACCTATCCTGAAAGAAAGACTTTTGCTTCTGAAACTGAGCCATGATTATTTCCTTGAGTTGTGAGTTGTGCGGCTCCACCATGGGAACAACAAGAGCTTGCCTGTGAGGCTCAAACGGACACAGGGAGAAGACTCCCCTCTGGCTGGTTGTACAGCGGCTTTAATTTTTCAAGGACTTCTTTTTGTTAGTAATGTACCCTTTCGATCATCCCATTTTTGAGGAGGAGCGGCCCTTTGCGGCTCCTCGTCCCAATTGTCATGGCCCTGTGTGGTCCTCTTGGCCCCCTGCAGCCAGGATTGTTATTGTAATAATATGTCTGACTGCTTTAATATTTGCATTAGGAAAAATGCTTTTTCTGCAAGAGAAACGTTCTTCTGAGCAGTTGAGAAATGTTACTTTGCCCTTTCCTTGAGTATATTAATTGATACTCTAGCCCTCATAAAAGGAACACTGGAAAAGTCTATTGAAAATGTTTTTATCAGATATGTGCTGTTGGCTATTCTGAAATTGAAATAGATGGTCACTGAAATACATAGGAGCCCTGAAACATAGAATTTGACTAGATGGTTTGGGGATTTGCTTTCTGCTTAGGGTTGAAAAATATTGATGGTTCTGTTTGTAATAATAGCCATTACTCTCTCCTGCTATCTGTATGTTAATTGTGACCCAATGCTCTGTTCCCTTTGTACTCCTGCTTATACCTTATATATACCCGCTTAATGAAATGTTTAGAATGAAAAATGCCCACCTAGCAATGGATTAGGATATGGATGAATTTATGAGAATAAATGAGCAAAATATTTTCTAAGTTCCTTCTAGATCACAGGAATGTCTTTAGCTCATGCTAAAAGGACCATCTGTTACAGATTGCAGGAATCGCTGTTAGCATGAGCTAAAAGCCATTTTGTTCTAGGCAGTCATTTTACTTAGCCATGTGCTTTCTCCCTCTTCCAGAGCCTTGCCCATGCTCAGAAAGGCCTAGCTGGTAGAATGCACCTGCTCTTATTGTACAACTGTCAGGCTATTCTTACTGGTGTAAGGAGAAATGCCTCTCCTCTCACTTTGTTTAGCAAGCAAATTTTGTATACCCATATTAGTCAAATAGTATTCTTGTATGTGCCAGGACCTCCCCTTGGTTTTATGCTATGTAACAAATGCATATATAAGTCCCCTGTTCTGTACTCCTTAGACTGTCTCCTACAGTGGCCTGAGGGTACTGTATGATGCAGTCTCTCTCATGTGAGGTTATTAAAAATGTTCTTTTTATATTACAGCTTCCGTGCCAATTTCTTCTCATTAGTCCCAAATTCCCCGGTAAGCATGTCCAACTGCGAAAATGCTAGTACGCACCTTTCTTTAGGACGGTCTGACCCCCCTCAGCATCTAGCAAACTGGGATCCCCTCAACATGCTTTCATTGCATGAAATCATAAAAACTATTAAATCCGGCTCTCCCCTTGACCCCTTTCCCCCCCAAACTCTCCTTTCACTTGACACCCCCTCCCGTACGCTCATTTTAGACCTCCTGAACTCTTCTTTAAGAGAGGCCAAAGTCCCTAAGGAATGGAAACATGCCATGGTTTCACCTCTTTTGAAGAAAGCCACTGCAGATCCAAATGACCCCTCTAATTTCCGTCCAATTTCGCTGCTACCTCTATTCTCCAAAATCTTGGAGAAACATATTGTCACCCAACTCACTCACTTCACAGAAACTAATCACCTCCTTCACACATCCCAGTCGGGATTTAGGGCAGGTTTCTCAACGGAACCTACCCTACTTGGGGTTTCCGAAACTATACGCCGGCAAGTTGATGATGGGGAGACCGTGGCACTTATTTTACTCGATCTAAGTGCTGCATTTGACACGGTCTCCCATACCATACTTTTAAACACCTTGCAAACCTGTGGCATTGTTGGATCGGCCCTGGCATGGCTAAAAAGTTTTCTCTCCGATAGAACTTTTCAAGTTTTCTCCCCCACATCCTCTTCCAAACCTCACAATTCACTATTTGGGGTTCCCCAGGGCTCCATACTCAGCCCCATACTATTTAACTTATACGTCAGTCCCCTTGCCACCTTAGCCGAAAAATCTGGGTTGACAATCTACTCATACGCTGACGATACCCAGATTGTCTATTCACTTTCGGCAAATGCATACTCCAACCCGTCCTCCCTCCATTCTGGCCTTAATAATATTGCCAATTGGATGTTTGAGAACAAATTAAAACTCAACGGAGGAAAGACTGAACTACTTCTGTTTGGAAAACATCCTACCCTACGGGGCCCACAACATTGGCCTCCTCAGATGGGACCTACACCCACCCCCTCCAAAACCGCTCGCAACTTGGGCATCATCTTTGATGAACACCTGTCCATGAAACAACAAGCGGTTAGAGTGGCAGCCACTTGTTTTACCATACTCAAGTGGCTCAAGAAAATCAGGTGGATGCTCCCCCAGAATACATTAAAAACCGTAGTCCAAGCTCTAATTACATCTAGACTGGACTACGGCAACATCTTATATCTCGGGGCATGTAAGGAGGTCACTAAGAAACTGCAAACAGTGCAAAACGAAGGAGTGAGGCTTATATGCATGCTACCAAAAAAATCCCCAACTTCATCGGGTCTTCGGAGTCTCCATTGGCTCCATATCGAACGAGCAAAATTTAAAGCTCTATGTTTCATGCATAGAATCAAGGCTGGCAAGGCCCCTACCTATCTGCGCTCTCTTGTTCATCAATATGCTCCTCCAAGAAACCTACGCTCCTCGACCCAACACAAGTTCCAGATACCTAGGATCAATTGAATCAGACAGGGTGGTCGCTCTTTTTCCTACCTGGCCCCCTCCTTATGGAACTCCCTCCCAATTCAGCTTCGCACGAACGACTGTTACGTTCAATTTCGTAAAAACTTGAAAACATGGTTGTTCAACCAATAACTTTGTTCTCAATAGCCCACTAATCCCCTCTTTGTCATCTCGCTCATTTTCGTCCTCAGCGCCGGGAAACCTTAGGGTAGCTGTGCGCTCTACAAAAATAAATATAATAATAATAATAAAAATAATAAGGACCAGGTGTATCAGTGAAACCCCTAGAAGGTTTCTATTTCTTCAACTGGAACACAGACTGTTTGCCATGCAAACGCTATCAAAGCTTCTTATGGATAACATAATGAAAATGTACCTTCCTTTACTGGAAATTCTATGGTAAGATAATTATAATCATGAGATATCAACAAATATGGTCTTCAACCATCGTCTACCCATCCACTCACTCTCTAACACAAACATGCACTTGCCAATCACCTAAATGCCATCCAGGTTACCAGCTCATTATCCTATTATTATCCCAAAAATATTTCTCATAAATGACTCATGGTGTAGAAGGTGCTGAGTGTGACTTGGTTGCAAGCAGGAGGCAATGACAATTTACATCTGTTAATGTTACAGATGGCGTAGTCTTCCATTCTCTGCATTTTGGGACTTCTATTTTGGCAGAATTGGGTTTCAGGTACTTATTGGTAGATTGACTGGCAGCTGGCTAGGCCTGAAATATCTAGTTCCAGGGGTTTACTAGCTCTACGATGATCAGAGTGTCATTGGTGTAGGTGTAGCAAGTTAGCTTGAAGGGCATGATGAGATCTGGTAGTGTTCTAAGGTAGGTGTTGAAGAGGAATTGTGAAAGCTATAATGCGAACCAGCAATGGTGCTGAAAGGGCGTGATGTTAAGGGGTGGCAGAAAGATGATGCTGGGTATGTCGAAGAGGTAAAAGAAAAGCGAGTCAAGAATGAGAAAGGTTTGTTTATTGGCAAGTGGCTCTAGTCTTAGCCGGAAGGCACAGTAGCAGACTGTCAGAGGCAGCAGACAGATACACTGGTAAAAATATGGCAACTCCATTACTGTTCAAAGTGGTCTTCAGTTTGTCCCACAAAGAAATTAGGCGTGGGCTTTGTGCCTGTACCAAGGGTAATTTGAAGTTATTTGTCTGAAAGTAAGTGGTTGCATTCCAGTAACTGGCAGATCTGAGTGAACAGTGCCTTTCTACTCAGTTTTCGAAAGAATGGGCATTATACCACCAATTGTTCAGGAGGAGGCACAATGTAAATTAATCCTGCAATGGGCAACCAAGATGGGACAAGTATGCATCGTGGTTGGAGAGGTTGTCATATCCCAACATCAGCCTGATCACTCAGAGAGGTTAACAGCAGCTCAGGAAACATTTGATGGCTCTTGGGCCTCAGGCTAGTGTGCTGTCTGCAGGTAAGTGGAAGTTAGTCATGGATGAAAATGTAGTGGAAGTTTCCATTCATCTGTATTTCCAGATGTATTTTTTATGCACCAATCTCTTTAATTGTTGCCCCACTCTCCACAGGTCTTGGTCGCCTGTAGGGTTTCTTCTAGTATGGTTTCAAATTCATATTGGTATTATTTTTACCTTTTACTGGAATGTATGAGTAATCACAAAATCAAAGATCACCTCAGCTTAATATGAACAAGTCCCTTCTTGGTTCTTTATTTTGTTATCATTCTTAGTCTATGTTATCCTGCTTCATTTATATTAAAATAAGGTTGCCAGCGAATTGCCCACCAATGTATTTGAGGCAAAGTATCCTATTGCAGGGCACTGTTTTAATGCATCTATAATGTAAATAATGTAAAAGTAATTCATCCATAATGTAAATAATGTGAATGCAACGTAAATCCATTAATCAAGGAATTTCAGCTCAAGGTTTTGCTATGTTACATTTATTTTTGAGCACGTACTTAAAAGAATTCCTTCTTTTCAAGGACGTCATAATTTGCAGTTACTAACTGAATGAATGCTTGAGAATAAAATTAGTATTTTTTTACCCGGTTTAAGTTGACTGAATCACTACCTCGAAGGGATGCATTTGTAATTAAATACTGCAAACAGGTGTAAAACGGGTTTGGAATACTGAACCTTTTTGTCATAGTAATGTGTGGAATAAACGGCGAAGCCTCAGTGAGGACTTAGTTTAAAGCAACTCTCTGTAGATATCTAAGGCTGTTCTTCGGTGTCTGATGATCAAACTAGTTTCAACAATAGAACACCAAGGAATTACATATTGAATGGGCTGTTGTCCTTTAAAATTATGGTTATTGTTAGATTCCAGTGTGGCCAATGGAGTGTGCTGATTTTCAGCCCAAATCTCTCACAAGCGCAATGTGTACAAGACGACATTTCGTTGTAAGGTAATAAATGCATGACCTCTAACTAAGTGAAAAAGTGTGGAGAAGTCAATTTGATATCAAAGTGGTTAAAATTAAAACATTTAAAAAGTATGATTTCACCTGACCTCTGGATTGGATTAGTCAGTACTTTAGTGGAGCAGTGAGAGGAGGGGTGGATGCATCAACATATATATATGGCTGCTTGTTGAATGGGTGCTTGTTGGTTTATGTGGAGGTTGCTAAGCTTCAATTATATGTGCCAGGTAGACCAATTTATTTTAAGCAGGTAACTTGAGGCTCACCCATCATATATTTTCACAGAATATATATACACCCAGATATGAAATTGAGTTTTCTTTTGAGGAAGACGCCGCACACCACCTCAGTTGTAAGATTTAGTTGTTTATTTCATGTAGGTTCATGTAACCGTGATCAAGGACAGTGTATCTGTCTGAAACGCGTAGGTGGGGAACCTACATGAAATAAACAACTAAATCTTACAACTGAGGTGGTGTGCGGCGTCTTCCTTTGAAGAAAACTTTGCTGCATTCACAAATTTGCGAGGGTGTCCTGAACCTCGCCGCCTGCACCAGCTTTTGGCCGCTCCTCTCATATTGGGACGTTTGCTGAAAAACCAGATATGAAAATATACAACAGAAGAATGCTCTCTAGGATCTTAAAAATCTTGAAGACAGGATATTATATCTAAATCCATTGTAAGTATCTAAACCTTCTTCAGGAAGCATCCCACGTTCAACATGGAAACAGTTCAAGAGGGATATTTAAACGTGAGCTTCTTGTATGAAATTTGGGTCACATCTTATACACGAAAATGATAGCAGGGAGGAAGAAAGTACTTCATTTATGACATCAATATATGCATGCCACTAAACCAGCAATGAAATCAATCAGAGAAATGGAGCACTGCACAGAAAAATAGGACACCATTACCCAGAGAGATCACAGATAGGTGAAGTTCAGTCATCACGTTTTGGTAAAGTTCCTTCTGCCACTTATGCAACAACTTCCACTCTTCTTCAGAGAAACAAGCAGCGACATCATGGAAAGTAACTGGTGGCTGAGGCAATAAAATGTACATGACTTACTCAGTAAAACGGACAAGCAAAGACATTTATAAAATGGAGGTAGGTAAGGCAATTTAAAATAGGTTATTATTTTGAATAGCTTTCGCTGTCAAACAAGTCTACTCATAATATATGAAAGATATGATTACAAATGCTTTGACTGTTTGAAACTCAACTTTTCTGAGTAAACAGACATTTTCTAAAATACTAAAAAGATATGAATGCACAAAATTAAAAAAGAAAAGGACATAATGCAAAATGTCACCTGAAAACATATTATAATCAGTTGAAAAGAGGGTTATTTTTTTGGTTGAGTATGAAGTACACAAATATAAAAATCCCAAATAATCAAAATTCTCTTTCGTCAACACCAATTAAGACTTCAAAGGAAATGGTCATATGGTCAAAAATCACTCCCCCCATTGGCCACCTCCCAGAATCCTAGTATCAATTGTTAACTCCATGCTGAATCGACTGACCAAAGCATTTAGCCCAATGCCAACCCAGTAGATACTTCATCTGGTCCTTAATATATGGGCTTATTAGAACCCAGATTTCAGTTAAGTAAGAAAGACGTACACAAATATTTGTCAAAAAACACATTTACTCACATACTACCACACATGAGTAGACGAAGGATAAAGAACAGATAATATTTGATTTATAACGGAAAATAAATCAAGCAAACTGAAATAGGTGAAACTTCTTGATAATAACCCTGTTATGATAGAACACTGCTTCTCTGTAGAATGACAGGATGGGGGTGTCCAGTGTATAATGGCAATATAAAATTGTCCACATTTAAAACGACAAGATGCAATTGTTTAAAAATATAGTGTCAAGATTAGTAGGCGAGAGTGTGAATTTAGAACTTGTAAATAACATGTTCTTAATTCATATGAACAGGTAGCAAATAACATAATAGAGGTGTATTTGGCAGAACAAAAGTTTTAAATTTGACATGAGTCGACATCAAATTCCTTTCCAGTTCCTTGTTTCTCTCTATGTGCAGCATGAGATAAAATGTGTCCTTCAGAAGTTTTTAAATACTCGTAATTCAAACAGTTTTACGGTCTGGTTTTATTTGTATCTTTAAAATGCATTACTTTAATGTTGGCCCAACTCTATAACCAATATTCCTTAACATCTATCGAGCGGTGATCAAGTGGGGTAAGACAACCTCCACTTTTCATGAGTGTACAGTGTCTTTGATCCTCAAACCTTGCAAGAACCCAACTAAATGTGGCTCCTATTCCACATCTCCCTTCTGAATACGGATGCCAAAAATCTTATTAAACAAGCTACCCTCTGGCTTCAACCCCTGATGGGAAACCTGAAACATCCAGACCAATCAGGCTTCATCCAAAATAGCCAAGATGGGAATAACATGAAGAAGGCAATCCACCTTCTCGACATCAGAACCAAGGGAGCCAAATAGTCGGCGGTAGTTGCATTAGATGGGGAAAAGGTGTTCAATAGGGTTGACTGTAATTTCATGGCTGAGGTCATGCGTGCAATAGAAGACTCCCTTCTATCCTGACGTCTGCCTTGCTACCAGCCTCCACGGACTAGGACCCAAGTTAAAGGTCTCTTCTGTAAGAGAGTAGATATGGGCAGGTTTAAGTGACTGAGATGTCTGCTCCCTCCCTTCCTGTTTCCTCTCATGTTAGAACCCCATGCACAACATATCTTGGCTAACAGAATTAAAGACATCAAGTTTGGCCAACAAAAATTGAAGTAGACCATGTCCACCGACAATATGCTTCGGTCTCTCACAGACCCAACTGTCTCCTTACCCCAGGTACTTGAGGAACAACAACTTTATCAAAGGGTATCAGGGTTCAAAATCAATGTAACTGAATCAGATATTCTAAGCATTTCAGAACCTTGGTCTGTGGTCTTGCAGATACAAACACTCACCTCTCTACATTGGGTCCCTTCACATATGTAGTCAATTTTGGCACTAACACTAACCAAACCCAGAGACATCAATCTCCAATGACTGAAATGTGGGATATGCAGGGAAGCAAGGTTGTACACAGTTCCCCTAGGGTTAGACAGGTAATAAGGTCTCTCTCCTAGTTAGCTGAGAGTCAGCAAGAGGGTGTGGAGTGCTAAAAAGTCAGCAAGTTCCTTGACGGAACTAAGGAAGCCTCACACAACTGAAGAGCTGGATGACATGTCTCATTCAGCCTACTAGAGATGTTGTTTAAATCATCGGCTTCCTGCTCCTTCGTCGGGCCGGCGCTGCAATGCCCGACGGGTGACAACAAGTGTCACTCTTTTGCGGAGGTCTTTTGTTCCTTGCCGTGATATGTAGAAACTTGTGAGGCTTAAAAAGGTGAGGTAGTGAGCAAAAGGTGAATAATTTAAAAAAAAGTTGGATAGTCCACAGGGAAACCTTTATTCATGTGGCTAGCCACTTTGTTAAAAGGTGCAGGGCGGCCCGAGTCTAATTACTCTTTCAGCCACGGCTACCTCGAGTGCTACCAATGACGATTGGACCATACTCACCGCCCTAAAGAAAGAACTAATTAGGATCACGATGCATGGTATAATGATGACCGAGTACCTGAGAAA
Organism: Lissotriton helveticus; assembly: GCF_964261635.1. NCBI lineage: Eukaryota > Metazoa > Chordata > Amphibia > Caudata > Salamandridae > Lissotriton > Lissotriton helveticus. Next base: position 1,053,209,495 of record NC_136067.1, read on the forward strand.
TAAAATTGCTCCCTTAGGTCTTATCGTGAATATTATACCCAGACTCTTTCTTGAAGATAAACAGTTCAAGATCGAGTGGGTACAAGTCTCCTGGAAATGTACTAAAGATCTGCTTTTCCTCATTGTACAAACATCCAAACGGCTGGCAGAGGCCCTACAAGAGAAAATCTCAGCCATAGAAGCCACGATGAGAAGCACGGTCAATAAGAACACCAAGGCCAATTTTACCAACAAACTAGCGGAGATCAACCAGGAAATGGCAGATCACCACGAGTATCTCCTTAATCAAAAAACTGCCAAATTACAGAAAGACATTGCCAAGTTTGAGAAGGAGAAAGTGTACCCTTATCTCAAGGATGGCTACAAGAATAAGAAGACATCTTACTCCTCTGATGAAAATACGGATAACAGCCGGCGAGGCTCCACTAGCAGTGACTCCAGTGGAGGTTACAACCCCAGGAACAACCGGGGTCCACAACATCCCAACTGGCAACCAGGATACCATCAAGGACCGGTGTTTCATGGCCCTTCGCACATGGCACCCCCATGGCAATACCCCTTTTACCAACAGGGTCCGCCACAATTTTTCCCTTCAAATCCGCCACCTTTTCAAGGCAGAGGTTGGGGCAGAGGAAGAGGGCGAAAGCGAGGCGGACAGAAAGGAGTACAGTGGCAGGACCAACCGACACCTCAGACGTCGGTGGAAACCAGGAGCACAACCAGGGGGAGAAGAGTCTGACGGTGAATCTATCGAAGAAAGCTCTGACCCCCATTGAGATTCAAGTCCTAGAAAAAGGACTGGGTTTTGTCCCTACTCCCATCCCTGATACATTTCAAGAAATGATTGAGATCAAACAACTCTTCAGGAAGATACGCTTGAAAGCTTTCTTCCAAGATAAACCAGAACCAGATAATTCTGATTCGGGTTTACGGAAACCTTCCACCTTTACACCCACAGATGGGATGGTTCCCCCAGAGATTCTGGCCTTTGAGAGAGCAGTCCTCAACACCCTCAATAACAAACCACAATGTAAACGATTCAACAATTTGACCAGCTTGGAGAAGCAGGCTTGCCAGGCCCTAGGGAATGACAACACGATCGTTATAAAACAAGCGGACAAGGGGGGCGCTACAGTCATCCAAGACTATGATGTATATGACCTGGAATGTAGACGCCAACTTTCCAACAGTTCTCACTACAGACCCCTCACCATAGATCCAACCAAACGCCTGTCAACCACGATCATGAGTCTCGTGATAGAGGGTGAAACCAATGAATGGCTGTCAAAAAAGGAAGCAGATTTCCTCATCACCACCGAACCAGTCACGCCCTATTTCTATACACTGCCCAAAATCCACAAGGGGGTCACACCTGTACCGGGAAGGCCCATCGTGTCAGGCATAGGATCCCTTCTGGAACCCTTGTCTCAATTTTGCGACGTATTTCTCCAGCCATTAGTGAAGAAAATCCCTTCCTTCCTCCAAGATACCAGAGATGTCCTACGTCTTATTGAAGATATGGACGGGAGGGAGAACGTCGACCTAATAGTGACTCTGGACGTAGAGGCACTCTACACGAACATCCCCCAACAAGCCACCTTGGAAGCAGTGGAGAATGCCTTGAGATCTGAGGAGTGGACATCCTGCACCCCTATCTCTTTCATCATGGCCCTTGCGAGTATAGCCCTGACGGAAAATTTCTTCAGGTATGAATCGCAATTATACCATCAGATCCGTGGTACATCCATGGGTTCTACCTTTGCGCCGAGCCTGGCCTGCCTTTACATGGCTTCCTTTGAGGAACAGTTCATCTACACTGCTGCAACCAATCCATTTCTCGAACATCTATCCCTCTGGCGTCGCTACATCGACGACATTTTGATCCTATGGAAGGGGGATCGGACGAGTTGTGAGGCATTTTGCTCCTGGATTAACCTGCAGAATCCGTACCTAAAATTCACGGGTACCATTTCCGCCGTTTCTCTCCCCTTCCTTGATCTCACCATCAGGCTTGATCCTTCAGAGATTACGACTACCCTCTACAGGAAAGAAACCGACAGGAACAGTCTCCTCCCTTATCAGAGCCACCACACTCGAGCCTTGAGGGATAATCTACCCTTTGGACAATTTCTCCGAATCCGAAGAAATTGCACGTCACTGACTGATTTTGTACGTGAAGCTTCTACCCTCCAACATAAACTCCAGGATAAAGGCTACCCGACCAGACTTCTGAAACAATCATTTAAAAGGGCACGTAACAACAATAGAGAAGCCCTGTTGGAGTCGAACCCAAAACCAATAAATGATGTCATTACTTGCGTAACAACATACACCAGGAATTCCACCTTTATCAAGAAAACGATCAACTCACACTGGGGCACTCTGAACTCCGCTGGGCTGGATATCCCACGTCCACGCTTTGCTTTCAAAAGAACTGCTAACCTAAAGGACACCCTGACCCACACCCGACCCAAGAAGTCAAGCACCCACCGTGAGAACCCCTTGTGGGACTTGCCACCAGTGGTTGGGCACTACAGGTGTGGTAGTTGCATCGTCTGTCCTCAAGCCATACAAAGCAAAGATATCAAGCTGACAGCAACGTTTACCTGGCACATGAACAAACATACTAATTGTAACAGTAGCCGCTGTATATACATGCTCATATGCCCCTGTGGGCTGAAGTACATAGGCATGACTATGCGAACTGTGAAAACACGAATCATTGAGCATAATAGTAACATTCGCTGTACTAAGACACACACCAGGCTCTATGAACACTGTAAAGAAGCGGGACATAGGGCAGACAACCTTCAATGGATAGTCTTGGAATGTCATCCTTCCATCAACCAACATGCACTATACAGACTGGAACAGAGGTGGGTGCACCGTCTTCAATTGGACACCTGTGGTTTGAACGATTCTATCCCGTGGAATCAACTAGCAAGATGACTCTGCCACTTGACAACCCCTGCTTTGCCTAGTGCTCAAGAGACCGGTCATCCTCCCTCTTGAATAATAATTTTTACACTACAGCATCATACCAGTCCTACGGACGGAGGGGCACCTCCAACACGAGGCTTTTCTGGTCCCAGGGGCACCGTGGTACCCCTACCCCTGATTTAAAAAAAAAAAAAAACCCGGGGTCACCCTGTCCCGTCTGGCCCTGTATACTGACCTAAGCACGGCCATTACATCACATCCCTAATCCTAGGATATACTAATCCCTTGGGAACTGTAGTATCCCCCCACCCCTGAGCTAACCCGCCACCCCTGAGTCAACCCCCCGTGGTCAGCCGGCCCACCCTAGCCCTATCTCTCACCCACCTGTGGCCATAGGGTGTCTGAGCCAGCCATCAGTCCTCATGTCACTGGCGATCCCTACCTGGGTGGATCAGCCTCCAATATGATTATGGAGACGTCTATGTTACCCCTACCCCCAACCTCACACACCACCTGGCAACGCTCCCGTTAATGGCACTTTGATTTCCTATATTCAGGAACTCGTTGTCTGTTAACGGACTATGGCAGTGATGTTGCATTAATAAATTTGGATCCTCACACCGAGGACCCGTTTTGGCGCAGCCGCGCTGTACCATGCGAGCCACGTCAGCGCCCCTGACTCCCCATGACCGCACATCAAAGCGGATGCTTTCTCAACAGCTTGCGCTTAGGTAGGCAAACTACCTTTCCCATGAGCACTCCGGAGTGGCCTCTGATTGGCGCCCCCGGCGTCTCTGTCATCACGGCCACGCCCCCCCCCCGCACTCGGACGCCCTACTCTTAATGGCGGCGGTGTCTCCACTCTCCACCGGCTGTTCCGCGTGAAGTACACGCCGTGTGTGTGGGGGTAGGTGATATCGGTGCACTCTCCCCGTCGCCAAGGTAAGCCTGCCAGGTCGAGCAATCGCTCGCCGCCGCTCTTTGACTATGGAACTCATGCCGGGGCTAACGTAGGGCGCACCGCTCCGCCGGGCTGTCTAGGCTGTATATTCAGCTAGTTTATAGCTGCCCCCCGAACAGTACTCTTTGTTAGTTCCCAACCCTTTACCATCACTCCTGGTACAATCTTTGTACACTTCAGTTCCCAGGTGCTCACAAACGGGTTAACATACACCCCTATGTCTGCACAGCCTTTTTGGCACTTGACAGCCTGGCGAGGCGGGGCGACCGATGTCCCCTCGCCTTACCTGTACTACTTCCCTGGTGACAACCTCTTGGGTTGATCCTGTTTTGACATGCTTTCTTCCTTTGTTCTTTTCCTCCCTTAGGGCTAGATCCCTAGCGCAGTCCCCACAGGAACTAGCCGCGCAGACTGCCATTGGGCTCCTAAGGGTAGGTTATACATATTATACCAAAACCATCCCACTGAGTGCTTGCCTCCCTCCTTGTGGCTTAGTGGCGTTTTAATTGTAATGAATGTTTTCTCCCATTACAGTGGCTGTAGTTTTAGTAAATAACAGACCACCTTTGCAACGAGTAGTACTCACACATGCCCTGAATACCCTCTGGGTCATGTCCTGTTACACGTAATAATGGTCTCTCTCCCCTCACCACGTTGCACTCCATTGTTTCCTTGACACCTAGTAGATTATGTATAACTGGGTGCGTGATTGACTTTTGGGGTGAAGTCAACGCTTAGCTTGTCAGCGTTGTTATTAATAACGATATTGTAGCAATTGTTATGTTTACTTTATTCCTAGGTCTTACGGTGATGCAGTGTCCCTCGCCAGCCTTAGACCTAGACCTCTCAGGTTGTATTAACAATAGCCTGTAGCTCACCTTTTGGGCACATTAGGTTTATATGAGCACTTTTTTCGGTCCTGAAGAATTGCCCTGCTGGGCATGAAACATGTTGACCAAGTGGAGGGTCGATATGAGATCACACTAATAGATACGTTGGTCCTCAGTACCCCTCCCTGCACCTTTTAACAAAGTGGCTAGCCACATGAATAAAGGTTTCCCTGTGGACTATCCAACTTTTTTAAAAATTATTCACCTTTTGCTCACTACCTCACCTTTTTAAGCCTCACAAGTTTCTACATATCACGGCAAGGAACAAAAGACCTCCGCAAAAGAGTGACACTTGTTGTCACCCGTCGGGCATTGCAGCGCCGGCCCGACGAAGGAGCAGGAAGCCGATGATTTAAACAACATCTCTAGTAGGCTGAATGAGACATGTCATCCAGCTCTTCAGTTGTGTGAGGCTTCCTTAGTTCCGTCAAGGAACTTGCTGACTTTTTAGCACTCCACACCCTCTTGCTGACTCTCAGCTAACTAGGAGAGAGACCTTATTACCTGTCTAACCCTAGGGGAACTGTGTACAACCTTGCTTGCTTGCTCCCTGGACAAGTACACTGGACCCCTCTAAATATAGTCCATTCCCGTCCCCCCTGTTGTTTACGGATATGCAGGGAACTCACTCGCTAGAAACACAAATCTTTGTCCCTCCTGGGGAGAATTGAGGTCTATAAAATGGCTATACTGCCTAAGATTCTCTATTTATTCCAGAACCTAGCCTTTTGAATCCTGCATGAATATTTAGCGGACTTCCAATCGTGTACTTCTTTTATATGGCAGGGCAAAGCAGAGGGGATTGCCCGAAGGCACGCATGCTACGACCGCACCTAGGGGGACCGGGATTATCAACCTTACTTGCTAGTACTAGGAAGCCCACCTCCACTTTCTTATCCATAAGATTTGCAGGAAGACAGAAAAAGGATTGTGGACGATCGACCACACAATGAAATCCCATGGTCGCCCAAAACCGAGTGCATGAAGACGCTCTACATTTTCCCAATCACAAAAGCAACACTGCAGTTCTGGTATATGATGGGAGTTAAATACAGCGCCACTACCATCCCCTCCAGCCTCACACCTCTATGGGGGAATCACAAATTTGCTCCTAGTCCATCTAGAACCCCATACACCAAAGGGTTGGAGGGAGGCTGAAAATCATTGCGAGATATGTATGTATAGGGTTCAGTTAAATCCTTCCAGCAATTGAAGGAGTAGTATTTACTCCCAAAGATGGAGAGACATCACTACTGGCAACTAAATCATTAGCCACAAGATTCACAAATTAAGCACATGGGCATGCAAGCTCTCACACCTGTGGTAAATAAATAAATAATACCCTATTTTTGACTAGGCATATATCATAACAGATAGCTCAATAAATAAGAGTCAAGATTCGAGGTAGTAGGAGTTTCTGCAGGTTTATTACAGCATAAAGGACAGGATCAGGACAACCTGCATAGGAACAGAATGGCAGGGCTAGAGTGGCCCGGCAGCTGCCGGGGCTGGGTCTGGGATGAGCGCGCTAACTTTTAATAACAATACACGGGCATATATACATAGCACGAACACATAGCATTACATTGCAGTAGGCGTAGCAGTGGGTGGAGCAGAAGGTGTGACGCGTAGCAGTCGCGAAAGATAACAGTAAAAGTAGGTGTAACTGGGCGTATACATAGACATGTGGTGCAGACGTAACAGAATATGTCATGAATGGGGCGGAAACATTGGAGGGGGCTACCTAAGGAGCCGGGACCTCTAACCTGGTGGTGCGCGTAAACTGGCAATGACGTGTTACGAGGAGAAGCTGGGGGCTATGAACTCTGTGCTAGGAGCAGAGACTAAAGTCTGGAGGGTCGGAGCGACATGTACCTAAACCCTATCTAGTATCTGATGTTTAGGGAACATGTTGATATAAACTAGAAGTCATGAGGGGAAAGGCTAACTTGATTCTAAGACTGGACCATGCATTATTCTACATGTAGTGCGTGATGAAGAATATTAAATGACCATTAAATGCAGTATTTCTCTAACGTGGAGACGAGAAGGCTAGACAATGACGGAAACTATTGATGCAGTTCAGTAGCTTAGGAATGCAGAGAAGGAGGACTAAACTGATAACTGGAACTATAACATAGTCTTGGCAGACTCAGAGGCAGAGCCAGGCTGCACCGGGCACTGCGAGGCAGGAAGTAAGTGAAAGGTCGAGGATACAGGTGGGGGCTGTATCGCTCCTCAACGAGGCTTCAGGAGACAGGAGCTGAATCTGATGTCCAGGCCCTTTTGAGGCCTAGAAAACGGGGACTTGTCAATTGAAATAACGTGCACACTGAGAAACGTGGCAACGTAGCTTTACATAGGCCTGATATTCGTAGTATTCACGAGGACTGGAAACTGGCATACTAGAGGTGGACACAACTGTAATTGCGTCATTAATCGGACATGGGGAATAACATATGCATATTGGTCATGCACACATAACATATGATGGATGAGGCGTAGGGACACAGAACATGGCAAAATTTACTTTTCCACATTCCCTCCTTGTCACTACGTTTCCATCAGGAAACATCAATATTCATGATACCATCTATCATTTCATACAGTATCATTTGCTCATCTCGAATTGTCTTGGAACGAGATTTAGAACGGGGCTTGGGACTAGGAATACAAGAGGTAGCACAAATGCCGCAAATCGCAGGGCCACATTGTATACAGAGGCAGCAGCTGAATATGATCGCTACTGCAATACATAGAAAGGACAGGACTTTCCATCCCCATGCGGAAATTATATTCCAGAACCAACCGGACCATGTCCAGGTGCCTGGATCTTGGTGTAACAGATGGGCAATTTTATGGAGTCTGGTTATAGCTGAATAAACAGACGGCGCGTTATTAGGAATGAAAATGCAGCAACTAGATCCGATGAGTCTACAGGCCCCGCCCCTATCGGCCAGTATGACGTCAAGGACGAGACGATTCTGTAAAACGACAATTCTCATAAAGGATTGCTCTTCGGTTAAGTTACCTAGAGCGGAGGCAGTCTCATCTACTACAGCTTCAAGGGTTCTTGTTAACCTGCGGATTAGCTTACTATTTACAACTGTACCTAAATAAGGGAACACACCTTTATCAATATCAATGAATTGTTCTGCGGCAGTTTCAGTATAATCGACAATCGGGAGGTTTCTCTTGTGTCTAGTATGTACTAGATGTATGTTTCTATGATAGTCAGGTGGGGCTAGAAAAACAGGTGGCAGTAGGAAGGCAATGTAACAGGTTCCCTCCCAATCGAGGGGCAGACGAACATATGCGGTTTGACCACAAACAAAATAAGAATGACGTGAAGCTTTGAAAATAGATTTCCCACTGTCACTATACTTGACAATAGTAGTACAATCACTATGTCCTACATGTACGGAACCTTTATTTCGGACACATAATTCGCCTTTAACTGGTAGTACTGAAATAGCAGGTGAGTCTGGAGTAGTATCAGACTGAACATTCAGGACCATGAAATTCGACGAATAATTACCTAAATTATACACTTCATTTTCTAGATCTAAACCTGTTCTGTGGGGGAAACCTTGCTTGTCTGGGAAACATGTACTGTTAAGAAAAGACATATCTGTTGAGGATGACGTTAACGTGAACCATGCTCCACACGAACCATTATGTGAAAATGGATAAGGAAAGAGTGGCAGAACTCCCTTCGGGGTCTGGAAAGGGGGGAGTCGACCACACACCCAACAATTAGTGGCATTGCTGGTCTGGTGTGAGTAATGTAACATACGGATAAATGAATTGTTACGCATAGCGAGGCGGTATGAATATTCGTGAGGAGGCAGATCACTAAACGTGTGCTCTGCTGTAACATTAGAATGCTTATTTACAGAAGGAACTGGAAAATATAGGAAAAATGCATAGCTGATGCAAGAAATCATAATGCTGATGAATAATATGAAGCTTAGAAAAACGATACATTGAATTGAGCTTTGACTGACTCTCTCACTATGGGGGTCTATTTTATACATATCAGAAACAGTCTAACCGTTTCACCTAGGGGAGGACTTATACAATCAAACTGACTGACTTATTTTACTAGACCTTAACTTTTGCTTATACTCCTGCTGCGGAGTTTTCTCTAACAAGGGAGGGGTTGTGTCAATGTCTTTTGCGGGACAGTCCTTAGGAACAATATTTCGGCAGTCCTTAAAATCCTGGGAATCCTTGGAAATGTTTTTAGAAACGGGTTTTAATCCATTGAAAAGTTTTACATGAGAAAGATGTATCCATCCTTTCCGGCCTTCCAACTTCACGGCTGTACGGGTGGTGAGGAGGACCTGACGGGGTTCCTTCCAACGAGGTTCCAGCGGACTTGATCTGTCAAAGTTTCGGATCATCACCAGCGAACCTGGAACGATTTCATGCGGTGCCACCTCGGTATTGTCTGGAAATGCGGCAGCAACCTGTGAACGACATGAGTTGAGGGCAGACATCAAGGAAGCTAGGTAATCTGTCAGCATATTACATGAAACATCGGTAATACTTCGGGGTCTAGGAGTACCCCACATGTTAGGGGGGCGGCCGAAAACGACCTCATACGGGGACAGACCTGATCTGGAATGTGCGACCATGCGCATATAAAATAAAGCGACTGGCAGAGCTACTAGCCAGTCCACACCCTTTTCTTTACAAACTTTGGCGATACGGATTTTCAGAGTTTGATTATGTCTCTCAACGAGACCGGCTGCTTCAGGATGGCGTACACAATGGAACTTCCACTGGTACCCTAACAAAAGGGAAACATGCTTCATGAGTTCAGATGAGAATGGCTGACCGTTATCAGAATATACGACTCTAGGGAGTCCATATCTAGGGAAGAATTCACGAACCAACTGCTTGGCAGTGGTCGCGGCTGTGTAATCTGGGACTGGATATGCTTCTGTCCATCTGGACAAAGCGCATACAACTACAAGGACATACTTGAAACCTCGACATCGCTCCATCTGAATATAATCCATCTGGAGGACTTCAAAAGGGTGGTCAGGAGGCTGGAAACCACCTTGTTCCACCGGGACACTTTTACCTGGATTAAACTGACAACATATCATACAGGTACGGACTTTCTGCTTGGCTGCAGCTCGTAAATGCTTGTTGAACCAAATGTTCTGGATACTGTCTAACATAGCTTTTTCTCCTAAATGTGCTGGACTATGTGCGGTATTAATGATGACTTGAACCATAGAGTCGGGGAGAAACCATGTGGCTCTACCCTTTGTTAACCATCCTTGATCTGTCTGGACCCCTCCTTGTTCGGACCATTTCTTGATTTCATCGGGAGTAGCATGTAACTGGATGTCTATGACATCTTGTGTAGGGTCCTTAACTGTCATACATGTAGTCGGATCTGGAGTATGTGTCAGGTTAACTGGAATGTCTGGAGTCTGGGCTGTAAGCTTGGCTGTGCGATCTGCTAGATCATTACCTTGGGAAATAATGTCAGTAACTTTCGTATGTGCTTTGCACTTCATAATAGCAATAGATGTCGGTAAATGTATGGCATCTAACAGAGCTTGGATAAGGAAACCATGCTGAATCTTGGTTCCATGAGAAGTCATGAAACCTCTCTCTTGCCAGAGCACTCCGAAGTCGTGTACAACTCCAAATGCGTAACGTGAATCTGTGTAAACATTAACTTTCTGGTTCTTGGCGTGTATACAGGCTTGTGTCAGAGCAACTAGCTCTGCTGCTTGAGCGGACAGGGTGTCAATACGGTGTGTTTCAATAACTTCAGTGTCAGTAGTTACTGCATACGCGGCGACTAATTCTCCTGTACTAGTTCTCATACATGAACCATCCACATAAAGTGTCAGGTCAGGATCTGGTAACGGAATGTCTGTCAGGTCTTGTCTTGGCTTTGTCGTAATGTTAACTACTTCCACGCAGTCATGTGGGTCAGGATTTGAATTAACTGATGGTAACAGTGTAGCAGGATTCAGGACGTTGCAGCGTCTAATTTCTATGTGTGGCTGAAACAGTGTCAATTCATAACCTGTTAAACGTGCAATTGTCAAGTGCTGAGTTTGTGTTCGGTTTAAAAGAACTTCTACGGAGTGTGGAACTTGTACTGTCAGGGAGTGTCCTAAAACTATGGAATCACTTTGTCTGATAGCTAGTGCTGTGGCTGCAACTGACTTGAGGCACGCAGGCAACGCCTGGGCGACTGGATCTAATGTGCTCGAAAAATAAGCACAGGGCTTGTATTGACCTGCTTGATCTTGTGTGAGAACAGATAATGCTGTACCTTCACGTTCTGTGACGAAAAGTGTAAAAGGCTTACTGTAGTTCGGTGTAGCTAGAACTGGAGCTTGGCATAGGGCTTTCTTTAACTCGTTGAAACTAAGTGTATGTTCAGATGTCCAAGGGAGAACAGTCGATACGGCTGCCTCCTGTGTCGTTAACTGTATCAGTGGCTTGGCTAAAAATGCATACTGAGGAATCCATTGTCGGCAATAAGAAGTAAGGCCGATAAAGGCACGTACCTCCTTCTGGGTTCTGGGCTGGGGAAGACTCGCTATCAACTGGATACGGTCGGGTGTCAACTGCCTACCCCTCTTGGACAGTAAGTGTCCTAAGTAGACCACTTGCTGGACACAGAATTGAAGCTTCGAAGGGGACACCTTGTGCCCCATCTCGGCTAGGAAATACAGTACTGTAAGTGACGCTCGCTCGCAATCACGTTCAGAACGGCCTGTGATCAGTAGATCATCGACATACTGGAGCAGGGCAGTGTCAGTTGGCATGTGAATATTGTCTAGTTGTCTCTTGAGTGCTTGACTGTAAATACTAGGGCTTTCTGTGAAACCTTGAGGAGCGCGTGTAAACATATAGCTCCTTCCATTTAAACAGAATCCAAAAAGAAACTGGCTGTCTGGATGAATGGGAACACTAAAAAAATGCATTCTTGAGGTCTATGACAGTGAAGAACATGGCTTCGGAATCAATGGCTGTCAACAGGGAAGAGATATCTGGGACAACTGGGTACTGTGGAATAATACATTTATTAAGCTCTCGTAAATCAATCACTAATCGATATACTGGAGGTGCATTTGGATCAGTACGTTTCATGACTGGAATGATCGGAGAATTACATACATTGGAGTCAGTTTCTACAACTACTCCTTGTGCCATGAGCTCGTCAATAATTCTGGATAAGGCTGCTATAGCCTCGGGTGGCAATCTGTACTGTCTGATTCGTGGTAACACTACACCTGGTTTGAGAGTCACACGATAGGGTGTGATTTGCATGTAACCTACATCAGTTGGACCTTGCGGCCATAAATGCTGCGGAACATTAGACAGTCTTGAATCAAAATCTCGTAATACATAGTGACCCTTAAAGTCACGTAGGAACAGACGTATTCCCTCTGGGGAACAGCAAATAACTGCACCTAACTCTTTCAGTGTCTTAATGCCTAATAGGTTTTCTGGACATGACTTAGTGAGTAACAGATCAGTAGTGCGGGACAATGGACCTACTTCTAGAGTAACTGGCTTTGAAATTTCGTTAACTATCGGTTTTCCTGAAAATCCAAGGGAGACATTTCTTGAGCCTGAGAGCGGAGCCCCTGGAACTTCGGCATGACTAATTGTGGTCCTACTTGCCCCTGTATCAATCAAAAACTTTCTGTCTTTCCCTAATACTTGACTGTGAACATAGGGACCTTCTTGATCTACAGGTATCTCGATGAGAGGCAAGCCTACCTCCCTCTCTAGGCTGTTTCATGAATATGGCTGGTACTCTGGATACTCAGACTGTGCATACTGGTACATCTGTGATGTGACATGCTGTGTTGCAGCAATAGGCTGCGGTGCTGTAACTGTCTGTTGTGCATTCTGTGGCTGAGGAGTCTGTGAAACTTGTTCTTGTCTAGGCGGACGTGGTCTTTCTTTAGTCTTACCAGTAGCTATGTTGTGTTTCAGAACTGCACACTCGTTTATAAAATGACCTGGCTGTTTACAATAATTGCAGTTCCCTTTAACGGGAGCTGCAGGATGACTGGCTTGATTCGGACCCCTCTTCTGACTGTCTTGAGGAACAGATTGTGCAACTAGCACTTTCATTTTCGTATCTTTCATACGTTTTCTCTCGTGTTCTTGCTCTTCCCTGATTCTATTCTGGTGATACTGAAGCATCTGGAGCATCTGGGACGGAGTATTTGCTTGCCAGGTGCTTTCGACTTTCAGAACTCGATTTTTAATTTGTGGACTTGAATTCTCGACCAATTTAGTAACGAAAAGGTGAGGGTATGACTCACTACTTGTCTTGAGGCCACTGTTAATACTGAAACATTTTTCAAACCTAGAATAAAAATCACTAATATCTTCATCTTGTTTCTGTTTACAGGCTGAGATTGCATCCCAGTCTTCTTTTCTCGTTGTCAATAATCTGGGTAAAACTTGAATCAATAATTCTGGTAATTCTTTACATTTATCTCCAAGACCGGTACCTGGTACTCGTGCCTTGTCTTCAGCTTCTAGAGCTGTCCAATCGATCTTTTTCTCTCCCACCTCCCATTCTTTTTCCTTTACCTTTTCATACACCCCTGCGGGCAACAGGACCTTTAACATTTTAATGATATCTGGGTAAGTGTATTCTCCCATACGGAGCATGTCTTTTAATTCTCTATGGAACCCTGCTGGATCTTTGTCATGACAGGGAATTAATTTCTTCATTTCAAGGAGTTCCATCTTTGTGATTGGAGTGTATACAAACACTCGCTGCATTTCGCCACCCGTTCCTCTAACTGGGTGGACTTCTCGTAACGGATTCTGTCTGTCTATGTAGAATGGTTTACTTTCTGGGGGTGAGACATGAACAAAATGCGGGTTCAAGAACGTTCTATATTTGTGACGTTGTTCTAGAATGACACTAATTAAATCGGTACCTAGACCTCTCCATTTATACTGGAGTAACTCGTTCAGGACATCATGTAACGGGCCTGGATCAGAGTGCTGACCCTCATACAGAGTAATGAGGTGCTGGATCATATACATACCCACCAGTCGTTGTTCGGCTGGGGGCAGTTTCAGGAACATTTGTGCCACTATTTCGTCTGGAAAAGTGGTAGAATCAGTAATCCATCGGACTGCTGATCGAACTAGTTCTTGTTCATGCATAGTACTTAATTCACTGTAACCGATTCGTGATCTCAGAATGTGATCGGTAGCTTGAAATACTTGTTCTAGGGAACCTTGTTCTGGTACTGAATGATGGAAAATAGACTTGGGTTCTAGACGTAAATGGCGATCTGGAAATCTAGATTTTCCTACATACGCTATTCTGGCGGAATTCTCGTCGTCTTCCTCTTCAGGATCAGAGGTACTTTCTTTCTCGCTTACTTGTGCTGCTTTACGCTGTTCGTGTATCTTTATTATTTCTTTACGGATTTTCTTGTACATACTTTCCATGGCACCGACGGTCTTGTGCTTACCCTCGGCTATATTATCACTCCACCTTGTCAGGATTCTCATTTCGGCAGAATCTTTAGACGGGTAATCTTGTTCTCTTATTAGACAATTAATCAGAAACTTTAATATCATGAGCTGGATCTCGGCTTTCCTTTGAGACATGGCTTCGTGAATACTTTCTGGATCATCCCCTGTACGGATGAAACGATATATTCTGTCTAGATCTTCTTTCATATTCGGTAAGGTGACTAGATACTCGGCCACCTTTCTTACGCGGAACGAATATAAAACCATATTATCCTCGCCTGGGACTGGATCATAGACACATTCGGCAAGGGATTTTCTTATTTCTGCTATAGTCTGATGTCTAGGCGTGCGCTGTGACGCTTGTGCATGTAATTCGGCTAACGTTAAACGCTTGTGTGGCGGCGGGGTTTGAGGAGGACCTCCTCCTGCGGCCCCTAAACTAGAATCATCGACGGACATTCTTCGTGGCGGAGCGGGAAGTTGAAATGCTGGCTGGACCGGGGGTACCGTAGCAGGTACTCCGGTGTCTGGAAGAGCGGGAAGTGCCTGATTTACAGGGACTGGCGGAGCGCGAACAGGATTTGCATATTCTGGGACTGTGTCGTCCAAATAGGACGAAATAAAAATATCAGCTGCGGTCTGTTTGTGACGTAGCTTGGTCGGAACTAATGGTGGCGGGAAATTACTGGATGCCTCTGGGGTCGCTTTTGGCAAGCCCTCGGCAAGAAGAGGATACACACCCTTAATAAGGGCATGCCTCTGTCTGTCTGACTGTTCGGCTTTGACTTGTTCACCTATCTCGATTAATTCTCTTTCTTGGGCTCGTTCTTGGGATTCTCTACTTAACTCTGACTTTCTGACTTCCTTTTCGGTTCTTCTATGCGCTTCTTTACGCCATAACTCGATGGCATCTTTCTGTGACTGTCTGGCTTTCTTTTTCCATAATGCTTCTTCTACTCGCATGATACATTCGGCATCCCATGTACCCGATACAGGCCATCTATACTTTTCTTCTAACTGTTTGGTATACTCTACCCATAAATCTAGATACAATATGGCACTTATGCCATGTTTCTGATACATAAAATGACCTGGACTGTCCCTAGGCGGGACAGGAACTGCTTCTTCTAATAAACCCTTTCTAGTTTTTAACTGACGTAACTTGGAAAAGAGCGGCATTGTAAACTTGAATCGGAACACAATACAATACACAAAGAACAATAACAATTGGGAAAACAATTCAGGCATACCACGACATTGAAAATACATTAAACAATATCATAACATAACAGTTCGAACAGAATATTACCTGGAATACTGAGAACAGAAATACAAGAATTTTCCTCGAGAACGGAACAGACTAGAGTTACTGGATGCACTGCTGTAACAGTACGGAACATACCGGTCCCATAAAGGGACGCATCAAGACCCGTATCCACCTAGGTGAACACTTCGTTTGTGAGTCTGGGTACCACCAACCCACGGACCAGGAGTCAATTTAGATTGGTCCTGTCTAGATACTACCCCAGCAATGGTACTCACCGGGCAGCACGGAACGAAAGGCCTCGGGCTGGACTGGACTGATGACGACGAACTTCGGACTTCGGACTTCAGTTACGGGTGGGCCTCCGGATACCTCGGACCTTGGACTCTCGGCTTGGGCTCTGGTCGGGACTCGCCGCGTTCCTCCACCGTCTCGTTTGGATGCTGGACCGCCTCCTCCGTCTCCTCCGTGGGCCTGAGGGATACTTGAAGCAGAAATATCTGCACGTGGCCGGTATGGTTCCGTCACGGCTGCAGAGGGTCAGGGGGTCGGCGTGGCTTCACCGACGCGTGGGGAAAGGGCAAGTCCCTATTCGGGCGCCATTATGTGGTAAATAAATAAATAATACCCTATTTTTGACTAGGCATATATCATAACAGATAGCTCAATAAATAAGAGTCAAGATTCGAGGTAGTAGGAGTTTCTGCAGGTTTATTACAGCATAAAGGACAGGATCAGGACAACCTGCATAGGAACAGAATGGCAGGGCTAGAGTGGCCCGGCAGCTGCCGGGGCTGGGTCTGGGATGAGCGCGCTAACTTTTAATAACAATACACGGGCATATATACATAGCACGAACACATAGCATTACATTGCAGTAGGCGTAGCAGTGGGTGGAGCAGAAGGTGTGACGCGTAGCAGTCGCGAAAGATAACAGTAAAAGTAGGTGTAACTGGGCGTATACATAGACATGTGGTGCAGACGTAACAGAATATGTCATGAATGGGGCGGAAACATTGGAGGGGGCTACCTAAGGAGCCGGGACCTCTAACCTGGTGGTGCGCGTAAACTGGCAATGACGTGTTACGAGGAGAAGCTGGGGGCTATGAACTCTGTGCTAGGAGCAGAGACTAAAGTCTGGAGGGTCGGAGCGACATGTACCTAAACCCTATCTGGTATCTGATGTTTAGGGAACATGTTGATATAAACTAGAAGTCATGAGGGGAAAGGCTAACTTGATTCTAAGACTGGACCATGCATTATTCTACATGTAGTGCGTGATGAAGAATATTAAATGACCATTAAATGCAGTATTTCTCTAACGTGGAGACGAGAAGGCTAGACAATGACGGAAACTATTGATGCAGTTCAGTAGCTTAGGAATGCAGAGAAGGAGGACTAAACTGATAACTGGAACTATAACATAGTCTTGGCAGACTCAGAGGCAGAGCCAGGCTGCACCGGGCACTGCGAGGCAGGAAGTAAGTGAAAGGTCGAGGATACAGGTGGGGGCTGTATCGCTCCTCAACGAGGCTTCAGGAGACAGGAGCTGAATCTGATGTCCAGGCCCTTTTGAGGCCTAGAAAACGGGGACTTGTCAATTGAAATAACGTGCACACTGAGAAACGTGGCAACGTAGCTTTACATAGGCCTGATATTCGTAGTATTCACGAGGACTGGAAACTGGCATACTAGAGGTGGACACAACTGTAATTGCGTCATTAATTGGACATGGGGAATAACATATGCATATTGGTCATGCACACATAACATATGATGGATGAGGCGTAGGGACACAGAACATGGCAAAATTTACTTTTCCACACACCCTTTGAAAATCACCTCTTTCACTGCACGGATGACAAACATGCCACATCCATCATATACAACATACTCATTGCCAAACAGCGTACTGCCAAACATACTTATCAATGAGACTAGAAGAAATAACTAAACGTCACACTACAGCACAAACAGTGGGAGGAGGCCCTGATCCAAAGTAACAATTTTGCGACACATGCAGGGGGAAAGAGACCCTGCTTAAAATTCTTTACCGGTGGCACTACACCCCAACACGCCTAGCCAAAATAAAGCGGGGACCAACTCTATGGCTGCTTCGATAAGCTGATTTTCCACATTCTCCTGTCCTGGGTCTCTGGAGGCAATAGACTCTGCCCTCTGACCATAAGTGGGTTGATAAGCTATGGTGGCTCCTGAGTATGGAGAAATTGTCATTGCTAGTGTGTGAGGAAAATCCCTTCACTAAACAATGGGGTCGGTTGTTGAAATATTTTGGCAACGACTTTACAGAATTATCTTGTCCGAAGAGTCTCCGGGTCATGAAACTTTGCGACCCCTCTAAATCCAGACGACTACTATGAAGCGATTTGCAAACACCATCATGGCCCAAAGGTTTATATCCCATACTACATGTAATTGGAGGGGGCCCGTGAAGCATATGACCTAAATCTTTATTGTCTGTCGGGGAGGAGGGGTGGGTGGGGGACTTCAATGGCTGTGGAGGGTGGAAAATTTGGGGGTTTGTAACCTTTCGGTACAAGGAGGGACAGAGCCAAGATTAAGATATGGGCAAAGTTGTTTATTAATAACACAACAGTCAGTTCGGTAAAGTAAAGGGCACTCGGTGGCTGTCCTGGGGGGGCTTCGGTCTCCGCAGTGAACCTCTTCCTGGATTCCTTCTTCCAGCTCGCCCACCGTAAAGCAAAAAAGAAACAAACGTGGCTGTTAATACACAGCTCCTATAGGCAATTGATAGGGGAAGGGGTGTGAGACAGTACGTTTGTGGGTTTGCACAACTCCCCGCTTGAACCCGATCAAGGCACGCAAACGGTCACGCACCTGACTTAGCCACGCGTCCTCCTGCGCGTGGCTGGGCGATGAGAGGTATCGTTGGCCTCCTGGCTTTCCCGGGTCGTCCTCTCGCAGCTGCTGACCTTGCTCGGGGATGACTTCCTGCTCCGCCGTGTCGTCGTGGCTCCTCCGGACCTCCAGACCTTCTTTCGGCGAGACCGCTGCAACTCCCGGATACTCTCTGGAGACACCGCTCGCTGGTGCCTCGTTCTCCGGGTCCTTTTCTGCTCCTCTTCTTCCTTCGTTCGTGGCGGCGTTGTCCCTGAACACGAGAGACCTGGCGTCTTCCGAGTCCGCCTTTCTTTCCCCTGAAGCCGCTCCTGATTGGTGCATGTGACTCGGTGTCACGGGGCGGGGCCGGCCGCATCGTAAACAAAGCATGAATTAAAGGGGCCAGTCCAGTCCTGTAGGGGAGAGGAAAAGTCCGTTACAGGACTACAGCCCTCGACCTGCTGACAAACCTCCCCCCCCTAGCTTTTCCCGTTCGGGGGAAAGAGGGTACCGTGAGAAGTAATCCGCATTCGAGTGCTCGGTACCCTTTCTATGGCATACATCGAAATCATATGGCTGCAGGGAAAGGAACCATCGCAGGATGCGATCGTTCCGGCCTTTGTTCTGATAGAGCCAAGTCAAGGGGGCATGGTCAGTGACCAACGTGAAGTGTCGGCCCTCCAGGTAATAACGGAGTTTCTCGATGCTCCACTTCACAGCCAGGCACTCCTTCGCTATTGTTGGATAAACAGCCTCTCGGGGGAACAGTTTCCGGCTTAGATACAAGATGGGTCTCTCCCTACCCTCCTTGTCAGGCTGGGACAATACTGCGCCTAAACCAATCCCTGAGGCGTCCGTTTGTAAACAGAAAGGTTTGGTAAAGTCTGGGGTTGCCAACACGGGAGCTGAAGAGAGAACATCCTTTAATTGTTGGAAGGCGGTTTTGGCTTGATGAGAGGGGTTTTTGAACTGTACTGAAGTAGACGTTTTCTTTAACATATCCGTTAGAGAGGCTGACAGCGAGGCAAAGTGAGGAATGAAGCGGCGGTAATAACCGACCAATCCAAGAAATGCCCCTAGATCCCTCCGGTTTACAGGGAATGTTTGTGCCTGTATTGCTCTCACTTTTTCTTCCTGTGGGTATAGCTGACCACTTCCCAGGACATACCCAAGATATTTGACTCGGGTGAACGCGATTCTTGATTTTTTTTAGTTTATACGTAGACCTGCTTTTTCCAAGGCACCTAGTATCAGTCCGAGGTGTCGTAAATGGGTCTCCCAGTCTGGGCTGTGTATGACTATGTCATCCAAATACGCAGCTGCAAACTGGGTATACGGAGCGAGTACTGTGTCCATGAGGCGTTGAAACGTCACTGGTGCTCCGTGTAACCCAAAGGGTAACACAGTGAAGTGGAACAACCCATCTGGTGTTGTGAAAGCTGTTTTTTCCTGGTCTTGAGGAGACAGAGGCACTTGCCAATAACCCTTGGTGAGGTCAATTGTTGTTATATACTGAGCCTCACCAAGGCGTTCAATCATCTCATCGACCCTTGGCAGTGGGTAGCCGTCTTGTTTTGATACTCTGTTGACCCCGCGGAAGTCGATGCAAAAGCGAGTGCTTCCGTCGGGTTTTGGCACTAGCACCACTGGGGATGACCAATTGCTTTTAGAAGGTACTATTATTCCTGCTTCGAGCATGTTCTTCACTTCCGTTTGTAGCAACAGCCTTCGGGCCTCAGGTACCCGATAAGGTCTTTGCTTGACAGTGACCCCAGCCGGGGTTGGTATGTGATGTTCTGCCAGCGTTGTTCTGCCGGGTTGATCCGAGAATATGGACGAATGTTTGGACATCTCGTCCACGACCTCCTTCTTTTGGGCCTCCGACAGATCAGGGTTTATCACGGCTTGGTCTATTGTATGCGGAGTGGGCACGGCTAGGGACACCGCTACAGAGGTCCTGGGAGGGGGACCTAACCATTTCTTCAGGATGTTAATGTGATAGATTTGTGTCCGGGACGGTTTTATCTGTAGTGCATATGTGGTTCTCCCGATTTTTCTTACTATCGGGTAAGGTCCTTGCCACTCTTTGCGTAGTTTGTGGGTAGAAGTGGGAAGAAGAACAAGAGCCCAATCCCCAACATCCAGTTCTCTCCATTTTTTTCCTTTATCATAAAAGAATTTTTGTTTCGCCTGTGCTTTTTCTAGGGTGTCATAGGACAAAGTCCTTAGTTTGTATAGCCTGTTTTTCAGTTGTTGGGCGTAGTCCATCAACTCTTGCGCATCCTGTGCACCCTCCTTTTCCCAACTGTCTTTTGTTATCTCCAATAAGGTACGGGGTTTCCTCCCGAACAACAGTTCAAAAGGGGAGGCTCCCATGCTACTCTGGTGTTGACTCCGTAACACGAAGAGGGCCAGAGGGAGTAATTGATCCCACTGTTTTCCGTCCCCTGACAGGAGTTTTTTTAATGTGGTCTTAATCAGGCCATTATAACGTTCAACCAACCCGTCCGTTTGCGGGTGATAAACCGACGTGCGCAGGTGTTTCAACCGTAATATAGCGCAGACCTGTTTCATGAGTCGGGAGGCGAATGGCGTACCCTGATCGGTGATAAGGTCTTTAGGGAATCCCATTCTGGAGAATAGTTCTACCAATTTCTGGGAAATGGCGTTAGTGGTGGCAGCCCGTAAGGGAAACGCCTCAGGATAGCGGGTGGCATAGTCCACCACTACCATCACGTACTGATAACCCCTATGTGATTTAGGCAGGGGCCCTATGATGTCTACTCCTATTCTTTCAAAGGGTTTCCCAATGATGGGAAGGGGAACAAGTGGAACCTTGGGCGGAAGGTAAGGGTTGCGTTTCTGACATATGTGACACTCCTGGCAGTATTTCTTTATTTGTGCGTACACACCAGGCCAATAGAAGTGTTGCACGATAGACTCAGTTGTTTTTTCGGCCCGGAGTGACCAGCTAATAGGTGGGCATGAGCGAAGAACATGACTTGCTCACGAAATTCCGCTGGTACAAGCAACTGAGGAGCAGCTTTATCGCTACCTACCCTGTACAAGAGCCCGTTTTGTTTAAGAAAACAGGGGTATGTACGTGGTCTTTGCCCCAGTGCTTCCTGGGCACTTTGCCAGGCCGGAGCCAAAGAGGCATCATTCAACTGGGCAGCCTGGAAGTTGGAGTCGTTGGCCCATGGTTCTGTGGTTAGCAACCCTGGAACAGCTTTGGTGGGTTTACTCCTTGACACGGCTTCTGCCATCAAGGTAGGGAAGCATTTATTGTCAGTCCCTATTATCAGGGCTTCGGGTAATTCTGGGAGAACCCCTACCTCACACTGAAGCTGAGTTCCTATTTCTGTTACGATGTTTACCCTAGCTAAGGGATACGTGCGTACGTCACCATGCACACACTTTATCCTAATATTCTGATTCAGGAAAACTGAGGAACCTGTCAGGGAACTGTTTTTCACTACAGAGTGGCGCCAACCTGAATCTAACAGGGCCCGAATAGGGCGGTCATCAAGGAGGACACTTACGTAGTAGGCCTGTCCGGTTTCCTGGGCATAGAGGATGGCACGAGGAACATATCCCACCTCCATCGGTTCTTCTTCTTTCTCTTTTCTTTTTCTACAAAGTCTTGCGATATGACCCCATTCACCGCATTCGTAGCACTGAGGTCCTGTTATAACCGGGGGTTCAGGTCTTAATGGTCTGGGTTTCAAAGGAGGAGGAGGATCAGGAGAGCCCTTAGCGCGTTTCTTTTCAACTCTTGTGAAGACTTTATTGGCATTTGGTTTCTCGACATCCCTGACCGTTGGACGGGTTTGGGCTCTGGCATATGAATTGGCCATCTCGATGGCATGTTCAAGTGTCAAACCTGCGTGTTGCCTGAGCCATCTCTGTGTCCCATAGGGCAATGCTTCGAGGAACTGCTCTAAGTAAATCTTGTTCATTACTTCGTCCAGGTTGCCGTCTTGTGGTTTCAACCAACGGTCAGCAGCTTCTTTTAATTTATAAAAGAGCGTTTTAGGTGTGTCATTGGCTAGTCCTCTCTCTTGTCTAAACCTTATTCGGTGGCTTTCGTCGTCGACACCGAGTCCGTCTAAGACTATTTGTTTCACGTGACCATAAGCAGCGGTACCGTCCTTATTTGCGAGTTGATAAGCTGCCTGGGCTTCGCCGGTTAAAAGGGACGCTAAGTAAAAGGGCCACCTTTCCCCTGGCCAGGCACTAGCACGGGCTGCTCTCTCAAAGTTCAGAAAGAATGAGACAGGGTCGTCTCCTGCTACGTATTTCTGTAAGGGAACCACTGCTCCTGGGGGTGCGGCCGCTCTTTGCTGTCCTAGCAGAGTGAGGAGCTGGGTTTGTCTTTCTGTAAGCTTGGTGATGTGGTCCGCTTGTTGTTGAATGGCGGCGGTGAATGCGGCCCTGTCATTGTTTGCCTGCTCACTGGACTGTCCAACTGCCCATTCAAGCTTGGCCTGTCCTTCTGACATCTGGGTGAGTATGGCCTCCATCTGTTCAGACGGATAACTCCTATCTGGCTCGCCACTTGTAACCTTTTGGTACAAGGAGGGACAGAGCCAAGATTAAGATATGGGCAAAGATGTTCATTAATAACACAACAGTCAGTTCGGTAAAGTAAAGGGCACTCCGTGGCTGTCCTGGGGGGGCTTTGGTCTCCGCAGTGAACCTCTTCCTGGATTCCTTCTTCCAGCTCGCCCACCGTAAAGCAAAAAAGAAACAAACGTGGCTGTTAATACACAGCTCCTATAGGCAATTGATAGGGGAAGGAGTGTGAGGGAGTACGTTTGTGGGTTTGCACAGCTACCATCACCAATGCGCCGTTCACCCCGAGAGTGCAGTGCAAACAGAGGCTTCACGCTGCTTTTCGCCTCCCTCCTACCCGGTCCCTCCCCGCTTGAACCCGATCAAGGCACGCAAACGGTCACGCACCTGACTTAGCCACGCGTCCTCCTGCGCGTGGCTGGGCGATGAGAGGTATCGTTGGCCTCCTGGCTTTCCCGGGTCGTCCTCTCGCAGCTGCTGACCTTGCTCGGGGATGACTTCCTGCTCCGCCGTGTCGTCGTGGCTCCTCCGGACCTCCAGACCTTCTTTCGGCGAGACCGCTGCAACTCCCGGATACTCTCTGGAGACACCGCTCGCTGGTGCCTCGTTCTCCGGGTCCTTTTCTGCTCCTCTCCTTCCTTCGTTCGTGGCGGCGTTGTCCCTGAACACGAGAGACCTGCCGTCTTCCGCGTCCGCCTTTCTTTCCCCTGAAGCCGCTCCTGATTGGTGCATGTGACTCGGTATCACGGGGGTGGGGCCGGCCGCATCGTAAACAAAGCATGAATTAAAGGGGCCAGTCCAGTCCTGTAGGGGAGAGGAAAAGTCAGTTACAGGACTACAGCCCTCGACCTGCTGACAGGGTTGTTTATTGATCATTGAAGAAATGCCTCTGCCCTTCTTTTCCAATTTATGGGCAGTTGAAAATTGTTCTAAAATGACAATAATAATAATAATAATCCACATTTGTATAGCGCACAATCACCCGTTAGGGTCTCTAGGCGCTGGGGGCCGTCGGGAAGATTAAGCGAGCTATTGCCCAGAGTCACATGGTGCTGGGCTAACCTGCCGCCGGAGCCGGGGATCGAACCGTGGTCCCCAGATTCCAGCGTCAGTCGCCCTGGCCGCGGCGCCACACCTCTCCCTACAATAAAAACGTATTCAACCCTAAAATGTATTCTTTGTTGTAGTACTGGTGTCCTGAAGGAAGAAGCAGAGCTTGACCGTATCTTTACAAGCCTGCTTCATCTAGATAGCAGAGGTTGCATATGTGCTACCTACCTCCTTTGTTCAACAGGACTATTCACTAGTTTTCTAGAGAAAAGGTCACTGCTCATTATTATGGTGTTCTTACTTTCCATGTGATGCATTTTTTGTTTTATCGTTGGATAATGTTATGTATCAATTATTTCACACCATGCTGACAGTCAGATTCTTTTTCGCTAGAAAACCTATATAACATGCAGTTTCTGGGATGTGACCCAAGACTTTTCCTAACTCCCCTTGAAGGCAGAATTCATGTCTTTCTCTTTATTGACTTAATACTTAGATATTTTAAAGACTTTTCTGAGACTTCTACGGAGCATGTACCAAGTACACTGCTTTGTGACTATACTTGCTTTTAAACCATGCAAATATCATGTCTGCCTTCTAGCCCTATGCTAATCCTCATTTATTTATATTTTGAAATTTACTGATTTGAACTGACTAACCATTTTTGCCTTTTGTGATGATTTAGAATCTTAAATAATCCTGCATTGGCTTGACTTTGAACCCTGTCTGGTGTCCAGTTAATTTTCTGACTTCTGCTTTTTATGTATCTGGAGGGGAGTGAATATGTTAGTCCTTCATCTCGATACATCTTTTGAAACTGGGAAATCCTTTGTTAACACCTTGCTTTTCTTCCTTCTTTTCTTTGGCTCCATACGGAGCAAGAGGTTTTATTGGGATGGTGTAAAGGTACATTTTTCACCCAGTACCAAGGACAGTTAAAAAGCACAAGACTTATTAACCATCACAAAGTAGTTCAAGAACTCCATCTACATAACAATTTTTGTCCCATAAGTGTACACAAACTAGCACTAGAATTTAAGGTGCTTTCTTAAAAATGAATCAGACAGTGCTACCTACTTTGTTTTATCCATTATCTGCACAATATTGTAGCAGATGTTAGTCTGGGAAGGAGTGTGCTTAAATCAACAAGACTCTATTCATAGTAAATGGCATAGAAGAAGTCCCAGCAGGAAGAAGTGAGTACAAAGTGTCATCAACGTCTCCTTTTTGCCTTTTTTCACTTACCCTCAGCTTCTTTTCCCCTCAATCTCTTACGATGCCTCGCAACTCTATTTCTCTCCTACCTTTTTCTTTTAATTTACCAGATTCGCTCCTATACCTTCCCCTCTATTACATCATCTTTGTTCCCGTCTATTATGCTTCCCATCTCTTCCTTATGCCTTTGTGATACTTCTCCTTTGTTTTTATTCTGGATGCACTACCCAATTTGTCTCACATCTCTTTTCCCATATATCTTAGCAGTCTCTACTTCCACAGCTTCTATTGTTCCTCTCTTTCGCAATCTCTAACATATTTTCCCCGTCCGTCTCTGAGGCTGTCTCCACTATCCGCTAGATTTCAACCCAACATCATCCCTGCTTTACCTCCCTCCTCTCTATTTCCCCGCCTGTGTCTCTTACAGCGTCACATTAACATTAGGAAGGGGAGAATAACATCATTACCAGGGGTGTGAGTAAGGGGACAAGAGGTAAGCTTCTTTACTCCCTATTTGCTCCCCCCATACAGCTCAAACCACCACGTCCCCTGAATGGGATGGCTGGTGTGCAGTAGGCGGAAGAAAAGTTAATTCATGTGTGCCCCCTCCTTCAGAGAATCAGACTCTTGCATTTGTTGAGGCTGAGGTGTTGAGCTACAGTTAAACTTCTCCCACATAGATTTAAAAAATAATCAAGAAACAGGGCCTTTGAGGAGACAATGCTGCATACCGACACATCCCCCAAACACATATTATGTCCTTTAGGAAGATGGGCATATGAAATGCATCCCTCCTACTATGGACACAACAATTCTTATAAAGGGTGGCTCTGGAACACAGACTGCTTCCAAGCAAGTCAGTTGAGGTCGAGACGTGAAGCCTAAGCGAATTTAGGCCTGAGTCGACCTGAAGTCAATTTTGAGGTGGACGCAACAGAGTGTGAGTAAATCTCCTGAGCATAGCAGATAAAGTAACAAAACAAAGGCTGGGGGGTGTCCATGTACGATGATTCAGAGTCAGTTCAGGCAGTGAGAGGAACTTTAAGCACGTCTGGACCTCCCACAACAGCTTAATAGAGGCCACAGGGATCCATTAAGTCATGGTGAGAGCGGAGCTCCCAACCTGTCTCGCAGTTCTCGCTTCCGACCTCGAGGTCACAAGATCCCAAGAGGTCACCAGAATAGGTGAGGTAAGGTGATGGGGCGGACACCGTGCAGCAATGGCACGAACAGTTGGAGAGCGCTCTGGGGCGCCAGCAGGGAGCGCATCGAGAGGCTGCTGTGCCTCAATATGGACTGCTGGGAACCCCTTGGGAGGACAGCAGCCCGCCAGCATACTATGTGAGAGTATCGCGGGCAAGGCAGATGACAGCGGGCGGGGCATGCATGCAGCAGATCCTACCATGGGAAAATCGGCAGAGTCAGCCAGGATACTTGGGAAACCAGGCCGCTGCGGTGTGAGTCACTCCTGTGCCGAGATGGTCATCAAAGGCAGGGATTCATAGTACCGGGCAAGACAAAGTGGTCACGGGAGCTCCTGCAACTTCCGAGGAGAACCAAGAATTGCTGGTGAGAGATCGATTTATTCTTCTTTCTAGTTGCGCTACTGGTTACACAAATTTGGTAGATGGCAGAGTATTTGCTGAATATTTAAAAGGTAATGATCCCGACCCAGGGAGCTTAATGATCCCGACCCTGGGAGCTTCTTTGTCTAGCTCTGGTGGAGACGCATACCCACTCAGGGATACCCAGCATTGCTGCATGAGTCCTTCTTTCCACCTCTGCCCAAGCAAAATTGTCAAGGTCATTGTCCAGTAGACACTCCACTGAGATGGCAGGGGACACAGCTACTTTCTTAGGGCCACCTCTGCCCACTCAAAGTCTGCCACAGCAATGGGATGTGACTTTGTTACATTGTCAGAGTTCAAAATCTTTTGCGCTTCATCTTGTAGAATCTGGCTTAGAAAAAACAGCTTGGCCATGATTATGGTGGCACCTGTATCCCTCAAGGCTTGGATTTCTACCCCATTGATTCTTGGCCACTGCCTGTACTTTACAATACTGGCAGGCCAGTGAGGCAAGGGTTCAATGTCCTCACAACCCAGGGAAACTAATGTGGTGGCAGTGCAACCCATGTAATCCCCAGCACAAACTTCCACTCTAATCACTACACTGGCAATTCCCTTAGAAATATCACAAGTGGGTGATTTCTTTGTGTGAGTAGGATCTCCCTTCTTGTGACCTGGCTGTCTACAGTCATAGCACACCCTAGGCTTTGATGGGTCAAACTGCGTTCCCTAATACCCCCTCCCCGTTTGGAATTGGGATGTGGCTCTGGGCTCTCCACCTTAGGCATCTTTTGGGACCTCTTTAGGATTCACATTCTTTCTAAACTTGCCCCCATCCTTGCGAGGGAGGCAAGTCCTATCTTTTGGTTTCACCTCCTTGGGACTTCTTTGATATTCTAGTGCACACCCACTCATCAGCTATCTTCCCCAGATACCTAAGGCTAGATAGCTCAGAGTCTACAGGATGCTGGTGTTAAACTTCTCTAAGGTACAATTTGTAAGGATATGCTCTTTTACCACTAAATTGTATTTGTCCTCATCAGTATCAACCTTGTTACCCTTAATCCAGCCCTCCAGTGACTTCACAGAGGAACACACTTCATCTACCCATGTCTGTGTTGCTACCTAGTGTATGCTCCTACATTTTTGTCTATACTCCTTAGGGGTAGGACAAAATAATTCAATGAGTGCCTCCTTCCTGTGGGCGTAAGACTGTGCCACCTCAACTTCTACGGTAAGCAATATATCTCTCCCTACTGTAGGTATCAGTTCCCATAGTAAAGACCCCCAGCATTGTGCACTCACCCTCCTCATCCTAAGAGCTCTCTCATAGGATGTTAGCCCCTTGTCTATGTCATTCTCCTCTCTGTATTTAAGAACAATTCCATTGGGCAACCTGTGATCATAGGCACCACCTATTATTACCTCTGCTTCTCCGCTTCCACCACTCTCCTGGGGTCTCATCCCCAGCTTGGCGCTCCTCTCTTCTAGGGCCAATTTCTGGATCTCCAAGAGGCTTAGATGGAATGTTGGGCCTTGTGGTCTCCTCATCAAAGAAGAGCTTCTGTCATTCCCAGATAAGTAGTTACCTCTTGATCTAATGGTGGGGACTTCACTCTCATTCCCATCTATTTCCTGGTCCTCAAACTCTGCTTCACCCCTTTCATCGCCACTATCAGTGTGGGTAAACTCCTCTTCCCAGTTGGATCTGGGCCCTCCTTGATTCTTCCCAAGCTTTGAGGACCTTATGAGGATCGTCCTTGGATGCAGTATTTCCAGGTTGAATTTTCCTCTCCCTGCACAGGGATCTCATAGTACTAGTCCTAAGTGTGGGTAGGGTAGCCAAGTTGCTGTCCCTGCTCTCGATCTTTGAAGACTTTTTGTAGAAAACTTTTCAATTTACTCTGACCTGTCTCCTAAATAACAGGTGTCTTTGGAATTTTACAGAGCTTGGCAAACTCAAGACCATTTTCTCAATGTCGACTTAGAAGTCTCTTATCAGTGGTTATCAACGTATTCATTATCCGGTACAGCTAAACACAAGTTCTGTATCCCACCACTAGGCCACCCATGTGAGGATCTGGGTGTACTATATGATATGGCTGTGGGACCTTATCGTGGAGTACACTCACAGACACCATCTTGCATCCAGTCAGTATTGTTTACTCAACCTTAAGCTCAACCCTGGGTAGCTGTGGCTAAAAGCAGAAAGACTCGGCAAAGGAACTTAGTGTAAAGGATTTAACAGCGCCAAACAACAGAATAAGAAAGTCACACACCAATAAAAAGACACAACAACAATTTATAAAAATGCAGCATATTTATAGGACTTGTTCGAGACACTGATCATCAAAATTCCCCGGAGAGTTCCAGAGATAGAGATTTTAGAATTCTTTATCACTTTTGAATACAACCTCAAACAAGCACTGGCATATGTAAAGTTAGAAAACGTTTTTTAAAGTTTGTGCGAGTACTCCGGCACAACTTTGGTGACCAAATCCAGCAGAAATAAGGTCTAGGGGACCAGAAAGAATACTTTGGACAGTTACCTGGCCACCAGACTGTTTTTGAAGCAAGGTCCAAACTTTACAGGAAAACCGCCATAGAAGTCAATGTAGTGGTCCTGATGCTGAGGGATGCAGATAAAGATTCTCAAAAAGATGCCCCCGTTGTTGTGCAGTTGACAGGGGAGTCTCGTTGGTGGTTCCTCTGCCCACTGGTGATGTGGGGTGACTTTGGCATTTGAGATCAGGGTCCCTCGAAGTCTTCTACGTTGCAGTAGCTGGACAGTCGATGCTGTACTACTGGTTACACTGGACCGCAGTTGGATGCAAACTCTTTGGTGGGGGCTAGTGTCCCTTCGGAATGATGAATCAGACTTTGGACAGCACTCCCGGGTCCGCCAGACTCAGTTGCATTTTTTGGTTATTTCAGATCTGTCCTCTGTTGTTCTCGGTGATTGGTTGCAGCAAAACATCTGTGGTGGCTACCACTTTGTCCATTTGGGCTCATTCAGCTCTTATTGCCCTTAAACTGGTTCCAGGAGATCAGCCGACTGATCCTCTGAGTCACCGGTCTTAGTGGATCTGGAAAACCGACTTTTCCTGGATCAGGAGTCGCATCCACAGTACCAGTCTCGCTAGCCCAAAAGTGTAGCAGGTGCAGTCCTCTCGATGATACAGCCTTTCTTTGCATGGTCCAATGGCAGTAGGGCAGTCCAACGTGAACTGAGGGGCAGGGTGCCTGGTGTGCCCTACTTATCCCAAGAAAGTTTCTGGAGGGGACCCAGCAGTCACTAGCTAGTGGACTACTGGGTCCCCTCCTTCTAACGACAAAGTTCCTGTGAAGTGTGGCACCTGGCTATGCCCAAAATGCCCTATTCTTACTGCTTACAAGATGGCATGACTCTTCTTCGGTCATCAGAGCACGGTAGCCCACCCTAGAGGTGTGGCGACCAGTGGGCTACACACCCATGGGAAAACCGGTTTGGACACAGGTTTCCCTCCCTTAGCTCGGTCTCCTAATTGTCTGCAGGAACAAAAGGCATCCTGCTCAGGGATGTTGTCACAAGCCGCCCTTCAAAGGCCTCTTCACCTTTGAAGCCTGCCTTTTGGGCTAACACCCTGAGTGGCCATCCTGGGAGAGGAGGTGACACCTCAGTCTGAGGCAACTGCTTTTGTTCCCGGGTCTAGGAGTGATTCACACATCTTCCTATGCTGTCAGAAACCTGTCTATCTGTCAATGCCTTTGTGAGGTCACAGTACTAGCAGAGTGCAGAATGGCAACTTTCTAAAAGAGGCTTAATATTAATAGTGCCTTTAAATCTGGTCTGGCCCATAAATGGCTGTAGTCCCCGCATAGGATTTATTCTGGTTCTTCCATTTGCACTGTTCAGATTTGGCAACATCAATCCTTGCATCCCACTGTGCAAACAAATCCTATTTTTATGGGTGTCTGACTGACTGACTGAAGTACTTATAAAGCGCTCGAATGCCGAGGCGTCTTGGCGCTAGAGTGGCTAAGGAGAGCAGTGAGAGCCGATCTTAATGCGAAGAGAAGAGCCAGGTTTTCAGTGCCTTTCTAAAACATAGTTTAGACTTTTGTGAGCGCAGTGCAGGGGGCAGAGAATTCCAGAGTCTGGAAGCTTGGTAGGAGAACGACCTGCCACCCCATCGCATTCTTCTTATTTTAGGTTGGCATATTAGATCATGATTGGCTGATCTCAGCGTACGCGAAGGCATATATCGAGGGAGAAGTTTGGGAAAGTCGTCTGGTCCCATACCGTGCAAGGATTTGTGTCTGCCATAGTATTGCCACCCCCCAGTGGTACACACATATATGTTTATCGCATTGTTGTTTTTGATTTGTAGGGCTGCTGCTATGGGTTGGTACGGGCTTTTTGGTGCCTGGTGTGGGCGGGGGCAGGGGACGTGGGGGTCTCTTCAGAATGTTCTTAATAATGCTTATTGTTTTCCTAATCCCTACTCAATCCGCAATGGTCGCTATGTATCCATATTTTCTAGTTACACATGTCACATCTCATTGTTCATGTACAACTCCCTGAGTCCAACTACTTACCTCTTACGCTCCTGAACCGAAACAAAAGGGGTCTTAACGATCGACGCAAGGGCAAACAGGTCTTGCAATACATTGCCCGGCATGGTGCCACATAGCTTTACTTCAGGAAATGCACGTTCCCTCAGAGAGGGTACCATCATATGCAGCTACTTGGTACTCACTCCGCTTCTTTTCCAACCATAGTTCCTACTCTCGAAGGGTTTGTACCCTCATTCATAAAAATGAACCATTCAGGTAGATCGCCTCCGTCGCAGATGACGGTGGTTACTATGTCCTAGTTGCTGGTGTTCTGGCGGGTCACTCAGTCCTACTGGCCAACATCTATGCTCCCAATGTAGATTCCCCAGAGTTTTCCTTGTTCCTTTCTGCCCAAATTGGACGGCTGGATTTAGACAATGTTTTAGTAGCCGGAGACCCTGCCACTGACACCACAGCACCAACACCGACCACTAAACGCAGACCACTCCATGTACTCCATAACGTCTGTGATACACACCTACTGCACGGTGCCTGGCACCTAAAACGCACCTCGACCTGGGATTCACGTACTACTCGGCCACACATAATGCGTAGTCACACATCGTTTACCGCCTTCTCTCTACTATCCTATGTCCATGGTTGCTTTCCACTCAACATCTCTCTTGCACACTATCCGATCATTCTCTGGTTCCAGTTCTTCTTAGTATTCCTTTTGGTGGAGGTCGGGAAGGACAGTGGCAAATCCCTTCTTTGCCATTACAGGATGAACTTTTCCGTTCTAACTTGCTGTCTGCCGTTTTGGAATACTTCCAGCTCAATTAAGGTACAGTGGCCTCTCATTCCACCCTTTGGGAGGCGTTCAAAGCATATATCACGGGCATCTGCATCTCAATGCATTCTGGGGTCCTCTGGGACTTAAGTATGAGCATTGGGCAACTCGAGTGGGTACTGGCTGACCTAGATCGCCAAACATCGTTTGGTACTGCACCACCCGATACTATAGCCAGAGCGGCCTTCTTAACTAAGTACCCCGACCTGGGTGAATGGGAAGTTCTTTGTTTGGGTAAACACGCTCGGTCATGCAGATATTGGGAGGGTGAGTGCCCTGGGCGTACATTGGCCTACCTACTTCATCCCACTTGGGGCAAATCGTATAATAGCCCAGCTGAGCATTGACGGGGGTAAAAGATCACCCCCAATGAGGATGCATTGGACACCATTCATCTTTACACCTCCCGCCTACAGGTGACACTGCAAACCAGGCAACATACCTGGAGGAGGTGTCCATGGTTTGATCTCTAATTCCCAACGTCAATTTGTCAGTAAACCTTTATCTTGTGAGAAAATAATTCAGCCCATAGACTCCATCAATGGCTCCAAGACCCCCGCACAAGATGGCTACAAGGGCGAGTTCTATAAACATTTTAAACATATACTGGTGCCAAAACGACTTCCGGTTTATGAAGAATTCCTCCAGACGGCACAATACCCCCATCCATGCGTGAGTCTGTCATAACTCTCCTTCCTAAACCCGTCAAGGACCCCTTACACTGATGCTCTTACATACCACTGTCACTCCTCAATCTGGACAGTAATAAATATTGGAGAAGTTTTTCTCCAATCATTTTTCGTTACTGATGGACCAGATCATCTCTCCTGACCAATAGGGATTTATCCCCCACCGCTCAACATCACTGAATCTGAGGGCAGTATT
This sequence comes from Lissotriton helveticus, assembly GCF_964261635.1. NCBI lineage: Eukaryota > Metazoa > Chordata > Amphibia > Caudata > Salamandridae > Lissotriton > Lissotriton helveticus. Next base: position 1,053,242,595 of record NC_136067.1, read on the forward strand.
CTCAGTACTCCGCAGAATTTCTCCAGATACACCTGCCACGATCCGCTCTTAGACGCTGAGAAGGCATCTGACTTCTTCAACTGGCCCTTCCTTTGCGCCGTCATTTGCAATCTGGACGTACCCTTTGGTTTCTCTCCTTTTTTAAACCTCCTATTTGCACCACACCCACTGCATGTCTTACGGTCAATGGCTCACTCACAGCTCCTTTCTCTATAACGCGGACCACCTGTCAGGGATGTCCACTGTACCCTTTACTTTTCAAAATTGCACTAGACCCTTTAGTCGGACACCTCCATATGAGTCACATACACCGTGGCTTCCAATTCAAGCCAAGCCCCCTCATTATCTCCCTCTATGCAGATGACATTCTACTCATTATCCGTCGCCCGGAGGAGAACCTGACCCTAATTTTGAACAAACTGACATGCTTTGGGACCCTATTTGGTCTCCAAATCAACTGGTTCAAGTCTGACTTTTTTCCTGTAATCCCTGCTACAAAGCGGATCACTTGTAATTACCCATTGACCTGATGCAATAGGCCGGTTAAATATCTTGGTGTTATAATCCATCCGAATAAGGAACAGGATATAAGGCTTAGCTATGGCTCCGCCATTGACACAATGTTGACACAAATTGATAGGTGGATTTGGTTGCCTCTTTCAATGGCTAGCAAGATTGAGATTATAAAAAAATGGTGATCCTTCCTCGTTTTCTCTACCTGTTCCTCAGCATTCCCATACCACTCACAAATGTGTTCTTTTTCACCATACGTGGTTTACTCCTTAAACTCATCTGGGCCGGTCTGAGGCCCCATGTCAGTTGGGACACATTAGTGCTCCCCTACGAGAGAGGGGGGTGTGGAGTGCCCAATCTTCAGTTTTATCACTTGGCTGCACAATGCCAATGAGCTCACCACTGGAACCAAGCAGATGCCCAGCTACTGTACACAAAACCTGAGACAGATCTCGCTTCCCGACTTCACTTGCTTCCATCCTACTGAAAGGGATCCTCTTGGACCTCACAGATGTTCAAACCCTGTCTACCATCTGCAGGGGTGTGGAGGAAACTCCAGCTTCTCCTAGGTGGCTCTCTCCTGTACTCCCCAGCCTTGATACTGGCGGACAACCCATGGTTTCCCATTACCTGCAAAGCTTTGGTAAAGCCCACTTTGTCAATGGGTCGGCCTCCACACGTTTGGTGACCTCTTTATGGAGGGGCATGCACTAACACACTCCACAGACCTACGCTTTAGTGCTGCCTCATTCACTGACAGTTTAATTATGCACTGCATCCACAATGCGTTAAGATCCGCCATATTTACCTATCAACTAGCTCTAGGTGAGTTCACTCCCGACGCTAGTAATTACCGATCCTAATGGGGTATGATTGGTGTACAAACTATATTGTGCTAGTATGGCACTGCTCCCAGCTCATGATGAGAAACTCATGTCATTCTGGGAGAGGGACCTTAGGAATCCCAAAACAGATAAAATATAGGCTGTGTGCTGTGCCCTAATTCAACTGGTGTATCCAACCATCAGCACAAACTTCTGTATTTCACATTTTTGCGGCACACTTACATTACCCCCTCTGATTAACACAAATATGACCGTTCACACTCCTCAGACTGCCCTAAATGCCATAGTCCTGATACAAATTTTCTCCACATGGCCTGGTCATGCAGCCATATAGCGCATTATTGAGGAGAGAGTTTCGGCAGATTATCCTGAATGCTGGAGACTGATCTGGGTGCGGACCCAGTACTGGCTCTGCTGGGCTATGTTCTAGGTCTTCCAAAAAAACACTAGCCAACTTACTGCCATTCCTCTCCTCCTGGCCAAACTCGATGTCGCAATACACTGGGTAAGTGCCTGCCCCACACAGCTTCCAACTGGCTTAGCGGTATGTCATACTGCAACATCACCAGTGAACTATATGCATCTCTTTAACCCCGACTTCTAGAGTGAAAGATATTTGGTAACAACTACGCACCTACTTAATGTCGCTCACAGCTCAGTTGCAAGAGCCCCACTCAGATGCGTCAAGCTTCCCCTTCTACTCAATCCCCTTTTTTCTGTAGGTTCATGACCCTTTGTACCCCCCTCCTCCCACAACACCTCCATGCACGCCAGATTGACCGGAGAGACTGCCCTCACTGACCTATTTCCCCCACCTTCCCCTCCCTTGCCCAGTTCACATTTCTTTCCCCCTCTTGTGTGGCATTCTTCAGCAGAGGGTGGGAGTTAACCCTTCTTCTTTTATGTTTTTTAGACGGACCATATGGCATCAAAGACCTTTTTCTATTAACGTCTCCTTTGTTGTGTAGATTACTTGTTGCAAAATAGATGGCATATGTTGGCTAAACTGTAAACCATTGACTCTGCTTATTTTCAAAAGATGGGCATTTACATTTCATCATTATTTTGATATTGATATGTTTATATGCCTATGTCATGTCTAATATTTTTTTTATAAATAAAAAGTTTTTTTTTATTTGGCCTGGGCAGCAGGTGGGATTAAATGTCCCAATTAATCTGATGCCTTACTTGACTTTCTTAGGTGGTTCCATTCAGGAGTTAGACCGGTTTGAGTGGCAACAGTTTTACCTTGTGTTAGCCAATGGGGTGCCCAACCTTTCCACTGCAAAACGACAATTCGGAAGTGCTGCTTCTAAGACATATAGGAAATTATATATCTTGCTTAGTAACATATACCTCCCTGACATAGGACTCTATAGGCCTTCCTTAGGGGAGCCTTACATGCATCACTTATGGGAAGTTGTGGTTTTGCCATTAGGTGTAACCTCAAAGTCGAACTGCCAGTTTTCCGCACTGTCCTGTCAGTGTGCAGTGGCAGACTGGGGTCCATTTTTTCTCTGTCACAAGCAGAGTGGCAGCCCTGTGTGAGCACTCTGTCTTACAAGCCATGTGTACCATATACTAGGGACTTCTAAGTAAGTCAATACTTGCTAGTTAGATACACTGCAGAGGTCTGTGTGTGTAACCAGAGAACCATTAAATGGAGTCCTGGACGGTGCAGTGGAGAATAGTGACTTACATATGTTTATTGCTGCGAGGTCCCAGTCTGAGACAAAAAGCACTGTCAATATGTAAGTTGTTATTTTAAACTTGCTAAAAACAATATGAGGTAGACTGCTGCAAATTGTGCAAAAAAGTTTAAAATGAAGTGCTTCCAAAATAAAGATTTTAGTAAGACCAGACTGCATGAACAGCATTTTTTTATAGCAGTGTTTAAAGAGCCCACACTTCACAGCTCAGCGGGTAACTCCCTTAAAATTCCACTCCAAAAGAATAAATCTGTGTCATCAGAAGCTTCTAGCGACTCCATCAATTAAAGCCAAAAGCGGCATCCAAACACCATCAACATTTTCAGATTAACCTGTTGTGCACATTTACATGTATTCTAGACACGCAGGCACCCTGTCAAGAAGGCTTGTGTCTGCCCCTCCCTTGGTTTCATGGCACAGGAAACTCCATGCATTTACACTTCAGATTACACACTTGCCTTGTCACAAAATAGCAGTTTTTCTCAAATTAAAAAAGTGTGGGCAGGTCGTGCCCCTCAGATCCCGCGAACTTCCACCACTGAACTGCACTAACCAGAAAGGTCTATTAAGGATGAGTACTCACATTAGGTGCCACTTGCTGAGACATTTCTTGGTTTACTTTGCAATCTCCAGTTGAAATTTCTGTGTCTGAACTGATAGGAAGAGGACGGGAAGGAACAAGGTTGACCGAAAACAAGTCTTCCTGCGAACACCACAATACAGCGCTCGACACGCACTGCGCCTTCTTTCCCTTACATAAACGCACTGAGGAATCCTGCCACCTAGGAACGCTTCACCAGTACGAGAAAGTGTGAACTTTACTCTAGTGACTGCCAATGCCCACAGAAGGGTCACTACTTGTGCCGCATGCTCAGTAGCACTGTCAGGCTGGGTGCTTCTGAGCATGCTCAGTAGATGTATCACGCATCTGCACATGTTCAGTAAGGAAGTAATTCCATCGCGCGTGCAGATCAGTCTTTCCTACTTCGCGCATGCGCAGCAAACTAACTTCCGGGATCACAAACCAGGTCGGTCGGATGTCTTCCTAGGAAACGAGTTGTGTGTCAGTCTCCTCTCCAAAGCGTAAACCATTTGAGAAATGTTCCACCTTGAGTCAGATAAGGTATGTAGGAACTCTTCTGCATGCACCTGTGTCACGTGGAACTGTGTGGCGGTTCCATTGACCATGTATGACACTTAAAGTGGGCCTTTATCATAAGCAGAAAGTGTTGCAATTCTTAGAGCACAAGGCCTGCATTTTGTTTAGATTTATAATTAAACTACAAGTAGTTGGTGTCAGTGGCATATGAAGAAGTGACTGGATGAATTTAACACATCTGACATGAGACAACAGTGTAAGTCAAATGTCGTCAGCCTACTGTTGTATCTTGAGTCTTCCTGCTGCTCAGCTAGAATGCATGTGATGTGGAATGTTGGATGAATGGAATGTTAGTGGTTTGTGAATGTCCGTTGGGTGAGGGCTGAGCAGCAGGACAGCTGCTCCTGATGGGTTCATCTTTATATCTTAACAACTTATCTTAAATAAAGTAACTAGAATAATCTACTTTGAAGTATCCATCTCCTTTCTGAATACATCATTTGGCGATTGTGTGAAAAGAATGAAAAATTGTCTAGCAGACGCGACAAAGAATTTTCAATTCTATTAAGGACACGGAGGCGAGGATTATGCTTCTCTTTACTTTACTGACATAAACAGCAGCCAATAAAAACTTTAAACTGGCATGACCCCGGAAGGACAACCCCCTCCAACAGTCTGCACCAATCAGTCTCAAGTCCCTTGTATAACTGTCCATGCACATAATACGACCTCCTCTTTCTTTGCGAATACATCATCCGTCCAACGTGACCGGAGGCCAACATGGCAACTATCGCATCCAACGTCGAGGAAACCATCCGCTGCATAACTGCAAACAATCCAGATCATAGGCAGGTCGACTCAAGTCTGCTTCTGTTGATCACCTGAAACAAGAATATATGTCGTAATGGCTATTCCTCAAACTGGAAATACAATCAAGCCATCATAAACATTCGGGTGGGTACAGTACATCATAAAATCATTCAATAATGCAGGACATTACAAGTCTGCAAGCCCGGGTGGGATAATCCTCGCCTCCGTGTCCTTAATAGAATTGAAAATTCTTTGTCGCGTCTGCTAGACAATTTTTCATTCTATGTCAGTCCACGGAGGCTCAGATTATGCTAGTTTAAAGTTTCTCCACCACCACTGAGGCTACATCCACAATAGGCTTATGATAAAATGTCTTGAATGTGGATTCAGAAGACCAATCTGCCGCAGTCATAATATCCTGAAGCCGAGAACCAGCCCCAAATGACTTAGATGCCATAGCACCCCTCACAGAATGAGCTCCAAATTTAGAGGTATCAATACCGGCAAGGTCCAACAACCAGGTAACCCACCTGGCCAGAGTCGCACAGGCGACTGGGCGGAAAGGCCTCTGCAAGGAAATTAACAATTGGCCAAAACCAGTCCTAAACTCTCTAGTACAATCCTCATATACCTTCAGACATTGAACAACACACAATTTACTGTGATGAGGAAAAGCAGGATAAGCAATACATTTGGTATGCGTCTTAGTACGTTTAGAAATCGTAAAAGAAACTCCCGAGGGAGTGAATACTCTACCTGCCAAATCCAAGGCGCGAATATCCGATACTCGCCTGCACGAGATCAAACAGAGCAAAAGTGTAAGCTTCGCCGAGAGCTGCTTGCGAGACAGCCCCTCATTAGCCGGCCAGGTCGTCAAAAAACGAAGGACCACAGACACGTCCCAAAGTTCAGTGTACCGTGGCTGAGGAGGATTCACCAGGCGAATCCCCCTAACTACTTTACAAACCAGGGGATGCTCCCCCACCGGCTTGCCCTCAACATGCGGATGTCCCGCCGAAATAGCCGACCTGAAATTATTCACCGATCTGTAAGCCATTCCTGACCGCGCCAATTCAGAGAGAAAGTTCACTATCACAGTGATATCGGATCCCATTGGATCACCCTGTCGTTCAGCACACCAACCGACCCACCGTCTCCAAGCTGACTCATATCGCTTGTGAGTGGAAGGTGCCCATGCCTGAGATAAGAAAAAGATAGCGTCTTGCGAAACTCCCGGCATTTGCCAACGGCGCCGGAAAGTCTCCATGCCATAAGAGACAACTGCTCCTGAAGGACAAGCGGATGGTAAAGACCCACCGGGTCCGTCAGAAGATCCGGGAACGACGAGATCCGCACCGGCGATGCACAGGCGAGACTCATCGCTTCTGGGAACCACGCTTGCGCCTTCCAGCACGGGGAGATCAATATCATCTCCGCCTTCTGCCTCCGAACCTGAGCCAGAACCCTCGGGATCATAATAAATGGAGGAAACGCATATAGAATGCCCGTCGTCCATGACTGAAGAAAGGCGTCCGAGCTGATCGCCAACGGATCCGGCCGCCAACTGTAAAACTGGGGCACTTGTCTGTTGAGCCGCGAGGCAAACAGATCCACCACACACGGACCCCATTTGTGATCCAGTGCTCTGAAGATCCGGGGGTGCAACCTCCAATCGCTGGCATCTCTCAAGTATCGAGAGTTCCAATCCGCCGTCACATTGGCGGATCCCGGTATATACTCCGCCGTCACCGAAATTTGATGGGCCAGGCAATAATGCCAAAAGTCCTTGGCTATCTCCGCAAGGAGACGCGACCTGGTGCCTCCCAGGCGATTTATGTAGCGTACCGCGGACACATTGTCCATGCGGAGGAGAATACAGCACGAAACTCCCTGAGGGGACAGAGTGCGGATCGCAAAAGAACCCGCCAGGAGTTCCAGACAGTTGATGTGGAGACTCAACTCCTCGCGGGACCACCGGCCCCCGGTCTCCACCGAGCCGCAACGGGCTCCCCAGCCCCACCGGCTGGCATCCGACTCTATCACCACTTCCGGGGTGGCCGCGAAAATGGCTCTGCCGTTCCACGCATCCATATGCTCCAACCACCAGTTTATCTCCGTACGTGCCTCCGCAGAAAGAGAAATCTGTTGGGCATAGGTCAGGCCCTTGCGCAAATGCAAGGCCTTCAAACGCTGCAGGGCCCTGTAATGCAAAGGACCCGGAAAGATCGCCTGGATCGAAGAAGCCAGAAGCCCTACCAGGCGTGCCAACGTCCTCAAGGAGATTGTCGGAGAGGCAAGCGCTCTCCTCAACTCCTTCCTCACCGCCACCCTCTTCTTGAGGGGCAAGAGTAATTGAGCTTTCACCGAGTCCACCTGGAAACCCAGGAACTCCATCACCTGAGAAGGCTGCAAGATCGACTTCTGAATGTTCAGGAGGAAACCCAAGTCCTGAAGGAGGTGGATCGTCCACGACAGATGGAGCGACACCACCTCCGGTGACTGACCTAAGATCAAGATGTCGTCGAGGTAAATAATGAGGCGAACACCCCGTTCCCTCAACCTCTGCACGATGGGTTTCATCAGCTTGGTGAAACACCAAGGGGCGGACGACAGTCCAAAGGGCATGGCGGAAAATTCGAACCACCGATCGCGCCATTGAAACTGCAGGAACCGCCTGTGTGGAGGATAGATGGCCACTGCTAAATAGGCGTCCTTTAAATCCAGACGCACCATCCAATCCTGCTCCAATAGTATATCTCTCAGGAGGTGTATCCCCTCCATTTTGAAGTGTCGATAAACGACCCAGCCATTGAACTCCTTGAGATTCAACACCAGTCGATACCCTTGGTCCTTCTTCGGGACCACAAAGACGGTGCTGACGAAGCCTAGCTCGTGTGGGGAGGATTCCACAATCGCCCCCTTCTGGATCAAGGAGCATATCTCTGCGTCGATGAAACTCTGCTCTGTTTGGGAAAAACACAGTGGACCTGGTCTCCGCCGCTGCATCGGGGAGGCATAAAATTCTATGTGGAAACCCTGTACCGTTTGCAACACCCAAGGGTCGTTCGTGAGCTGGCGCCACCTGTGGAGAAAAAGTGACAGTCTGCCCCCCACCATATGCTCTGATGGGCATAGAAGTCGTACCTGAATAGGAGTAGTCTCCTGAGTTCGCCTGTTGTCCACGATAGTTTCCTCTTTGCCCCTTGCCACGACCTCCTCTATCACGGGAGGGGTAGAAGTTGGGGCGTCGATTACCTCTGCCTCTCTGCTCTGCTCCACGTGAGGTCTGTGCATAACCTCGGCCGGACCCTCGACCTCTTGGGCGTCCGGCCCTATCAAAAACACCACCATGGAGAACCCTCTTGATGTTGGACTGGGCCTTGTCCAATGCGGAGAAGGTGGCAACATATTTGCCCATCTCCCTGACAAATTTGTCTCCGAATAGCATACCATTAGCTAGGACACCAGGTTCGGAAGGGGCCATCTCCGCCAGCTGGGAGTCAAGTCTCATAAGAAAAGAGCGCCTCCGCTCTGTAGACACGGCCACATTCGCATTACCTAAAAAGCACATGGCACGCTGTGCCCATTCCAGAACCTCCGACACATCCAGCGGCACATTCCTATCTTTGGCTATCACTGCCGCGTCCAGAATCTTCGTTAGGGGACCGGTGACATCCAACATTTTGTCTTGGACACCTCTCCATGCTCTATCCAGCCCCTTCTTTGGATCCTTCGCAAACTTGCGCATAAACGCCGCCATTGTGGGATCTAAATCCGGTGTGTCAGCCACCTTCCCTGTCAAGGATGGCCTGGGGCATTCGGAGCGCAACGTGGCCCTCACTCCATTATCGAAACCCTGACGCAGGTTGTTGCTCACATATTGTGCCACCTCAGGGCACGGTATCCACTCAGTGGACCGAGGGTGCACAATATTGTTTGGGTTAAAAAGAAGATTCCTGGGTACCTGACCATCGTCCGCCTTTTGGGTGTGCTTCACCTTTCTAGATCTCTTTCTGGGGGCCACTGATTCCACCTCCGAATCAGATGAATCCGGCGGAGTCGGGGAAGAGTCCCCAGACGTGTCATTCGCCATTGAGCCATGGTCCTTCAGGACATTCCTGGCCATTCGGGCCAACACCTGGGCCGAGGACTGAGAAGAGGTACCGCCCTTCCCGGCAGATTTGAACTTTCTCTTTCCGTAATTTTTAAGGGGCTTAGCAAAGGGCTTAAGAGCCTGGACTAGTGCAGTCTTCACTGACCCTTGGACGTGGGAATCCAGGGCCTCTACCAAATTCTCCTCCAAATGCTCCTCTTGTGGCTCATAGTCTACATATTCATCATATTCTGCCCACTGGTTATCCTCCTCGGCGTAGTACGCCATAGCTCTGAAGCAGGGAGGTGTGGAGGAGCTTCAAGGGGGGGAGTAGCCCAGGGGAGCCTCCAACACACACACAAACTCAAACAACCAAAATCACTACAGGCAATGAGGCTGAATATTAGGTGGAAGGAGACCCCTATTTTGCACACTGTAAGCTCCCCTAGAGCAGAGCTCTAATGCGGATGCGCTCCGTTTAGCGTTCTACTGAGGCCAGGATTGATGCAGTCTGAAAGCGCGATGCGTGAGGAGCCGGTAAAGTGAAAAACGAAAGTCGGCTCCTCGCGCATGCGCAGTGCGTGTGGGGGCCGGGCTCGACCGCCTCCTGCGCGCGAGCGTCTCGCGTCTGCCTCCTCCTGCTCCACCGCCCCCTACCGGTACACCGCCAGTCGCGCTACGCGCTGACAGCAGAAAACGCCCGTGCGGGCCAATAAACAAGAAAACGTTGAAAAAGTCAATAATCACAAAGTCACCAAAACACCTCAACCCCGAGCGGAGGTCCGCTCAGCACATACCATCACTGACGCGCGCGCGCGCCGTCTACAACCACCGCCCTTACACACATTACCCCCAAGAAAGAAGTAAAATAGAAGGGCACTTAACTCGCTGCTGCAGCAGCAAAGAAAGAGGAGGTCGTATTATGTGCATGGACAGTTATACAAGGGACTTGAGACTGATTGGTGCAGACTGTTGGAGGGGGTTGTCCTTCCGGGGTCATGCCAGTTTAAAGTTTTTATTGGCTGCTGTTTATGTCAGTAAAGTAAAGAGAAGCATAATCTGAGCCTCCGTGGACTGACATAGAATCTACGCGTGCAACTTAGAAGAAGCTCATTTATTAACGAGAAATGGACTTAAAAAAAAAGTAGTGAAGTCCAAGCTGGTTGAGACTGAAACCGGAGATGTATGAAAAAAAAAGAAGAAAAAGAAATCTGGAGGTAAATGACTTTTAATTCTAACTAAGAATATTTGTATAACGCTGCCTTGCACTCAAACCCCATCAGTGACCTTGCCATCAGTCGCCCGTTAACCCAAGTGTGCCAGATCCATTAGCGTTAACCAAGCAATACATTACAGCTGATGTGTGGTTCTGTTGAGATTCGTTGAAAAAGAATTAAGCCACAGTGTGAAGTTCTTTCTTTCCTACCGGCGTGTTTTGCTTTGTAGTTCGGGGGCAAATTATCGAGCCTCGGTGTGAAATGTTCACTATGTTATGGCAGCTGATTGCTTTAAGGCGGAGATCGGGCCTGTGTGCTGTCTTCTTTGTTGGAAACAGATTATGCTCAACAGCGGATATCTGTTGTGAACGGACTGAAATACTTTGGGACATTTAGATCAGAAGCAAATTCGATCTTACATTGATGAATAAAAGCGTGTTTGAAGAGCGAGGAGATCTTAGTCTACGTTGTGGTGATTGTGTCGAGTACTTTAAAAAGTTTTTTTTGGGGAATGTTAAAAAAAAAAGAATAAGATACAAAATTTAAGAACATTTTGGAGTTGGATTCATGGCAAGCTAACGGTTACAGTTATATTTAAAAGATGTTTGCACGAGACTGTCAAAACTTCAACTGGTTTACCTTCGGCGTCATCCCCTGTGACGACTCATCACTCCATTCACGGAAGACTAATGTGCGGCGTTTGTGGTGCTTGGTCGTGCCGTGAACCAACCGGCACGACGTTGATATGCGTGCCTCCATTTTGGAAATGGATATTCCAAGATTTGTCGACAGAGTGGTATCAAGAGGAGGATTTAAGTGAATGACGCTGCACTGTGAAGTATACCAAGTACTGGAATTGCTTTTATCTACCATGAGTGTTGCATAAAGGAGTGGAGTGGAGCGTTTTAAGGAATTTTAAAATTGCCAAAGGATGTCACCAACATAACTTTCATCTGTTTTGAACATTGCTCAGCGGATATCGGCAGTGGGATCACAACAGCGTCCAGATAGAAGGTTAAGAACCCAATTAAATCGGGAAAGCGAAACACTGTGGATGTTGTGATGGGACATGAGTTCCACTAATGGAAGTTGGTCGGTGAGCCAAGATGAAGTTATTATAGAATAAAAGTCAAAGTTTTAGAAGCGGGATCATCTGCCCAGGAGAAGATGTAACTGGTCAAAGGTTAGGGAGCCCAGAAGTAAGTGTAACAGGATAAACAACCTAGAGATGGAAGCGGGTCTGAGAGACCATGTTGGATTCAACGTTCCAGTTTTACAACGGGAAGTTATAAAACGGGCTCAAAGAACCTACGTTCTTGACAATATTCATTATTTGTGTTGTTTAGTTGTATGTGATGAAGTCACCAAGAGCTGTTCCACAACAAATGTTGTGTGTGAGTTGTGTCAAAGTGTTAGGCAACTCATTAGCTTGTGTTTTAGGGGGCTATGTATATGTGATCACCCCTTGTTAATGTTGGTTGGTTGTAGGTGTTTAAGTCACTCAGAGCTGTTCCACAACTAATGTTGTGTGTGAGTGGTGTCAAGTTATTAGGCAACTCATTATTTTCTGTGTGTGGGGGCTATGTGTATGTGGTCACCCTGTATTTGAGATGACTATGCTGTATATGGTCAGTCTTTATTAGGTATTGTGGGGTGTTTGATACCCGGCGCATGAATGAGTTATGTGAGTGCTTGTTCTTGGTCTGAGATGTTCACGTTATTTCCCGGCACATGAATGAGTTATGTAAGTGCTTGTTCTTGGTCTGAGGTGCGCATGTTGTTTCCCGGCGCATAAATGAGTTATGTAAGTGCTTGTTCTTGGTCTGAGGTGTGCACGTTGTTTTGTGGCGCATGAATGAGTTATGTGAGTGCTTGTTCTTCGTCTGAGGTGGGCACGTTGTTTCCTGATAAATATGGTGTTAAGGTTTGTTCTTGTGTGCCTTTCTTGTTATACTTGTCTGGCCAACTGGTATGATTTGTGGCATATGGACGTAAGATGTAGGTTAGTTGTTTATTTCAAGAAGTAATGTGGTGCTCTCTTCAGACTGTAGTGCGCAAGATGAGTTAAAATGTATTGTATGCATTGTTTTAAATTTATTGACTAAATATACCAGAGTGTATTGTTTTAAATTTTCATCCATTTTATTGCACAATGCAGTTGTTCCCCTAACGAAGGGAGATATGTTGTATCTTGAGTCTTCCTGCTGCTCAGCTAGAATGCATGTGATGTGGAATGTTGGATGAATGGAATGTTAGTGGTTTGTGAATGTCAGTTGGGTGAGGGCTGAGCAGCAGGACAGCTGCTCCTGATGAGGTCATCTTTATATCTTAACAACTTATCTTAAATAAAGTAACTCGAATAATCTACTTTGAAGTATCCATCTCCTTTCTTAATACATCACCTACCCTTCTTTCTGCTTGTGAGATTAGGCACTTATTGGGGTGGCACAGGGAAAATATATATGCTGTAAGCAAAATTGTGCACTTTTGAAAATTATTTTTGTGTCAACAGAAATACAGGAAAAATATGAAATACATATCCGAAGAAAATCAAAGTAACAAAGAAAACGCGTAACAAAAATAGAAATACACAAGAGCATATGTATTGATTCTTCTATTGATACGATGTAACATCGTGCACCCGCTTTTCCCCTATTTTTTCCAACAATTGATATGCACACATGTCCCCTTGACCTATTTGCCTACTCGCTCTTCTCTAAAATCTTTCCCAACAAATGTGCCCACTGTTCTACTAGTACGTTTATTCTCATAGGCCACTTTCACGCTTTACAACTAGCACATGGGGCTAGAGCGGAAATAGAAAGAGTAAGCAACTCCTACACTGTGGCTGCCTTAAACACAATGGGTCAATTGACTGAACAAGAAGAAGACCGGATACCAGCAGGACAAATTATAATGCATAGGTCTCCCACCAAAGCAATACATAAAGGAATATGGCCAAGGAGGAACCTCGAACATTAGTCTCCTACATATAATGCATGCGGAGATTGAAGTCACATATTATTAACCTGGATATATAAAGCCTTGCAATCCAAGACAAAAAACAAATGGGAGCTAGACCTGGGAACGGAACTAAGAGCCACATGTATCAAGCAATTTTGCGTTCGCAAACTGGCCACTTGACAGAATCGTCCTGTTTGCCAATGCAAAAAAGGCTTTTCCCATGTATCAAACCCTATTTTGCGATTCGGTAACCGGTTACGGAATCGTAAAATTGGTTTTCAAATTGGTATTTGGAAGGGGCGTGTTTAGGGTGTCCCTAAATCTTAACGGTATGTATGAATGTTTTGTGAATGTGGTCGCGAACATTCGCATTTTACCCATTTGCAAAACGTTGGGGAAAAGGTTTTGCCGCACTACAATGCCCAGATGTCCCTGCGAGGCCACGCCCACTGTGGCAGGTATTTGGAACTTTATTAAAGTGCGCCAAGAAAATGTGCTTTCAGAATCTCCAATGAATATGTGTGGGGACTGCACTCGTTGATCCAATTTTACCTGTTTGTGCGGTATGTGTGCGCGTTGGATTAGTGCCTGCACACTACTAAGTAGCTAAATGTAAGGCCTGGTGACAGAAGTGACCAGGACTCCAGCGTGCACCAACAGTGATTCAAATTATCCAATCAAAAATAATATATCGTGTTTTTATCACACATTTAATCACAATACATCAAATGGCATCACCAAATATATAGCATTTCAAGTAAATGTCATAACAATAGTCCAACAAACGATTGATATAATCCAATGTAAAGTAAAAAAATTACAAAAAATTAAATTGCATCACAGATTGCATAAACCCAATGCATTTCGGGGCTTGTGCCCCTTCGTCGGGGGTCTGTGTGAAGAAAAGAGAGAAAAGAAACAAGAAGAAAGAAACTAAGTTACTTCCAGTGCTTAGGAGGGAAGTGGCTTTTCAACATATGATATTTTTGAAGTCAATCTTACCGCAACTATGAACTTACAAATCCACTCATGGATTTGCTAATGACGTTGCGCATGACTGCGCAGTGATCTAAGGAGTAAACAAATGCTTCGAATGAACACAATACTATGTGAACCATGAATGTGCTGATGAATATAGAACACACGAAGTGCTAGTTACCTGAATACTTGCAGTTGATGTAACTGAAAATAAACAAACAGACAGGGTGCGTGCCGCTTTAAGTTGGGGCAAACTACTCTGAAGATTTACAATAAACATACGTTATTGCAGTGAAAATGATTCTAGGCTCACCTGCAGGATATAGGATGAAACGTATTTACCCTGGGGGATTGAAAAATAAGAAAAACTATTGAGCATTTAAACAATGCATCCTCGTAAGCAGTTCTAGCTAACCCTCCACAACAGGGAGGAAATGCGTTTACCTGTCGGAGTTCAATGTGCGTTTTGGAACGGCAGTTCAGCGGAGTGTCTCAGCACACTGTAAAGACAGTAAGCGGAGGGAGACTTTCAAAACTATGTCGTAGGTTATAGGTATTGTATATTAGTTTGGGGAAGTTGATGAACAAAAACACAGATACCTTGACAGGGGATACCCCAAAAAATTGCTTGAAGCACATCTAGGCAAGATCAAGTCAATTCCAAGAAATGATCTTCTGCAAAAGAAATCTAAAATGGCCAACCAAAGAATGGTTTTTGTATCTAAGTATTCAACAGCCTCTAGAGATATAAAAAGGATAATTCTGAAAAGATGGGAAATTCTCCAAATAGAGAATGATTTTGGCATACTGTTCACGGACAAACCTCTGTTCACATATAAAAGAGCTCAAAACTTCAAAGAGATTTTGAAGAAATCCTTGAGTGATGGGAGACAGCAAAATGAAGTATATAAAGGCACTACTAAGTGTTTCAATTGCAAAAACTGCAATAATGCCATTCTAGGGAGTACCTTATTGCACCCACGTACTGGAGAGAAAATACCACTGAGACACACAACGAACTGTAACTCAGAACATGTGGTTTATTCGATCAAATGCCCATGTGGACTTCTGTACGTTGGTAAGACCGACAGAAAAATAAAAGTTCGATTGTCGGAGCATAAAAGCCGGATACGGAATAAAAATTGCACTTCTCCATTGGCAAAGCATTGGATTGACGCAGGGCATACATTGGCGCAACTAAGATTTCAAATAATCGAACTGATCCCACAGCGTTTGGGCCATGATAACGCTAAGATCCTCCTCCAGAGGGAAGCCTTTTGGATCCGGAAATTACGAACAATGGCCCCAAGTGGGCTTAATGACAAAATGGAAATGGTCTGTTTTCTATGAATGCACAAAAGTAGGACCCCCCGAGACCTCAATTCCACGGTGATACTAATGTCACTCCCATACATTCATCCCTAAATTCAGTAATACTTTTCAACACAATCAATTGTTGCGACTCATCATAGCACTGCATAAGATTGTAAATAGGTAGTAAACTAACATTAATGTTTCTCTTTTGAATTTTTCATTTTAAAATGGGCTGTTTAGAATCAGATTGTAAATAGGCAGTGGATGAAAGTAATATTTTCTCTGTTTTTGCTTTGTTTTTCTGTTGAACTAATCCTATCCTTTCTCTATTATATTTATATCACACTCAATGGGTCTGCAGGACCGTACTCTGAAATTTAAATCGATCGCGTTAACATGCAATCGAGTGAGATTCAAGACGTTTAACAATGGCGCTTTCCTTCAACGCAAAGCAGTCCGTTTTCGATTCCCAGGCCCTCAATACTTGACGAGCTAAATAAGGGAAAAGGGACTAGTCGCGTGTACGATGTTGCGGATGCGGATTACATTCTGAACGAGCCGGTCGAGTTTTGCGGTAAGCTTCGCTTCCCCAAACTAATATACAATACCTATAACCTACGACATAGTTTTGAAAGTCTCCCTCCGCTTACTGTCTTTACAGTATGCTGAGACACTCCGCTGAACTGCCGTTCCAAAACGCACATTGAACTCCGACAGGTAAACGCATTTCCTCCCTGTTGTGGAGGGTTAGCTAGAACTGCTTACGAGGATGCATTGTTTAAATGCTCAATAGTTTTTCTTATTTTTCAATCCCCCAGGGTAAATACGTTTCATCCTATATCCTGCAGGTGAGCCTAGAATCATTTTCACTGCAATAACGTATGTTTATTGTAAATCTTCAGAGTAGTTTGCCCCAACTTAAAGCGGCACGCACCCTGTCTGTTTGTTTATTTTCAGTTACATCAACTGCAAGTATTCAGGTAACTAGCACTTCGTGTGTTCTATATTCATCAGCACATTCATGGTTCACATAGTATTGTGTTCATTCGAAGCATTTGTTTACTCCTTAGATCACTGCGCAGTCATGCGCAACGTCATTAGCAAATCCATGAGTGGATTTGTAAATTCATAGTTGCGGTAAGATTGACTTCAAAAATATCATATGTTGAAAAGCCACTTCCCTCCTAAGCACTGGAAGTAACTTAGTTTCTTTCTTCTTGTTTCTTTTCTCTCTTTTCTTCACACAGACCCCCGACGAAGGGGCACAAGCCCCGAAATGCATTGGGTTTATGCAATCTGTGATGCAATTTAATTTTTTGTAATTTTTTTACTTTACATTGGATTATATCAATCGTTTGTTGGACTATTGTTATGACATTTACTTGAAATGCTATATATTTGGTGATGCCATTTGATGTATTGTGATTAAATGTGTGATAAAAACACGATATATTATTTTTGATTGGATAATTTGAATCACTGTTGGTGCACGCTGGAGTCCTGGTCACTTCTGTCACCAGGCCTTACATTTAGCTTTCAGAATCTCCGCCACATCGGCCAATGAAGAAGGGATTTGGTTTGTCCTGAAACGCGTATGGCCACTGAGAGACTTTCTGAGGACTGAACTTATTCACTGCTTGTTGGCAAGACATGAAATAAAACCAAGAGTGCAATACTACTTCTAGCGGCTTCCTTCAATTGTGCGTACCTGTTTGACTTGATGTTTTCGGCTGGCTACGGTCGAGGAGTGAAGCCCATCGCCGTGGAGGCGGAACCGTGCAGGCGACATCCCGTTGCTTGCAGTTACGGGGAGAAGGGCAGGCATGGCGCCATACAGGTTGGTGCGACCTGCGGACACTGGTTCATGTCTGGAAAGCAGGGCACGCAGTGAACGGAACAGTGCCTCGAATTCACTTGAAATGTTATTAGTTTGGTATGGAGGGATTGAAAGCCGCCCCACTTGGGGAAAAGGTTTTGCCGCACTACAATGCCCAGATGTCCCTGCGAGGCCACGCCCACTGTGGCAGGTATTTGGAACTTTATTAAAGTGCGCCAAGAAAATGTGCTTTCAGAATCTCCGCCACATCGGCCACTGAAGAAGGGATTTGGTTTGTCCTGAAACGTGTATGGCCACTGAGAGACTTTCTGAGGACTGAACTTATTCACTGCTTGTTGGCAAGACATGAAATGAAACCAAGAGTGCAATACTACTTCTAGTGGCTTCCTTCAATTGTGCGTACCTGTTTGACTTGATATATATATATACGCATAACAGTTCGCCACAGCAATCTATAAATGAGTTAATAACGGGGATAGGGGAGGGTATGGGGGAAAACCCATAAGCAAAGACAAAACCAGAAGAAAGGGGAGGGGTATGTGTATGTGCATGCCTGCATAGGTCTGTTTGCCTCCTCCCCTACCGGGTTGGATGGGAAATGGTGTCTTCTCCAGGTTCGCACCCTACCTCCCTTCACTCCCCGAGTTGTTTATAGAACAATGTGTTTTGCTTTGTTGGCAACCTGTTTCTTCAAGAGGGACGACTCCAAAGACCAGTACGGGAATGTCTTGTGGCTGGAGGAGGGAGGGAGGGTTGCTGATAGGTCAGCTGTAGTGACTCTGACATAATATGGGTCCGTTGATGATATGATCATACTCAAGTGTACAAAAAGGTGAAACTGTATAACCCTCCAAGGTCCAACCCCTCAATACAATACAGTGCTTAGGATACTCAGACATTGTCAAACTGCGTCGTCGGTTGCAGAACCATCTGTAGTGGAGGTCCCCAGGTCAGGCCCTCCAGTATGGGATCTCCACGCCCCTGAGTCGACCCAAGTGTTGGTTTCAAAGGTGAACAAGATTTGTCCCTCTGTGACTCTTGGGCAAAGGCAGCCGCAGCATGGAGAAAGGAGGCTCTGTCCTCGTGCGTACATGCCAGTCTGTTCTGTTCTCTAGCACGTTGCCACAGTCCTCCAGAGGTCCTTCTTAATCTTTCCATCAACAGAGCTGGGTCCGACATTGGGAGGGTTCTGAGTCGCCCGTAGACGTCTCCATGTTGTGTCCCATCACATTGTCCAGAAACAGGCGTAGGTCTTCTGGGTCATAGAAATCCTTGGTAACTCGAAATCTCGCCAGTTCAAAGAGACCGTATTTAAGGTTTAGGTTCCGGAGCCGGGGTCTGAAAGGCAGGAAAACTTTGCGGCGGTCATTCGTTTCCTTCGAGAAATTGGCAGCTATCCGGATGTTGTAGCCATCATGGGCGTACAAACCTCGTGTACGCGCTGCTGTTAGGATTTGTTTCATCTGGTCATGGCGCAGGAAATGGGCAATGAGCTGCTGTGGCCGTGTGTTGGATTTCTTCCAGAGCGGTCCTATGTTGTGGGCCCTTTGTATCTCCAGGGGTGGATCGAAGGTGGCACCAACAAGCTTCTGGAGGATGTCCTTCAAGAACACGGCAGCATTTGGACCCTCAACGGATTCCGGAAATCAAAAAAAGCAGACGTTTTTCCCTGTGGCTGCGGTCCTCCAAGTTGACGCACTTGCGTAAGAAGAGGAGTTCTCGCTCTCTGTCTGGTATTGTATCCAGTCGGCCTTCCACCGCTGTCATCCTCTGATCCAGCGCCCCTGCATGGGAGTGGACCCAGCCAGGTCTGCACGTATCGATTTGGCGTCATCTGCCACTTTGGAAATATTAGAGTCCATCCCCTCCAATCTTCGACTGACTGAGGAGATCTCCTGTAGGATACGGTCCAAAGTAACTCGTGCTTCCGGGGCCGTCGAGCTGCGTGCCGGTAGGTCATCAGCTTTCGCAGCCATTGTGTGCTGGTGTTGCTTCAGCGCCTCCATAAATAAGAGCTGCTTGGAGGTCTTGCTCACCTGTTTTTCCGTGGTCGTTGGTGCCCCAGTACCAAGTTAGGCCTTTACCAGCCTGTGGGGGCGTATTAGATGGAAGCCGGAGAGAGGCTACCCTGTCTTCACTGGTGCTGGCCACCAGAGGCTGAGGGCCAAGTCACCGGTTCTCAGAAGTTAGGCGGAGCCCGGCTGCTGATCGGGGTCCCCCAGGGATGATGTTATTGTCGCTAGGGCGGGGGGGGGAGAATATGGTGTTGGTGCCCCCGGGGTTGTTGCCGAGCACCCAGAGCGGTCCCGGTGCCTCGGCTGCGTAGGGGGCGGGGTCGTCTATTCTGCACTCATCGTTGTCGGTGGGCAGACCTCTAGAAGCGTCGGGGGGGGGGAGATAGTATTTGCTGGGGTGTGAAGAGGGTACTCCTGTACCTCCGGTAGGCATTCACCGCCGCTCTCCTTCCCCTCCACCTCTCAAGGAGAAGAGTTCTACATGCCCGGTGAGGACCAGGGGGCTACGGAAAAGGCACTTCTGTAGGCAGGGGTGTGCCTGAAAATGCAACTGAGTCCCGCCCCTCACCGGGGGGAAAGAATCCGTGCTGTAGTGTATCATAGGGTGCCACCAGGCGCCAAGAACAGTCCCGGCTTAGCCGTTTACCTCTGCTGGGTTAGTAGGTGGGGTCGAGGAGCCACTCCAGGCTGAGGCTAAGGGCACACCTCCAGGCCCAGATATCGTCCACTGACCTGCCGCCCTTCAGCCCGTTCCCCAGATGTGGTAGTGCTACCGGGGCGGTGGGGAGGTAGTCTCCGCTGGCGCCGCCAAGCTCAAGTAGCGACCCCGGCTCCTCAGACTTACAGCGTTAGGTGCGTCGATGGGTCCGGGCAGTCACTCGGGGTCGAGGGCTCGTCGCTAGGCCCAGTAGTCAGCCACAGGGCTGCTTTACCCATCGCCCACTCCCCAGGCGACAGTACCGGAGCAGGGAGGGGCAGTTTCTGCAGTCACGGATGCGCCTCCAGCCTCAGCCCTCTGATATCCCGCTGCAGACACAGGAGGCGGGGCCTGACAATCACTCGAGGCCGAGGGCACCCCTCCAGGCCCGAGAGACTTCCGACGGTGCGCCGTCCCAGCCGCTCACACTCCAGCTGCGACAAAGGCACCGGAGCGTCCAGAGTAGCCCCTGCATTCAGGGATGCTGGGATGCTATCGTAGACCCACCTCCAGAGCGGAGCTCTTCTCCTTGGCGGCCATCTCCTTCTGTGGCCAGACCATGCCCCCCATTTTTCTTTTTTTAAATGCAACCTGTTTTCCTTTAAAGACAACATGCTGCATTAAAAAAAAATGATTGGTTTATTGAAAAGCAATTATGGACATGGTAATCTGCTGACCCCAGCATACCACCATACCCGTGATTTTAGCGATTCCTAGAGGTCGCAAATTGCGTCCTACCTCATTAATATTAATGAGGTAGGACGATTTGCGATATACCCTCCCCCAGGAATCGCTAAATTAAATTCTTGGAGTTTCATGCATTAGGAATAGCAATTACCTAATTGTGATCCGCAGGAAATCGCAATTAGGTAATCGCTATTCCTAACGTTGCTATATGTGGCTCTAAGAGACAAAGAATGGGAGAGAATGCTAGAGTATACACAAATATTAAATTTCAAATTCAAGTAGTAGATTTCATTAACTCGTTGTGTGCTTTGGACTCTGTTAATCAATCCAAATTATGGGTTATCCTGGGAAACCGTGGGGTAGAAGAATCCCTCAGTACCGCTTTTCGTCGCCTGCATTGCAACACCTCAGCTAAGATCAGCTTTAGCACAAGAGGGGTTGTACACCATCTATTTGGTGTAACCAAGAAGTATTCCAGGGTTGTGTGTATTTTAGCCCTGTTTTTGTTTCTTATATACATCAATGGTCTGGAATGCCACTTGTTACAGAAGAAATCTGATTTTCAAAAGATGGGCACTTGATCCATCTCGACCCTTCTATATGCGGACAATGCTGTCCCTATAGCTAGGACAGCAATTAGCCTTCAGAGAGCGTTGAATGACATTGCTTAATTTATGTCAACTTTAGACCTAAAGATCAATTAGCAAAAGTCCTTTGAAAGGGTCTGTGGGCTAAAGAGAGCTAAAACCAACATAATTTAGAGCGTGCCCTGTCACTTAAGTAGGGAGTTTTAGCTACTTGGGGTTGCGATTTGACCCACAATTGAACTGGGAATCTCTGTTAGTGCTGTAGGTGCAGCAAATAAATAGATCTGTAGAACCTATTTTCCGTTTCACATCTAAGGTAATGAGGGAGATGATAACTCTATAGAAAGCCAAGTGCCACTCAATCGTTACCTTAGGGGCGGGAGTGTGGGGGTAGCGACTGCTCTTGACTCCAAAAAGTAGAAAATGGATTCCTGCGAAAATTAAGTTTGGTGCCACAGGGCACGCCCACTTTCTTTTGTCACTTGGAAGTGGGCATAAATTATGTGTAGGACACTTTCCGCTAACCCCTTTATTATTTTGGCTGAAAATCTGACAAACCCCTGAGTTAGGGCTCTCTAAAAGCATCCTTTTGAACTGGTTAGCTCTGGACAATTCAGACTATTCCTTAGTTGGGGTATCCCAAGAGTTCTTTTAGCATGCTGAGAGTCCCAGAGTATTTTCAATAACCCTGACCGAATTCCCTGTTCCGCTAGAAGCCAGACAAAATCATCTTTCTATGATCAGGCACAGTTTGTCTATAGGCACAAGGCACAGCAACTTTCCTCTCTCGTTGATTATCATGCTGTATTTCCTAGCCATGGGCTAAAACTTTATCTTGCTTATATATAAAACACCCATTTTAGGTTTAATCTGACCTGGTTATGAATTGGGTCTTTGCACTTTCTTTTAGCTTTTCCACAATAAGGTGCATGGTTTGATAGTTTTTTTTTTTTTTTTTTTGAAAGACCTTTATTACACTTAGTCAGGTATACACAGCCATATGCCTACAACCCTGGGGCCGGCTGCTAAAACATCTCATACATGTGCATAGAAACTCATCAGTTAGCTCGCAGGTCTTAAGGTCATAAATTTTCAGTACAATAGAAACCCGACAGTTGTGGACATAAAACTATCCACAATAGGAACAAAAGAACATTGAGACGTCTACATTTCTGCCAATTTAGTACCAACGTGTCGTGGAGTGATGTTGGCCCCTACCCCGGGGGTCCCATTGCTGAACTGAGTCCCACCATCTAAATCACCTCACAATCAACCCTCTTCGTCTGTGTTCTGCGACAGTAAATATGCTGTAAGATAGCACCAGAAGTCTTTGGGCCTAGATCTTGCCGGTAACTCTTCCTCATAAGTCTGTAGTTTGTCTCTACAGCTGGTCATATCCAGTATCCACCTGCTCGTTGTGGGTTTGTGTTTGCTATGCCAGCATTGTGCGACCTGTCTCTTGGCCAATAACAGCGCTATTGCACAAAATTTACGTTTTGTGGCCCTCAAATGTGGGATAATTCCCAGTAAACAAACACGAACAGTGCATTCCATTTCCACTCCCAACATGGCAGCCAGCAAAGTAGTGACTTCCCCCCAGTAGGTTTGTATCGCTGCACAGTCCCATGCCAGGTGTGTGAACCCTGCCTCCCCTACAATACACCGTTTACATCTGTCATTATCCTGAAGGCCAAATCTATACATACGCGCCGGCGTGTAGTATGCCTGATGAATAAATTTATAATGAATAATACGTAAATTACCGTTTGGTGTTAGGATTTGTGTTAGCGCGCATGTTTGTTGCCATTCCTCCTCCGTTAGTGATGTCTCCAGTACCTTGTCCCACCTTTCCTTTGCTCTGTCCCCCGCCCCTGGTATTTCAGCCTGCGCTGTTGTGTATAATCTAGACACCAGGTGTGATGTGTCTTGAGAAGTGAGGATCATTTGGAGGGAGTCCAGGCTCTCCGGTTCCTCCGGAAAAGTGGGGAAGTATGTCTGCATGGCCCGTTTTAACCGGTAATGTGTGAATAGGAACAGTGGTGTTTTATTCCGAATATACTCCATGTCGTCTGTTTCTACAAAGTGCCCCTCATGGAACATGTCTCCCATCGTCCCAATTCCGACCTGTTGCAATAACGACAGTCCCACCCTCTCCCCCGTGACTGATAGTTCCTGGTGGTAAGGCAGTGGCATCGTTGATGCGTGTAATGGCTCTTTGTGCGCTAATCTTGCCAGTTTCCTCCAAGCTTTAACAGTGGTGTCAATTGTGTTAATATCGCGATTGTGCAGAGGTGGGCGCGTGTGGGAGAGCATCGATGACAGCGGGATGGGCGCCGCATCTCCCTGCTCAATGGCCGTGTGTGTTAAATATGGTACTTCGTGGAACCAGTATGCTGCGTATTGTGCTTGAGCACATAAATAATACAACAGAAAATCAGGTACTCCGAACCCTCCCCTGTTGTATGGCAATGTGAGTGTCTGTAAGGGCACGCGTGCTTGTTTTCCCGCCCAGATCAGTTTTAAAACCAGGGACTTGATGTTGTTAAAAACTGCCGTAGGCGGTTCAATCGGGATATTATTGAAGAGGTACAGTAACTTCGGCAGGATATTCATTTTTACGATTGCTATTCGATCCGCCAGTGACAGAGGCAGTTGTATCCAGCGCGACACTTTATCGTCCAATTTGGACACAGCCGTGCCGTAGTTTGATCTAATCACCACCTCAGGATCTCTGTGGTACATTACGCCCAGATACCTCACCGGCTCTGACTGCCACTCCAATGGGTAGTCCGTATCGTGCGAGGTCGTCGTGTCTGTTAAAGGAATAATAGAGGATTTGGCCCAGTTGATCGTCAAACCAGAGTGTCCTCCGAATTTTATATATTCTCGCATAATTGGATTTAAGTGGGTGTTAGGGTCGCGTATGTACAGAAGCATGTCATCCGCATACAAGGAGATATGCAAAGGTCTGGATGGGAATTGCAAGGCCGAGGCCTTATAGTTTTGCCGTATTATGCAAGCTAGAGGTTCTAGTGCTAGTGCAAAAAGTAGTGGTGAGAGCGGGCACCCTTGTCTAGTGCCCCGTTGAATCTTAAAGACTTCCGAGACATACCCATTAACTCGCACTCTTGCACATGGATTAGTGTATAGTAGTGTGACCCATTGTACAAAGCGCTTGGGGAACCCCATTCTGAGCAGGATAGTGAGTAAATAATCCCATTCGATGGAATCGAAAGCCTTGGCGGCATCTAACATGACCGCCACAGCTTTGGTTGATGGCTGGAGATAGTGAGACAATGCAAATAACGACCTAGTGTTGTGGGTAGTGGATCGTGTAGGTATAAAACCCGCCTGATCTGGCAAGACCAAGTTCGTCATAATTGGCTTCAGACGTGTCGCTAATAACTTCGCCAGTATTTTAGTGTCAGTATTTATAAGTGAGAGTGGCCTGTAAGACTCACATATCTCCGAGTCCTTACCGGGTTTAAGTAGCGCTATGATGGCTGCCTCACGCAATGTTGGTGGGAGTTCCGAGTTCTCGAACGCTGCACCATACATGCGCACCATGTGCGGAGCAAGGAGGTCAGCATACTTTTTGTAGAACTCATTAGTAAACCCGTCTGGGCCCGGTGCTTTACCATTAGGAAGAGAAGTGATTATGTCCGTCACTTCCTCAACTGTTATTGGTGATGCTAACATGTCCCTCTGCCCATCCAAGAGCCATCCTATCGCCACATCATCTAAATAGGTAAACGTGTCTTCTCTGGATGCGATCGGCCTTGATTTGTACAGTTCCTCGTACTCTCCAGCGAAGCACTCCACAATGGCAGTAGCCTGTGTGTGTGTCGACCCATCCTTTGCCTTAACACGTAAAACAGGTTTATGGCCCTTACCCTCACAGATTTTGGCCGCCAACCTATTGCCTGGTCTGCCACCTTCCCCATACGATCTGGCTGAAATCTTCCTATCAAGGTATTTGATTTCGTCCTCTACAAATGACTGATGCTCGGAATGTAGAGTTCTTAATTCGCCCAGGTGTGCGACATTGTGTGTGGTTTCATAAGCCTGTTCTAGCTCCCTCATGCGTGTTTCACATCGTGCAATTTGTCGTCTGATATCTTTGAGGATGCCAATCGTCGTGCTCATGCACACCCCACGTAATGTGGCCTTGAATGCTTCCCACAAAAGACCCGGGTCTTCCACTGTAGGCTTGTTGATTAGGAAATACTCTTTGATCGCTTCGTGGATAGTGTCTGTATAGACCGTGTCTGTGAGTGCGCGTGAGTTGAATCTCCAGTGAAAGGGAGGAGCGATATAGTTCGGTAGTGCCAGTGTCAGTCTCACAGGATTGTGATCCGACAGAGTTCTTGGCAGGACTTTAATCTCCGTCGTCCACAATGCAATGGCATCCGACCCCAGCCAGTAGTCCAAACGTGACCAGCTGTTATGAGCCGCAGAAACGTGTGTTGCGCCCGGCTCAGCTGTGTATTTGAGCCTCCATATGTCTGTCAGTGACAGATCTGAAATCATGTGAAGCAGCTTAGCCCTGGCATGTTTATGTGGTTCTAGGGAGTTAGAGGAGCGGTCTACCCCTTCTATCAATGTTACGTTCCAGTCCCCACCACAGATTATGTGAGTATCTGGCAATGTTTGAATGTGTGACCATAGTTCCTGATAAAAGCCCGGGGTGTCAGTGTTGGGGCCATATACATTTAGAAGTGTTATCTTTTGACCCCTAAGTGTGCCTGTCAGAATGACATATCTACCACATGCGTCGCAGATCACCTTATCTACTGTGAAGTTCACTCCTTTCCGTATCAGTGTGATCACCCCCCTCGCATAGGTGGAGTAGTTAGCCATGTAGGAGGATTCCGCCCACCTACCTCCAATCTGAGCACGTGTGTGTGGCGCAATATGTGTCTCTTGTATTATCGCTATATCTATTTCCCACCTCTTCAGGTAAGCGAAGACTTGTCGAATTTTTTTTGGTTGAGTCAACCCCCGTACATTCCATGTCAAGAGGTTAATGTGATTCTTGTTGTGGCCTCCTGTTACCTGCGCCATGAGTGAGAGTGAATTGTCAATCCTGACATTGGAAGAACATCTCGCACCACAGGGCACCACAATACCCATCCGCAAACAAGGGGTACCACCCCGGTTCCCAGCCCATCATCACACCATAAATACACTCGTGTTATCTGTCTCAGTCTCAAAACTTCAACAACCCCCCTCTTCCCCCCTCCCCCACCCACTCCAGCAACCCAATTCTGCCGAAGCCATCGACCCATTTATAAACTTTAACAACTAACCGTACTCTGTGAACAACTTTGGTGGGGTATACCCTTTTGGAGGTCCGCCAGGGGCACAACTCTACACCCACAGTAGTGGATGCAGACGACTCACATTGTGATTATATTACCATGTGTAATATTCGTGTCCTTCTCATCCTCCCCCCGCTGTCCCCGGACAACAACATACAATGCTTGGCAGTATTCGACTTCATACTCGTTACCCTTCTTCGATGCCAGTCCTCGCTCACTTGGCCGGGTCGGCAATGTCTATTCAGCCAGCTCCGTAGTGCTTGGTCTTGTGCCATCGTTGCACCTCCGCAGCGCGACTCAACATAAGGAGGTGAAATGTCTCACCTCCAACTTTTCAGGTGTCCTGCATGCTCATAGCAGTAAATATCATTAGCCAGGCCTGAGAGGAGAAGAGCCTTCAGGCGCATGCGATGTTTATCCCGTCCTCCTCAAGGCTTGTCCCGTTCACCTGCCCTTGCGCCAACAGAGCACAAGGCTGCAAATATCATATGCATTGTCCGTGCCGAGTCACTCCGCCACGTCCGAGTCCTCGTGTTGCTCCTCGCGTACACGTTGTTTGTTGTGTTGTATGATTTTTTTGACGAAGTCTTGCGCTGCTTTCGGTGTCTGTAGAATCACTATCTTGTCCTTCCATGTCACTCGGAGCCTCGCTGGATACAGCATGGAGTACTTCACGTTCAGGTCCCTGAGTTTAGTTTTTACAGATGCAAATTCTTTCCTCGCCTGTTGGACCGCCATGGTGTGATCCGGGTAGAACTCCAGAGTGTTGCCTTGGTGCGTGATTTTGCCCTTTTCGCGCGCAAGACGCAGTATCGTGTCTCTATCGCGGTAGTTGAGTATTCTCGCCACAATTGGCCTTGGTGTCGCTCCAACTTTAGGTTTGGGTGCCAACGATCTGTGGGCTCTTTCCACTATGAAGATATGGGATAGGGCTTCTGCCCCGAAAATGTCTCTGCATAGCTGCTCAATGTAGGTCTCCATTTTGCCTGTGTTGGTCGTCTCCGGCAGGCCAGCTATGCGTACATTATTACGTCTGGAGCGGGCTTCCAAATCCTCCTCCCGTGCTTTGATCACCTCCAGAATACGCTCCATACCCGTGCACTTGTTAGTCGTGGCGTGTGATTCGTCCTCCACCGCTGATATTCTCGATTCGGCCTCATCCAGTCTTTCATCATGTTTTTCCAGTTTGCTCGACATCCCGTCCATTCTACAAGTAAGATTGTCTAATTTACCGTTAATGTCCTGCACATTAGCTTGTATGGACAGCAATATTTTTTCCATGGTGGACGTAGTTTCCGCCATCATTGCTCCCTCTCCTTCTGGCGCTTGTTCCGTGCTTTTCGACGTTTTCCTGTTGTCAAAGGAGATTTTCGGCTGTTGCCTATCTGGTTTCCCCATTACTGGCGGTGTCGGGGGATTCTTATACTGCGGTGTCGCCGTTTGCGCTGTGGGCTTGATGAACGCTGCTGCGGCTGTACTCCTTGTATTTATTCTTGTGGAAGACCTCGTTGTTCCTTGGGCTTCCAGCTTCCCTGTGCCTCTCACACTCGTTCTTAGATGTGTGACTTCCCGCCTGAGGGCTGCTTCTCATGCCCGTGCGTGAAATGGGAGTACCTCCATCATGTACCCCGGCAGGGCTAATGTACTCTTGTGGCCACTGATGCGTGTGGAAGGACCTCTCCCCCGTGTAGTGCTGGGGTTGATTATTGCCAAGTGTTAGAGGGCATCTTACTTGCCAGAGATCTTGGGCCACGTTAGGGAACGCCTCCACATGGCACAATGACTTGATTCACCACGTGAGATTGAGAGGGCTGCGCTGAAATCTCCTATGGTGGACTGGGCAACGACCGCCCGTCTATTTCTCTGGACCTCGGGTACTGGCTGTTGATCGCCCTGTTCTCACTGTCCCTTCCGACCTCTCCTCCCGCTGCGGCCGCGGAGACACCCCACTACACGTCCAGACCAGGACCGTCGGAATCCTCAACACGCCAGCAGGGGGGGCGGGGCCGCCGAGGTCATTTACCCGCGTCTTCCATGCGTGTCTCAGCCTGCCAGGTGTATCGCGCTCTCCTCTCACTGCATACCGCTGTTGTAGGCAGCCTCTATGTGCGCGCGGTAGTTCTCCTCCCTGGCAGATAGGTGCGATCACACTCCGTTGCTTATTACCGCTTCGCGCACCCCGTCTGGTACATGGGCGCCGCCATCTTGAGCGCGACCGGTCCGTCTCAATTAAAGGGGCCGTGTCGAAATGTTAGTCAGCGGAGCACAGGTATTTTACCCTATTGTCCCCAAATGTCATCCGGGTCGCACCTTCACGGATACTTCTCACCTGGCGGTGTTGGTAAATGCCGTCGCCAGGGCTGTGGGGGTCCTAACGGTGCATCGATCGTTCAGCTCACTTGGCGCCCGCCGCCATCTTGCGGGATCCTGTCCAGGGCTCCCGCGATCTTCACCGTTTTATAAGCGAGGAAGCACCGCTTCGCAGCCGGTGTCCGCGCTATTCAGTGCCCGGGATCTTCATATCACCGATTCCGCGTCTGCTATCATTAGGGGTGGCCAACTCGGACACTTAACATGTTTGTCCGTGAGTCGTCTGGCGAAGCTGTGTAGCTACCCAGCCATTCCGCCGTGCGCCCCCTAGCGCCACCTGGTTTATAGCCTGGCTCATGCAATAACTTTTCAAGGCGAAGCACACTGCATTTTATGATTTTTTGTGAACTTTATAAACTTGTGAGAAATCGTTTTTTAGTTTCTTTCTTGTGAACAGTACGTTCTAATTCCTATATGATTGGTTTTAGATTTTTACAGCACCATGATTCGCCAGATGTTTGCCATGCTGAGATCAGCTACATTAGAGGTTCTTTGTGAATCAGGAAAAGATGCGGTTGATCATCCTCAACAGAACTTTTATACAATTGTATTTTAGCACCTGAATTATTTTATTGTATTTCATAGTCTTTAAGAAAGTTTGTAATTTTTTATATCGACATTTTTATCAGCTATGTAATTGCTCACTTCATGAAATGGATTGCTTGTGCAACTGTATTTATGCAGATTTTTTTATAGCTTTTTCGCCAAATAAACGCTATGACTGACAAATTCAAGTATATGTTTATCAAGACAAAGAAGTTCATGAAACCAAACCAATCTACACAAACATTAAAACCATTAAAATCATACAACTATAGCTAATACATTCAATCAATTCATCATTCTTTATCGCAGCATTCATAAATTGACCTAGGGCTGTAATCACATCCTAATAACACATATTAATTAGCAAAGCAATCACCAACTTCCTTGTCAAAGTGCAATATTTTAAAAAGACTGGTTTAAGAATATGTTTTTCCGAGTATCCATTTTCCTCTGTAGACCTACTGGTGTGTAATCAAGGAGAATCAAATCATCAGAGTAAAGTAGACAAAGAATATTTGTATTGTGCTTTTTGGGCGAAAAAGAATTGGTAGTTTAAGAATTGATGGAAGATCAGCTAAGTAGAGACTAAACAAGGCTGGGGCAGGAACCCAGCTTTGACGCAGACAATTTAAAACCAAAATATTTTTCAGTAGCCGCCCCAAAATATCAAGGTCTACACCGTCCATGTGTACAGTCATTTAGTTAGTGAGAGTAGACTAGAAGGTGTTCCACAAAACTGATATCCTCTAGAGCCAGCCTCTGTCGTTCGGAAGTCAGCAAAGCACATACAGAGCCTCTGATTTACCTTCAGTGAATTCCGTACTGTCGGCCACAAAATGAAACAATGGTCCACAGTGAAATGGTCTTCTCAGAAACCCCCGCTTCTCTTGGTATGAGATTTTTTTCCTTTTGTTCCATTTCTGTAAGTGAGTTGAAAGAATTTTTGCAAAGATGTTTGAAACTAACATCAGTCAAGCTTATTAACCTATAGTTGTGATGCAGGCTTCTGTTGGACCGGGCATATTTTGGTGTGATTTTCCCCCGTCTTTTTGCTTCTGACCTCTTGTTTCTGACTGTGCGTTGCATTTAGTTTTTGCTGGTTTAAGGACTCTGGGAACTTTACCACTGCTGACTATTGCCTAAGTGCAAGTGCTCCCTGTGTAAATTGTATTGGTGATTATTTCTGTGTGTCCAAGGCCTCGAAATCAAATGCTACTAGTCGGCCTTCAGCACTGATTGTGCAACCCATGAGTAGCCTTTAAACATGGCTCAGATCGTCCATTGAAGTGTCTGTAGGTGCAGGTGCAGTTTTAAACTGTCATTTCGACCTGGCAAGTGCTGCCAGGCCCAAACCTTCCCTTTTACTATATGTAATGCACCCCCAAGGTAGGTCGAAGGCAGCCTCATGGACAGGGTGCAGTGTATTTAAAAGGTGGGAAATGGTCTGTTTTACATGTCCTAATAGTGAAATACTTTTCATTTAGTTTTTGTACATTTGCAAGCCCTATTTCTCTCATAGGGTAACATGGGAATTGCATTAAAGTATCTTTTAGGTGTAATTTCCCATTTAGAGCAGATTGAGATTTGGAGTTTGGGGTCTCTGAACTCACAATTTAAAAATACATCTTTTGGTGATGTTGGTTTTTGAATTGTGTGTATGAAAATGCCACTTTCATAAAGTGTTAATTTTCTTGCTTTTCTGTTTTTTTCTGCAACTCTTGAGTTTTGGCCACTATTACGTCTGGTGAGTCAGTAGTTGTACCTGCCGACTTGGAGAAGCTGGAAACCTACACAATGCTTCACCACAAAAGGTTCTGCAGGAATTTCAAGTGTTTTTTAAAGGCCTCACTAAAAAGGAGGAGCTGCAAATAGCACTGAAAACCTGTCTGGCAGCTAGAGCAGCTGGTGAACACACCACAGAGGATAGGGTGAAGGAAGAGATCCTGCATGGGTATTTTGTGGTACAACAGGATCTGCCTGGGTAGAAGCCTCCCTCCAGGACAAGCAACAGTGATTCTTCAAAGGTCTGTCCCCAGAGGAGCTGTAGGACAGGTGGAAGGTCAGAAAGCACAGGTTAGAGCTTCAAAAGCTCAAGATGGAGCTTGAAAGAGAGAAAGCTTTCTAGGAAGGGAGACTGGCCGTTGAGGAGAAGAAGGTTCTTTTGGCTCATAAGCTCACTCTGAAGGAGCTGGATCTGAAAGCCAACAGCATTGGGTTCAGTACAGATAGTGGCAGCATTTCTTCAGTGTAGTCTGGGAAAAGGGTGCATATTCCTAAAAATCTAGGAAAAGAGTACACCAAGGAGGATGATATCTAGTAGTGGTTTCAGGGCTATGAGGCAGCTTTTCCCATGAACGAATCCTTGAGAGGGTAGTATTGGGAAACTACTTCACAGTGGAGGGGATGGACACATTGCTAGCCTTAGGGACAGCACTTGACCTCTCCTGCACTACCATGAAGGCAACCTCATCACCAGGTATGGGCTTACCCCAGAAAGATACTGGGACAAGTTTAGGTAGAGCAAGAAACCCGATTCCTAGACATGCCTTGAGTGTGAGGGCAGTAAAGTAACAGATTATCAGGGGCTGTACAATTTGATTATGTGGGAGCACTTTTCTACTCTGTGTTGTCCAGAACTGTGCCAGCACTTGATGGACAGCAAGCTTACTGACCCCAGGGAGCTTGCCTAGGAGGCGGACCACTGGATGAGTACCAGGGTCCACAATAATTTGTGTAGGGAAGACTTTGCCAATAGTAGTCAGGGTTCCTTGCAACAGAAGGGGAGGGGGGCAAGGGTAAAAATGTTAAGTTCTTTAAAACCAGTTCCCAGGGGTGTGTGGTAAATATTTTAGTAATTTACCTTGATCAGAATTTCTAGGCAATATCAATAAGTTCAAAGTATTAAGAGCAGAGTCCGTGGTGGTTCGAATTCAGGGTCTTTATTCAGTAACTCGAGTTAAGGGAGAGCTCCGTCACCTGAGGAGGATCGGGAGAATCTCTAACTTTATTATCTGAACACACAGTATTTATAGCAGGAAAAGAGGAAGGAGCTTCCCTTCAATGAATGCCCGGATCATACGTTAACATAAGACAGAAGTCATGTAGGCCCGGATCATATGTTGCAATAAAACAGAAGTCATGACCATAAAAGGAGGCAGCGTCATGAAAGAGTGAAGACATGGTAGAGGAGATAAGGCTGCGTCATGATTTAGAATGAGGAAGCACAAGAGAGGCGAAGGTGTGGAGAAATAACACTAGGCTGGTTCCTTAGATAGGGGAGAGGTGGTCGTGACAGGATGTCTGTTTGTCGTGTTTCAGCATTCGGGGGCTCTTCTTCTTGGAATTGGTTATCGTGGTTTAACAGAGTGGGGCCCATTTCTCGGAATTGGCCTGATTATAGGGAAATGGTTACAGATGGGGGGGGTCTTGTTCTCGGCATCGGCTTAACCACAGTAATGTACGGTTTGAGTGAGGCAGTTGGTTCTCGGAATCGCTTTGACCATAAGGATAAGCGTTTGACTTTTTGGGGAAGGAGAGCGCGTGTGTGACTACATGAGGCGCATGATCAGCGCGTGGTCGGTTCGTGCTCGTGTTCTCGTGTGCTCGTGTTTTGGCGTGATGGGCTCGGGGACATGACGGAAGAGGGTGTATGATGGGACATAACTGTACGATAAATAATCATTTTCCTCATTCTCTCCTTGTCCCATAATATACCCTTCTAAAATTCTTTGCTTTTTCTAGTCCACCTCTATACTCATTAGGTCGTTTACTTGTTCCTGTAACATGATTCTTTCTCTTTCTTTCTTTCTGGTCTGGGTTTTGGGAATGCAGGTAGTGATACAGAAACTACAGAGTGCTGGACCGCACTGAATACAGAGGCAGCAGGTGAAGAGAATAGCTAGAGCAAGACCTAGGACTGTAAGCACCTTCCATCCCCATGAGGACAGGAGGCTCCAGAGCCAACCCGTCAGGGACCAGGCACCAGTGTCTGCATCTAGTTTTCTGGAAAGTATATGAAGGCGGGAAATAGCGGCATACACCGAGGGTGCATTATCTGGGATAAATATACAGCAGCTGGACCTGATCAGTTCACATACACCACCACGGTCAGCCAATATGATGTCTAGGACCATACGGTTTTGTAACGTCATGAGTCTGTCGGCAGCCATCTCAGCGGTGATGTTACTTAATGCACCGGCTGTTTCGTTTATGGCTCCCTGGACTACACGAGTCAGTTGTCTTATGTGGCGGCTGTTGATCATAGGCCCCAGAATGGGATGACTCCTTTAAAGAAATCGCCAGCCTCTTGGCCCGCTGTATCTTCAGCGTCTATGGCCCCCCTTCGCCGTCTATTAATTACGGTCGGGGGGTCACTGAGATGATAATCTGCTGGGGCGGTGTAGGTAGGGGGAAGGAGAAATGCAATGTAGCATTTTCCAGACCAGCCTTGAGGTAACCAAGTGCGCGCGTGAGATCCACAGGTGAAGTAGGTGTTGGGGGCAGTGGCCATCGTTGGGAAATTTGGATCAGGTAGGGTGTAGGTCTTGTTACATTCACTATCTCCCATTTTCTGACCCTTGCCCTTTCCTCTTACGCAGAATAGGCCCTGGTGGGGCACGGCCCATCCTCCCTGGTCTGTCTGTCTTTTCTGGACTGAAAATGTCTCCCTAAAGGAGGTGGTGTCATTAAAGAGGGAGTAACTGGTGTTTTCACTAATGTCTGCTCGTCCCCATGTTGCTGTGAAGGTTACCATCCTTGCGACGGCTCTTACTGTTTTTGTTTTTATCTCATTCGAGGTACTAGCGTTTTTGATCGGGGTCTCAGGAATGTTCCTAACAGAGGCGGAAAATATCATAGAGAGTGCATAGGTAGATCCAGCATAGCCAAAAGGGAGAGGAATAAAAGGCATTTCTCCGTGCACAGAATGTGGCATTAAACCACAGACCCAACAATTTGTTTTGTTAATCACCAATTGATGTTGGTGGAGTGTGGAGATGAATGTGTTATTGAAGAACTCTTTTCTTCTGTTCATGAGATGTCGAGGAAGACCTACGTGTGAATGCATAGCAGTATTGTTCAAGGGCGCGGGGGAAGACGGTGGGAAAGCTAGATGAAGGAATCAACCTTGACAAGCCATGATGCAGAAAAAAAGAATCATGATAGAAAGGAAAAGGGGAACTTTGTCATGTAACAGTTTCGCACAATGAGTCTTTATCTTCATAATTTCGGCTGCTTAATCTTCGAGAGGTAAAAAAAATGCACCAGTAACCGGACTCTTCCCAGCAACCGCTTCACCAAGCGTCCGTCTTGGGCTTAAATAGCCACTGGCAGGCCGGATTCAGATGCAAATGTCTCAAGTCTGTTTGGGGTAGGATCGCAGCCGCGATTTGTACTCTTCTTGGGGTAAAAGTTCTGGGAGGGGTGAAATAAAGTCTGTCGTTTCAGTGTCTTTAAAGTCTGTTTTTTCAGTGTCTCTGGTCTCAGGATCAGCAACAGTGTCCGGAGTTGGTCCGTAGAAGGGTTTGCAATGAGAGATGTGTAGCCAGCCTTTCCGTCCCTCGACTTTGATAGCGGTCCTCGTCGTCAGCAGCACCAGCTTGGGGGACGTCCACCTTTTCTCCAGAGGGCTGGTTCGATCAAAATTTCTGACGAGCACCCATTGACCAGGCCGGAGGGAGTGCTCGTCGGGCGTGGACTTGTCTGGAAAAGCTGCAGCCACCTGTGAACGGCAAGAACGTAGTGCAGACATCAAAGAAGCCAAGTAATCTGTCAGTACATTTGCATCAATGTCAATTAGCTTTTTAGGAGATGGGACGCCCCAGATATTCGGAGGCCTCCCAAATGTAATTTCATAGGGGGACAGACCCGTCCGGGAATGTGCCACCATTCTCATATAGAAGAGGGCAACCGGAAGAGCTGTAACGCAATCTATTTGTTTCTCAGCGCATATTTTTGCTAATTTTGTTTTTAATGTCTGGTTATGTCGTTCGACTAGGCCTGCTGCTTGGGGATGCCTAACACAGTGAAACTTCCAGGTGTATCCTAGCAGTAAGGAGACAGCTTCCATCAATTTAGAGGAGAATGGTTGTCCGTTGTCAGAGTAAATGACTCTTGGCAACCCGTAGCGAGGGAAGAATTCCCTCACCAATTGCTTGGCAGTCATCTGGGCACCATAGTCTGGGACGGGGTATGCTTCAGTCCATCGAGTTAAGGTACAGACTACTACGAGGACATACTTATATCCCCGACATCTCTCCATCTGTATGTAGTCCATTTGTAGGACTTCGAAGGGGTGATCAGGAGGATGGAACCCTCCTTGTTCAACTGAGATACTTTTCCCTGGATTGAACTGACAGCAAATCATACAGGTTCGCACTTTCTGTTTGGCTGCTGCACGCAGATGCTTGTTGTGCCATATCAAATTCAGACTGTCTAACATTCCTTTTTCTCCTAGATGGGCGGGACCATGGGCAGTTTCTATCATTACGGGAACCATTAGGTCAGGGAGAAACCATTTGGACCTGTCCTTTGTAACCCAACCTTGATCTGTGTGTGAACCTCCCTCCTCTTCCCATTTTCTCTTTTCGGTTTCTGTGGCTTGATTTTGGATGTCTACTACATCCTTGGTCGGATCGATAACTGGACAGATAGTACTAATGGTGGTTTCGGTGTTTAGTGTTTCTGTCTGAGCAGTATGTTTAGCTGTGGCGTCAGCCAGAGCATTACCTCTGGTGATAGAGTCTACAACTTTGGTGTGTGCTTTACATTTATTTTAGTATGGCTATTTCTGTGGGTTTGTGTATTGACTCTAGTAGCTGGAGGACAAGGTCTCCATGTTGGATCTTGGTTCCATGAGAGGTTAGGAAACCTCTCTCTCTCCAAAGGATGCCAAAATTATGGACTACCCCGAACGCATATTGCGAATCGGTGTAGATATTGACTCGTTTTCCTTTGGACCATTCACATGCTTGGCTGAGAGCTATTAGTTCTGCTGCTTGTGCTGATTGTACAGATATTCTGGCGGCTAAAAGGACTGAATTTTCAGTAGTGACAGCATAGGCTGCTGAAAGTTCGCCTGATTGGAGGCGCATACAAGAACCGTCTACAAACAGTATGTGTTCTGGTGTACTTAGAGGGACGTCTGTAAGATCAGACCGGGGTTTTGTGACTAGTTCGACTACCTCTAGGCAGTCATGGATCGGATTATCAACTGGGATAGCAGGCAGTAGCGTAGCTGGGTTGAGGATATTGCATCTTCTGATGACGATGTGGGGTTGGAACAGAGTGACTTCATAGCCTGTAAGGCGAGCTATGGTCAAGTGTTGTGTCTGTGTCCTATTCAAGAGTAATTCCACTGCATGTGGAACTTGTACTTTAAGAGAGTGTCCTAGTACTATGGAGTCACTTTGTCGTATTGCTAGAGCTGTAGCTGCAACAGATTTCAGACAGGCAGGCAAACCTTGTGCAACAGGGTCGAGGGTACTAGAAAAATAAGCACAGGGACGATGTTTGTTGGCTTGTGTTTGTGTGAGTACTGACAAGGCTGTACCTTCCCGTTCTGTGACAAAGAGGACAAAAGGTTTGGCATAATCGGGTGTAGCTAGGACAGGTGCAGAGCATAATGCTTGTTTGAGGGTGTCAAAAGCAAAAGTATGATCAGGTGTCCATGGCAGTGGGGAAGAGGTTGTGGTTGTTAGCTGTATCAGAGGTTTGGCCAAGTATGCAAACTGGGGAATCCATTGTCTACAGTAAGACGTGAGGCCAATAAAGGCACAGACTTCTTTCTGTGTCTTGGGGACAGGAATGTTAAAAATGAGTTGAATTCTTTCAGGTGTGAGTGCCCTACCCTCCTTTGACAGCAGGTGTCCTAGGTAGGCCACCTGCTGTAAACACAATTGTAATTTTGAGGGTGACACCTTGTGGCCATGTTGTGCAAGGAACATTAGGACAATTCGTGAAGCTTGTTCACATTCTGGTTCGGAGCGTGCGGTGACCAGCAAGTCATCGACATATTGTAACAATGTCGTGTTGGCGGGCAGAACAATGTCATCTAGCTGTCTTTTAAGTGCCTGACTGTAGATACTGGGACTTTCTGTATATCCTTGAGGAGCTCGTGTGAAACAGAAGCTACGACCTCGTAGGGAGAATCCGAATAGGTACTGACTGTCTTGGTGGATGGGTACACTGAAGAAAGCATTCTTCAGGTCTATTACAGTGAAATGTGTAGCCTCAGGATCTATGGCTGTTAACAGAGTACTGATATCCGAGACCACAGGGTATTGTGGTACTACGCATTTATTGAGTTCACGTAAGTCAACCACGAGTCTGTAGACTGGTGGCGCACCATCATCAGTTTTCTTCCTGACTGGCAGGACTGGCGAGTTACATGTGTTGGAAGGTACTTCTCTGACTACTCCTTTTGTTATCAAATCATCGATAATATGAATAAGGGCTTGTTCTGCATCTGGAGGTAATTTGTATTGACGGATACGAGGTAGGACAACGCCTTCTTTCAGTGTCACTAAGTGTGGTGTAATATCCATGAATCCTACATCTGTTGGATCAGTAGCCCATAGTGTAACAGGAATGTCTCTTAGTCTGACATCTAGTTCTCGTGTGGTGAAATGACCTTTAAAATCTCGGAGGAATAGTCGGACTCCTTCTGGGGAACAACATATTATAGCACCTAGTTCTTTTAGTGTCTGGATGCCAAGGAGATTTTCGGGACAGGACTTTGTAAGTACTAAATCGGTGGAAGTTGTAAGAGGACCAACTTTAAGAGAAATTGGTTCAGAAACTTTGTTGATGACAGGTGTACCAGAAAGACCCAAGGAAATACTATTTGAGCTAGAGAGGGGTACCTTGGGAACTTCGTTGTGCTGCACTGTCATCCTACTAGCCCCGGTGTCGATCAGAAATTTTGCTTCCTTACCTAGGAGTTTAGCATGTACATAGGGACCCTCTTGGTCAACCGGTACCGGTATTAGTGGACGATTATCGTGTTCCTCCCAGCTGTTTCATGAGATCGTGGGCAATTCAGGATAGGATGACACTGGGTACTGATAGAGTTGGGTGGTAAGTTTAGCATCAGTTGGAGGAGCAGAAGGACGAGGGGGATAGTTACGAGGTTGTGTCTTCCCAGTGGCAATATTATGTTGTAATACTGGACAGTCACGCACGAAATGTCCTGGCTTTTTACAGTAATTACAAGTAACTTTTTCTTGTGATACTTGGGGTTGTTTAGGGGTCTGTTGGATCGTATTAGTTTGTGCTACTAATACCTTCATTTTAGTATCTTTTGTTCTCTTCTTTTCTTGTTCTTGTTCGTCCCTAATTCTATTTTGGTGATATTGGAGCATCTGAAGTGCTTGTGAGGGGGAGCTTGCTTGCCAAGTACTTTCTACCTTCAGTACTCTATTTTTGATCGTGGGCAAGGCATTTTCTACGAGTTTGGAAACAAATAATCGACTATAGGCATCTCCACCGGAGGAGAGGCCGCTGTTGATGAGGAAGCATTTCTCTACCCTGGAATAATAGTCCCCTATATCCTCATCTGGTTTCTGTTTATATGCAGAGATAGCATCCCAATCTTCTTTCTTAGTGGTCAGCAACTGGGACAGTATTTTAGGGAGACAGCGAGGGAGTTCCTGAACTAGAGGTCCCAAACCTTGTCCGGGATTACGAGTGGCATCTTCTTTTTCTAGGTCTGCCCATGTTACCTTTTTCCCTTCAATCTCCCAATCTTTTCCTTTTAGCTTGTCGTACGTTCCTTGAGGTAACAGGACTTTAAGGAGAATATTGAGGTCTTTATAAGTAAAGGAACCCATTTGAAGAATGTCCTTGAGTTCCCTATGGAAACCCGAAGGGTCTTTTTCGTGGGAAGGGACCATTTTCTTCATCTCGAGTATTTCTAGTTTTGTCAAAGGAGTGTACACGAATGTTTGTTGCAACTTTCCATCGGAATCTGCAACGGGGTGTACTTCTCGGAGGGGGAACTGTCCTTGGTCATAGGGATGGGGATTTGTATCATAACTGTCTGTAAAACATTGGATATATTGCTGTCGTAGTTCAAGGAAGATATTAAGGAATTCTTGTCCCCTAGCCACCCATCTCCCTTCTAAACAGTCTCGTAAGAGAGGATGTAATCTTTTTGGTGGGCAACCAGTATCTTTGTACATTGTAATGAGGTGTTGAACCATATAGATGCTAGCTAGCCTTTGAGAGGCTAGAGGGATCGATAAAAACATTTGAGCAACTATATCAGAGCCATATATGGAGTATTGAGATACCCAATGGGTGCTTGATCTCGCGAGTTCTTTTTCTTGTGTGGTGAGTGGAGGCTCGTCGTCCATCCAATCATCTAGAGCTTCTTGTGTTCGTTGGAACAACCTATCTGTGGGGGCTGACAATTTCTTAGTTCTAAGTTTGAATTGTCCGTTATTCTGAGAATGAGGGATACGGGAACGTACTGCACCCTGAAAAGCAGTTCCTTCGTCTCTATCCTCGCTCGTACTCTCATTCACAGTTCCCTGGGTAGGGGCATCTTTTTGATGGGAATCGGAAACCTTGCTTATGAAGAGTGGAATAAAAAGATCTATTTCTTTTATTTTATTCTAATTTCCTGCGACTACTGCTTGGTCTAGTTGTAGTAAATCATCAGGAACTCTTTTTCCTGCACTAGCTATCATTCTAATAAAACAAGTGATCATGAATCGTGAGAGG
Source organism: Lissotriton helveticus (assembly GCF_964261635.1). NCBI lineage: Eukaryota > Metazoa > Chordata > Amphibia > Caudata > Salamandridae > Lissotriton > Lissotriton helveticus. The sequence goes on from NC_136067.1 coordinate 1,053,282,919, forward strand.
CATTTTCTATGTGCCATGGGTCTATTTTTTATAGCCTCCTGTAGTGTTTCTAAATGTTCTCCTGTTCGAAGCGCTTCATAAATTTTGTTTAGGCAATTTGTGATATTCGGTACCTCTCGTATACCTTCTAGAGCTTCTCGTAAGCGAAGGGAAATATCTGCTTGTCAACCTTCCCCTGGGGTTGGATCATAATCGCATTCTAACAGAGGTAGAACACCACCCGAAGTGTCAGGGATGGGTTCCGTCTGAGTAACTACTCGTCTGGCTGTTACCTGATTCGTATAAGCAGGAGGAGGCTCCATCAAGTAAGTAGTAATAAAATCGTCGGGTACAGAAGGAACCTTAGGGCGTGGAGGTGCCGTAGGGGTACTAGAATCCGAGTTAATCTCGGACCCTGTTTTTGGTGAGAGGACAGGATATATACCCGTTACTGAGGCTGAGACCTCCCTTTTCTTTTGTTCAGAACAAATATCATCATCCTGATCCTGTAACTTTTTCATCTTACTTCCTTCCGACATTCTTTTTGCTTTCTCAACTTTCCCTTGCTCTTTCTGTTCCCTTCGATGTGCTTCTTTTCGCCATATATCAACACTCTCTAACATCGAGGGTCTCGCTTTCTTTTCCCAACATCTTTTCTCAACCGCCATGATACAATTCAAATCCCATGTGCCACTCTTTGGCCATCTGATCGCGATGTCTAAATCTTTAGTATAACCTTCCCAAAGATCCAAATACAAGATGGCACCAATCCCATACTTTGTGTACATAAAATAACCAGGAGTATCCTTCGGGGGGACTGGTACAGACTGTTCCAGTAACCCCTTCCGGGTACCCAGTTTACACAGCTTAGAGAACAAAGGCATTGTATCAGATACAGATAAAACTTTACACTTTGAAAAAACTCGATATATTCTGAGTATCAGAATACAAACATACCGTTTTCTAGAAACCTAGAACCCGTCTTTACCGTGCTCTGAATAACTCAGAACCCGTCTTTACCGTGCTCCGGATAATTCGGAACCCGTCTTTACCGTGCTCTGAAAATTCAGAACCCGTCTTTATACACCCCCAGCAGTACTCACCGAGGTGCAGAGAACTTGAAGACCTTGAAGATCTGGACACTTGATTACGCAGCGCTCGTGGACGGGGACTGGTCGGGTTTCAGACGACCTCGGACTCTGCAATCTTCACAGGTTTCGGGCTCTGGGTCGGAACTTCCGCTGTCGTCCTCACCGCCTCGTATGGATGGCTAGGCCGTGGCTCGGCCCCTCTTCGACACGAAGGAGTTCATGCAGGAACACCCTGCAGTGTGCACGTAGAAGTCCGTCGATGTCTTGAAGAGACCGGTCTAGGTCCGCATCACCGGCGTGTGGGGAGAAAGGGAAGTTCCTGTTCGGGCGCCAATTTGCTGTGATAAATATTTTAGTAATTTACCTTGATCAGAATTTCTATGCAATATCAATAAGTTCAAAGTATGAAGAGCAGAGTCCGTGGTGGTTCGAATTCAGGGTCTTTATTCAGTAACTCGAGTTAAGGGAAAGCTCCGTCACCTGAGGAGGATCGGAAGAATCTCTAACTTTATTATCTGAACACACAGTATTTATAGCAGGAAAAGAGGAAGGAGCTTCCCTTCGATGAATGCCCGGATCATACGTTAACATAAGACAGAAGTCATGTAGGCCCGGATCATATGTTGCAATAAAACAGAAGTCATGACCATAAAAGGAGGCAGCGTCATGAAAGAGTGAAGACATGGTAGAGGAGATAAGGCTGCGTCATGATTTAGAATGAGGAAGCACAAGAGAGGCGAAGGTGTGGAGAAATAACACTAGGCTGGTTCCTTAGATAGGGGAGAGGTGGTCGTGACAAGATGTCTGTTTGTCGTGTTTCAGCATTCGGGGGCTCTTCTTCTTGGAATTGGTTATCGTGGTTTAACAGAGTGGGGCCCATTTCTCAGAATTGGCCCGAATATAGGGATATGGTTACAGATGGGGGGGGTCTTGTTCTCGGCATCGGCTTAACCACAGTAATGTACGATTTGAGTGAGGCAGTTGGTTCTCGGAATCGCTTTGACCATAAGGATAAGCGTTTGACTTTTTGGGGAAGGAGAGCGCGTGTGTGACTACATGAGGCGCATGATCAGCGCGTGGTCGGTTCGTGCTCGTGTGCTCGTGTTTTGGCGTGATGGGCTCGGGGACATGACGGAAGAGGGTGTATGATGGGACATAACTGTACGATAAATAATCATTTTCCTCAGGTGGACTTCCCCACCCCCTAGTGAAAAGAAAAAGGTTTTGCCTGGAGGGAAGTGGCCCCTAAAGTGTTTTGAGTGTGATCAGGAAGGGCACTTCAAGGTGGACCCCAAGTGGTCAGCCCCCATACCATGGGCAGTCACGGGGGATGGCCAGTGTAGTGCTTGGGGAGGAGTTGGTCCCAGATCGGTGTGGGGAATCAGCTGAGATGACCCTTATCTCACTAGGGGACAGTGAGATGGTCCAGATAACCCTCATGCATGATAGCACTAAGAAATACAAGCAGTGGGGGACCATTAATGGACATAGGGTAGAGGTTCTAAGTGACACAGGAGCCAGTGTGACTCCTGTCAGAGGTCACCTAGTGTCTGAAGAGCAAGTGGGCCCTGGAGTGCTTTACCAAGTAGCTGCAGTAGACAACAGTGAGCGCCATTGTAAGGTGGTGCAGGTTCCCTTTTATTGTTGGGGGGTCTCAGTTTCTTCAAGGGTAGCTGTGAGCCCATCCATGCCTGGGTTGTCTGCTGGCAATTGAACAGGAAAACACCGTCTGTCGTGAGGTGTAATACCGGTCACACTTCGAGATGTTGGAATTGCCTGAGTGGGTGTGCCTGACCACACAGTCCATGGCAACCCAGGGTGAGCAGAAGGACCTGGAGCATGAAAGAGTGGCTCAGGTGCCTGCCAGGAAGAGAAGGGGCAAGGGATGCGGGAAACCCGCTCCAGAAATTCCCACGGTCCACGAGGAGGCTGACCCTGAGAGGGATCCCCGGAACCTACAGGGGAAGAGGTGGCCAAACTGGAGAACCTGCCTGAGCTGACCCATTGGCAGCAGGAAGGCGGTCCTACCAGGAAGGAATTCTGTGCAGCGCAGAAAGAGTGTCCCACTCTTGTGGGTCTTCGGCAGCAGGCCGCGGACCAGACAGCTGGCAAAGAGTCTGGATCTCATCTGATCTATTGGGAGAATGGTCTCCTTTATAGCGAGCCTAAGGTTGCTGAGCCTGGGGCAGCCTGTGTGCTTATGGTACCCCAGTGCTTTAGAGCCTTCCTACTGGGTTTGGCTCATGATGCGCCTCAGGCAGGTCTTTTGGGGCAGGGCAAGACCTTTGACAGGCTTGCCATCCACTTTTACTGCTCCCAAACGAGAAAACACTCAGTTGCTTTCAGTCGGTCCTGTCAGACTTGCCAAGCGAGTGGCAAGAGTGGGGGGAGATGTAAGGCTCCCCTGCAAACATTCACTGACATGAGCACCCCTTCCGAGCTGGTGGGCCTTGACATTGTGGGGCTTCTGTACCCCAAGACAACCATGGGCAACACGTTCATTCTGGTCATGGTGGACCATTCCACTTGGTACCTGGAAGCTATCCCTCTGAGGATGATGATGGCGCCCGTTGTGCCCCCGGGCACTCATGGGGATCTTTACCCGCATGGGTTTCCCCAATGAGATGGTACCTGCCTTTGTACAAACTTCATGTCGCTGTACATGACGGCCATGTGGAAGGAGTATAGAGTGAACTATAAATTCACTACCCCATACCACCCCCAGAGTAATGGCTTTTATGTACCATTCAACCGAACCCTGAAGGGCATGATTGAGGGTCTGTGAGAACTTATGAGGCGTAAGGGGACATCCTCTTACAATGCCTTCCATTTGCCTACATGGAGGACCCGCAAAAGGGGGTTGGCTTCAGCCCTTTTGAGCTTCTGTATGGGCACCTTGCGAGAGGACCTCTCAGTTTGGTAAAGGAGGGCTGGGAGCAAGCTCCTAGGAAGCCAACACAGATGTATTCACTTACATGCTGGCCTTCTGGAACCTGACAGCCTGCTTCATGAAACTCGCCCAAGAGAAGCTAGCCAGGAGGATAGGAAATGATGGTACGGTCAGATTACCACTCTGGTTGAGTTTCAGCTAGGTCAGAAACTGTGGGTGATTGAGCTAGTAGAGCCCTGCGCTCTACAATGTAAGTGGTCTGGCCCATTTGAGGTGAAGGAGCGCAAGAGTGAAGTCACCTACCTGGTGGAAATGCAGACTCCTAGGAACCCCTTGAGGGCCCTACACGTGAACTTCCTCAAACCCCACTGCGAGAGGTCTGATTTGACCATGCTCTTGGCTACTGATGATGGGGTGGAAGAGGAAAGTGAACCTCTCCCCGACCTCCTGTCTGTCCAGGAGCAGGATGGGTCAGTGGAAGGTATGACCCTCTTCCCTACATTGAGCCTAGAGCAATAAAGTGGCTGTCACCAGCTGCTGGGTCAGTTTGCTAATCTGTTTTCACTCACCCCATGAGTCACCCATTGGTGCACTCATAAAATCGATACTGGGGATAGTCCACCTGTGAAACACAAGATTTACAGGCTGACTGACAGAGCGAAGGCTATCATTAAGGAAGAGGTTTCCCAGATGCTAACCCTAGGGGTGATTGAGCCCTCCAGCAGTCCTTGGTCCAGCCCAATGGTCTCGGTTCCAAAGGCTGCCCCACTCTTTGTCACTCCTGAACTGCGGTTCAGCTTGGACTACCGTGGGCTCAATGCCATCACCAAAACTGATGCGCACCCCATCCCCCGAGCTGATGAGCTCATTGATGGCTGGGAGCTGCCAGGTTCCTCAGTACATTTGACTTAACGTCTGGGTACTGGCCGATTGACTTGACCAAGGGGGCCAAGAAGAGGTCGGCATTCTCTACGCCAAAGGGGCAATTTCAGTTATGTGGTATTCCCTTTGGGTTGAAGAACCCCCCTGCCACATTTCAGAGGCTGGTCAACCAGGTTCTGGCTGGACTGGAGAACTTCAGTGCCACCTATGTAGACGCCATTGCAGTCTTCAGTTCTAGCTGGGAGGACCACTTGTAACACCTCCAGGAGCTGTTGAGAGCTCTCCAGAGTGCAGGCCTCACTATCAAGGTCATTAAGTGCCAGATAGGACAGGGGTCTATATTCTACTTGGAGAACCAGGTAGGAAGCGGCGAGGTGGCGGCCCTACAACCCAATATTGGAACCATTACCGCTTGGGCACCCCCCAGGACACATACCTTATCGCTCACCGGGGACTCCAGCAGATATTTCAAGGGGTATGGCACCATTGTGGCCCCCTTGTAAGTCCGGGCGGTGAACTCCGCTCTGCTCGCGGAGTTTGCAGAGTTTTCCACACTCTGCATTACGTGGAGCTTGTGGAGTTCTGAAAAACTCTGCTTCGCTTTGCTGAGCCGAGTTTTTTTCCTCGCTCGTATTTGTCAGCGTCAAGTTTGTGAGCGTGAACGAGGAAAGTCCACTTCCCGGCGAGATTTTTCCTAGTTCGCAATCGTCAACATCAAGTTGGCGAGCGCAAGCGTGGAAAATCAACCTCCTGGCGAGATTTCTCAATGCGGGCGGTCAGATTTCTTATTGCAAATAGTCGCGTATGCTCGTGACCGCTCGCGTTGAGTAACTGCCCGCTCGCGTTGAGAAAGCTGCCGTTCGAGTAAAAATCTACTTGAGCGACAGAAAAGAAGCAGCGCCCACTTGCTCTGTGCATGATGCCTTTCGCGATGATTGCAGAGTGCGGATAAGCACCTGGCACAGACAATCACCGCGCACTGAATTTATCTAAAGAAACTCTGCCGCGCACGGAGCTCCGCATAGCGCGGCAGAGTTTTTTATGCACATGACAGAACTGACTTCTAGTGAGCAGAGGCGTCAGGTGATATGGACTGAGGCATGACAGACCGCTTTAGCCACCCTGAAGGAGGCCATGTGGACGGCGCCCATGCTCAAGGCTTCTGACTTCTCCAAGGAGTTTGTGGTGCAGACTGATGCCTCAGAGAATGGTAAGGGGGCCATGCTTTCACAGCGGAAGAAAGAGGGCCTAGATCAACCCATAGCCTTCATTAGTAGGAGGTTACTTCCCTGGGAACAGAAGTGGATTGAAAGGGATGCTTTTGCTGTGGTCTGGGCACTGTAGAAGCTAAGACCATACTTGTTTGGGACTCACTTCCGGGTTCAGACAGACCATAGGCTTGGTTCATGCAGATGAGGGATGAGAAGTAAAAACTGTTGAGGTGGTCCATCTCTCTACAGATGAATGAGCTTTATGGTAAAACACCGCCCAGGAACAGAACACGCCATATCTGATGGTCTGTCCAGGTTCTTCTATATTAGTGATGAGAAATCCCATGAGATTGGGTAGTTCTCCCCACTTTCTGCTAAGGATGGCGGGGGGAGGGGAGGGAATCACGTTAGACCTGGCATCTTTATGCGTTATTTTCCCTGTCTCCTTGCCTTTGACCGCCTCTTTTTGACTGTGGGCTGCATTTAGTTTTTTTCTGGTTTTAGGACTGGGCACTTTACCACTGCTGACCAGTGCTAAAGTGCAAGTGATTCCGGTGTAAATTGTATTGGTGATTGGTTTATCCATGTTTGGCAAATTTGATTTACTAGTACGTCCCAGTAAAGTGCACCAGATGTGTCCAGGGCCTGTAAATCAAATGCTACTAGATGGCCTGCAGCACTGATTGTGCCACCCCCATAAGTAGCATTTAAACAGGGCTCAGACCTGCCATTTCAGTGTCTCTGAGTTTAGTTTTACACTGCCATTTCGACCTGGCAAGTGCACCCACTTACCAGGCCCAAACCTTCCCTTTTAGTACATATAAGGCACCCGTAAGGTAGGCGTAAGGCAGTCCCATGGGCAGGGTGCAGTGTATTTAAAAGGTAGGACTTGAACTGGTCTTTTTTACATGTCCTAATAGTGAAATACTGTCAATTTTGTTTTTCACTATTGCAAGGCCTATTTCTCCCATAGGGTAACATGAGGATTGCCTTGAAGTATCTTTTAAGTGCAATTTCCCACTGGGAGCAGATAGAGATTTTGTATGTGGGGTCTCTGAACTCACAATGTAAAAATACATCTTTGAGGGACTTTTTTTTTTTTTAAATTGCACGTTTTAAAATGCCACTTTTTGAAAGTGGGCATTTTCTTGCTTAACCATTCTGTGCCTCTGCCTGTCTGTAAAATGCACATCTGGGTTGGCTGACAGTTGGGCTCTTGTACATTCACTCTAGACAGTCACACAAAGGGAGCTGAGATGTGCCTTGCATATTCCGATGGCCCATAACCAAGCTCATGGGCCTTCCTGAGCTAGAGTGGTTGGAGGAGTTGTCATTGACACCTAAATAGGACTGTACCTGTCCTCTCATAAAGCTGTCTCCACCCCCCTGTAGAGTGTCTGGAGCCATGCCAGGGAGTGGCAGGGGCTTGTGCACTACAAAGACTTACCTTTGAAGTTTGCCTACTTTAAAGGTAGAAAGTGGTATAAACATTGGACCTCTGACACCCCAAAATCAGAGCACTTCTGGACTGATGACATTCTGCCAGGAAGAAGAGCTGGATGCTGTTGGAGGGACTGACACGCTGCCTGTTGATTTCTTGTGCTGGCCTGCTGCTTGCTGCCTCTGTCCCAGGAGTGAAAGGACTGGACTTTGCTTTATGTATCCTGTTCGAAGGTTCTCCAAGGGCCTGAATTTACAGTGCCTCCTGTTAAGAATTCTCAGGGCTGTCAAAGACTTCACCTGCTAGTGCCGGGGTTGTTCTGCTGAGAGCCCTGACTTGCCAAGAGGTGGGTTTACTACTGCAACCTTCCATGATATTGGGATTTCCCCAATCCCTGATAGTCACTTAAATGGAACAACATAAAAGGTAGCTTACCATTCCCTTGTATTATGGACCACAATAGCTAAGAGATTATCTGGTTCTGCGGCACAGGAACGTTTTAACATTACTCACTGAGAATGATTTGCTGATTTCCTGAACTATCTCATGTTTTATTTATTAAAATGCTGTGGTTGGCAATCCTCCTTGCCATTGTTCTTCCTCTTCTTTTTGCAAAGCAGTTTTTTTTTATTTTTTAAGGGTCAAGGAATTATTTTGGGATGTACAATGTACTTTTCTACTTTTAACAGAGGCATAGCTTCTTATTTATGTTGCTTTCACCCTATCTGTTGTCTCTATTGATGCTTTAGTTACTTACACCCAGAACTGTACTAGACTATGCCACTCTCTTCTACTCCACTCTATGCCACTCGGCACCACTACTTCTGCACTACTGTACATTACACCACTCTACTATACACCACTCCATGCCAGTCTACTTAACTCCACACCACTCTGCCACTGTATGCCACTCCGCTCTATGCCACCCTAAAGTATCCCAGTCTACTCTACGGCGCCGTGCCACTGCACATCACACAGTGCCACTGTACGCCACTCCACTCTACACCAATCTGCTCTATAACACTCTACGCTACACCATTCCACACAGTGCCACTCTACACCACTCCATTCTAGGCCACTCTACTTGCTGCCACTCCACTTCACGCCACTGTACTTGTCGCCACTCCACTGCACACTACTCTACTCTATCCTACTCTAGGCACTCCACTGTACTCTACACCACTCCACTCTACACCACTTCACTCTACTCTACGCCACTAGACTGCATGCAGTGCCACTCAACAGCACTCTACGACGCTCCATTCTACATCAGTCTGTGTGCTCTACTCTACTCTATGCCCCTCCACTCTACTCTATAATACTATATGCCCCTCCACTCTACTCCACTTCACTGTATGCCACCCCACTCTATACCACTCTATTCTATGCCACTCCATTCTTTCCTTCTCCACTTTACTATACGCCTCGCCATTCTATGCCACTCCTCTCCACTCTAACTCCAGACCACACCACTCTAGACCACTCCACTCCACTCTAAGCCACTCTATTTTACACCACTTTACTCTATACCAACCTAATCTATGTCACTGTACTCTATGCCACTCAACTCTATGCTACTCTACAGTTATTTTCATCGAGCACTCAAAGTCCACATTATCTTTTTCAAGTACAGTAATTATATTTATTTTTATCAATCTTGAGATGTTTCAATTTCCATCTTCATTGAAAACAATCTTCATATACAATCTTCAACAAAAGTGCAGCCAACACGTGTTTCGTCTGGTCTATTCTGACCCAAGACTTCCTCAGGGCTGCAACCCAAACAAAGTATAACAACATCATTACATTAATATTAAACCTTATATATGGAAAAGTTCGAATTATAACCTAGTATCAAAGGGACACATCCCTAAAACAAACCAGTGCTCAAAAGTAAGAATAGAGCTCAAAGATATCTGCTTACCACCAAGATAATAACTTGAAACACCCAGTAGGATCCTATTATTAAGGTGGGATAAGTAACCTCCACCTAATTTGTTAATTCATTATCAAAAGAGTATAGTCACTTAATGAAGATTAGTACAGAGTGAAAAGATGCGGCCAAACTGCGAGGCATCGTACCTATATTCCTCCACGTTGTTCAATTCGATTTCTCATATATTCTGCGTCCGTATTACACATTAGTTCTGTAATAGTTTATTAAGTTGTTAATAGCCTAGAAACGGATATTATTATATTTACAAATAATTTGATAAATGTAATGTTAACTACTGTTCGAAATCATCGATAATCATTTATATATATCGAGACGTATAAACTGATATTTCTTTAACTCTGATAAATATAGTATCATTCATCACTAATAGAGAGGCGAGAGACAGTCTATTAAGCCATTATAACAAAATACAATTCACATATATTTTACGGGTTTTACCAAGATGGCGCCTCCTGCCCTCAAACGTATATAAGAATAATAAGCAAGATGGCGCGTTACTAGGACGCCGATACGGAATACCGCGCCTCGAAGTACTAGACATTCGTTATAAGGTGAGAAACCCTCGAATAATTGTGACAACAATTAGATATTACTCATGCATCTAATATGACCCATATTGGACTAGTATATTAATATGAGTGCCCGGCTTTTTAGGTGACCGACAGCGGCACCTTGAAGTAACAGCCCGATACATTTGGGAGATCAGTTTATGGTAGAGGTAAGAGAACCATCCAGTTTACTGCTAATATACATCAACATAACGTCAGTTAATATCGAGTGTGTATCAAGAACACTCATTTAGCAGGCTATTAACGACTTAATAAACTATTACAGAACTAATGTGTAATACGGACGCAGAATATATGAGAAATCGAATTGAACAACGTGGAGGAATATAGGTACGATGTCTCGCAGTTTGGCCGCATCTTTTCACTGTGTACTAATCCTCATTAAGTGACTATACTCTTTTGATAATGAATTAACACATTAGGTGGAGGTTACTTATCCCACCTTAATAATAGGATCCTACTGGGTGTTTCAAGTTATTATCTTGGTGGTAAGCAGATATCTTTGAGCTCTATTCTTACTTTTGAGCACTGGTTTGTTTTAGGGATGTGTCCCTTTGATACTAGGTTATAATTCGAACTTTTCCATATATAAGGTTTAATATTAATGTAATGATGTTGTTATACTTTGTTTGGGTTGCAGCCCTGAGGAAGTCTTGGGTCAGAATAGACCAGACGAAACACGTGTTGGCTGCACTTTTGTTGAAGATTGTATATGAAGATTGTTTTTAATGAAGATGGAAATTGAAACATCTCAAGATTGATAAAAATAAATATAATTACTGTACTTGAAAAGATAATGTGGACTTTGAGTGCTCGATGAAAATAACTGTACTGTTTGCGCTATCTTGATAGCACTCTGTTCTGGTCGTGGTAACCGACCTGTTTCATCTGGAGCACCACATTTGAACTTTTGGTTTATTACTTTCCATTACACGCTGTGCGCTCAAATTCAAAAACAGTTACCGAATCTCTATTGTTTAAATTGTTTTTTTGAGCAGCCGCAAAGGAAACATGAATAGAGATAAAGAGGCTGAAGAACTTTTTAGTAACTTAATGGCAGGTGGATCTATAGGATCATCAGTTAGACCATCTGGAAATACCAAGAAAGAAGGACTTAGCGCCAAGTTTAGAAAGCTTGAAACACTGAAACGGCAAGAGTTAAATAAGTGGTGGGATGCAGCCACTCTAAAACAGTATATGACTATGAATAGGATACCTCGTGGCCTACGCTCGCAGATAATACCTGATTATGAAGACCTAGAACCTTATTTATACAACATCTGGGAAAAGGAGCTTAGTGATAGCTCACGAAATTTAATGAAAATATTGATAGATAATGCTGACAGGAAGATGGCTAAACTACTCACTGAAATTCAGAAAATTGAAGATGAAATCAAAGAAATGAACCTTCCTGAAGCTACAATTAAGAATGATACCATAATGGATGAGATTTTGAATGAGGTACAACTAGATATTAAGAGAAGGAAGGCACGTAAAATTAAGAGAGATGAAAATGATTATCGCTCAGGGAGAGTTTATACATATGCAAAGAGATTTGATTATCTGATGAAAATAACACCGAGTAATAGACAGACAGGAAGCACCACACCACTTAGTGAGACAGAAGCATCCTCTAGCAATATATCTAGCGATGACAGTGATGAGACACCGATGGCAACAGCAACCACCCCCACACCAGAAATTAATTTTTTAGAAGAGGTTCAACGTCTACGGAGGGGGAATCGAGAAACGGGAAGAACTCGGAATACAATTGCAAGAGGACCAGGAGAGGCAGGAGAGGAAGCGGGAGATCCAGGGTCAAGGATAAAAAGGAGTCTGAGATCCTGGAAGCAACAACCTTAAGAGAGGAGGGAGAAGTAAGTGACATAGAAGTAATTAATTTATCAGACCATCACCTCTCTAATGCCATGATTTGTATACTTAAAAAGTGTTTAGGTTTCTGTCCAGCCAGGAGACAAGACTGGGTGATGACTAAAATTGATCTTTTCAAGTTTACAAGGAGGTTGAAACTCAAAAAATTCTTTACCAATATACCAGAGAAAAAGGAAACACCTGTAACAAGAGGGCTGAGTAACCTTACGATACAGGAATTAAAAGATACGCAGCTCCTATTGTCCTTGACAGAAAGTGAAGATGATCCTGTAACTATATCACGAATAATGGAAGATCTAGAAGTAGAGCGCTACCTGACTGTGACGGGGCGGGACGTCCCTCTGCGGAACACGACAACCTACAACAGGACTGGTGGTCAGAGGTCCCCTTGTCACCCATTTCTCCCCCCTCTCAACAGCGCGACTCCACATACCTGGAGGACGATTGGCAAACTAAGGAAAGCGGACACCGTTGGGAGTACGAAAAAGACAAGGGACGGGGCGCCTTTAACAGCGTCTTCCAGAGTGACGAGACTCCTCCCCTCACCGACGTCATTAGAGCAGCTGAGCCAAAAGAAGGACGAACCAGGAAGAGGACGGACAGCGTATCCCCAGAGGAAGAAGGTCTGGACGAGCGGAGAAGGAGTGTATGGTCGAGGGTCCTTGAGGACAGCGTTGAGGAAGTGGACGAGACGAGCCCAGGAGACTACAGCAAGCCAGGAGGCCAACGTCCCCACGAGCCGCCCCGCCACGCTCCCGCGGGAGGAGCGTGGCTCTCAGAGGTGCGGGGCAAGGTAGCGGGTTGGGTGGGACGGCGTTTGCAGCCTGCCGAGTAGAACCTGCCCGCCAGTGTAAAAATACTGTACAGCCGTGTGAACTCCCTACCCCTTCCCTCACGAGCACTAGAGCACTCGGAATAGCTGTACATAACACCTGAGCACTTGGTTTTCCTCACACCTGGTCCCACTGAGAGACGTGATCGAACGTCCCAGTAACCCCAGTCTTTCTGTTCTCTTCTCTCCCTGTTTATTATGGGTTCCCGGATCGTCGGACCACCCTGAGGCCACGACCTGACCGGCAGAGTCACCCTGGAGCCCCTCAAGAACATAAAAACGGATCCTGCAGTTTTCGCTAGAGAGAGACTGACAAGCAGGAGAAGAAAAGCCTACATAAAAATAAAGCCTTCTTTGAAATCCTTGATCAAAGCCTCAGACTCTGTTACTCCCACTCCAACTGCCCCATTACACTGACGGAAGGAAGTGGTCTAAAATTACGATCTAAGTGGACTCTCCGACTTACACAAGGCAACACGATAGATGTGTTTTTTAGAGCAGTTAGTACAGACATAGATAAAGAACTGGATCGTAAACAACAGAACTACCTTAACCTAAGAGAGGACAATTTGACATCAGGAGAGAGGAAAGCTCTTAAAGAGCTTATGAACAATAAGGAAATCATAATACGGAGAGCAGACAAAGGTGGTAACCTAGTAATACAAAACTCTACAGACTATATTAATGAAGTTCTATCACAACTCAATGATAGACGATACTATGTTAGACTAGAGACTAATCCTATGAAAGATCTAATGGAGCCTATCAACAATAGGGTTAAGGAGTGGTATGACCTATTCCTAATAGATCGTGATGAATACCTCTACCTTCAAACTACCTATCCCAAATCACCATGTCTTTACACTCTACCAAAGGTCCACAAATGCCGGGACAGACCGCCAGGTAGGCCGATTGTCTCCGGCATAGGTGGACCTACTGAACACCTATCAGAATACATAGATACTTTTCTAAGAGAATATGTATACAATTTACCGTCCTTTGTGGAGGACACTAAGTATATACTGAATATTCTTAATGATATACTATGGGAGGAAGGAATGATACTAGCTACGCTAGACGTAGTATCCCTATACTCCAATATTGATCATGACCAGGGAATCAAAGCATTAGACTTTTTTCTGAGTAGGAGATCTGCTGAATTTTATGATCATTCACAAATGTTACTTCAAATGACAGAACTGGTACTGAAAAATAATGTCTTTCTATTTGATGGAATATGGTACCGACAACAACTCGGGACTGCGATGGGAGCCAGGTTTGCTCCGTCTTTTGCTAACCTCTTCATGGCGTGGTACGAGGCGGAGCGAATCTGGGGCCCGGGCAACAGTGAATGGATCCAGTATATCCACTACTGGGGTCGATTCATCGACGATTGCCTCTTAATCTGGACGGGATCGGTAGAACAACTAAAATGATTTTTTGATTTTCTTAACGATAATACATATAATTTACAATTTACAACTCAGTATGACTACTACAAAATCACCTTTTTAGATATAGAGCTATTTGTGGAAGAAGGTCACCTCAGAAGTCGAATGTTTAGAAAACCGACAGGCTGCAATGCAGTACTTCACGCCAAAAGCTGTCACCCAACCCATCAACTAAAAGCAATACCATACGGCGAACTGATGAGAGCAAGGCGTAATTGCTCATTAGATCGTGACTTTGATAAGAATCTGAAAGACATGTCAATGCGTTTCATGAGGAGAGGGTATGAGAAGAAAGTGATTGATACAGCAATAACTAGAGCAAAAAAACGTAAGCGTAAGGATACACTTAAAGTGAAGTCAGATAGAGGGAAGATAGATACAGATGTTAAAGTTAAAATGACCACACACTACAGCACAGAAAGTACTAAATTGTACTCAATTCTCAAGAAACACTGGCATTTATTGATGTTAGATCAAGACATCATACCTTACATTACCCGGTATCCTTCTGTTACGTTCAAGAAAGGGCTAACACTGTCCAATATACTTAGTCCTAGTTACCCTAAGAAACCTGTGAATAAAGATTGGTTATCTAAATTCAGAGGTTTCCATAGATGTGGAATATGCTCATCATGTAGATGGGCAAAGAAAAAATTAGTAACTTTCAACAACAATGGGACGGGTGATAACACTATTGAGATGTTTATTAACTGTGACACAACCTTTGTTGTTTATGTAATTGTATGTAGCTGCGGAATGATATACGTAGGGAGCACGACAAGGAAGCTCAAAGACAGGATGGCAGAGCACTTTAGAGCAATCAAACAGGGTGATACCCGGTATCCAACCTCAGCTCACCTAATTAGAAATTCTCTTGACAGAACGAAACATATCTTCATTTATCATGGTATAGACCATTTAGAGCCAGACCCAAGAGGGGGTAATAGGATACTCAAACTAAGGAGGAAGGAAGTCACATGGCTTATTAAACTGAAAGCTGTAGAAATGGGTCTTAATGTTGACCACAAATATGAATTCTTCTTAGGAAATGAATAACTGTATATTTTTCTGAGACGACCTGACTCTCTGTAATGCTCTTCAATCAGTGGTACCCTAAAGGATAGCTTGAATGCAATCATGATATGTAACATGTTAGATGACCTGATTCAATGTATTGCTTAATAATTAACAGTATACGCAATGGAGATACAATCTAAGCAGATTGCTGTGATAACTGTGTGTATCTGATGTTGACTACATGTACTACTGATAACTTATGGTCATATATGCTTTGCTGGTTTCGACATATTCTGACTGTGGTGTGATTAGAACTTAATGTCATACCGAACTCGCCACCCTCTATCCTGTATCTTCTGTACTCTTGCATGTACTCCTTCAATTTGAATTTATGCGACTGGTCAGCGAGGCTGACTGCTAGTGTCCCTTCGCCTTGCACAATTATTAACAGAATATTTTGACTCTGAGAATACCATAACTGAATAGTTAGGGCTACTTTATCTAGCATACTCTCATCGCAAATACAATGATAGAACATAATAATATGATGAATTACTCTTGAATGGCAACAGGGTTAGAAAATATACATATAGACGTATAGCCTTGGTTACCGGCCTATAGAATATAATAGAATTAGTATTGTGACATTTTGATTGTTATTTACCAACCTAGGCATACTAGAACACTTCATCTTGCTCCGATCCCCTTAGGGACCTTTTCATATTGACCATCTCAGGATGGCGACTTCAAGTTTTAGATACGTGCATTACCTTACAACTAATGACAACAGCCTCTATATTGAGGATAATAACGACAACAGCCGAATGTAGAAACTGATATTATTATATTTACAAATAATTTGATAAATGTAATGTTAACTACTGTTCGAAATCATCGATAATCATTTATATATATCGAGACGTATAAACTGATATTTCTTTAACTCTGATAAATATAGTATCATTCATCACTAATAGAGAGGCGAGAGACAGTCTATTAAGCCACTATAACAAAATACAATTCACATATATTTTACGGGTTTTACCAAGATGGCGCCTCCCGCCCTCAGACGTATATAAGAATAATAAGCAAGATAGCGCGTTACTAGGACGCCGATACGGAATACCGCGCCTCGAAGTACTAGACATTCGTTATAAGGTGAGAAACCCTCGAATAATTGTGACAACAATTAGATATTACTCATGCATCTAATATGACCCATATTGGACTAGTATATTAATATGAGTGCTCGGCTTTTTAGGTGACAGACAGCGGCACCTTGAAGTAACAGCCCAATACATTTGGGAGATCAGTTTATGGTAGAGGTAAGAGAACCATCCAGTTTACTGCTAATATACATCAACATAACGTCAGTTAATATCGAGTGTGTATCAAGAACACTCATTTAGCAGGCTATTAACGACTTAATAAACTATTACAGAACTAATGTGTAATACGGACGCAGAATATATGAGAAATCGAATTGAACAACGTGGAGGAATATAGGTACGATGTCTCGCAGTTTGGCCGCATCTTTTCACTGTGTACTAATCTTCATTAAGTGACTATACTCTTTTGATAATGAATTAACAAATTAGGTGGAGGTTACTTATCCCACCTTAATAATAGGATCCTACTGGGTGTTTCAAGTTATTATCTTGGTGGTAAGCAGATATCTTTGAGCTCTATTCTTACTTTTGAGCACTGGTTTGTTTTAGGGATGTGTTCCTTTGATACTAGGTTATAATTCGAACTTTTCCATATATAAGGTTTAATATTAATGTAATGATGTTGTTATACTTTGTTTGGGTTGCAGACCTGAGGAAGTCTTGGGTCAGAATAGACCAGACGAAACACGTGTTGGCTGCACTTTTGTTGAAGATTGTATATGAAGATTGTTTTCAATGAAGATGGAAATTGAAACATCTCAAGATTGATAAAAATAAATATAATTACTGTACTTGAAAAAGATAATGTGGACTTTGAGTGCTCGATGAAAATAACTGTACTGTTTGAGCTATCTTGATAGCACTCTGTTCTGGTCGTGGTAACCGACCTGTTTCATCTGGAGCACCACATTTGAACGTTTGGTTTATTACTTTCCATTACACGCTGTGCGCTCAAATTCAAAAACAGTTACCGAATCTCTATGCTACTCTACTCTGTCTGACTCTACTGAAGTCCATGCCACTCCACTCTAGGCCACTCCACTTCACTCCACTCCAGGTCACTCTAGTCTTTTAGTTCAGTGTCAAGTTCCCTGGGTCTAAAACATTTTTTTTATTTTACATTTTGTGAGTGTAACTCCCAACAAACAGGATCAAACCATTTTGTACTTTCAATGCTTAGCTTCATGTTGACCTCACAGTAACTTTTTGGGTCTTTTACCTGAGTACATACAACAACCGTTCTTATTGTATTTTGATAGCGTACTGAGACTTTTATAAAATTCAATTTCTATGCAGTTATCGGATTGATAAGTGTAAAGTATTTTAATGTGAGTAGTCAAGACTTACACTCAACTGTCTTGGTATACAATCACTACAGGAAGAACTCTATGAAAGTAGTATACTTTATCCAACAATCTACCTATAGGATGTCCCCCCCCCTGAGCAATAACAGGTCGGAAAATTGCCTTTGAAATTTTATAAGTATCTAATACATCCCCTAAGATCTCCTCTGTGGTTGTTGGTAACAGCTTCCTAATAAAATCCCCTGCCAATACTTCTGTTTTTTCCAAATTATTTGACTTTACCAGTTCAATCTCTAATCCTATTTCTTCCAATATCATTGATAATATAGATGTCTTATAGTTATGCATATAAGTATTCACCATTAGTTACAATTATCTGAGCTCATTTCATATTGACTTTTGTCATTGTCACAGCTTCACAATTGTCATTGAAACCGGTAATAGTAAGGCACCAGTCAGTCTCCAATGTCCAGTCTCACAGCCATTTACATAGAAAACATCCCTCTTCTACCATAGATTTCCCCTGCAACCAAATGTTCTGGAGTATTAGAATGTGATCGTGAATAAATATTCCTAGCACAACAACTTAAGTAAATGTTCAACACCATAAGCATTTCAGCGCCATACTTTAATGTTGCAGCAGCACCCTCATACTTTTCTGCACTATTACATTGCGGTAGTTGAGAACAGCCATTTTATTGTGATAAAATATTATTCCGGTTGAAAGTTGACCAACTATATGGAGATCTCATCCAATCATTATTACTTTCTTAATTAATTACCATATGAAAGGTAGAGAGTAGTTCTTTCGTATATTTTGCTAGTCTCTTGTTTATCATGGATTGGGATTATGCCCGTAGAAAGGTATCCGACCTGATAGCATCCCATCATGGTTCTTCAGTAGCTGTGGTTCGCTTCACTTCAAAGTTCTGTTTTTTTTCAAAACCAATGCCATTCGATGTATCTGAAGAATTTTAAAATCATATTCTTTACAGAAGGAGAAAAGAGAGAGATTTTTGTTGGGAAATATCAAAATAAATGTTCAGATCTTGGTTTCCTTCTTTCCCAGGATTTACATTTTTATATGTAACCTTATTTTCTACAAGCTCCCCTCCTTGACCTTATTTTGTGTCCATGAGATCCGCTGCCAAAACTCTCTGCTGCACCTTTTCCACTGCCTCCCCTGCCACACACCAACCCCGCAGGGATGTGGAATTCCTATTGCCCGACGCCCTGGACATATTGTTTGGGGTCAAGGGCAACAAATGTTCATGTGTATTTTGTCCTTGAGACAAGTAGGTCCAACCCCCTGCAGCACAAACCCTTTGGCTGCCAGTTTGTAGGACCACATTATGGATCAGGGAATGGCACTGTCTTCAGTTAAGGTAAAAAAAAATCCCATATGTTTATGCTGTTCAAACTTGTATTTATGGTTCATTAATTGAAAGCCTTTATTATTAGGGTGCGCGCTCCAAGTAAAAGTTGTAAGCTCCGACAGCACTACCGACTGCGGTTCCAGCATAAAAATATGTACACACGTTTTCAAAGTTTAGCAATATGAGGCTATGTTTAATGCTCCAAGAATGCTCTCTGATTTGATGCAAATATTTGCAGAAGCTTGAAAGCAAGATTGAGGATTCTTTGCTTTCAAAATAAAATGTTAATAAAAAAATGAAAGCAGGAATAAAGCATTTTGCTAGACTGCTGTAAACTTTCAGGTACCATTTCATGGCAGCATCCTTTAGTATAACACCTGTTGATGCATGCTAGTATTTCCCAAAAATATTCATAATGGAAAATCAGTGTAACCAATTTCAATAAGATTATGGAAAACAAAAATAAACAAGCATTGGCAAACCCAGTAGGTCTGAAATTGGTGGTCAGCTTTGGCATGGTTTTTCTAAAACCATATTGGTGTGGGAGCTGCTGGGCCCTCACCATTATAACAAACATTGGCAAAAGCAAAAATTATTTTTTGGTCTTAAAAAGCACACACTGCCACAGTAGTTACTGGTACTGAACAAAACTACTTTGTGTGCCGATATGCTCCTTGTGAAAGAGCAGAATGCAGTCACTCACAGTGAAGACAGCCGATACAGAGAGAGGCACCAAATTTTAATAAACACAAAAGGTCACGGTCAACGCCAGACCAAATTAGGGGGCCAATTATTAAAGAAAGTCTCAAAAGTGCGCCCATGGTATCTGTCCTTGCATTAAGTGCAGCTATACGGCTTTCGTGAATTGCCAAGAATTTACAAAAGTATGAAAAGAAATGGTACTTCTGGAAAATATTTGTGAACTGCATTTTAGCATGAGCAAATATGCATGTGTAGATTTGCTCATGCGAAAATCTGAGTGTTTGCAAGTTCACTTTCCTTCCAACCACTTTCTCCCCCCCCCCAACTCTGGAAGAAGGTTTACGTCTGCCATTGTCATGCATACATTACCAACATTTCTCAGTATGAGAAAAGATTTGAGAAGAGTTGTTGAAAACCCTTATTACATGCAAGTTAGTAGGATTGCACAGACTCAAAAAGGCATTTAAACCCTGGAACTAATGCTTACCACTACCTTCAGCCACATTATGTGGATCTGCGGAAACGTGGCAACATAAGGGGAATGCAAGTATTCAAACAATACTATGGTATGAGCCCTGACATAATCAGAGAGGTTATATCAGAGCTCCTATATAATGAGATTGTTGCTATAATTTGTCGCTCCACTACTGGCACCGAAGGGACAAGTGGAGTTTGTTACAGGACAAGTAGGTTTATGAAGCAACCTGCCCCATACACAAGTAGAGTTTGTATTAAATTCCACTCCCCTGAACCCCACAACAACACTCCTACCCCGCCTGTCGGCACCAGAATACCCACAATTCAAGACTGATCCAGTTTCTGAATTGTTGAACTGTGGAGCAGTCAATAGCCAGCTCACCATCATCACCCCAGCAGCTCGGGCTCCCATGGTTAAACAGCAGATGGATGAAGGCCCAAAGAAATGGCTGACCGGTGGTAGGTAGCCTGATGCTTTACAGCCCAGTGACACGGCCTCGCAGCATACAACACAGGCCCCAAGCCTCAATGTCAGCACAGCCGGAAGGCCTGGGTACAAGTACGTCCAGCCACTTCTGCGGAACCCTGGTGGCTGGTACCTAGGTCTGTCCCCTGACATCAGTAACTCTCATTCTACATTTTGATTCTCCAGACAGCCCTGTTTTGGGGGCCTTGAACCACCAGTTGAAGGCTGAGGTGATAGTAGTGACACGCACACAGTTTCTTTGGCCCCTGGATCTATGTTCTCTGTCTGACCCTACTGCCTCTACTGAACCGAAAAAGGAAGTCTGACCAAACTAAACTTTTCTAAATGAATTTTCTGAGTAACCTGAATGGCCTTCTTAGGGATTTGCATCCTTGGCTGCATGAAAGTTGGAAAATAATGTATCAAATTATTCAAGCGCCAAAAAATGTCAAGAAACCCCACGTTAAAATATATCCAGTTAAACATATAATCTATATATCCATTAAAGGTTAAAAAAAACACCCTGATGAACCTCTCATGTCTCATATGCTCCCTCCAGAATACAGATGCTTACCATATGGCATGAGACTGCCCCATCATTGATAACTATTAGCAGGAGATCACCAAAACACTTGAATAAACCCTGTAGCCCAATAACCTCCAGCTGGGGTTTACATACTGCTTTCCAATGTTTTATTATTTCCTCTGTTAAACGGTTCATCCCTTCTGCCCTGTTGTCAACTTACCCTTTCCCGCTTTGAGACCCGATCTGGTTTTGAGTGCCACCATTTTCTCAGGTGAGTTTCACCTGGGAGGAGAGCTGGCAGCACCTTTATACCTGTCTTCTTGCTCACAGTATTAACCTTACTTCAAAAAGTTGCCTAAATGAAGTCATCTGTACCATGGCAATGAATTTTCTGAACTGAATACACTGTTCGGTTCTCCTATTCGTGGTTTCTAACAAATGCTGGTGCATTATTTATCTAGACTCGCCTCTGAAGGATTGTTTCTACCCTTCTCCATAGGTGGGCACTTGCAGAAATGAGGCCTCAGAGAGCCCAGTCAAAATTAGGCTTGAGTCCTTGTTGCTCCAATTCCTAAAAAGCTATAATCTGTTAACAATTATTCTTCCCCTGCGTTGCAGTACATGTTATAGTCCACTTGAAATGTCTTTCCATCTTAATCCCTCTTCGCCCCCCACAAAGCTTGATCGCTTCTGATGCCCTTTGGCAGTCACGTGAGTGGTCCGTTTTCTGTGAGTATTGTCATTTACCATCGATGTCCTGGGAGCAACTTTTCTTTCAAACTCCAATTAAATACCTATAGTACTCCCTTTACATGCTTGACCAAGGCCTAGTGAGGCCGAGCAGTCCAGTTTTACTGTGGTAGATGGGAGTGGTTAGAGATCCAAATGAAAGGAGACAGATCCAGATAAACTGAATGTTCAGCCAGTATCATAATTGCAAAGAAAAATATAACTTTAACTTGGAGATAAGTAGAAATTACAAATTGAAAATTCCTGAATGTATTTGAAACTTATTGTGTCAAGGCAGAATTCCAAATATTATCATTGCTCATACATGCCAAGTGCTCTGTTTCTTTAGTCTTTGGCCCCATGGCCGACCAGTGGAGAAGCGTGGCTCAGTGGAGAAGCGTGGCTCAGTGGTTAGAGGCGGCAGACCCGGAAGCTGAGATCGACCGTGGACCAGGGTTCGATTCCCCGCCTCGGCGAGTCTCGGGCTCAAAAAATTCCACGGACTCGACAATTCTCGCTCTGGTGCCTACTCAACCCACAGGGTCACACTCTGCGACTCTGGGCAATAGCTTGCTTAATCTCCACTACGGCCCCTCGCGGCGGGATGCCTGGCTTTCACCTTGTGGACACCCTGCCGGGGTTTCTCACAGGGGAATACCAGGACGGGTTCCCTAAGCAAGCGCCGGGACGCTCACGGGCAGCCGTGCGCTCTACAAATCCAGCACATTTAACATTACATTTACATACCGTGGGACTGCACTCAGGTTGATTAATGGAACTTCGGGACTCATATGGTTGTTTATTAAAATGCTTACAAAAGTTATTTGATGCTACATGCTTAAAAACGTTTTTGATACTTGAATCAACCTGGAAGTGGTGCCAGGCAGAAACAGTTCTGTGTTTAAAAACCAGTTCAGGCTTCAATTGGGTTTTATTCTTTAAACAAAAGACAAAGTAGTAGTGACCTAGTAGCTACATGAATTTAAAGTTTTGAGCGTGCTGTAATAGCTTTATCAAATAGCTTCACCCACACAAATAAAGGAGGAGGGATAGACCGCTGATGCCAACACAAGAGGGTCTAGCCTCTGTTGAGATGGGATAAAGTAGCCTTATTGGCTAGCGGCAAAGCTGAGGCCCTAAGAGCCCAGTCTGAAGTTGCCATATTGTATTTGTCTCTGAATGCTGTGCAGGATGGTTTGGATAAAGCTGTAGTGATGATGTGGCACCCTAGGATTAGCCAGGGGCTGCATGTCTTCTAGAACATTTCACCCCTACTTAAAAACCCCTGCCCAAGGGAGAACAGATGAGAATACACTGCACCTGAGAGCGGGAGAATGCCCAGCTTGAAAGAGAAGCCACTTGATCCCTGCGAGGATGGACTTTGGCATTTTAACTCCAGCTGACCCTGAGGACTGGGATGTGTCTCTCCAGAGCTAGTGACACTGACCATTTTATGCCTACTGAGGAACAATTGGGGGAATTAACCTACCTGTGGACTCTGAATGGTTCCCCTAGACCTTCCATGGACTGGCTGTTGACTTTGATGATGCCGCCCAGGTGCCCTGCAGGTAAGCCCGGAGGTTATGGGGCCTAGGAAGTGCAGCAGGGAGAGTATTCTGCTTGCTGACTGTGTAAGATACCCCCGCAAGCAGAAAAGAGACTCAGGAGCACAAGCAGAGGTCATGTCTGGTGCAGGGATTTGGCAAACCCTGCTCCCTACATAAATAAATGTTTAAAGGCCAGAAGACATAAAAATGTTGGCCACTGGGTCTTGGCTCACTCCAGAAAAAACTTAGCTGCAGAGCGTGATTTGCTGTTTCTCGTGCTGAGTCCCCTGGGAGATTGAGCTTACAAATATCGTATCTCTAGTCCCACAGGGCCTATCAGGACGATGGTGCAGACGATTTTACTGCCTCATAATCCCCAGCAAGAAGGTAAAAATGTGCCTAATTTATTTGTGGTGATCCCAGGAATTGCAGGAGCAACACTACATGTTTAAATGTGTTTGGTCGGCTGCAGGAAGTGCAACAGCCCCCCAGGAATGTTTTTAAGAAACTAGCCCCAAGTCGTCTAGGTGGATGTATTGATGACCCTGGGAGAGGTTTTGTTGGCCTTTAAAGCATGAGCCTGTACTCTGTACATGGACTTTGGAGTGTAGCAGCTCCTATCGGCTTGTCCTTTGACTGCTATAGCAGTCTAATAAACGGAAACCTCTGCTATACGTGTATTGAATGCAATAATTTTGTTGACGCTGACAATGCAAGGTTTAACAGTATAATGAAAGCTATTGACTGTTGGTACTACTCCCATTGATTTCAGTGGTGGGTCATATAATATGTATTGCATATTTGTGCTGTCCAATTTGGTTTCTAGGGGATTACATTGGTGAATTATAACGTGTTTCCTAATACTGATGTGGTGACACCCTGACAAAACTAATAGACCTGAACTATGTGTACTGAAATCCTCTTTATTGTGATGTTTTTTTCAACTATACATGGGTAATGGTGTTAATAGAGTTCATGAACAACTAGGTTTGTAACGTAATATGAGGGTCTCGCCTAACTTATGTTTCTACCTGATTGTATACATTTATACTTTAATGAATAGTATTTAGTAGTGTGTGTATAATAAAAGTACTTTTCATTTTTGAAAGAAAAGACACTAACTAAAAAACAATTTTTTGAGTGGTGGTGTTGTATATTAGAGAGCTGGAGTTAAAACTGTTGTAAAACTACTGTCTAATAATGTTTACTTTGTAACTTGAACATGGTTAAACTAGTTGTAATTAGTTAAAAGTGTGTGTACAGTTTAAACACTAGGCATGTTTATCCTTTTGAAATGCCATGTATACGACTGGTTTAAAAAAAATAGGGAGTAAAACACCCCAACCTTCTGTTTGGATGAGGTGAGTTGATGATCATGTCTGATCCGTTTATATTTCTTACAGGTACAGTCCCCAAATGTTGCTGCCTATTTTTCTGAGGCTGAGTGGAAGCTTTTACATGAATGGCAAAGAGAACTCTACAAGAATGTGATGAAGGAAATTCACCAAGCCTTAATCTCACTGGGTACGTATGTATATGTTTTTTTACACGGAGCTACACATTTCATATGACACTCATCTTTGTTTATCTTTCAGAGACTGTCAAAATCCCCTTTCTGCATAATTACTGACGTTTGTCTTTTTGCATTGTAGAACTATCCCAATGTTGCAGAAATCAGCTAAAGATAACAACACTTAAGAAAATATCCTGTCTAAAACAATCAAAATGTGGTATAGGAATTCTTTGATCTTGTGTCTTCTCTTGCTTTAGGCCTTTTTAGACACGACTGTGTATACTTGCCTTACACCACCTTTATGCTACCATATCTAATCTGGATAAAGCACTATAATATTATGTTTCTATTTCTGAACTGTCTTTCAGAGATTATAGATTATAAGAAATAAAATACCCCCTAATGTATGTTAATATGATATTGCAAGTGTTTCCTCAAAGCTGCGTGACTCTATAAGCCCCTACACCCTTTTATCTCTATTTGATCAAAGACTCTTTGGTAACTTTCAGTATTAAAATAAAGTACACTTAAGAGATACTTTTTCCCATTTTTATTCAGTTCTCAATGGCTTATCTCTGTACTTCTTCTTTTTATTTAGCGCTTAAATTCGACATAAAATGAAGAGCTCCCTTTTGATTACTTAAAAATAATATGATTGGATACCCTCAAGATTGTACAAAACTACCCTAATCTCATATTTTACCCCATAATAAAACTCTATTTTATTATTGCTTTTATCTGGGGAACTGTGTCTCATTTTAAGTTCTGTTTACTTCCGATTGCAGGTCCTCTTATTGCTGCCACAGTCTTTTCACTAGGTGCTCTAGAAAAGGAGCAAGTGTACGTACCACACAAACAGCAGTTGGCGAGAAGACACAGCAAGAACTATTGTCCAAGTAAGTAAAAAGTGCCTACATGTTTCGCCTGGGATCAGGCAGTAATGGTTAAACCCATCCTTTGGATAACTAATACAAATTCGAGTAGATAATATACTGGCACATTCTCACATCAGTTTCCCACAAATAGACTGGTTGCATGTAGTAGAATAATGGGGCAGATCCAATCTTTATTATCAAATGTTTTAGCCAGGTAAGTGTGATTAAAAATGCAGCCATCATCAGGACAATAACGCCTTTTCAAATGGAATATGGAGGCCCATAGGAATGAATGGCAATTACTGAATCAGTAAATACCGATTCGGTAAATGGGGGAAACATTCAAGGGTGCCAGGGTGTCACTTTGACACCCTGTTGCACCCCTGAATCGTGCTTGTGAGCAGATGTGGCACACATACATGCCCTAAGGGCATGTATGTCTGCCACATGGCACAGTTGAAAATGCACAGATTTGCATTTTCAAAGGTATTCGTTATTTACCACCAACTTATAGTTGGTGGTAAATAGCGAATCCTTACAGGTGAAAAGCACTCACTTGAGTGCTTCCTACATTTCATATTCGGTAATTTACCGAATCGGTATTTAAGAATTCGGTAATTTACTGAATCCTTAAATACCGAATCGGTAAATTACCGAATCTGAAATGTAGCCACCTACATCCCAAATGCCTAATACCGGTCCGTAACGGCCGAAATTCGGTAATTTCAGCCATTACCGACCGGTATTAGGCTACCTACATCTGGCCCCTGGTCTCTTGATTCCCACTTTAGATGTGGCTATTCAACATTCTATTGACCGGCACAGGTGAAAGGTCGGCCCTTGGGAGGTTTAATAATTTGGGCGAGGAATATGACAAATTATACCATTAAGAGGTTGCCAATCTCCTCCGCCAATATTCTGTATAATAGACCCCAGAGTGTGAACAAGGAATCATTGACCTTAGCACTTTTAGATACTTTCCTGAGCACTTTACTTTCTAATGCATATTTAATAGTTCCCAGTGACTTTAATGTGCATTATGAACCCTTGGGGGCCGATGATCCATCTTTAATGGACGGAGAAGCTGCACTATGGCAGATCCCTAAATTGGGCATCTCCTCTGTTAAGAGAAGTTCCACCATGGCACTCAAGCTATTGGGCATTACTCTAAGAATAGGGTTAAGATCTTGCAACAGGAGATCCCAATCTGACAAGGACGGTGCTGTAACCTTCAACCGATTCAACTGTTCAAGTAGAATAGACTATATACTACTGTCTTTACATGCCTGGCCATTTTTGTCCGATATGGAAGTCCTAGAAAGAGAGGACAGTGATCACAATGCCCTGATCTTGTATTTGTGTGGGCTGATTGCCCAACAAATATGGTAACTAATTCTAGCCGATTGGGTAACATAGTCCCCTCTAACAACAAAAAAGCCCTAAAATGGGACTATGTGGAAGCGTGTCCGGATCTCCTGAAGGAGATATATTCCAGGGTGGGTGATGTCTAGGAAAAGTTTATCTAAGATACGGAATCGGGTCCAAAAATAAAAATACATGAACACCTGTTTGACGGATTGAGAAATCTTTGCATTGTATATCAACGATTTGGCTGCAGCATTAAACTTTGCAAACAATGATGCCCCTAAAATTTGCCATACGAAAATTCCAAACTTACTATTCACACATTATTCTCTGCTCATTTCTAAAACTTTGAGTATACTAGAAGCAATTTTAAACTGCTTTTTATTGTTCTGCTCTGATGGAGGCCTTGAGTTAAATATATTGAAAAGAAAAGCTATGATACTGAATTCTAGGAGGTCCCTACACTCAAGAATTGAGGTTAACAATTCCCCTCTTGAGCTGGTACATGATTCTGTCGAGGGCAATTCTCAAGATGGCCAAAAAGATTAAATCTAGGAATCTAACCCCTGCGCTCAAACGTTATAAAGTTAATGCAAAAAGCGCTGCCCTATATGGTGTAGAGCTGTGGAGTTACTGTTGCAGTAATGAATGATCAGTAGCACAGAATCGTTTTCTCAGACAACTTCTTATCCTTCCCCAAAGCACACCAAGACTCCCTGTACTCCAGGACGTGGGCTTGTACCCAATATCTTTTACAATCCAGGTAAGACCCTTATTTTTTTGGCATATGATTTGGACAACTTCCGAACTGGAGTCCTCTATCTCCCCTTGGAAAACTCCTAAACTCACCAGGTCACTTGAGAATCCCGTGGCTGTCATATCTAAAAAGAATGTTTACAAATTGTAAAGCGCTCTGATATTCTTCGGGATCAAGTTTGCGCTATATAAAACTTTATAAATAAATACAAAATAAAATAAAAAGCTCTTGCTCTGCAAGTCATGTTGGCTAGGCCTGACGCAGCCACACAGATATCAAGGTTGCTAATTAAGGATCGGTGTTGGTGCTATCTGTGGGGCAAGCAGATTAGGAAGTGCTCCACAGGAAGTCTAACCAACCTTTTTCTAAACCACAAGACCACTCTGTGCTGTGAACCTTTATTAGATGCCATACAAGGTTCTTTTCCCTGCAGCTTTACATGAAGTTTTGTTACGGAATGCTCCCTTTGGCAGATTTTACAAGGAGATGGGGGAATTCTAGTAACCTTAGCTATCCCTGCCCTATGTGCACTTCTGGTCTTGACAACAGCCTTCATTTTGTATTCTTGTGCCCTATCCTTAGACAGCCCCATAAGAAATGGATTCTCCCTGTGTGCTGACTCCTGGGTCTAAGGTTTTTTCACACAGCCTTAAGGATACTGAAATCTGACACTAGGGAGGTGGCAAAGGTCCTACATGCAGCCTGGATAATACAGAGCAAGAAGGGCGGTTGAATAAAAAACTTGTACAAGCCCAAACTCCATAAATGCCTAGCCGAGATTGAGTCATCTGTCCCAACTGTGTAGATATATTTTAATTGCAACCCCTGCTTGAATTTTAAATGTTTTTTCAAAAGGTTCTTTTGTTTATCGTTTCATGGTTCTTCTATTTTTAACCTGTGCTTTTTTTATTTAGTGAATTGTTTGATTGATGTATGCGTTTTATGGATTTGTAATCCAAAATAAACAATTTTGATATGATATTAACATACATGATACTGGGCTGCATCTCTTACCTTTCTTTGCCGGCAATCTTTTGTTTACTATGGTGTAGTCTAGTCTTGCATAACTTTTATGTGCTGAGGAAAGGTTAGCAAAGTCCACCTTCAGTTGGTGTCTGAATCTCCACCAATCGATCGCACCCAGGCCTTACAAACAGGCATTACCTACTGGGGAAATCCCTTTGTCTTTTGGGCCTTATCTAGATCTACATTCATGATCATTTTAACCCTTTCCATGCGTCGAACAGCCCCTGGCCGTCCGACGTCACAGTGGGCGTGTGTATTGGACGGCCGGGGGCAATCCAAACCCCGCCCACTCATTTCGCCCGCACCACAGTGTAATATAGTTGACAGTCTAGTAGCTGGGATGGGAGGAGCTAGGTGGGCTGAGGGGAAGAGGAGGGGTCAGGACAGGATGAGGGCAGTTAGAGCAAGGACGGTACGAGCTAGATGTACTAAATAAAGCTCCAACTTAGATGATACCAAGTGTCTGTGTTAATTGTAGCACGATGCTACAACTGGCGACGAGGGTGGGATCAGCGTGAATGCAGCCCACAAGATCGTGTGAAGGCACCCTGTCCCTGCAGCGTCGAGAGAAGAGCTCCGCTGCCGAGTGAAGCTGATAACAGGCAAAGGAGGTCAGTAGTGAGAGACCCCGATCCTCAGCGACGCTGGGGAGCCCCAAGAGAGTCACGACACTGAGCACTGAAACGCTCGGTGACAGGAACCATTTCGCGCCGAAAGCGCGAGTCCCGGTGGATACGTGGTGCCCAGCCGTGGTGAAGAAACAGGAGTCGGGAGCCCACTCCGACCCTGTCCAGCAACCTCATAGTAAAGAAAAGGTGCCCTGGTGAAGAGGACGCTGTCCCCGAGAGCTAACTGCCAAGCGCGGCTGAACGCGCCGAAACCGGAGCCTGGATGCCGTCGGAAAACCTCACGCCCGATGCGTGAGGTTTGGCATGCTGTCGGCGTAAGTGAGAGCGGGAACTGTGACAGTGAGCTGGGAGCCCACCCCAAGCTCACCTGAGGACTGCTGTGGCCTGCTGTGGCCGAAAGAGAGTGCATCCTGGTGTGGACTGCCCCCGTGAAGGTCCCCTGTCAAGCGCTGCTGAGCGCGGTAAAATTGTGCCCGGCGTCGGAAAACCTCACGCCGGATGCGTGGGTTTTGGCACGCTGCTGCCGAAGGACTCTGCAAAGTAAGGCGGGAGCCCACCCCAACCTCACCTGACTGCAGCCTTGACCAGAGGGAGCCAAATCAGGAGTATGCTGACCCTGGGAGCAACTGCCGGTGAGTCCTGTGTGAAGAAACTGGGTTGAATGAAGAGAGAGAAAGTAGTGCCTGCAGATAACCACGGCGGCCATCTTTGAGTCAGGCAACTTTTGGGACATCCTCCCTGTGCAAACTGTAGGCGGCCATTTTGAGGTCAGGCGAGCTGAGTTTCACAACAAGCATTGGCAAAGACCAGACAAGCATTGGCGAAGACCAAACAAGCATTGGCAAAGACCAAACAAGCATTGGCCAAAGACCAAACAAGCATTGGCGAAGACCAAACAAGCATTGGCGAAGACCAAACAAGCATTGGCGAAGACCAAACAAGGACTGGCGAAGACCAAACAAGGACTGGCGAAGACCAAACAAGGACTGGCGAAGACCAAACAAGCACTGGCGAAGGCCAAACAAGCACTGGCGAAGACCAAACAAGTACTGTCAAGAGCCAACAGACAAGCCGTGGCGAGTAGGAGCCAACAAGCAGTGGCGAAAGGAAACAAACAAGTATTGGTGCATGCAAATAAACAAACATTGGTATGTGCAAATGAACATGCACTGGTAAATGCCAAGAAATAGGCATTGGTAAGGCAAATAAATAAGCGTGGATAACGGCGCGTGAACAACAATGAACAAGTCTTGGCAACCAAGACAGAAGAAGCACATGCAAACACGAGAGTGAATCAACTAACAAGCACGAGCAACCACAAGAGTGATTTACCAAACATGCATTGACAAAACAAAGGTCAGCACGGGTGGAAACGCGAACGTTGAGAAACGCAAGCGAATGCGCAGTGGCGAATGCAATGAAGTAGCACGTGTCTATAAAATAAAGGAGGCACAAGCAAACACAAGGACCAAGCAAAGACAACAACACAATGGAACAAGCATAAGCAAATGCAAGAGACCGATAAAGACGACACTGAGCACAAACCAAAGAGCGCCGAAGAGAGAAGAGCCGCTGGGCAAATCTGCAGAAGACCCAGAGGAGGGCAGTCCTACAGAGGACCCCGGAGAAAGTAGAACCATCCAAGTTCGTTCACCAGCACATACAGCGCATACTGGGATGGTTACAAAGACTATCAATTTCTAAGCAAACGACCAGACCAAAGACCTTGACCAGAATCTCCCTCTCTCATGGCGGGAAGAGACGTAGCACCGCGGGTCACTCCAGACACTGAAGTACCGCCCCCAGCGGTGCAGACTGATGAGTGGATCTCGGATCTCAAACGACACTGGTGGCTCGAAGCTTTGGAAGATTTCTTAAAAGCCAATGGTGAGCAAAGAGAGAGAAAATGTCTGATACTACTCCTCCGTCTGGTGGGTCCTGAGGGCCGCTGCCCAATCAGGACATTTTCCAAAGAGGATACAGATATCTACAAAAGACTCCAAAGGGAGCTCTGTGCCCATCTCAACGCACAGACAGATGTGGATCACAATCGCATAGTTTTCAATACAGCACGGCAGGAACCAGGCGAACCGTTGCCAAACTTCATCACTCGGTTACAAAGTCTGGTACGAGGCTGCCACTTCAACACTTTTACAAATGAGGATGCGGTCCGACTTCCGATCATTGAAGGTTGCACAAACCCTGACACCAAGCGCAAGATCCTGCAAGGGCATTGGTCGTTAAAGGAAATCATCAAGAAGGCCGAAATTGGAATGCAAATAAAAGCAAGAGACAAATTCAAGGACGTGCACCTGAGAGCAAACCATCAAGATACCTGGGAAGACAGAACTCAGAAAACAAACAAAACTGAAAGGAGAGAGAGGGAAGGCAGACCAGAAAAAAGACAACGGGAAAGATACAGTGACAAAGAAAGTGACAAGGATTACTCAGAGTCAGACTCCTCAGCGTCTGACTACTCAAAGTCAACCAAGGATTACTCAGAGTCAGATGACTCAGAGTCAACCATCCAAAAGACAACTCCAAAGAGTTATTCACCCCTCAAGAGTTCCTCAAGGAGTCATTCAAAGTATGACACACAGTACTCTGATGAGGAAAGAGAGTCAAATGGGACAGATCGCACTCCTGGACAAGAGGGCATCCTGCACAACAAGTGGGAGAGAAAGACAAACCCTAGAAGAAGGGGTCGCACTGGTCAACACCTGAAGTCGGCGCAGGAACATCAGTCGTCAAGCAGTGAAGACGAGTCCAAGGAAACATCTGGCAGGAGACCGCATCACCCCCAGACCAGAGGTGTTAGAGCATCAAACAAGCGTGAAGGAGAAACAGGTCGCACAAGATGGACTGATCCTCCACAACAACGAACCAGAAAAGATCCATGCATCTTTGGCTCCCGCGACAATGGAGAAACGGAAGGGAAATTGTTAACTTCAGGCGAGAAGGACAAAGAGGCAAAAGCTTGGGATCAAGCACAAGGAACAAGCACGGGGTCATCAAACAAACCCCCAAATGAGACAGCATTGAAGATGCTCCAACAAAGGCACACGGAAAAGCCTCTCAAAGACAATTCAAAGGGAAAGAGCAATTTATCACGGACTACGGAATTCAAAAATCCATTACCCGAGACAGTTTCAAAGAAATGTTTGAGAAGGAATGGGAAGAAGGATCTCTCTGATGCGGAGCGCACATCCATCCAACCCTGGAAGTTGACAAAAGACTTCTCTGACCCAGAAAGCACGTCTATGGCCAGAAACTCCTCTGGTTCAGAGAGCGCGTCTGTCCGATCCTTTAAAAGGGGTATGGCCCAGACCTCCTCTGATTCAGAGAGCGCATCTGCCCGATCCTGGAAGTCGACAAAAGGTTTCTCTGACCCAGAGAACATGTCTGTCCAATCCCGTGAGTCGACCAAGTCATGGTCCCGACAACAGACATGGCGTCAGCCACCCGAACGCACCATGGAACCAAAGGACATTCTTCCCGTCAAGAGCAACATGTCACACACTAAGGTCTCTGAATACTCAGTCACCCCACCGGACAACCTGTCATGTCAGGCACAAGTATATTCAGACACCGATCAGACACCGTCACCCCTGAAGGGGTCCGCAAGGCTGACTCACAGGACCTACAAAAGGAAGACAGAGACAGTGGACCTTAGTAACTGGATGGGAAAGGACCAGCCAGTCACTCCGCAAGGAAAGCCGGATGTGTCAGGAGAGAGGGATCATCAGATGAGAGAGAAACATGCCTATGCACAGAAGCCGGACGTGTCAGTAGAGAAATATCATCAGATGAGAGAGAGACATGCCCATGCACAGATAGCTCACGAGCTCGCCAGACAACCCGAGGCCGTGAATGAGTTATCGAACCAAGCCAAGACCGTCTCATCAGATGGCACCGTACTGTCTGGCATACACGACCCTGAATTGGAGGGCAGTGTTGCTCTCGACCGGACTAGCCAAAAGGAAGTAAGGGTAAATGTGGCGAATGAGTTACCAAACCAAACCAAGACAGTCTCATCAGGTAACACCGTACTGTCTGGTATGCATGACTCTGAATTTGAGGGCAGTATTGCCCTTGGCCGGACAAGACAAAAGGAAGCAAAAGTAGATGCGGGTGCTCGGAAGAGGACCGGAACATTATCCACTCGTGAAAGAGATCGAGCATCTGAACCAATCGTAGTTACACCACCGGAAGGAAACATGAGGACTGTGGACCGCGAGAGTCAACAGTTTACACGCAACGTGGTCAAGAATGCCTTGATCAAGACAACAGAAAGATTGACCAAAGCCAAGCCCACCACTGATTCAACACTACTGAAGCTTGAAAAACAGGCCGTCCGCCGACCCGCGTGGTGGATTGAAGAATTGCGAACACTGAAGACATTGAGCTCATTTTGTTAAGAAGGGGGGAGATGTAATATAGTTGACAGTCTAGTAGCTGGGATGGGAGGAGCTAGGTGGGCTGAGGGGAAGAGGAGGGGTCAGGACAGGATGAGGGCAGTTAGAGCAAGGACAGGGTACGAGCTAGATGTACTAAATAAAGCTCCAACTTAGATGATACCAAGTGTCTGTGTTAATTGTAGCACGATGCTACACACAGCGGAATTCGCGCCACGGTCAACGGGTTAAGGTCCATGCCAAGTGTCAGGGGTCCCACTGCCTCAATCTTTTGGGTTATGATTTTACATTTTGCTGTTCTATGTTGTATTAATATTTTATTGTGTTTTGTTGTGGAGTGTTGCTATTTTGTTGTTATTATGATTTGCCGAAATATTTTGTGTTGGTCTGTCGTATTGTATTTTGTGTTGCGTTATTGCGTGAAAGTGTTATCGTTTTTCACTGTGATTGTGCATTTTTTTTTGGGTTGTACTTTTTCGTTTCTTTGGGCACTTCTACATGTGGTCATATTTCCAGCCAAAATGAGTACACCCTATTAAATGTCTTAAACTACCACTTTTCATGCTCACTTTATGCTATCCTGCCTTTTGTCACTTATTTATCAATAAACCTGTTTATTTTGAAGCCTCATTGGTCAGTCAGTTAGCGTGTGTACTTCAGAAATGAATTCAGTAAGATAATACCCAACAAATCGAATAATTGCAATCAAATTGCCAAAATTAGTGTATACCGAATATCAAAAACATCTGTCATGTTTATAAGAGCAGCATCTTTAATGTATGAAAATAAATAATTCATTATTCATACATACGTGTATTAAATCAGATTCCACACAATCCATGCAAGAGAAAATCAGTTTATTTTTTACAAGAAACCAGTTTTGTTTTGATGCAGTACGTCTAGAAGCTTTTGGTAGAGTCTTTACCAACTGCATAATAACTCTATGGAGTGTGCACCATGCACTATTTCATGCTTGTAATGAAATAAAACGGCTCAACCATACCTTTTTGTTTGTACCAATTTTTTTTTAAGTTTTCAAAAACCTTTATTGAGGAACAAAATCATGGCAGACACAATACACAATGCAATTCCGCAGCTCTCATCAGCAAAATACAGTTCAAGTCAGTCATTTAGTTACAGGTAGATTACATTTTACAGCAACTTGGTAAACCAGGAATGTTTAAATCACAGCTCCACTGTACCAAGGTCTCATCCACCCAAGGGGAGCACACGTGAAATAGCAACAACAGTGAGGATTCTAAAAAAGCGGGGGCGCTAATGGAAAGGGAGGGGGCAGTCACTGACCAGCGCCGGTGGCCGCCGCGGACCCAGGGCCGGCGGGGAGCGCGGGAGAGGCAGCCCCGCTGGGGTGGGATAGGGAGAGGAGATAGGCGACCAGGGGGCTCCAAATGTCAACAGGTCGAGATCTGGCAGGCATTAAGTCCCAGAACTCCGATAGGAGAGTCTGGCACCGAGAGGCATCCTCCAACCAACTCTCTGCTTTAGGAGCAGGCCGCCGACCCCAACACATGGCCACCCTGCGTCTAGCAAGGACCAGCAGCATGGACATCAGACGTCGAGAAGCATCAGGGCAAAATTTAACGAAGCCGAGAAGGCACAAGGGGGGATCGGGGTGCACTGCAGCGCCGGTGATGTCAGAGATGGTAAATGTAAAAATTGATACTTGTATAGCGCACTACTCACCCGCAAGGGTCTCAAGGCGCTTGTACGAATACCGCTGTGGAACCCATCCTGGCTTTCCCTGTGAGGTGTCCACTCCTGGGCACCCCCAAGGTGGAGGCCAGGCATCCTTAGCGTTGTGGGGGCCGTTGTGGAGATTAAGCAAGCTATTGCCCAGAGTTGCAGAGTGGGCCTCCATGATTGGAATAGGCACCGAGGCGAGAATTATCAGGTCCGTGGAATTTTGAGCCCAAGACCCGCCGAGGCAGGAAATTGAACCCTGGTCCCGGGCTAGACCTCTGCATCAGGGTCTGCCGCTCTAACCATTGAGCCACACTTCTCCACGTGGAACACACCGCCCGCCAGAACTCAGAGACCTTAGGGCAAAGCCACACTAAATGGCCAAAGTCTGCGGCAGGAGCAGAGCAACGCACACAATTATCCCCAGGGATTAGCCCGAGCCGGTGAAGCTGCACTGGGGTTCAGTACAATCTGTGCAAGTACTTGAAATGGATCAGGCAAAGCCGGTAATTCGGTGACAGCTTTTTCGTTTGAGTACAGCAGTAGAGCCAGTCAGCCACCGAAATATCAATACCGAGGTCCACACTCCATGCCTCCCGCGCACGATCCAAGGAAATGGGGGCGGATACTAGTGAAAGAGCGCACAGTTTGGTGACTAACTTGTGCGGCGACGGGGAAGTATATAGGAAGTCCAGAGCCGGAATGGTGGGCGGGGACTGAGGGAATGTGGGGTGCAGCTTCCGGTGGGGTGCAGCTTCCGGCAAGGTGCGCGCAGCTGATAGAATAAAAGCATGTCCTGCAACCCTGAGGAGTCTGAGTGAGAGTAAAAGGAGTTCTCTGGGTATAGATCCGCCACCATCCTCAAACCCAATCGCGTCGCTTGTCGGGACATGCTGGAAGACTGAAGTGAGGGGAAATCTGGGTGGTTTACATTTGGCATGGAGTTGGCAGAGAGCAGAGGGAAACCAGAAAGCCGACGCAAGCCAGACCAGGCCCAACTTAGCGTCTCGACCGTGTCAACCTCGTCCCGAGGGCGCACCGCGGTCGCGAACAGAGCAGTTGACAGGGGCCAAGGAGAAGCCACATCGGTCTCAACTGTGACGTGGGGCTGATAGGGGGTAGGGTGAATCCAAAAGTGCAGGAAACTGGCCTGGGCACATGAGGCATAGATCCTGAAATCAGGCGTGCCCATCCCACCGGCAGACATGGGGAGAGTGAGGATATCATAAGCCACTCTAGGCTGTTTGCCCAAACAAGCGAGATGACTAGGGAGCACATTTTGCGAAAGAAATGAGAAGTGAGGGGGATGGGGATGTTTAAGAAGAGATAAAGGAATTTAGGAAGGACCACCATTTTGGCAATTGCGATTCGGCCCGCCAGAGATAGCGGAAGTCGGCTCCACGATGGGATCCTGGATTCAAGACAGTCTACCGCCTGCCCGAAGTTTGACTTCCACAGTTCGTCCTAATCCCTACTTAGCCAGATGCCCAAGTAGCGCTTGGGGCCGGAAGCCCACATGAACGGAAAATCAGGTGGGAATGGCCCAGTGGCATCAGTCAAGGGGAATAGACCAGACTTGCTCCAGTTCACCTGGATGCCCGAAAGCCCGCCAAAACGTATAATTTCCCAGACCAGGGGGCTGAGGTTTTCCTGAGGATGGCGGACATTTAGGGTAACATCGTCCACGTGCATTGAGACGAGTAGGGAGCGGGACGAGAATCGAATACCCCTGTGAGTGTGGTGATGCCGAAGCCTGTCGGCCAGGGGCTCCATTGCGATGGCAAAAAGCATGGGCGATAGCGGGCACCCCTGGCATGTGCCACGGGCAATACTAATGGGGTCAGAAACCTGACCATTAATGCGGAGACGAGCCAATGGATTGGTGTAAAGGAGTTTAACCTTGCGCAGAAAGATGTCGCTGAAACCCATACGCGGTAGGATGTAAAATAAGAAGGGGCACTCCAGTGTATCGAACGCCTTAGTAGTGTCGAGTAGGGCAGCCACTGCCGGCAGATTGGGATTCATTTGATGCAAGACTGAGAAGATGGTACGAAGGTTATGTGAGGTTGCCCTACCAGGAATGAAACCAGATTGATTGGGGAGGGCAATGGTGGGCATTAGTATTGTTATCTATGTTTATAAGGGAAAGGGGGCGGTAGGAGTCGCGACAGTCGGCAGGCTTGTCAGGTTTAAGAAGCAAGGTTATCATCGCCTCACGCTAAGAATGTGGGAATATACCGGTATCAAAAGACTCATTGTACATGGCTGCTAGATGCGGTTCCAGGATGTCAGTGAACGTTTTGTAGAACAAGCCAGGTAGGCTATTGATGGCTGCCAGTATTTATTCCCTGGAAAACCGTTTGTCAAGGAATTTTTGATGGTAGTGTTCGAGCAAGACGAGCGCAATAGACTCAAAGTATTGATCAAATTCATCCCGTGGCAAAGGGAGTTGTGAATAAAAATCGAGAAAACAGGATTTTCTATCCTCCGGGGAGGTAGTCCTATCCAGGCCACCATCACTGAGGGCCGTTATATATGAGGCAGCTCGCGGTGGGCGAAGAAGGTTAGCAAGAGTACGCCCCGGGCGGTCCCCCTCCCCGAAGCGGCGCGCCCGACCCTCTCTGCCCAGAAAAGACAGTTCACGGCCAGCTTCATCCGAGAATTCGGTATGTTTTTGGAGTAGCAGTGCCAACGTCTCAGGGATAGGGCACGTCGCCTGGGCGACATCCAGATCCTTAATTTCCTCCTTGAGCTTAGCCAGGTTGGTGCGAATAGAGCGGAGGAGACCCGCCTGTTTAGAAATACATTCGCCCTGAATGACGGCCTTGAACCCTTACCATAGGGTGGGGGCGGAATCGATGGAACCCTTGTTTAAATCGAAATAGTTGGTGATCGCAGTATGGATGTCCGCACAAAACGCAGAGTCCCGGAGGGCATTGGGAGGAAGACGCCAAGTGAAGGCCCGTCTCGGGGAATGAGTAGGCCTGAGACGGATATGGACTGGTGCATGATCGGACAAGGTGAGAGCCATGTGCACAGCATCAGTGAGCCAGGACAAAACATCCGGCGAGGTCAGCCAGGGATCAATTTGAAACCAACAGCCCCTTGTGCCAGTGACACAGGTGCCTTCACGATCATCAGGACGGAGGTGGCGCCAGGCATCATAGAGAGCGTTGTCAGTTAAAATGGACGTAAGAGCTGCAGCTGCACGCGGATGGGACGTGTAAGAGCCCTAGCGATCCAGGGTAGCTGAAAGAGTGACATTGAAATCCACATCCCAAACCACCGCCGCGGGGCCGCAGGAGGAGATGAGGTGCCATACGTGATTAAAGAATTCTGGGTCATCGGAGTTGGGAACGTAGACGGCGGCAATCGTGACAGGCTGGGCCAGTAATAAACCATGGAGGATCGCATACCTGCCCTCCGGATCGAGGAGTACCCGAGCGGTCTGCCAAGGAAGACCCCTGTACAGCAGAATTGAGACGCCCTGGGCATACGAGTATGTTGAAGAGTGGCATTCCCCCCAATAGCGAGACTGGAGTCTGGAGACGGATCTGGGCAACATGTGCGTCTCCTGTAAGAGGCATATATCTACTTTGTGTCGCTGTAGGTGTGAGTGTATCAGTCGGGCCTTGCGGTGATCATTCAAGCCTCGGACATTCCAAGTCCAGCAGACGATGTCAGCCATAAGGGGGCGGTTCAGGGTGCAGCACCTCACAGCGCGGACGGCAAGCTACACAGACTAGCACAGCGCACATATGAAGCAAGGGAGTCAAAGGGCGGCAGGGTACTGTGCTGGTAGGGAGCAGCGCAAGCCAATAGAAACAGCTCCCGGTGGATTTCCACACACAGGGCAATGCGAGAGAGGCGCATGAGCGTCTGACTGGCAGGTGTGGCTCAGAGTGGGAAGCGCTCCGGCAGGTAGTGAAAGCGTCCCACAAACCAGTCCACAGGGTGGCGCAGCATAAGAGGGGAGGGAAGGACCAGTGGAGCAACATGTTGACCTATAATACATGACCAATGACTGTAGACAGAGCAGATCGGAGATCACAATGCTGTGTAAAAATAAAAACGAGACCGATTGCGGACTGAAATCGACTTGCAGCGAAGCTATGCAGGAAGCACCATGCAGTGTCAAGAACCATACATGTAGAAGTAAAAACAAACAACCATACAGTGGCGAAGTAAAGCCACAACCCCAGTAGAGGAGTAGGAAACCCCCACAGTAACCTACACCCACCCCAACCAAACCGTACCCTGCAGGGACACTCCCCACCCACTCCAACCCCCCAATTAGGCTGAGTTTCCAACCCACCCCACCCCAGGAACCCACAACTGGGAAAGGGAAGGACTGCAAAAGAGAAAGGACTCATCCCGTGGGGGCATGGCAGGGCTAGGCATAAACCCCTGCAAGAAAGCAGGGTGGCCAAGCTAAACCTAAAGGGCAGGAATTAAGAAACAAACAAACAAACAGAGTCTACACAGTCAATCATTGTCACTGAGACGACCAGAGCCATCAGGCTGAGATTTAGGAGGAGAGGAGCGAGCGTCCTTGTCGAATCTTTTAGCGAATGCCATAGCCTCCTTCGGATCAGAGAAGACGAGTGTTTTAGTGCCCTGTCGGACTCTCAGTTTCACTGGGTAGGCCAAGGAGTACGAGACCTCATGTTTCTGTAGCAGGCGCTTGGCAGGCAGAAATTCTCGCCGGGCCGCTTGGACTGTGAGGGTGTAGTCCGGGTAGAAGGAGAGTGAGTTGCCCTGGTGATTGATGGTGCCCTTGTCCCACACAGCCCGGAGTATGGCATCCCGATCTCGATAATTCAAAATTTTAGCGATTGGCCGCGGAGGCAGCCCGGGACCAGGGTGCGGGCCAAGAGAACAATAAACACCAATGAAAGGACATCTCCAAAGAGCTCCCTGATCCACTGTTCAACAAAGTCCTCCATTTTAGAAATGTTGGTGGATTCAGGGAGGCCTGTGATGCGGAGGTTGCTTCGATGGGAGCGGGCCTCCAAATCCTCATTCTTCTCACGCATGACCGCCAGGATTTTATCCATTTGGAGCAGTTTCTGATGATCCTGGGTGGCGGCATCCTCGGCTTCCGACACCCTAGTCTCGACATGAAGTAAGCGGTTGTCGTGAGAGTCGACGCGGACCTTGACCGAGTCCAAACGAGCTGCGAGCTGATCCACTGTTGACTTGACGTCCAGCATGATTGCCTTGAGGTCATCATCCCGAGTGGAGGGGGCATCCATGGTGACAGCAGAGTCGGCACCCTCAGAGCAAGCGCCGTCCTGACATGAAGTTCTCCGGAGCTCAAATGCGATCTTGGGCTGTCTAGGGTCCGTTTTCCCCATGTTGAGAGGACCAGTCGGCAAGAGCGGGGCTCACGCACAGCAATCGGCGGCCCAGGAGAACAGGGACTCGCCTTCCACTAGGAGCCGACAGTGTCCGACAAATAAATGTCAAGGAGAAGCCCCCCTGACGAAGACTACAGCAGTCCGGAAGAATGGCCCCGGGGAAAGTTAGGGCAGCCGAGGTGGAGAGCCAGCGGAGCACACAATACCCCCCTCGCAGCCCACCACAGGAGCGACAAGCAGCGAAGGAATGTGAACTGGGGCCCCAGCCAGCCACCAGACAGGAACGCCACAAGAAGGCCTCGGTCCCGCAGAGTCACAGCAACCGGGGTAATGGAGGGTGCAAAGGAGCCAACAGCCAGCTCGCCCCAAGAGGCGGTACGCCGGCCGGTCGACTCGCACTATGCCACTGGGCCGGGCCACCACGTGTCGAGGACTGGGATGATGTCAGGCGCACCACAGGCCCCAAAGAAACAGGAGGAGGTGAGGAAGGTACCCCCAGGCGACAGCAGTAATTGCAGAGCGGTAACGGGGGCCCATGTCACCCCAGGAAGCCGCCTGAGCCGAGGAGTCTGTCTGTGAAGAGGGTGGGCGCTTCAAGGTAGGGCCAGCGCGTGCAGGAAACAATGGTGGCCAAAGGAGGGCCGCGCCGACATAGAGGTGGGGCACCAGGCTCCGGCGGTGACCCCCCTGTGGAAGGCAGGCAGAGGGTGGATGCGGTGCGTAGGTCCCAGAGGCGGCAACACAGGACCCATGGCAGTAAGGGGGGGACACCAAGGTCCAGCGGTGTCCCTCGGGCCAGGGATCAGGCTAATGGAGGATGTAGCTGAACCGCCGCAGGCCAAGGCCCGATCCCCTGCCTTCAGTTCAATGGGGAGGGACCAGGGCCTGAGGAAGGTAGAAACAGCCGGGAGGCCGGGCGCCGGTTGCGGACAGCGAACAGGTCAGCCAGCTAGCCGGGAGGCCGAAGAGGAGGGGGGGCGCCTGCCAAACAGAGGCAAATAACCAGCGGGGAGCCACAGGGGGCCCGTCGCCCACGCCTCCACACCCAGGTGCCCACGGCCGTGAAATGCAGGAAACACAGGGCGTACTGAGCGTTAGCTCCCAGGCTGCAGCACCCCCGGGACGGACGGACCAGTTTGTGCGTCCCCGACCCCGTCAGTCGTGCCAAAGAGGCAGCGCCACTCACCCGGTGTTGACGTCGCCGTCCTCGGATCTGTCCCAGATGCCAGCAGCAACAGGAGGCCTCCGCACCACCCAGCGAGGGAGGCCGCCAAATGCGGTCTCAGGATCGTAGGCCCAGCGTCGGCCAGGAATGTCTTATCTCCGCCCGGAACCTCACAGGAGGGTCGCAGCGCGATGGATCGGCGCCCCACAACCAGGGGAAGCAGAATGCAGTGTCGGAGTGCAGGAAGGGTGCAGATGCCTGCAGGATTATTGCGGATTTACCAGCGTGGCCGGCAGAGCCCACTCAAAGTGCAGCCATCTTGCAGCCATCCAAGCCACACCCCTTGTACCAGACAAGTTGACAAGCAACATAAACGTGACCCTAGGTCTTATTGCACTAATACACACAGGCGTAAATAAAAATACAACTCTGATGACATAAATTATTCAAAATAATAATTCATTGGTATGGTTTGCTAGTAATAGAGATGCCTTGCTCTAAAGCGAAGACAGATCAGATGACAGGGCTTAAGTTCAATGCAGAGGGCGATGGCAAAAGAAGTCGAGCAAGTGGCAGCACCAATGACCATCCAGAGGATGTTCCAGAAGTATCTGGATGATCCAAAAGAGGTCTATGTGGATCAAAAACCATTGATTTATTGGTATGGGAAGATGCACCAACGGCCAGAGTTCAGCAGTCTGGCAGTAAAGTATCTGGCTTGCCCTGTAGCTATTTTGTCTGCTCAGCATGCGCCTAGTGCCTCTGGTGCAGTTTTTATAATGGGACTAGTCTCTCTACTCAAAATGTTGAGAGATTGACTATGATCAAAATGAACCAACATGTCATACTACACAATAACACAGTCCCTGAAACAACACATGAAGGAGTACAAGGATCAGTGAGAATCAAGTGTGTTAGCTGACCTACTTAAGGGTGAACAATCGACTTTGAAGACAAACTGTACTTCCCGGATTGAGTATGTTAGTGCCACCATTGAAACTTTTAATTATTTCTTATTAACTGTCTTTCTTTGCAAAAAATAAAGTAGCTAGTGGAACATTGTTTGTGTCAGATTTATGTTGCCCTACCATTTTTAGTCACATATATAGCCAGATTGCAGTTGGACCAGTGTGCAGTAAAGAAGCCTCC
Organism: Lissotriton helveticus; assembly: GCF_964261635.1. Taxonomy (NCBI): domain Eukaryota; kingdom Metazoa; phylum Chordata; class Amphibia; order Caudata; family Salamandridae; genus Lissotriton; species Lissotriton helveticus. The sequence continues at coordinate 1,053,326,383 of NC_136067.1, forward strand.
ACAATTCTTTCATGACATTAAAGACAATGCCTGCCTCCCCTGAATGTCTATCCTTTTTTTGCATCACTTAGTAGGTCTTCCCATAGGTTTGTTGATTTACAAGAGTGCCAATACCAAATTCCAATGTGTTGCCCATGTCAAAGATACAATTGTGTTCCCACTACCTAACCTACCCATGCTTGGATTGGAAGAGGTAACTACAACTATTACAGCAGTGAGTGAGATGATGGATGATCCAGTGGCTCACTTTGCCACTGGATTCAAGCAAGCCTGGCTGAAGACGGCTGTAATGCCAGAAACCGGTCCTAGGAAGCTTGAATCCGGTCCAGGGAAGGCATGGCTTGGCAGTTCGGGCTGAACTGTTCCCATGAGGCACAGGGTCAGACTGATTTGACTATGGCCATGTCTGAACTGGGGTGGCAGAGTGGGCTAAAGAACGGTGATGGATTAAACCCATATCTCTTGACTGGGTGTGAGTGTTTGATTGGTTCAGATGCTCCGTCCATCACCACCCCCTTTTGTACCGCTGTGGATGATTCATGTGGTGGCAGAAAGTGAGTGTATTTAACTGTAATTTGTAAACTTGATTCAGATGATTTGCCATGTTTAGGGCCTGAATGATGGGTTATCATTTTTCCTGGAGGCGATTGGCGTTTGTAAACTTGGCGAGTTTTACTTGCAAGGTCTGTTGTTTATTTTCTGGTGCTTCAGAGACCATACCAGTCAATCAAACCACTTTATTTGGCTAACGAAAGCCATAAAATTACACCAAAGTGAACAATTTAAATAAAAAAGCTGAATGAAAACATATGAATACATTTTAAATTCATTGAAATATACCACATACAAACAATAAAATAATGACAATAAAAACAAATGACTTATAGTTCATTAACCGCTTAACCACGGCGGCAATTCTGCCGCGGTGCGGCGGTTTAGCATAGTGGGCGGAGTCACGACGGCCAACGTACGTGCGCAGCATTAAGGAGGTAGTACACGCGACTGCCGTTGGCTGTCAGAAACAGCAAAGGGGTTACTCATGCAATAAAAGAAATTATATCTATATATGAACTCGATCAGCATTTTAAAAAATATAACACCCTTTCTTCCTATGTCTGACTGCCGCCACCAAAAAATTCACAACGTTAAAAATCTCCCATGGGTTATTTAACAACTGCAGATATAGTAGGGCTGGTCTGACTTGTACAAATCCCTTCCCCTTTAAAATGGGTCTTAAAAACTTTCTCCTAATGGTGCTAAAATGCTCACAAAACATTATAAAGTGCATGGTGTCCTGCAAAGAAAAATTATCACATGTAGAGGGACCTAGATCTTTTAAGCTGCTCCAGCCCTGTACATCTGCTAAAAGACAATGAATAAGATTAAAACGGAAGATAATCAGGAGAAATCGATGGAAAGGTTTTGTAACAATTAACAGGTACGGTTCTATCTGTGGGACTGTCTTTAACAGCAAGTGGGCTCTCATCGTGGGTTTCACAATCTCAAATGCCTCTCTCTCTACAGACAGCATATTTAAGAATTGGTCTTTAACCCATGCCACATCCTTTTTCACTATCTTTTCCGGAGTAGCAAAGGTTTTCCAGTCGCCCCAATTTTCCAAGCACTAACTTGACATATTGTATCCATTGGATTTTGCCCACGTTATCCAACGCTATGCAGTCCCTAAGGATTTCTCTGTTCAGTCCCAATTCTGTATTAATCCATGTCTTTAGCCAACAAATCACAGGACCCATCCCAATTTGATGCTCAACAAAGCCACAGCCCAGCTCTTGGTGAATAGCAAAAGTAGAGGTAGATTTGGGGACCGCCAGAAGATATCTCATACATTTGTTTTCTACTTGCTGGAGTACCACTGCTGGTTTATATCCCCAAATCGCAGACCCATGAGATGCTATTGCAATGCTTTTAGAGGCGTACATTTTAAGCAATGCTTCAAGAGGCTTTGCTCCCAATCTGGAAGCTAAACCTTGCATGGCAGCTATAGACCTTGACATTACAAGTTTTTTTGCCCTTAACTGGGGAGTCCAAGAACCTCTTTCATCAAATAAAACTCCCAAATAGGGAAAAGAGGAGACCGATGACAGCTCGACCCCTTCACAATAAAAAGGTTTCGATTTTGTTGGCCTCTGCCCCATGTCATCGTATGCGATTTGGTTTTTATTGACAACAAGGTCCAGGGATTGCATAAAAGATCCAAAGGAATCCAAGAGTTTCTGCAGACCAACTGCAGTGCGGGCCAAGAGAACTGCATCATCAGCGTATAGGAAAGCAGGAATAACCCTGTCCCCTATATGTGGAATATCTAAAGTGGCAGTGCTAAGGGAGGTATTTAAGTTATTTATATGAAGTAAAAAAAGCAAAGAGGCTAAAATACAACCCTGTACCAGTCACTTTAGTTAACAAACAAAAACCTCTACAAAATACTGCAATTCTGTTTCGCTACTTGATCTTCAACAGCAGTGCGCAACACGCCTATCTTGCTTGGGTCAGGACTGGGACGGAGTTACTCAGAGTCAGGAGGAGGATGGAAGAACTCAGGACAGGACTACCTCATCAACAGCTAGAAGAAAGAAGTTATCCACTTCCTAGTGGGAAACAATGACTCTGAGGCTAGTACTTATCTATGTTATGTTATGTTATGTTATGTTATTTATGTTTTTAATATAGCGCAACGGATACTCAAAAAGAGTGTCCCGGCGCTTTGGGTAAGGGGAACAGATTCAGAATAACATAACGCAATTAAAAAGAACACAAAAAGACAACGCACACACAAAGAAACAAAAAAGAGCAGCTAGTGAGGCCTACTGGGTGAACAACCAGGTTTTAAGACCTCTCCTGAAGTCCAAAAGACTAGTCGCTCCCCGAAGTGAGAGTGGAAGCGCGTTCCACATCTGTGGGGCTAGCAGACTGAAAGAACGGCCGCCCCGGCGAGCTCTCTTAATGCGAGGGACGGCCGCCATAAGCAGCGATTCAGACCGCAGAGAGCGGCCCGGATGGTAAAAGACCACTCTCTTCTGGAGATGTTTAGCTCCTACTGCGTGGAGTGCCTTATAGGCCAATATCATGGCCTTAAAAGCGATCCGTTTACGGATCGGAAGCCAATGCAAAGTCCTAATTAACCCCGAGGCACTGGCGCGTCTGTTTAGACCAAAAATGGCCCTGGCCGCCGCATTCTGCGCGACCTGAAGCCGCTGCAGCAGGTACTCAGGTAGGCCCAGGTAGAGAATGTTGGCATAATCCAACCTGGAGCCTATCAGGGCCTGCACTGTCAGCCTCCTATGCTCCTCCGACAAAAGAGGCAGGAACCTCCGCAGCATTTTTAATAGGCCGAAGCAGGTGCCGGTCACCTCAAAAATCTGGGCTTTCATTGACAGTCCCCCATCCATCTTAACCCCCAAGTTCTTAGCCACAGGGGAAGAGCCGGACGGAGGGAACATGTCAATGGGCCACCAGGCCTGCCAGCTAGGCTCCGCATCGCACCCGAAAAAGAGTACCTCGGACTTATCGGAGTTGCACTTGAGGCTGTGCAGTTGGAACCATGAAAACACAGCCCCAAGGCAACTCCGGATACTCTCCCCGTCAAAGTCAGCCCCTCTCTCGCAAGAGAAGAGGAGCTGGGTGTCGTCGGCATATGACACGATCCGGACACCGAAAGACTCCACGACCGCCGCCAAGGGGGACAGAAAGATATTAAAGAGGGTCGGGCTCAAAATAGAGCCCTGAGGGACCCCGACTCCCAATGGCGGCATCACAGCGGTGTCAGGCGGCGTCCAGATCGTTTGCCGGCGGTCGGCAAGAAAGGATGAAAACCATTTGAGCACCGTCCCCCGCAGGCCAATCTCATAGAGTCTTGCGAGAAGGCCATCATGGGGGACGGTGTCAAAAGCCGCCGACAAATCCAGCAACACCAGCATGACTTTGCCCCCGGTATCCAACACTCCCTTGATGGTTTCAGAAACCTCAAGGAGCGCGGTTTCGGTACTACGATTAGTGCGGAAGCCAGACTGGGAGTCGTGCAAGATCTCATGAGACTCCAGGTAATTGGAGAGCACCAACTGGACGTGCTTCTCCAGGATTTTAACGAGGGCCGGCAACAGCGAAATCGGTCTATGATTGGCTGGGACCTTCGGGTCGAGCCCCGGTTTTTTTAGCAGCGGGATGACCATCGCCTGCTTCCATCCTGGCGGAACCACTCCCTGACTCAACGAAAGATTGAGAAGAGGGTTCGCCAGTGGGTTAACCACCTCCGCCAACTTACCCAAGAGCTTAGCTGGGCATGGGTCAAGTGGCGACCCCGATTTTAAATTGCCCATAAGTGCTAAGGAGGCAGAGGCCGGCAGAGATGGAAACTCGGCCAAAACGGCGCCCTGCCAAGCGGGAGAGGGAAGGCCAGCCGCGGAAATAGACAATGTTTCCTCAGGCGCTCCCGATGGAAAAGAATCCTGAATAAGCTTTATCTTGGCCGTAAAAAAACAGGCAAGGTCCGCCGCCCAGGACTCTAGGGGCACCTCTTCCGACGTGACGGCCCGGGGAGAAGTAAATTCTCTCACAATAGTAAAGATTTCCTTACTAGAGTTCGATGCTGCGTCGATTCTGTCCGCAAGATAAATTTTCTTTGCAAGGCGGATATCCCGATGGTAATCATTCACCACGCGTTTGTAGGCAGACCTGTCCACAATGTCATAGTGTGCCCGCCAGGCCCTTTCGGCAACCTTGCACTGCTGCCGCGTAGCCCGCAGTGCTGCAGTAAACCAAGGGGCCGAGACCCGCTTAGATGTTAAGCGGGGAGGCAGCACCGGGGCCAGATCCACAAGCCTATCCGCAAGCCACTCCTGCAGGGACTCCAGGTCTCTCTCGAGGTCTCCGACAAGCGGGCAAGGGTGATCCACAGCGGCCTGAGCCAACATCTCAGGGGTCACTCGATTGAACGCTCTGGCAACACCAGCCCGTTGCTGAGGGGCAGGGACGGACGATCTAACACTGCCAGTGATAGAAAATTTGGCAAGGCAGTGATCCGACCACACAACCGGGAGAATCTCATCCACCACCAGAGGCGAAGTGGAGAAGACCTGATCAAGCGTGTGCCCCTTAGCATGAGTCGGCCCCCTCAAGTAGGGGATAAAGCTCAGCGGAGTCAAGGTGTCGGACAGCTTTATAGCAGCGGGGTCAGACAGATCGTCCATTCGGATGTTAAAGTCCCCCGCAACTATGCAATGCTCTGCTCTCAAGGCCAATCCCAGCAACACCGACTCAAGATCAGCAAAGAACGTACCGGGCGGACCTGGTGGTCGATAGACCAGGAGTCCTTTCACTGATTGGTGCGGCGCTAGCATGATAGAAAAAGCAAGCGACTCCGAGCCACGGATATCCTCCGTCTGCAAGACGGTGCAAACCGTGCCCTTCTTCACCACCAGTGCGACACCTCCGCCTCTGCCCTTGACCCTGTCCTTCCTGAAGATGTTATACTCTGACGGAATTGCCATCGCCACGTCGGGGTTCGAGAACTCTCCCCACCATGTCTCGGTCAGCAATAAGCAAAGAGGCTTCTCTGTCTCAAGGAGCTCAAAGATATCTTGCGCATGACAGCACGCCGATCTGGTATTAAGCAGCATGCATGCATACTCTGTGCCCACGTTGTTACTAATCGGGTCAGATGACATAGCCCGATTGGGGCGCCAGCTACAGCCCGGGCAGCGAAGCTTACCCCTATGGCGTGCCGGAAAGACAGAGCAACACCGGCTCTCCCGAAGGTTAAGAGAGCACAGCTCCTCAGATGTATACCGCACACAAAGTGCGCCGGGTTTGCACATGCTGGGAGACCAGAGCCCCGCCTGCCGCCCGAAACGCCTCCGGGACGCTGACGGGCGCAGACGGGCAGGACTCTGGCTTGACTCAGGCGCGAGTCAGGCGCCTCCGCTGCGCGTCACCGCTGCGCGGAGGAAGCGAGCTTTAAATACAGCCTCCTCGTTCTCCCCGCGGAGACTAGAGCGCTGAGAGAGATGGCACGCTGCCAGACAGCAGCCCCAAGATGGCGGCCCTACTTCCTGCCCCACCAAATTATGCAAGGTGACAACGCTCCGCTTCTGCAAGCGGTGGGGGGCACAATTATGATGTAAGAATGTGGGCGCTACCTCGCTAAAAACAAACAGGTAAAAACCAGGTGCACAGTTTAAATTTTACACAACACACAAAAACGAGTAAAATTGTCTGTTTAAAAGCGCTGCGCGCCTACTGCAGCTGAAAAGGAAGGCGCCAGGCAGTAAAGGTGTCCCCTTACCATAAAGGTCGAGCAGCTCCCACCAGCTCGCCTTAAATACAGCCTCCTCGTTCTCCCCGCGGAGACTAGAGCGCTGAGAGAGATGGCACGCTGCCAGACAGCAGCCCCAAGATGGCGGCCCTACTTCCTGCCCCACCAAATTATGCAAGGTGACAACGCTCCACTTCTGCAAGCGGTGGGGGGCACAATTATGATGTAAGAATGTGGGCGCTACCTCGCTAAAAACAAACAGGTAAAAACCAGGTGCACAGTTTAAATTTTACACAACACACAAAAACGAGTAAAATTGTCTGTTTAAAAGCGCTGCGCGCCTACTGCAGCTGAAAAGGAAGGCCCCAGGCAGTAAAGGTGTCCCCTTACCATAAAGGTCGAGCAGCTCCCACCAGCTCGCCTTAAATACAGCCTCCTCGTTCTCCCCGCGGAGACTAGAGCGCTGAGAGAGATGGCACGCTGCCAGACAGCAGCCCCAAGATGGCGGCCCTACTTCCTGCCCCACCAAATTATGCAAGGTGACAACGCTCCGCTTCTGCAAGCTGTGGGGGGCACAATTATGATGTAAGAATGTGGGCGCTACCTCGCTAAAAACAAACAGGTAAAAACCAGGTGCACAGTTTAAATTTTACACAACACACAAAAACGAGTAAAATTGTCTGTTTAAAAGCGCTGCGCGCCTACTGCAGCTGAAAAGGAAGGCGCCAGGCAGTAAAGGTGTCCCCTTACCATAAAGGTCGAGCAGCTCCCACCAGCTCGCCTTAAATACAGCCTCCTCGTTCTCCCCGCGGAGACTAGAGCGCTGAGAGAGATGGCACGCTGCCAGACAGCAGCCCCAAGATGGCGGCCCTACTTCCTGCCCCACCAAATTATGCAAGGTGACAACGCTCCGCTTCTGCAAGCGGTGGGGGGCACAATTATGATGTAAGAATGTGGGCGCTACCTCGCTAAAAACAAACAGGTAAAAACCAGGTGCACAGTTTAAATTTTACACAACACACAAAAACGAGTAAAATTGTCTGTTTAAAAGCGCTGCGCGCCTACTGCAGGTGAAAAGGAAGGCGCCAGGCAGTAAAGGTGTCCCCTTACCATGGAATGGAGAGAGGTGCTTTGATTTTGGAAATGCTGCTGAGTGTGTGTATTGCACTGGTGGCAAAAGTTAAACCACAGTACTCTTATTTTTTTGCTCTGCCTCTTAGTCTTCTTGGTACACTCCTCATCGAGCTTACCTTCCTTCAGTTCTTCTCCTTAACTCTATAGTACAGTTTCTGATTTACAATCTACAGACCTTCTTATCTCCTGCACGAAGGAAAGGCGAAAGCTGAGCTCAACACTCCTGCTTACCTACCGGACTGGCCAGACAGGCACCCAAGAGTGATGGACATTCCCGAGGAGAATGCAGATGCACCACCCAATTTTGAAATACAGTATCATATTTCTTTTAACAATCATATATTTAGAACTGGGTGGGTTCACTCCTCCATAATTTGATTTTTTCAAACTTAATAGACAGAACATTTAGATATCTGATAACTTGGGTCTATGAGGCAGATGGACTGTTTGCAATGCATTAAACTTTACTGTGTTATACTCATTCCTTAGTTTCATTTCACAACAGATTGATGAGGATGATATGCTGCCCATTGCCCAGATAAATATTGTCCTATGTTCTTGTTAGTGTCCTTTTTCACACATTTCCCCAACTCCCCTAAATATTATGTTATGGTGATGTGGTTTGACTGTGGGTGGATACACTATTGTTGTTAATTATTTAGGATAATAAGTAACCACACTAAATGATTTTGTCTATCTGTACTATGAATAATTTAAACTGCAAAAATTACATATTTCACTAAGTGTTTTTCTTGATTGTTTGCTTTTATGTGCACAATAGACATCACCCACAGTACTACCAGACAGAAATCCAGCACAAAGCGACATGACTACAACACGTGCCACTGTCAACTGGCGGAGCTTGAAGATGGCCCCTAAGAGAAGTGCTCCCAAGAAAGTGGCCAGTGAGGAAGAGAAGAAGTAGCAGATTGCTACCACTAGCATGCCACCCCAAACCTTTTTCAGGAAATGTTGTTTATCTGCCACACCTTCCTCTGGGGAGCAAGCTGGAAGCAGCACTCCCACATAAATGACACCTCCCCAACCTAAGCCCAAGGCCATGTCTCTCAGTGAGGCAGCCAATGAAATCATGATAATGAGCTGTGACGCTGAATTGGATTTTTCTCAGGCACATACTAGTACCCAGTTGTCGCAGGAAACTGAGTAAAGTGGAAAACAAGAACCACAGCCAGCAATAGTAGCTCTTCCTGAAGTAGGAGCAATATAGGAAACTGAACTTACTGCAAAGCTAACTGTTGTTTCTCTTCTTGAACCATTGGCTTCCAGATCTCCAGCGAGAAAAAGGAAGGGTACTCCACCATCTTCTCCTAGCCCTCATTTTGATGATCTAGAGATGGATTGGACCTCGGCTAAGTCTGAGACACACTAGGAGAGTCAAGGGAAATGGAAAGTTCCTGAAAGCCTTACAATTATGGAAGGGGATGAGGAGGACGAGGCATTCATTTTAATGGAAGGTAGCTCAGAGGATACACACATTACCCCTCCTATTCAACCTGAATCTGGGGGTGTGGCCCTGGTACCACCATCACCACCAGCTTCCATATTTGTAAGGCCCGCGCTGGGACCTGCATTCACCACTACCTCAGTTGAAGTATGCACTGCTGACAGGCAGTCATCAATTAACCCAACTACCTCCTGTTCTTCGGATATTGGCAGTGGCACCAGTGGCCCACTGAATAAGTTCTCTTCCCCAGTTTGGGACTTCTGTACTATTAGCAAGCTGGAGGATAGCATTGCAATATACTCCATTTGCCACCCAAATGTTTGTGTAAGTAAGCCTGGTTCACACAACGATACTAGAGACCAAACGAGTCATATGAAAAAACAACATGCAATTTGGTGGGAGACGCACCTTAAACAATTGCTGCAGGTGGTGGTGGTGATGAGAGAGGACAATCAGCCTTACAGCGGGAAGTGAAGGTGATGAGGAAAAAGAGGGTGATAGCTTTATGCAAAGTTGCCCTGTCTCCCCAACAGTGCGCCAATATCACTCATCTCAGCAACCTCAAAATGGCACAAGTCTGATGTAGGAAACCACCCCATACAGTGACTGCCCCAAGATGCACATTGAGTCTAACACCTCCTGGTTCTCTGCGAAAGTCACCTGGGTCAATGGCACCACAATTCGTTTTTAAATGCAAGCTACTATTTGACATTTTTAGGCAAAATGGGCCCTAACCTGTGATTCACGGACCCCTGGAGATCTATAACGACTACTCAGGGGATCCGCAACTTTTAAAAAAAATATATATATTAGCAAATATGTGAAGTATACACACGAAAGAAAAGAAACTGTAAAAGTGAAAATCTTGGTTTTCTTAGCTGGATTGGGGTGGTGCAAGTACAGCAAACAATAATATGGGTAATTGATGGCCTCAATTTGAGCGCTAGTATGCACCAACAAAGAGATACATTAGGAGCAGAAAAGGCAAAGTGATATAACATAGTCTAACATAGTCTAACATATCTCTTTGTCTTTTAGAAATAAAGCCACATTTGGAAAGGTGGGCAACCTTAAAATTTCGATGTTTGTGTTTTTATTGTTTGTGAAAACATTAGGCAATGTGTGCATTTGTTTTGTGTCCATTTGTTTCTGTTTTAAAAAGTGCAAATTGCATACCCCCAAATTGAATCCCGTTTCCAATAGTGATTATGTGGTGGTCTAACAAAAGCCAGAAGGTAAACAACAACTGTGACTAAGGACAATACTTCTTGAAAAAACTGTGATTCAGCAATCCAGTAAAGGCACTGAAAGAAAGAGTGTAAACAAAAATCACATAACTGTTAGATTTAGCATGTGGGAGTACTTTGCATGATTTGGAAAGGGAGCGACTCACACACGTCAGAGTTAGACGGATAGCAAATATTTATTACCAATAGGGTCTTCAGCACCCTCACGCTGCTTATTCTGACACAAAAGTTTATGAAAACAATTGCAAAATGCCAGAAAACACAACAACTTTTCTGAGGCTTCACAGCGGGTTGGCCTTCAGTAGAGGGACGTGCAACCTACACAGTCACAGGGTGCATTGTATTCCACAAAAGCCTGGGCAAGCTGCCACTGTTGTGAGATTTTGCTTCAAAGAGTGGAACCAGCGCACAGTTACATTCTACACTAATGTTAATTATTTGATCAAATCTGTCCTAATATATATGTTCATCTCATCTGCTGCTGGGAAGCATCTTCCGCCCATGCTCATCGGTGCTCTCCCTGGCTGTGCTGACCTCTTTACACACCCCCTTGTCCCAACACTTCTTTGCCCCTCCTCCACAACTCACAGGGAGTGGTTCAGTACCCTTCCCCAGGGCCCTAATGTCCCTAGCCTTGTACGTGTCAATTTTCAATATTACTTCTTCTCGAATGTCAAATGTCTCAGGTGATTCACATTTCTTATATACGTCATGATGGTTTTATCTCGTGTGAAGTGTTGGGGCTGGGGGGCATTATATCTGCCAGCTTTTCAACTCTGTGTTCATCCTCTTCATCACTTTCCTTGAGACAGACTTCAAGAATTCCTCAAAAGAGTGTGTCTTGTGTGGTATTTCTTGAAGTGAGATATGTTTGTAAATGTTAGCACATATGTAATATGATCTACGTCTCAGACAGTATAATCCCTAGTCACTCCAATGATTATCGGCAAAAAACCTTCAAAAATGGTCTTGAGCATTTGTTACTCCAAACAATTAGATCATACATTAATTTCCAAAATCAACTTTTATTTCATTTTTTGGCATTCTAAACCATTGTTGTAAACATACAACCTATCATTTAACTTTTTTAATGTATATGACTCCCCCTGGTGATACAACTTTTGGCAGCGTTAATGAGGCCCATCCTGTGGGTATATTACATCTTTTTACTTTACAAAATAAATGTTTTTATCTTTTTAAGTAGGACTTCAATTCAACAATACTGACTCCTGCATCGTGAATGAAGATGAACAAAAGACAACAGTAAAACAAGTTACTGTCACTAGCACAGAAAGAGAAAGTAGAAATGACCTTATCGCAGGTGGGTACTTCTGACATGTTTCTGCAACTGGTCCCACAAGACACCCACCTCAGTATGCTGTGTCAAAATATGTTATATTGTGTGGCGTGGTACTGATATATATATTTTATTTTAACCCAAACTACGGTGTTATTAATCTTGTAGTGCCCATTGTTTCTCTATGTACCCCCCCCCCGGAAGACAGAACTTGCCAAAGTGGAAGGTCTCGAGGGACATTATGAAGAAGTTGAGTGGGGCTAGAATTGAGTCTGAAGTGGTAAAGCTAAACCAGAATATGGGTGGCCTGGACTGGGAAGCCTTAACCCTATGACCTCAACATTGTGGCTTTTGAGGATGAGGTAGATGTAGCTGGCACAGTTGAGAGCGCACTAATAACAATAATAATAATAATAACACAATTGTTCCAGATTTTACAATTATGCAATTTAAGGGTGCTTCAATGCATCAACTTTGGAGGGAGGTAGGGCCCTTTCTCTCACCAATGATAAATATCTCAAAAGAAATGGCTAGGTTAAGAGAGAGATGGCAACAAGATATTGGAACGTTGGAAGATAATACATGGTACGAAATAGGTGTTATGTTGTACATCTTTTATGCTATATATAGTCTGTTCTGCCTTACTCTTTGGTCTTGTTCTGGCCTTGCGCTTCTTCTCCTGCCACGTCCCCATGCCTAAGTGTTCTATGATAACCTACTGTTCCACAGTAGAGTCTTGGGCATGGGCAATGGTTGGAGAGGCAGTTGCCCTTACCTGAAGCCCATGTGAAGACGTGCTCTCTGGTGTCAGTGGCATTCTTTCTATAAAGACTTTGAACCTACCTTCAGCCTCCGATTAGTCTTTACAATAGGTAGATCATCAAGGGAAATATCAAATAATGCAAGCTTCAGATTAATATAATTTAAAGTTGTGCGTAGGGTATATTATACAAGGGAAATGTTACATAGAATAGGCAGAATAGATAAGAACATATGTCTACACAAATGTAGTTAAGTGAGGACCTTTTTAGGTCTCTCCTAGCAACGCAGCGCATGCGCTGCTTGCCTTGGCAAGATCTATTGTCGTTGATTTTTCGGCGGAAGGGGGGACAGGAGATGCGCACGCGCCCGGACAGGCGATGTGCACGTGTACGGCTCCCGTCGTTTAAGCATAACGTGCGCATGGCGCACTTTCACTTTCCTAGTGCACGCACCCGGACAACACTGAGCGCGACGCCCGCTTCAGGGACACCGTGCTTGGCTTATTATTATTTTTTTTTAAACTGTAACACTGAGCGCGATGCCTGCTTTTGGGGCACCGCGCTCGGTTTTTTGTTGTTGTTTTTTTTCAACTTTAAGACTAAGCGCGGTGTAAGTAGACTCTGGCTGCCAGGCAGGTGGAGGACAAACAGGCATCTGCAAGAGCGGCCCTTCCGCTATCACAGCTCAGCGAAGTGTGAGACTTGCCTCCCTCATCAGATAAATGGAGATTAGCAACCTTTGTGGGAATTCTTCATTAAAGCTCAGGGTGCCGGGGGTGGTCAGCTGCAGCCTTGACACATATGTGGCAGCGCTGGGCTTCTTCAGTCCCACCACCCCTCCCAGTCTCTTTCCAAGTGCAACTGACCTTACCCCACCCATTTCCACTAGATTCGGTTGTTGGCATATGGGGGTTTGGATTTACACTGATACGCTGAGATAGAAGCTTCTGTGACTGGCAAGTAGGCCCGTCTTTGCATGTGTGACGCACGGCACCGGTGCTAGATTAAAGAGACATAAGGTGGAACCAAGACTCCGCCGTCTTGGTCTGTTTTATTCCATGTTACCTCGCAATACATTCTGTAGCTATGGTAGGTAGGACAAATGGAGCTGGGCCCGAGCCCTTATAAATACTTTCACTGGCTAGGACGGGTCAATGCAAAACGAACGCACCATAATGCTAAGGAACAATCATAACGGAACTGTCTCCTCCCAACGGAGCACAGGACATCTCGAGTTCTCTAAAAAAAGAATATCTTCGTACAGGGTTGTTTTCAGTTCACCCACCGCCCTCCTATCTCCTCCCCAGAACACAGACCCTAATGTCTTGCGCTCACCCCTCGACACTTCACCCACGAGTAAACCTCTGGCTGAGGGTTCCAGCTGGCGTGACTCCTCCCCCGCTCTCGCTCCACAACTTCAACATACAGCACTCTGTAGCCAGAATAGTGGCAAGTAAATCCCATCCACCTTCAGTGGGGTGCTTCGTCCCTACCTACACCCCTTTCAAAGGCCCGGGGTGTAAAGTTACTGCAGGGGGGGGTGGGCGTGGGCTGGCTAACCACAGCTCAAGTCTCAGACACCAGGATGAAGGGGCGGGGCAGCAGGAGCCACCCTGGAGGGGGTGACCTAGCAGGGGAAGAGCTCATGTGCAGCACTCATAATAAGGGATTAAACTGGGGGGGGGTCTCTCATAGGGCTGTGGCCACTGTAATTAAGGGCGTGGCTTAAAACAAAGCTAAAAGTCTGTGCTTGGCATAGTATGCCGCCCCACTGGTATTTTGTTCCATCTGTCCATTGATCCAGATATATCACACAAGTAACATCATACCTACAACAAGCCAGGACTATTGGCTTTGTCAATGGTCGTAAGTTGCATAAGATAAATAAGCAGCAAAAATGACTTTGCTGTATATAATACTGAAAATGCGACTGGCTCTTGTGGGCGAGGTTGTGGTAAGATTAGAGGAGCCGACCTTCGAGCTGAGAAAACCGGTTCGAGCCTCATGGCTCAACATCCTGTGATTCAAAAATGAATATACCCCGACTTGAGTAATGTAACTGGTGCTCATGTAAAGCGCTCTAAGTTTGTGCTATATAAAACTGAAAAATGAATCGCTTTGAAGTTATATCAAAGGCAGTGACGGGTTGTATTATTGCAGAGTTGAGGTTTTTTTGTTTTCACCCCGAATGTAACAAGCATTTGCAATACAATAGGTCTTGCATTTGCGAACTTTTAAGCTATTCGCATTCTAAATGACAATGCCTTTTATTTATCTGTTTTTAAAACCAACACATAGATAAAAGGTTTGTCATTTACAATGCCAGTAGCTCAAAGTCTCGCAAATGCGAGACCTATTGCCTTACAAAAGCTTGTTTCAAACTGTCTCGGAATGCTTAGTAATTAAACAATATTGGGACTGATTAAAATCAGACTCGAAAGGTTGATGGGAATCTCACTGCAAAAGACACCATTAAAGATGTTGCTGGGTGTCAAGAGGCTGCAAACTTTTTTAAAACTTTTTTAAATTACTATTTTATTTGTATTCCTAGTTTTTAAATATTAGTTAACCAGGGGTTAGCAGTCAACAGAAGACATTTCAAAAGAGTAGGGTGGGGAGGAACAACCAACATTATCATAATGGCTAAGGAGTATGGGCTGGTGTCAGGCCATCAAGAAAGTGATTTATGAGGATATGGGTTGCCCACAGGAATACCGTAAAATATGAAGGAAATGTGAGGAAGAGGCTAATGGAGAGACTGGAGAGTGAAGGCAGATAGTACGTAATCATATATAGAACTGCCACAATGAGAAGTCAATGAGAGGAATTGTAAATAGCAGTTAAACTGAAGGATAAGGAAAATGCAGGAAACAGATCACCACTATCTGAGGAATGAACAGTGGAGGAGATATAAATAAGTATGAGGGAGTTAATATTGATACAAAATAATATGCGCAGGTCATACTGACGGAGGCACTGAGTGAATGAAACTTTGATCTTGTATATTGAACACTGTAGTGTCTGAGAAGGAATAGAATATCCTACCCAAAAAAACTTTGGACATATGAAAGGCTGAGTTGATTTTTCCAGAATTCAAAGTTGTCACCTATAAGTCACACCAGATATCAGGAATTTGTGTGTAACTCGCAGGGGCATTGTGCTGTCATGCATTGGGTGACTGTGCCAACAGTGGAGAAGGGTTTGGTGAGGATCGCCCTACCTGGAAACAGTGACAGCTTTTCAGCATGTGGGCATTAGGGTCTCATTTCCTTAATTATTCCTCAAGGCTGACTGACACATTTTGCACATTGGTAACATCCTTAAAGGCCTTTGGATACTTCCTCTTTGAATTAAAGACGGTGCCTACAATTGCTAAGTGACGAGCAGTTAAGTTGTATGGAAGAATGTGTTGAAGCTGGCCTATTTAAAAAATGCTTCTTGTGTTGGTACACTGACTTGACTATTTCTGCCAAGACTGCTATTATATTGGAACCCAACCCTAAAAGGAGAGGTTGTCACTATATCACTATAGGAGAATGAGCAGTTCAGTCACTGAGTTCTGTTTACTCATGAAATCCAGTGACCCCCACCCTCTCCTGAATGCTGTCTAGATGGTGTTGTGGGCAGAGATGGTCCTCTGATGGCAAATTGTCAAACTAGGTGAGGGATTGTCTTTGTTGAGAGTACCAGTGTGCTTTTCAATGCATTGAACATTGTTTTTGAAGATTTGTTTTCAGGTTGTTACAAGATCTTGCAATGTAAAGTAGAAGAGTTAGCACAGCCAGAGCTTTGATTCCAATAAAAGTGGCAATTGCACCGTCTTTGGTTTGTTTTTGTCTCCTGCGAACACTGGGTAAGATTTTTTTTTTCTTTTTACACCCATGGTTTCAAAATTATGTTTTATAACTGCTAACGCTATTAGGAGGTGGAGGTTTTAAGGACTCATTCATTAAGGTGCTTTCTCATTTGATATAGTCATCACTGGCTATAGACCTTGATGTTCACTCACTCAATAGGCAATTGCTGCTCACCCGGGCCTATGGTTAAATATGGGCCTCTAAAATGCCCTGGTTAACCATCTTTCATATGTGGTGAGTATATCTGACAACATTCTGACTTTGCTTGGCATAATAATGGGCAGTCTGACATAGAGTAGGCATTCTTAACCACATTCTCATCTCTGACTATTGGGAGTATTCTTAGCAACAGTCTAGATACCTCTGCTGACAGTTTCACGCCCATGACATATAGTGTAACTTCATAGCAAAATTCTAGTTGTCCCTGGCATGGTAGTGGCTATCCTTGTCACAATAGTAAGACACATGCTTGACATTCTGTGGGAATTCTTGCAACTATCTGACTATCCCTGACGTAATATTATCCCATCCTTAACATATTGTAAACATATCTTGGCATGTCTGGCTATCACTGGCAATTTTAACACTTCTTTGACATGTTGTGGCATTCATGATAACATTCTGAGTGTCCCTGGCATAATAGTGAAACATCTTTGACATAATGAGAACATTGCTTGTAGCATTCTGTCTATCCTGGGAATAATAATGTTCCATTTTTGACATACTGTGGCATTCTTGCAGCATCTGGCTTTCCCTGGCATAATACTGACCCATCCTTGGCATATCACATTCCTGATATCCCCGGCATAATAGTGACTCTCTTTGACATATTGTGTCCAATCTTTACAATAGTCTGCCTAAACTGGCATAATAGAGGTCCATCCCTCAGATGGCACTTTACACCAAATTATGACTTTCCGTTGCAAAATGCTCCTCCGCTATGGGCTGTGCATTAATGCATCACACCATTAAACCTTAGGGGCTGGGGCCATAATGCTTTTTAATCCCTGGATCGATTAATCTTCCTTATTCGCTTGACCCATTCTACTCACAGCACAGTTATTACTGAGAACCTTAATTTATGGGGCCTTCAAAGTATATTCCTGATTGTGGTGTTCAGCAGTGTCTTCTTCTTTTAATTTGAATGTTCAATCATTATATATCAGATATATTGTCCAGTTATGCATTCATTGCTTTTCACTTGTCTTGTGTAAGGGCAGCGACAACTTCGCATCTGGCAAGGGGGCTGTGCACTATCTGTAATAAGGTGCACTGTCTCTGTTTGAGCTTGGCACATCTCAATAAAGATGTGCCATAAAAAGAACAGGGTCAGTGTTCTCTGTCTATAGTACGCTCCCTGGCATCTACATAACAAACTCTATGTGATGTTCGTGATCACTAAGTGATTGTGAAAATTAGGAGAGTCATGACAGACAAATGCATCATGATGAAGTCACTGTTAATAATAGTTATAGTTCAACACAATTGATCAGTGTTTGCATATTTGTTCCTTTTGAGTATGCTAATCGACCGCAAACATCATGCTATAAAATGGAGGATCCCAGCCCTCTGGCCAAACCCTCCTTACTTTGTGTTGGGTTTGCATATCTTTCTGTTTTCAGTCCTTTTGCTCGCCAACCCCAAAACTGGCAACAAGAGAAATGGAGTGGCAATCTGGAGCAAGAAAATAATAACTTGGCAAAGGGAAAACAGAATTTCATAAAGTTCTGGTTGGTTAATATAGAGCAGCGATACTCACAGTCTGGCCTTTACATGCTACCTCCCGGTAAACAGCAGCACGAGCTGCTCTTTACTTGCTGAGCACTAATATTTACTAAGAAAATAAAATAAACATGCAAGTATTTATTTGCAGGTTAAATGAGGTAACTAGAGTGGTGTCCTGCACCACTTAACTTTAGTTAACCTGAAAATAAATGTTTTCCTGTTTATTTAACATTTATTTAGTCCTCCTTGTATAATCCCTGAATCATCCAGACCCATTACCGCCACCCTGCTAGCACCAGTGCATCCCTTGGTTACACCACAGACTATACTTTGAGGCCCCTGTGAGTACCCAAGATATAGAGGGTAGGAATATCTGCGTATTTCGTGGTTGGCGGTTATTAGTTGTCAGTCAGATAAAATGTGGACATTTTGCGACCTATGTGCCCCAGTGTCCAGCAGAGCTCCTCAGGGCCTTGAGACTTGTTTTTTGCCTCAAGAAACTGGCAGCACTCACTTCATTATTTTAGAAGCAAAACAGCAATGTACTCAAAATCTATTCTGTGTCTGACTTTTTCCTCAAGCTGGAGTGGATCTCCACCTTATCTGTCCAGCCGTTGGCAGCTTGGCTGCACCCATAGCCAATGAGCGGCAGAGCATTTCCCAAATTTGTTATTTAAACAAGCCAGTTCGGACTGAGTTTTCACCATCAGGTGCGTCTGAGCTTGGAAAACATTCCTCTCCTCCCAGAATGTACTGATGTGACTTGTGCCCATGATCCACTAGCCATATCCACGTTTCAAGGCCCTGCTTTAGCATGACACCTTGTATATTCACTTAAACAAGACCTGGTGACAAGGAAGAGAGAGATGAAGTGTGAGATGGAATGCCCAAGCCTACCTTCTTGCAAAAGCCGCCCAATGCAAATAATAATCATGATCCGCTAAGGGTGACCGTAATGAAACGTGCACCAATATTACTGTGATCATCCTTCAGTCTGTACTTGTTATGATGTTTATTATTATTGCAAAACCCATACACCTAATGTTCGTGAAGATCCACAAACATTTAAAATGAATAAACACTATTGGCTAGATTTGATTTAAACCACTGGACTTAATATAGTAGGGGAGAGGGAGGAGCCTCGCCGGCGACCATGATGGTCGCGTAAAAACTCCGCTCCACCGATCTCCGCTCCCCGGCACATATCCTGTGATATATACTCTCTTCAAATCATACTCCCTGCGATGGGAGACGAAGCAACGCCTCTGAGCAGTATCCCGGTTCGTCCCGGTGGCTCTGGTCCGAAGTTGAACGTCCGGAAGTTTGAGGCCTGGTCGCGTGAAAAGCCGGGACCTCGAGTGGTTCGATTGACCGCCCTCCAATTCAACAACAACGGGGGCCGTAGACCACAATAGACCGGTCCGGACCCAAAAAAAACACTAATGCCCTGGAACTTTTACGATGCCCCGCCGCACTTGCAGACACGCTAGCTGTGTGCGAAGAGGAGTGCGGGCGACTCTGGCTTTCCGCCCGGCTCCTTGAATACGGCTGCGGAGCTCCGAGGCGCCTTGGCCATTGCTGATTGCAGGCGGCGGGCGGCAATATAGTTGCTTTCTGAATCTAGCGGGGCTCATTGGACCTGGCCCCGGGCCTGGTGAACGTCCAACCTGCTCATTGCTGCGATATTAGTGGATCAAATCATGTCTATATATTAAAATAAATGGCATTGCCTCGAGACTCCCTGGACTATTGGTGATCGGTGCCTGGTGGAGGGGCTCCGGGAGGGGGGCCGGCGGGGGCTGCAGATAGCGTTGAGGAGCTGTTGATTCTTGGTTTCCCCTTGGCCTGACTGCAGGGAGCCTCTGTGTATTCCGAGCGCTGCCGGCGCCTGAACCCGGAAAATATCTGCAAAGTACCTGCTGTGAGCTCGTTGACTTGCCATCTAGATTAGTGGCACATTATCCGATCGAATGGAGGTCTGCATAGGGAATTCCTGAGTGAACGTGCCCTGCTTCACGCCGCTTGTGGCGATCAAACAATTTATTGGATGCACAGCGAGAAACAATGGTAGTGCTTGGTGGCGGAGTCTTCATGCTGGCGCTGAGTTGAGTAATTTAAAGTTGAACTATACCCTTTGCATCCCTGTTTGCCTTATTAGAGCGGTCCGGAATTTTGTGAATGTGCTGGACCAGATGGTTTGATCTGAGCTGAGTACCAACTGGGAGGGCTGCAGTTGTGTTGTAATTGTAGAGAGCGCTCTGGGGAGGCGGAGGTTTTGGCTGCCCTACCGTCCTATCCAGGCTTACTTTGATCTGACCCGGGCAGGACTACAGACATAATGGCGGCAAAGCCGAAATCTGACGGGTCCCTGCCACGGTCCTCTAGGGGCCCTAAACCCATCCAATCGAACAAATTGGACAGATATACCTTACCTAAGGGGACCCGGGGACACTAAGAAAACGCCATCGGTGGGTGAGGAGATGGTAACTGCCTCTACGGAACCAACTTTAACGGATCTTATGGCGGCTATCAATGGGGTGCAGATGGCGTTGGGCCAGAAGATGGAAGCCCTGGACACCAAATTAGACACTGTCACAATTGAAATGGGACTACTCCGAGTGGAAATTGCAAAAACTAACGAGAAGGTGAAATCACTTGACCTAAAGTCCAAGAGCCTAATTGATGATGTTGGTAAATTGCAACAGGAGATGCGGGACCTAAAGACCTCGAGAGCTCTCGCTGACCGCAAACTGGACGAATATGAAGGAATAGTCAGACGTAATAATATTCGCATTCTTGGAGTACCTGAGAAAGCAGAAGGCCAAACACCGGATCTGTTTATTGAAACTCTGGTCCTGAACTATCTCAAGCCAAAAGGCCTTAGTAACTTCTTCAGAGTTGAACAAGCACATAGAGTCCCGGGGGGGAAGGCCGAGGCCGGGAGCGCCCCCACGTCCCATGATTGCGAGAATCCTCAATTTCCGGGATAGGGACGCGATTCTCCAAGCGGCAAGGAATGGGCCTCCTTTGAAGTATGAAAATGCGTCTCTCTCCTTTTTCCCAGACTTCACCCAGATGGTCCAGAAACAGCGTCAGAACTTTCTAGTGGTGAAGAGGACATTGAGGGACAAAGGTTTAAAATACACCATGATGTTTCTGGCCTGTCTCCGAGTTGAACTGAATGGGAAGACTTGGTTCTTTGATAATCCTGAGGTGGCTGCGGACTGGCTGGACAATGTGACTGTGACTGAGAAGGAGGGCCATAGCCAAGATGTAACGGAGGAACAATGAAAATATTTTACCCAGCTGACTCAGAGACAGCGTTCATACTCCTTATTTGTAAAGCAGAAATTGAGACAGTGGGCCTCAAATATGTGATGAGGTTTCCAGCTCGACTCCGAGTAAAACGTAATGAGAAGGCCTGATTTCTCTGACCATCCTGAGGTGGCGGCGGGTTGGTTAGATATTTTGAGTGCAACTTAGATAAAGGGTTGAATAAGGGCAAACTTAATAGAAATAATACAGTGTAGAGGGTGTCGCTAAGCGTAAATAGTGATAAGCTTTGATTGTGGAGTGACATGGATAAGTAACGTTTTTTCTTGATGCGCCACGTCAGTGATTGTGTCTCCTCATGTTAACTTGAAATGATGTGGCGGGGATATAACCGGGAGCGGGGTGGCATGGCGGGCTGAGTGGCCCTCCCTCTGTTTTCTACTTCTAGTTAGTTGTAGATTAGCGTTGTCGCAATATTGGTGATTTGTTTATTGAATGTCACATTATTGGCAAATTATTTAAAAAAAAAAAAATTTATGGCATCAGTGCATTGTATTTGATTAGCATGCAGCCGGCACAGGAGGAACATTTTTCTTTTTCCTATGATGATGGGGGGTAGTGAACTCAAGGTTTTAAGTTGGAATGTGAATGGGTTGGAGGACAAAATAAAACGTAGTGTGGTGCTTCAGTATCTCAAACGTCAGGCACCGGATGTGATCATGCTGCAAGAAACGCACTTAGTTAAAAAATCCTGTATGGCAATGCATAGAATTTGTTATAATTTGGTTGCCCATGCGGGGTTCACGTCGGGCTCTAGGGGGTTGGTATCCTGGTTCGGAGGACGCTCCCATTGGTAGTGGACGCAATGTGGGTGGATGACAGGGGGAGGTACGTCGGGATCTCGGGTCGCTGGGAGGGAAATGTGCTTACTCTTGTATCAGCCTACATCCTCCCGGGTTTGCAGTCTACCTCATTTTTCGATCTAAGGAAGATGTTGTTGGAATTGCCGGAGGGGCTGCTGATCCTGGGTGGAGATTTTAATGCTGTGGTCTCGGGGCTCATAGACAGACACCCCCCCCCCGAGAGGTGGGACGTGCCCAGAGGTGGATGCCAGATTTCCTTGATGCCATGGGTTTTGTAGATAGTTGGCGATTATACCACCCAGAAAAGAAGCAGTACACATTCCACTCGGGTGCGCATGGTAGCCTCTCCCGTCTGGACTATTGTCTGGTCCCGGCGGCTCAGGCATCTTGTGTAACTGAGGCGGTTCACCTTGCTAGGGGTATTTCCGATCACTCCCCACTTTGGATCCGGTTCTGTGTCGCTCCAAATTCTGCTGGTAGGGTCGCCCCTGTTAACCCCTGGTATATGCGAAATCCCAAAACTCGAAAAGATCTCAAAACGGCTCTAGATAACTATTTTACAAACAATGAGGGATCGGTGTCCTCATCGGTTTCTCTATGGGAGGTCTTCAAAACGGTCATTAGGGGTCAAGCACTATCATTGATAGCCGGAAACACAAAGGAGCGAAATAAAGAAATTGCGGAAGCGTAGATGGAGATTGGTAGACTGGAGGAGGAATTGGAGCAAGGGGTGACGCAGGCTAACTTACATATCCTGAGCCTTAAACAGCATGATTATAAATCATTGGTCACTAATATGGCAAAGACTCTTGGAAGGGAACGACAGGGTAGGATTTATGATCTAGGGGATAAGGCAGGGAAGCTTATTGCTTGGCTGGACAAAAGAGATGGACCGGACGTATTGTCCCAGAACTTATTTCAGATGGAGGACCCCCAGAGTATTGTTGGCATCTTTGCAGAATATTTTCAAACGGTCTACTCCTCGGTCTCAGATAGACCTGAAGAGGACTCCCGTTTGCTGCTCCGAGATATACGACTCCCCTGTTTGTCCAAGGAGGATGGTGACTTTATAAATAGCGAACTCACAGTGGATGAAATAGCCCAAGCCATCCGTACTTTGAACTCGGGTAAGGCGTTGGAACCCAACGGGCTTCCGATCGAGCTTTATAAGCTCAGACCGGACAAGTTGGGTCAGCACCTGAAGAATATGTTTGTAGAGGCCCGTGACAAAGGAATTTTGCCTAGAGATCAGAGGGTGGCGTCGGTAGTGGTAATCCATAAGGAGGGCAAACCGAAGAATAGATGTGCCTCATATCAGCCTATTTCCTTATTAAACACTGAACCTAAAATATTGGCTAAACTTCTCACAAACAGGCTGGTAAAAGTGATCGGTGGACTTATTCGCCCGGACCAATCAGGTTTTATTCCCCATAGGAATACGGCCCTGAACCTACGCAGATTGCATGGCGTAATAGCAAGAGCGCATACTTTACAGGAACCGGCTGTGGTCGCTTCTCTAGACGCGACCATGGCCTTTGATACCAGTAAATGGTCCTATTTGTTGGCGGTCTTGGCCAAATTCGGATTCGGTTCTGATTTTATCGGGTGGGTGCGTTTATTATACGCTGAGCAACTCGCCCAGGTAGTGGTTAATGGTCGGGTCTCTGCACAGTTTTGTTTGAGTCGTGGCACTCGACAGGGTTGTCCCCTCTCCCCTCTTCTTTTTTAATTGTCGCTGGAGCCCCTGGCGGCTTGGATTTGCTGGGAACCATCGATCCAGGGTATACGGTGGTCTCCTGAGTGGGAGGACAGGATTTCCTTGTATGTGGATGATATCCTGCTCTACCTGACCTCTCCTCAGAAGTCCCTCATGGTGGTGTGTGACGTCTTGGCCTCCTTTGGTAAAAATTCCGGTCTCTCCATTAACTGGGAGAAATCTCTGTTATATGTTCTTATAGGGGAAATCCCAGTTCCCCCCCAATAATTGCCCTATCCAGATTGCCACGACTGGATTTAAGTACTTGGGTATCTTTGTCACACTCGACCCAGCAGTTAGATACAGTGAAAATCTTCTACCCCCATTGCAGAGGCTCAGGAGTGATTCGGCTCATTGGCCGAAACTTCCGAACTCCTTGTTGGGACGAGCTGCCCTCTTTAAAATGATGGCTCTGCCCCGCTTCCTTTATGCTCTCCAAAATTACCTGGATGCAGTGCTCGCCAGTTATTTTCGCGAGATAGAGGGACTACAGCGTAGTCTTTTGTGGGAAGTAAAACCTCGTATTGCGTTAGCCAAGCTGACACTCCCATGGTATGACGGAGGTATCGCCCTACCGGATATCAAACGGTATTATTGGTCTTCCCAACTGGCTGCAATTAACCATGCAACATACTGGCCCGTTACGGATCCCGGGTAAGCGATGGATAGGTGGCTTCTTCCAGGGGGCAGTTACAATAGAGCGCTGTACTCTAGGCCAACGAAGCTGAATTTGACAGGCCCAACCAAACATGCAGTGAAGATCTGGCATGATGCCACTAGTTCTCTGGGGTGGAGAGGTAGGCTGACGCTGGCTACCCCCCCTTTTGATTCCGAAAGACTAGGTAACCTGTCGAACACAAAGGGCTTTGATAAAAGGGAGCTGATAGGAATCTCGACTGTTAAGGACGTATGGAGTAAGGGGCGGATTAAATCGTTCAAGGAAATGCGGGAGGAATTTGAGTTATCCAGTTCTGAGTTTTTCCGCTATGCCTAAGTTCAACATTCGTTACAAACGGCCCTCTCTGTGGAAGTAGAATTGCCGGAGGCATCACCCCTTGAAGATAGAATTTTAGATGGTCATCTCCCCGAAAAAACAATTTCCCTGATTTATAAAAAACTAATAAACACTAGAGCTGACCTGTTCAGGGACTTGAGAGATAAGTGGATAAGAGACGGAATAGAATTAGACGATGAGGACTGGCAAGCAGCTGTCTCTTCCCCGAAGGTGGTCGCTATTCCTGCGCGGTTACGACTAGTACAGTTGAAGATCCTACACAGGGTCTATGTCGCAGGCCCCCGATTGGTTTAAATGGGGTTGGCGGATGAGGGACTGTGTAGACGCAAATGTGGTCTCTTGGGTACATTCTCTCATATTATCTGGGAGTGTCGAGACATAGCCCAGTATTGGAGGGGGATACACACCATTATACACAAAGTCACGGGTGTGTCCTTGCAACCGGAGGCGCGTAGATGTCTCCTTAACATATGGGAACCCACTGATCTTACGGCTGCGCAGACACAGTCGGTCACACTGGGCTGTATGTTCGCCAAAAGAAATATTGCCCAAAAGTGGGGGTCAGATACACCGCCCACCCTTAGAGAATGGGAAAAGGACATGGACTGAAGCATGTTTCGGGGAAAAACAGTGTTTGTGGCGAGGGGGTGTCCCTGGAAATGGGCTTTAATCAGGGGCCAGTGGAACGAGCACAGAGGAGGGATTTGTGTACCACCTAGAGATTCTGTTATTGATGTTCCCTCATCCCCATGAAGTTTTTTGATGAATATGTAATTTTGTTCTTCGCCCCCCCCTTTAGTACTGTACTGCTAAATGTGATGTGATTCTTCTGTACTGTGTCTTTTGTTGATACCTTGTTTTAATAAAACGAATTATAAAAAATATATTTATATATATATATATATATATATATATATATATATATATATATATATATATATATATATATATATATATATATATATATATATATATATATATATATATATATATATATATATATATATATATATATATATATATATATATATATATATATATATATATATATATATATATATATATATAGTAGGGGAGGCCAGTAGGCATGAACCCTCAGTGCAGATTTTTGCCGCAAAATACTACAAATGCTGCTACTAGCAAGTGTAAAAAAAATACAATTGGTTCTGTCGGGTGTGAATTATTTCTATAAGTAATTGGACTAGTCAAGAGTCTATTCATAGAACGACAAGTTAATTATAATAAATACAAACACAAACCATATGGGGTATTCTAAGAGCTTTTATAAATTGCTTAATTCATAAATACCCTGGTCAAATTTGCAAGGCTGTCAAAAACACATAGTGACAAGTAGCATGTGACAAGGTGACATTTGGTGCTCAGGGATGTAGTGAGGTGTAATATATATATATATACAAAGGTGATGGGGGAGGGGGGGGACAAAGGAGGCGATGGCCAGAGAAGCAAATATTTCAAGTAACTCTGTGGACCGAATGAATAAGTCTCATCGCAGAATCTTTCGACTGGTCCATGGAATATATTGCCGACTTTTCAACCCAGGGTCTGCACTATTGGGGGGTCAGTGCGAGTCTTCATCAGGACTTGGACAAGAAATTAACAGCGTAAGCAAGCCCAGGCGGGCTCACGGGGTATGGCACCATGAATATCACTTTCAATGATGGGGCTGGTATCCTAGCAGGAGCCGGATGTCTCCTTCATACAGTAGAACTAGATTCAATACGTGGTGAGTCAGTATGATTTCTATCTCAAAGTGGACTCTTCTTCTCTTAATAGTTCGTTTGCGTGGTATTCAGTTGCTTCCTGCCGCTGCAGCGCTTCGTTCCGCTTAAAGATTGAGATACAAATCATACCGGCTCACCATACCCCGTGGGTTGAAATGTCGACAATATATTCCTTCGACCAGTCGAAAGATTCTGCAATGAGACTTATTCATTCAGTCTTCAGAGTTACTTGAAATATTTGCTTCTCTGGCCATCTCCCCCTTTGCCCCCCCCCAATAACCTTTGTATATATTACACCATCACTACATCACTGAGCACTAAATGTCACCTTGTCACATGCTACTTGTCACTATGGGTTTTTGACAGCCTTGCAAATTTGACCAGGGTATTTATGAATGAAGCAATTTATAATAGCTCTTAGAATACCCCTATGGTTTGTGTTTGTATTCTTTATAATTAATTTGTTGTTCTATGAATAGACTCTTGACTAGTCCAATTACTTAAAGAAATAATTTGCACCCGACAGAACCAATTGTATTTTGTTACATGACTGCACAGGTTCTGAGGGATACTGGGTTACCCCATTGTACTTAACTGCTACTAGCAAGTGGTTGTACTACGGGGTGAAGAAGGTTAATCCCTCAACATTGCAGGGTAGGCAGATCAGTAGGGGAAAGTAATGAGGTTGAGATTTGATGCTTGATCGCTCCACTGAGATCAGGGACCCTAAAAACTATTCAGGAAAGGTGAAAATGCAGGTGGACCGTAGGAAAATGAAAAACGCCAGTGATAGATGAAATATACATGGTTGGGACTTTTATACTTGCATATAGAATCTTTTAGAGATTCGATTTAACAGATTTGCACAATGAGATCCTCCAATAAATGCAGATTAATTATATCTCTCCTGATTAGTAATTTATCCATGATGAATATGATACTTTTTGTAAAATATAATCAGCCAAAACGGTGTGACAGCGAGGACCAGGCAGCTCAAATGTGCCTTGAGACAAACACATTGATTTACTGGGTATATATAAGCAACTTCTCCATACTATTATATTTGTAGACATTACTACCCCATGTGGGGTGTAGAAGCACTTTCGCACATGAGTAGCACACTACACCGAGTAGGGTGTGTTGTAGCATAAAATGAATGCTCTTCTGTTTTGATTAACACTATATATTTATAACAGGAAATGAGGTTACTTCACCAGCTGCATCATTTCCCATAAAAGAAGAGGAAACAACGTTTTCCATGTACCTTCAAGACACTGAAGGCATTGGTAGCCCAGTAGGTGAGTAAACAGCATAAATGCCTTTCCTATTTAAGTGCCAAATATCTCAGGATGCACAGGTTTCAGTCTCAAAACAGCCAAGAGTTTGCAAGAACAACCTTATCTGCTATCAGCATGTAAATCCTGAATAACCTCAATTAATCTACCCAATGTCTCTACATTCAGAGTGTATGTAGGTCTGTATGTGTGAATTACATAAAGAGCGCAACTCTAGTTTGAAAGTAAATGCGTGCCATATAAAGGAACAAGAAACAGGGCTGAGAACCGTGAGATACAATAGTGGTGGGAAGTAGAAATAACTTTCTGGTAAAAGGTGAACTCTTATAATCTGGCATCCTTGAGTGGGGTGTTGTTGATATTGTTACTTGTGGACCATTACTGAATTTGGCCAAGTCTGCAATCTCTAAGGTCTGGGACTTCAGAGGGCCATGCTTTCAGGAAATTTGTGCAGTCAGTCAGTGGCAGTACACTCTACCAATGAAGGATTTGGTGAAAATGAGACCCTCTACCACTTGCTTTAATGACACATTGATTGCTGAAAAAAAGCACTGCAAAGTGCTTGAAAATAGTGGGAGGAAAACCTACGATATCTTAGCAAACAGACTTCATATAAGGGCAATTAGAACATTGGAATGTTGGGCGCTTCATTGTAGACAATGGAGTGCTCCATGCTTCAACGGGCCGGTAAAGGCCCGCAGAGCAGCATTCCAATGTTTTACAAAGGCCTCTCGGAGCTCGAGGGGATTTAAATCCCCTCGAGCTTCGAAAGGCCGTTGTTTTATTTGCTAGAACATTCTGACCTCTAGTGGCAGAATGTTCTAATAGCCTTATAGCCCTTCGTAGCAGGGTTATACTGGCCATTAAAGTCCCGGTCCCTTGTTAAAGTCCCTTGCCTTCGGTTTGGGCCTTTAAAGCGGGAGCAGGCCTTTTAGTCGGTATAGGTATAAGGCTATATTAAAATCTATCACAAAATGATTAAAAAGGCCTGTGCCGGCTTTTTCACAGATAAAATTAAAAACTGCAGTAACACTTCAAGAGAAAAATATTCCATCGTGGACAGCTTAATCAAACCAGCAGCTCCGTCTGGAGCTGGTGGGGGCTTCCAGGAGCCACTATGATAAACTTGTAGACTGCTTTGTAAAAAAGGTCAAGTAAGCAGCAGATCCTAAGAAGATAGGTCCACCCTGTACAATGGGTGACTCATCGCAAAGTGTAGAATTGAAAGAGCTAACCCTGCTTGATAATGTTTTTTTCATTGCCCATGATGAATCAAGTTAAGTAGGGCTTTCCTGATGACCCGATTAAACCAAGTGTTAGACCCGACACCCTTGGCGTGGTTTTCCCCCATCTTTTTGCCTCTGCCTCCTGTATTTTTGATGCTGTGCTGGATTTCGTTTTTGCTGGTTTAGATGCTTTGGACACTCTGCCACTGCTGATCAGTGTGTAAGTGCTCCCTATGTAAATTGCCATATTGATTGGGTATACCTGATTGGCATATTTGTATCACCATGAAGTCCCTAGTAAAGTGCACTGTGTGTGCCAGGGCTGGTGATGACAGATGCTACTAGTGGGCCTGCAGCGCAGTTTGCGCCACCCACATGAGTAGCCCTAAAATGGTGTCTCAGGCCTGCCAGCGCAGTGCCTGTGTGCAGTCAGTGGACTGCCATGTCCGCCTGGCCAGTGTCCCCACTGGCTGGGCCTAACCCTTCCCCGTCTGTGCACATCAGTCACCCCTATGGAAGGCTCAAGGTACCCCCCTGGGCAGGGTGCAGTGTATGGGTAAGGTAGAGCATGTACTAGTGCAGGTCACATGCTCTGGTAGTGAGCGGCAGCCATTTTGTGTGCTCACTGCTGCAAGGTTATCGTGCTCCATAGACTAACATGGGGGAGGCTGGTCCCAATGGATACCAGCCTATCTTCCCATAGGAACAAGATGGGACATAAGTGATTGATATCCCTGAACTCAGAATTTAATAACACATCTTTTAGTAAAGGTTGTTTTTAAATTCTGTGTTTGAGAATAGTACTTTTAGAAAGTGGCTGTTCTCTTGTCTAACCTTTCTGTGTGCCTGGGCCTGCTTGTGGATTGACTGTCTGGTTTGAGGGTGACAGGGGCTGCAGAGCCCCCAGGAGGTTGTATGAGTCAGCCCGTGGATGAAAGGCTGCATCTGCTGCCAGGGAAGTGGGAGGAGATTCACCTGGGAGTGAATAGGGCTGTGCCTGCCTGACCACAATGCTGGCTCCACCTCCCGCTGGGCGACTGTCACCTCTGTCCCTGATACTGAAAGAAAGAAGGAAGCCAGGAAAGCCCCAGTGCTCCAGCAACACCCAGAACTGGTTTAGACCGGGCTCAGGGCCCACTTGCACAAAGACTTTAAAGGACTTCAAAGACTTTTAGGGGTATAAGAGAAGGGCCCCTGACAACAGAAAATCAGATTCTACAATCAAGAGGAACCTTTGCTGGAAGAAGGACTGCTGAAGAACTAAAGGAAGATTGCCTTGCTGTGTGCTCTAAGGGCTGACCTGTTCTGCTGACCAACTGAAGCTGAGGAGAAGAGGGACTTTGCTGTGTGCTGTGTCTCTGCTTGCTTGAACTACAGAGACTTTGCTGTGTGCTGTGTCTTTTAACTGAATCTCCAAGGGCCTGAGAAAAGCTGGCCTCCTGTCCTGGAACCCAGGGTCAAAAGGTTCCATTGCAACTGAAACTGCTGAGGAGATCGTGTGGTGTTTTGCCCCAACGCGTGTTTCTGCTTGCCAGCTGTGGGAGACGATAGTTGTGCTCATCGGCACAAATTCTGGGGTGAGAGGAGGCCCGTGGTGCCTCCCTTCATACAGAATCATCCCCGACGATCTGCTGGTTTAAAGCGGTCCAGCCGCAACCTGTGGCCTCGAAAATCTCTTGCCGCCAAATCACCCCCGGGGCCAGAAACACCCTCCAAAGTTGCCGTCCTTGATCGGAGCTGCGGTAGCGAAGATCGAAGCCGCCGCGCTCCCATTGGCCCAGAAGAACGAGCCCCCTCAGTGATCGCCGCGCTAGGATTGGCCTAGCACCGCCGCGTCATCACTGAGGCCGCGTCCCCATTGGCCAATTGTGCGTGTGTCTGGAAAGGCCTGTCCCGGGAGCCGCACTGCCATTGGCTGACTCCCGGGCGCCTGAGGAGGCTCGTCGCGAAGGCCGCGACAGGATTGGTCTGCGGGACCGGGAACCCAGAAGCAGCCGCAGAGAGCCGTGTTGCGATCACCGGAGCCGGGGGAGAGTGACCCGACCTCGCCGAGGAAGCAGCGCGAGTGATTCCTGCCCCTGGCCTGTTGTCCCAGCTCGGAGCGCTGAGCTAGCTCCCCGCCGCTCCCTGAAGCGCTGATAGCGGGCGGAGAGCTGCCGGGACCGGCCGGGGCTTAGTGCGAGTCTGCTCTGTTCGTCACGGTGGTGCCCAAGGAAATAATCGGTGAGACGCCCTCGCAGGGCTTGGGGGTGTAACAAGCGTAGGGCTGATTCTGGAGCATATAACACGCTGGCAATTAGAGACCCCCAGATCTAACACCAAGTACATTTTAAAGCTTCACGAGCTTGGCACACCCACCTTTTTAAAGCTTGCTAATCTTTCTTTGGTGTCATCGGTGGTGCCTATGCCATGGAAATACACCAAAGTCATACCCCTCTTGAAGAAATCCTCTAGTGTTCCTCTAAAATGTCTAAATCGGCTAAAGATCAAAAGACCTGAAAAGGTAAAATTCTTATTAACGTAACTGCAGACCACACTGCATCCAATATTAGTCTTGTGAATGATAGCAATTCCCCTGGCGCCCTGCCCACAGGGTCTGTTACATCTTTTAATACATTAGCCAGTCGGTAGAGCTAATGCTGGCTCAGACTGTGTTGACTGGTTTAACCATGTTTCCATGGGAAACTGAACCTCTGGTAATTGATCTAAGATAAAGTCTAAAATGTTGACAAAATGACGTACCAGCGAACCGCAGTTGATACTGACCATTTTACAGCTGGTAGTACATACACTGTCCCCCGAGGATCGGTAAACGGGGTTAGCAGCAAGTTTGAGAGAGAACCCACAGTGGTTGCACCTGCCGGCTTCCTCCGCCAGGATATTGGAACAGGCACTGTGCAAAACCTGCCTAAGCGATAACAGCTGAGAAGCCGAATAAGTTAACTTTTGTCCCACCGGAGGGGCAGAGTTTCTGGCCCCAGGCGGATCGAGGAGCAAATGGATTTGCCTTTGGCACACCTGCGACACGTCCGTTCATCGGCCCCATTTTATGGTTGATCGGGCGCTTAGGAGGTAGCATACGGCAACCACTAGCCTGTTACCTAGCCCTGTACATTGGCCTAGCCAGTGCAGCTGGCAAGGTAAGTACTAGAAATAGGAGGCGCTCTGTCTGATCGATACTCCCAATCCAGCTCTACCTTCCCCAGCGATTCAGATTTAGATACAGTACACCGGGAATTTAAAAAGATTAAAAGCAGCAATAAAATTCAGTAAAGTGCAAAGCTGGCAAGGATCTCAGGCAGTTTTACCCGTAACAGTGGAGAGCGTATGCGCATCGGCCCCCTTTTTATGGTTGATAGGCTGCTTAGGAGGCAGCGTACGGTGGCCGCTAGACCGATACCTAACCTTGTATAACGACCTAGCCAGAATGGCCGACAAGGAACTTACTAGAAATAGGATGCACTCTGTTCAATCGACAACCCCAGCCCAGCCTCACATTATCCAGCAAATCAGATTTAGATACAGTACACCAATAACAAATAAAAAAGATTAAAAGCAATGATAACATTTAGTAAAGTGCAAAGTTGGTAATGATCTCAGGCAGTTTTACCCTTCATTGCCCATTGACATGCTGATGCAGCAGATGCAACCCTAAAGGGTATTATCACAGATCTGTAAGCTCCCATTACATTATGAATGTGACTCATCATGCATGAACATCTGAAGGCATGCAGAGGCCAGGTCCAAAGTGGTAAAAAATGTGGCATTGGTCACCACTGACATTTCTGAAATATTCAGCAAGTGGATTCTTACCCACCATAATGCCCTTGTTAAGTACTCTCAAATCCAAAAAAAGATCTCTCCACTGGATTTCTTGGCTACCAAGATTGTTGTTATCCATTCCGCAGCCTCTGCAGATTCAGATAATCGTGATTTACACAATCACACCAATTATTCACCACAGTCATCTTCTCACTTTAGATATAATGGGTACTATTCCTTTCTTCAATCTTATTTTGAGTGCATATGTTTTTAAACATCATAACTCCTCTTTAAACACATATAAATGAAATCTTTCAAAATCCAAACGACCTTCTTCCACAATGTGCTTGTGAGTGGATGTTAGTATCCTAAAACATATTAAATGTTTTCTGAAGGAGCTATCTCGTAATGCTATCCCCTTTAATAGAAACCTAAAGCTTTCTAGCACTACCCTATTGTGAAGCTTAGGCAATTTGAAAATACAGTGTCATTTTCATCACCCGTCCTCTATAACCTACTTCTCTAATCCATTCTTTGTAGCTTAAGTTTACTTTTAGAATTTTGTTCAAAAACACCCTCAGGTGTGAAAAGGATTCAAATATAATTTTGACATTTCTGCTATCATTGGTAATCTAATTCAAAGGATTACGATGCTGTTTGTTTCCAAGCTCTGTTTCTTCCATTGGATGAATCCCATGCAGCACTTCATATAATGTATTTTTCACCCACAATTTTTGCATATTTCTCTTACATCTGGAAACGTTCTCTTGTTAGCCATGTGTCCCATCAGCCCTCATGAGAATCACAGCCCCTTAAATATTGTTTCTTTAACCGTTACACTTTCACTTTGGTTCATACTCAAACAATTCACCCCTACTCCATTCACATAATCTCTTTTTGTTGTTTTTTTTTTTAGTGACCTCATACATGCCTTAAGGGACGCTCTTGATAGGATCCCTCCGAACATTCCAAACAGGCCAATTCTGTCTCAACCCTTGTGTGATGCCTGTGGAAAGAGGAAAGTAGTTCTCCCTCAAGATGAGACTGTTTCCTTGTTCCGCTCCTGTACACGACGCCTGGAAGACCGTATGTTACTAGGGAGGACAGGACCCACAGTACCCCAGCATAATCATAGGACCAGCTTTATTTCTCCCTCCAGGCCACTAGGGCCGCCCAGATCTTACGTATACTTGTTTCATCACAGGCCATGTCAGATTGACTAGTCAAAATAATATGCTTCAAACAGTCCGCAAAGGAGGGAGGGGTTTTGGATTTCCGTGCCCTGCAGATTTCCCTTCTAGCAAGGATTATGACATAAAACAGAAATTTAGAAGCTGGAGCATTCATACAATAATCCAACAGAAGACAAATAAATTAACCTAGGGCTAACTTCCACCTACTGGAGCAGCACATCTTCTAAAAAGCCACATACCTCAGTCCAAAAGAGCTTGATTCTTGGGTAGTCCCAACATATGAAGATCGTCTGCTGCTGAATACTTACACCTGGGGCAGTTATAAACCCTCCTAGTCACTTTAGATAGTTCCCTAGGAGTCCAATAAACTCTGTAGGCAGTATAGAGATGATTCCTCCTAAGTGTAGCTGGTTTCACTACTACCTGCAACATAGAAAAAGAGTCACACCAGAGTTTCCACATTCCCTCATCGTCATCTCCAAAAACACTACCCCAGAGTTTCCTGACTTCCAGTTCCACCCCTTCCCCTGCTTCCAAAAGGGCCCAGTACCAAAACGAGACTTCTCGTTTTCAGGTACACGTTCTAGAGACTGAATCGAATTTCAGACTTGCATCCTCATTGCCTCAAGACTGCGTTGCCCACCACGCAGATAGCTGGTAAAACTTGAATCTTGTCCGTGTCCCGAAGGTCAAACTGGAAATTGACTCCCAACTAATCAGCTGCGAATCCTTCTGAAGGTCTCCCCAAAATCTAATACCAGCTAACTTAAGTGGTTGACAGAGTTAATCCTGAAGGCATTCAGTAGTGCCAGGGGAATCCCAGATTGGGGCCTGTACTGTATAGTATGGAATTTTCAGAACACTTCTGATATAAATCCAGTTGTTTAGTGCTGCTCCCATGATCTTAAGTCGGATCTTCTTGTAGAACTTGGGATCCCCAAATTTATAAAGAAAAAACTCTTATCCCAGTGGAACGTCATGTAGAATGGCCTGAAATAATAAACCTAAAGAGGAAGAATCAGTTTTATTGGCCAAAATTCTTAAAATGGAATGTATGACAATAAGTGAGTAAATCAGGTAAAGCAAGTCCGCCCACATTTAGAACTCTCCTGAGCTTTTTCCAGGCCATTCTGGGGGTTTTAGTGGCCCATATAAAAGAACCGATTTTACCTTGGAGTTTAGCGATATCCTTTGTGCTGAAGGATAATGGAATCGAATTATACAAAAACTTTAATTTGGGCAAGATTATCATTTTAACGAGGTTGACCCTCCCGTAGATATTCAAGGGGAGGTTTGCCCAGAGCATTAATAGGCCACCAACCTCTTTAGACACCTTCTTCCAGCTGGTCTTTGGTATATCTGCCAGATTCTGGGATAGATGAATCCCAAGGTATCTCATTTGACACTTTTCCCCCTGTGTTCCGTTGGCTTGATTCCATTCCATTATTTCGGTCTTAACCTTGTTGATTCTATAACCAGAGACTTTACCGAATTTCTCAACCTTCTCAAACAACCTAGGCATAGCTTCTGCGAGGTTAGAAGTATACATGAGAAGATCATCCGCATAAAGAGCGAACTTTAGCTCTAATTCTGCAATTCTAAAAGGTTGGATGAGAGGATCCGCCCTGAGCCAGCAGACTAGGGGTTCGATGTATAAATTAAACAATAATAGTGAAAGAGGACACCCCTGCTGGTGCCTCTTGTGATATCGAACTATTCCGTCAGAGCACCATTGACTAAGACATTTGCTTGGGGGTTAGAATAGAGGGATTTGACTGCCTGCACCAAATTACTTGGAAAACCAAAACTTTGTAAAGTCTCCCAGAGATAGAGCCAATTCACCTGATCAAAAGCCTTAGCGTCATCTATTGCAACTATCGTGAGTGGAAGCTTCTTATCCATCGCGACATTCACTGCCCCTATGACTTGAAAGGTGAGCTCATTAAGCTGTCTCCCGGGTCTGAACCCCCTCTGGTCTGGATGCACAATGGCCTTAATAATTATCGCCACCCTTGTTGTCAGTATCCCTGCAAAGATCTTGTGATCTGAGTTCAGCAGTGATATGGGTCTATAGGACTCAATTTTCTGCTGATCTTTATTCTGTTTTAAGATTAAGGTCACTGTCGCTTCAGACCATGATCTGGGAGCATCTTCCCCCTGCATGTATATTTTATTGAACATGTTTTTTAAAACCGGCACCACCCTGTCCAATATTGCAAAATAGACCTCAATTGGAAGCCCGTCAGGACCAGCTGCTTTGCCCCTAGCCATTTTCTTAAGTTGTACTCTAATCTCACCCTCAGTAATGCTAGTATGCAAAAATAGCCTATCTACTTCAGACAGCTGGGGGAGATCTATTGAATTCAGCCACTCCCTAGCTCTCTCTGGTCCCGGTTCCATATCTTTCTCATACAGGTTATACATGAATGACCTAGCCTCCTCCCAAATCTTGTCGTCATCGTATAGGAGCGCTCCTGACCCTCTTTGACATAAGCTCTTTATCTGATTTCTAACCCTGTCTGCCTTTATCTTCCAAGCCAGAAGGTAAACACATTTCTCGCCATAGGCGAAATGTTGTAACTTGCTGGCGTCCCATCTATCCTTCAGAATCCTGTCTAAATTGGCCTGGAAGTTGGCCTGAAGACCCTCAAGCTCCCTTTCCAGCTGTGGCACTAGGTTCTGACAAGCCAACGAGGCACTCTGTAGCTCAACCTCCTTTCCTTAATGTTATTAAGCCTATCGGCTACCGTCTTTTTCGTGGATTTTCTTTTGTTAAACATTATGGAATTTAAAAGTCCTCTCAGATAGGCTTTAAAAGCCTCCCACACTATCTGGTCCATAGCGGACCCTATATTATACCTAAAATATTCATTGGATTTTACCCCTAGCACTGACCTAACCCCCTCATTCAGTAACAATGTCCTATCAAGAGTCCACCTCCTCTGGCACTCCTTACGTTTAAAATTAAGAATGAGCTTGACAGCTGAATGATCTGATAATATTGCAGGGATATGCACTGCCGACTCAACCTCAGAAAACATAGTCTGATCCACCAAAAAATAATCAATTCTAGAATGGTGTTTGTATTTCTTACTGAAAAAAGAAAAGTTCCATGAACTCCCATTCTTAACTCTCCAAATGTCCAATAGATTAAATTCTTTAATTATATTTTTGAGCACAGAAAACCCTCTAGGTGGAGTAATATATTTCGCTTTAGAGGTGCGATCTAACTGCTTATCCAATACCAAATTAAAATCACCCAAATTATAATGGGTGCAGATGTATTTAGTAATCTAGCCTCCAATTTTAAAAGGGCCCCCGCATTATCTTCATTTGGCCCATAATAGGCTACACAAACTAAAGGAGACCCACCGACTGTCAAGGTAGCCACCAGCCATCTCCCTGACTGATCTGTGTCGAAATGTTCTACCTTGATCCCCACGTTGCCTCTAATGATTAGTGCAACTCCCCTTGTACTACCCGTTTGATTAGAACAGAGCAGATCCTGAACCCACCTAAGCTTACAAAACCCCTGGTTACATTTGTGGGCCTCAGAGGTTTGGAAGGGAGAGGCTACGCGGCAATTAGGCGGGAGGTCTCTATTCTGAGTGGCACCACTGCAAGATATCCTCTTGGCTCCTATAGTGACCCGGTAAGATGGTTATCTGAAGGGAGGGATTGCCAGCACATGGATTGCGATTTTGCTGCCCCCAGTTTGGTATCTGCCTGTGGCCCCCGGGACAGCAGTGCAGTGGGTGAGCCTTTTTTCAACAGCAAGAAAACTGGCAGGGGGGGTGTGCCTCAGCTTCAGCCTGGGGTTCTAGGGGGGTGGTTCTCCGTGTGAAGAACAGATATCCGCTACGCTCTCAGTTAGAGCTTAAGAACAAAGAAATCCAAGTGGTTGCAGAGTTGAGTACAGGAGGAGTGGTTCCTACCTCTCCACGAAAAAGGAAAACTCCCAAATCTGGCGACACAAAAAAATTAAGGGTGTCTAAAGCAAAAGCAAACCGTCCTGCCTTCAAAGCTACCCCCTCACTTAAATCCTATTTCAAGATAATGGTCAGGCAGTCATCTCTAAAGAACAATCATTCGCCCCCCTGCAGAGTCTCCCTCCAATTTCGCTCGAAAATCGTTTTTCTCCTCTCATGAAGGCTTCTGAACTTGAGACAGGGGCTGGTGTTGATTCCATGGTTAAATCATCTAAACCCCCTTAAGGTGATATGCCCTATGCTTTGGTCACTGCTCCCGCCACTGTTATTACTGCCGCCGCTACAGCCGCAGCTACAGCTTCTTTACTCACACAAGTTCCATTAGCATCTATGCCTATTATGGTTAGTAGCTATGCTCCAGTAGAAAGAAGTGGAGTGAATGAAGACAATTCAACTGAGGTACCTGGAGGGGAGAGGGCCGGCGGCAGTCAATCGCAGCTTGAGTTTATGCTTCAATCCTTAAGGGGTGACCTACTCTCTAAATTTGAGATCTCGGAGGCAAATCAGAAAGGGATTCATGAGAAATGTGAGGCCCTTGAGTATAAGATCGATGACATCGGCATGTGAACTGGGATTCTGGAATCGGAAGTTAAGTCTCTTTCAGGGGTCGTGCAGGGGAATACAAAGGACCTAGAGTCCCTAAAAGCCCAAAACAGATCTTTGCAGGCGGACATGGAGAGACTTGAGATGCATGCGAGAAGAAAGAACTTGAGAATCCTTAAAATACCGGTGGGGTCCAGAAAAGGGAGATATTAAGGCATTTGTCTGTAAACTCCTTAGGGAGGTAGTGTTGAAAGATAGAGAAGATATCGACCTTGAGTCAGAAATATAGAGAGTACACAGAGAGCCTTTTAAGTTGTATCCCAACAGAAAAGCTCCAAGGAAAATATTAGTCAACTTTCAAACCTATGCCATCAAGGAGCTGATTCTGGGGAGAGCTTTGACTGAGACAGCGCTTCATTTCGACTCTGGGTATTACCAAATCCGCTCTGATCTTGGGAAAAGAACTGCGCAAAGGCAGTGGGAGCTTGGCTCCAGAATACCTGAGCTAAGGAGTTTGGGGGCACACGTTCAAATGAAATTTCCCACATTACTGAAAGTAATGTGGAAGAATACAAATCATAACTTTAGCTCCCCAGAAGAAGTGGATCTCCTCCTGGCCCAAATAAAGGGGTAGTTAAAGTAAATTGCGATTTGAAAATGCTCCTGAAGTTAAAAAAAAGTACTTATAAAACACATTTAAATATAGGGGCGGTTAAGACTTACCAATTATTAGTTACTTCTTTTTTTTTTTGTTTATTCTATAGGGTATGGTGCCTCTGCTGCCCTGGAGGGGGGCCCGAATAGGCGGTTTCTATCGCCTAGGGATGGAAGGGAGGTTTATCATGTGTGTGGGGGGGGGGCACCCTGGATGTTAGGAGCAAGTGGGAAAAAATAGAAAAATGTGTCCTCATACTAGTCAAAGTTGAATACGCTAGGTTAGTTGGGAAGTGCTCTGGGTGCCTTGAAAATGAATAGGTTAGATAAAATAAAGTTTCTCACTTGGAATGTGAATGGATTGAGAAATAGGAGGAAGTTGTCCCGGGATTGTGAGTTTTTGAATAATAGTGAGGCCCATATTTGCTTGTTACAGGAAACCCATTTAGAGGCCCACAAATGTAACACATAATCGCGTTTGATCTCATCCACATATTTCATCATGTGTACCACTCCTTTTGCTACTAGTAATACTTCACATAATGGTGGTTCATCTTCCATCCATAGTTCCTCTCTTACTGTCTCTCTGTTACAATATAGTAGAAATTGATCCCTAATCCACTCATCAGTTAGCATGCCAAGTTTACACGTTGCTGCAAGCTTCCTCAAACTACTATTCCACAATCATCTTTCCTTCACCTTCCGTGTTCTTCCCCACATTTTCTAAAATGGTGGATGCATGTGGTCAATATAGTAAATCTAAGTTTTTCTTATGTTTGTGAAATTCATTGAGACCCCTATGATCCTCTTGTAAAAGTCGGAAAGGAGGTGGAGTTACATTCTGCATGTTTTCTTCAATCATAAAAATTGCATTCTTAAAAAAAAACTTTAACCCAGGGAGTAGGCAGGCACTAAATAAATCCAAAGGTTATGTAAAAAAATACCTTGTCACCTAGCCACATTTATATGTGTATACAACTGTACTATAAGTAAGGAAGTCTCACAGTGCCCTGCAAGAATCTCACAGTAATACATTTAACAACAATTTCTTAACAAAATTGGTATATAATCTGATTGTTTTAATACTTTTTTCCCTCCATCTCAAATCACTAGAATTTAGGGGACAGGGATGGCGAGAAAGAGGGATGTGCACTGCCCTGGCATGGTGCCAAAGCTCACTCTTACAGAGAGCCATGTAATCTTCGATACACAATTCAACCTGGGGGAAGAGCTTAGAGAACTCCCAACGTCGTTGCCCTCCCTTGAGGACCCTGTGTATACACCATGATAATTTTAAGCTCAACCTCTGGCCCAGGAGATTTGAAATATCGGCACACTTTCAGTTACATTAGTGGTTCAAGATTGTGTAGGAAGAGAGTGAGAACAAATTTTGTGACACACCCTAATTATAATGTGCATATTTTCATCCAGCAATTCACAATAAAGGAGGACGAGGAGATTTTCGATCCAGTATACACTCTACAAATTCCTATATAAATACAACAAAGTATACAGGTCCGTACGTAACTCTAGGAAACTCTCTTTAAAGCTTATGAGAGGGCATGTGCTCTTAAGAACAATTGCCCTCACCCACCTGAGGGCAAGATGATTTATCATCTGGCTTGCTCCGTGTCAGGTTGATACTGCAATCCCCAACATGCCCCTCAACTGGGCACTTTACTGGAGATCTTTTGTAAATCGCCAGGTGGAAAAACTGGACAAATAAGTGAGTATCCAGTCAGTGGTTGAGAAGATTGGAATATGTGGATCAAGAAAAAGTGGGTTAAAATCAACTATAGACTATATGTGTCGATGTATTTAATATGATGTCTATGGTCTATGTCGAGATTAAAACATGTAACAGGCACAAAGATATAATGGTCCCTGACTCTGATGTAAGAAAAAGGGTGGTCACCTATAGAGCCGCTGCTGTGCTTGGGTCTATATTAATGGTCAACATGTTTCATGCCCTCATTATGAGATGGGCAGTAAGTGGGGGCCTGGAATGGGGTCTAATGTGTGTTCCGTAATTACTCTACCCATTCGCTCTTCTGGTCACCTTTCTGCACACATTTTCCACCTGTTTTGAAAAGGTAAAAAAAAGTGTATGGGAAATATTTAGAATTCGCCAAGTGGCTATATTCAGTCACTGTCTGCAGGATTGTCTTAAGCTCTTCTTTCCTTACATTCACCGACAACAAATCCAGACTGTGTCATATTTTTTCCACCTAATTCTCATGTCACATCTCTTACCCAATTTTTTTCATCTGAAGTGGTTTTTGATTTGGTCAACACCAATATATATTTCCATTTTGTTGCTCGAATGTGAATTTACCTTGTAAAAATGAAAGACAAGAGGCGTTTGGCAAAACAGGAACAGTTGGTTTAATTAAACGCAGCGGCCGGGAGAACAGGCGAAGACGGTCTCAAAGTACATTGGTTTTGGCCGTCATTTTATACATTTCACACATTTCACAAAGTGTCATAAAGCAAGTTGTACATTATTTTAGAACAGGAATCTGGGCCTAGTCTCAGGGCCATACATTTGGTCATTGTATTTTTCAATATTAACATTTTCACACTATCACATTCCCATATCAGATATATTTTCCTATATCCTTGAGAAATAAGATTATAATATAAGATGATGCTTGTCTGCAAAATAGATACGTACCATGGCATAATTGTATCCTTACTAAGAATGTTTCCAATTTGTTGTGTAGTTTATAGCTAAGAATCAAACATCATTCGTTTGCATGTCTCTCCCTCCGCATGCAGAACATGATTGAAGAAGGCTTCCTTTCTATTTCTATTATCCCCATTATTAATGGTATTGTCATTGATAATATGGGTTCACAGGCTGATAATTGGGGAGTCTGGTGGTGAAAAGCATTACACAGATTGTCTGAACTATATTGGTTTTATTTTCTCTCTGGTACAGAAGTTCCAATTTTAACACACAAGAACTCAATAAATTTTAACAACAAAGAACAAGCACATTTCAAGAGAGAGGTGGAACACGAAGAAGGAAACACTGGTGAGTGAGGTGATAGCCCTTGAATCAAGTGTAGAATACAGAACACTTGTGTGATGTCTCTGCAGTCCGTAATAGGAGTGTGTCTTCCAAAGGAAATAAATCTAATTGTTGCATCAAATTTGAACCAGAGAATCAAAGCAGAGGAGTATTCTTGTGAGAGGTTGTTCAGAAAATGCTCACTATTGCTCCTATTATATCGCCTTTGTGACCCAAAATCTATTGTCAGTCAGCCCCAGGCTCAAGTGATCCAGGTACTACACTTCCGTATCCAAATTGTCCATGGACATGTTCAAGGAATTTAGAAGAGAAATGTCACCTATTGAAAAATGTAGTAAAAATATTCATAGGGCTTATGTTCCTTAGGATCTTCTAATTAGTAAGCAGTAAGAAATGACTATAGTACGTCGGGTGTGCAGACACTGAAGAAATATGCTATGTTTTTTTCCATTCCTGGAATTCACATGTTTCACTGAGGGAGCTGCCCTAAACTGTTATATTGGTAAACAATTGCTCTGAAGTTGATTATGTTTTTAGGTCGAGCTGTCTGCATAACCTTCAGTAAACAGTATAGCGAGTGTAATCCTGCCTGCTGCTTGCGATTGGTTAAATTATACGTTACTCTCCTTATTTGTTGGTGCTCCAATGCATAACTTCTGTTTTATCAGAAGGGCGTAGGAGTGCCGCCCCACTGCTTTCTCGCAGTGCAAGAAGCAGAACATTTTCTGCTTCTCACGCTGTGAGAAAGCTGAATGCAGTGGTATGCCTGGTTGGGGGCGGGTCGGGGAAGAGGGGCTTGCACCACTCTGAGTAGCAGACTGCTTTGGTCGGCCCTGGGGCTGACTAAAGCAGTCAAGCGCACTCTACATTTTCTCTATATGTAGCCTACCTAGAGAAAAGGCCGTCCCTACTGGTGCCTGGCTGGGCGCCGTCCGGGACTCCGCACCAATCACAATGCTGCCATTACAGGAGGGGAGGAAGCATGCCTGTTCCTGTTAGCAGAGGAGGCGCAGGAGCAGAGGGTAGAGGCGGCGCTGACCCTGTGAGGTAGGTTTTTATTATTATTTTACTGTCCCCCCTTAACTCCTGTGCGACCCCCCCCCCTCCCCCCCCGAGCCACGACTCAACGGGATATTGTATTCCACGTCCTTACATTTAACTCAGTGCTATGATGAAACACACCGCTGCTTGTTGTATGTTTTCATCGCCGAGCATTGCTGGCTGGCATTATGTTTACTTTACAGATGTTTATTCTGTGTTGTGCTTCCGCATCTTCCGTGATTAGATCACACTCGGTTTGCCCGGCTTGTTGTTTATAGAAAGATGTTGTCTGCGATGGCGTGAGGAATTATAATTTAACCTGCGCAATTTGAAAGTAGACGTTATTGAGCACGGTCACTCATTTACCTTTCAAAAGGCTTACACGAAAAAAAACACTGCCCTTACCTGTGAAACTAGAAATTTCAGGCTCTCTATCACTTTTTTGGACTGAATAGGAATTTAGCAGTAATCCCAAAAAGTGAGGATAACCAATAAAACTGTACTAATCAGTCACCCTGGGTTCTCGAGCAGAGTGCTGCCCGGCATAATGCGCTTCCACGCCTTGCCGAGGGTCGTACTCGTAAGTGCTATATAAATGCAATTACAATTAGAAAATCAAGCAAGTCGTAGGCAGAAAAAGACACGGAAAGGTTAAGGAAACTAGAGAGTAGGTGACTAAAATGTGCTTTTCCCTTTGTAAATGAATCTCGCAGGGGTATTTTAAAGGGAAGAATATATACTTTATAACTAAAGACTGTCCAGTGTATGTCATTTTTCGGAGAGAGAGAGAGAGGAAGAAAGGACATACCAGGGAGTGAAGAAAAGTTCCCTACAAAAATTCAACACACTCACTTGATCTGTCTGGCACTTCAGCACATGAGCACGCCGTTGGCTTGAAGCCGTTCCTGGACTTGCTGGGTT
This sequence comes from Lissotriton helveticus, assembly GCF_964261635.1. NCBI lineage: Eukaryota > Metazoa > Chordata > Amphibia > Caudata > Salamandridae > Lissotriton > Lissotriton helveticus. Next base: position 1,053,370,444 of record NC_136067.1, read on the forward strand.
AACCTACCATCAGTAAGAAAATTAAAATCACTAAGTAGCATGCATCATAAGAACACACGCTCAGATTGAAGTCAGAACGAATGCAGTGTGTAGTGTGTCTGTATGAAATGATGAAAAAAAACATGTGCAGACAAAGTTTGAATCTTTGTGATACTCCGGGCCTCAGTTAGAATGAATTAACTTTTTGAAAATGAATTAGACTCGGTTTTATATATCTTACTTGGACTTGTTATGGGGGACACGCCATCCCAACAGTATGTGGTAACAATCTTCTTTTATAATGAATTAATGTTAGTTTTTAGAAACGAGGTTACCTGTAAATACCGTTATTTTAAAATAATATAAAAATAATATAAAAATAATTATTAATTGATTTTAAATCCTTTTTTGATCAAATGGTATTAGAATTTTTTTATTCTTTACTTATATGCATATATCAAATGTGAATAAAGTTTTTTGACTGACTGACTGACTGTCAATTTCCAATTGATGGTATCCTTTACATAAATCAAGGTTGAAAAATGCACATTACCACTAATGTTACTGATCATATTATTTAAATGAGGACCTGGATATCTTTCCCTTTCAATAGCTGTATTCAGAATTCTCATGTCGACACAGATCCTAATGTCCTCAGTGTCTTTCTTTGGAAAGATCACAATAGGCGACACCCAAGGTGTTGGACCTGTTGCTTTTTCAATTATATCTTGTTCCAGTAACAACTCTATGCTTTCTCTATCTTCGCTTGCATATGAATTGGAACTCTCCTATATGTTTGTGCCACTAGCCTCACTGCTTCATTTATATGCAGGGTAATTGCTTTATCTTTAAACTTGCCTAAACCATCAAGCAACTCTGGATATTTGCTCTGAACTGGATGATCAATCGACACGTTGCAAGTCATTGCTAAGAGTCCCATGGGTTGAGCAGTGACATTGCTTAACAGACATGATCAGCCGATGTTCGTGCAGCACCTCAAAATGCCCTGGCTCCCTGTGCATCTATTCATCAAATTATATTTATACCCAGCATGCTCTCTACCAAATAGATAAATAAAATGCATGCTTACTTTGTTTCCTTGTGCTTCCGTTTATTCATTTACGGGCTCGTTATTATACTGCCTGGCCTTAAAATGGCACCCAAAATGTCTGCATCACATTCTGCGCATACACACAGTACATGGCTGCTCCTCTGACTGCATGCTTTATTTTCTTTATCTGCATATGCGGTTCTCTTCTCCGTGACACTGAAATCAGCTCGACTCTCAGACAGCCTCAGGCACCTCTATGCAGCACTGAGCTCGACGATCCACAATTTCTTCTTCGTTATCCAGCTCAAAGCAATTCTTTAGCCTGTGTTCTTCCCTTCGTTGCCATTATAATAAAGGTAATCTGGCTCAAGAAAGCAAGTATAAGAATTATAACAAGTTTATTAGAGCTCCCTTTTCAGCTGCATACTTCTTTTAATCCTAGCTGTAACTGCCCTGTAATTCCTTGAAAAACCCTTTTCCTTCCATCCTATAATGTTCTCTCTTACAATTCCACGTGACATCACAGTCACCACACATCACATCATCACAGCATAGCCAAGAGCTGATTCGACTGTTATAACTCATCTCAATTCACTCTCCTCCAAAAGGTAATAGCCATATACAAGGTTTGCAAATTGTTGATGAACAAAAGCTACACCTTTGGGAAGAGTACACCTAGTCCTTGGTATAAGCCACTGTCAACTTTCAGGTGCTATTCATTGTCAAAAATGCCTAACAACCTAAGCAAGACATGGTCTGTCTATGAAATGCCTTTGATGGAGCGTGAGCACTGCAGTAAAACAATGATGCCCCCACACCACCCCATTTGGGGGTGAGGGGCCTGCAGTGTTTGACAACAGAGCCCCAGCCGCTGGATTGTCATCTCCTATATATTTACAGTCATGTTTTTACTTCTAAACATTATAAGGTTATCCAGCGAACACTGGAAGACATGTTTGTGAATTGCAAATCATGTTCATTGATAAGAATCCCAATATGATTGCTACCTACCTTGAGAGGAAAGGCATGGGCTCCCGGTAAATACTGTGGTAAAGGAGATACAAACAATAAAATGAAGGAACACGTAAACACCTCTGTTTAAGGTCGGGCTTTCAAAGGGGTCTTTTTGGAGGGTTTGTTATTCATACCAACTTGCACCTGAACCCAGTCTCCAGAGAGTATTAGTTTGACAATTGCAAGATGACTCTCTGGAACACACTTGAGCGTCCATCTTATCATATAATATGCACCTGCCCACACGCAGTTGAGAAGTCCACTGTAACGTAAATGACCTGTGACCGTAATAGTGTCCATGCCAAATAAATACTGCAAGAAGAAACTGATCTTTGGTGTTGAAACCTGGTCTGAATTCCATTCCTCAATTTGAATAAGTACCAGTTTTTACAAACATTTTAACAGTACAGTGTAGTATCACTATTACCCTGCAACATGCCATATCTGACCTAGTACTGGTCTTTGGCTTTATACTTGAACCCCCCCTCGAATTCTGGTATCTGTATTTAAGATTTCAGATATGTTAACCATTATTTAGGTTTAAAAGATATCATGGGTGCATTATTTTGTCTGTACTGGATGTCTGACTATGTTTTAACAATTCACAAATTGTTTTGATGTCAGAGACAGAAATTAGTTGAAGCAAGCCATTGCCTGTGAGACACTTTGTCAACCTTCCTCAAGCTCCGAGCCCACGGGTGTCGGGTAAGCTAGCTAACTCTGTTCACCCACACCCAGAAGAATCTAGAATGTCTTATTTTCAGGACCACTGTGCAAGCAATGGGCCTCTCACACTTAGATGGAGTAGGGGTTGTGCTGTACTCTCTGGTCTACCCAACAATTCTCCTAGACCAGTAATGTGCCTGGAACACTGCACCAGGCACAGGTTTCCATATTTGCAGTTGAAAAAACCATGTGACATGTCCTAAGAGTCCTATTACTCCTGTGCAGAATTCTACACATTTGAGAATTCCACACAGGGAAAATGGAGCCTTTTGTGGAAATGCACATTTGGTTTTTCTGTGCAGGAAAACATTTTTCCCTGTTCTCCAGGACATCTCAGGTTTATCTGTTACCCTTCTTATTCTGGAAGGGGTGTTACTCCAGCTCTCAGCTGGAGTAAAATTCCTACCATTTGCATGGTGGGTAGAAAGAGGTCGAATAGATGTTGAGGAATGCCCACTAATGTACAATTGTGAGCATCCCTTAACCTCCAAGGCAAACTATGCTTTTGAATGCCCACCTCTGGTTTCCTGAATTGGATTTACATATATTTTTGTGGAAGAAAAATAGACAGTGGCATAAATTCCTGGCAGCTTGTAAATAGAGCCTTAAATATACGTTTAATGTTAAAAATGCCTTAATGAATAGGGCCCATGATGGATTAAACATTGCTAATTGTGCATCCTCTTCTTTGCCTGGAGGCTACTTTCAGTATGTTCCAATTAGTCTCTGTTCTTTAATGTTATTTGTGGCTATTTCATCTAGTCTGATGGGAGTAGGGTGCCTTACTGTGATTGCCGGTGTGCTCAATGCCATTATCTCTTCAAGCATGGACAGTCCTACCTAAAAAGATAGCTTGGCATATTCTTAACTGAATCACTAAATAGAGATGATATAGCACCAAACATAGTTACACTCTTTTTTTCAATGAGAACCTTTCTTCCAGTTGTTCTATCACTTGTTTGCAATGCAGAGAGGAAAAAACAAAAACAAATCTTGTGAGCTCAAAGTCCTACAATAAATAGCTTAAAGAAAAGGAACATGAAAAAAAAAAAAACATGAGTGCAAGGGATCATAATCTCTTAGGATGGCAGTGGAAAAGCTGAAGCCCTTCGCTTGTGACATGGTGTCTTTTGAACCAGGAACATCTAGGGCCCAATTCACAAAGGTACTTAAATGTAGTAAAATTACGATTACGGAGTCTCTGCACTCGTGGCATAGTCTCCACAATCAGGACGGAATCTCTGCACTCATCACTGCAGTGCAGAGAATCTGCCTGAGTGCGGAAATTCCGCCCAGGTGCAGAGACTCTGCAACAAGTTTAGGGACTCCGCACTGGTAACTACCCATAAGTACCTTCATGAATTGGGCCCCTGCTACTTATTTCAGGCATCATGGACAAGTGTGAACAGCAGGACTTGCATTGGTTGTGCATGTAGCGGTCAATAGATTTGGGAGCAGGCATATTCTCAGACCAGGGGATAGCTTCTACAGCATTCAAGAGTCCCAGGGGATGAGCCAAAAAGTGTACTTGTCTTAAACAGCTGCAGTAAAAGAGTCACCTTATATTTATTGAAGGAGGAAGCTTATGTACCTGCAGTATGGAGATGAAGAATGAGTGTCCCTAGTGACAGATGAGGGGAAGGCTTCACCTGTGGAGATGGGTGAGATCTTTACCTTAAAGTACCTATGGTGAGTTGGGTATACCATGTACTACTGCATCTTCTTGACACCCCAATACTCCATTCAGTGAGTTCACACAGTGTAGTGAGTCATTCTGGTGGTAAACTTGGGAGGCTGAGGACAATCTTACCCTTACCCCATTTCATGAGATCCTGGATCCCTCTTTTATGGACCACAGCCTGAGGACTGCCACCCCTACCCCGATTAACACACACAGGACCACTGCTCCTCCAACCCCTGGCATCGCCAACTCACCCACATTGCCACGGCCTGACCAGACTTGGGCCAATAATCACGGTGCATCTGTTAGCCCTCATTCCGACCACCACTCCAGCACTTCCCCCACTCCCACTAGCCCTTGCCCTTATAACTCCCTCACGGTACAGCGGGCTTGCCCACTCTCCAACAGGAACTCATCTAACCTCCCTTCCTCTAACCTCCCCTACATTGCCCACCCGCATCGCGCACTCTTACATCGGATAGGGAACTTACCATCAGTGGTCCTTCCACACCCCCCCAGTTCACCTGCCTTGATCCCCCCTCCCATTTGTCCCACCCGCCTATACCCCTTCTCATGCCCCATAACTCACACTCTGATCCTGCGTCTGAGCTCAAGAAAATAAGCCATGAACTGCATTCTCTCAAATCGGTCATCCTCAAACTCATTAAGGCCACTGAAGAGCTAGCCCTTGATCTATCCCCCCCCCAACATGGCCACAATTGAGTTCCCCCATTTCACTGCCTCCTTGACAACACATGAGAGCCCACTATTGACCCACCCGAAACCCCATGCCCCTTACTAGAACACCACCCCGACCCTACTGCCCCTTCTAGATCTACCAGATCCATAAATCCTTATTCAGAACCTGATATTCTCTCCTTCCTCCTTGAATACACCTCACCATACTCAGAAGCTGATATTCTCTCCCTCCTCAAGTACTCCTCTCCTCCCTCTGCCAGCCCAGTCCATGCTAAGTCCTCACAAACAGCCCCACTTAATTCAACAAACTCGTCACTTCCTAAACATGGGAATGCGGAACCCATCCTAACCATCACGTCACCTAATGCACCTAACTTGTCACTCCCTAAACATGGGAATGCTGTTTCCATCCAAACCATCACACCCAACCCCCATAGAGCACCCAGTATCAACGCCAATTCCTCAAACATCAATAACCTCCTGCAGATCCCCACTACACAACCTGCGCTCACAAACACCTTGCACAAACCACACCTGAAAAGCATGTTACTTAATGCAGATCAGCGGTGAAACATGCCACAGACCTTGCAGCTCTCCTACTTGCCCAAGATCTAGACCTCCTTATTCTCACAGAAACCTGGCTCAACGACTCCTCTGGCCCTAGCCTTGACTTACTAGTCCCTCCTAGTCGCACAATTATCAGACTCGACAGATTTAAGAAAGAGGGAGGGGACATAGCCTGTATCTTCTGCAACTCTCTCACAGCAAAACAGTCCCCCTCAGCTACTCTCTCCTCCTGTGAATACCCATGCATAGATATCTCTAGCACACACAGACCATTATGCAGCCTTCACATCTTCTATGTGTGAAGAAACAAGGACCCCCTGATAAGGAATAAGGTTCTTGGGTCAGGGCAATTAATTTGTGAAAAGTAAAACACCCATTCAACATATAAATACTGGCATAGTTCAGGTAACAAAAAACGGGATGAATAAAAATGAAAAAATAGAAATAGCACACTAAATTAGCACAGAGAATTCAATTTAATAACTTGTATAAAAATATCACAAAATGATTCAATTATATATTGATTAAAAAACAGTAAAAGAGTTACTTTCAGTGATTAAATTGTCAAATACATATTATTTAAATAATATAATGAAGAGATGGTTCACATCTTCTATCACCCCCAGATGATAACATCCATCTAATCGAAGAAGTTATGAAAACCATCTCCTCCAACCTTGCCTGTCACTCCCCCCAGATCTTCCTTGGTGACTTCATTCTCCACTGGAATGACCCGCACGATCAGTCGGTTACATCCCTCAAAAACTTCCTAACCGACCTATCGCTGACCCAATTCTGCGGCAACCCCACTCACAACTGAGGCTCCACACTGGATCTCATCATCGCCAACCTCAGCTCTACATTCATCTCAACTCCATTCTCCCCTGTGACTGGTCTGACCATCATTTTATCAACTTTCTAATACTTGAAAGCTGGATCCACAGAACTGCTCAACCAGTGAAACTAAAACAGTGGAAAAGACCGCCCCATTACAAAAGCGTCAGTGAGCTCATACAGCGATGCAATCTCTCCCTTCCGCCCCCTGCTAACATGTCTGACGTTCACAACCTCACTGAACACTATAACATCACCATGCTATCTGTTTTGAATGATAAGGCCCGCTTCATCTAAAAAGAATTCCCATAAAAGACTCCAAGCTGTGGTTCAATGACAGTCTAAATGCTGACAGATGCAGTCTTAGACTAGCTGAACGTAAGTGGAGTTCCTCTCCCTCCACGGATCTTGTAATAGCTCTAAGAATCAAAAGAAGTACATACAACAAACGCTTTAGGATGGCGAAAGCCAACTTCTTCAAACAACAACTTGACAGAGCTAAAAATTGCCAGAAACAACTTTTTGAACTCATTAAATCTCAATCCAACAACATCTCTTCCCAATATCAGCACCCGCCTCTCCCACAACCAAACTTTGATTCGGTTGCTAAATTCTTCCCCGAAAAAATGGAAAAATCTAATCAGACCTAAGGTATGCTGCACTCACTCTCTCTCACTCTCCTGACGCCTCTGACTCCACTCCCCTGACCTCAACTCTTGATCTTCTACTCAAAAACAAGGCCTCTTGGAGTCACTTCACTCCCCTCAATGTCACTACCATCCGCAATACACTCTCGACCCTTAAACCCTCAAATCACTTCAATGACCCCCTTCCCCCCAACTTCTTTAAAGAAATGATTGGCTCGCTAGCGCCACTCTGGTCAAAGATCATCAACGCCTCGCTTCTGCAAGGTGATATCCCGGACTGCTTGAAGGAGGACCGTGTTCTCCTCATTCTCAAAAAACCCTCTGCTGACCCTGTTGACTTGAACAATCACTAACCTACCTACCCTGGCAGAACTTCTGGAGAAATGTGTTCATGAACAACTACGCAAACACATTGAGCAATTCCAGCTTCTCGTCTTATTCCAACCGGGCTTCCGCACTGGACACAGCACAGAAATGGCAATCACTCACATTGTGGATGAAGCGCTCACTTTACTCGACCAAATGAAGCCTGCCTCTTCATTCTGCTCGATCTCTCTTCGGCTTTTGACACTGTCAAACATGACAATCTACTCCCTCCTGGAACGCAGGATGGGGCTCTCAGGCACGGTCCTTAAAGGGTTTTCCTACTTCCTCAGCAACAGAACATAGATTCAAACCCAACCCGTCTCTCTCCAACCCAAGCCCATGCACACTTTGTGTTCCCCCCAGTATCCTCACTCTCCCCCACACGCTTTAACCTTTTCCTTGAACCACTGACTTTAATTCTTAAAGCCTCCAACATCCAACATCTCATGTACATGGGCGACACCCAACTCTACATGAAAATCTTCTCCCCCGAAGACATCAGCTCCCTCAATGGAACCCTTCTCAAAACCCTCAACTGGCTCACCTCCAACCATCTCAATACGGAATTCCTCCTCATTGCACCCGCTAGTCAAACATCCACGGTTGTGAAATTCCTCTGTAACCTCACAGCACTCAACCGCACACCTCACATTGTGACCCCACTAAATCACTGGGAGTTGTGCTTGACAAAAACCTGGGGGGGGGGGGGGGGAACAAAAACCTAAACATGCAAGACCACATCAGATCTTCGACCAAAGGAGCTAACTTCCAACGCTGCAGCCTAAGAACTCTCAAACCCTTCCTTCCCCATGATCACTGTAAATTGGCGGTGCAAGCACTTATCATCTCCATATTTGAATACGGCAGTGCAACTCTTTGCGGTTTGCCAAAACTCAGTTTAGCACCTATCCGAGCATCTCTAAATGTTGCTACTAGAGTCATCACGGGCTCCAAGTAGAACAACCACATCACCCCGGACCTAAAATCTCTCAATTGGCTTCCCTTTGAAGCAAGGATACAACTAAAGATCGCTTGTATGACCCATAGGGCACTACACTTCAACACCCCACTCTACCTGACAAACAAGCTGGAGCTCTCTGGTAGCTCCCGGTCCACAAGGAGCACTGACACTGCTGCTCAAGCTCAAGAAATGTAATAAGCTTAAAACATACAATTGTTCATTCTCTGACATCGCCCCGAGAATATGGAACCCCCTCCCTGCGGAAACAAGACTGATTCCCTCTACACTTGCCTTCAAAAGGGAAGTCAAAAAACCTCTAATGAACAGTGCGTTGAACTAGATGTTGTGCTCCTCTTGCTGCTAAGTTACTGCATTCTGTCTTGTTTGTTCTTGTTGTTTATTGCCCTACGTATGGGTCTCTCCCAACCTGCTTCCTTTGTTCTCCTCAATTTCATCCTGCACCTGCTGTCTTTTGTCCCACTGTTTCCCTTATTTCTCTCCCCTAGCTGTTTCTTTGTTGACTTAAACCATATGTAGAGCGATCTGATACCCTTCAGGGTCATGTTTGCGCTATACAAAACTTTAAATGAATCAATCTTTGCTGCCAGTATGTGATAATTTGTATTTTTATAATTTTCTAGCAAGACAATGGGTTAATAACAGTATATGTTACGTGTGCTAGAGTTCTCAGTTGTTGGCTTATCTTTTGGGGAACGATTCCCGCTCTTCCTCACAATCATCGAGAATTGGCATACCAGGAAAAGGAATCGATAGGAGTGGATGACTAGGAATAAGTCTAATCTGAATTGTTGAAAGTGTCAGCAATGGTGAAAAACACCTGACCCTAGCAAGACAGCAGACTTGGAGAGTCCAGGACTGAGAAGTGTTGATGTGACTCACTTCCCCACCCTACAGTGAATCAAACGATTAGGGGTAATATCCGGTGAAATTGTACAAAACGGTATAAAATGGTGCCAAGAATGTGTGATTCCATGTTTCAACAGGAGTATGAGTGGAATATTGAGAATGGTAGGTGAATGTGTCATGAGGGCAAGGAGAGAATGTTCTAGATCAAGTGGAGCAGGAGTTGCAAGGGAATTGGTGTAGTGGTTGGCTGTACTATGTGAGGCTCCTGTTTGAACAGGCATGTTGTTATGTAACAGCTTCAACCTGCTCACTGTGTTTGGGATTTTCTTCCATCTGACAGCATGAACATTTTAGGTTACAGAACAAATGAGGTTGCATACTGAAGAGCATATTGATTTGTGACTTGCAATGTATGTTTATTATACACAATGTTCTAAAAATCTACCGGGAGGTACCCTCAAATCCAATAGGGGATAGGGGAACCTCTTATACACAATGGCAACTTGTGGCAAAAGGAGTAATTGATTGTTCGTTTCTGTGTTATGCTTCTAATATATTTTTTATTTTATATCAGTGTACACTATTAACTTTTATTTGATCTGTTTTCTATGCAAATGAAAGATTTTAAATGGAATGTAGTAGCCTGTTATGTTTGTACATTTGGAAAGCTAACTATTGACTTCTTGTTTCAATTTGACAGGTGATGGAGAGCTGGACTTCTGTAGCAAAGATGGAGATTATACTGAATGTATGGAAACCACTTCATCTTGCAAAACACATCCAATACAAGTCAACATGGATATGTGCCAAAATTCTGATACAACAGACAGATGTTTGAGAGAAGTTCAGTTTGAAAATAATTGGGAATTTGAAAGACAGGACACTATTCACTGTGAAACGGCTTTCAGTAATGCATCACATTCAAATGTACATCCAGAAATTGTGCAATTAGTGACATCTGCCAAATGCAGTGAACAAAGTCATGGTGTTGTTAGGAATGCCAAGTTCTGTACCAATCTTTCAGACCCAAAACAAAGCCAGAGACCGTATGCCTGCATTGAGTGCAATAAAAACTTCAGCCAAAAAGGAGAGCTTAATAGGCATAACAGAACACATACAGGTGTGAGGCCATATGCATGCACTGAATGTGAAAAGAGATTCTTTCAAAAGGGAGATCTTACCACCCACATAAGAACACATACTGGTGAAAAACCATATACATGCACTGAATGTCATAAAAGCTTTAATCGGAAAGGTAATCTTAATGAACACCGAATATTGATACATTGTGGTGTTAGACCGTATAAATGCACAGAATGTGGAAAGAGCTTCAATCGAAAAGGCCGTCTTCTTAAGCACAGAATAATACATACTGGCGGTTTCATTAATGGTATTGAATACAATTCAAGCCATAACTTAGCATGACATCTTGGACTTATCCTTCAAGTTTGGAATAAGGTTAAGCGTATGAAAACAATCAAGGTAATTGTTCATCAGTGACCAATTAACCTAAACATGCAGTGCATTCCAAGTCTGTGCACCCCAAAAGCAGGAGGTTGCTTCACGCATCTTTGATCATTAGTGGGACGAGCATTATTAAAATGTAAATTTTTACAAAAATTGAACTGTGAAAAAACATTTAAGCGACTTTGATCATCAAAGCTATTTAAGCTTTTCATGGGATCACATTCATAGTTAAGCAGTTATACTAAAATTGTAACTAAGCAAATTGTGTAATACCACCCTCAACGAGACAGAACACTAAAAAGGAAATCTCAACTGCAGAGGCTACAGATGTATTGCTAAATGAAGTGCACCACTAGTGATTAACGCTCATCCATACAGAATCCATCAGCTGTGGTTATGAAATGAAAGAGAGAGGTGAGAGATGAGATCTCGGAAAGTGAAATCTGTACCAAGTCTATTTGGTTTTCAAACAGTGAACTGAACCCACAAGTAAATCTCATCACAAAAGAAGCAACAAAGAAAACATTGATAATTATATGAAAACATGCTTATATAAATGTGCTTAGGTCATAGGTATCTAAAGGTGTTTCGTGCTCGTACTGCCTGCACAGAAAGAAAGTTTGAAAAAACAAACAGAAAGATGCAGATTCTGCAATTTGTAACTGGAAACAGTATCTCCTCATTTCTGGATGTAATGTGCTCAGAGCATGGTAGTTCACACACACACACACCAGATTAGGCTGGTCTGGAAGATCCAAGAACAATTGCCGAAACATTTAACTTTACAACCAGATGGACACTAGAACCACAAGCCTAAAACCCTCACGGAACACAATAAAGTTATAATCCTGCAAAATATTCCAGTTCAGCTAATCGATTGGTAATTTTAATCAGGTAAAATCATTTTTAAAAATCATTAGACAAAACATATATATCTGGAGACACCAGCAAAATATGGCACAATAACCTGCACAATTCTAAATAATTGTAAGTGAAATGGAATATGAACTCTCACATGCATACCAACATATAGCACCCCCAGACGAAACACCATGCAAACTTGAGAATGATGGATCATTTTTGGTGGTATTTTTCTCAGTATGCAGCTCCCAAAAGCATACTGACAGTGAATCTAAAAGAATGCACAACATTAACCCTAAATGTCAGTTACTTTCTTGGCATTACTAAAAAATCTAAAAATGCAGTGAATAAGAGGACTTTCTTTTTACACAAGGAAGTATATGAAAAAGGAACACTTTGTGTATGTATGCTAAGGAATAATACTATTGTTAAAAACTATAAAACAAAAAAAGCGAGAAAGTCAACATACAGTGGTAGTCAATGACACTTGGCGAGATTATATGATTGTTTCGGATATGGCAATGTGCCATTCTTCAAAGAGCAGTAATCGGGCATCTGTCACAACAAACTGATTAATGCAGTAAATACCCCTGTCAAGTTACTGTAAAATATCACACTTTACAAAATGTGAAATATCAGATAATGATCGATTTCATGATTACTTTACGTGCAGAATAGAACTTCTACAATCATGGTATTTATGTTCCTACATTTCCAACTGTATTTTCACTCATCTTGATGGTATTTATCTATATTTATTTTGTGTTCTGTGTAAAAATGAAGCTTCAACTAGTATGCTTCTATGTTGATTTAACCCATAAATGTGCACTCACACATAAGTGCTTGCAGTTAGTTAGCGATATAAGAACCTGTATACAACAGTACTCATCTGAGGATATTTCAAGCAGGTGTGCATATCTGCAGCTATTTCGGCTTCATAAGGGAATCTCCCAAAGGAAACAGGGACCCTATTGTTTTCCATCACTGTTTTATGTATATGTTTCACCCACATCCAATGACACGTTTTTGGTATATCATGCTTTCTTTGAAATAGTAGTGGAAAAGTGGTATATTGGAACTTCGGAAATATTTATGTGTACCCTTCATCTATAACAGTTTTCAGTTATATCAGAATAGTGATGATAAAATGCTGCAATTCATCACTTGCTATTTTGATTGGAAGATTGAGTAATGTCTATTTTGCCTTAAATCTTTAAACAGACATTAGCACAATTGATCAGACGTTATTTGATACCAAACGACAACAACTGCTTAATATGTGTCAGTCAATATTTAATAGACTCCATGTTCGTTGTTAGGCAGATGTGTGTTCTTGCAAGCATCTGAAGGTGCTGGTCAGTCACACTGTACTAATATTATCTATTAAGTATTATTAAGACAAATGAATTGAACTTTTTATCAGTGTTTAAAATTTCTACTATTAGCTGACAGGAGTTCTTTATAGACCCTGTTCTCTTATTTAAAAAACTTGTAATAGTTTTCTCAATTGATTGACATATATTTCTGCTTCGAGGCGATTCATTGGGATTCTGGGCTCTGAAAGGAAAAACACATCATCTGCATGGAGTCTGGAGTTCGTCTGCTACTGTGCAATTAAGGATTTCTCAATCTATATTCATTAGGTAAATTCCCTTTCATGCTGTCAACCTGCTGACGCTCAGTGGGTCCCTACATAAGTACCAAATGACCACACTGCAGATGTAAGCCTGTTAATATCCATCTTCTATGAACATTTTCTTTCTGTAAAATAAAACACTTAGTGTAAGTGCATGTGTAATTTCCAAAGCATTTATGAAATAAAAAGGGACAGCTCTGAGAGTCTACCTAATGAGGAAGTATAAACTACCTGGACATAACATCTTCACATTACAGTTGGTCCTTTTTAGTTTGGTCTTGCGAAAGACAGCACATGCTCCGTCTGTTGCGAGGCATATTATTATCTTACAGTGGGCTTAGAGTCCATCCATTGCTAACCATTGGTTGGCTACATTGTCACAGTCATTTGTTTGCTTCTTATTCATTAGCTATGTGGGCTTTCCTTTCTCTTGTGTTTGTCTCGCTCGTGGGGCACTGACGCATTACTGTATCCTTCCGCTGCTCACTTTTTCAGGTACTACATTTGTTTAAGCACCTTACAGGAGTGCACGTGTGTTCCCACTGTCTCCCTCGTATGCTTCCTCCACCCCGCAGCGCTTTTTGTTCCTCTCTCTTGCCCATGTCCTTCTCCGCACACTGTGTAGCCTTCTCGCCTGTGTACTCAATTCCCACCAGCTCCAGGTTGCTCTCTTTTGCCTGTTTGATTCCCCCCCCCCAACTGTGCCTTATGTTGCTTCTCCCACCCATGGCCCGTATTGCTTCTGCTCATGTTGCTTCCACCCCCAGCGTTGCTTCTCGCACCCGCTTTAAAATCCAGCCTATGTTGCTTCCACCCCTCGTCACCTGTGTTGCTTCCACCTCTCCACCTTTGCCCCTAGTTAATTCCACACTACCACTTGCCCAATCTGGAACTTGGTGAAACGGGAACATTATTGGACATCAGCCAATTTGAGAATATTTCAGATGCTCCAATTCTGAATTCCCTAGCTTAAACACAATTTAATCGGAGTATGGATTTAGAACGCCCTAAAAAGACTTGATTTAGCACTTATTTTCTTTCCCATTATAGCAATAATAAAACAGGAATAGAACTCCTGCCAAAAATAAAGTAACAAAAATGTTAAATAAAATAATGTTTCCCCCGAAGCTTACACATGAAAGAAAAACATGACCACTTTAGAAACACTACTAAACTGGTCTTCCATTAAAAAAGATTCAGAGTCCTCCTGTTCCTGCCTATGAAGTGAGAAGAAAGAATTCCCTAAAGCTCACTGAAGTAAGTGTAAATCACAGCTGATCCCTCTTGCCCATCGCGGAGCTGCCTGAGAAAATTATGTAGTAACGCTCAGCAAACAATTCTGCATTGACCAATGTAGGAGTGGGACAACAGAGTTGCTGTGAAATTAGAGCCTGTTGGAGCCTCAGTTCACTGTCGCAGATGATGTCTCAAAGTGAAGCCCATTGAACTGAACTCAAACACAAATTACAAAAGCTGAACCATATGTTGTGGGAGTGCCCCCTCATACAAAAGTACTATGGGTAGTGGTTACTCATATAAATAGAAGGCCTGAAGACTGTGGTACCTGTAACATATTTGGCTTTAGTTTTCCTGCATGGGGGTAAAATTAAATATCAGAGTAGGCTGATGGATTTGATGCTCTTCTAGCCAAACACAAGCTGGCCATGCAATGGAAGGCATTAGAAGAACCATGGAAAAGTGATGTAATACGATTGGTATCACCATAGATAGAGATTTTCCATCTCAAACCTGTTAAAACGTCCAGGAGATCTTTCTCAAAAGACAGACAATAGACCCCTTTGAAGAGGTTTCCTCTCACACAAGAGTGATACTGGGAACACATTGATAATGTAATGTGATTCCTGTGGGGGCAGCCTTCAACAGGATAGGGCGATGCTAAGGTACATCAATGGATCATGGTAGGAGTGCCTTGGAAACCCATCCACCCTAACGGACCATGCATACTACCTCAGTATCATACTTGACTCTTCACT
Source organism: Lissotriton helveticus (assembly GCF_964261635.1). Lineage (NCBI taxonomy): Eukaryota > Metazoa > Chordata > Amphibia > Caudata > Salamandridae > Lissotriton > Lissotriton helveticus. The sequence goes on from NC_136067.1 coordinate 1,053,385,794, forward strand.
CACCATGAATCGCCAGATCAACGCTGTATCCTCCGCCTGCTTCAACACCCTACTCATACTTCGCAGGACGCTCAAGTGTATCCCCCCCCCCCGACTACAGAAAAACCGTCACCCACGCACTCATCACCATCAAGCTGGACTACCCAAATGCTCTCTATGCCAGAGTCAACAAAAAAACTCTGCAGCAAGCTCCAGACCACCCAGATCGCCGCAGCCCGACTTATCCTTGACATGCCACGACATAAACTCATCACCCATCACCTCCGCGACCTCTACTGGCTCCCCATCCAAAGAAGAATAACCTTCAAACTGCTCACACACACCTACAAAGCCCTCCACAACACTAGACCCCAATACCTCAATGACCGAATCTCCTTCCACGCCCCCAAGAGAAACCCCCGCTCAGCCGACCTCGCCTTAGCCACCGTCCCTCGTTTCAACAGGACCAGAGCAGGTGGAAGATCTTTCTCCTACCTCACAGCCAAGACCTGGAACAAACTCCCCCTTCACCTCCGACGAAGCCTAACACTGCACCAATTCAGAAAGGACCTCAAGTCCTGGCTCTTCAGATGACCCCAACGGAGCTGCTCACCTCCCACCCCCCCTTCAGCACCTTGAGACCATCACGGGTGAGTAATGTGCTCTACAAAACCCTGATTGATTGATTGACTTATATCTGATAATGTGCTTTGAATATATTGCCCAAAGAATTCTGAATTGATGTGAAATTGGGGGAGAGACTAAAATATGTAAATGTTTAATGCCATTTTCTAAGGTGAGAGGGGTAGGAGGGTACTGGATAGACTGTAAATTGTAGCAGAAAATGTTACTATGTTTTTAAAAAGGCACAAATTACTACAGATTCTGTAATATAATCTGTACTAATAACGTAATTATATAATGCATAATTACATTTTACATTGGCTACATTTTGCACATTTGCCAAAATGGAGTATAAATAAACTAGTTGACTCTAAAATAAATGTGTATACATTTGGGAATGTTCAAATCTCATGCACAAAAATATGCCTTTATAGAAGATTGTGCCAGATGCACAGCGACAGATTGTAAATAATTACTGCAAATTGTGCACTGACTGTTTGTGACTTGTCTGTGATTTTGCTACATGACTAATAATAGGTAATAATTAGCCGTGACACAACATCTATAGTCTCTGGGTTGCAAAACAACCTGCCTAATGAATGTTAATTAGGCAGGTCGGTTTTTGCGACCCAGTGACTGGACACAAACACAGGGATGGTGACCTGCAAGGAGCAGCAGACCACAATCCCTGCATTCTCAAACAGCAGATTATTTTTAAAGCAGCCCATGTTCCTTAAAGTTCTGAGTAATGTAGCGTCAAGCAAGATTAGAATGTCCAAGCAGAGGCATCTGTAGGCATGTCAAAAATGTAAACAGAGTTTGCGAATTTTCAGATTACAAGTGTAGTGTCTGATACCTGGAATCCAGTCCGCTTGGAACACTCCCATGCCACTGTAGAACCCTGCCATGCTAGCAGACATCAGTGGCAGTTGGGAGCTGGCTTATGAGATGTCCTTTCCTTTGCCTATTTGCCTCAATACATTCAGTACAACTTTCAAAGTACTAACCAGTGCTCTGAATTCTGAATTACTTCTAAGTGTGAGAAGATAATCCAGTCCTTCTTGTGTGGAATTTATAATCCTATTTATTGCCATACATTTTTAAGACTACAAGTATTAGATTGCAAAGAAAAAAAACTAAACTTGACTTCAGAAACTTGCAAACTCTCCAAATGAAGGAATAGTGTATAGTGCAATGGAAACTGCTTGTAGATGTTGGGGGAAGCGCTCGCTAGCAAAACTAAAGAGGACCTAGAAGGTGTGCTCAAGAAATGGCAAAAAGGCTGGGACACAGCAAAAAGGGAAGGTCCTCCCTAAGGGGGCTATTAAATGCCACTGCATATTAGAAATTGCCATTAGAATTAAGGGATCCAACATGTCTAGAGTTGAACAATCTCCAATTTGTGATAGAATCTCTGATTTTTCATGGATAAAACTTAAAAGATTTGTCTCTCTTTTGCCACCTCCACAAGATACTCACTAGTGAGAATCCCAAGAATTGTTACTGCTAATAAGAACTGCCTCTCTCTTGAGCAATTTAAGTTGCTTACTGCAGATGATCTGACAGGTCTGATTTCCACTACTGCATCCTTTTACAGCTAGCTTGAAGAAGGGCTCTGTGATTTTACCTTGTGTCCTCCCCGATTTATGTAATAAATTCATTTGGAAGGGAACAGTTGCCGGTGACTGAAAGACGGCCTCGTGTTACTGCTGCTAAAGAAGCCTACATCTGATTCTGAAAACCCAAGTAATTACAGACCCATTTCTATACTGTCCTCACCATTAAAGATTATGGAAAAGACGGTCAGTCAACAGGTGTCTTCCCTTGTGGCAGCCAACAATATTTTGGACATTGCTTATCAGGTTTCCGAGCATCATATACCACAGAAAAGTCTTTGCTCTCAGTCCTGGATGATCTCTGTATCTTGGCGGAAGCCTCTCTTCCGGTGTTATTAGATAGGTTAGCTGCATTTTATATGATTTTCAACAAACGGCTACTTATCAGACTGAGAGAAGCTGGCATAACAGGTGTCACACAAGAATAGTTAATCTCTTGGTATATCGATCACATGCACTTTATCTAACTTCTTTCTAGTCTGAATTTAAAAATCTGATCTGTGTTGTTCCTCAGGGCTCGTCACTCAGCTCCACTCTGCTCAACTTACTTATGCAACCTCTAGCATCCCTTATTCACTTATTTGGAATTAGATTTATGAATCATGCTGAGGATACCAAACTGTTCATTGCCCTGGACAAGGATAGTCCTGATGCACTACCGTTTTTTTTTATCAATGTATGCTGGCTGTGAAGGGTTGGCTATCAGACAATTGCTTGAAGTTCAGTTCAGACAAAACATAACTACTAATTATTTCAACGTCATGTGGGTCGGGTTTACTACCTACAAGTTTCTGACCTCTTGAATTTGGCCCTTCCCCGAGCCGGTGTCATTGGTTCGAAACCTGAGTTATCAGTTTGACTCTCCACTTTCATTAACCAAGCAGGTGAATCAGTTTTCAGCCGCTTGCTGCCTACACTTAAGACTTTTGGGAAAGGTTCTACCATATTTGTCAACTACAACACGGCCACTGGAGGTTCAAGCATTTATACTGAGCAGGTTGTATTATTACAACCTGGGCACCACTTCTAAGAATATGAAGCCTCTGCAGACAATCCAAAACATGGCGGGCAAATTGGCTCTGAATCTACCTTGGAAGGCTTCAGCATCTGCGGCTCTTAAGGCCTTTAACTTGATACTGATGGCTAAGATTGACACCTTTAAGGCGTCTTTCTGGTATTTAAAGCATTCCACCCTTCCTAACCGTTGAATGTAAAGCATACATTTCAGCATTACCAGCCTTGCGGAATCTTGAGGTTGTCTGATCGTTATCTGCTCAGAGTTCCCAAATTCAAATTCAAAAGGGGTTGTAGCTTCTAGGGCCTGCAACTGCACTCAAACTCTCAATTCCTAACCTTTCAGGAAAACGTTAAAAAGCAAGTTCTTCATTAACTGGTTTGTAGATGCTGTACTTTCTGGTCTTAATTCCCATCTCCCTTCCCATAACTCTACAATGCCTTTCAAGACATCAGCTCCTGCACTTAATTTTTTTACATTAATGAGATGGGGTAGCCCCAGGCTGAAAATCTCCAAGCCTGACCCCGAAAAGGACACATTTTTAAGGAAGCAACAGCTCATGTACTAATCCATCCTTAAAAACTATGACTCCCTCATTGGAGAATTCTCTTATGGGTAGAGAAACTAGCAGGTATGCAGATTCAGAAGGTGCATTGGGACTAAGAAAAAGAGTGAAAGATGGCGCTAAGAAACACTGTTTGATTTCTAAAACCTCCATGCCTAGAAGAAAGATTACTCAAGAGGCAATATTAGGCCTCATAAAAGAATGAATACAAAAATCAACAGACTGAGAAGCGAAGAATGAGGGCTTTGTCTATGTTAGTGGTGGAGGGTAAACAAAAAGTTGCAGAGCTGACAAAAACAAATCTAGGTTCTCTGTAAGTGATTGTAGTTGCTATCAACTATGAGTGTACAGATATGTGGTGAGAGTACTCCATGTTTACAATATTAAACTGTAGCAATGCAATGATTGATTTAAATAACATAACATGCATATCAGTAGAGTAAGAACTTACTCCCATGGGTCTCTTGGTGGAATAGACATATAACAGATGTTTATTGTTAATAAACTGTTGTATCTTGATTTGCCTGTTCTTTGTGTGTCCTTGCAGCACTATGAGTATTATGCTGCATGAAATGTTTCTATAGCTCTTTGGTGTTGCTCTGACAGTTACATTAGTTGAGAGCAGATGTTTAGGAAGGAAGTTCATTCATCCAGGTGGGGTATTCTATAAATATATATGTTTGAAATTGGGTTTCTGGTTGACAGAGCTATGCACCCAGTCGAAGCAGGAACATCAATCATGGTCAGGGTAAGTCGCCACACACCCTAAATTAACCTGTGCTCACCCTCTGGTAGATTGGCATAGCACAGTCAGGCTTTACTTAAGAGGCAATGTGTTAAGAATTTGTGCAACACTTCAAACAGTAACATAATGAAAACACCACAAAAAGACTCCACACCAGGTGAGTAGCATAGAACTCAATTCTATAAATAAAACAAGACCACAATGACAAATATCCAAGAAGTAGAAGTTGAGGTATGAGTTTTTAAAGAATAAACTGAAAAATAGCGCTCAGAAGAAATAAGCGCTTAAGTGGGATATCTGGTCACGCCGGACCAGGGCAAAGTCAAAAGCACAGTTCGACTGCGATGGAGTGTGAGCTGGATACAGGGACCCACTTTGGCCTGCAGAACAAAGGTACCTTGATCCAAACTGTATCGACGATGAAGACACGAGGTGCAGCCGAAGTGATGCTTCAGTGTCGAGCCACGCAGTGGAGGAGATGCGTCATTTTCTCCACGCGACTGCAGCAATGTGTTGATTCTGAATGCGCTGTGTTGGTTCTGAATGCAATGCACTGCTTCTCCTAAGCAGAGAATGGTTGATTCAGAGGGCGATGTGCTGGCTCCAAATGTGATGTGTCAGGTCCACTCCACTCCACTCAACGACAAAGGTGCGCCGTTTCCGATTCTCGCAAAAGGTGAATATGCACCGGTTCCGAGCCACGCAAAGGCTAGGACGCGCTGATTGCGATGAGGATGCGTTGAATGGCTTGAAGAAGCACCTTAGGCCTCGCTACCAAGGGTCCAGGGCTGGGGTGGCACCACTTGCCAGGGGAGACTCTCAGGTTGCAGAGTCCTGATGCAGGTAAGATGGAAGTCGTTTATGTCCCTGAGACCTCAATCAGGAGGTAAGCCCTTGGAGTCACACTGGGCTCAAGTGATGCCGGTCCAGTGCTTCTCACCCAGGCAGGGGAACATCATGAAGCAGCGCAGCACAGCACAGCAAGACAGGGTTCCAGCAAAGCAGCACTGCAGCAACATGCCCGTCCTTTCAGCAGCACAGCAGAGTGGTCTCAGGTCCAGAAGTGTACTGAAGTCATGGTGTCAGAGGTCCAGTACTTATACCTAGTTGTGCGTTTGAAGTGGAGGAGACTTCAAAGAAGGCTTTGAAGTGCACACAGGTCCTCCCTTCCCTGGCTCCAGACTCATTACAGAGCCCTTTGTGTGTGGACAGGATACAGCCTATTCATGTGTAAGTGTAAGGCTGTGCCCAGCTCCTCCCTCCTATCTTCCAGGATAGCCCATCAAGTCAAGTCAAGTCAAAGATTTACTTTATTCGGTTAAAAAGTTTAAAACCATCAAAGCATTTCACAAATAATCATATTAACATATTACAGCTAACACATCAAAAATACATTCTGAAGATGAAGAGCACTTTACGTTTGGCGAACACATGAACAAGAACAAGATAAAAAGTTTGTCACCCTCAAAAAATTTTTTAAATTGCTAAAAAATCCAAAATTCATCTAATACTCATCACAGCATAACAATATCTTAAAAATACTGGGGGCAGCATTCCAAATGGGGTCGAGACGGGCGGTTTAGGAAAACGGTAATATCTTTCTGCATCTCATCGCCCCGATGATGTAACTCGAGACCCCAAAACATACCACAGTGGTCCCCAGCATTTCCAATAGGCCAAGGCTGGTCGGACCTGCTTTAAGTTATAACCTCTTAACAGTGGCAAGATGAATTTTTTACGTGGCAATACATAACATTTGCAAACAAAGATCATATGGAGCACATTTTGCTCAGAATTATTGTCACATGGGCACGGCCCCAAAGTCCCACTTTTAGCAAACCCTCTAGGGAAAGATAGCAGCCATGGTAAAATGTTATGCTTAAACCTTAATAAGACAAACAGATGGAATGGCTTGCTTATATAGGTTAAATATGGCTGCATACCTCTCCCTATGCTTAGCGTAACAAAATTTCTAACCGAGGGTTTAACCAATTCATCTTCTTCCCTTTGTAACATTGCCCTGTTTAAAAATTGGGATTTAACCGCCCTGATAGCGATTTTGCTTAAGGCTCTAGGGTTTGTAAACAAATCAGGACAACCCATTGAATCCATTTGCGCTTTAATATAGCGGATCCAAGGTATCGCCAAGGCCTTATCTAGGGACAGACAGTCTTTGATGATTAGTTGGTTTAAATTCGGAGCTTGTTGTGCCCAAATTCTTAACCACCCAAGAATCGGTGCCACTGCAATTTGATCAGAAATGCAGCCAGCCCCCAGGTCTTCATGTATAGTAAAAGTGGCTGCGGATTGCGGAAGCGACAGCACTTTTCTAAAAAAGACATTTTCTGCAGTTTGAATCTCACTCACTTCGCTATAGCCCCATACCTCGCTCCCATACGACACCATGGGCACACATTTGGCATTGTAGATTTTCATGAGGGCCGGTAGTGGTTGGCAACCTAGCCTTTTCGCGAAGCCCAACAGGGCCCCTGTGGCCCTCGCTAGTGTGTTTTTCTTCAGAGCTCGTTGCATCACCCATGACCTTCTGTCATCAAATACAATGCCCAGGTATGGGAAGGTGGGAACTTTAGTGAGTGCCTGCCCTTTACAGAAGAAGGCTGCCTTTTTTGCCTGTCCGCTGCCTAATGACATAGCGTGCGACTTATTAAAATTAGTTTTCATGTCCAGCGAGTCCATAAAATTAATAAAATAATCTAAAAGTAATTGTAGCCCTCTTGCTCTCCTAGCCACTAACACAGTATCATATGCATAAAGTAGAGCGGGAATCTTTTTTTGACCAACTCTCGGGATGTCCTTACATGCTAAAATTAAGGCGTCACCCAGCTTATCAATGTAAAGTGTGAATAGTAGGGGCGCCAGGATACACCCTTGTCTTACCCCTCGCTTCACTGGCCAGGCGTCCGTCAGGCTCCCGTTTTTATTGTAGCGGACAGCTGCGCTAGTGTTCTGGTGAATGTCAGCTAGGAAGGAAATCAGTATGGGGTCCAGCCCTATATCGGACAGGGAGGTCCAAAGTTTTTGGCGATTTACAAGGTCGAAGGCAGTGGACAGATCCATAAAAGCTAGATGCATGTCCCCCTGCCTTGCGACTGTGCATTTCCCTATCACAAGATGTAAATGGAGGCACTGACCAACAGTGCCTCTCCCTTTTCTGAATCCGTACTGTAGATCAGAGATGACAGCATTCTCTTCAAACCAGTTTGTCATCCTCTCAAGTATGACCTTACCCATTATTTTTGCCGCCGAATCCAAGAGGGAAATCGGCCGGTAACAGGCCGGGTCCTCTCTTGAACCCTTCTTAAATATTGGGACAATGACCGCCTTGGCCCAGGACACGGGAGGACCCACTTCAGTGGCTGCATTAAAAACAGGAGTTAAAATCTTTGCCCAGTAATGGGGATCTGCCCTGTAAAGGTCTGCCAAAACCCCGTCCGGGCCTGGGGCCTGGGGCTTTCCCGTGGGCTGTGGACTCAATGGCTTCCAAAACTTCTGCCTCATTAAAATTGATTTTTTCTGTCTTTTCGGAATTGTCTTGAAACATGAGTGATGGGTTAATTGTGTCTGCATAAAGAACACCAAAATGCTCCACCCACTTTTCTGGTGGGATAATACAGTCCTTATTTTTATTTTCTGACTCATTAAACAGCGGGCTCTTGATCACTCTCCAGAATTGAGTGCTACTTTTCAGAACACTCTCCTTGGAGAGTTCCTCCCAGGCCATATCTTTTAGCTCAGTTTTCCTTCGTTCAATAGCCTTCTTATAGGCCCTTCTTGCCTCAGCAATCCTCTGGGGATCCTTACCTGGCTCTTTTAATGCCTCTAGGAGCACCCCATGCGTATCGGTACAGGCTTGGTTAAACCAATTTTCCAATTTCTTAGTCCTTAATTTGCTTTTCCTAGTCAAATTAATTGCTACCTATTCTGTGAAACGGTTAAAGGCACAGAGGATATCCCCTGGATCTGCACTTGCACTTAGACATAAAGTCAGATCCTCGGTGTTGCTCCTGTACAGACAATCCAGGAAATCAGTAGGGGTAATCATCTCCCACCTTAGTCCCAGGGGCAGGGGCAGACAAAGTCTCACTTTTTAGTGCTCTGATGTTAATGTCTAAAGTGAGTGGGTTATGATCACTGTATCCTTTCTGTGTAACAGACAAAGACCCTGTTATATTACTCTTAGGGCATGATACTAAGATATAATCAATAATAGATTTTTTGCCTTGCCCAATAAACGTTGGAACAGGGCACTGGGTTTCCCCTTGCATTGGGACGAACAGGTGGTGTGCAGCTAAGAAATTCTCCAGAAACAACCCACTCTTGGTATGCTCGAAATGAATATTCCTAAATTGGTCATTTTCGAGATCCATGTTCTCTAAACAATGCGTGTGACAGACATGTATGTTAAAATCGCCAAGGACTAAAAGATAATAAAACTTATCATGCTGCTCATCATAATCATCCAAAAACCCAGATAATGCTCTTAAGTGCTCCACTTCATCGTACCGGGTGAAAGAGTTATAAAAGTTAATCACCAAGATGGTAGGCAAATTATCACCCTCCAATCTTACAGCTAAAATAATTTCAGAATTTGTCGCTATTAGTGTTGCTTTATACAGTAATTTCAAACTAAATAGCAATACAAGCCCACCCCTGGCTCTCCCCATAATGGATGGTGTTGCAAATTTGCTAAATGATTGGTACCCATCCAGGTGGTCACTTTCTCTGCCTTCCCATGTTTCCTGCAGGGCTATAATGTGGTGGGCTGAGAGAAAAATCTCCCAGTTTCTATCCCCTCTTTTGGAATGTAGACCGGCAATGTTCCATGATAGGATCACGATCTTGTTCTCCCCTGCAATGGATCTTATTTCCTTGCACTCCTTTTTCCCAGTGTGTACTGAATGAGTTACTGGTGCATTTGTAGGCCTACCTTCTATTTTGATACTCGTGGCTGGAGATTCCAAACCTGAGGAACCCCCCTCAGCTACTCGTCTTGAAGTAGGACTACATCTCATATGATCCCCTTGACTAAGGAGAGAAGCTGATAATAAGTTGCCAGATGATCTGGTGCTGGCTACCACTAGGGGGCAAGCAGAACCCTGCGTGCGGATTTCAATGGGTGGGCACACACTATTCAGGTCCAGTAAGCTAGCTAATCCCGGTTCTGGAGTATCTCCGTCCCCAGGTGTCTTAATGCTGCTATATGGGCGTCAATCAACTCCCTCCATCCCCATAAGTGAAGAGAAACGGTTTGAGGTGGCAATATTGAACATGGAATGTATGTCAGAACAAAAGTTGTGTTTTCCCTTTCTCGGGGGGTTACTCACCAACGCTTTTGGGTAAAAGTAACTTAGATCTTTGGCGAGTATACCTCCCTCATAATTCCCGGAAAACCAGTCTCGAATGTAGTTGGTGGCCGTGTGATCCCTGAAATTTATGGTGATTACGTCCCCAGGTATGTCCTTTGGTCTTTTACCGACCCAGCCCAACCTTCTGACGAATAGAATTTCGCCGTCTAAGTTAGGCGGTAATGGCCTGTTGACTCTTAGCTAATGCATGGCTTTATTCTTGAGGGTCTGGTAGCTTTCGAAAGCTCCGGCCGCCAACTCAGGCACCCCTGTTAGGACAATGACAAGAGGTTCAGCCTCGGGTGGAAGGTCTATATAACGAGCAGACCCTGTGGTCTGCTTATCTTTGTGAATAGTCCTCTGCATATTACCCAGTATTTCATGATGTTTCATATTTACTTGTCGATTGTCTGATGTTTTCGAGTGCTTAGTAAGATCGGGGCAAGTTTGTGTTGTGGGCTTGCACTTTGTAATGTTATCACAGGTCTTGGGGTGCAGCTTGCTATTAGTCACCTTTTCCGGAGCTTTAGGCGCTGGGGGCGCTAACCTCAGGTCTAATATATTTGGGGTATGATTTTTATTTGCCATTTCTTTTAATAGCTTAGAGCTGGCAATCCCGATGTCTGAAATGGCTCCTAGTTGTTCCATCATGCGTTTAACCCTCTCTATTAAGGGCAAGAGCAGAGATTTAATTAGTTGCTCAATGTTGTTCATTAGCCCTTGCTCAAAGCCTGTATTTAACTGGCTTTGAGTGGCTTCGGTTAGATCTGGACTTTTGGGTGTAATTGGAGTCCCTTCTGCCCGGCACACTTTTGCTCGACTTCCTTTATGTTTTAGCCCACCCCTCTTTCTTTTCATAGGTTTGGCCTGCCCTGGCTCCCTCACAGGGCTTGACTTATCTGGATCTTGATTACCAGAAATTAATAGTAAGGAGTCATCCGACAAAGAAGGAGATTTCAAGGCCGGACTAATGTCAGTGCTACAGGAGACACTATGAGGTGGCGGAGTTACTGGGAGGTCTTGTAGTTGTAGGGGTGTTCCTATACTACCAGTTGGTTCAGAGTGAATGGTAACATGCGTTGGGGACTTTACAGATTGAATAATTCCTAAAGAGGATCATTTCCTTTGGCATTCTAAAGAGATGCGCCGTTGAGTTAACATGATTTCTTTTTCTAACACTGAAGTGGCCCTAGTGATAAATGCATCCAGAGTCCCTTGGACAGAGCCTCCTGTTAAGGATCGTCGGCGCTGGTTCAGTGTATTAGACATCATAATAAAACAATACGATAATAAAATACAGGTCTAAGTATGGCTAAATTACCTTACTACCAGTGCCAAAGTCTTAGTTCATGTATCTTGATTTCAACCAGACCCACAAGGGTTAAGGGGGTGGCCCAGCCCAGCCGCGGCCAGCCCCGGACGGCCACAGACGGCCCGCCCTCTGACCGGGCTCAGACGGCCCGCCCTCTGACCGGGCTCAGACGGCCCGCCCTCTGCCCAGCGACGCCCGCGCGCGTCCCGCTAGGCGGGAGATGTTTACGCATTTTTCAAGCGCCTCCGGTCGCGTTTGGAGGTGTGGTCAAGCTGAAACCTCCTGGGTAATGTAGTTCTCAGTTCTCAGTTCCCCCCGCTCTGCGGCTGCGCCTGGTGACCTGCGGCGCTTGCGGCGGGGGGGGAACAGCAACAGGGCGAAGTGGCGTCAGACTAAGTGCCCAGCGGGGAAAAACAGCGATACAAGGGTCCAGGGCGTCCGGCGCTATCAAGGTGAGCTTTGGATACTGGCAACCCGCTCGCCAGCAGGTGTGACGCCTTTTTCAAGCGCCTCCGGTCGCTTTTGGAGGTGTGGTCAAGCTGAAGCCTCCTGGGTAATGTAGTTCTCAGTTCCCCCCGCTCTGTGGCTGCGCCTGGTGACCTACGGCGCTTGCAGCGGGGGGGAACAGCAACAGGGCAACAGGGCGGAGTGGCGTCAGACAAAGTCCCCAGCAGGGAAAAACTGCGATACAAGGGTCCAGGGCGTCCGGCGCTATCAAGGTGAGCTTTGGATACTGGCAACCCGCTCGCCAGCAGGTGTGACACCTTTTTCAAGCGCCTCCGGTCACGTTTGGAGGTGTGGTCAAGCTGAAGCCTCCTGGGTAATGTAGTTCTCAGTTCTCAGTTCCCCCCGCTCTGCGGCTGCGCCTGGTGACCTGAGGCGCTTGCGGCGGGGGGGGGACAGCAACAGGGCGGAGTGGCGTCAGACAAAGTCCCCAGCAGGGAAAAACAGCGATACAAGGGTCCAGGGCGTCCGGCGCTATCAAGTCATACCTAAGCTCCCTTTGTGTGTGGCTATCTAGAGTGAGTACACAAAGCTCAACTGTCACAGAACCCATATTAGACAGAGACAGGCAACAGCCACCAAATGCCTAAAGTAAGGAAATGCCAACTTTCAAAAAGGGGCATTATCAGAATTGCAATTTAAATTCCTACTTCACCACAAGTTGTGATTTTAAATTGTGATTCTAGAGGCACCAGATTTAGAGGTCTGATCTCCTCCCAATTGGAAGTTACACTCAGAGTGTAATAATATAATCATATGGTAGAGATAGGCCATGCAGTAGTAAAAAACGAATTTAAGAGTTTTTGACTACAATGAGTTGTAAAACTTAAAAATAGATGTCTGACTTTATAAATACACTCCCCCCTGTCATTGGCCTGTCTAGGGCCTACCTTAGGGGTCACTAATATGTATCTAAAAGCAAGGTTTAGGCCTTGCAGGAGGTTTAACTTTCCAGGTTGACATGGAAGTTTAAAACTGCACACACAGGCTCTGCAGTAGCAGGCCTGAGACATGTTCAAAGTGCTACTTAGGTGGGTGGCACAATCAGTGCTGCAGGCCCACTAGTAGCATTACATTTACAGACCCTGGGCACATGTAGAGCACTTTACAAGGAATTTATAAGCAAGTGAAATATGCCAATTGGGTATGAGCCACTTTAGCACTGGTTAGCAGTGGTAAAGTGCTCAGAGTCCTAATGCCAACATGAACGAGGTCAGCAAAAAGGAGAGAAGGAAGGCAAAAGGTTTGGGGGTGACCCTGCAGAAAGGGCCATTTCTAACAGTATACATATAAATTGGAACTATACCAGTTGTCCCCTGAACCTATCCTGCTGTGGGAATGAAGAAACTGCCTGTTTATACAGTGGAGTCCACACTGATTACTTCACACTGCAGACTTCGCTATAGCAACTCAAGGGTACTACAACAGAGAATAGAGGATTTGTCTTTATTATTTAAGTCATGTCTATGCGGTTTGTCGAATAACATGGAGGTGCACATATAAGACAGTAGAATAATTATTTATTGTATAGTTAATTAAAACCATTACAATATTCCAAAACATAAAATGTATTTCCTCTTAGATTCAATATAAGCAATTAATACCACATTTAAAATTTAGATTCAATTTACAAAATATGTACCTCTTTTTAAAAACAAGCATAGATTGCTGAATTATAACTAACCTATATTATTCTTTCAATAAGTTCTCAAAATAGGTTACAAATTTAATTAATTGACAAAATAATTGTGGGTCCTCTGAGTCCAGTTTTTAGTATTACTGATAGGCAGGTGCGGATACCTCTTTCATTGACCTTCTTCCTGAGTAATTTCCGGCGACGGCACTCTAACACCAGGCAAATGCATATCAGGTGTATAAAGTCCTGAACTGATACCCCACATAGGTTGCAATACTTTGGGTCAGGGGTCCTCCAGTTAGGTTGATCAGCATTTGTGGGCAATTTCCGCATGCGCAGCTCCAAGTACTTTGATTTTAGATCAGGGGGGAAGCGAGGCCTAGGTATGCCACTGGCTCAAGCCTTGTATAGGATTGTAAAACCATCCATGCGTGCGCATGTCGTTTTAAGGTTGTTTTGTCTTGAATTAGTGAGTGCGAGTTTGCCGCTTTTTTCACGATCTTCTGGAATGATGACAATGGTAGTTTCCTTTGCCAGACATCTGCCATCTTGGTGATTTTCAAAGAGGCATTTAGGTACTTCGCATAGTGTGATTTAGGATCGTTTTGCAGGGCTTCCCAGAGTGCCAAGTTGATTTCTAAGTCACGATTGAGCCATATTTTGTACCAGAATTTGATTGTCTTGTACCTTTTATGGAGTATTTGGTGCTGTAATCCAAACTCTAGACGTACCTGAGCTGGCGAGGCATCACATGGCAATCGAAATACTCTTTTGTACACTCGAGTTTGAATTTTATCTAGAATTGGTGCACTGTTTACATAATGGACCACACATCCATAGGCAATAGTTGGAAAAAGTTTTGCTTTGATGACTGCCAGGAGTGGGGTAAACAAAGGGCCTTTTAGCTGTTTTGATATACTGCAGAATGCAAACAGTAGAGCGGTTCCCTTTTTTCAATTATTTCATAATGCGTGGCAAGTATTTGTAGCTATCGACTACTTCCAACTTAATATTGTCGAATGTAAATTTCGGCTGTTTGGGGCGACAATGTGTTATAATCATGACCTTTGGTTTTTTTATATTTATTTTCATCAGGTTTGTTTTAGCGAAATCAGCTAACTCATGGATTAAACGTTGCAGTCCAATTCTTGTCTGACTTAGAAGAACCACATCATCTGCATAAGATAGGTGTGTTAGAGGCACTGCGCCCAGCCGTGGCGGGTGTAAATTGACCCCGTCTAGCCTTGGTGTCAAATCGGCCATGAATAGATTAAACAAGTGCGGGGCCAAGACACAGCCTTGTTTTAACCCTTCGTTAATTGGGATCTTCCTTTTAAGCCTTTGGCAATTTTAACCTGCAGCCAGGTGTTGGTGTAAAGGTCCATGATTGGATTTAGAATTGTGTCTGGTAGACCCTGGAGTTTTAGTTTAGCCCATAGTGTATGTCCGCTAACACGGTCAAAGGCCGCCTTAAAGTCCACGAAGCATAGATGGAGTGCCTGTCACTTTTCTCTGCAATTAGCCCTATTGCTAATACGTTTGAAATTGTGCACATATAAGACAGGTTATAAATAAAAGGTGTTCTTAATGATTGTGCATGGCTGATGACCCCTGTTTATGAGTTGGGTGCAAGGCCAGGAGAGTGCAATGATTAATCAGAATGCCAAATGAGACAAGTGACAGGGAAAGAAAGTGACAAGTTAAGAAGCTTTATGTACTACTGTCAATTGGAGTGCTGAGAAGAAGGTGCACTGGCCCCAGACTTAGCCCTTTTATGGGTTTTCTGGGATACATTATCTTCCTCATTTATCAGATCTTCAGCCCAGGCTGAAGCAGTGATCTGTTGACATGAGCTTCTAAAGCCAATATATAGATTTTCTTCAGGCGCCTGGCGACCGATTAAATGCATTAATGAGCTTGTAGTGACCGAGCAGAAATGAAACAAGCATTTGCAATGCAATAGGTCTCGCATTTACGCAAGTTTAAGCTATTGGCATTGTAAATGACAATGTGTTTTATTTATGTTTTAAAGACCAAAACATAAATAAAAAGCATTGTAATTTACAATGCTAATAGCTTAAACTTCCGTAAATGCAGGACCTATTGCATTGGGTGTGGCCGGGGGTAAGAAGGCAAGGACAGCTGGGGGATGTGGGGGTACGGAGAAGGCACAGACAACGAGAGGGAGGGCGGGGGTGAACAAGGCACGACATCGGGAAGTGGGGGGTAAAGATGGCACCAAAGCACGTCGTCTGCGAAAATAAAATAAAGTGCGAGGCACAGAAATGCGGCAATGAATTGTGCACACAAAAGTGTGGCTTACATGGAGTCACTGCAAGAAAAGGGAGAAAGGATCTGTGTGAGCCACTTCAGAGCACCAACATACTGACATATTTTGGGATTCGAAAGGCAGTCACTAGGCTGGTGATGTCACGATTCATGCGGCAAAAATTTAGAAATGGTTCACTAGATAAGATTCACTAGAGTGGTTTTCCACATTTCGGGTCTTCTGCTAGAACCACTACAACCTACCGGGATCTGTGGGTCGGTATGAGCTATGGTCAGGGCGACAGAAAGTATGCGATTTTGCAGCCACAGCGTTTTCTAAATAATTATGGATGTCACAGTTGCCTCATAATCCATCATCAGGCACGTAATCTGGCGAATTTAGCAAAAATATGTTAAAGCTAAAACGGATCACATTTTACTAAAAAGCAGCAACACCTGTTGATGCACAGTGGAAGGCACTTGCCAGAGGTTTGCTGTTCATCTTTCTGGTTCCTTTTGCTGTATTTGGAGTGGAGGTTTGGTGCGGTGTGGTGAGGAGCCCCCATGGCATGTGTTGGATGGGCACTTTGAAAGTCTTTCAGAGCTATTGTGAGGCCTAGGGGAGGATATCCGACGTGTGCTAGGGGCCCCGAGTCATGTATGGGACAGGTCGTTTGGCATTTGAGGTTCAGGTACTAAGCCTGCAGTAGCTGGCCTTAGTTCATTACAGGGTGCATGTGAAAGGGGACATGGTGAGAGAACCACACATGTTGGTGGCTGCCTGTGTTGGGCGTGGTTCTATTTTAGATGTCCGCAAAAATAAAGCTAGACGGAAATATTGTCCTAAACATCGTTTGCAAAATTATTCATCCCACAGGTGTTAGGTGTTCTATCATTTACTGCAATGGAAGGATATTTTTGTAGACTATAAGTAAGACGCAAGCTTCTCTCAGACGATATTGTGGTTACAGTAATTCTGGTACCACATCATAGAGAGCTGTACTGGAGAAAAGCAACACAAAGACACCCTCTGACGGAAATATGGTGTCCTAAATATAATTTATAAAAATGTCATGTGTTGGGTGCTGTTATCAACACCAATGGAACACTATTTGTGTAAACTATATTTCGGCTACAATATCTCAGTCAGATTTTATTTTGTCATGATGTCTGGTTTTCTGGTATCATGCACACGTGGTGTCTGGGTTTAGGGTACCACACATGCTATCTCACGGAGGAGTAGGGTTGCTGGCTAGTTCATACTTCACATGAGATATGTGAACTGGGTGAGGTTCATGTACATGACTGCTGGCCTGGGTGAGGTCTCGGCACATGTTATGGTACCTTTGGTGATTATAATGCACATATTAGCGTTAGCGTATGATAAGAGAGAGGCCGCCTGGGTGAGGTCCCTACATCTGTACTATATGGCTTGGATGTGAGCCCTGCACATGAGATGGGGCCATGGATGACAGTACTAAACATGTGCGTCGATGGCTGGGTAAGGCTCCTGCACATATGATCTATGGAGTAGGCGGGGGCCACTGCTTGAGTTGTACCTTCGGTGACAGGGTTGGGTGTGCGATATTTCTGCATGCGAGTGGTCGAGATGGGCATTTAGTGACATTGTACGTGTGTGTTGGGCTGGGAGAGCCTCAGGCATGTATGATATATAGCTTGGATGTGAGCCCTTGCACTTGTAATAGTTCTTTGGGTGACAATAATGCCATTCGAAGCAGTGGCCTGTCTCCTTCGGATACTGCATTGTGCCAGAGGTATGCGCCGTGGGTGAGTTGGGCTAGCAGTCAGGGTACAGCACACGTGAAAGCAGAGACGCCTCTGATCAGAGCTATCCCTGGGCAAAACCTGATTTGGCGCCCCTCACACTTTTCCCATATATCTACGTATTGAAAACTTGAGAGGAGCAGGAGGCAGGTGAGGGGGTAAAATTACAAATGTTGTGACAAAATGACAAACAGAAAGCAGGCTTCAGTAAAAGGTAGGCGCCCTAGGCGTGGGCCATGCTACCACATGCTAAAGGGCGGCACTGAGTGAAAGGTGAGGTACCCATTTTGTGGCACCTTGTCTTGACAATACATAAATCAAAGCCTTCCTGCCCTGTAAGTAGCCAGACACACTTGTGCCCTCCTGTCAAGACTTACTACAGGCTTGCAGAAGAACCAGAATCCACTGGAGCGAAGATGTACCCCAACTCTCCCCTAAGATAGAGCCAAATAGTGTAGAAACTAAATGGGGGGCACTACCAACCAGAATATAAGATCCTTAAGTATTGCCCGGCGGTGTCGCCTCTTGAACCCACAAAGAAGTTAAACTATTGAAGAGGCAGGCGCTGGAGACTGGAAGGCAGGAGACAAGGTTTTTTATTCTCTCCGGAGGAGAACACAACGAAACGGACAGAAGGTATCGTTCTGAGGTGCTCTAACTGCATCCCTGAGGCCTGGCCTCTTATACACACGTTTATCTGTTTATTGCATGTAACACATTTTCGTCGATACTTTGATGTACGGAAAGACATCCTTAGAATCCCCCCCTTCCCAGCCCGTTCCCACGCAAGATTACAGTGGAAGTCCCCGCCCCGTTCACAACAGGTGATGATCATCGCGCAGCTGGATATTCCGCCGATCCACGGAGTGTGTGGGTTTCGATCGGATCTCGTGGGATGGGGGGGGCTTTGATCATCTCGGGGGTCCTTTGAGGAGGGAAGCTTTCTATTGTACGGGGAGGGGCAAGGGATTGGTATCGGCAGAGCTGGGTGTCGGCCTGGGAACGGGGAAGACAAACGGGCACACGGGGAAATGGGGTTTGCATCAAAGGGCCGGGGATCATAAATGGGAAGAGGGGAGGTGTCGCGCTGGGAACAGGACGAGGGTCTGGGGCAGAGCAGCGCTGAAGGGGGGTTTTATGATTCGCGGCAGGTGCAGGCAGGGGGGTTGTCAGTATGCGGGGGATGCCGGCGAAGTTAGGAGTGGGAGAGAGGCGCGCTGGCTCTCGGCGGGAGCAGGGAAGCCATGGTGTTCAAAATGGCGGCTGTTTTACGCGCACAAAAAGGTTAAGGAGAGCAAGAGGGCGCCGATAATGTTGACGGTTTCAGCCTACTTTCAACAGTCCTCCCTTTTCAACATATCTAGCCAACTTGCTTACTCAATGTCAATTTTCATCAAATTCCTAACTTCGGTATCATACAATGCTCTCATATGTTCGCTTCCAATGTCCACAGTTTTGGGAAAAATACAACTCGCACATAAAGAACACATAGGTGGCAAACATTGAATTCCTAAGCATAGGCCACATATTACAACTACGGGAATCAGGATAATGGTGAGCAGTCTCCAGCCCCAGCTTTTGACGGTGTCCCAGAACCAACCACCAAGCGACCATTCTTCTTGCTCTTGGTGAACTTCCGAAGAGCGTCTGTGAAGATGTTCGATGGCTTTGTACACTGAGGGTGAGTTGTCCGGTATGTATGTACAACAGCTGGACCCAATAATGCGGCATGCTCCTCCACGGTCCGCCAGAACCACATCTAGAACGAGGCGGTTCTGCAGAGCCACCAAACGGACCGCTTGGAGCTCGGCAGTGTTGTTGGCAAAGATGCCCGCTGTGATGTTCATGGTTGTCTCGACTGCCTGAGTCAAATGTCGGATGGCACGGCTGTTTGCCATCGGGCCCCAGAGGGGGACGAGTCCTTTCATAGCATCGAGGAACTGCGCCCCTGTTGAGTCGGCTTGCTCAACGTCTTTGGCTCGTTTTTGCCTGTGGTGATTCGCTGGGGCCACATAAGTTGGAGGAAGGACGAAGGAGATGTAGCAAGTGCCCCCCCAGCCTTTGGGGAGCCAGGTGTAGGCCTTCGTGCCGCAGATGAAATACATGTTTGGGGATGACACAAAGGAAGGTGGATCCGTGGAGTCCAAAGTTCTGGTAAAGCGGCAAGCGCTGCGACCCACCAGCTGTGTCCCAAGTCCTTCTACACACATGTGGCCTGTGACGTTGATGACCGTCAGGGCCACAGTCAGAGTGGCAGCCGTTCGTTTCCGCAGATAGGAGAAGGTGGGTCTGGTTGGATTGTTGAACACCTGCATTTCGATTAGTTCTTTGGCCGGGATGTCCATCTGGATCGAGTCGCTGGGGGTCAGCGGGCAGAAGTGTGTCTTTGTCTTGTTTCGCCCGGCCCCATGAGAAGGATGTGCTGCAGTTCTGCTGGAGGTGGCATTGCCCGTATAGCTTTCTTGCAGGAGGATCAGCCAAGCAAGGCAGGAGCCGTGGACAGAGAAGGGTGAAGGGATGAATGGTATTGAATGTCCAGTGGCATGGGGTAGCAACCCACAGATCCAGCAGTTGGTGGTATTGGTGGCAAGATTGTGCTGGTGAAGTAGCTGCACGAAAGAGTTGTTCCAAAACTCCTTTCGCCTCTCTCTTAGTTGAGGAGAGAGCGAAATTAGATAATGTTCCTTCATGGTGGTAGGCTGAGCAGTGGTTAGGAATGTTTCGTGAGCAGGTGCGTGTTCTTCCATAATCCATAGCGTAGTCATGAGGAGAAAACAGAGGAGGATTACGATGAAGAGTGCAATTGTCTTTGAGCTATGGAGTCTGTCTATTCTCGGGTTTCTGTAGTGGGTATTTCCTGCTGTCTCCGTCGGCTTCTTATTTGGCGCTTCCATCATCTTCTTATCTGGCGCTTCCATCATCTTCGTCTTCAAGGTGCTCAGTAGTGGGCAGGACCACAGACTTAGTTTTAGCTTCTCTCCAGGTAACCCTTGGTAGTTTGGGTCACCGTTCTGAGATCCTTTAACCTAGTCCGTGGCCTACTTAGCCGAAGCTCCCTCCTTTCGACGCAGGAAATACCCTTCTCGAGATGGCACAGTGGGATCAGGATGTTTTGAAAGTTCAAGTGTCTCAGTATCAGGGTAGCAGTTCAACGATGGTCGGTCCTGGTTCAGGAGCTCTTCTTGGGTGTTGACGGTGTCTGTCGTGGCCAGGGCTGGAGAGACCCTTTTGCAGTGATGAGCGTGCAGCCAGTGTTTCTTCCCCTCCACTCGAAGTGCGGTCCGAGTGGTGATCAGCACTTGCCAGGGGCCCGTCCACCGGGGTTCCAAACTCTTTGATCGCTGGAAATTTCGGATCAGCACGAAGTCCCCCGGCTGGATGGCGTGACCCGGACCCCTGGAAGCATCGGGGATGGCCTGCTGCACCTGCTGATGAAGGACAGACAAAGTTTCAGTTAATTTGTACAGATAATCAGACATTAGGATATCCGGAACGTCATGAATGGAAGTTGGTTTCGGGGCAGACCAGACGCTCATGGGTCGACCGAAGACAACTTCGTAAGGGGTTAAGTGATGTCGGGTGGGGGTAGAGCGCATCGATAGCAAGGCCAATGGGAGGGCGTCTGGCCATTTCAGGCCCGTCGTAGCCACTATTTTGGCCAGTTTAAGCTTTAGTGTGGCATTGTGTCGTTCGACAAGCCCAGCAGATTGAGGGTGGAAGACTGCGTTGAATTTCTGTTTAATACCCAGCCCATTTAGGATGAGCTGGATAACGTTGGCTACAAAGTGGGGGCCATTATCACTCCATAAAACACGGCAGAGGCCATAACGGGGGAAAAACTCCTTTAACAGAACCTTTGCAGTGGCCATAGCGGTGTTGTCACGGGTTGGATATGCTTCCACCCACTTGCTAAATGCGCACACCACGACTAGTACATATTTCAGGCCTTGGCATCTGTCTAGCTGGATGTAGTCCATCTGCAGGACTTCAAATGGGTGGTTTGGGACCCCAAATCCCCCCCGGGGTACTACAGTTCCTTTCCCGGGGTTGTGTTGCAGGCATATTAAGCATTGTTGGACCAGGCGTTTGGCGGAATCTGGGATCTTGTCATTGTGCCAAACCCTGGAGACAAGTTCGATCATGGGGGCTGATCCTATGTGGGCAGGGGAGTGTGCCATGGTTAATATGGGAATCAAGTACGAATCAGGTAGCAACCATCTGTTCGTGTCTTTTGTCCGCCAGCAGCCTTCATCGTCTTTCAATCCCACCCGTGTCCATTCAGTCAATTCGTGTTGTGTGCTAGTCGTTTGTATGTCTCTAATTGTGTCCTTGGCGTCAGTCCAGTTTTCTGCTTGTGACCTGGTCACGTACATATGTGTTGTCGTTCTATTTTCAGCTGTCGTTCGGGCGGTGATGTCGGCTAGTGCATTTCCCTGTCCAATAATGTCTGTTACTTTCTTGTGTGCCTGGCATTTGATAACGGCAAGTTTGTTGGGGAGGAGGACAGCTTCGATTAAGGCGGAGACTAAATCCCCGTGCAAAATGGGTGTGCCGTGTGAGGTCAAGTATCCTCTCTCCCTCCAGAGGAGCCCAAAATGGTGAACCACCCCGAAGGCATACTGGCTGTCAGTGTAAATGTTCGCTGTGGTTCCTGTTGCCAGGATGCAGGCTCGCGTCAAAGCAATCAGTTCCGCTGCCTGGGCAGATCGCTGGGTGATGCGGGCTGTTTCTACTACAGTTCGAGCCGTGGTGACTGCATAGGCAGCGGAAGTGGTACCGTCGGAGAGTTTGATGCAAGAACCGTCCACCCACAACTCCCCGTCGGGGTCAGGGAAAGCTGTGTCTCTGAGATCGACCCTACTCCTGGTCTGTTCGTCCGTAAGAGTCACGCAGTCATGTACGGGATGCACATTGGGATCGTTCTCTGGCAAGGGTAACAGAGTTGCTGGGTTCAGTGTGGTGCATCTTTTCAGGGTGATATGGGGGGCAAGCAAGGTCAGTTCGTATCCAGTCAGTCGTGCACTCGTCAGATGTTGTGTCTTGGTTTGGTTCAGGAGGGTGTCGACTGCATGGGGTACCAGTACCGTGAGGGAATTCGAGAGTACAATCCCCTCACTCTGTCGGATAGAGACTGCAGCAGCAGCTACAGCTCGAAGGCAGGCAGGCAAGGCTCTGGCGACAGGGTCAAGAGTGGCAGAGAAGTAAGCGCACGGTCGTTGCTTAGGGCCGATGGCCTGGGTCAGGACAGATAAAGCGCACCCCTCCCTTTCGTGAGTGTAAAGGGAGAAGGGCTTTCTGTAATCAGGGGTACCCAGGACAGGGGCTGAGCAAAGAGCATCTCGCAGTTCTGTGAAGGAAGTTTGACACTCAGGAGTCCAAGGGAGTGGGAAAGGGACGTCTTTGTTTAGCAGGGAAAGCAGTGGTTTTACAACGAGGCTGAAGTTTGGTAACCATTGTCGGCAGAAGGAGGTGAGGCCTAATAGGGAGCGAACCTGCTTCTGGGTTTTAGGGACAGGGGTATCTAGAATGGTTTGGATTCGATCAGGGGTGAGTTTTCTTCCATCTTTGGACAAAAGGTGGCCTAGGTAAGTGACCTGGGGTAGGCAGAATTGCAACTTCTTCTTGGAGACCTTGTGGCCATTTTCCGCAAGGAAGTGCAAGAGTTGAATGGTGGCGGTGACCGCTAGAGGGGTGGTGTCGGCTGCCAAAAGGATGTCATCGACATATTGTACCAGCACCACCCCGTCGGGTAACTGGACTTGGTCTAGTTGTCTTTTGAGGGCCTGGCTGTAGATGCTAGGGCTTTCCGTGTAGCCTTGAGGAGCTCGGCAAAATCTATATGAGCGGGCTTTTAGGGTAAAGCCGAAGAGATATCGGCTGTCCGGGTGGATGGGGATGGAGAAGAATGCGTTCTTGAGGTCGATGACGGAAAAGGTGGTGGCAGTGGATGGAATCAAGGTCAGGATGGTGGTGATGTCTGAGACCACAGGGTACTGGGGTACCACCACTTTGTTGATCTCTCGGAGGTCGATGATGAAACGGTATGCTTTCTCATCTCCCTCTCCCTGCTTCTTGATAATGGGCAA
This sequence comes from Lissotriton helveticus, assembly GCF_964261635.1. NCBI lineage: Eukaryota > Metazoa > Chordata > Amphibia > Caudata > Salamandridae > Lissotriton > Lissotriton helveticus. Next base: position 1,053,409,295 of record NC_136067.1, read on the forward strand.
GATAGGGCTGTTGCAAACGTTGCTAACCACTTCCTCTACCACTCCTGCGTCTATCAGTGACTGGATAATCATTACCAATGCCTTCTCGCCCTCTGGCGATATCCGATATTGTGGGAGTTTTGGGAGTGTTGCGTCTGGTCGGACAGTAATGTGCACTGGGTCAATTAACATACGCCCTACGTCCGAATCCGCTTTGGCCCACAGATACGGAGGTAGAGTGTCAAGCAGGGACGCGTCAACGTCGGTGATGGAAAACATGTGTCGGGGGGAACAATGTCTAAGCAGAACGGGGTTGTCGTAAAGAAACACTCGAACTCCATCTTGAGAACACCTAATCGTCGCTCGGAAGTGTTTCAGTAAGTCAAGTCCCATAATGGCGTCAGCGCTATTGGAGGAAAGCAAGAACGTGGTGTCGGTGGTGTTGTTTTCTACGTCAAAGAGAATCGGGGCAGACAAAGGGTTGGTGGAGGGCGTTCCATCGAAACCTGTCGATGTTATGAGTGAGCCAGACAAGGGTGCCCTTGGAATCAGTCGTTTAGATAACGCACTACGTGTTGCGCCAGTGTCTACCAGAAATGGAGACTTGGTACCCAGGACCTTAGCAGTGACATAAGGGCCCTGCTGGTCAACATAGAGCTCGACTGGATCCCTCCCTCGCCCTTGGCTGTCCTATGCGAAGGTGTGAGTGTCGTCATAGTCAGATTGTTGATATTGGTTCTGCCTGGGTCGATCGAACGTATTTGGTCTGCTTGATCTGTCATTAGTCGCGTCATTTGGGGGCCCTCGTTGTTGTCCCCTAGGTCTCGGTCCGTTTGTTACATCCCTGGGGTCTTTGCTTCTGATCATTTCCAGAAGAACTGGGCACTGGGATTTCCAATGGCCAGTCCCTTTGCAGAAAGCGCACTGGTCTTCTCTAAGGTCTGTGCGTCCACTGTAGGAAGTCAGAGTGCGGTCCTGGGGAAATGTAGTCTTAGGGACGTTTGTCTGGTAGTTTCCTCGGTATTGGTCTCGTCCTATAGTCACCCCCTGCAGTTTGGCAATCATCACCCTCTCCTTTAAGTCTTTCTTCTTTTTCTCTGTCGCCCTATCGTTTTCATTTTTCTGATGCTCATAATATTGGGCCATTTGGAGAATCGCTGTAGGTTTGGAGGCTGCCCAACTACTCTCGCTGGCCTGTAGTTTCTGGGAGATTTCCGATGATAGGCCCTTAACATAATTCTGGACAAACAGATGGTGTCCGGTTGCAGTGGTCATGTCCTGGCCGCTGTAATCGGAGAACACCGTTTCAAACCGGGAGAAGTATTCCGATACATCCTCCTGGGGTTTTTGGCGACAGGCTGTTACTATCGACCAGTCCACTTTCTTTTCTGGGATTAGGGTTTTTAATTTCTCTACGATTTTATCTGGGAGGTCTAGAATGGATTTCAACGGCTTTTGTCCTGGTCCCCGTTGTTTGTCCAGGTCATCGAGTTGTGACCAGGTATGTCCAAACAGCTCAAGGTGGTCGACTTTCCTGATTTGCTTCCACACATCAGCTGGTAGACATAACCCGAAGAACAAGTCGATGTCAGCCAGGGTCATGATCGTTGAACCCAGGGCTGTACCCAATTCAGTATAGAAGGCAGTGGGGTTTTTACGTAGGTCGGGTAGAGATTTCCGGAATGTCAGTATCTCTTGCCGGTCCCACGGCTGGTAGACCCAGTTGTACACTACCCTTCCCTTCGCATCTTGGTTGTTTGCATCATCGTGAGTCCCTGTACCCCTAGGAGGAACCCAGTAAGGGGCAGCCTCACGTATCGGCATCATGGTGTTAGATTGCTCGGTCGGTGGTTCGGTCACTACGGGGGCTGCGGATTTAGCTCCCGGCTTTCGTTCAGTGAGGTGGCGGAAAACCTCAAGCGTACGCGTAAGGAGGTCCGACACATCACACTCGCCCTCATCCCCGATATCGACCTTCCGGTACAGAGTCCTTAGGCTCTCGGGACCTTTGTCTCGATATCGGTCCTCGTATGCATTCAAGACATGATAACACAGTCGTACGGTAAAATGTCGTCTGTGACTCCCTGTATACGAGCTGAACATATCTGTGATGTACTCTTCATCATCCTTCCTTTCTACCAGTGTCCTTGCTATTTTGTCGATCCCCGCTCGCTCATCTTTGTCTAGTCTGTTTGTTCTTGCAGGACCAGCCCCTCGAGTCTCATGGTCGTCTAACGTTGTTGTTGATGCGGGTTTTAATACAAGGGGTTCGGCTGGCACAGAGGCCATTGGGGCCGATGCTGTGGCGGTACCTTCGTTTGTACCTGGGGGTGGCGCGTGCTGCGCCAAGGGTTGAGAAGGGGCATATGGAGGGGGCATGTAGATGATAGGAGGACCTAACAGCAAGTCCTCGTTGGCTTGTCGTTTCGAGGGTAAATCAGGGTAGAGCATGGAGGGGGTTCTAACCGGACACTGGCTTGGTGTTTCCATTTCTAGTTTCTGTTTAGCTTTCTCTCTTTCCTTTATCTCTTTTTCTAGTTTCTGAGCAGCTAGGTGGGCTGCTTTTCGCAGCTCTTTTTCCAACCTACTCTCAGTTTTCTTTTTACGTTGTTCAGTTTCTTTTCGCCACATGCCGAAGCTGTCAAGCATAGTAGGTGTTGTCTTGTTTTTACCCAGGGCAGTTTCTAGCGTTTTTATTTTATCATCATCGAAGGATCCTATCAGGGGCCATTGACTTTCTTGACCCTTTTTTGTATATTTATGCCATAGTTTACTATAGGCTATAGCGGTCAATCCATGCTTCATGAACATGTCCTTATTAGGGGTGCCTTCCAGTGGGGCTGGATGGTCCATCTCTAATAAGCGGTCCGGGCTAAACAGGCTACTAATCAGTGGGGAGAAGACAGACATGACGGCTCGTAACGAGGGACTAAAAAGTCAGCACTGCCTATTTTATCACTAGGTGCAAAGACGGGACAGAATATTTCTATTCTACGTTGTTTGCAGGCAGTGAATACCTCATGGATCAAAATAACAAAAGACCAATAAATAACAATGGGGAGAATGAGTAGGTCCGCAAAGATCTGCGTTACCTACCCTTTTCACTATCTGCAAAAAGGGTGGTCTCTTCCCTGTTTGCAGACAGGGAATCTCCAGGAAACAATAGTTTGCGAACAACAGTTCAGTTTCAAGTGATTATTGAGTGGGGGAGAAAAAATAAGCACGGCTGCCGCCCTACCTATCCTCCACTGTTTGCAAAGAGAGAGCCCGTTGTTTCTCCGTTTGCAGACAGTGAATCTCCAAATAAATAAAAAGGGCAATACTAGTATTTTTAACAAACAAGCAATCAAGCAAATATTTCGCGACTTGTCGTGGTTACACGACCTTACCCGGACCGCATGGACAGTTTCCTGTCTTCCGAATCCAGCGCCCGATCGTCCTCTCTTCTTCGTTATCCTCGCGGCACTCCTGATGGTTCCCAGTCAGGACCGTAGATCACTCGAGAGAGGTCTGTTCGGAACCAGTGAAGTTCGGATGATCGGCTGTCAGACGAGGGTCTATCGGACAGACGCGTTCCCGATCGTTGCAGTCGTTCACTTTGTCGTCAGGACCTCTCCCACTGGATCCATGGGTCGCTGATGGGCCCCACGCTTGGGACGCCAATTGTAGAAACTAAATGGGGGGCACTACCAACCAGAATATAAGATCCTTAAGTATTGCCCGGCGGTGTCGCCTCTTGAACCCACAAAGAAGTTAAACTATTGAAGAGGCAGGCGCTGGAGACTGGAAGGCAGGAGACAAGGTTTTTTATTCTCTCCGGAGGAGAACACAACGAAACGGACAGAAGGTATCGTTCTGAGGTGCTCTAACTGCATCCCTGAGGCCTGGCCTCTTATACACACGTTTATCTGTTTATTGCATGTAACACATTTTCGTCGATACTTTGATGTACGGAAAGACATCCTTAGAATCCCCCCCTTCCCAGCCCGTTCCCACGCAAGATTACAGTGGAAGTCCCCGCCCCGTTCACAACAGGTGATGATCATCGCGCAGCTGGATATTCCGCCGATCCACGGAGTGTGTGGGTTTCGATCGGATCTCGTGGGATGGGGGGGGCTTTGATCATCTCGGGGGTCCTTTGAGGAGGGAAGCTTTCTATTGTACGGGGAGGGGCAAGGGATTGGTATCGGCAGAGCTGGGTGTCGGCCTGGGAACGGGGAAGACAAACGGGCACACGGGGAAATGGGGTTTGCATCAAAGGGCCGGGGATCATAAATGGGAAGAGGGGAGGTGTCGCGCTGGGAACAGGACGAGGGTCTGGGGCAGAGCAGCGCTGAAGGGGGGTTTTATGATTCGCGGCAGGTGCAGGCAGGGGGGTTGTCAGTATGCGGGGGATGCCGGCGAAGTTAGGAGTGGGAGAGAGGCGCGCTGGCTCTCGGCGGGAGCAGGGAAGCCATGGTGTTCAAAATGGCGGCTGTTTTACGCGCACAAAAAGGTTAAGGAGAGCAAGAGGGCGCCGATAATGTTGACGGTTTCAGCCTACTTTCAACAATAGAGTATTAGTAATCACTCTGGTATCGCCTACTGCCTTCTGGGAGAAAAGAGACAAAGGGATGGACCACCATGGGATGACAAGAAGCGGACAGGGTTTAGCTGCAGTAATACACCTTACTCTCCTGCCCAATCTAAATATAAATGACATTTTTGGTGACCTTTAAAGTTTTCAGGCAAGTAACAAATAATAGATATCTCTTCAGGTAAGAATAGTATAAAGGATGTTGAGGCTGAGCACTTTTCTGTATAAATATCCCTTTAGTTCACCTCATCAGAAGCATACATCTGCCTCGGTTGTGAGAAGTTCCTTAAATCTTTTGAAGTACACACAACCTCTAAAATAAATGTTTTCAATGTTTGAGTCCCAAACGATCCTTGGGGGCATATTATCAAGCCAGTTACCACCACAATAGCAGCACTTTTGTGCCGAGAATGCATTTTTTTTTATCGCCCTATCACCAAGATGTCGCTAACAAACATTAGCGGCTGCTTTCCGGCAATAGCAATCATTTTTACTTTCGCCTTGCATTGCAGCGATAGTTACCGCGAATGATTGGCAAAGTAGGCGTACCCTCTCAATTTCATGAAAAAAAGTCACTAACACACCATCGCACTATTACCAATGATGTCCCGGAACCGCAAAGTGATAAAAAAAGTCCCGCTAAGGCCCCTTTGCTGCAGGGAAATAAGACCTGAAAAAAATAGGTCTAAAAATTGAAAAGTGGTGATAAATGGAGGCATATAAGGGAGACACGCACAGACCCACACCTGAAGACCCACAGACACCATGGAGGTGCTAATCATTCAGCTCGGAGTCCCAGGAAGGCAACAACCACCACCGCCACTGCCACCTTCCCCAGGATCACCACCAAGGTAGCGCCAAAGACGACAGAGGGCCCTGCGCCGACGTCTCAGCCTTGAAGACCAGACATCAGAGGATGTAATTGCCCACTACAGGCTCAAAAGGACATCCATCCAACACATCCTGAACCAGATAGCCGAAAGGCTGATGCCACAAACACAGTGGAGAACCAACATCCCTCTGCAGACAAAGCTGCTAACCGTGCTGCATATGTTGGCCTGTGGGACCTTTCAACCAACAACGGCCAGAGTAGGAGGATTCTCACAGACAGCCTTCTCAATCTTCCTCCCCACTGTCTTGGATGGCATACTCAGCCTGATACCCCAGGAACTTCACTTCCCCAACACTGTGCAGTTACAGATTGAGACCAAGCAAGAATTCTACACCAGATTCCCACAGGTATTGGGTGCAATGACTGCACTAATGTCCTATTTGTGCCCCCTGCGGACAGTGCACACATAAAACGCAACAGAAAGCACACCCAAACCATGAATGTGCATGCAATAGTGGAACACCGGGGACTGTTCACTAATGTCATAGCCAAGTTCCCAGGGAGTGTGCATGATTCCTACATCTTCCAACAGTCCATCATAAACCAGCGCTTCCAGGATGGCACATATGGAAATGCAGTCCTTGTTGGCAAGTACTAACTGAACACACCACATGCCTCAACCCCACATTCATGCTACCCACAATTTTGAGGATGGACATGTTACAATCACACATACAACATTTTAATCAACATGCCCACAAACCAGACACAACAGCACCAAGAACTGTTCGAACTGTGGCTAGATATGTAGACAAACCATCCTCAAATGCACAGCCCCTGTGCCACCCACAAGCAAGTGTGGTGTGAGGTGGGAACCATGTATGTGCGATGGAGGCACACGATCCACAATGAAAGTAGGAACACAAGGGCCAGTGTGTAAGTGTTGTGCCGGACAGTTGGGAGTAAGCTGACTGCGGACATGCCGATATTGGCATAAAGTGTCTTTTTGTAGCCCAGCCTGATGGCATTGACTGTGTGAGTCACTGTTACACCCGACAATGTGTGGATCTATGTGAAGGTTGCATGTAGGATGCAGAGGCTGGTGAAGCAGCTGCAGGCCACTGTGTACACCTGTAGGTACATGGAGATGGAGGAGTAAAAAAATGGGGCACAGGTACGTAGATTAGGGTTGGGGGCATCCGAAAGCGTTGGAACACCAGGTGATGCCTCATGCTTATAGTTCGGTTATGAGGATGAAGACTCATGTCTCCCCTGTGTATAGCACGCCCCATCTGTTGATCATACAAGTTGCAAATCACAGCAATCCCACCCGGAAGAGCAGTCTGGTCTGGAGTCAAGCTATCCTGGGTGAAGACGGCTGATAGCCAGAAACCGGTCCCAGGATGCTTGATTTCGGTCCAGGAAAGACATGGCTTGGCAGTTCGGGCTGGACTGTTCCCATGAGGCACAGGGTCAAGGCTGGTTTGCATAAGGCCATGTCTGAACTGGGGTGGTGTGGAATGCAAAAAAAGATGGATTTAGGCCCAGATCTCTGTACTGGGGTGAATGTATGACATTGTTCTGCTTTCTGTCCATCAACTGTTGGTTTTGCATTTGTCACCCCGAGTGGGATGGGTATGCTTAGACGTGAGTCCCATGCTCTCCACACCACTGGAGTCAAGCTATCCTGGGTGAAGACGGCTGATAGCCAGAAACCGGTCCCAGGATGCTTGATTTCGGTCCAGGAAAGACATGGCTTGGCAGTTCGGGCTGGACTGTTCCCATGAGGCACAGGGTCAAGGCTGATTTGCATATGGCCATGTCTGAACTGGGGTGGTGTGGAATGCAAAAAAAGATGGATTTAGGCCCAGATCTCTGTACTGGGGTGAATATATGACATTGTTCTGCATTCTGTCCATTAACTGTTGGTTTTGCATTTGTCACCCCGAGTGGGATGGGTATGCTCAGACGTGAGTCCCATGCTCTCCACTACACTGGAGTCAAGCTATCCTGGCTGAAGATGGCTGATAGCCAGAAACCAGTCCTAGGGTGCTTGATTCCGGTCCAGGAAAGACATGGCTTGGCAGTTCGGGCTGGACTGTTCCCATGAGGCACAGGGTCAAGGCTGATTTGCATATGGTCATGTCTGAACTGGGGTGGTGTGGAGTGCAAAAAACGATGGATTTAGGCCTAGATCTCTGTACTGGGGTGAATGTATGACATTGTTCTGCATTCTGTCCATCAACTTATGGCGAACAAAGTGGTACAAAAGGGGGTGGTGATGGACGGAGCATCTCAATCAATCAAATACTCACACCCAGTCAACAGATCTGGGTTTAATCCATCACCGTTCTTTAGCCCACTCTGCCACCCCAGTTCAGACATGGCCATATGCAAATCAGTCTGACCCTGTGCCTCATGGGAACAGTCCAGCCCGAACTACCAAGCCATGCCTTCCCTGGACCGGAAACAAGCTTCCGAGGACCGGTTTCTGGCATTTCAGCCGTCTTCTGCCCGGCTTGCTTGAATCCAGCGGCAAAGTGAGCAAGGGACTCACGTCTGAGCATACCCTGCCAACTTACGGCAAACAAAGTGGTACAAAAGGGGGTGGTGATGGACGGAGCATCTGAACCAATCAAACACTCACAACCAGTCAACAGATCTGGGTTTAATCCATCACCGTTCTTTAGCCCACTCTGCCACCCCAGTTCAGACATGGCCATATGCAAATCAGTCTGACCCTGTGCCTCATGGGACAGTCCAGCCCGAACTGCCAAGCCATGCCTTCCCTGGACCGGAAACAAGCTTCCGAGGACCGGTTTCTGGCATTTCAGCCGTCTTCAGCCCGGCTTGCTTGAATCCAGTGGCAAAGTGAGCAAGGGACTCACGTCTGAGCATACCCAGCCAACTTATGGCGAACAAAGTGGTACAAAAGGGGGTGGTGACGGACGGAGCATTTGTCACCCCGAGCGGGACAGGTATGCTCAGACGTGAGTCCCATGCTCTGCACACCACTAGAGTCAAGCTATCCTGGCTGAAGACGGCTGATAGCCAGAAACCGGTCCTAGGATGCTTGATTCCGGTCCAGGAAAGACATGGCTTGGCAGTTCGGGGTGAACTGTTCCCATGAGGCACAGGGTCAAGGCTGATTTGCATATGGCCATGTCTGAACTGGTGTGGTGTGGCATGCAAAAAAACTATGGATTTAGGCCCAGATCTCTGTACTGGGGTGAATGTATGACATTGTTCTGCATTCTGTCCATCAACTGTTGGTTTTGCCTTTGTCACCCCGAATGGGATGGGTATGCTTAGATGTGAGTCCCATGCTCTCCACACCACGGGAGTCAAGCTATCCTGGGTGAAGACAGCTGATAGCCAGAAACCGGTCCCAGGATGCTTGATTTTGGTCCAGGAAAGACATGGCTTGGCAGTTCGGGCTGGACTGTTCCCATGAGGCACAGGGTCAAGGCTGATTTGCATATGGCCATGTCTGAACTGGGGTGGTGTGGAATGCAAAAAAAGATGGATTTAGGCCCAGATCTCTGTACTGGGGTGAATATATGACATTGTTCTGCATTCTGTCCATTAACTGTTGGTTTTGCATTTGTCACCCCGAGTGGGATGGGTATGCTCAGACGTGAGTCCCATGCTCTCCACTACACTGGAGTCAAGCTATCCTGGATGAAGACGGCTGATAGCCAGAAACCGGTCCCAGGATGCTTGATTTCGGTCCAGGAAAGACATGGCTTGGCAGTTCGGGCTGGACTGTTCCCATGAGGCACAGGGTCAAGGCTGATTTGCATATGGTCATGTCTGAACTGGGGTGGTGTGGAGTGCAAAAAAACGATGGATTTAGGCCTAGATCTCTGTACTGGGGTGAATGTATGACATTTTTCTGCATTCTGTCCATCAACTGTTGGTTTTGCATTTGTCACCCCGAGTGGGATGGGTATGCTCAGACGTGAGTCCCATGCTCTCCACACCACTGGAGTCAAACTATCCAGGACAGGAGGTTATTCATGAAGGTGTACAGGGTCGGGGAGCGTCTGATGTTAGCTGGGAGCTCGTTCCAGCTCTCGGCTGCGATGTAGGAGAAGGTTCTTCTGCCTGCTCTGTCTCTGCAGATGCAAGGGGTCTCTGCCAGGACAAGGTTGGCAGAGCGTAGGTTCCTTTTGGGTGTGTGGAAGGAGACTCTCTCGTTGAGGTATTTGGGTCAGATGTTGTGGAGGGATTTGCAGGCGTGTGTGAGGAGTTTTAAGCTTACTCTCTTCTCGACGGGGAGCCAGTGGAAGTCTCGTAGGTGTTGGTTTATGTGTTTGTGCCGTGGGGTCTCAAGGACGAGTCTGGCTGTGGCGTTCTGGATGGTTTGGATCTTGTGTAGAAGAGTTCTGTTGATTCCGGCATTGAAGGCATTGCCGTAGTTGAGTCTGCTGCTAATGAGTGCGTGGGTGATGTTCTTTCTGCATTTTGGGTGTATCCATTTTAATGTCTTACGTAGGATGCGAAGGCAGTTGAAACTGGTGTAGGCGACGGAGTTGATCTGGCGGGTAATGGTGAGGGAGGATTCAAGGATGATGCCGAGGTTCCATGCATGGTCTGTAGGGGTGGGTGGTGCCCTGAGGGTGGAGGGCCACCAGGTGTTGTCCCAGGCTGAGGTCGAGGGTCTGAGGATGAGGACCTCAGTCTTCTCCGAGTTGAGCTTCAGGCAGCTATCTTTTATCCAGGCTGCAACGCCCTTTATTCCTTCCTGGAAGCAGCAACTGGTGCCTTTGGGGTTCATTGTGAGGGAGAGGATGAGCTGAGTGTTGTCAGCGTAAGACACCATGCTGAGCCCATGCTGTATGACGATGGTGGAAAGGGGGGACATGAGATGTTGAAGAGCGTTGGGCTGAGCACTCATCCTTGGGGTACTCCGCAGTTGGTGTCCGTGGGTTCAGAGAGAAAGGGAGGGAGGGAGTCTGACCCTCTGGATTCTGCCAGAGAGAAAGGATTGGATCCAGTTGAGGGCGGTTATTCATATCCCTGCTTTGTGAAGTCTGGCAGTGAGAGTGCGATGTGAGACGTGTCGAAAGCTGCAGCGAGGTCTAGTAGGATGAGGGCCGCAGTGTGTTCCTGGTCGAGTAGCATGCAGATGTCATCAGTGGCCGCAAGGAGGGCGGTGTCAGGGCTGTGGTTGCAGCGGAATCTGGACTGGGAGGAGTCTAGAATGGAGTTCTCTTCTATGAAGGCAGTTTGCTGAGTATTCACGAGCATGGGTGTAACACAGTCCCCGCAGCTCCCGCAGTGCGGGGGGGGGCTGTGGTCCTGGGGAGTGCATGGGTCCTGACAATGTCCTGCCGCCCATGCACTCTAATTGCTGGCTCCCTGCACAGGCGACAGGCCATTATTAAAACGGGCCCTGGCCTCCGAGACAGAGGCTAGGCGTCGCAGCCACAGTGACGCATGCACGTTCACATTTTGTGCACCATTAGCAGTGGTCTGCAGCTTGGGGCAGGGTAAGTAATGCACACAGTGTAAACTGCACATGCAACGGCACCAGCCGTCTGAGCCTGCCCCCTTGGACACTACCAAAGCAGCCAGCCTACAAGCAACTAATTAAAGTCACGTCTCCTTCCATCTCTGCTCAGGTAAAAAGCTTTCCTCTATTCATTCTGGCCTGGTGTGCAGTGAATATTCTCGGTTAAAAGGGTGGTATTATCCCAAATAATCCACGACCAAGCGTATTAATTATTTTAAGCCAGTTTCGTGCTTGGACTATGATTTTTTTTTAAACTTCCGGGGACACTTCTAAAGGGGAAGTTGTTAAGCAAGAACAGAGCGTTTTATGCTTTGCAATAGAATCGTTCACCAGTTCGCAAGCAAAAAAAACAAAACCCTGTTTAATTGTTTTTAGTAAAGATTTGCGTTATGTGGCACATTTACCTCCGCTCATATTCATTCAGGGTGTACCTTCGTTATGTAATTTTTTTTATTCAGTGAATTATTCGGCTTCAACACCTACATCTCAGGTCTCAAGTTTCTGCCTGTTTTTGGCAAGCAGATTTGATTTCAGTGCTGGGCCTATAATACAAATGAACTCCGTTTATTACATCCCATAAGCCACAGACTCCGATTGATAAGGAGGGCAATCAGCCAATTGGCCTCTGGCAGGCCAGTTGGTGGGCCATTTATTTTTTGCCTACCAAGGACTCTGCCCCTAGTGCATAACGAGAAAGGCTGTAGTCTGTTACAGCTTTAACAAACATATCCTGAGCCTAAACCCATCCACGTGAAGTCAGACCAGTGGGCTATGTCGGAGGCAGAATGAAAATGGGCTGCTCCATCTGTCACAGCACAAGGTGTGCCTGCTGTCTGGCTTCCTTCAGGTGTGAATGAGGCCCCAAGGAGCTGCTGATGGGAAGCCTTTACCACTTGCTTTGCGGGAGACTGCCACAGGGTAGAGGAGTGGTGGGGATGGCGAAGGCCAACGAGAGAGCTCCTTAGTTTATTTTTGTTCCTCTCCACGCAACAGGCAGAGATTAATCAGTTTATGCTCTTCTTCTTTGTCTGCAAAATCTCAATTACTGCAGACAGCGGGGACAGGTGTGGCATTGGTTGACTTTGAAACTAGGAAACAAGGTTCAAGTCCCAGCGGCTGCTCAACATCCTGGGAGTCTGGGTAAATCACTTAATCTACATGAACCTAAAGAAATTAATGACTCTCTAATGTGTTATCTGGTGCTCCTGTAAGGTGTTCCAGTGCCTCTGGGCCAAATTCTTGCTATATAAAATTGCATGTTAGAAAAGTGACACTTTTTATTTTTGCAGTTACACACTAGCATCATTTCCTTTCCCACATCGTACATGTGATTCGAACAGCAACCAAAATAAAAAACAGATGCAGTGGAGAAGTGTGGCTCAGGGGTTAGAGGCAGCAGACCCGGAATCTGAGAGCGGTCCTGGACCAGGGTTCAATTCCCCGCCCCGGCGGGTCTTGGGCTAAAAATTCCATGGACTCGATAATTCTCACCCTGGTGCCTCCTCGACTCACGGGTTCACACTCTGCGACTCTGGGCAACAGCTTGCTTAATCTCCACAACGGCCCCTCGCGGCGGGATGCCTGACTTTCACCTTGTGGATACCCTGCTATCTCACAGGGGAATATCAGGAAGGGTTCCCTAAGCAAGCGCCGGGACACCTGCTTTGCGGGTAGCTGTGCGCTATATAAGCTCAACTACATTTACATTTACATTTACATCTTTCACCAGCCTCTAAGCATTGGAGGGGAGGGCCTCTTAAGTAATGCAAAAAATAAAATGAATATCAAAAAAACATTGGGTAAGTATAAAAGGCAGCCAAGGTCTATGCAATGCCAGGTCATGTTTCCCAGCAAACATTAACCAAAACATCGACAGCAAATTTATGATTAAAAAAACGAATTAAGTAAGTTCCTAGTATGTTTGATAATTCTGTGCTTCCAAAGTTTATTTTTTCATTTGGAATGTTAATTTCCTATTTAAGTACTGGCCCTACAAGCTTTAAAATACTTTTATCACCACAAATTTCATATTCCACTATACTAATTCACCACTAATCCCTTATGGGTCCCAGAGTGGCGTGCTACTCGCCAAAAAGCGCTTCAACACCTCATCAGAGGTAAGCAAGCATTATATAAATGCAAACCTCTTTCCCTCTTCTATCCCTCCGCTACCTTTCTCTATCCACCTGAATAACACATCCACCACTCAAACTACTTTCATATTTCACTAAACTAATCTTCAACACTAATCCTTTGTGGGTTCCGGAGTAGCTTGCTACTCTCCAATAAAGCGCTTCAGCACCCCATCAGGGTTACATGCCCTATACAAATGCAAACCTTTTCCCTTTTCTACCTCTCCCCAACCCTTCTCAATCCAAATAACTGACTAACATATCCACCACTCAAACTACTTTCATATTTCACTATACTAATTCAACACTAATCCTTAAGGGTTCAAGAGTAGTGTGCTACTCACCAAAAACAAGTGCTTAAACACCCAATCAGGGGTAACAATCGCTATATATAAATACAAACGTTTTCCTCTTCTATCCTTCCGCTATCCTTCCAAATCCAAATAACTGACTAACCTATCCACCACTTTAATGTTTAACTATACTAATTCAACACTAATCCTTTATGGATCCCAGAGTAGCGTGCTACTCGCTGAAAAAGTGCTTCGAAGCCTCGTCTGGGGTAGTAAGCGCTATATAAATACAATTACAATAAGGTACAATCATGTGAGTCCGGCATGCAGCTCCGCGTGGCACCTTGCGCACACTGAAAGGAATCCCATATTACAGGTTGAATAAAAACCAATTTGAACTCTTAACTAACCCTCCACACACAGATTGTCCATTCAGACTTATCAACTGCCTTGGGAAATATTGGTTGGAAATCCTGGCTTGATCTATGTGTCGCCAAAGGCAAAGATGGAGTGTGCTATGGAAATGTCCAGATGTGTACTATGCACAGTTGTTTGCCCGAGTGTCTGGGTAATCCTCCTTCATTTATTGGGGACCCTCGCGTCATTGATCTGTCTCAGTTCTGAGTGTAATATTGATTTAACAAACCATACCAAAAAAAGAATAAATAGGGTAATAGTATCAGCCAAAAGAGGACATTTGATGCACAACAGGTTTAAGGGTTAGAGTGCATATGGGTGCCACTTTTAATCCCGCAAAGTTTGTCTCTGCATAGTGTAATAATTTTTACTGCGTAGCAATATATTTTTTCACTTTCAACAAAGCTAGCAAAAATGAAAAATGAAAAATGTGCAGATCTTTTTTGATGTGTAATGGCATTGCAGAGGGGAAGATACAGGCCAATATCGCCGAAGGTTTTGCTATGGCTTAATTTTGTAGTACTCTTGGCTTATTCTTGAATTCTGTGAGCAAGGCAGGAGCAAGCTCGGAACAGTCTACCTTATGTCTACTATTCCTGAGTTCGATAGGAGTACTGTATGTGTAAGTCTCACCTATGTCCTGCAAATCTTTTGTGAATTGGCTCATGAAGCACAATTCACACACGGCCTGATTCACAAAAGGTTTGCCACGCATAGGTATAACATATTCTTGCAGTACTCCTGGCTTACTTCTGAATTTCATTAATAAACCAGGAAAACTCCTGGCTTACTCTTGGCATTCAGCCCCAAGAATACACACCATTCTCTGGTCCCCTCCTACGACATCAGAACACATTGCCTCTAATACCCCCTGAAGCCCTACCCACCCTACAAAGGCTGACCTGGTCCTGCACCCATTTATCACCTCCTAATAGCTGGTGGTGAATCGAAGCAGATTTATCCACAGAAGGGAGGCTCCTTATGCTGTTTTGGACCAGGTAATTTCCAATTCAAGTGTTAATTCACATTCTATGGACCAGTACTCAGAACAGCAGGATTTAAATCTGGATATACCGTCAGGAATCCCTCTTTCTGGCTAGACGGTATCCTACCATCTTAATCCAAACCACTTGCAATTGGGGGCCCAATGTTTCCTTTGATTTAAACCAATTCATTTTCTCAGCACCATTTTTGGTGAAATATTGAATTGACTTCCCCTGAGTGCCTACCCAATGACTCTTAACTGCTGCATGTTCTGCTTTTATAACCATAGCGAGAAATACAACTTTAGCATTCAAAAGAGATTGCAAAATATTTTAATCTTGAAGAGAAATATTAGTGGATTTTTTTTAGCAGGAAGAAACTCAAAATAGACAATAAAATAAGATGAGATGATATAGAAAACCCAAGTGTTTATGGTACCATGCCCACCTTCCGTCCCGAGGAGAAGAGTATCAAGCTATTTGCCTATACTATTATGGTTTCAGAGAGAGGTTTTCGAAACCTACAATCAAGATCTTGATCCTGGCATGAAATGCCTTAATAATTGCATACAAATGATGTTTCCCCCCCCTAAAGAATATGGTATCTGTCTGTCTGTCTGTCTGTCTATCTATCCTAGTTGTCTGGATACCTATTGCTGATTTGTTTGTCATAGGTGAGCACAGATCATGCAGGTGTGTCATGACACAGATCTGTCTCTCGGAATGTGGTCTTGTTGGACCAGGAGGAGCACCCAAAGTGCTATCCTCATAGTGGGAGAGGACTACCTCCTTCACCAGGAGTTAAGCAGCACAAGGGCGGTGGTGGCAGCATACTGTGTAGTGATCAGTAGTAGTGAACAGGTCCTTTTAACCCTGTGTCATTGGAGTGAGGCCTACAGGCTCACTCACTTTTTTGAGTGTGCTTGACTCACCCTTGACCTACTTTAGGTAGATGTGCAGTGCTGTGCAGGAGTAGCGACTCTGCTCTAGATGTGTGTGTGTCTGGGAAGAGTACAGTACAGGGATTTGTGTATGCTGCTACCTGCTGTACCTGTTATTGTTTTAACAGTCACTTTGAAATATTTACACCTTTATGCACAAACCAAAGGGGCATTGGTTGACTTAACTGGTTTGATTTTTGGATGCTGCTGTGCTCGTTATTGTGTAACCAGTCGCTTTGAAATATTTGCACCTTCATGCACAAACCAAAGGGCCATAGTCTGATTAAACTGGTTTTATATTTGTATGCTGCTGTGCTTGTTATTGTTTGACCAGTCGCTCTGAAATATTTGAACCTTCATGCACAAACCAAAGGGGGAATTGTTTGACCAACCTGGCATCATTTCTGCACACTGCTGAACTTGTTTTTATCATGCACTTTGAAAGTGTTTTCACCTTGATGCAAGAAGAAAGGGGGATTGCTTTACAAAACACGATGGAGTTTTGTATATTGCTGGATTGATGATTGTTTTATTATGCACTTTGGAATTATTTGCATTTTTTCCTTTGCTTCATCAGCTATAGTTAGTATAGACTCTGTCATTAGGTACTTGCTGATATGGTTTGTTTTTATCCTTCATAATGTGTTTATGGTGTTGTTTGCACCCGTCTATAACATGTGCACCTTAAATCTTGTAATTCTTTACAAGACAGAAATGATAAATACAGACAAACATCTGCATCAGTTTTCTGAAGCATCCAAGCAGTTTTCATCCTCAGCTTTGTTTGCCTGCCTGTTTTTGTCCTGCTTACTAATAAAGCCATGATGGTAAATTGAAATTGCCTCCTCAGTTCATTTTAAAAACTATAGAATGGGTATTTTCATGCACAACCCCTGACAGACGCAAGTGTTTGACATGCACATAATTCACACCAGTTTATTTCTCTTGGAGCTGGCAGGATACAGAGTTAAATCTTGTATACTATTCGTCTATATTGTCAGTCGAGTCTGTGAAATTGAAGGTTTGGGGTTGTCTTTCAAAGTTGAAAGTTATTTTCCATCAATGTCAATTCTAATTCAGACCCTATGTAGTTGTTCTTTGTTCTTCAGCGATAGGCAATTCCTGAGACAATAGGACCACTCCTTGCTATTGATTTCTGTCTTAGTTAAATAATCTGCTCTTGATAATAATGTCACAAATGGCGTAGCTTATATGTTAAGAGTGTTTCTCACTTCCTTATTTAAACTTTGAGCACGCGAATATAGAGGCATTTCATTAAATGTTGGAGGTTTCAATTAAAAATATACCAGATTTTTTGACGGTGTGGCAAAGTGATAGGTGGTGGGCGAGGGCTCCCTCCATGTACTTTGCAGGGCTGCCCCCTCAGGTTTCGTTACGCCGTCTCTCTGCGACTTTGGCAGCGAAGGTGAGGAGAGAGATGGGCCGGTAGTTTTTTAGGTCCGTCAGGTCGGGCGTTGGTTTCTTGAGGTGGGGTTTGACAGCTGCCCGCATCCAGTCATCTGGGAAGATTCCTGTTTTGAAGGAGGCACTGATGGACTGTCCTAGTTCAGGTGCGATGGCGGCGGCGAGCCTGTGGTAGATGTGCGCTGGGCAGGGGTCCATGGTGACTCCTGAGTGGATGTTCTTCATGATTGCGGTGATGTGTCCAACGGTGGCGGGGTTCCAGGTGTTGAGGGTTGGCTTGTTGTCGGTGGTGGGGAGGGGGGTGGTGTCGGGCATCTGTTCGCTGAAGTTGTCGCAGAGGGCCTTGATTTTCACATGGAAGTAGGAGCCGAGTTTGTTGCAGAGTTCCTGGGATGGTGTGATGTCTGTGGCTTCGCTGGGGGGTTTGGTGAAATGCTGTATGATGTTGAAAAGTTCTTTGGTGTTGGTTGCGTTGGTGTGGATTTTGTTCTTGATGAAGGACCGCTTGGTATCTCTTATGCACTGGTGGTATTCCTTCAGGGCGCTCCTGTGGCTGTTCAGGTCTTCCGTGGTCTTCCTGTTTTGCCAGGTTTTCTCAAGGCTTCTGCAGGTGCACCTGGTTTCTTGGAGTTTGGTGGTGAACCAGGCAGCCTTCAGGGGGTGTTGTTTTGCGGGGTATTGGACGGGTGCAAGCTTGTCGGCGCAGGTGGATATCCAGCGGTGAAGTTCTTTGGCTGCTGAGTTTGCGTTGGTCGTGGTGGAGGAGGGGTAGTGAAGAAGGGTGGTGTTGAGGTGTTACTCTGTGATCTTGCTCCAGTTCCTTTGTGGCGGGCGAGGGGCGGGCTTGGGTGAGGTGGTGGTGTTGAAGGTGAAATGCACGCAGTGGTGGTCCGTCCAGAGGGGCTTCGTAGTGTGACTGAAGTGGATGTTTTTCCCTCCTGCGAAGATGGGGTTGAGAGTGTGTCCTGCTCTGTGAGTGAGTGTGTTGACGAGCTGCTTCAGTCTGAGTTTGTAGAGGTTGTTGAGGAGGGTGGTTGAGTTGGGGTTGCTGCAGTTGACGAGGTGGAATTTCAGGTCTCCGGGTAGGATGTTGTCCGTAGAGGTGATGGTGTGGGGTGCAACGAGGTTGGTAATGGTGGTTGCGCCCTGGGTGCGAGGTCCCGGGGGTCTGTAGACGAGGGTGCCGCGTACCATGGTCCCTGGGTTGGTCTGGATCTGGAAGTAGAGGTGTTCTGGTTGGAGAGGTGGTCTTCGTGCTGGAGGTGGAGAGTTGGAGGGGAGTCTTGTGTGCATGGCGGGTCCCCCTCCTCGGCGGGGGTGGTCCTCTCTCTGGATCTTGTAGCCGTCGGGGATGGCAGTGGCGATGTCGGCAGAAGGTGGCGTTGGTCCAGGTTTCAGTGAAGAATTCGACATTGGGCGAGAGGCTGTCCATCAGGTCCCAGATCTCTACTGCGTGTCTGTGTAGGGAGTGCACGTTGAGGAAGATGCATGTCAGGGCTTAGGTGTTGCGGGCGTTCCGTGGACCTTCGGCAGTCAGGGGGTGCTGTCGATGATGAAGGATCTCTGGCAGTGTCTGCAGGAGAACTGTCCGTGAGTTGTGTTGGGTGTGGATATTTGGCAGCCGGTGTCTCTTCCGGGGTTGAGTGTGTGGAGGGTGGTGGAGTCATATCGGTGGTGCCTTGGCGACCCAGGGATCCTGGCGCTGGTCACGGTTGGGTCGCAGACGGGTGCAGACGGGCTTACCTCTTGTGCGTCTTCGGCGCACCAGCAGCGCCCCGCTGCGCAACCGCACAGCATCCGCCATAAGTAGAGGAGGGGGAGGGAAGATCGTTTGAGAGGCGGGATCAGCTGTGGAGGGGCGGTGCCACTGGGGTAGCAGCGGCGGGAAAAAGTATGCGGGGAGGACGAACAACCAACAGACAGCTACTGATACAGACACGAAAGTAAAAGCACAAAGGATACCAATTTAGAATTAGCACGATGCAGTGATGGATCACACACAAAGATGGCAAAAATACAATCAAGCAGTGGTAACCGGCCGAGGCTCAACTGATGACCCTGGCAAGCTGGGAGCTCTAACACCTCCCAGGAGGAGGAGGGGAGGCGCAACGGCAGTGGATTAGGCACGGAGCTGCTTGGGAGAGAGTGAGGCCTTGACCAGAGTCAGGGGACTCACTGACTACGTTGGTTAAAACAATGAGACTGTGGGCGTGCAATAGTTTTAAGAGATGAAACTTTGAGAGTGCGATGTTGTAAAATATGAAAATATTTTGTGCAAAATAAGTAACATGCCCTTTTTTTATATATATTTTAAATCATTTATTTGCTGTTAAACTATTGATACCTTATTTGTATTATGATAATGTTATCGTTTTAATTAAATTAAACAATAAAGAATTGATGGATTGACTGTGTGCAATGGTGTAAAATCCGAAATATTGGCGTGCAATGGTGTAAAATCTGAAATATGGGCGTGCAATGGGGTAAAATCTGAAATATGGGTGTGCAATGGGGTAAAATCTGAAATATGGGGTAAATAATGAGAAATAGACGTGCAATGGGGGAAATCATGAGAAATGGCCGTGCAATGGGGTAAACCAGCTTTTTTGTGTGTCTGGAGCAATTAGCTTTGAAACCACGACCACCTCCAGATCAACAAGCACTACAACAAGTATGTGGAGCACTAACTTGACACAGCAGACGGACAACCAGCACCCCTGAGCCAACAACCAGACCGCCATCTCCAAATTGACACCAGGCACAGATGAATACACCTCCTCTGCTAGGAAAGGCATCCACCCGTAGGCCCACACAGTCCCGTTGGCCTCCTCACATCTACCACAGAGCCACATCTGCCATTGCACACTAACCACTACACAACATCAACATCACCTTCAACACATGCACGTACACAGACAACTTGAAGCGTGCCAAAAGTCATGCCCCTACGCCTTGTGACCCCACGGGTGAGTCAGGCCTACAGGGTGGTAAGTACAACTCCACATTCTTTTGGGTGGACTGTAAGGAATGAAAATAATGACCTGGGTAGCACTGCGGTCCAAGTGAGAATTGTTTGCTGATTGAGGTGGGAGACAAAAAGCGTTTGCGCATATTGTTGGCACATCCGAGACACAACGCAGCACCACATTGACAAGCATATGTTGGAAGTCTGTGTCACACACTGCACAGGAACAATACTTAGCACAGTGCTGCCATAGCTGGCACACATGCGCAGAATGTGCTTGCAGGCAGACGATTGTTTGTGTACCGCATGGGTGACTGTACATTAACTATCCATGGAATTGTCCATGTTAGCTGTGTGCTGGCCAGATGCTAGTGACAAAATACTGTAATCATGAATTGTGTTGCGTTATCTACGCTGTGATGTGAACATAGTTGCTGTGTGAATAACTTCGGTTTAGGGACAAATGGTCTAAGCAAAGTGGACATCTCCAGATTGTCATACACCTACAACCCCTGTGTAACTGCTTTGTGCAATTTGCAGCTACACAATTGTGCAAAGTGCATGTAGAACATCAGGGTGCATGGAGTAATGTTGCCTTGTGGATGACTCACACTACGATAATGGTCATGCCAGATAGCATTACAGTCTTGTCTGTCCAAAATCTGCTGTTACAGGTCTGGTGTGAATGGCAGTCAAAGTTAAACAATCATGTAGTCAACAAGAGACTCCACACTACAGTTAAGTAGCATTTGCTGTCATGGTGATGTTTGGTATGAGGAATACGACACATATGATTTGAAGTCTAATACCAACACATATTTCTTTCCTTGTCTCACAGATGGACGACCGCCAATCACACAGGGGGACATTGACAGCTTCGAGGACCCACACGCCACTGGTGAGTTGGAACCTAATTGACTAGCATGTTGTGTTGGCATGGATTTTTGGGTCACATGATCACCGTTGCAGTATGAAGTATGGGTGTATTTCACGTCTACCTTGCCTACATTGTGATGATGTATTGTGGAAGTCGGCGGTGTGCACTAATCGGTAAGTGACTCTGTACAAATGCATTGGTCTCACAGTTGTGACTTGGCCCATCCCCAGTCAGTGACCCACATTGAAAGTGAGGTGCATATCACCATATCGCAAAGTCAACGTAGGTGTCATCACAGTTGTGTTGTCAATAGGAGCCTAGCATCATTATCTTAGCAGCGTTAATACATTCCACATGTATTAACGCTTACTTGTCAATGAGGTACGCTGTCACGCTGTGTTGAGTGTGAACTGGGCGTACTTTGGGTGTTGTGTTTGGCATTCCATGGCAACACCCATTGTATCAGAGGCTGCCCCTGATGTCAATTGCGTCATTCATAGTTGGCAGCGCACAACTTCCCAGCAGTTATATCCCGCTTGTATACTGGCCATATGAGCATGAATGCTTTTTGATCAACATGTTTGGTTTGTAAATGTGAGCTGCTTTGTGCAGCACACATGGGAATTGGGAATTGACATGGTGTGTAGAAGTACAGCAAGATGGCCCTTCCAATACACACATTAACATACCTCCTTTTCCACCTATGTATCTTTCCTGTGTGCTGCACTATGCGACGCACATGATAGTCACAACATAGTCCTCTATGATGGCATATGTGCATGAAGGGGCACCTTCATGTACAGACACAAAACTCACCTGCACACACATAAGCTTGCACTCTGGTGCATAGGTGCCTGCATGCGTGCTAAGGTGTGAGACGTAACGCCATTGCTGGGTGAAACGCTAGTATGCACAATATCCTTTGAAATAGGGTTCAGACTTGCATCAGCAAAGTTGTGGAGGTATCCGGTAATCAGAGGAGGTGAACGCCTGTCTCTCCTACTCACTTGTCAATATGCCCCTAGGTCCATGGCTTCGCTCACCACAGTACTTGCCTGTGTATTGCAGCAAACACAGATGGGACAGGAGACATGTAAGTGGCTTTGCAGATGACTATCCAATGACATTGAATGCATGTACATCCTTGCGCGAGATGACTGTGCAAGTGTGCATGATGATGCACAAGTAGGCAGTGAATTTCAGCACATAAGTGCGCAGACACAGTTAACAATTCTGATATTGTAGGTATGCTGCATGCCCTAATCAGAATTGTGGCAGGGTGTGACTGTGAGCCAAGCATATCTTTGGCACGGTCCACAAACACACAGCAGATTTGCCCAAATCATTCTCATTGGCATGTATGGCCACTGCAGTGGTGTTGACGAGATGCCTCCTTGTGTCCATTCCCTGATTGATTCAGGATCAGGTGTGGAAACTCCTCAGTCACAATTGTTGTCAGTTCTGTGCACGCATATACCATGCATGCTTTAGCTCTGCCTTAAGTGCTTTGGCATCTATCTTACTATGCATGGTTTTCCAACGCTATCTGTGAAGAAGCAATACCACTAACGACATCATGATTACTCCAGGGTGCTATCACAAATGGAAATGCATAGTGACTGTTTGTGTAGTTACGGCCAGCATAACTTGATACACTACTGAGTGATCCTAGCTTAGACCAGCAATGCATTATTGAGTGTGAATTACGAGAAATTGATATTTCACCCTTTCTGCGGCTAGACTTCACATGTATCAAGCCACTATCTCCACCACAATGTCAGTTATTGTGACGTGCTGGCGACAGGCTCAGCACACTATCAAGGCTGCGTAAAGCTACTCAGTGTGGCTGATAGCCATGTTACGTGTCTTAATGTTTCCTTCATGATAGGTCAGCTTTGGTGCTAAACTTAGCGTGACGGGAGCATGCAGTGGGTGCTGTTGTGTGCGTTCCGCTGCAAAACACCCATTGAAATGGACGCTGCCACCTATTGTCAAGTCTGGCCATAATAGATGGCTGAGGAAAAGATACACCCAGAAAAAATCTGGTCTCAAGGTGGCGATGCTTCCTTTTTCAATGATTTTTGGAAAAAGCTATGTTTGGATCATGTACACAAAGGTGTCCATACCCGTACATGAACAAATTGTAGATCAACAAGCCATTATGAAAACTCCACGTGTGCTGCACAACGCTGCACACATGATAGATACATAATGGCATTTTAGGATTGTTCATGTTCCGGGAGTTAGTAATTCCTACACATGTACAAACATTTCTGCTCGCAGACACACTTGCACTCTGGTGCATGATTGCCTGTGTTTGCGTAGTCGTGATGAACTGCACACATGTGCTGTGGGACACGCATGCCTGCACATGGGCATTGTACCTATCATGTAGCCCTGTGTCACTGGTGAGGATGAGGGTGGTGCTAAAGACAGGGGGGTATGCTGTACATGTCACACTCTGCCCGTGTATGTAATTGCAAAATCTTTTGCCACTGTCAGCCAAATTAATTTGTGACAGTGCATGTACCATGCTGTGCACTGTCATGTCAGTCTCCCCGGCATGTAGTCACTGATCCATGCTTCAACATGTCATTGTCCAGGTCACTTGCTGACTTCACATAGTTATGCTATATTGTATGCTCCCATGTCCAGATGTGTATGGAAGAAATTGACATTGGCCAAGGGACTCTAATTTGCCTTTGTGTATGGTTTATAGACAACTTGACGCCTGGCCATAAACATGCCTTCCAGGTGCGGAGGAGCTTTAACGCCATGTGAAGAAGTTTGCAAAGGGATACCACAACATGTCCAAGAGGTACCATGAGGAATCTAGGAAGGGCACATGGAAGGAGGTGCCTGAGCATGCCCAGGATGTCACACAACCCCCCCGGCCCCACAGGCGTCAGTGGTGTGTCACAGCCAGGACAGGTGGCAAATCCCCCTAAGACCCCCTCCCAAAGGCACTGTCCCACCTGCAACTGGGGATCAAGTGGTCTCGTTCACATTGCGGGACAGGAGGCTGTTTCAGGACATTGTGGTCTCGCTGGCAGAGCTCAGGCTGATGTCAACAGACGAGGGACGGACCTACAAAAACACTTGGGACTGCCATGATGTGTGGACCTGTTGGACACCATCCCACTCTTCTCACTTCCACCGTTTAAATGGTATTATTATGTGGTGTTAGGTTAGTTCTTCATAGTTAGGTAGTGTAGTTTTAGTGTAGATTTTAGTCAGTGTTAGCTTGTTAGGTAGATATAACATTTTAATTAGTCATCTGTATTTGGGTAAAAGTTTCCTTTGGTTGGGGGGTTCATGTGTTTTTTCTTCAAGAAAAAAAATTACAATTTAAAAGATCCCCAAAAATATTTCTTTGTGTAGGTTACAGGTTTAATCAGTTTATATAAAGCTTAGGTGTCTTTGTCCTGTCTCGTGGTGACTCTTAAGGGTGGGAGGGGGTTGATGTCTATGGTGTGTTGTGCATGTTTAGGCTTAGTTAGGGTAGATAGTTTAGGTAAGTAAGATTGTTTAATAGTTATTTTAGATTTTTTTAGTAGTTATGGTGATAAGTGTTAGTTTAGGTCACTTGCATATTAATACTGTTCTAATAAAGTTTTTGATATTTGAGATATCAGCTTGTACTTATGTCAGGGATGAGGTTGTGGAGTGTGGGTCATTCCATTGTATGCAACTTTTGCCATCCCTGGACTATCCATTTTAATCATGAAGTCTGCTCATGACACGTAAGTTAGCAGGATGGTTTGCACCAGGATCCCTTAGATGTGAGCACACTGAACTTTGGATTGATGCCCTAGTCTAGGGACAGTCGACTGTGACGTTCTACATCTTCTGTGTGACTTACATGACCTAGTAAGATGGCATGGCAAGTGAATACAGTTTGCTACTGTTATCCATCATAGAGATGGATGTATGTGCCAGGTTCAACGGATTCCGTCACACACCTGCATGTCAGATGCTCCTGCCGCAGAGTCCATCTACAGTGCACAGGCCTAGCCTCACTTGCTGCTTAGTGCAAGTGTGTCCGCTTCCTTTGCAAGATATGTTCCAGTACATGTACGCTCAGTTTCCAGACCATGCATGATTTGTTAGAAATCGGTGTGCATTGTTTACTGGACATAAACTGCAGTGTTCCCGATTAGTAAGTGATGACTTCACATTTTACGTTACTCTCAAATTTATTTTGGGAGTTGTGCATTTTGCTTTACAGAGTTGATATGTCCTAGATGCCTACCGTGACTCACAGGACCAGTCAAGTTTTTAATTCTGTCACAGCTAATGTTGGGGGGAGGGGGGGGTGGCACACTGCTCTGCT
The DNA here is from genome assembly GCF_964261635.1 of Lissotriton helveticus. Taxonomy (NCBI): domain Eukaryota; kingdom Metazoa; phylum Chordata; class Amphibia; order Caudata; family Salamandridae; genus Lissotriton; species Lissotriton helveticus. The sequence continues at coordinate 1,053,434,566 of NC_136067.1, forward strand.
GGACACAAGAGGGATCTGTTGCATTGCTCCCTGTAGGGACAGTTTCATGGACACTTGCTCCAGCTGTTACTTCTGCCATTGGCTCACGTCTTGGTCTTTGTTTTGCTGAAGAGAAACAAACAGGACTGCTGGGCCATATGATTCAAAGTCCTGTGCACACATATATAGTGTTGTCAGGTTCCGGTGTCTAAACCAAGTGTATTCAGCAATTTTCATAGGAAGAATAATGGAGGTCAACATCCAGGGTTTCATGTGGTCAAAATTTCTTTATATTTCAATTTGATCTGTACAAGAGAAACAAATCAGCCGACACGTGTTTCTTCACACCGTGCAACAGATGTGACTCTTCAGGGCTGTAGGTTTGATGAACAATCGAAATAATCGCAGGAACCGGTGTGAATTACACTCGGTCGCGGTCTGGTTGAGGGTAAAGATGACAATGGGAAATGAATCAGGAACCCCACGTGTCGTAAGTGAAGAGATAAAGAAGCAAAAGGACGGTTGCCTCCAAATGCAAGGGAGACCTGAGCTCCCGTGGTGCTATGTAGCGACCGCGCCACGTAATCCAGGTAATGGACTGCTGGGCCACTCACAAGTTAAATCTCACTGTCCCTGAAGTCCCTCGATGTGCAGATTGGTCTTCCTCTGCGTTGGTTTCTGGACTTGGCACAACAAGCCTCGGCTGCTGCAAGGGGTCCAGTACCACAGGTATTGGTCCTGTGCAGCTCCCAGTGGTCCTGGTGTCCTCTCACTCGGTTGAAAGACAGTTCTTCAGGATCACAGGGTCCTCTTCCTGGGGGGCTAATATGTCGGGCTGGCACTAGCAGCTCTCCAGGTTTCTTGGAGACTGCACAGCGGCAGGAAAAGTCTGCTTCTTCCATGATTATTGGGAACAGCAGTCATCCTGGCAGGGTCGGTGCCATGTCAGTTGTTGCTTCTCGGTTCTCATTTATTTATGGGTTTGTACCGCGCTAGAATCGACTCCAGAAGGAGTATCTCTGCGCCTAAAGCAAATGACAGACCAAGAGTAGAAGAACTAGAGATCTAGGGGAGGTGCTAAGATTGGAACAAAAATGTTTTTAACAGTTTCCCGAATACCAGATGGTCCGTGCAATGCCTGAGGGAATCGGGAAGTTTGTTCCAGAGGCATGGACCAAGATAGGAAAGTTCCTTTCCACCCTGTCTCGCCCTTCTGACAGTGGGGATTTGAAGAAGGGACTGATTACTGTAACGGAGGGTACGTACTGGGTTGTAGGGGACAAACTTTTCAGCCAGATACGTAGGGCCCAGGCCATGTATGCCCTTGTGGACAACACAGCAGGTCTTAAATTTGATCCGTTGACGGATCGGCAACCAATGGAGTTTTTCCAGCAACCGGCGTGAAGGGGATCTAGGAGGAGCATTTAGGACTAACGTTGCGGCAGTATTTTGTACCACCTGGAGCCTACTAAATAGGCTGTCATTTGCTGAAATCAACAGTCCGTTACAATAATCCAGGCGACTGAGCACCAGGGCCTGAACAAGGGTTTTCCTAGTTGTGTCCGGTAGTAGGGGAAACACTCTTCGGAGTAGTCCTAATACATGAAAACAGGACCCAGCTGTTTGTAAAGTAAAGTTTATTTTGTTAATTAATTAAAACCATTACAAACAGCAAAGAGCAAATTCAGTTTACAGCCTGGTTTAAAAAAAGCAATATAAACACAGACCCAGATTATCCAGCACTCATATACATACTTAGGTAGGCTGTAGTAGGATGATCAATAAACAATTTAGCAGCAAATTTGAAATAAAGTGCAACAAGTTGTTACTGAATGAATTAGCAGCAAAAGTTAAATAAAGTGCAAATGTGCGCTCTAGTTCCATAGCAAATACTTTAGATGCTAATCAAAGAATTCTGATAAAACCATTTTAATCTAGAATAATAATTAATATACTATATCCCCACTAATTTGATGTACTTTAAGGCAACAAATTAGATGATCATGTACTTACAGCAAATATTATAGGAAATACTAGGAAATGACATAATACATTTATAACAATTAAATTTTAAAATTTCTATAAAATTTACTCATGATCCCTAAAAACATTTACTATTATAGAGTCATTGACATTTTAGATAGCATTCATTACATGGATTTCATCGATTACAGAGTCTTCCTTACATAATTTTGTTTCCACTGTAAGGATATATTTAACAAACTGATGAACTAATCTAGGTGTAATACCACTTAGACATACAATGATTGCAGTTCTGCACGTTCTTACTCCCATTTCCTTAAAAAGCGGTTTTAAAAACATCTTTCGTTCAACAAGCAATCTTGGGCACAAAGTTACAATATGTTTGGTTTACATGTTCTTTTAGAGAAAGACCTTGGTCCATCCGCACACCCAGGTTTTTCACCACCTGCTTAGGGCTCGGGATGGGGCCTAGATCTATGGGCCACCAGTCCGGAGTCCACAGTAGTGTGGCTTCCCCAAAGAGCATTACCTCCGTCTTTCCCACATTGCACTGTAGGAAATTCGAGGCCATCCATTGTGAAACAGCCTTCATGCATTCTGAGAAGGACTGTTTAACCACCGGGCTAAGTGACTTAAATGGGAAGAGGAGCTGAGTGTCATCAGCGTATGACACTGGGATAAAACTGTATGATCTCATAAGACTGGCCAGGGGGGCCACATAGATGTTAAAAAGTGTAGGGCTCAAACAGGAGTCCTGTGGCACCCCCTTAGTAAGCTCTACAGATGCAGATCGAAATGAGCCCATGCTAACACATTGTGTACGGCCCGATAGAAAGCTCCTCAGTCAGGACAGCGCCAAACCCTCGAGCCCCACCTCTTCCAAACGTCTGAGCAGAATCTCATGGGACATCGTATCGAACGCTGCTGACAGGTCCAATAGCACCAAAATCATCGAGTTCCCCTTATCCTGGGACATTCTGATGTTTTCTGTCACCGAGAGGAGCACTGATTCCGTGCTATAATTTGGCCTGAAACCAGACTGGGAGTAATCCAGGCCTCCTGTTCGCTCGATAAAGCTCGACTGATGGATGTTGACGTGCTTTTCCATTAGTTTGCTCAGGTACGGGAGGAGAGATATGGGTCGAAGGTTGGACAATTCCGTCATGACAGGACTCTTCTTTGTCCACTCCTTCTCTTGATCCATCAAAATCTGAAATCTTGGTATCAGGGGGTTCCCTAAATACTCAATTTGGGGGTGTTAAGGGAACTGAGGGGTAGTAGCCAATGGACTTGTCCCCTGGTCACTACACCCTTTCTTTGAGGAGTAGGCATCACCCTCTCCCAGAATTCCTAATTCCACCACACACAAGATGGTGGAATCCTAAAAGTGGTGTTCACTTCAGGCTTGGTCACCCTAGAGGTGTGTCCAACCTGACAGTGCAACACCCCTCCTCCACAACTAATTTCCCATCTGTCCTGGCACCAGATGGCACAAGGCGAGGGGTGGGGGGGAGAGGGAGGTTGGTATCCTCTCCTGTGAGGGAAGGCAGATTTGCATAGCAAAACAGTGGGCACTTTGAAACCCACTACCTTGGAATGCTAATTTTACCAGCCTTCCTGGAGTAGGAGGTCATAACAAATCTCTCCAGAGCAGGCCCTGTTCCTGACCTCCTGAGAACAAAGCCTCTAAGCCCTCGGGGTCAGACATGTGTCTGTGGCGGCAGGCTGGACTGAAACATCAGCTAGCACTCTGGAGGGCTGGTAGGTTTCAGGGGGTGCCTCTAATGTACCCTCTGGGTGCATGTAATATTAAATCCATAAATGGAATCAGTGTGGGTTTATTAATATGAGGTGTTTCAGTGAAGCCATTATGTAGCTGGGAAAATAGTTTTTACCAGTGCCCAGTACATACCTTAGGATGGCTTTACTGCTCATGTGCAATATCTAGTACTAGAACTAGGCATCACAAGGGCCTATCTGCTCATGCAGAGAGGTCCTCACATAAAATATAATGCACATTGCTTCAGGGCTCAAGGCCTGCTGTAGTGGTGACTTACATATATTAGATGCAGTGGGTTTGGCATGACACACAAGAGGGTGTCATGTTGTGTTTTCACTTGTGGTTTGCATCATGTCACGCAGCCTGCACTGGCAGTCTGTGTGAAATTTGTATGTGGGTTCCTTAGGGTGGCATAAGCTGTGCTGTAGCCCTTATGGACCGTCTTTAGTACCCCTGCCATAGGTATTTGGAGTACCATTTAATAAGGACTTACAGGGGTGCTAAAGTCCTTAGCCAATTGTAGCACAATTAGACGTTAACTTGTTTTAGGGAAGGAGCACTGGCACTGAGGTCTGGTTAGCAGGCCTCAGTGCACTGTCAGAGTCGAAAAATCAGCATCTAGTAGGTAATAAGGGGGCAAAAAGTGGGGGTTAACTGCAACAAACACCCAGTTTACTACATCCAATCACTCGGGGGAATGTGCAAGGTGCAGCAGGGAAGGGAGGAAGGGTAAGGCATATCCTCTAAAAACTTTTTGTAGGATCCATCTGTCCGATGTTATTGCCTGCTGACCCAGGTAGAATTGGTGGATTCTTCCTCCCTATGGGTGGTTGTGATGAGCACAGTAAGGCCATTTATTGAGGTTTGGCAAGCAGGGCTGCGGGGAGGGCTAGACTGAGAGGCTTGATAATCTTGGCTGCAGGGTATGGTGGGCACCATGCCCTCTACCACAAACACCTTGGTTCCTTGTTGAGGCTGGACAGGCTAGTGGTATGGGACAGCTCTAACCAATATGCAAAAGGAGCGCCAAAACTGCTGCAGTTGGCATGGTGGGATGGACAGGTCGAAAGAGTGTGCAGTAGTTCTGCTCTGTTTAAAAGGAATTTACGCGGAATTAGACTTGTCCCCAAACAGGCGAGTCCTGTGGAAAGCGATGTCCATCCGAGAGAGCTGGATATCAACTGAGAACCCAGTTGATTGCAGCCATGGATGGTGGCGAAGGCCAACACTGGTGCTGATGGCCTGCCCAATAAACTGGAGATGTCCAAGCCATAATGGATCACGAACTTGGCCACATCACGACTACCTTGAATCGCATGATCAAAACCAGGTCAGAGATCTTCTGGCACACCAGGGAAGACTTGTGCCACTGGGACCCAAAGGGCATGGTAATAACATCCAAACAAGCAGCTGTCATTAACTTATCGAAGTGCCACCTTCTCCCTGCTTCCAAAACCACCACCCAAGCCGTTAAATATGCTCTTCATGTTGATGCTGCTAAAGGACCCTCCATCAATGCCACTATTCTCTTCCTTTTAGTCTCCACTGCGCCTCCTTCTTACGTGTATTGATCCCATCTGCTTCCACTGCAACTTACGGGATCACCTCCAATATGAACGAGATAACACATTCTAAATTATCATTATCAACACCTTGAATATGCCTGGTCCTAAAAACGATATTGTGATGCAAACATCCAAGTAGATGCAACTCAATAGCGGTAGCACCTTCCCCTCCCGCACAGACTTTTATTAACAATATGTACTACTGCCATATTGTTAACATTAAATAATGCTCATTTTTCCAGAAATGCTTCCATCACGATGACAATGTCATCACTAACAAAATAAATCCAAAAACACAATGCAAGACCATTCCCTCTTTCATTCTCCCAGACAGTGCTCCACACACCATCATGACAGAGCTGCAACCGAGTAATTCTGAATGGGCCATTGTACCACTTCCTCCAGCACTTTGAAATTTCTCAAGAACACCTTCCATACCTTGAAATTGCCTTGCACCCTCACTGACAGGCTCACCCTGTGGGTAATGCCCTGACAATGCAAAAGCAAGACTCCTGCAAAATGACCTTCCTGTCCAAACTACTCGACATGTAAAATTTAGATAGCGCATCAACACCTAAATGTCCCTCGCCTTTGCTTTCCTCAGTTGCAACAGCTCATCCATCAACACCAACATAATCATCTTCTTGTATTTCGGCTACCTGGCCTCCATTCTTTTTGAGTCAATCTCAATCCCAAGAAATGTCAATGACATGCATGGGCCCATCTATTTTCTGGTGCCAAAGGCACCCATAAACCTTATATATTCTTTAAAATGTATCAACAACTACCCAAAAGTACATTGGTCCTCTGACCTCACAAATAAAAAATCATCCAAGTAATGCATCATAGATGCACTCCTGATGTAAAGAACCATTGTAAAAATGAGCAAAACTTCTCAAATAAAGTGCAAAAAATCGAACAGCCATCAGCAAATGCTTATATACAAACAAGTGATGTTCAGACTGGATTCCTAACCACTCAAAAGCTACCAGATGCACTAATAAGTCTAAACGCAGACTTTATGTCAGTATAAGAGCCACGTCGTATTTTTTACAAATATACGAGGGCCGAAAAAAATCTGTTTAATAAATGAATGAATAACATTTAAATGAAAAAATAAGGTTTACTTGGATTTTTTTTGTAAGCAGCATTATGTGGTTCAGAACAGAAGAGAACTGTGACAATCACAAAGAAACAATGCCATGCGTAAACCTAGAAATGATATATAATTAGTAAAAATGTCAAACATTATCAAATACTGACAAAATAATCCATTTCGTAACTGTAGATAAGAAAAGCAGCCTATTTAATTAATTTTAAATATAAAAATCTACGTATTTATATGAAATGAGAATCTGTCCAATTTTGTGGCACACTATTAGAAAAATAAACACACTTCAAGAAAGAACTTCAGTAAAACAAAGCAAAGAAATTCAAAATAAACTTGAGACATTAATAAAGGTCGAACAAAACTAAATTCAGTCTGCACCTCTCTACACAAATCTGGCAACTGGAGTTTTCAATCGTAAACAACAAAACATGAAGCACAAAATTAATGGAAATGATGAAACAGATTTTTGAACTTCCAGATATCACTGAACTGAGGTTTCAAGCTTGAGGAGCCAATTATTAGAATGGACTTCAAATGCTCATCAGATACATTTGCTCGATATTTTGACTGGCGATACTTCATTTTTTTTTTAAATGTTTGTTAGAGTTTAAGGAGACACACTTTCATTCTTTGTTTACAGGCCTATGCATGTGAGCCAGATTAAAAGCAAAGGCAAAACATCTGTGTAAAAGGAATCCTAGGAAGGTCACGTCATACAGAGCTCAGTCTGCATCGTTCTGCAGTGTGGACTATCTGCTCTAGGAACTTGCGTTTTTCAAAGTTCTGGCATACACAACATTGCTGGTCCAAAATTTACAAAAGAGAAGATTCTAGATTCTGCTCCCATAGAAATTGTATATATATTTGCATTTGATCATTGAGATCCAAGGCTTTGGAAAACAACATAGAAATTACACTATAGCCTATCAATGCTAAAGTTGCTGCTGGCCGGATAAAATCTTGTAGCGGGCCATATTTGGCCCGCAGGCCATAGTTTGGAGATCCCTAATAGCCACATCCACTGAAGAATTTCTAACTGAATTTAATGCCTCATATATGAAGGAATTCATACGCTAACCTTCGGGCCAATGACAAATGCTGAATCAATCTAAATTCATCCTTTTCCTTCTTCACAATCACTCTTACGAGTGAAATTATTAGCCTCTTCAGTGGCCACCACTCAAAAGGCCCCTCCATCCTGCCTTCCCCATTACCCTTCAGTAAATTATGTTGCACCACACTTGGATTCTCTTTTACTGAGCACAAATATGCAGCCTATTATCTTCCCATTAGGGGCCCTGTGTACCCCTAATGAAAACCCACTTCAAAACCCTTAAACAATATTAGTGCATCCTCCCTCCTGTTGTAAGACTGTGACCAAAATCGCAGCCGCTCAATTTTAACTGGTGTATGCACTTTTTCCCCAAAAGTCCACAGATTCCCCCTTCCTCTTTCCTTGAGATTGCTGATGCCAACATTCATTCTTACCCCCATGTCCCCCTCCTGACTGGGTGCCCTAACATGCGAGTGGGTGCTTACTGACAAACTTTGAGCATTCGTATCATAATTTCCAATATTCCCTAATGCTGAATCCCTTATTATAAACCCAACCAGCTCCTGACTATCATGTCCGATCCCTGCCGGAACAGCTTAACCCAACTTGTTGGGCCTCACTTGAGAGGGCCAACCCTTCTACCGCTTTCCCATTAACCATTTTCTCCTCTCTACTTTCTGTGGCCGTGCCATTGTATGATACATACTTTCCTTTTGGCAAATTCCCTTCCTTATCTGGGCCACTGTTCTTGCTATCTACACCAATCAATCGTGCCATTACTTGCACCACACCTGAACTTTTATCCTCCGTTTTACCAGGCCTTCAGATCAGGTCCTGCACCAAAGCTTGATGTAATCCTGAAGGCCTTCTCTCCTCCAAAACCATGCCAGCCCTCTGTTCTTTAATAGACCCTGGTGCTTGCCCGCCCTTCAAGTCTTCAGACCACCAACGCCTCTGTTCCCGCCTATTCTCCAGTGTCCCTTGAACCCACTCCACTATCTCTTCTTCCACTTCCTCATCATAATCCTGAGCTGTCTCTTTAATCTCCTAATATTCCAAACCTTTTACACCCACACCACTGGGACCTGGCACTTGCCACCATCCACACCATAATCATGTGTTCTAATATATGTTTGATGCCATCTTCATCACGGAGGCCACTGCACACCTTCTTTGCTTTTCGCCTTTTGTATGGGGTCGCGACAAGGTAGGTAGCACCAGACCATAATCTAGTTCTCTTTCCGGAGTAGTGGAGTCACACAGAATTCTCTTGGCTGCGCCGCAGTGCTCCACCATTCAACTGGTCCCCATCTTTCTCCTGCCCAAAAAACCCCATCTGGTCACTGGCCTTGCCCACCACTACATGGTCATCTTCTACTTCTAACTCTCATTCTACACGCACCCACGTCCCATTTCTCCTGATTCCCTTCCCCCCAACACCTGACTTTCCCACTTTTTCATCACCTTGAACCTATAACCTCTTACTTCCATCACCTCCCGATTCGCTCGCCCTTTAGCTTCTACGGTCTTGTTTCCCTCTCTCACCTCCCTGGTTACCAGTGATGCAGTGAGATTTTAAATTTATAATACACAACACGTTTATACGTGAAGAACAAAAAAAGGTAGAAATTTTACTTTATACAGATAATAGGGATATGGGAAACAAAGACTAGTGAAATAGAAGCATCATAAAAGTGTGCTTTTAAAAAATGAGATGAAGAAAACATGTAGAATAATATGAATATATATATATAAACGAAGTGATATTAATAAAACATACTCTTATTAATGGAAATTTGAGCTAAAATTGAGTGTATTAGTAATATGATGCCTATTGCGAATAGGCATCATTTTGAAAATAATCAATGTTAAAATGTGTTATAAATGAAATATAAACGTTATATTTTACAGTCATTAGAGATACTATAGAATATGAAAACATTCAAACGAGATTCAATTTTTTTGTTTTGAAAAACGTGCATTTATGAGATTAATGTGAAAAATTTGTGTAAGTGGGATATTTTAAAATTAGACATTTCATGTGATACTCGTGAAAGTTTATACATTTTTGTGGTAATTAATTTAAGTTTGTTTCAATTAAGGTATAGTGAAGCTTATTGCATCTAAATATGATCTAAATCTAAATAATTTTTTAGATAGATGTTGCAAAAGGGATAAATAACCATGTAAAATTCAATATGGAAGCCGCAAAGTACTACAAAGTCTCCGTAGAGCTTCTCTAGTCACAAGGTGAAAAGTCAGGATCACAGTCCCATGTCAGTACCCTTACAATCTAACTCGCCATTGCATGAAAGCAGAACCTTCTGTACAGGCAACAGAACTTATGGAACACCACCCTCTCAGTGTAGTTTCTGAATTTCATCTGCTGGGTCAGTCCCTTTTAAATAACTCCCACCTACTACAATGACGACCCCTAACTGCCAGATGTCCTGCTATCTACATCTCCTAAAACCACGTAGCAGACCTTTAAGACAAAGTGGTCTGCACCACCCAACCTCCAAAATACGATGATTATGTAGTTAAAACATCACTTCGTATCTCAAAGCCAGTACAGGCATAATTTAGCATTAACATAGCTGGGTAGCTTGTTTTAATATACAAACGGTTTATGTTCTCATTATCTGCTAGCAATCATAATTACTTTCATAGTGATTAGGTATCAGTCTGGGGCAAATCAAAACAATTTATTGTCTAGATTTATAACGAAAGGATCCAAACAATTGTTGGTTTGAATCGTTCTGGAATTGAAAACCTTTAATCAAAACAAGATGCATTTACTGCATTTGAAATCCAGCACCTATTGAGGATTCTTGTTTGTCATCTATTTAACCACAGCCCACACATATTTTGCTGTTATACAGATTTTTCAAAGCTATTGTTCCCTTTGTTGGAATTTTGCAACTTTTCTCCATTTTTCAAAAATCGTTCTACCTTTTTGCCTTTTCTCAGATAATTCTTTGAGATTGTAGTGCTTAGGCAAAAAATTGTTTTTATAGTTCAATATTTTTTGTTATTGATTTCACATGAAGCATAACACAGAAAACTTACAACTGCCCTCTAGGAAGTATATTCACTATTCTCTTTTTCTACACCACCTAATCACACTAATTCCACCATATCCTATTAAGACATCAAATCTATGAATATCAGGATCTATGATTTGCGACGTACTGCGATTGCTCGGGCAGGTGATTTCTTTAAAGTATTTAGGGAAATAGACCAGCAACGGGCAGCCTTCATGCACTGCTAAATGACTTCTCTGTCCGATGAATGTTCAAATTCATCCTGGCCTGATCGTTAGAGAGACCGAAGAAGAGCATCTCCAGCATAAACATTTAAAATACAACGGGCCATATTATCAAGAAAGGGCGATACATTATCGCCGCTTTTAACGGCAGGAAAGTGCTGCTAAAGCGGCGATAATGGGCTTTATATTATGCCCTTGTGAATTCCCATAGAAGCCCAGGTTAACACCAGAACCTGTAATAATGTATCGCCCTTTCTTGATAATATGGCCCAACATTCCTATATTGTATTTTCCTTCCATCGTATTTATGGGAAAATGAAACCATATTTATTTTAATTCTAGTTACAGTGTGGGTGAAGCTTGTGTGTGTGTTTGAGAGTGCTGGTGTTGTTATGACCTACAGAAACATTGCAACACATGCAAATAATGTTTCAACACTTATAAGGCCCCAAAGGCGAGACCTATTGGCTATGCCAATGCTTGTTGATTTTTGGAGAGACTTTATTTTATTTTTATTTATTATACTTATAAAGCGCACTACCACCTCGAGAGGCATCCTGGCGCTGGAGAACCTAAGGGAAAGGTGTGATTAGTTACATCCTAGCCGAAGCGGAGCGTAGATTAAGGGCCGGCACATGCCATGAAAATTTCCTTTGAAAGCAAGCCGGGCCTAACCCATGTAGGGCTTTAACCCCTTCGCTGCTCATGACGTGCTGAGCTCGTCATGCAGTACACTGGTCGTGTGCTCATGACGAGCTGAGCTCGTCATGAACAATGGTAAATCTTGAGTAACAGGAGGGGAAAATCCATAGCAGCCAAGGTGTTAAAGGTCAGACAAAGTGACTTAAACATCACCAGTTGTCTCAGAGGGAGCCAGTGCAACTGAGCCAGGGCCCCCGAGGAGGAAGATCTGGTTGGCCAATCTAAGGCGAGTTTTGCAGCTGCCGACTGGAGTCTCTGGAGTCTGTCCAGGAGATATCATATACGCAGCAATCATTTTCAATGCTCGCATCAAGAACAGGCTGTAAGATTCGAGCCAGACTGTTGACTTGTCTCTGGTTCCTGTCCAGTTCATTTGTTGGCTCGCCCACCTATAATATTTAGAGACTCAAGAGTGGTGAGTAAATGAAAGATCTCTTTGGCGATCCAGGAAAGACTCATTAATCAATGCTGGACAGATGCTTATATTCAATTTAAGTGAAGTGGCCCGTGTCCCTCTTTGTAGTGTACATAATCTGTGCTGGGAGGAGTGTGATTACTGGGAGAACCACATTTTGAAAAGCCGCTCAGATAAGAGGGGGGGGTCTGCCTGCATAACCTTCATCTAATATCCCAGTGCTGGGTGGGGAAGCTTGGGAGCTGTACCTTGCTCAGTACTACACCCTTAAACCTAACAAGCTGTGTGTGGCACAAGCAGAGGCGTAGTGTTCTCACAAGGAATTTCTGAGAGTCAGGCAAGAAGGCAGAAGCCTGGCACGTGACAAGCCCAGGGACACATTGCTGGCGCAAACAAAGCGTGAGCGGCATCCCATAATTATGTATCCGGGAGTGAAATACAGTGCACTTATTTATGAGTTTCTTGAAATCGGTTCTTATGTTTTGGATAAAATAAACTTGTAAACAGCTTGTACCTTACAAAATCTTTTCCAACTCAGTTAAAACTCAGTCAAAGCCAGAAAAAAAATGTGCTTTGATGGCAAGCCGTGTTCCACCTGAATCTACACTGTATGTTCTCATTCTTAAACAGTTTGTAGCGAAGAAGTGCCTTCTATGGTGTTCTCAAAAACTCACAAATACACACCTAGGAATGGATAATCAAGCTACATGAAGGAGGCCAACGGGAAACATAAAGGACAGTGGAAAAGGGGGCGGTGGGTGAAACGAAGAGTGGGTTACAAAGAAGGGAAAGCTGGAGGAGGATGAGGGTTTTGGAAACAACGGTAGGTGCGGGTGGGTTAAAACAAGGACAGAAAGCAGTGGCGAGGAAGAGGCACTTGCAGGCACATGCACTCTCTGAGTGCACATGATAAATTAGTAGTATCAGTGCTTTGGCACTTTGGGAGCTGCACCTTGCTCAGTGTTACGCCCTCGCATCCCACAGGCTCTGTGTGACACCGCCCATGTGCAGTATTCTTACAAGGAAGGAACCTCTGAGAGTCAGCTGGTTTGTATGCAAATAGGAAGGCAGAAGAGTGGCAATCCACAAGTATTCATAATATTCATCAAGCTCCCTTAAGATTTCATAATCATGACTTGTACACAAGGAACTTTCTGTACCGAGTTCAGTTCAATGCGCAAGTACTTCCAACACCTAGTTTCAATCTGATTGCCAAGTCTGCTGATAATGTCCACCAAGAGGACGTCAATGACAGCCAGCTCACACGCAGCATTTTCAAGTGCAACGAGGGCACCGCTGAGCAAGTAGCTGGTGTTTCCTAACATAAGTAATAGATCAGTTAATTGATAGTGACTCGTTATACATAATCATAGAGGTAATTGTGTCAAAATCCTGAAAAATGTTGTCACAAGTGCATCTTGGTTCAGTTAAATTCAACGGGTAAAAAAACCCATCTACAGAACATCCTCTATGGGTGTATTGACAAGAATAAAGCTATGTTCGTCATTAAGACTGGAAAATGAAAGAAAGTGCGCGTGAACATTCATGGCACAGGTGAATCAATGTACTAGATAACTTCGGTTAATATGTAAGTGGTTGAATCCTGGAGCCGCTAACTGAGTGCGGTGTGTTACCAGCTGTGAGGTGATTCAAATTAATAAAATGAGATACGAAGATTCCAGTTGGTGTGCCTGTAGAAACGGGGGGAGATATTATTGGGTCATTCTTGGCCTATAAACAATGTGTGTGCCTCAAGAGCCGTGAGGCAAAAGAAATTAAAATCGTGAAGTTGCAGGTGAAGCTTTCCTGGGTGCTGTGTCTGTTTACTCTGGAAACGGGGGTCGGAAACTGTGAAAAAGTAGTGCGGGGAGTTAAATAAGCTCTCATGGTGCTGAAACCCAGATCAATGTCATCACAAAACAAAAGCATGATGTTGATTCAAGGAGCTTGAGAGCCTATATGTGCACTCACTAAGATGTTTACTATGTGGGACTAATGTCGCGTGTCTAGCAGCAACAAAGCAGCCTTCTCCCAAAGGGGCTTTTAAAAAAATAAATGTTATAACGCGTGGGATAAGACAGAGTGGCGTGCCGGGGGGGGGGGGTGGCAGGGAGGGCATTGCATGAGCCGCTGTAATTAAAGATAATGAGTTGGGCGAGCTGCGCACAACAAGACGCGCAGCTGGCATGATTTAATGTTAGAGCAAACAAGCATTGGCCGCGCGGCCGAGAAAGGGACACGGCCTCGAAAGTGAAAGTGATCGCGCGCTGCGAGCGATGCGCTTAATGAGCATGTAGAGGAAACCCATATGGCGCCTCTGCGCGTAACCGCAAGCTCTAGGCCACAGTGGTAGCATTTTCTGATGCCCTTACTAACAGTCTCGCCAGAGCAGCGCATGCGCTGGCTCAAGCGAGACCTAAAAACCCTGCTTAGGGCGTGGCCAAGATCAAGGAGTAAGTGGATGCACAATAATGTTCCTTCGCTCCGGCCTCAGCAAAAGCCCTGCGAATCCTGTGTACCCGGGCCCCCCGGTGGCAGTGCATGCAGTTCCAGAGACATCTAGGAGGTGCCCGGTCTGCAGAGGCAACGCCAGATTGCAGATCACGCCACAAATGTGGGCGCCTGTCCGCAGAGGCCCATGGAAGTGAGCGGCCTCAGCGCCGACAGGCCGTAAGTCAGGAGAGCACCCAGCTCTGGGCAGACAGGGAGCGGGTGACGCAAGCCCCTCCTCAGCACCTTTGGAAGGCAAGGTCACGCAGCAGGGAGCAGGCAAGCCAGACGTCTGCACTCCAGAAGTGGAGAGAGGGCCCTAGTGACGGGAGTGGCTGGTAGATGGGCCCGCGGCAGAAGAAAACACCCTCATAGCAACATCAACATTACCTCCAGGGCAGACTTATGGCGCCTACGGAGGGTGCTGAACCCAAAAGGGCTCCCAGAACAGGCAGCAACGACGGTGCCCACTGGGCCACAGAGCAGTGAATTTTGGCAATAGAGAGGGCCGGACTACTGCCCCCCCCCTGTGGGAGAAAGGCTTGCGGAGAGCTCTGGACATGAGGGGACACCACATGAGACATAACGGCCCGCTAGGCAACCAGCATCCAACAGAGGAGAAACCAGCAAGGCCCAGGCTTGAAGAGAGGAAGGCGCGAACTACGCCAGAGCAGGTGACAGCCGTGGAGGAGCTTTGAGAGCACAACCAGAGTTCAGGCGCTCCCACCCAGAGGCTGGTGGGGCTCAGCTCCATGGTCGGATGAACTAGCACATGGAGGGGAACCACAGAAGTCTAGGCAACCCGCATCATCTGTGTGTCTTTTGCTTTCTCGCCCTAAGTGCGCCGGGTATGCCCAGACATAGGTCCCAGGCTCAGTGTCACTGGATTCAAGCTAACCTGGCTGATGAGGGGTGATGCCCTGAAACCGGTCCTAGGATGCTTATTTCCGATCCAGGGAGGACCTGGCTTTGCAGTCAGGCAGGACCGGCTAGACAACAACGCACACAATTGCAAGGAACTCTTCAACATCGTAAAGGAGCTCTCCAACCCCAACGCCGGAAACAACGACATCACCCCGTCGCAAGACCTCTGCAACTCCCTCGCCTCATTCTTCCACAACAAGATCGCGGACATACACAACAGTTTCAGCACCCAACCGACGCATGCCACGACCACAGCAACACCACCCACCACCACCCTCCGCGCCTGGACCCCGATCAGCACCGAAGACACCATCCGCACTATGAACTCCATCCACTCCGGATCTCCAACCGACCCCTGCCCTCATCACGTCTTCAACAAGGCCGACACTGTCATCGCACCCCACCTGCGGGACATCATCAACACCTCCTTCGACACCGCCACCTTCCCGGAGAGCTGGAAGCACGCGGAACTCAGCGCTCTACTCAAGAAACCCACAGCAGACCCCACCGAACTCAAGAACTACCGTCCCATCTCGCTCCTCCCGTTCCCGGCCAAAGTCATCGAAAAGACCGTCAACAAACAGCTGGCCGCCTTCCTCGAGACGAATGGATCCCTCGACCCATCACAGTCTGGCTTCCGAGCCAACCACAGCACCGAGACCGCCCTCATCGCTGCCACCGATGACATCCGAACCCTGATGGACAACGGAGAAACAGCGGCCCTCATCCTCCTAGACCTCTCCGCGGCGTTCGACACTGTCTGCCACCGCACCCTAGTACAGCGCCTCGGCAACATCGGAATCCAGGAGAAGGCACTGGAATGGATCACCTCCTTCCTAGAAGGAAGAACACAGAGAGTCCGCCTACCACCGTACAAGTCAGAGGCCACCGAAGTCATCTGCGGCGTCCCCCAAGGATCCTCGCTGAGCCCCACCCTCTTCAACGTCTACATGAGCCCCCTCGCGGCCATCGCACGCAAACACAACCTCAACATAATCTCCTACGCCGACGACACCCAGCTGATCCTCTCCCTGACCAACGACCCCGCCGCCGCCAGAACCAACCTGCACGAAGGGATGAGAAATGTAGCCGAGTGGATGACGACCAGCCGCCTGAAACTGAACTCAGACAAGACGGAGGTCCTCATCCTGGGCTCCTCGCCCTCCGCCTGGGACGACTCCTGGTGGCCCCCCGCCCTGGGCACCGCACCCAAACCAACGGACCACGCACGCAACCTGGGCTTCATCCTGGACTCCTCCCTCTCCATGACCAGACAAGTCAACGCCGTCTCCTCATCATGCTTCAACATCCTACGCATGCTACGGAAGATCTTCTGGTGGATCCCCACCGAGACTAGGAAGACCGTCACCCAGGCCCTCGTCACCAGCCGACTGGACTACGGCAACGCCCTCTACGCCGGAACCACCGCCAAGCTCCAGAAGAGACTCCAGCGGATACAGAACGCCTCAGCCAGACTCATCCTCGATCTCCCACGAAACAGCCACATCTCCGGACATCTGAGAGACCTGCACTGGCTCCCCGTCAAGAAAAGAATCACCTTCCGTCTCCTCACCCACGCACACAAAGCCCTACACGACCAAGGCCCGAGCTACCTCAACAACCGAATCAACTTCTACGCTCCCAAGCGCCACCTCAGATCAACCAGCCACGCCCTCGCCGATGTCCCGCGCATCCGAAGAGCGACAACAGGAGGAAGGTCCTTCTCCTACCTAGCCGCCAAGACCTGGAACTCCCTCCCGGCCGACCTGCGCCTGACCCAAGACCACCTCGCCTTCAGGAAGAAGCTCAAGACCTGGCTGTTCGAGCAGTAACGGCACCCCCCCTCCTAGCGCCTTGAGACCCTACGGGTGAGTAGTGCGCTATATAAATGTCCTGATTGATTGATTGTTCTCATGAGGCACAGGATCAAGACTGATTTGCATATGGCTGGGTCTATACTGGGATGGTATGGTGAGCAAAAGAACAATGGATTTAGCCCAGATCTATTGACTGGGGGGGGGGGGGTGAATGTTTGATTTGCTCTGCTTTCCGTCCATCATCTGTGCGTCTTTTGCATCAGGCGGGCCAGCACTCGGCGAGTGACGAGTGTCGAGGAACTGTGAGGGGGGCTGGCTGGAGGGTACAGATTCACAACCGGGGTGGTACCTCCAGAGAACGTAAGCCTGCATCCCCTCACCCGCTCTCTTCTCGGCAATGGCAGCTTGCCTCCCCTCCTCTGGGACTCGATGAAGGGACACCCACCTGTATAGCTGTGATTATATAGCCCGCTGCATTCCAGACCCACCTGCACGGTCCCGCCTAAAGACTGACTCCTCCATACTGCTGAACGCCCACGAGCAAGCACTGGGACCTATCCACATGTGATCGTGCCACACAGCCTCTAGCTATCCCCCCACAGGAGCAGATATGTCAGCGCCCCAGGTCAAGAAAGACCGCTCCCTGAAGGATATGCTTATCAAACATCCTGCCCCCCTGCCCCCCCCCCACCTCAGTGGAACCCCCTGTACCCACCAGTGGCCCCCCACATACATGGGGACCATTTTATCGTGGTTGAAGGGAGGACTTAATGTTTATCAAGAGAGACCTGGCACAAGATCTACAGGGGGTACGGAAGGAGATTTTGAACTTAGGGGACAGGGTAGAAACCATAGAAAGCCACAAGATTTCCAGGGACGAAGAAATTGAACCACTCGGACAGGAACTAATCAGCATTACGGATCATTAAATAGATCAGCCCCATGCCGAGGATCTTAAAAATAGATCAATGTGCAATAATATCAGTATCAGGAACGCCCCAATGGCCTCAGAGGCAGGACATTTGGAGAGCTACGTTGCAGAGCTGTTTGTACAGATCCTGGGGGATACACAGGCCTCCGACATTAGATGAGACAGAGTTCATCGGGTGGGCCAAGCCAAAGCGGCAAATCTGCCTCCCTTGGACATCTTGGGGTGTGTTCATAGCTGCCCGCCAAAGGAGGGCATCCTTCGAAAGGCGAGAGACGCCAACCCTGTACAATTTCAGGGTCATCCACTTTAACTCTCCCAAGGTCTCTCAGTGATCAAGCTGCAGAAGCAGAGGGAGTTCCATCCGGTGACTGCCTACTTCAGAAAACACAACACCTCATACACATGGGGTCACCTTTTCCGTCTAATCTTCAATTGGGAAGGAAAGTCTCATCACTGCGCACATTTAAAGCAGCATGCAACCTCCTCCAGATTGATCCACCTGAGGGCCCTCCTGTGAACAAGGTGAGATAAAAAACCTGGGCCCAGCGGACGACCTTGTGGTAGAAGAAGATCTCAGGGCAGAGGCTCTGCTAGGCCGGACTCTGCCATGATGGCCCAAGAGAATAAGGCAGTGCTAGAGAGCCTGGGAGGAAATCAGGCACAGGGCCACACAGATGAGGGGGGGGGCTGGGGGGGGGGGGAGTCGAGGTTTAATCGTAATCAGCACAAGGGTACACAACAGACACCATTCGAGGCCGAGAGGGGAAGGGACCCCTCATAAACACTAATGGCCAACATGGACCCCACCTTTTGTCTTGCTCCGGGAGTGGCGAGGACAGAGTCTGACATCCTACCCCTTCCAGAGACTTTTTTGTGTTTTATGTTCTAATGTTAATGTTCAATAGATACCAAACAGCTTTCATACGGAGGATGACAGGCTCCTGTCCAGAGCATGACAGTACAATCATAACATGACATCTATGGACCATCTGAAGGTGATCTCCCTAAACTTGAGGGGAACTTAATAACTCAGTCAAGAGGAGGGCAGTCATTTCATATTTAGAACACACTGAGGCCGATATTTGTCTTCTTCAGGAGATCGAACTTCTGGCAAGGGACTTTCACAGGCTTAAATCTAAGGCATTCCCACACCAAGTCCTCTCTTCCATAGGTCGTAAGGCAGCCGGGGTCACAATCATATTCTCCCATGGATTTCAGGGATCGATTGGTCCTAAACTCAATGATCTTAAAGGTCACCTCTTGGCATATCAAATAAAACTGGGTGCCCAGACACTCACTTTGGGCTCCCTGTACACACCCAACGAGGGACATGTACACTTCTTCCGTGCTGCATTAGAAGAGACCCTCTCATCCTGAGACAGTTTAGTCTTAATAGGAGGCGACTTTAACGTAGTCCTCAGCAATACCTTATATTGCTTGGGCAGCAGAAATGGTGGGGCAGGGCCCTGTCAGGTGAGGGACTGGACTGGCTGAGGGAGGTGGGGCTGGTTGATCTGTGGTGGGCCTCAAATCCCCAAACTCAGAACTAGACATTTTTTCAAATGCTCATAAGTCCAACGCCTGTCTGTACTATTTTCTAGGGACTCAAGACCTACAGCAACCTATTTGGTCAGTAGAGATCGAACCCAGATCTCTGCCTGACCACTCAGCACTCATTCTGGAGTTGTATAACCCCATACAGGGGGAAGTGCGGCGACAGTCGTGACTCCGGGAGACCCTGCTGCAAAGACCGAAGGTGGTCATGCAGATCCAAAAAAGCCATTTGCGATTACATTGAACTCAACCACACTCCAGACATCCCTACATCTACTCTATGGGACGCCCTAAAGGGGTCATTTGGGGGGAAGATCATAGCAATTTCAGTGGCTAAAAATAGCCAACGCACGACTAAAAAAGTATAACTTCAGGCGCGGGTCTGCGAATTAAAACACGTACATCACCACATGGAAGCCCCCAGGATATGGCGCCAGTTAGCGGTCACACAGAGACAACAGTGAGCCTAGACTTGGATAGGGCCGAATAATCGCTTCTCTATCTAAAACACTCCTTTTATGTGAACGGGAATAAATGCGGAAGGCTCCTTGCGACCAAACTTCGAGCCTATCAGCAGGCCTCTAGAGTGGAGTCCCTTCTCTTTGGAGACAGGGAACTGATCAAAGGCAACACCCAGATAGCGGCACATTTCAGGGATTTCTATGCAACCTTGTACACTGAGCAGTCCTCTCCACCAGAAGCCTTTTCCAACTATCTATGCACAGCAACGACAACCCGCAAAACCGAAGCTTAAGGGGCCTCCCTAGATGACCCCATTCGAATAGAAGAGGTAATTTCTGCTATCTCTAGACAGAAAACCCTA
This sequence comes from Lissotriton helveticus, assembly GCF_964261635.1. Classification (NCBI taxonomy): domain Eukaryota; kingdom Metazoa; phylum Chordata; class Amphibia; order Caudata; family Salamandridae; genus Lissotriton; species Lissotriton helveticus. The sequence continues at coordinate 1,053,454,962 of NC_136067.1, forward strand.
AAATCACCGGGCCCGGACAGCTTTTCTTCGGGGTTTATAAAACCTTCTGCTCCGACTAAGCCCCAATTCTCACACTGCTTTTCAATGATATTGTGCATTCGACTAGTCTCCCACCCTCGATGCAAGAAGCAGCAATAGTCATCATCCCCAAACCTGGGAAAGACAGACGCTTCTGCTCCAATTATCGCTCTATCTCACTCCTGAACTCGGACGCAAAACTGATCATGGGAACCCTGGCTACCCGTCCGAATCTCTTCCTGCAGGGACTGATAAGTCAAGACCAGGCCGGGTTTGTCCCTCAGTGACAATGCGCGGAAAACACCAAAAGGCTGCTACACATTCTTGACAAAGCTCATCGCAGGAAGGGTTTAGCTTGTTACTCTCGGTTGACCCTGAGAGTGTTCGACTGGGTTCACTGGCCCTTCCTTGAAGCGAAACTGGAGCACTTTGGGCTAGGGAAACTATTCCGATCATGGGTCCTGAGCAACAATAGGCCTTCAGCGGCTATAGATCTTCAGTGGCTACGGTGCGTGTGATTAGACACAGCACTGAAAATGTCCCCATACATCAGGGTACTGGGCAGGGCTGCCCTCTAACAGCCCTCTTCTTCACTCTTTACATTGAACCCTTGGCACGACGAGTGAGAGACAACCCCTGCATCAAGGGAATCCCTCTTGGTGGGGAAGGCCACTTGGATTAGCCTGTATACAGATGATATAATGGTCATGCTGGATGACCCCCACAAGAGTTTAACCCATTTCCTAAGACATATGGAAGAATTTGGGGAGGCGTCTGGGTTCCGTTTGAATATTCATAACTCCCAAGCCCTCAACATTTCAGTACCACTGGCAACAGTTGAGAAACTAAAACAATTCTACATGATTGGCTGAGCGACCGGGTCTATTCCATATTTGGGGGTTCAGTTGTGTACATCCTTGGAGCACACGAACGCTCTCAATTATTGAGGACTGGTAAAGCATGAATGCACAGAGCTAGAACAATGGGAGCACTACCCACTCTCTGCTGGGCCACATTGCAGCCTTGAAGATGACTACCTTGACTAGAGTACTTTTTTTATTCCTAGCCTTGCCTTTACCCCAGCACCCCATACCCTCTTCCCCCCCGGGGGCAGTCATAATTTCGACTATGCAATCTGTGTCTCACCGCTTTGTTTGGGTGGGTAGGAGACCTAGAATGGGCAAGGAGTGAAGCTGGCTCCTGCCGTTGGAGGGTGGGCTCGGAATACCTTGCCTCCTCTGATATTTTCAGGCAGCTCAACTCCGATACTTAGTTGAATGCTCTAGAACAGAGTCAGAGTAACCCTGGCTCTTTATGGACAGGGCCATAGCTGGGACCTCACTTGAGAAAGTCCCATACCTACAGCGCCGACACTGAGCACCCACCCTTCATATTTCCCAAGTCATGCGCTTCCTTCTTAAAGTGTGGGTCGGTTACACGCGCAGGGGGCAGTTAACTACCCTTCCATCACCCTGACCCCAGTCATTGAACACCCTGCTTATGGGCCGGGGACAGGGCCGTCCTATCAAGTGTGGAGCGACCAGCCTCACCCTCGCCACCGTCCCACGTATTCGCAGAGCCACCGCCGGAGGAAGATCCTTCGCCTACCTGGCGGCCAAGACATGGACCTCCCTCCCCATCCACCTACGACTGACCCAGGACCATCTCTCCTTCAGGAAACAACTCATGACCTGGCTATTCGAGCAGTAGCGGACCCCCCCCCCTCCCAGCGCCTTGAGACCCTAGCGGGTGAGTAGCGCGCTCTACAAATTGCCTGATTGATTGATTGAGGGAGGCGGCCTGCAGGACGGTGGGACATTTCTTCGATCTGCAAGGAAAGGAAATGAAATGAAAAGACCATTTATAGAGCGCGATAGCTACCCTGAGGCGTCCTAGCGCTGCAGATCTGGAGGGCCCTATACTCTTTGACCTCCTTAAGAGGAACTACTCCATCCGAACATTTTAGATATCTCCAGATTAGGCACTAGTTAGTGCACCAGCAGAATGTACATTGACCCCATTGGAGAAGTGGCTCTTAAGCAAACTCTCAGAGCTGTATGTTCTTTTGTTTGCGACCCACACAGACTGAGGAAAAAACCCACCACAACGCAGCTGGGAAACAGAAATGGGACGTCCGCTCTCTTAGGAGTGGAACGATATATACCACACATCCTATAATACAGAAGGCACAGTAACAGCCATGAAAATCACATCATATTGGTACCTTAGCCCAGAACGGCTCCATCAGTGAAACACAGCTTGCAGCGATGAATGTTGGCGGCAATGCGGAGAGAAGAACACTCTTACTCACATCATCTGTGATTGTCCTAAAATAACCTCATTCTGGGATTACGTTGTAAACGACTGATATTTATCTTTCAACACAGCTCCTTAGATTCCCGTCGTACACATTATTGGGCCTTCCTAACCCATTAACTTTTCCCCTAGCATCCTGCAGAGGACGTCAAATAAGGATTGCGCTGGGAGAGCTCACCAGACCCTTCTCTCGCTCTGGGGTCAACCACTACACCGACACACCTGGGTTGATTGCATAGTTTGTGGGGCATCCTGGTGATGGAGAGACTTAACCTTATGCTCTCTCGCCAGGATGACACATTTATAACCACATGGCAACCCTTTTTAGAACTACTTTCCCAAGAATTTCGAGAGTTGATGTGTGCTCGCTACATATGATTATTAAGACTCGTAGATTCACTTCATGACGAAGAAAAGATGGCACCCAATGAATGACCCACACGCAGAACTCAATACGTTAATCATTGCATAGGTATTGGTACCAAGGAGGGATGTTTTGGGGGGGGGGGGGGGGGGGGGGTGTGGTTGTTCTATCTTGTTATCTCTTAAACATTTAAAGTAAGACACACATGTACCGTTTTCTCCAACACTACAATGTACAATGCAACCTGTACTGAAGTTGTGATAATAAAACAGATTTAAACCATAAAAAAGTCCTGCTTGAAACTTAATTGTGCTTAAAATTTAAATTGTCAAGTCTTCCTATTTAGGTCTCGTCTGAACCAGCGCATGCGCTGCTCTGCGAGACAGTAAGTGGGTTTTTGAAAGTGCTATCCACAGGCTTTTGCTGGCCTCAAGCGTGCGGGTACACGCGCATGAATTTGCACAGCTGCCATCTGGTCTTCTGTAATGGCTCTTTAAGCCTTACAACGCGTGAATAATGCTCCTCTCGACGCACTACCCCCTCCCTCCTGGTCAGCTTCATTTGTGTCTTCTATTGCTGTAATCAGGCTCCTCTGCTTGCACCACCCCCTCCCTTCTCCCCTCCCTCCTGGTCAGCTTCATTTGTGTCTTCTATTGCTGTAATCAGGCTCCTATGCTTGCACTACCCCCTCCCTTCTCGCCCTCCCTCCTCGTCAGCTTCATTTTTTGTTTGTCTTATATCGCTGTCAATCATGCTCTTCTGCTCGCACTACCTTCTCCCTTCTCCCCCTCGCTCTTCGTCTGTTTCATTTGCCTTTTATCCCTGTTATTATTAGTTTAAGCATTTACTTTAGGCCCGAACACTTGGATTCTTTTTTTCTACAATTTATTTATTTGTCCCTCACGGTGACATACGAGCTGTATGTCACCGTCCCCCAAAACATTAAATTAGGCACTCACATTATTACTAATAGAAATCGCATTTTCGGTAGTCTGTCCCGGTTATTATTAGTAGTATAAATCGGCATTTCTGGCACGCAGTCCCAGTTATTTTTGGCTTAAGCATTTACTTAAGGCCCCGAAGAATTTGCTTCTGTTTTTCAACAATTTATTTTTCCCTCATAGTGATGCTGTAATCATGCTCCTCTGCTTGCACTACCACCTAAACAATAAAATTGCATGAAGCGCAGCAGACATTTGTCTTTTTTTCATGGGGAACCAGGTTCGGATCTAGGCAGGGATGCTTAACATCTGGTGTTTCTGGGCAAGTTACTTAATCTCCCCGTGCCTAACAAAATGAATGTGTCCATCTGTATTGCAACTGGTGCACATGTAAAGTGCTCTGGTTTATTCCTTGACTTTGAAAATGTGTTTATTCGATAAATGGAATACTGCGTGACAACGTAAACCAAGGGGATATGTACATTTACTAAGGTATTCTCTTCTAAGCACTATGCGTGCCAAAGATCACACAAAGTGCCAGCAGGGACGCATCACATGAACAGATTCAAACTGGGATGGAAAAGAACATGTTCAGAACCTTTCTGATCTCTGCAGTTGTCAGCCTGCACACAAGCATTTTGTTAAGTGAATGTGCGTTCCGGCAGACACCGGTTTCAATTAAGCCCCGTGCAGGGGCCTACATGGACAGCCTGTGACAAGCAAAGCCTCAGCTGAGAAGTGTTTCTCAGGGTGATATTGCTAAGACATTTTACAGTGCCTAAACAATAAAATCGTATAAAGCGCAGCAGACATTTGTATTTTTTCATGGGGAACCGGGTTCTAATCGAGGCAAGGATGCTTAACATCCTGTGTTTCTGGGCAAGGTACTTAATCTCCCCGTGCCTAACAAAATGAATGTGTCTATCTGTAATGCAACTGGTGCACATGTACAGTGCTCCTGTTTATTCGTTGACTTTGAAAAGGTGTTTATTCGAAAAATGGAATACAACGTGACAACGTAAAGCAAGGGCATATGTTCATTTACTAAGGTATTCTCTTCTAAGCACTATGTGTGTCAAAGTTCACACGAAGTGCCAGCAGAGACGCATCACATGAACAGATTCAAACTGGGAAGGAAAAGACTGTGTTGAGAAACTTTCTGATGTCTGGGGTTTTCAGTCAGTTGCTGTAGATGGCTAGATTAGGATCTTTATAACAAGGCTGCTTTTCACTTTGTTAGCTCCTCCTGGTTTCCTTTCGTAACTTTAGGACACACGCTAAGTTTTCACACAACAGCAGACCTTTTGGCTCCTCCCCCCCACGCCCCTGGATAAATGCTAATCCACTAGGATTTATTCACACTGCTACAAAAGGCAGTGTAAAAACAAAGTTTTTGATCTGACCTATGTATCTTTAAACTTATATTACAGCTTTACGGTACATTTATAGCTTTTATTTAATTTAGGCAGATACATTGCTTTGGATTAACTCTACACACGAGACTGCAAGTTTATGCACGCAAATGGGTTTTTAATTATGTGCTTTTTATCTATATTATAGCGCCTTTTATTCACTAATTTTCTGTTTTGCACGCAAAAGTTCTTTCAAAAGCAGTGTGAGAACACCTATTGCATGCATATTCTCTATCTCAGTGCAAGCATAATAGCAAACAACTATCAATTAATTTAATTTTTACAAATAACAGGCAGTTGGGGCATACATGCTCATTGCTACCAAATGGGTGTTTGAACACAAACTAGAAAAAGAAAATGCAATGTATTTACTAGCATTGTTAGGATAATTGTTTGTGTCCCATCATTTCCTTTTGTTTCAGTTACAAAAATACTCGATATACATTTTACAAATATTTTGTTTACAAAACTTTCATATTAGTCTACAGAAAAATATATAACAAACCATGGTGTAGCACCCAGGAAAATATGCTACATGGCTAAATACTTAAACGGTCACAAAAGCGAGACCTATTGGCTATGCCAATGCTGGTTTTCAATTGACACTCTTCTTCCTTTCCATCCTCTGCATACCTACACTCTTTCAGCACAGCCTACCTCACAAGTGTACATGCCTTAATGATAAATCCCTATTATTGTTCCTCTGCAAATTGAAATGCCTCATTTCAATGATCAAAACTTCTCGAAAAGTCATACCCTCGCAACATACCCCCAACCAATGAAGGTATTCACATCCTCATCTTCGACTAAAGACCACATCTAACTCCTATTAATTTAACCTACCACATAGAAACTGCAGTAAATGAATGCCATGGTATCTTTAAGAGCGCAGGACTAACAATAAAAACCAACACCACTAAAAATCTTACATATGCTACATTGGGACGTTTGCTACCAGTGTGTAAGCAATCGCTTCCATGCCCCCACATAGGAGTGGTAAGCGCAATATAAATGTTGAAATACAGTACAATACAAGTAGAACAGGATATTTCCCATGCCTAAAATAGATCACATTTTACCAATAATGTAACTGTGGACTGCTTGTTTTGCATGTAACATGTTAATCAATGAAAATAGCTGTTTTACCTCATAGACACATAACCTGTGACATTCATCTCAACAATATAATTGAGGAGATGCTGGGATCTGCACATAGAACACAGATTCAACGGATAAAAATCCCTCCCAAAAAAGGAGCACATGTTGGGGCATTTCCATAGCACCTAGTGATGTCAATTGTGTGCAGGTGTTTTAGTGTCCGGTTTCATTTAAGTAATATCTTTCCAGCTGTCTCCCTGCCCCGATGTTTATGTATGTTTTTTCCTGATAGTGTTTATAATTGTGTTTTCCATTGTGAATCAGAAATAGACTGACCCAAACCTTCTTTCCACCTGCACTGGTAGGGCCAATTTTACAAAAGACAACCATTTTTTTAAAACATATTTTTATTGGCATTTATAGTTTACCATGACAATTAGGGATACGAGTACATTCAATTGAGTTACATACTTCATCTTCTGCAGCATAGTAAAATGCTATCTATATATGGAACTGGTCGATAGACATTTTGGTCAACGGTGGAATTTGGGGCTATGTAAATGCCTAACAGAACAAGGGTATAATAACTGGGAGAAGATTCATGGAATTACTGGGTACAGGTATCAGGTGTGGCGTCTGGGTGTTATGAGTCTCACAAATCAATGCAGCTGTGTACTGCTGAAGTTGTGGGGATGATTACGATCGGACTTAAAAAAGATGTTATACTTATTCCTGCTGCTCAGCATAGAATGTATGATGTAAGAGCCTGTTAGAATGTTCTGTGTGGATGTCTGGCAGTTGGATGAGGGCTGAGTGGCAGGAGGCTGCTCCTGGTGGGGTTTCTCCTTCTTATACTTGACTTACCATCTTACATGAATAAAGGAGCTTCAAGAAACTACATGGACTACGTAACATTGATTTACAACATTTTGGCGACGTTTGGAGAACTTAGAGCGTGCAAGAAACTACCTACAAGCACACTAGAGTACCTACAAGGAGTAAAGAATCTCATCCTTATGAGTAATAATTCAAAGAACCTACAGCGTGCAAGACAACTCTATATAAGCCAACTAGAGAACTTACAAGGAGGAAAGAAAATTTAAGGAAACAGAACTGAATCAAGGTAAAAGACTTTTGCATTTTAAAACATATGTTTAAGCTAACTGGCACTACAAAACCCCACCAGTGACCCCGAAATTGGTCGCCCTACACCTTAAGTGCCAGATTAAGCATACATGTCCAAGTTGAAGTCATCTTTACTGGCGTTATGAGCAGAGAAGTGTGCCATGTTCTGCTGCCTGCTCGTATTTAAACTGGTGCTGTGATGAGGAGTGGAGCTGCAAGCTGTTACTGAGAACAACCCTCTGGTATTACGTGCGACTAGCCCCAGAGCCCCATGGTGTCCCCGTGTGATGTGACATTAACCAGATTGATGATGACAGCTGTGCTCTGTCTCTAACAAAAATAAAAAATAAAAAGAGAAAACTATGGATGTATGGAACAAGGTTTAGTTGCCTGCTTTCACGGAGTTGGATGTGTCATTGTGAACGGACAGTTTATTACCCTGGTGAACCTTTTATGTGACCTCTGAGGAAATCGGATTCAAGGAGAACTACACGCAGGAAAAGTAATTTATTTTTTTACTTAGGGCTAGATGTCCGTAAATCAGATTTACCGCTTCATAAATACCAAATTGTACCGATTCGGTATTCATGAATCGGTAAATCTGATGTAGGTATTCATTCGGTAAAAAATACCGAATCGGTATGATTCGGTATTTACCGATTCTGTAATTACAGAATCGGTATTTGCCATTGATTCCTATGGGCCTTGAAGCCCATAGGATTCAATAGCAAATACCGATTCGGTATTTACCGAATCGGTAAAAATACCGAATTGCAAAGGGGGACAGGGTGTCACTTTGACACCCTATTGCACCCCTGTAACTGGCTTGTGCGCCATGTGGCACACATACATGCCCTTAGGGCATGTCTGTGTGCCACATGACACAGGTGTACATGCACAGATGTGCATGTACACAAGAATTCGTTATTTACCATGCAATTGTATTACATGGTAAATAACGAAGTCTAAAGGCCTTGTAGCACTGTTAGAAGTGCTACCTACATAGGAAAATACAGATTCGGTAATTTTACCGATCGGTAAATTTACCGAATCGGTAAAATTTACAGATTCTGTAATTTTACAGATTCGGTAATTTTACCGATTTGGTAAAATTACAGATTCGGTAAAATTACCGAATCTGTATGTTTTCAGTGCCCCTACATACCAATGTCAAAATACCGGTCGGAAACGGCTGAAAATCGGTATTTTCGGCCGATTCCGACTGGTATTTTGACACCTACATCTGGCCCTTAGTCGTTTACAATTTAAGAGGAGCAGCGCACAGTTGATATTATCAGACTCTCTGTGTGAAAGTCAAGATATGCAGAGAGCCTGTTCCCATTTTTAATTTTTACTGCGCAAGAGTTGACAGTTTAACTGTCATAAATTCCCTTTAATTTTACCTGCTGTCTCCCACGTGAAGGGCTTTCTGACGTCGGTGATCAGCTGCTGCAATTCTCTCATTTTTCTTCGAGCACAGGCGTGCCGAGAGTCACCCGGTGCTGCGTCAGATGCGTGCCTCCATTTTATGTTTCTCATGAAATGTATTGAAGATATGTCAGGGGCTTTGTTTAGCAAATCACCATGGAGACAAACATGCCGAGTCACTACCAGTCTTGTGGTGATAATCAGAACGTCGTGGCAGATAGTAATGTACTTTTGGCAGCTGTCTGGCAGTGAATCTTTTAATACCCTACAAGTCGATATGGAGATGATGATGCTATCAATGGAGGGTGTTTTTCTCAGCAGGCATGTCGATGGATTCAATGGACTTCTATGGATTGATACAGATACCGGCAGCTTAAGGACAGAGTTTTCTACTTCTTTGGAGACCTCGGGTGAGAGACCGCTCACCGGAGCACGAGACTGTTGATAACATTATATTGCTGGTCATTGTATTGTCGTTTTGTGTGTGGGTTTAAGGTTTTAGTTTTGAGTATAAGGTCTGGATTGGTGTATTTTACACTGAGTACTCCTCTTTGGGGAGGTCATATTGGAGGTGTATTCTGTCCTGAGGTGATTTGTTAATTCATGGTGTGGTTAGGGTTCCAATTCAGTTTATTTTAGGGTAGTATGTGCCCTGGGGTGGTGTGTTTGTGAGGTAGTGAGTATATGCCCTACTTTGGTGAGTTTCTGGGGTGGTCAGTGCCCAGTGCTGTTTACTTTAGGGTGGTGAGTGCCCTATGGTGGTGAGTTTGTGGGGTGGTGATGTTTTTGCAAGGAACATGTGTATCCTACTACATGGAAGGTGACCCATATTTGTGATTTAAGAAGTTTTGGGATCTAAATGTCCCAGTGTTGATCATAGGAACGTGTGTATCCTATTACATGGAGTTTGCTCCATATTCGAGATTTTAGTGGTTTTGGGACCTAAATGTCCCAGTGTTGATCATAGGAACTTATGTAACCTATTACATGGAGTTTGAGGGAGCTTAGTGCTCCATTTCTGGATGTTTACCAGACTTTCTATTTGACCTAAGTGATGCGAAGGATGGCACATATGTAAGTTTTGTATTGTCACGCCGTGAGTTGGGACCCTTTTGCCTCCTACTGACCTGGCCAGTCGGTTTGTTTGGTTTCTAGGGTTGAGTATGTGATGCGTTGGCGTGATGGTGTGTTGGTTATTTTGTTTTGGGAGTAATATTTTGTTTAAGGAAGAGAGAAGGTGGTGTGAATGTTATTTGCTGGTTTGCGTGATTTGTTTGAATGAATGTTAAATTGCTGATCTTATCTGATTTTACATTTATTTTGAAATTGCGTGATCTGACTTGTGATCTGACTTATTCTTCGCAATTTCTATTCCTACATATTGTTCTTCAAATTAAAGAAGGGAGATATGTTATACTTATTCCTGCTGCTCAGCATAGAATGTATGATGTAAGAGCCTGTGAGAATGTTCTGTGTGGATGTCTGGCAGTTGGATGAGGGCTGAGGCAGGAGGCTGCTCCTGGTGGGGTTTCTCCTTCTTATACTTGACTTACCATCTTACATGAATAAAGGAGCTTCAAGAAACTACATGGACTATGTAACATTTATTTACAACAAAAGACAACCATACAAAGCAAATATATCAGGTGCATAGTGTCCCCAGTGCAGCACAACCACAAAAGAAAAATGTAGGTAACCTTCTTGCCAATTAAAATTAGATGTGTGCTACACGTAACAATCACATATGGTTAGAGAAATTAGTCCATCTGCCTTAAAGCGGCGCCATATTATTTGTTTGTGTTGCACGCATCCTGTGGTATAGCTGAGACACTATTGAGAGAGGTGGTGACCTTAACCTGTATTCATCTTTTTTCCGGTAATCTCCACCCCGAATGGGAAACTCGTTTAATTTCCTTACATGGGTGCGTTATAGTTGGCATTTTCTTTCCATTTCGTTGGAATGGAAAGCAGTTACACACATGTATTAATTTCTTCTATTTATGCCCAGCCATGTTTTCATTAATCACTAACATGGTTTTATTGTTTATGGTTTCAGATGTTCACCATAGCATGTTAGGTCCTGATGAGACCTGGTCATCCCTTCTTTATGGTGGAAACCTCATCAAGGTGTAACAAACAATATGGTACCGCTTTAAGGCTGATGGAGTATTTTCACTAACCTTATGTGGTTGTTTGTTACTTGTAACACACATGTAATTGTGTTGATTTCTAAAATTATTTGGTCAGGTGGCTTCTTCCCTAATGTGCCAATTCAGGATTCAATCTGGCACTTGTGTTTTGAAACCTTTCATTTTCCTGGAGGCAAATGTCCGTCCCTCTGGAGTTGTTAGTTTCTTTATTGCTCCCTTCTCACACTTTAATGCATCTAGCTATATGGCATTTTCAGAAAGTCTTTCTGTCTAAGCAAGGATAAAATCAGAAGACCCTCAAATTGGTGTGTGAACGTGCGTGTGTGTGTGTGTGTATATATATATATATATATATATATATATATATATATATATATCTCTACACACACCCACACACAGAGAGGAAGCTTGTTATCCCACACCAATTTCCATACCTTAGGTGTAGTCCGCTGACTGTTTCATGTTAGCAGGTCTATCCTTTAGAACTATCTACCTCTTAAAAGTGTCTTCTCAGTACTGTTTCTTCCAAGAAGCACCAGTGCTTCTTAGTTCTGACCTTGGACTATTCTTGAAAGTAGTAAAGGTGTGACACGAGGAGGTATGCAATATTTTGGAGACGCCCAGACCTCCCTTTTTGGGTAGGCAAGCTATCCTCCCCCCACCCTACCACGATAAAGCAAGTGTAAGGAAACATTAGACAGCCCTATCAGGTTCCATGCTTAACCTAAATATTCTCCCTGTGATTTACATACACTTGACCGGTTAGGGATAGAGAGCCCACTAAGATCATCTTTGAAAATCACGATCCTAGGCCTCTTGGCTCCAGGGCTAACTCTAGCAAACTCTTATTAACTTTGTCAAACACCTTTTCGGGATGATACAACAGAAGCAGTACCCTCTTAGTTTTCGTGTTGACTATATATAAGGTGGGCCCCTTAGGAAGACAGGACCCGTCTCTCCGCTGCCATATCCCAGGCATTAGCTGGTTTGAGACGGATGTACCTGCCTGTCTTCGAGTCCACAGTGACTCACTATCGCTGATTCTTTCAACCCAGATCCCAAGACGCCAGGTCGGAAAGATCATCGGCTATACGGACCGTTACCCCATTTGTGCTTACAGCCCTGAAGAGTCACAGGCTCCTTGCCCGCTTGACTAAACACGTGTCGGCTGGTCATTTGCTTTTGAAGTTACCTTTCAACAAAGGAAGGTCAAATACAATCCTTTGAAGAACAAAAACACTTTCTATCATGTCCCCTTTGTTTCATTTACTACCTATTGTGTTCTTTTGATAAAGCATGATACAAGTATACACCTCGCTTAACGTGTGCACAGGATTCTTGTCATACTTTTTTAGTGTTTAGTCCAATCTGTATCGCAGGGATTAACACTGCCTGGTATGGGTGTATTAACTGGGGTATGGGATAATTCAATCTTGTAGATAGGCTTTTCTAAGCTAGTGCATCATTTCATCACTAGTCTTTCCATGAAAATAAATTGGGTACTGTCCACTTCAATTCACCCTTCTGTGAAAAATAAAGACATTTAGTTCTGGGATCAACTCATCCCTAAATCATGCTAGAGTTTTACATTCCTGTGTTAACTGTAGAGAATCTAACGACCTGGTTTTCAAACTGCATTCTCTGGGAGACCACCTCCATTATATTTGTAACCTTATTGTTCTAGAGCTCAAGCCTATGTAAATGTACACGCTTCCAACTAGAGGCCTTGTGAATAATGTTAACATTCTTTCTCTTTTTAAGATTTAAGAACACTTTTGATTATGAAGGCCAACATTCTTCTTGCTGTCCCAGTGCTACAATGTTATGATTTCAATACGTTAATTACATTTGGTTAAAATCTCACCTGTTCTCTTGTTCTCTTCTGGAGGGCTTGTAGGTCATAAATGAACCTTTGTGACCGGCTATATTGAATATTGGATTCTTTGATAAATAAAATCTATTCACTAGGATCTGGTTGATGCACTTTCACTTAGAGCCACCTGTGCAGAGCACACCAAACATCATAAAACAAAGATTGTGTTTTGCTCCTTTTTGATCCATTTCTCTGGTCACCCAAATCAATAACCAAATTACACTTGTATGAATTAACCTTCCATTTATGAACTCATAATGCTGCCATGTCAAATAAAGAGTCTGTGTTAAAGTGGAAGAATAAACGAATGCATAGAAGGGTCAACCCTCACAAGTAGAATATCATTAAACTACATATAAAAACGGCTTTTTAACCATCTCTGTTATACAGCTCCATGGACCAGGTTTTCAAGCTGTCTTGATCCAAGACCTTTAAAGAAGGACTTATGGACATACACCATTCCATAGACTGTTCATGTTTTATCCTTAATCTTACAAGCAATATTTAAAAATTATAATGGTCATATGGAATTATGAAGACAGGCTTTATGAAGCACAATATGTTTAGCAATTAATTCCTTTATATGGGGAGGACCATGTGTAGATTGTCTGATTGGCTGGGACGCCAGCTACAACAGCGTGCACAAGGCACTTTCTGCTCCTGGTAGGGGGCCACGCACGTTGCACTTTAGTGCTCAAGACTACACTGCTCAGAAGCCCTAGCGCCTGGAGGCACGGTCGTCATTTCCTCGGGGCCCGGTGGTGCATAAAACGGGTGAGGGGCTACTGCGGCACGGGACGCACGCGGGCGTGCCCGGGACAAGCCCAGGCGAAGCCCGGGTCAGTCTGTGCCCGTCAAGGCTAGGAAGAGGCGGGGGAAGGGCCGTACCACTTGAGCTTGTTTGTTTCCCACAGAAGCCTTGGAAAACTGGAATGAGACTGATGGAAATTAGCCAATGACTGGTATCATACTTGTGGTATCTAATGTAATTTTTATGTTTCGTAGTGCCTGGGTGTACCTGATTTGTTCCTTAGTTGAGAAAAAAAGAAGAGGGGTTGTCCGGGCAGTGCACAAAGATTATTTAAAAGTGTTGTGCCGTGTGAGCTCTCCAATTTCTCCATTTAGTGGTGTTAGACGGAGACCCAGAGGGTCGGCCGAATACTGGGGGAGAGGCCTCCGATGAGGGCCGTCTCCGGCGATCGTACAGACAAGTCACTACCCTCCCCACAGATAGACACCACACCAGGATGAGATCGACACTCTTTATATAGGGTTCTTGCGGCAAGGTTATCAGCGGTACAGGAGATTCAGGACTCGAGGGTCCTCTCAATTCTAGTCTCTGTAGGGAAAGGGGTAGCGGGACAGTTTTGGTACCGGGTCGGTACAGGGGGTGGTAAGAGAGAAGCTCACAATCCTCGAGCTTAGGAGTCTGCAAGGTCGGGCCGCGGCAGCGCCAGCCGGCTAAGATGAAGGTCGACAACGAAGGGGCCGCGGCAGCGCCAGCAGGCCAAGGCGATGGTTCAAGTACAGAGGGCCGCGGCAGCGCCAGCAGGCTAAGGCGATGGTTCAATGGGCAGAGGGCCGCGGCAGCGCCAGCAGGCCAAGGTGGTAGTCCACGTTGCAGAGGGCCGCGGCAGCGCCAGCAGGCCAAGGTGGTAGTTCACGTTGCAGAGGGCCGCGGCAGCGCCAGCAGGCCAAGATGATGGTTTCACGAGGGTGGGCCGCGGCAGCGCCAGCAGGCCAAGACGAAGGGTTCACAGGGCAGGGCAGGGCTGCGGCAGCGCCAGCAGTCCGTCAAGGATGAGTTCTTCTCGGTGTCTCTCGACTCCAGGATACAACTGCCCTCCTGGTCTGGGGCTTCCCCAGTTATAGGTCTGGATCCCTTTGATGTCCGGACCCTCGCGCCTTGAGGTCGGGAGGTCCGGAATGAGGGGGTCCCGACACCCAGCAGGGGGTTGGAGCCAGCGCCCAGGGAGGCCGGGGGTGATCGACACCCGGCGGAGGAGAGCCGTTGACGCCTTCTTCTTTCATTGACCTGCCAAGTGGTCTCTTTACCTCCTGTGTGGAGGTTGGTGCCTCGATGTCGGGGCCGGGCCAGGCCCAGGGTTGGGGTCGAGTCGAGGCCATGCGGCCTCGTGCTGTAGTGTCCAAAGATGGCAGCTGGGCCGGGGCCATGGTGCTGACAGGGACCAGGGCCAGCCGGTACGGGAGGGTTCAGGAGCTGGCGTCCCGTTGTGGACGGGTTGTGGGTTGCCTCGGGGGGTTGCCGGGGTGGCTCTTGCTGGGGATTCAGGGAGAGCCGGGGTCCGGGCCCCGTTGTGCGGAGGGGGGACGGCCCAGCCACGAGGCCTGTCCAACATGCATCCCCCCCAGCTGAAGGCAGGGAGAGTCAGCCATCCTCTTGGGGACTCTCCTCGCCGAGGCGGAAAAAGCGTGACAGGCCGTCTGCGTTGGCGTGGTCCTGGCCTGGACGATGCTCCACAGTGAAGTCCATCCCCTGTAAGGAGATGGACCAGCGCAACAGTTTCGGGTTCTCCCCCCGCATCTGCATCAGCCATTGCAGGGGTCGGTGGTCTGTCTGCACCCGAAAGGGGGTGCCGAAGAGGTAGGGCCGGAGCTTCTTGAGGGCCCATACTACGGCGAAGGCCTCCCTCTCGATGGTGCTCCAGCGCTGTTCCCGGGCCAGCAGGCGTCGGCTGATGAATGCCACTGGCTGATCGACTTCCTCGGTGTTGAGTTGGGAGAGGACAGCCCCCACGCCATGATCGGAGGCGTCCGTCTGCACGATGAATTCCCGGCCGTAGTCGGGAGCCTGGAGCACGGGGGCAGTGCACATGGCGGCCTTCAGCTTCTCGAAGGCCGATTGGCAGTCCGGAGTCCAGTTGATCGTTTTGGGGCTCTTCTTGGATGTGAGCTCCGTGAGGGGCCCCACGATGCTGCCATAGTCCTTCACAAACCGCCGGTAGTACCCGGTGAGCCCCAGGAAGGCCCGGACCTCGGTTTGGGTCGTAGGGGGTTGCCAGGCCTGGATGGCAGCGATCTTGAGCTGGAGGGGGGCCACCAGACCGCTTCCCACCTGGTGTCCTAGGTAGGTCACGGACCCTTGGCCCACCTGACATTTGCTGGCCTTGAGGGTGAGCCCGGCCTGCTGGAGGGCGTGTAGAACTTCCCGCAGGTGGCGGAGGTGGTCGGTCCAGTGGTGACTGTACACAGCGATGTCGTCCAGGTAGGCGGCGCTGAATTCTTCGAGGCCCGCCAGTACCTGGTTCACGAGGCGTTGAAATGTTGCCGGAGCGTTTTTCATGCCGAATGGCATCACCCTGAAGTGGTAGTGACCGTCCGGGGTAGAGAAGGCGGATCGTTCTTGGGCCCTGGGGGTGAGGCCGATTTGCCAGTAGCCCGCTGTTAAATCGAAGATGCTCAGGTAGCGGGCGGCCCCCATACGGTCAATTAGCTCATCTGCCCGGGGGATAGGGTGAGCATCGGTCCTGGTAACGGCATTCAGTCCCCGGTAGTCCACACAGAACCGGAGCTCAGGGGTAACGCCCGGGGCGGCGGCCTTGGGGACCAGGACGACGGGGCTGGCCCAGGGGCTGTCCGAGGGTTCGATCACTCCCAGTGTTAGCATCTTGGACACCTCAGCCTGGATGCAGGCGCGCACCCGATCTGGTACGCGGTACGCCCTGTGGCGAATAGGGGGGCTGTCCCCGGTGTCCACATCGTGAAGGCACCAGGGGGTGACCCCAGGGGTGGGAGAGAACAAGGATGCAAATCGTGTCAGGAGAGCTTGACAGTCTTGACGTTGCTCCGGGGCCAAGGCCTCGGAGAGTCTGACCCCTTCCACGGAGCCATCCTGCTCGAGGGTCCTCAACAGGTCCGGAAGGGGCTCGTAGTCTTCTTCCGTCCCATTATCGGTAGCCATCAGGAGACTGAGTTCTGAACGTACAAAATGGGGCTTGAGTCTGTTGGCGTGGAGGACCCGTAGGGGGTTCCGGGAAGTTTCCATGTCGATTAAGTAGGTGACGGGCCCCTTGCGTTCGATCACCTTGAAGGGCCCGGACCATTTGTCCTGTAGAGCACAGGGTTCAACCGGGGACATCACCCAGACCTGCTGTCCCGGCTCGAACTCGAGGGAGGAGGCGTGCTGGTCATACCATTTCTTCATGTCTTCCTGACTGGCTTCAAGGTTGACTTTGGCGATCTCCCTGAATCGCCGGGTCTGGTTGCGAAGGGCCAAGAGGTACTTGTACACATCCGGGGGAGTTTTCTGGGGGGGCCTCTCCCAACCTTCTTTGACTAGGCTGAGGGGACCCCGGACGGGGTGCCCGTACAGGAGTTCAAATGGGCTGAAGCCTAGAGATTTTTGAGGGACCTCTCGGTAGGCGAACAGGAGGCACGGGAGTAGCACGTCCCACTGGCGACGGAGGGGCTCTTCTAGGCCCATGATCATTCCTTTGAGAGTGCGGTTAAACCGCTCGACCAATCCATTTCCTTGTGGGTGATAGGGGGTCGTGAATTTGTAGGAGACCCCGCACTGTTGCCAGAGAGACTTCATGTATTTCGAGATGAAGTTCGTGCCCCTGTCGCTGACGACCTCCCGGGGAAAGCCCACCCGGGAGAAGATCCCCATCAGGGCTCGGCCTACCACAGGCGCCGTCACGGTTCGAAGAGGGATAGCCTCGGGATAGCGGGTGGCGTGGTCCACCAGGACCAGGATGAACCGGTGTCCTTGGGCGGTTCGGGGGTCCAGGGGCCCCACAATGTCTATTCCCACCCGTTCGAACGGGGTGGTGACGACGGGAAAAGGCTGCAAGGGTGCTTTGGTTTTTCGGCCACTTTTTCCGCTGGCCTGGCAGGTGGGGCAGGCCCTGCAGTGGTTGGTGACATCTTTTCGCATTCGGGGCCAGTAAAAGTGGGTCACCAGGCGGTCGTACGTTTTGTCCTGTCCCAGGTGTCCGGCAAGGGGTATATCGTGGGCTAAGTTCAAGAGGAAATCTCTGAAGCGGAGGGGCACCACCAGCACCCGACTGGCCCCCAGTTCTGCAATCCTTTGCTCACTGTAGAGCAGGTCATTGTCCCAGTAGATCCAGTGGGCCCCCGAGGTGTCCCCTGCGCTCTGGGCAAGGGCTTGCTGCCGGAGTCCCTCGAGGGAGGGACAGGTTCTTTGTTCTTGTTGGAATTGTTCCTGGGTGGGGCCCCCCTCTTGACGCCACTGGGCCAGGTCGGGGAGGTCCGGGAGCCGACCGGGTCCTTCTTCGGTTTGGGCCGGGAGACTTGCTTCTGGGGTGGCCTCCTCCGGGACAATCGCGGGAGGAGGCTCCGGCCACTCGGGTTCTTCTGGACTGGGGACGGCACGGGCGGTCATGGACCGGGTCGTAGCACAGACCCATTCGGGGAGGCCCAGCATCCCCAGGTGCTCTCTCCGTTCGACTGCTGCCCAGGGAGAACTTTCGAGATCGTTCCCCAGGAGGCAATCCACGGGGGCATCATCGCGGACAGTCACTTTCAGCATCCCTGATACTCCTCCCCATTCGAAGGGGACGTAGGCCATTTGACATAGACTTTCTGAGTTGTCGGCCGACCGGACAGGGCAAAGAATGTTCGGCAAGATCTGGTCCGGGGCCACCAGATGACAGCGGACCGCGGTCACACTGGCCCCGGTGTCGCGGAGGGCTTCCGCCCGGCGGCCATTAATGTTGACCCACTGGCTGTACTTCTGCGTGTTGGCGGGAAGGGGGGCCCGAGGGATCAGGTCTCGTTCCCCTAAGCAAACCAGGGACATGGCGGCCGGTTCCCACTCAGGCTGGTCGTTTTCGTACTCTTCTTGGTCTTCTGGGTGCTGCTCTTCCCCCAGGGCTGCAGCAGCGACCTGGCGGGGTAAAGGGTTCAGGTTCTTTGGGCAATGGGGATAATTTGCGTAGTGGCCGGGTCGCTGGCATCGGTGGCAAGTGATGTTGGCCTGGAAGCCGGGTCGCATCGGGGGGTTTCCCCTGCCGGCCGGGGGCGGGGTGTTGCTGGCGGGAGTCACCGGGCCGGTGTCCCTACCCCGGCCCTGGCCTCCTCCTCCACGGGGGCGATGGGGCCCTTGGGCAGTTCTGTGCGCTTCGCTGGGTCCGTTTCGGCCAACTCGGGTGCTTTCCCATCGGTCAGCTTCGGCGGCGAGTTGCCGAGGTTCCGTTAGTTTACTGTCCAGGAGGTGCTGCCTGAGTTCGATGAAGCAGTTGTTAGAAAGGTGCTCCCACACAACAAGGTCAAAGAGCTGTTCGTAGGTGGTCACGTTGCTGCCCTTGATCCACCCCTCGAAGGCCCAGCTAAAGAAGTTCACGTATTCCACCCAAGTTGTACCCGGGATCCGTTTGCAGTCGCGGAAACGCTGGCGGTACATCTCGGGTGTGAGTCCGTATCGAGTGAGGAGGGCGGCCTTCATGTGGTCGTAGGATGTCATCAGATGGTCCGGGAGTTGCAGCAGGGCGTCTCGCCCTTCGTTGACAAACCTCCCCCATAACCCGGCTCCCCAGTCGCTTCGGGGAATCCGGTGGGAGGTCATGGCTACTTCGTACGCTTTGAACCATTGCTGGATGTCATCGTTCTTGTAGTACTCTCGGACGACATCTTTGGGTATGTGGACCTTGGGGTCTGTAGGGGCAGGAGTGTTCGTGCGCTCGGGGACCCCGAGTTCCTTGTTCTGCTTCCGAATCTCTAGTTCTTTGAGGTTGCGCTCATGTTCGTAGGTTAGCTTCTTCTCTTCTAGCTCTCTCTGCCTTTGTTTCTCTTCTCGCTCCTCTCGGAGCCGTAAGTGTTCCAACGTTATTTTTTGTTCCGCCAATTTGAGCTCTCCATCTAAGCGAAGTCGTGCCAGTTCTAATTCATGGAGCCTGCTTTTTTCCCGTTCCCGGACCTCTTCTGGGGAGAGACCCGATCTTCTTTCTTCCGTCGGCGTGGGGCTTGTTTCGGGTGTCTCGTGGCTTTGTGTTTGGGGTACGGTCGTACCCGTCTCCGCCCAAGATTCCAGGGCTCGTTTGAAGTCCTCTTTCGTGCTCAGTCCTGTGGTTGAAATGCCTAATTCCATGCAAAATTGTTTCAGTTCTCTGTGGTTGTATTCTTCCAGCTTTTCCATCTGGAATTTTTCTGTTGCTCCGCTCTCTTTTGTTGTCATGGTGGTTGTGTGTCGTGGGGCGAGTGACCCTCTGTACGATTATGCGTAGGTTCGGATCCCACTGCTGCCACCAATGTTAGACGGAGACCCAGAGGGTCGGCCGAATACTGGGGGAGAGGCCTCCGATGAGGGCCGTCTCCGGCGATCGTACAGACAAGTCACTACCCTCCCCACAGATAGACACCACACCAGGATGAGATCGACACTCTTTATATAGGGTTCTTGCGGCAAGGTTATCAGCGGTACAGGAGATTCAGGACTCGAGGGTCCTCTCAATTCTAGTCTCTGTAGGGAAAGGGGTAGCGGGACAGTCTTGGTACCGGGTCGGTACAGGGGGTGGTAAGAGAGAAGCTCACAATCCTCGAGCTTAGGAGCCTGCAAGGTCGGGCCGCGGCAGCGCCAGCCGGCTAAGATGAAGGTCGACAACGAAGGGGCCGCGGCAGCGCCAGCAGGCCAAGGCGATGGTTCAAGTACAGAGGGCCGCGGCAGCGCCAGCAGGCTAAGGCGATGGTTCAATGGGCAGAGGGCCGCGGCAGCGCCAGCAGGCCAAGGTGGTAGTCCACGTTGCAGAGGGCCGCGGCAGCGCCAGCAGGCCAAGGTGGTAGTTCACGTTGCAGAGGGCCGCGGCAGCGCCAGCAGGCCAAGATGATGGTTTCACGAGGGTGGGCCGCGGCAGCGCCAGCAGGCCAAGACGAAGGGTTCACAGGGCAGGGCTGCGGCAGCGCCAGCAGTCCGTCAAGGATGAGTTCTTCTCGGTGTCTCTCGACTCCAGGATACAACTGCCCTCCTGGTCTGGGGCTTCCCCAGTTATAGGTCTGGATCCCTTTGATGTCCGGACCCTCGCGCCTTGAGGTCGGGAGGTCCGGAATGAGGGGGTCCCGACACCCAGCAGGGGGTTGGAGCCAGCGCCCAGGGAGGCCGGAGGTGATAGACACCCGGCGGAGGAGAGCCGTTGACGCCTTCTTCTTTCATTGACCTGCCAAGTGGTCTCTTTACCTCCTGTGTGGAGGTTGGTGCCTCGATGTCGGGGCCGGGCCAGGCCCAGGGTTGGGGTCGAGTCGAGGCCATGCGGCCTCGTGCTGTAGTGTCCAAAGATGGCGGCTGGGCCGGGGCCATGGTGCTGACGGGGACCAGGGCCAGCCGGTACGGGAGGGTTCAGGAGCTGGCGTCCCGTTGTGGACGGGTTGTGGGTTGCCTCGGGGGGTTGCCGGGGTGGCTCTTGCTGGGGATTCAGGGAGAGCCGGGGTCCGGGCCCCGTTGTGCGGAGGGGGGACGGCCCAGCCACGAGGCCTGTCCAACATGTGGGGAACTGTACTTTTTTCTACAACTATTTATAATAAATGTAGTTGAAGTTTAAAGAAGATGGGGAAAGGAAGAATCTTGATAATGCCCAAGGTTTGGAAAATTCAAAAAGAAAGATGTCGCTTGGGCGGTCTGTCATGATACTATGGACAGAATGGAGTTAAAATTAACAGAGTGCCAGGAAATTGTGGACCAGGTTCCACCAATTTCACAAGCTAATGTGAATAATGATGGTAATTCTGTATTAACACAGGTTCAGAAAATCCAGGATCACGTATTGCCCAAAGATAGTACCTTGGGGGAGTCCCGTACTAAATGCATCCCCCAAGAAAAAAAAGGAATAGAAGAACCCAGGAGTCCAGACAACTGTCCCCAGAAAACGACCAAGATATACAAGCCCATAAAGGACAGGCAAGTGGGACACTAGATCCAGCCCAAATAATTACGGTGGAATGTCATAATAGATTTGAGACGCTATCAATGACAGACTCAGAGCCCCTGGGGGTGGCTGTCACTGTGCCTGATCCCTTACAAAATACTCCTTCACTAGAACGAATAGCATTAACCCCTTAATTGCTGCCGTCGGCCAACGGTCGTCACGGCCACTACCTCCCCAGTGCTGCGCACGACCGTTGGACGTCCATTCAGCACTAGTTCCAATGGACAGCGCAGCACTGGGGAGGTCTATTTACAACGCTTTAAAGGGGTTAAAACAAGTTATTGAGACCTTGAGAGATGAGGTTGCCGCACTTAGAAAGGAGGTTGCCTCTCTACCTGTAATGAAGACGGAACCACCCAGGAAAGAAGTTTGTTCTGGCCTGCCCAGAGCCTCTCAATTACTGCCACATTCGCAGATGGCCAATAGAAAGGAAAAGCCATCTGAGCGAGTGTCGAGGAATCAATTGTTGAAACTTTAAACATTAACTCTAGCTCTACTATACACCACCAGAGAGGTTTCCCCGGGTACTGTCTTCATAAGTATTTTTATGCAGAGACCCAAGAATCTCCCTGCCAGGTATTTGTGTTAGGAGTAATTTAGGGGGAATGGATAGTAATAAAGCAATATTAGATGGGAACATCGCACTGAGGTCGGTGAGAGATGGGATCTATATGAAGCAGAAAGATCATTGTGACGAGAATGTGATCTATCTTACCAATGTGCCAAAGCTTGCACAGGTGGGGACTGAAGACCACAATTCAGTAAAATAAAAAAGGTCATACATTGGTTAAGATCTTCCAGTCACTGCTACTCTATAATTGGAGATGACATTAAATACGCAAAGAGATCTAACCAACCAGGGATGGCAAGGGACATGATTGAGGTGGGGTTCTATGATAATGATATAGTTACTGGTCTGCTATCTATTGAGTCCCGCACCATGCCCTTGGAAAATACATCAAATGCTATAAAATATAGACGGCCCTTGGGTCCCGAACAGGTATATTCAAGGGGTACCGCGGGAGACACCCGCTTAGGGGTGAATAGAGGTGAAATAGATGAAAAGTGACTACAACTGACCAACACAGGGGAAACCACAAACCTACCACTCTCTAAAACACTTATTACTAGCCAGAAGGGGGTGAAAAGGTGGATAATACAAGAACTCTAGCAGGATTAGATAATTCCACCGTAAATAAAAAGGCCTAGTACCTGAGTTAGAAGGGTAATGGACCCTTCAATCGCAGATAATCCTCCAGTAAATCAGGTTGGTGGTTTGATCTGCAGCCTTGATCTTGAAGGTGGGATAGTTCCCGCCTCTGAGCTAAGTATCCTGGTGTGGAATGTGGCTGGGATTCAGAAATTACAATCGGACCCAGAGTGGTGTAGCTTTGTGGACACTTTTGATGTCATTCTTTTTCAGGAAACGTGGAACCTGACTACCCCGCACAGGAGTGGTTATTCAGTATACGCGATTGAGGCAAAAAGGAAAAAACAAGGCAGACCTTATGGGTGTCTGGCCATCTGGGTAAAAACCACATTGGAATCACAACTAGGTTGTTAAAAGTTGATACACAGGATATTTTGGGACTGGAAAGGACCTTATATTGTGGTTGGAATGTTAGAATGTTTAACGTTTACAACAGAGTAGATTGTGCAATGGAGGAAACAATTGCTATGACCAAATTCGATGATGCCCTATCTAAATACTCGGATGGCACCCCTACTATAGTTGCAGGTGATTTCAACTGCACTTTCAAACCTTTCATTTCTACACAAGCCCCCCCCCCGCGATCTCGCGGAGGATTGGGATAGTTTATGGTCTATTCCCCCCCTAAGATTTGCCAACATTAAGGTGGTCAAAGATAGGGGCACATGTGCTTGCGTTAACTCTACAACATGATCTTAGAGCCACAAATGTAGGACAAAATTTGACGCAAAAAGGGAACATACTTTTACCAGACCAGGTAAAACTAGTAGAATTGACTATTGCCTAAATACCCCAAACATATGGCCTCAACTATCAGATATGAAGTTAGTGAATAGGATAGAAAGTGACCATCATGCGCTTGCCCTTACCATATCAATAGAGGGCTCTTTGCAGTCAACCCACAGGGTACATCCCGATGTGGGTATACTCACTGCCGCAAATAATGAGAAAGCTTTAAAATGGACATGGGTGGAGAAACACCCGGAAACCTTAGAAGTAGTAAAGAATAAAGCAAGGCAGTTGATTATGGATCTGAGCGGTCTTTGTCCTAATGATGCCATTGCGACTCTAGGGGCCACCCATGACCTCTTTTTCAGCGAGATAAGAAGCTTATTGAGCCAACCTATAACATCTAGGATTAATTAGGGACAATGCATTGCCCTAAAGCATGATAACAAGAGTTCCTGGTTTAACCAGGACTGTAGGAAGGCAAAGTGGGCGTTCACTGGTGCAATTAAAAGCGGGGTTCATGCAGAAATTTCTATCTCTAGAGCTGGATATAAAAAGGCTATTGACAAAGCAAAAAAGGAGTGGGAAGGCTCACTTTGGGAATCTCTGCACTCTGCCCTCTCAGAAAATGACCCTAAAGGGTTCTGGATAGAAGTGGCATACTGGTTAAAAGGGGAAGGACCCACACTTGAGTATACCATACAACCGGAGGAGTGGGTTGCGCATTTTGGTCCCCTTTATGGAGATGATCCTCACATAGTTAGTAATTCATTAGTGGATATGGAACTTACCAGGGGGTATGAAGAAGGAAATTTGGTTATTTCACTAGAGGAAACATTAATAGCAATATCCTCTTGTGTTGGCACGTGCCCCAGGCCCAGACAGAATCCCTAATGATCTGTACAAAGAAGACAAAATGTTGTGGGGCTTATACATAAATTTAATTACCAACTGGATATTGGCTGGTGCCCCCATTCCACCCTCTTGGCGGATAGCCGAAATAGTGCCCATCTTCAAAAAAGGGGATAGATCTGTTCCATTGAATTACAGGTCCATCAGCCTTATCGATTCCCTTAAAAAAAAAATTTGCAAGCAGGTCTTAGGAAGGGTCAAAAATTGGATAAGGCAAGCACAGATTTTAAGTGACTTTCAGGTAGGCTTTCGCTCCAGAATCAGTACGCTGGACCAGGTGTTTCAACTGATTTGTATTTATTGGAAGGAAGTGGTTGTAAAAGGTGGAAAGATCTATGTGGCTTTTGTGGATCTGCGTACAGCATTTGATCTAGTCCCACAAAATAAATTATGGGGGGAGTTATTGGAGATGGGCGTCCCAAAACACATTTTAAGCATTTTAATTCGATTGTATTCATAATTCTGCACAGGTTAGATGGGGTCCCAATAGCCAAGTAACTGAAACGTTTCCAGTCAAGCGATGAGTGAGACAAGGATGTGTGCTGGCTCTGACACTTTTTATTAGAGGAGTGGTTGAATTTTACATAAAGATGGCTGTTACGCCCCAAAATAGGGCTAGGTAGAGTACCGGCACTGTTATTTGCCAATGATACCCTTAATTTCAAAATCTCCTCAAGGATTGCAGCAAGTTTTAAACGATTTTTTAAAGCTTTGTAAAGTAAGAGGGCGCAGTCTAAATGAAACCAATACCAAATTTATGATCTTTAATAAAGGCAAAAGTGTAGCCAAGACCAGACCAATGTGGGCCGGTAGTACTAAACTGGAGAAGGTCGAAGGCCTTTGACTACTTTGGTATTTGTCTTACCCCTTCAATCAGTTGGAGTCCACAGGTGGAAAATTAAAAACTCCAACTAATTCAACAATGTGCACACATAAGTAAGATACATAGGAGGACAGTATCCAGGCAAATAGCCCCCGCTCTCCAAATTTACAATACTAAGGTTTTGGGCGGGGTACTTTATGGGGCAGGAC
Source organism: Lissotriton helveticus (assembly GCF_964261635.1). Classification (NCBI taxonomy): domain Eukaryota; kingdom Metazoa; phylum Chordata; class Amphibia; order Caudata; family Salamandridae; genus Lissotriton; species Lissotriton helveticus. The sequence goes on from NC_136067.1 coordinate 1,053,480,467, forward strand.
TTTGGGGTGTTAGTTTCCTGGCCTCTTTGACTACAGTTGAAAACCGGTTTAAGATCACTTTTAGACCTTCCTGCTAGTTCCTTTTTACTTTGATATTGCTCACAAACAAGTAAGGCGTAAAGTAAACTACAAAATGTTATCATTTTGGTTTAGATTATGGACGACAGATGAGCTGGATCCCTATAGGGATGCCCTAAGGGATCTTTTAAGATTCCCTCAGGCTGCATCAATAAGGTGGTTTTCCTACTTGCGTGATTTACTAGGGAAACTGGGGATGGATAGCTTCTGGTCCAGTCCAGTAACCAAGAGCAGCATCTCGAGAGAGAAGCTGAAAAAGAAGCACTGGGAAAAAATATTCCAATTCGAATTGACAGAAGATCTTTCAGGCTTAATTGAAGATTTTTTAACCTATAAAAATGTCCCACGTTTTGAAATTACAATAGATGACATTACCCCTCCATTGGCCAGCAAGCTTTTTTTGCAGTTTAGATAAAAGATTCGACCGACTAATCTTTTCTGCTCAAGATGGCGCATGTGTCTACCTGTAGTTGATTTATGCCCTGCGTGTAAAGCTTCGACAGAATCTATTGTCCATTTACTTTTTTCTGTCCTTATTATGCGTTACTGAGAAAGAAATGGATATTGCCATTATGTAGAGCTGTTGGTCCAGGCCATTATCTTGAAATCCTGAGGCTGCTGTCTGCGGATACCCGTAGATTAATAGTCTTCGGTATTTCTCGTTTTCTGTATGTCTTGTGGATCAGGTGGAGAAAGTTAATACTCTAAATTCTGCTTTTTTATGTATGAGTCTGTATTTATAGGGTAATTAATTGGTGTATCTTGTGCACTGACAATGCTTCTTTTATTGATTGTACTTTATGGTTTTATATTCTTTTTATGGAACCTGTGGTGTGATGTACTTTTTTGAATCTCAGAGATTGTCATAAAGTTTAAATGAATGAATAATTGTCTGAATTACAGAAAACTGGTGCTAGGTGTAGCTAGGCGAGTCTATTATTTCTATATTCTTGGGTTTCCAAGTGTCTTCTCGACCCACAGTCTAATTTCCTGGTAATAAAATATGTTTTTGACCAATGGCAACATGACCAAAGACTTTCATGACCATTGACAAAGAGGAATTCAGTTAATGACGAAAGCCACGTTCAAAGTCAATACCTATGCTAGGTGCTGGCAAGTAAAATGGAGGTGGTGTTTTGGGGTGCAGTAGACAAATTAGCAGAAATAAATATTTCTGTGTGTAAAATAGCTGTAACAAACAAACAGGAGGACCAAGGGGTAAATAATGATGTCGCCCCCCACTCAACAATCTATTTCAATAAGACCTGACCTATTCAGAACAGTATCTCATATTTATAAGGACCAGGGGTATAAATTCCCTTTACAAGGCAGTACAATTATTACTTGCCTGTATATCCTACTGTTCATACTTTCGATCCAATTTTGTCATGTACCACAGCTTCCAACAAGCCAAAAACAAAATTATTATCTCACCAAAAAATGTGTGAAAAGAATGGAAAGTACCTCAAGGTAGAAACACCAAGGGGGGCTGCTAGCATATAATTACCAGTATGCCCATGCTTATAATCCTCTGTAACTTTCCAAATGGAAGAGATAGATGAAAGTAAAGAGATTCCTCTGGACTGGGGAATCTATGAAAAGATGAGTGAAAAAAGAAAAATGACAGTCAGTGCAAAACATCACTGTGTGCCTACCACGTCCCACACACAACACAAAAGAGGAGATGCAATCCTCAGTTAAAAGGAGGTACCGCTTACTTGCAACAGGGATTTATTCAATGCAGTAAGTGTCCTCACTTAAAAACGGCATCTAATTGGCCATTCATCACCATCTGGGCCAACATGTTTCGTTGCCAACTATTATTCCGGCAACTTCATCAGGGCAAGTGTGGGACCATGTAACACATTGCTTGTTGGTCACTCAAACCAGGTGGCTGCTGTAGTCAGTCGTACCTGCACACAACCTTCTAGGACAATGCGCTGAAAAGTTGCAGTCCCGCTTGTGTCTGCTAGCGTCAGTCTCACCACATCCGCGGTGTCTTTACTGCGCTCGGTGCTCCGTCCCGTATGTAAAATAGCTGGATCCGTTAAGCTCTTGTTGCGGATATCACAACACCATCACAAGCACGGATTGAAACCCCAGCAAAGCACGCAAGACTTATATGTGCCTGATGTTGATAAAATGAGTACCACTGGCTTGAGTTACAGTAACGTCTGTAATTTACAGTGCTATTAAACAGAAGATTTTAAGTTCACCTTTTACATAAAAAACAAACTAGGACTATGATGAAGGTAATAACAGAAGAAATGACAGACTTGGTATTAGACGGACAGCATCAACCGCAAATGAAAAAAACAACAGTCAGGGATTAAAGAAAAGAACAGTTTCAGTGCAAGAAGTGTTTAATATTTGGTACACAGATGCTAATGATCCTGTATGCTTAGACTAACATCTCAAGTAGTGCAATTATTTTTTGTGCAAATCCAACATAAAACAAATAAATCTCTAAGTGTTTTGAGGAGTGTTCTACATTAAAGCTTGTTATCACTCATTTCCTCACACATTTTCTTGTGTTAAGCAATGTTTCAAAAGTGCTTTTGTGTTAGTTGCATAGTTTTATACAGCACTTTTTCTCCTGAAGTAATTGCTTCATTATGAAACTAATTCTGGTAACCTTTTTGGGAGCTGAAAATAAGGCATGATAGTACAATGTTTGGCATTATTCTCTCATACTAAGTGCAAATGCATTTCTTGAAAGTTGTCTTAAGGCAATAAATCTTCTCGGATTGTGACATCCTGTAATAAGTAACAGGACTCAAAGCATTTTGAAGAGCTACTAGCATTACATGCAATCTGAGTTATATCAGTATTTTGTTCTGCAATATTCTTGTTGGTGATTCTTTCTGCCCATTTTGACATTCTTCTGAATCTACAATGCGCTGGACAAAATAGTCATTGATGATTGTTACCTCTATAAGTTTAACCATGATTGTGTGTGTTTTCCCGGTTCGGTCTTCCCCAAGCATTTTTTGTTTTACCAGAAGATTCACGTTTTGAACAAAACTTTCATCATTTTGTCTGCATGAGCTAGTTAAATTTCCACTGGTTGTAATGCAATGTGTAATCACGTCATCTTTCCATTGGAGTGCTTTTTCACATTCAGAACTCAAATGTGTTTTTTTACTGGTGTGGTTTTTCTGGTGATCATTAATATATATTTGTTCACGGATGTTGTTCTCTTGTTCAGTGCAAAAATACTTTTTTTGCTCCTTAGTTGTGGTACCCTGTCTTATGTTTAACATTCCCAAGTTCTTGTTTTTATTGTGAATTACCTGGTGATTTCTAAGATGCCCCCTTTGACCAAAGCTTTTGTCACATTCAGTACAAGTATAGGGTCTCTCTCCCGAATGAGACCTCTGGTGTCGAATAAGGTCACCATTCTGAATGAACTTTTTCTCACATTCTGTGCACTGAAATGGTCTCTCTCCCGTATGTGTTCTCCGGTGCCTAGTAACACTTGTCTTTGCACTGAAGGTTTTCGTGCATTCAGCGCATGAATAGCGTGCCTTCTTTTGCTCTGTGTCAGGTTGATATGCAAGAAGCTTTACAAAGCTGTCAGTTCTTTTATTTTCAGTATGGTTCTCAGAAATCTCTATTTTGTGTTTCCTCTGATGTCTACTGTAATAAGTCTGATTATGGAAGCCGTTTTCAAATTGAGAGATTTTTCCTCCTCCTTGTTCTCGGTTATTTCCTGAGGACACTAGAGTTCTGCAGTTTGTTTCCATCTTAGACTCCTGCAATGATTGCACTTTGGCTTTTCCAAAATTAGTTCCAATTTGAAGGTTTCTCTTAGGGTACATTATGAACTCTAAATCATTCACGTTTGTGTTCATAGTTGAGATTATCTGTTGGAATAAAAGGAAATATATAATGTTAGTTTCCCAAACAAGCAATGAAATATAGAATGATTAGGGTACAAATTGAGCACCATCACGCTGAACAGAAGTATTTAAATTCCCTGATTGTACAAGCGGTTGGCGGTAGTGTATTATAAAAAAGTTCACTTAGCACAAGGAGCAAGTACAATTTCAGACACTGCAACGACAATAACCCAGTGACCAAAGGGAACCACTGTATGAGTAGTCATGATTTAAGACAGTGTATACATTTCATAACTGTTTAATTTACTGATAGCTGCAGGTTATTAAGTTAGTGAATTGAATAATGTTATTCTGAGAACATGTGCAAGTAAATACATTGAAGAAAAGATAAAGACAGTAAAACAATAACTAAGATCCCCCATCTGCTTTTGCTTCTGCAGGTTTTTACAACTTATAAACTGGACTAAATTGACATACATTGTTACGGATGTATAATAACATAAAAGTTCAATTTATATTTTAAAGAATATTAAAACATCAATATATTAATGTAGCACATACACTTTACAAGATCTCAACCATGTCGATTTTTTGATAGGGTAGAAACATTCATAACAGACTGCACACAATGTGATATTCTACATTTCATCAAAAATGCATTTGGGCAAAGAAAATTAACCACACATTTTGAAACTGAATAGCAAGTCCTATTTGCACTTCAGTTCCCACATAAACTGCTATTGAAACCAACCTTTCCAGGCAGGAGTTAGCTAGAGCATGAATGATTGATTCTCCTGTTGCCTGTACATCAATTTTAATAACATAATTCAACACAAGTTCCACCATAAATGTATTGACCGATCTAACCAGCTAGATTAGGTTGTTGCATCGATATATGTTTCAACAGATTTGAAACAGCCTTCCTCAGAACAACACTATTGTCAACAATAAATTAGGAAATCACTGCAGATTTGAAGTTTCAAACAAAGATAGCCCTTATTCTTGTAACTGGAGTTTCACTTCTTAAAGAGAGATCTTCCTCTATGTTAATGTGCTATTATTGGAGCTGACCTTTGCATCCAGAGTTTGATGGGGAACAGCTTGATGTGATGTATCCTCTTATAGCTAGGTCAGCACTACACCAACAAAAAACAGACTACACATTAATGAATACCAAGCAATTGAGAGGTGTTGTATATCTTACCATCTACAGGTGTTTAGTGCATTACAGTATGTACTGAATGTAGAAAAAAATGAATCAGTATCAGCCATCCAAGGGCAAGTTCATTACGACAAAAACTATTCCCCTTCCATCAGAGGACGAAGGGCAATGCCATTTTCACAACTAGCTGCCTCAAGCTGATGTCGTGGACATGTGGTTGCCACAGGGATTTTTCAAAAACAGACAAGTTTTCAACTGAACTCTTACGACCGCACTGTCACAACCAAAACACTTACTAAACACAGAGAGAGCAAGAGAGGACAAGCCTAGTTTCATTCTCCCAAAGTCATATCCAAACAGGCAACTAAATGAAGCGAAACAGAGAAGAAGTGCTTAGGAATCCTACTGGCCAACCAAAACACCAATGCCTCTCAAATTCTGCAATAGCTTACAACTGCATCAAGTATTTCTTTAAAGTCTTTGTTTCGCCCAACGGGTGATCCTCTGCTCAGGACTTTTTTCAGACAGAACATTTAATTTATTTCAAAACAGGAACATTTGAGTCATAATGCCCAGCTCATTATTATCCATTCATCCAGAAAGTATAGCATCAGTGGGAGTTCTTTTTCTGTAGAGAAAGTTTAGCTGCGGAAATATTTCCCTGCATCAATAGTGATAATTTACATCTATGAAGATTTCCAGAAAGCAAGACCTGGCTCTACCAAACATACGAACCTTCAAGCGCAGCTCGAAAGCTGTAAAGGTAAGTGCGCAACACCATCCTATATCCGACTAATTTTCTTCAGGCACAAGCTCTGCTTCAACGAGCTACTTGCAGCATAATTTTAGAACATGTCTAAAGCTCAGGCTTGACACGCAATAGAGGCTGTGCCATAAACCAAACACTCTACCAAACATGCCCAACAATAAATGGATAATCAACTTATTTAACGATCCATAAAGCAAGCTGTGTGGTCTTCTGAGGTTTTAAATACAATGTAAATGCAGCAATAATATATAATACACATACAAACCGCATAACATAACAGTTCTCAATGTTGCAGCAAATAAAGCTGTCTAGTTAAAACAGGCTTCAGAGCCACCTATGAACACCTGTCCTCTACCACCCGGATGGCTACTATACCCTACTCACTGACTTCCCTTACTCAGCAGTGATCTATTGAATGGTGTTCTTTGTGTCTGTGTGTGTTTCAGCAAGAGATTCAAGTCAGTTGACTGTCACCCACTTCCTAACATTCTCTACCCTGCAGGCCTTGCATCACTGTCAAGATCTCTTGCAATACATGCAACAAACGTGTGCCAGCTCAGTGTTATACCTGGCAGAAGAGCTTATTATCTAGGGAGACCGTCGAAAAATGAGGAGCAGAAGCACTGAGAAACTCAAAGTCATAAAGTACAGAGAAACATACCATACATAACTTTAAGAAACAAGCCTTTTACATCTATGCAACCATTGTCTGGAGATCCATTCAGTTTTTTTTTTACTTCTTTGCTCCTGCACTTCAGAAAAGAACTAAAAACTCACCTCTTGCAGGAACAGGTCTTCCTCCATGGCTAATGACCCCGCCTCCCAAAGCTGTGGTCCATGGACACACATTCCACTCAGCTCCTTTCTTGACTGTATTCTTTGGAGCATCCTCCCCAGCCATGTAGCATTAATCTAGCCACACACGGAGCTCGGTATTACAAGTCTTTATTCTCTAGAGCTCGGGTACCGGCAAGCTTTCCTTGGCGGCCCGCGGACCTTGCAGACATTGTACCTATTTTTTTAGGTCGAGGCTACCGTCCCACAGCGAAGCTGTGGGGGGCGGAGCCGAAGATTTAATGAGTTCAACAGTGGTGCTTCAACACGCCTCTCTCTTCCATTGGCTAGCTTCGTAAATGGAGGCTAGCCATTGGAAGAGATGTGTGTCAATTACAATTTTACCCGCCTTGATGCGATCCGTGGGCGTTTCTGCCTCTTTTTTTAAGTCCCGCCCCCCACACCCTCCCTCTTGCCGAGGTCCCATACTCTTTTCCCCGGCTTGATGCGATTTGGGCGTTTCTGTCTCTTTTTTTTTTAAAGTCCCGCCCCCCACACCCTCCCTCTCGCAGAGGTCCCAGTCTATTCCTCCTGTAATGGCCGCGCAGCTTTTCTGTTACTGGCCGCGCGGCCAATGCTTGTCTCCCTGGTCCCTCTCACTGCCACTGTGAGCTGCAGAGGGCCTCTTCCGTCAGGCGCCTGTCTTTGCGTCACTGCGCTTTGAAGGGATATGCCCGACTTACTTCCACCGTGGATTCTGTAGGCCGCGCCCTCTGCGTACCTCGTTACTGTAAGCTCTGTGGAGAATTGCTTTTCAACCCCCTTTTTGCACCATGTTCCGCCAGCTACGGAGTTTTATTTAAAAACTTTTTTTCTGACAATTGGAATCTCCCTTTTGCCGCCAGAGGTGTGGTAGTGAACATCAGAGCCCGCGGCGCCGCTAGTTAAAGAGCCCATACTCTGTGAACGTGCGAGGCTCCAGGCTGAGCCCTTGTCATGCAGACAGCTCCTTCCGGGCCCTGGACGTGTTTGATTTGTAGCAGTCCCGGAACGTGCCTTTCACCAGTCCGTTGCATGCTATTGTTTATTGTGATACGCCCAGCTTCAAGTGTGTTATGGTAACTATGCTGTTCACATGTCTCGAGCTTTACTTAATCTTGTTTAATATGATCTCCTCGGCGCACCGTGTACGAGGCCAGCTGACCGCTGTGCTCGCTTTTCTGCCCCTCCCCCCCCCTGTTGCCTTGTGCTCGCTTTTCTGTCCACCCACCCCCCGCATTTCTGGCCAACCTAACCCCCCGCATTTCTGCCCCCCGCTTTTCTGCCCCCACAACCCCCGCTTTTCTGCCCCCTAACCCCCGCTTTGGGGGGCCGCTGGGTTTATCCAATATTGGGAATACAAACACTTCGCTTCCTGCCCGTCTCTGTCTTCTTGCACACACTTTACCACATTGCTTAAGTTGTCGAGTTCTCTCTATCCCAGATATGAATACTGCTAGCATATTTTGCGAGTCCACTTGTAAATCTACATTTTTTGATTGATAGTTGAGAGCAGCTACAGTTGATTTAAAGTTTTTTAGTTAGATTGTCCAGGTCGTGTTATATAGTTTCCTTGTCCATTGCATTGACATCTTATCGTTGTTCTCTTGTTGTGTCCTGGGATCCGGAAATTTAGTTAATTGTTAGCTTATCAGCACATATCTGCTCCAGAGTGTGCCACTTGTCAATATCAGTCCTGTCCAGCCTCTTTAAATGTTTAATTTTATGTATATACTCCTAGACTAAATGCTCGCTGAAATCTATGGTTTTTGTGTGTCAACCATGTTGATTTTGCCATGTGACTGTGGCTACCCTCGTCTTCCTCTGTCTCATTGTGCACACTGTAAACTCAGTAAATCACGATACAGGGACTGGGGTGGTGCTAACTTAACTGACTTCTGCCCCCCTCCCCAACCCCCTGGGTTGCCTCATGCTCGATTTTCTGCCCCCCACCCCCCGCTTTGGGGGTGCAGGGACAGTATTCGTATAAACTAATAATTGATTGCAGAAACTGCACGTATGATGCTCGAGTTTCGCACTTTAAATGTAGCTCGTCATAGAACACTCTTCAGCTCTTCCAGTTTCAGTGGGGCACCATTATAACTCTAATTTTGATCGCGCATATCTGTGAGTCTTCGCTTTTCGCTTTAATCTTATGGACTCTGATGGTTCAGGAGAGTGGATTGTTTTTTTAAGTAATGTGTCTCCTGCCTGTTCTGTGTCTGTGCATCATGGAGGGGGGGGGGTCCCCACAAACACTGTGCTCCATAACCCGTACTAAGTGGGCGAACCCCAACCTAGACAGTGTGTGAGACAGTGTGTGTGAGAGACAGTGTGTGTGAGAGAGACAGTGTGTGTGTGTGTGAGAGACAGTGTGTGAGAGAGACAGTGTGTGTGTGAGAGAGAGACCGTGTGTGTGTGTGTGTGAGAGACAGTGTGTGTGTGTGAGACAGTGTGTGAGAGACAGTGTGTGTGTGTGAGACAGTGTGTGTGTGAGAGAGAGTGTGTGTGTGTGTGAGTGAGAGTGTGTGTGTGAGAGAGACAGTGTGTGTGTGAGAGAGACAGTGTGTGTGTGAGAGAGACAGTGTGTGTGTGAGAGAGACAGTGTGTGTGAGAGAGACAGTGTGTGTGAGAGAGAGACAGTGTGTGTGTGAGAGAGACAGTGTGTGTGTGAGAGAGACAGTGTGTGTGTGAGAGAGACAGTGTGTGTGTGTGTGAGAGACTGTGTGTGTGAGAGAGACAGTGTGTGTGTGAGAGACAGTGTGTGTGTGAGAGAGAGAGTGAGTGTGTGTGTGGGAGAGTGAGTGTGTGTGTGGCACAGTGAGTGTGTGTGTGGCACAGTGAGTGTGTGTGTGGCACAGTGAGTGTGTGTGTGGCACAGTGAGTGTGTGTGTGGCACAGTGAGTGTGTGTGTGGCACAGTGAGTGTGTGTGTGTGTGGCACAGTGAGTGTGTGTGTGTGGCACAGTGAGTGTGTGTGTGGCACAGTGAGTGTGTGTGTGGGACAGTGTGTAGTGTAGTTCCTATTATCCCAATAGGCTCTGCACATTGGAATAATACCTTCAATAGTATAGGCCTAGACCAGAAGTTAACTAGGTCTTCTATTGTCGATATTAGACTTAAAGTTTTGGGTTTGCCAGCTAGCTCAGAGTTCACTAGAAACTTTCTCGAATAGGCAAGGAGGAGTTGAACCTCCCTGGATAGACAAGAAGGGATTTAGTTTCTGACAACCATAGAACATGACAACTTTGCTCTCCCCTAATCAAGAGTGTATCTCTAGAGTCGTGTGAAAACAAAAGACAACTTATTTTACTCAGTCAGTACGTGCATTCTTAGTCTCACCAGATTGTAGAGAAAAGGAAGAGACGGGCGTGTTCAATAAAAGATGTTATTTATTGATCAGTCTCTTTTCTCGTACAAGAGAAATGGATCGATATTATCGCAATACTTATGGTTAAGTAAAGTGCATACAATAAAAGCAGAAGTATAAAATAATACTGTAAAAACATTTATATGGTTTCTAAGCCATAAGGTGGTTTAAAATTGATAAAATAGATATATACATACATACATTTGACTAATCGTACTCAACTGGTGTTTCTACCTACGCCTACCCCGGTGTACCTGACCTAAGCCTAATACGTGGGCGGGAATAGAAAGTAACAGTTTAAGTTAAGTTTGTTTTGCCAAGTGACTGACTCAAGAATTCTCTGCGAGGGGTTATTCAGTTCTGTACCTGGAATTTAGGATGAATGAGGGATGGTATCTCTCGTCTCTGGTCTCGATATTCCAGGCTGCCTGCGAGGGCTACCCGGAAGCGCCGGAGCTGGATTTCTCGGCAGGAGAAAGCAGCGTCTCGTTCTCAGCGCGTCAGGAAGGCGGGGCTGCGCCAGCGGGGTCTGCTCTGCTCTGGGCTTCGGCAAGTCTGGCTGCTCCGATCTCGTCACCACCGCGTGTGTTTGCTTAAGGCAATACCGGTAATATTTATACCTGTAAGGTGCCGAGATTGACGTAAGGATGGACATAGATACGTCAATAAGGATGTCATACGACTTGGTCGTTAGCACATTCTTTTGCTGAAGTTCTCGATGAAATCAAAACATTGGCCGCAGGGTTTTTCCCAGGTTGTCATAGGTTTGATTTGTTTTGAGAACTCCGTATGCCTTATCAGGGGCTGGAGGAATATCGCTTGTCTAATTAGATGGCAAGCGTTATGACCTAATCAGATAACACGTTCCTGTGCCGTGGTGTGGCTTAATCAGATAACGGTTTCTGCATCATGGGATGGCTGCTAGTTAACTTGTTAACCAGAACAGGGTCAGGAATAGGGGGATCGATACAGAACCTATAGGAATACATCACACCCACTCCACGCTAACTATGGCCATGTTTACGAATCTAGGCATAGTAAAACATACTGTAGAGTATTGTGTATACCTTACCACCCCAAAATACATATAATGCATTTCGAATTTATCTAATATACGAAAAAAATAGTCACATGCACTATATGCACTCAAGCTGTAGAATAATGCCAAAGTAATCAAGCATATGTATACATTATTACTAATCGAATATGAGAATTACACATGAAATGGCTCTTAATACAGAAGAAAAAGTTCGAGACCATTCCATCACAGAATAAAATAATTATGAATATACCAGCGGGCAGCTAATGTCTATAAAGTTTCTAAAAATAGAAATTTTAGTTCTCTAAGAATAGTTGTTACTTTAAGCAGAAGATAAGTGTCCCGAAAAATCGTAAAAATATTTTGGGGCTGCTGAAAAAATTGCTGTCCGTGAACTGGAGGGAAAATTGTTCATGGTATTCTGTTATTAAAGTTGAAGGCCAAATTCAGGGAACGCCGTGTGCTAGCTTGCTCAAAAGTCTCTATTTCTGCTCTGGAGAGAACATCATATCATTTAGACTGTCGAAAAAGCTGTCAACAGCTTCCTGTGAGAGTTCCACTAACTCGGAAAAGGATGTAACCATGCATTCATGTGCATGATTGTCTCCATTGACGTTTTGATTAGTATTGCTGACAGAAGGTCGTACCTGATCGATGCTGCTTTCATCTTGAACTTCACTACCCCTTAATCGTAGCGGTGAAGTCTCCACGAATGCCGTCATCAGGATTGGCAGCCGTTGAGGGCAGCACAAAGCATGAGCCTTTATTGGGCTCAACAATGTTTCTGCATCCATTGGCGCATCCGATTGTAGCGTCAGACAGGTGTCCAACACGCATTCTTCTCCACACAGCATGCACCTTAATACAGGTAAAACACATCGATGCCACATTGGTCGAAATGAAAGAAACCAAGTCATGTTCAGGTCTCTAAGCCGGGTTAGTCCCAGGATTTTTGATATCCGGTCCCGGTATCCAATGGCTCGGATTGTTTCTTCCCTTGTCGCAGGTGTTTTGTCTGTGACACGGTTTGCCATAACGAAATATAAGGACCAAGAATAGGATTCCTGCAATTAGTCCCAAAATGAGGGGAAGTCCGCCAAAAATCGAATGGACGAAGTCTGGAAAAATACCCAGTATGGCTTTGAATGGTGTTAATGCTATTGAGAATACTGTCTTAAATACTTTTGAGACTCCACTGGTATCAGAAATATTTAAGATTTCATTCAGGATTTCTGCGAAATGTATGGGGGAATTAGTTGATAACAATGAGTGAATCTCTGCAGTCGTCCTTGCGACTAGGAGATCATACGTTTCTTTTGATGACGTGAGCCTGGTTGGCGTCTGAAGAAGCACTGTTTTCATTCTGCTTAAAGTGTCTATTCGAATAGAAGTAATTTTCAAGTTGGGCCATGCCCTTGCCTCCCTGTCTGGAAAGGAGCTGGGGAACAATAAGCGTCCACAGCACTTGACCTTCGCAGTCGTATTTATGAGATAAGGAGTCCCGGGCATAAGACTACAGCATCTGCGGTCCACAATTAGAATGTAAATCCCATTATAGAGTCTTTGAAAAAATGGTTCTATCTCTGTTGCAGGTGTGCCTAGCTGGTGACATGAAAGGTTATTTGAGTTCCCTTCACAGGCTCCATGCAAACTAATTCCATTACACAGAAGTGTACCGCTTAGTGACATCGCACAATTATTGCCACTAAGAAACCCTTTCTGTCCTTTATTACTGACACATGCATGTGAATAGGGCAAGTTCCATGTTGTCTTAATGTACCCTTTTCCCAATTTTTCGTACATGCCAGCCTGTATATATTTTTGGCAGTATTGAAACCTGAAGGTTGATATTGGAATATTAATTATCCCATGTATTATCCATTCACTGACAGGTCGTTCTGACATTGTCACTGGTAATCTCTCGAGTTTCTCAATGCTCAGGATTGTATAATCAGCACCCTTTTGTGCCATACTGATTTGTTCATCAGTAAGGTTAAAGATATTGAATAGTGACGTTGTGTTGATTAAACGCCAAGGCACATAGCCTGAACGCAGATTTTGTAACGTCCAGCCAAGCTGTACAATAGAACGCAATTGAGACTGACCGTGTTGTAACAACAGTAAGTCTTGCGATAATATGTCGATTGCTGAAGACACAATGCTGTCCAAAGAAAAAATTCTGGAGGACAGAGTCATTAACCCATTGTCCACTACAGAAAGTGATTTTTCCAAATTAATACGGTCAATTTCCCGTATACTTTCTGCTGTCTCAATTTGAGTCACCTTCCAGGCCTCGTTGTAAGCTGCATATACAGAGGCTGCTATGAAACGTTTCTGACGCTGTTTGCGCGGTCCCATAATGAAATCACGCAAGTCAGCACCATCAGTAAGTAAAGTTAGGTGTTGCTTAATTTCTGTCAGTGTGGAAGTTTGTAGTCATTGAAGGCATAATTTGCCCACACTATAGGTGGTTATTATCCCTGGGTGTTGTCTTTGGGAATATCTAGGGTCTGGCCTGGTCAATGTGAACCCCTGTGTTTTGTTCAGGAATCTATCTTGACAGTTATTAGTATCTGTGGGCCAGATCAACCATTGTTTCCAATCAGGATTTGTTCTGTTTTGGTTTAATACATAGTTTACGTCTATCCCTTCATCTGTAGAGCTATTGCTGTCCATTGTTGGCTTTGGAATAGACGGTTTATTTAAGTCTTTGATTTTGGCTAAGCCAAGACAGGTGGTTTGTTGAACAGTGTCATTCAAAAATATAATTTGTTCTGGGATCATGCAGGCTCTAAACAATGATTCTATACCTTGTACTTGCCATTCTTTTGTACCCCAAACACTTTTTACTTCAACATTTTTGTCCCAATAATCAAAACCAAAAGTATTCATTTGTTCAAAAAATGAGTCTGAATATATCAATTTCGTGTTTGTTAGCATGGTCTTTGTCCCGGTCTTATTTGACAATTTGAAATAAAATGTTTCAGCATTACTTGTGTTGAACCCTGAAAAGTATGAATATTTGTCGTAAAAGGTTCTTGAGCTTCCTTTTGGAGGGGTCGCACAATGTTCCCATTGATTATAATTTAAAACATTTCTAGGTTGTGCAGATTTATGTAGAAAATGGTTACCATAGTGGTTGTAACAGTACATACTATCATAATTAGTCGAACCCTGCAAATAATCATGTTTGGTAAATTTAGCAGACATCACTAAGTCAGACATCATATCATTTATGTTTTCAAAGTCCCAATCATCAGCAAATGAGCTTGGTTTTACAAAGTCACTTAACGAGATCTTGATTTGGTGTGGATATTTCAGGATTTCAACCGGACCATAAATTTCGTAGTCAGTATTGTCCCATGCTACCCCACCTGGTATAGGATTGGCTGTGAAGTTGACTGAAGAAAGTTCTCTTTTCTCGACGTGTGAAGATGTGTGTGGCTTGAGGATCAAGTTGATTTTCTGACTTGCTGTGTCCATTTTAGCATATTTTCCCTCAATGAAGCGTCCCAAAGTTAGTATCATGATGAGCCAAAGTATGAGGATAAATGCACCAAAGCCCACCCAAAATTCAATCCATGGAGAAATTAGATATGTTTCTTTCAGTTGTTTCAAAAGGTCTGTAGCTTTATCTTTAAAGGTTTTTGATGGCTGTGTTTTTGATTCACTTAGGTCTTCAGAGGAATCATCGAAGTTTATGAAGTAGCCGGATGCAGTTCTGTCAATCGTTCCAATTGCTTCAGGATTACTGTTTCTTGCATATTCGTTTGTTACTTCATTGTAGGTTGGTGTGTCTCTACTAAATGTTTTTATTTGGGTTTTTAGAGGTCTGAGTTCCAATGCATTGTTGCATAGTCCTTGTTGTTGTTCTGTAGGCGTTTCGAATGTGATTAGCCTCTTAGTTTGGACCTCTGTATTTGTAGCAAACCTTGGTGTTGTGCTACTTATCGGGAGTCCACTTGGCCTAAAGTTTGTTATCGGCCACATGATTGTGGTTTTACCAGGTCGATGGATACAACTCGGTTCTCCTTTTTACCAGCAAGCGGCGGTAGTACAACTGATCTTGTCCCGTTGATAGACAAGACAGGAACTGCTTTTCTGTAAGAAGGCCCAAATTCCTTCTTTACCGCGATCTTTTCTCTGACTAGATCCCCGACTTTTGGAATCCAGACAGGTCTTGCTGGGACAGGTGGTGGTTCTTCAGTGGTTGTTGGCTGCTGTTTCAACTTTATGTTGCTCAGGTCTTTTCTTGTTTTGTTTAAGTCCTGTAAAATAGCCAAACGATCTTTGATATCAAAGCTTTTTTCCTTCACCACTGAAGTCTGACTGTCAAGATCTAAGACTAACATCCTAGTTCCAAACAATAATTCGTACGGACTGAATCCCTTCAGAGAATTTCTTGGCAAGTTATTTAGACTACGTTGGACACTTATTAGATGTTTGACCCACCCAGCTCCCGAACCTAATACCCTTTCCGTTATAGATAGCTTTATGCCTTGGTTTTTTCTTTACACCATCCCGTATCCCTCAGGAAGGAAGTGAGAAGAATCCCGCTGTGCTATGCTCATTTGGCCGAGCTTTCCCCCAAGCTTGAGGGCTCAAGTGAAAACATTGGTCAAACGTAGCATACTCCTAGCGTATATGCCATTTAGACTCGCAAATCTTTGTATAACAGTCCAGACGTCAGCCGAGTGCTGGGGATCTACATTATAAGTGGAAACTAGCCTGTATATGTTAATCGGACGCTTTGCTTTTTACTGTCGATTCTTTCTGGAGTGAAACGCCAAGGTAGTATACCGTTTCTCTCGCCACTGCGATCTCTGTTGCAGTCCGGGCATTTTTTTACAAAAATGTCATGCTGCAGGCTCATGCCTGGCCACCAGTACACCGATTGTAGTTCTTCCAGAGAATCTTTTAGTTTGAGGTGTCTGAGACCCTCGCCCATATGTGCGTCTGCAATTAACAAAGTTCTCCTGTCCATGTTTGGAATTACTCTATCCCCCACTCCAGGGATTCGAGCAAAAGAGACGGAGTTTGCATCGATTATGTATGTATAATTGAGTGGATAGTTGATCGGTAGCGCTGAGCAGTCGCCTTTTGATGACGTTTTCACCGCCAGCACTGTTTCACCGTCAATGTTTTTCATTGTACGCTTTTTCCTAGCTACGGAAGCCGATTTAGTTGCTACCGCTGTGGCTGTCTCAGCCAATGAATTCCCTGCAACGTGAACGCCATCACGCTGATGACTCAGTGTATGTATCACGTGAGTCTTTGGTAGTTCTTTTTGTAACAGAACTATGTGTTCCCAAAGCAGTTTTTGCTTTATTGTTGCACCTGTGTCATCTTTGTAACCGTTTTGAATCCATTTCTGCAAATCGTTGTTATATGATTTGACGCAGTAATATGAATAGGACACTATAAGTGTCGGGAATTCGCGATCCGCATTATCTAGCGCCATTTTCAATGCTATTATTTCAGTCTGTTGTTCTGAATTAGTTACCTCCGCGCCACACTTCTTTTGTAATCTCACATGTGGGGTTGTATGCTTGTTCTCCCCAAACGGAGGGTTGAGCATGTCCGTCTGTATAGATTACACAAGCGTACTGTCGTAATGGCAGAATGTCGGCCGGCAGAGGGAATATTCTTTCATATTCTAGATTTTTTAATTCCTTTAGTTCTGGATCAAAGTAGTAGTATACTTTGTCCGTTGTAATTGAATTCACCCATTGTATCCACTTTGGATTCAATGCTGTGGTTGGTAAATTACACGGGGTTGTTAATGCCTCAAAGGCTGATTCTGCTGTTATGACTGTGATGTGTCTACCGTCAGCTTTATCTTTTTCTTTAGCTATTGCGGTTTGAACTGCATGAACAATGTTTTCTTTGATGCTGAATTTCTTTTCAGCTTCTGTGTACAAGTGTGATTTGAATGCAATTGGTACCTTTTCTCCCTCATTAGAGGTCAGGTATGTGAATCCGCATCTTCCTGGGATGACTCGAATCACAAGATTGCGTGTGTTATCACGTGTTTCTAATTTTGTTTTAATTAACATATCTGTTTGTAAGGATCTCAGAATTTCTGTGTGTATTTGAGTCCAATTGGTTCTTTTAAAATCTGGTTTTATTAGATCATAAAGGAGTTTGACCCTTTCTGCGTAATTTGCAATGTATGTTCTTCCGAAATTTAGGAAGCCTAGAATTGACTGTAGGTTTTTTAGTGTTCTAGGTGCTTGGAGTACGGCACATTTCTCTAGGAAATTGTCAGCCAGGCTTTTGCCTTCACTTGATAATTCATATCCTAAGAACAGGACTGTTAGATGGGCAATTCTAGATTTTTTAAAGTTGAATTTGTAACCCTCTGCTGCGAACCCAAGTATTATGGTGTTCACTCTCTTCAAGTGAGTATCCAAGTCATCATCTGTTAGGTATATGTCGTCGACATAAGATAATGCCTCTTCGTCATATGTTTGTAATAATTATGTTACTCTCGCTGAGAATAATCCTGGGCTGTTCTTGAACCCTTGGGGTAACCGACAGAATTGTTTTGGAGCGCCATTTATTGAGAACGCAGACAAGTATCTGCTCTCTGGTGCTATATTTTGACAAAAGAATCCATTAGAGATGTCTAATGTTGTTTTGTATTTTTTGCGCACTATGTTATTCATTAGTGCTGCACTATGCGAGTTTTGCACTGCAAAAGTTTTGCAACATGAGTTAAGGTGTCTGTAATCCAAAACTAGACGATATGAATTGTCTGGTTTGGAGACAGGAAACAAAGGGTTGTTCATTTGTGAGGTGCAAGTTTCAATCACCCCCTGGTATTCTAATTGGTCTAGGATTTCTTTTACCTGTTTTTTAGCTTCTTGCTTAATTGGGTACTGTCTTTGTGCAGTAGGTTGTGTTTTTAACTGGATTTTGTGAGGAGGAGAATCCTCATCCCATCCTACATGATTTTTATATAAAGCAGGAGCTTGAGCTACTGCACGCTTTCTTGCAAGTGTATATTTTTTATGAATTGGGATATGATTTGAGAAGGCAGCGTAAATTATTTCTTCGCCATGAGGGCACTCCCTGACAAACTCGGGTGGCCAGTCTTTTTCAGCTAGAAGGATGTCATAGCCCTTGGAGAGATTATCCCAAAATAGTCCCCTTATTTTTCTAGTCTTATCCCCCTCTATACGTAATGTTATTTCATATATTTTGTTATGTTTGCTAACTCTGGTGTCTGCAGTTTCCACTTGAAGGTATTCATTCGTGTCCACTGTCTCCAGATGATTCGTAAGGACTTTGCGAGCTATGCTCACTTCTGCTGCGCTGTCTAGCATTGTCTGAGCCCACTCTCCGTTTTTCAGCTGTGTCCTCAGTATTCTCTGCATTGTTGAATACTTTAATACTGGCTACCTTCTTTTTTGGAAATTGTAATTTCTTATTTGGAGGAGCAGGTTCCTTGTCTTTGGACTTGACGTGCCCTTCCTTGGGTTCCGATCGTCCTCTTCTTTCCGATTTCTGCGAGGAAGTCTGAAAAGATTGAGAGGGACGTGTATCAAAATCTTGATATCTATCCGGTTTTTTTATATTATCCCCATTTCTAAGGTTGTATTTTTTTCCAGAGGGCTCACTATGGGGAGACCTGTGTCCTTGGTTTGGAGATTTTTCTCTCCGCCGAGGAGACCTTCTCTGGACTGGAATCTCTTTTCTTTCGGATTGGATTGTTTGTTTCCATCCCAGTTCTTCTTTTGTGATGTTAAATTATTTTTAATAAATATTTTTTCAGGACTTTCAATCAGTTGGGGTTTTACTGGTATTTCACCTAAACTATCTCTACCTAGTTCCTCATAGGATTTCTCTATGATTCTGGCAATTTCAGCTGGTTGGTCTGCTATATCTGTTTCTTTTAACCTCTGGCGGATCGCCACGTTTGCTGCTTCTCCCTTTATATTGGCTAGTAATATAGCCGAGACCTGCTTGAAGTCTTTCAGTAATTTCATACCAAGAGTTAAAGCGGGTTCTGGACCGTATTCATCTTGAATTTGTTTTAGCACATCTGGTATTACCGAGATGGATGGAACACCATGCGTTTTTGTGTAGATGGAAGCAAAGACTGTACCCCAAGTGTCACAGTCCTCCACGTGTGGTGCGATTCCCATTGGAAGACAGATAGTCAGAATCCTGTGTTTATCCACAGGAGTGGTGTCTGGAAACACCGCCTCTATTTGGGTGATTTTTTGTGCTAACCAGAATGGTATTTGTTCCCTTTTAGCTGGTACCTTACCTAGGCAGGACTGTATGTTCTGTGGTGTAATTTTATTTGTGTTCCCCTGATGAGGGGTCAGCTGTGGAATTTTAATTGCTGGTTGGATTGTTGAAGTCCGCATTACATATTGGACTAATTGTCTATGTACTTTTATTAATTGTTTTAGTTGTATTAAAAGGTTTGCTGCAGACATCCCATCGATGTCTGGATGTGGTGTGTATCCGGCTAGGACCGGCCACGTTGCTCCTGGTCTACCTAATGGACCGAGCCTGGTGATGTGATTGTTGTGTTTTAGGGCGCCATTAAACAAGAGCAGGTGCTCTTGAAATTTAAGTGGTACTTCCACCTCCTCGAAAGGAGTGTATTCTTCAGGAGGTTCCTCTGTTTTGTAATGGTGGAAGACCTTTGTTACAGCGTTTGCTGCTGGAAAGTGTATCCATGAATAGAACACCTCTGTCTGCCGATATTCGTGTGCCTCTATTACGAATATGACTGTGCCACCTCTAGGTGTCAGTCCATTTTCTATAAGTTTTAAAGTTATAGATTTCCTTGTGTTGACCGGGATGAGTATTAAATCAGGGTCAGCTTCTTGCATAGTATTATCAGCTGCTACGAGTTCAGCTGCTACTCTAGCTATCTCTCTTTCTTCTTCAGTATCTGACATTCTACTGTCAGGAAGGTTATTTTGTTTGTTTGCAGATCAGGTTTCTTATGGAAACAAAGATTAGATGCACAATATTTTGGAACAGTGTATCCTTCAACGTTGACTAAACCAAGAACCATACATAGGAGTTTCCTCCTGCGAGGTTTGGCGGATATGACCTTTCACCCACTCCAGACGTCTTTGGAGTATTATGGGAAAAAAGGGGTCTGAGTGAAAAAGCACGACTGAGTTACTCTAATGTCTTGCGTTAGTTTTATCGCCTTTCCAAACGTTTGGGCGCCATGTAGTGTAGTTCCTATTATCCCAATAGGCTCTGCGCATTGGAATAATACCTTCAATAGTATAGGCCTAGACCAGACGTTAACTAGGTCTTCTATTGTCGATATTAGACTTAAAGTTTTGGGTTTGCCAGCTAGCTCAGAGTTCACTAGAAACTTTCTCGAATAGGCAAGGAGGAGTTGAACCTCCCTGGATAGACAAGAAGGGATTTAGTTTCTGACAACCATAGAACATGACAACTTTGCTCTCCCCTAATCAAGAGTGTATCTCTAGAGTCGTGTGAAAACAAAAGACAACTTATTTTACTCAGTCAGTACGTGCATTCTTAGTCTCACCAGATTATAGAGAAAAGGAAGAGACGGGCGTGTTCAATAAAAGATGTTATTTATTGATCAGTCTCTTTTCTCGTACAAGAGAAATGGATCGATATTATCGCAATACTTATGGTTAAGTAAAGTGCATACAATAAAAGCAGAAGTATAAAATAATACTGTAAAAACATTTATATGGTTTCTAAGCCATAAGGTGGTTTAAAATTGATAAAATAGATATATACATACATACATTTGACTAATCGTACTCAACTGGTGTTTCTACCTACGCCTACCCCGGTGTACCTGACCTAAGCCTAATACGTGGGCGGGAATAGAAAGTAACAGTTTAAGTTAAGTTTGTTTTGCCAAGTGACTGACTCAAGAATTCTCTGCGAGGGGTTATTCAGTTCTGTACCTGGAATTTAGGATGAATGAGGGATGGTATCTCTCGTCTCTGGTCTCGATATTTCAGGCTGCCTGCGAGGGCTACCCGGAAGCGCCGGAGCTGGATTTCTCGGCAGGAGAAAGCAGCTTCTCGTTCTCAGCGCGTCAGGAAGGCGGGGCTGCGCCAGCGGGGTCTGCTCTGCTCTGGGCTTCGGCAAGTCTGGCTGCTCCGATCTCTTCACCACCGCGTGTGTTTGCTTAAGGCAATACCGGTAATATTTATACCTGTAAGGTGCCGAGATTGACGTAAGGATGGACATAGATACGTCAATAAGGATGTCATACGACTTGGTCGTTAGCACATTCTTTTGCTGAAGTTCTCGATGAAATCAAAACAATGGCCGCAGGGTTTTTCCCAGGTTGTCATAGGTTTGATTTGTTTTGAGAACTCCGTATGCCTTATCAGGGGCTGGAGGAATATCGCTTGTCTAATTAGATGGCAAGCGTTATGACCTAATCAGATAACACGTTCCTGTGCCGTGGTGTGGCTTAATCAGATAACGGTTTCTGCATCATGGGATGGCTGCTAGTTAACTTGTTAACCAGAACAGGGTCAGGAATAGGGGGATCGATACAGAACCTATAGGAATACATCACAAGTGAGTGTGTGTGTGGGACAGTGGGTGTGTGTTTGGGACAGTGAGTGTGTGTGGGACAGGGAGTGTGGCTCTGTGTGTGTGTGTGTGTGGCTCTGTGTCCGCGAATACTTTCTACTACTCTCTAATGCTCAATTATTGCCATTGTAAATGACAATACCATTTATTTATGTTTAAAAAAATGTCATGAGCAATGCCAATAGCTCTACCTTTTAATAATGCCGAGACCATTGCATTGTAAATGCTTGTTGTTAGAGTGTCAGCAAACACCGCTGCGGCGGCTCGGACTCCTTGAGACTCTGCTCTATGGGGGCCGGGCGATTCCAGCGATAGTCAGAGTGGAGATGTTGTATTTCACCTCTAAGAAGAGGTGAAATACAACAAAGCCTCATTAACAAGCAAATGTTCTTTTAAAGGCCTGTGAAGTACTGGGGTGCGGCTGTGTATGTGCCCGGGAAGCTGTCTCAGCCCAGCTGCCACACACACACACACACACACAAACACACACAGGGTGAGGTTACAGAGGGAGGGAGACAGAGGGTGACGGAGGGAGGGAGACAGACCGAGGGAGGGAGACAGAGGGAGTCAGACCGAGGGAGGGCGACCGAGGGAGGGCGACAGAGGGAGGGGGAGGGAGGGAGGGGGAGAGAGGGAGGGAGAGAGGGAGGGGGAGAGAGGGAGGGAGAGAGGGAGGGGGAGAGAGGGAGGGAGAGGGAGGGGGAGAGAGGGAGGGAGAGAGGGAGGGGGAGAGAGGGAGGGAGAGAGGGAGGGAGACCGACAGGTGGAGGGAGGGAGGGAGGGAGGGAGACCGACAGAAGGAGGGAGGGAGACCGACAGAAGGAGGGAGGGAGGGAGGGAGGAAGACCGACAGACGGAGGGAGGGAGACCGACAGACGGAGGGAGGGAGGGAGGGAGGGAGACCGACAGACGGAGGGAGGGAGGGAGACCGACAGACGGAGGGAGGGAGGGAGACCGACAGACGGAGGGAGGGAGGGAGACCGACAGACGGAGGGAGGGAGGGAGGGAGACCGACAGACGGAGGGAGGGAGGTAGGGAGACCGACAGACGGAGGGAGGGTGGTAGGGAGACCGACAGAGGGAGGGAGGGAGGGAGACCGACAGACAGTGGGAGGGAGGGAGACCGACAGACGGAGGGAGGGCGGGAGGGGGACAGACGGAGGGAGGGATGGAGTGAGACAAAGGGAGGGAGGGATGGAGGGAGACAGAGGGAGGGAGAGGGAGACAGGGAGGGAGAGGGAGACAGACAGAGGGAGAGAGAAAGAGGGAGACATAGGGAGGGAGAGGGAGACAGACAGAGGGAGAGAGAAAGAGGGAGAAAGAGGAGAGAAAGAGGGAGACAGACAGAGGGGGAGAGAGGGAGACAGACAGAGGGGGTAAGAGGGAGGGAGACAGACAGAGGGAGTAAGAGGGAGGGAGACAGAGAGGGAGTGAGAGGGAGGGAGACAGAGAGGGAGTGAGACAGAGAGTAAGTGAGACAGAGAGGGAGGGGAGACAGAGAGGGAGGGGAGACAGAGAGGGAGGGGAGACAGAGAGGGAGGGGAGACAGAGGGAGGGGAGACAGAGAGGGAGGGAGACAGAGGGAGGGAGACAGAGAGGGAGGGAGACAGAGGGAGGGAGACAGAGGGAGGGAGACAGAGGGAGGGAGGCAGAGAGGGAGGGAGAGCGACAGAGGGAGGGAGAGAGACAGAGGGAGCGGGAGAGACAGAGGGAGCGGGAGAGACAGAGGGAGCGGGAGAGACAGAGGGAGCGGGAGAGACAGAGGGAGCGGGAGAGACAGAGGGAGCGGGAGAGACAGAGGGAGCGGGAGAGACAGAGGGAGCGGGAGAGACAGAGGGAGCGGGAGAGACAGAGGGAGCGGGAGAGACAGAGGGAGCGGGAGAGACAGAGGGAGCGGGAGAGACAGAGGGAGCGGGAGAGACAGAGGGAGCGGGAGAGACAGAGGGAGCGGGAGAGACAGAGGGAGCGGGAGAGACAGAGGGAGCGGGAGAGACAGAGGGAGCGGGAGAGACAGAGGGAGCGGGAGAGACAGAGGGAGCGGGAGCATTTTTCATTACATATTCACATGTAACAACTTTCAAATCACAGTAAATAGTAGTTGATGACCTTAAAGAGCACCAGGTTACCCACCCAGTCATATGTACCCATAGACATTCTTTCAGAGAGCACCAAAAATAGACACAAGTAGTAAAAGTGAGACCAGCCCCCCCATGTGTTTGGATGGATGGATGGATGTATTGAGGGATGGATGGATGGGTGCGTGGCTTGATGGATAGATGGATTAGGTAGGTAGTCATGCAGGTAGATAGACAGACAGAAGAAGTGACTCAGAGTCTGGCACCACCAATAAAATGTATCTTTATTTGTATCTGGAGTAGTGTGGCTCACTGGTTAGAGGCGGCAGGCCTGAGAGCAGAAGTCAGCCTGGGACCAGGGTTCAATTCCCGACGCGGCAGGGTCGTGGATCTTGGTCAGCGGACTCGATAATTCTCGCTTCGGTGCTTACTCTAATCAGGGGTTCCACTCGGCAACTCTGGGCATTAGCTTGCCTAATCTCCACAACGGCCCCACCAATTCCTGGGATGCCTGGCTCCACCTTGGGGACTCCCAGCAAGGGACCATCCCACAGGGAAAGCCAGGACGGGTTCCCCAGAGTTATACAGCGCCGGGACGCCCCGTTGCTGGGGCAGCTGTGCGCTTTACAAGTATACTACATTTACATTTACATTTACATTTAAATATGGATAGACACTAGACAGACAGCCTGACTGACTCCGGTAACACACATAACGTTTACATTTAAATGTGGATAGAGACAGACAGAAAGACAGGCTGACTGACTCCGTAGAATCCATAGCATGGAAATTACCTTATATGCGTACAACAGAGTATATCGAAGAAAGAAAGTGTGTAATCAATATTAAGGTAGAAACAAAAAAAGAGGGGGTAAACAAAGTTAAATGAAGTAAAATCAAGTCTTGACAAATCAATGCATAGAAGTGTTACTAGAGAGACAACACAGATCACACAAACAGACCAGCCTCTAACACAGAGAGGGAGGCCTAACTGGTGTTTAACCTGAGCACATCTTCATAGCCGTGAGTGTGACTCAAGCAAGACACATCATGAAATGTAATTAAGGTCATCAAACATATGCCCTTAAAACTACAACTAGAGTAGTCCTCCTCGTGACCTGCTTGGCAAGGAACGTGCGCGCCTTGAGCGCCCGCACCACCCCCAGGTTTTAAAGAGCTATGTTTTGGTAACGCGATAAGAAAGGATGTTATTAGCATTTTGCTCCGTTTTATCCCTTTTTGTTCTCACTTCTCAGTCCCCATTCAAAGTGTGGATAATGGGCTCTGCTTCCTTTGCCCTCACAAAACAACTTCAGCTGTATCTGCCGTGCATGCCACTCGCCTGGTGATCAGACCCAGGTTCTGAGTACTGTACAGACACGGATGGGCACAGACAGCCTCGTCTTTGGCGCCCCTCCAGTACTTCAAAATTTAAAACCGGAAGAAATGAGTGCAGGATAAGAGGCCATCTTCCAACTGACTTCCAATTGCCACTCACTCCAAATTCCTTCACCATTCTAAATTCCCAAAATCAAGCCATATTCATTCTCACTTTCCCCTTTTCCAGTTAGGAAACATTCCAACAACAACTCAACTCAAACCTACAAGTCTCATCATAAAAATGAAGTGCTCTGGCTCTTGGTTATGCACAGATATAGATTTAGAGCTCAGGGCTGGACTGGAAGATGTTTAAACCAGCTCCAAACTACAGGGGGTCACAACTGTAATTGGGATATGCGGCTATGTGCAGGTAATGGGAACCCATTCCTGCTCTGAAAGCAGCCATCTAGCCTGTAGTCTATTTGGAGTGGTACTGTGTTCAGCTCAGCCCGGGCTCAGAATGTTATTCTACAGACCAAGTGTACTTATGAGCACAGTTCCCTCTAATCTGAGGGTGTAAGTGGTCGCCTATACTGTGCTTTTAATCTGCGCAGTGAGCCGGGGGAAGCGCAAACCACACTGGATGCTTTGACAGCCATAAATTATATCATTAGTCCTAATGTAGTGCAGAGCGGTAATAAAAAATCTGATAGTTTATTTTTTTCCAGCTAAGTAGTGCACTGCACAAGGCCTACATAGTTGATTGGGGACACAGAGAAGAAGTGGCTGCTAGGGACCGTTTGTTTGAAGGGATGTGACCAGAGGGGAAAGCTTTGAAGCTACAGCACATATGTATTGCCATGGCAGCTTTAGTTGGTGATTCAACATTTAGACATGCAAATCGGGTGAATGTGAACACCTGGAGCCCTGACTCAGCAGGAAAGCATCTCCAAATGACTTTAATGGAGTCCAAGCTAGTTGCCAGTTTTCAATTCGTAGCGAGTAAAGTATGGCAATCCAAGCCTAAGCCCCCTCTTATTCCAGTAGAATGCGCAAATACGAAGCTTGCTCTGCTCTGAGCCAGACCTCATAGCCTAGACTAGAGCCAGGAGGCCAGTGCAGCCACCACCACCATTTTATCCCTCTCACTTTTACTACAAAACATATACCTCCTTTTGTGAAGATCTACACTTCCATGGTTGAAGTCTTTGCACATAAGACATATATCCCTGGGTCATGTGCTGTTCAGTCCAAATTCCCTAAGGTATATTTTTTTTAAAATATCTCCATATTCTGATGGTCAACCTTTGAAATGAGTGGTATCTTAAAGTACCATTGTGAGAAGATGGATACCCCTTTAGAGCCTAATATTATAAGAGTTTTTTATGCTTATTTTTTTTATATAACTGCACAAACGATATAGAAAATGTCTGCAATAAATGAAGCACTAAATAAGATTTCAACATTACAAAGTCGTTCATCAAGAGCATTTCATAACATAAGCCTGCTGATGCCGTCAAATCTAGGGATGTAACATTTTACTGTACGTCGTTTATACAGAACATCTGCCAATCTCTGTAATGAAATGCAAATATTACCTCAAATTGTAATAAATGCAGGGTGGATGGGGACAGCTTGTCTCATGGCCTTAACAACCTGTCCCTCAACAAATCTGTTTGACGTTGCATTTTTTCCACATGTTGGGTACACGTTGTTGCAATGTCAGGAGAATGGTACATCTGATTCTACTGCGCAATGATAAGCATGTACAAAGCTAGTCAGCAGTATCTATATTTAATAATATGGGTATTGCATAGCTTGTAACTGCCAGAGGAAGAGGGAGTCCCGCCAAGTCATTTGCAGTGATTGAGCACAGACATCGATTGCTTTGTAAATTAACACAGTATAGTTGACAAGAGAGAGATCCGAGAGACACTCTGTGCTAAAACGATGAAATAATGGTATTACTTAGAGAGATAATAATTAAAGTCAAGGTGCACTTAGATATTTAATTATTTACGTGAAACTGATTATTTCATTATGTAATGTGTTGCAAATGTTTTGATCTGATTTCAGTGGCGGCTGGTGAAGTTTCAAAGTGGTGGTGCTGAAGGGCAAGGGGTGCGCAGGATAAGGGGCACGGACACATGAAACAAATCAACACAAACTCACAAAGGCACACTAACCATAGCCCTGTTAAACATAAAACCTGCATGTGCACACAATAAACTAAACTAAAATAGTAGGTTCCAGGGAAACAGCCTGCTCACAGACAACATCAGCCATAGGCACCAACACAGACCAGAGGACCAGCAGACTCAAAAGGGCGAAAGAAAGGCAGCATCGAAAACATACTTCCCACACACAGCAAGACAAAAAAGCCACTAAAAGTATAAACTGTAGTTTATATTAGCTAGCATGTGTGTACTTTGGCATGCATGTCTGCATTGTCATGCCAGTAAAGTGCTCTGCCTTATGCCCGATTATAGTCCCCCTTCTTACATAATAATAAATAATAATAATAATAATAATAATAATATTAATAGGCACATTTATAAAGGGCATGGTTACACTCGGCCAGTGTGTCCCCACGCTGCGGTGCAACTGCACAGATTGCCACAGCCTAACCTAGCCAATCCTAACTATCATACCAAAACAATCAGTCAAAATCTAACCCCCTTGTCAATGCCACTTTCTTTTTCAGTGTGAATGTACACATACTGAGATCCACGCCTCTCACTCAATCCCCAATCTCTTTTGCACACACCACAACTCCATCCAGCACTCGGGCAATTGCAACTGCCGTCACCTGTTTGTGCACAACACAATGCAACCCTGCCCTACTACTCTCTGCTCTTTTTGTCTCCCTGCACTGGAGCAACACGTCTATAGTCCACCACCTCGCTCCGAGCCTCCGCTCTAAGCCTGGTTACTTAAGGCCCAGCCCGGTTCTGCGACCGCAGCGGATTTATTTTGTGAGCACTGCTCATGAAATCTACTGCGCTGCGGTCGCGGAACCGGGCCAGGGCATTACCCACCAGGCTTTTACTTTTAATTCCGGCCCGGTCGCGACGCCCCAAGTCCAATGGCCAATGATTGATCAAACGATCACGCAGCGTACCACACCTTTACCAGTATCTTGTTTGAGGGACTTGGGCTAAGTAACATTGATGGCAGCATCCCACTCTGAAAACTGTGCAAGCACCACGGGATAAAGTCAATTTAAAGGATTTCTTTCTTTCCACTACACCTGTGGCTTCTCTCAGCACTGAATTGGGGCTTTGAGGGGAGGAAGTGCACTGTGATGGCGTCCCAACAAACTCAGCAGGGCACGAGGAGGAGGAGGAGGAGGTTAGAGTGCTGCGGAGGGAAATACTGTTATCCAAAACTGTTGAAAGTAAGGCAGACAGAGTAGAAAAGCTAATCCTTAAGAATGGGACGATAGAAAGCACAAGTCCAAGAGCCCTTTGCTGGGCCTTGTTAATTGCCTCATTAAACAGCACAAGTCGCTGCTCTTCATTCTCAATGTGACGTTTTTGCTCTCACTATCTCTCCCACGCTCCCATGCTCTCACACTTCTGGACCCTCGCTTTCTCTTTGCCAGAACTGGGCTGAGAACTCGTCGCAGTTTTTTTCTTAACGTTCT
Organism: Lissotriton helveticus; assembly: GCF_964261635.1. Taxonomy (NCBI): domain Eukaryota; kingdom Metazoa; phylum Chordata; class Amphibia; order Caudata; family Salamandridae; genus Lissotriton; species Lissotriton helveticus. The sequence goes on from NC_136067.1 coordinate 1,053,509,151, forward strand.
TTGGGTCCAATTTGGAATCATGAGAACGCAGCAGGTAACAAAGGAAAGTCCAGAGGCTGAGCCCAGCATTTCATTTCCTAGTTCATCTCAATTTCTGGCAGAAGTGAGGAAGGCTCTGCCTGACACTCACCTGCGGGCACCGGGCGGCAGACACACTGGGGCAGGCAGCTAGGCTAGAAATAATTAAATTATCCAGCCTCTCTCTTTCTCTGGCATAGTGGCGTCCTCTGCTTCGCAGACTCCAGACCGCGGCACTTTTTATTGCGCAACCCCCAATGCGCTTGCGCATGATCACCAGACTCCTCCAGACCAGACCCCGCCCTAAGGGTGAATGACTGTATGTACAGCAGCGCGCAGACGCGGCGACGGAGACTATGAGAGAGAGGCACAAGTTACTACTTGTGTAACGATATATCTGTAAGAGACATTAGTTAGTAATAGATTCCTTACCTTAGAATATCCCCAGGCGTCAGACTGGATCCGGAAATTTTTTGCGTAGCAGTACCCTTGCGCGTCTGTAGGCGTCGTCTGCGGCTCCGCGTCCGTCGTCGGCGTCGTGGACGCCGTGATGACGTCTGAGTACTTAGACGCCGCCTCCGCGTGCTGACGTCAGTTCTTAGACACAGCTTTTCCGCGCCAGAAGCGCTGAGCCATGTTAAAAACCAACACTGGTGCCATTGAAACTAGGGCTCTGAAAGGGGATAACCCTAACCCTAGATATCGGTTCGCAGAACGGGGAGGATGGGTGGGTCGGTAAGGAATCTATCACTAACTAATGTCTCTTACAGATCTATCGTTACACAAGTAGTAACTTGTGCATCTGAAAGAGACACGTTAGTGATAGATTCCTTACCTTAGAATAGATACCCAGCAATACCAACCCCGGTGGTGGGTCTGCGAACCAATAATCACATCAGAAAGTCCTGGAGGACAGAACGGCCAAAGAAGCCATCCCTCCGGACTTGGATGTCGAGGCAGTAGTGTCTTGCAAACGTGTGCAGCGAGGCCCACGTAGCTGCCTGACAGATGTCTTGTAAGGGCACTCCCCAGCCCAGGGCAGTTGTAGTCGCCGTGGCTCGGGTGGAATGAGCCCGCAATCCAATAGGGAGCTCCTTTTTATCCAAGGAGTAACATGCCTGGATACACAAGATGATCCACCGGGAGATGGTCCTCTTGTGCACCGCTTTCTTAGCGCCTACGTAACCAACAAAGAGTTGGTCATCCACCCGGAACTGGCGTGTGAGATCCAAATAGAATGAGAGCGCACGTTTTGGGTCCAGACGGTGGAGCCGCTCTTCCTCTTTAGAGGGATGCGGTGGCGGGAAGAAGGTTGGCAAGGTGATAGACTGCCCGATGTGGAAGGCTGTGACAACCTTGGGCAGGAAAGATGGCTTAGTACGCAACACAACCTTGTCCGGATGGACAGAAAGGAAAGGAGGAGTACAAGAAAGGGCCTGGAGCTCACTCACTCTCCTGGCAGAGGTGATGGCAACCAGGAAAGCAGTCTTCAAAGTAAGAAGGCGGAGAGGACAGTTGTGAAGTGGCTCAAAGGGAGCGCACATCAGAAACGTAAGAACAAGGTTCAAGTCCCACTAAGGCATCACAAACGGAACAGGAGGAAACGTGTGTGTGATGCCCTTAAGAAAACAATTTACAATAGGGGACTTGAACAAAGAAGGTTGATCAGGCAGCCTTAGAACGGCTGAAAGGGCATAAAGGTAGCCCTTGATAGTGCCCAGAGCAGAGCCCTGCTGGGCAAGAGAAATAAGGTAGAGAAGAACCTCAGAGAGAGGGGCAGCAAGAGGATCCACAGCCTTTGCTGTGCACCATGCCACAAATCTGTTCCACCTGCAGGCATATACCGACTTTGTGGAGGGACGCCTGGCTGCCAGAATGACGTTACAGACTTCAGGAGGCAAGTCAAATGGCCTCAACTGTCGCCGCTCAATCTCCAAGCATGGTGGTGGAGACTGGACAGGTTCGGGTGGAGGACCGTCCCCTGCTGCTGCGACAGAAGGTCCTCCTGAAGAGGCAGACGAACCGGGGGATTGAATGACATACTGAGTAGCTCTGGATACCAGTACGTTCTTGCCCAGTCCGGAGCCACAAGGGTGACTTGTGCCCGGTCGCGCTTGATCTTCTTCAGCACTCTGGGCAGGAGTGGTATAGGTGGAAAGGCGTACAATAGACCGCAACTCCACTCGCGACGAAAAGCGCCTCCGAGCGAGTGCCGCCTTGGAAATTCCAACGCGCAGAACTGATGACATTGCGCGTTCTCTTCGGTGGCGAATAGATCTAACCAAGGCTCTCCCTATCGCTGAAAGAGGCCTTGCGCCACGTCCGAGTACAGACGCCATTCGTGATCCATCATGCACCGACGGCTGAGCTCGTCCGCCCTGGCGTTCAGAGAACCTGCCAGGTGTTGAGCCACCAGGGTCACGCCCTGGCGTTCCAGCCACTGCCAGAGGCGCAGAGCCTCCTGGCAAAGGGTCCACGACCCCACCCCGCCCGGTTTGTTGCAGTACCACAAGGCGGTGGTGTTGTCCGTGAACACCGGCACTACACTCCCCCGGACAGAGGGGAGGAATGCTTTCAGTGCTAGACGAATCACCCGCAACTCCAAAAGGTTGATGTGGAGCCGGGCCACCGCCGGAGACCAGAGGCCTCTGATCTCCGCCTCTCCCATGTGGCCTCCCCAGCCCTGGAGGGACGCATCCGTCACGACTACGTGCTCCGGTTGGGGAAGGGAGAGGGATCTGCCGCTGACCCAATCGCGGTCCGTGAGCCACCATTGCAGTGGGCTCGCAGTGCCCTCCGAGATCAGGACGTGGTCGGACAGGTTGCCCTGATGCTGGGCCCACTGAAATTTCAGGTCCCACTGCAGAGCCCGCATCCGCCACCTGGCGTGATGCACCAGTAGGATGCAGGAGGCCATCAGCCCCAGAAGCCGCAGCGTCAACCTGACCGAGACCCGGGATAAAGGCTGAAAGAGTGGAATCACAGCCTGAATATCCCGGACCCGCTGTTCGGGAGGATAAACCCGAAACTGCGCTGAGTCCAGAACCGCTCCGATGAAGAGGAGCTTCTGAGAGGGGCACAGGTGTGACTTCAGAACATTGATGGAGAACCCCAGCTGGTGCAGGAGGTCTGCCGTCGTCTGGAGGTGGCTGACGACTGTCTGGGGCGAGCCCGCCTTCAACAACCAGTCGTCGAGGTAGGGGAAGACTGAAACCCCTAACCTGCGCAGATGAGCTGCGACCACCGCCATCACCTTTGTGAACACCCGTGGGGCGCTGGTAAGGCCGAAGGGGAGCACAGTAAACTGAAAGTGCTCATGGCCAACCGTGAACCGCAGGTAGCGCCGGTGGGCCGGCAGGACGGGGATGTGGAAATAAGCGTCCTGCAAGTCCAACGCTACCATCCAGTCTCCTGGGTCCAGGGTAGCTAAGACCTGAGCCAGTGTCAGCATTTTGAACTTCTCCTTCCGGAGGAAGCCGTTGACGTTCCGTAGGTCCAAGATAGGGCGTAGGCCCCCTTCGCCCTTCTTGGGTACACGAAAGTAGTGTGAATAGCAACCACACCCTACTTCTGGCCCAGGAACGCGCTCGATGGCCCCCTTGGCCAAGAGGGCCGTAACTTCCTCCTGCAGAAGCCGCAAATGATCCCCCGAAACTCGGTGGTACTGCGGTGGCATGGCTGGAGGGGTTGCCTCGAAGGGGAGGGAGTAGCCCCTTCGGACGATTTGCAGCACCCACCTGTCCGACGTGACAGTGCGCCAGTGGAGGAGGTGATGGCGAACCCTGCCCCCCACTGGTGTCACATGGGCCTGAAAGCACGGACTAGGAGGGTTTTGAGGCGGATGCTGCGGGGGAAGGTGTGGACTGACCTCGCCGTTTTCCCCGACCGCCGACACGGCGGTTTCCGCGGCCGCCACCACGTTGGGTATTACCCTGCGAGCGTGGCTGGCAGCACGTGTGGGTACACCCCTTCCGTGGCCACGAAAGGAGTGAAAGGCAGCCGATTGCTGGCGCGGGGCCGAGAGGCCCAAGGACTTGGCCGTAGCCCTGGAGTCCTTAAAGCGCTCGAGCGCATGGTCTGCCTTGTCGCCAAACAGGCGACGGCCATCAAACGGCATGTCCATGAGTGTATTCTGGACATCAGCCGAGAAGTTGGCGGACCTCAACCAGGCGTGGCGACGAATCGCCACCGTCGTTGCCATCGCTCTGCCCAGAGAGTCGGTGGTATCCAGTCCACACCGGATCGAATAACGTGCCGCATCTCGGCCTTCCACAAGGGCTTGGCAGAGTTTAGCCCGTACCTCCAACGGGCATTCTGGCAGCACGTCCGCGACCGTGTCCCACAGAGAGTGGGTGTAACGGCGCAAGAAGCACGCGGTGTTGGAAGACAGCAGTCCCAGACTCAGGGAGGAGAATACCTTCTTGCCGTATAGCTCGTAGCTCTTGGATTCCCTGTCAGGCGACGCCGACGGGAATGCGGTCTGGGAATTTGAGGCCTGGATCACCAGGGGTGGGGTGGGTGGACAGGAAACAAGGGTCGCCTGGGGACGGGCGGTGGCGTCTAGCAACGTTCCTATCTACAGGCGAACCTGTAGCGGGCCTGGACCAAGTGCCCAAAAGAACGTCGGTCAAGGCCTCGTTAAACGGCAGCAGAGGCTCGGCTGAGCATGACTGTGGCTTAAGGACCTCAGTGAGGAGGTTAGTCCTCACGGCCGCGACGGGGAGCTCAAGGCCCAAGACCTTGGCCGCCCTCATCAACACCACACTATAGGTTGCCCCCTCCTCCGTAGCCACGGTAGGAGGTGAGACAAAGCCAGTGTCCAGCGAAGTGTCAATACCACTGGCCTCCCCAAGTTCACCTGCCCAGTCCTGAGACTGGCATTCATTTGCCAGAGGGTCCTCAGACCCCTCCCAATCCTCCTCATCACCCATCTCCTGGTACTCAGGGTTAGAAAATGATGGGGGCCAGTTCATGGAAAGTAAACTCTCCGAACGGCGTCTGAAGCGGCGCCCAGCGGCGCCGGAACGAGGGAGGCATCGGGGAGGGCGGCGCCGGGGGTGACACCTGAGGGGTCGGCGCCGGGGAGGTCGTTAAGTCCACCGGCGACGACCCGGAACCGGATCCAGCGGGGCCCTGCGGCGCCGGGCCCGAAGGCGCCGTCGGAGCCGAAGCACCCGACGACGTCGGGACCGAAGTCCCCGACCCGCTAGGCCCCCCAGACTGGTCCGCTGGGCCCGAAGGCGCCGCGGAGCCCGTCGGAGGAGAGAGGGACCTCATGGGTATGAGGAACCGCTCGATCTCCTCCGGCGCCGCGTTAGGCCCAGGAACCAAAGGGTATGAGGCCAGACGCGGCGCCTGCGACTCCCACAGAGCCGCGTGGGCGGTGTCACCAGAACCCCCGGCCGCGTCGCGCGAGTGTCGGGTGGAGTCGGAAGAGCGATGACGTCTCTTCGACTTCTTGTGCTTACCTGACGACTTTGACCCGGAGGAGTGATGTCGACTCCTGGAGCTCCGATGGCTCCTCTCCCGCGACCGGTCCCTCGACCTCTGTCCGGACCAGGACCGTTCTCGGCGCGGGGCCGACTGCCTAGCCTTCGAAGTCAGGGTCCGACAGTCGGAGCAGGTCTTGTCGTCGTGATCGACGCCAAGGCAGTGGAGACACCCACAGTGAGGGTTGGTGACCGACATTAGTCGGTCGCAATCCTCACAGGGCTTGAAACCTGGCATCCCTACCGGCACCGTTCGGAGTCGAAGACTTCGAAAAAGGATGATCAAAAGATCAAAAAAATTTGGTCAAAAAGTGACTAAGGTACCACTTTTTCCGGATCTGCGCTCCTGGCGCGGAAAAAAGAAGAACTGACGTCAGCACGCGGAGGCGGCGTCTGAGTACTTCGACGACGTCATCACGGCGCCGGACGCGGAGCCGCAGACGACGCCTACCGACGCGCAAGGGTACTGCTACGCAAAAAATTTCCGGATCCAGTCTGACGTCTGGGAATATTCTAAGGTAAGGAATCTTATCACTAACGTGTCTCTTTCAGATCTGCGCGCTCTGCATGCGCATCATGGTGCAGAGTGCGTATTTTTAATAAATAATAATTAGTCCTGGCTAAAAATAAAATTTGGGTGACATGACATCACGGACATGGATGGAACGTGCCAGCAGCTGCATTTTATGCAGATAGAGATAGTTGTGCTAGTTTGCTCGGTCACGCCACCCTCAGGGTCCAAATCGGCCCCCCAGCAACAAAACCGACTCCCTGTTACAAAACTGGCCCCCACCCCATCCAGCCGACCGGGGGATTGCCCGGTGCCCGGCATTACCAGCCAGGCCCTGCCTACTAGTCACAACTTGCAAAGGATCGGCATCGAATGGAGCGTCAGATATGCGTTTTCGCCTCTGCTAGACACAGACACGATCCCCTTTCTGAAATGTCATGCCCTTAGCAACACTGACACTTGTCTGCATAAGTCTTTATTATGGACTTGTGAGATGAATCAGTGGTTTGAACTGTCTTGGCATCAATTTTGCTTTCAGGGGTCCACTGGGGCAGCTTGGTCCCCATGGCTCTCATAAACATTAGGTTGGCCGGGCTTTCACAGGTTTTAGAATGGGAGGTAGATCTGTATGCAAAAAGAGCAGAATGAACAACTGACTTGACTTCAAGTATTTGTAGCACAGCGCGCTGAACCGCCCTTTTGAGAGTATTCCTAAAACGTTCGGCAACGCCATTAGTATGTGGCCATGGAGGTGTGCTTTTCTGACGCTTGATATTTAAATGAGTAAAAAAATCTTGAATTCTTAGGACATTGAAAGGTGGGCTATTGAATGAAACACTCCGTTTGCAAATTACTCTATCTTGAGTGATTGAGAAAATGTCTTCCACCAGAGAAAACCAGGAGTATTCATCTACGATTACCATGAGGTAAAGGTCATTTTCAAGGGGCCATAGAAGTCCACTGCAATTTTCTACGTATTTTGGAAGATCTGAAATGTTCAAAGAATGGCGCGTTGTTTTGGGAGATAAACAGTTACACAAATGACAAGCCTCGAGCTCTCAAATTACACATCAAAATAAGGAAACCATACACGGTCCTGGAAGGGCTCGCTTTGCAGCGACGATTCCACGATGCCCTTCACATGGCACAATTCCTGTCCCTCGCAAGATAATCCCTTATTGTGTAAGCGACAGTTCATCACGCACATTCTTGAATTTCTGATATTCACTGTCATCATCAAGAGGTCGAGCATGTGTTCAAGACTTGATGCATAATAATATCTTTGAGGATGAGTATATTCCTATCTGCATTGGTAATAGCACTGATTTGCTCTATGGACACAGCCACAGGAGTGCTAGATCTCACAATTTAGTTAAAGTAGTCCTCAGCTTCTTGAGAAGGGGTACCCTGATACTATATGGGCACTTGAGAAAAGTAGTCAGAAGGGCTTTCATCTTTTCCCAGCTGGTATACAATGGTATAGTCATACTCCTGCAGTTGCAGCCTCCACCTTAGTGCGAGGGGGCATTTTGGCCTTTGGATTAACAAACACAGTGAGGAGTGCTTGGTGATCAGTAACAAGCATATAATGTTTCCCATACAGAAACACATGAAAGTGTTCACAAGCCCACACAGCAGCTAGGGTCTCTTTATCAGGTTACGAGTAAGCTTGTTCAGTCTGTGATAAACGTCGACTAGCATACACTACAATATGCCTTTGCGTGTTTGCATGTTCAGTATGTTGAGCAAGAATCACACCCAAACCTACTGGCTGGCACCCACAACAATCTCTGTGTGCAATTTCGGATCAAAGTAAGCCATTTCAGTAGCATTTTCAATTGCATGCTTAATTGTCTTGAAGCTGTGATCAACTCCTGTGCCACTGAAATGAATCATTCCATTTTGTTAACCTACTCAATGGGGCACTCACAGTGGCAAAGTCAAGGATGTATGTGGAACAGTAACAGCCATACCAAGAAAAGAACGCAGCATGGTTACATCTTGTGGAGAGAAGGCGGATGGCAAAGCCTGAACTTTGGCAGGTCTGGAGTCGTCCCCCTATCACAGAAAAAGTGCCCAAAGAATTTGAATTTTGTTTTGTGAAACTCGCACTTTCCAGCATTCAACGCAAGAAGTGCATCAGCAAGTAGGTGGTACATTTGGGGAAGATCTGTATCATGCTCCTTTTGTTGGCCCTAAATACTAGCAATTAAAAGCATGTGTGACAGGATGTCTTATGTGACGAATTACATCTTGAAAAAGTTTGGCAGATTGAGTTGAAAAGGTAGTAAAGTACCTGCAATTTTCTTCCAATCGAGCAGATGAGAACCTTTGATATCATGAAAAACTTAAGCACAGTTCAACTGGCTAAGCAACCTGAGGACCTGGATGTTGTTCTCTTTCAATCGCCGTACTTACGTGACACATGTCAACACAAATTTGCACAGACCCTCCACTGTCCTTTTTAGGTACTGACACTATGGGCAACACCCATGGCGTCGGACCAATAGAGCGCTCAATGATATCTTGTTTTAGCAAAGTCTCAATTTCACTTTCTACAGCCTCTTGGAGATGAAATGCAATTTGACGATGTTCTTGAGCAACAGAATGAATGTCCTCATTAATGTGAAGCTGCACTTTCATAGTCTTAACTTTTCCTAATCCATGGAACAACGATGGAAACTGATACACAGTGTCAAAGTTCAAAAAGTACTTTATTCGGTTAAAAAAATAACCATAAAAGCAACAGAAAAACACAGTTCATTTACAAGTTTGAATAGTACAGCAGTTTACAGAGAAAGATGTTAATATAATACATAGTATTTACACTATTACAATTCATCTAAGCAAATTGATTTCCGATATTTAAAAACCTGTTTAAAAAACTCAGATAGTGAGGCAACAGTAAAAACATTGTCCATTTTTAGCAATTCTAAAAACGCTGGGTGACATCTATACAAATTCATCTCCTTTAGGATAGGGACGATCAGTTTTCTATGAGGCAGTGTGTAAAATTTACAGAAAAATAAAACATGTATGTTAGATCGTACAGATCTTTCATCGCAGGGGCATACAGGTAATTCGTTGGACCACGAGCTCATTTCAGGGAAAGTGAATAATCTAAAAACGATATTGAATCTGAAACGTGTTAAAAGGAATCTATCATAGTTAGGCATATGCAGGGTTAAGTATGGCTGTAGCTTATCTCTGGTTAAAATTAACTGATGTGAAGAGACAGAAATTTTCTTAATTTCTTCAAACAGTCTTTTTTCTCTAAGGCAATCCATACACAGTTTTTTCAGTACTTTTCTAGGGATGTGTACCATAGTAGACGGATCGTCGTAATATTCTGAACGGTCAATTTCTTTCAGGAATGTTTTGATGTAGTTTAACCATTCGACTCCGTTTACATTACCAAGTTTTAAGACATCATTTAGTATAGCACGATTTAGTACACATTCATTCACAGTCCAAACTCTGTGCCATAGGAGAATGGGTTGTACTCTGATTATATCCGAAATATACGGCAACCCCAGCTCAGCATGGCATATGAAAGTCGCTGTACTTTCTGGTATTGATAAAATATGCCGTAAGAATTTATTTTCAACTGTTTGGAGTGCTTTTATGTTGGAATAACCCCAGAGCCCAGCTCCATACGTTGCCACCGATACACACGTTGCATTATAAATAATTAAAATTTCCCTGATCGTTTTTTTCCCCAATTTCCTTATAAAACTCTTCAGTGCCATAATTGTCTTAGAAAACAAGAGCGTTCTTGCCTTCACCGCACTTGACCAAGAGCCGGTCTCGTGGAACAAGATTCCAAGATAAGGGAAGGTAGGTGTTCTTTCTAAAGGGGCGTTATTTATATACATCGATTTCATTTGTTTTTTAATGCGTGTGCCACAGTTCATAGAAAAGGTCTTACTACAATTTATTTTTAAGTCAAGGCTGAGCATAAACTGGTTAAAAGATGTTATCAGTTTTTGCAGGGCCATAGGGGTATGGGCCACCAGGACGGCGTCATCTGCGTACAAGAGTGCAGGGACAAATCTCTTTCCGATCTTCGGCATATCCCCACACTCTTGCAACAGATGACTCTCCAGGCCATTTATGTAAATAAGGAATAAAAAGGGTGCCAGAACGCACCCCTGGCATACTCCGCGTCCTATCCCAAAAGGCCTACTACATTCACCCCCTTTCCCATAACGTACAACAGCAGTGGCTCCTGAATATAACTCCCTTAAAAATAGAATTATCGACTTTTCCACGCCCAGCCGTGACATCAAGTCCCATAATTTAGAGTGAGACACACAATCGAAAGCCGATGTGAGATCAACAAATATAAAATACAGGCGCTCCCTTTTTATCATGGTGTATTTCTGCTGGATCATAAATAAATTTAGACCCTGCTCCGTTGTTCCTATACCCTTTTGGAATCCAAATTGTAAATCACTGATTGCCCCAGACTCCTCCGCCCAGTTTTGCAATTTAGCTAAAATGACTCTACCGAGGATCTTTATTGATGAGTCAAGAAGGGATATTGGCCTATAGCAGGCACAGTCTTGTCTGTTTCCCTTCTTGTAAATAGGTACAATAATCGATGTAAACCAAGAAGGACTCAGTCCCCTCACTAGGGCTGCATTAAATAGTTGTACAAGTATCGGGCCCCAGAATTCACTATTCGCCTTGCACAGATCTGCCGGAATTCCGTCTGGGCCAGCCGCCTTACTGCCCTTTGTGGCTTCTAAACTTATTAGGATCTCGGGTAATGCTACCTTCAATTTATGTTCCTCCTCTTTTAAATCGCCTTCCAGGTTTAGTCCTGTATCTTGTACCTCATCTACAGACATATACAGAGTGGAAAAGTGTGCAACCCAATCCTCCTCACTAATCGCGATTTCCAATCGAGCTTTAGTGGTTTCATATGGAAGGGGGGCATTTACCACCCTCCAGAAGGCAGATATATCTTTTGTTTGTGAGGCTGTGCAAAGTTCTTCCCATACTCCCTTTTTGATAGCATTTTTTCTATCTTTTAGGGCCCGATTATAACTTTTCCTTAAGTTTCTTATCTGAATGATGTCTCGTGGATTCTTATGTATTGCATGCTTAAGTTCTGTAAGGGCCTTAGTGCAAATCCTATCAAACCATCTTGCGCCTTTCTTGAGTCCATTTTTTGGTGCTAATTTCAGATTCTCTTTGATAGTGGATGCAATGATGTTAAAATGCGCTATTATGCTTTCACTATCAGAATCTTCGTCTAAACAGATTTTAAAATTATCAGCACAAGTATTTACCAGCTTTTAAAAAAAATCTTCCGTTACCACCTTACTCCACTTGAGAGTATACCCGTTCTGCCTCCCTAGCGTAACATCTGGTGCAACCTGTACGGGTGTCAGATCATTACGTCGTGCCAAAAAAAGGTTCTCAATCTCAAGTACTTGCGGTAAGTGGTCACTCATTGGTGCATCCAAGATTTTGAAACTGCCTATCCTGTGACCATAGCCATTTGAGCAGAGGCTAAAGTCTATGGTAGTGGATGCTCCCCTCCCAATGAAGGTTGGTACAAAAGGTGCTGGTAACTGGATCATTTCATTGACAAAACCCAAATCATAATCAAACAGTAATTCATTCAATAAGTCCCCGGTTTGTGTAGGTTTAAAATGTGAAAGATTAATGTCCTGCTCCAACATTAAACCACAAATACCTTTACATCCTTTTGTACATAATGGACAATTAAAATCACCCCCCTATAGAATCATTACTTCCTTTTCCTTGCTGTCTAGTTCACATTGTAAATCATTGGCTAACATTTTCAAAATATTTCGTGACATATTGCCTGAAATGTTATTATAGAAATTTATAATTACAAGGCACAATCCGAATCCAGTATCTATTGCTAATTTATGGTAAAAATCACATTTAGAATAAAAGCGTACCTTCTCATACCCTAATCCATTCGAGAGGTACGTAATTAGACCACCCTTAGGTCTTCCATGTGTACCACCTATTGCTGGAGTACAACATTTTTATAACTGTTTAAATGTATCGGTTCTATAGCCCAGGTTTCCTGGAAGGCCATCATGTCCAGACCATTTGTAACAGTCTCCCAGGAAGGATTAGTAATTTTTGTTTTCAAACCTGCCACGTTCCAAAACATCATGGTACATATATCTTTGTTTAAGTCTGTACCACCATTATTCCCTGTATCTACTCCATTAGATTTTTTATTCTCCCCCTCAGACATATTAATGACATTTGAGATATCATTTATGTTTGGTGGCTTTTTTCCATTTTCCTGCCTTATGCTCGTATCGAGCTGAGACTCATTTCCAGTACTATCCATTGGCGTACTAAGGGTGGGTAAATATGAGAAGGATTGTGATGCCTCATTGTCTGACTGTCAATCTACTGCCTCCAATTCGCTGAACCGATTGTAGCAGGGGATGGAAAACGGAACATATTGTGGATCCCTCCATTCTGCCTGTCGATATTGGTCCGCATAATGTGTTCTCCCCCCTCTTCGCTGAATTGTAGTCCAGCCATCATTTACCTCATCTCCCCATGTATTTTGAGCTGGATCCCTGTGCATTTCATGGCCCCACCCTCTCCGAGTATTATTTGAACCCCTCATCCAACTCCATCTATTGTCCGTAGCCTTTACTGGCATATAGAAAAAAGAAAGTGGTCTTGCCACAATTATAGCTCCGTTATTTCTCTTGGCCCTTAGACAACTATGATCCACTGATCTAGGGTCATCAAAGGTTATCACCACACAATCTCCTTGTATTCTCTTTTTGGTCTTTCCCACCCAAGGAACCCTTTGCACCATTAAAATGTTACTGGTTATGTTCGGTGGGAGGGGATGGTTAGAATTTAACCAGTGAAACTTTATTTTTAAGGGCCCAAAATGATTCTGTGACCTGGGCAGCTAATTCGGGAACCCCAGTTAGGATTACCACATATGGGCAAGCATCTGGTGGTAAATTAATCCCTCTACGTTTTTCAGTCCTATCTTGTAGAGGTTTCTCAGTAGTGCGGATGGGGGTGTTCAAGGTATCTGGTTTGTTTTTGTTAGCATCAGTAGTTGGAATAGATTTAGCCGAGTTTTTACTTGTCACAGGAGGGCAAGGATTTAGCAATGGTGTTTTAGGGGCTGATTTTGTAATTTCAGCTAACGGTTTATTTATTGTTTGTGGTTTATTTACAGCAGCGGTTGGGTGAGCTAATTTTTTAGTCTGGATCGGACGCAAGGCTTCTATGTCCTTGTGTAGAACGTTTAGTTGAGTTTCTATTGCCAGAAGCTTATTTTCCAGAGGAGACAACAAGGATTTTATAAGAGTTTTTAATGTTGATATAAAAGGATCTTCCCTATCTATACTAATGGCTGTACTATTGGGTGTGGAGCTGTTATTAAAGATGTCAGCCAGAGTATCATCTAGGGTAGAATCAACAATGGTCAATGGCATCGTCAAAGGGCCAGGTACTTCTTCCCTGGTGTCCTCTCTAGGAGCTCCCCTTGTTTGTTCTTTACTGTTTGCGGATCCCAATTTGTGTACAGGTGTCAGTTTTTTCCTCTTGAAAATGGAATTATTTTTAGTGTGCCTATTCTTAGGGATTGCTCCCTCCCTTTTCCCTTGTAACTCAATATTACTACTTTCCAGCTGGGGCTCTATTTGTGTAATGGTCAAGATGTTCCCCGATGGTGCCAGGTACTGTGAATCAGTAGAAATGGGGTCCCGGAGTTCTGGCTGGGTAGTCATATTGTTATGAACCTCTACATGTGTCTGCACAGAGGTGATCTGACTTACACTATTTTCGGGGCTACGGGCCTCCGCAATGTGGCCCATAGATGACCTCTTTGCAAATGCTAGGTCCTGGGACACCCTTCTCTCCATAAGCACAATTCCCTGATCTATCAGTGTATTTGTACGTATAATGAAGTCATCGAGGGTCCCAATCAACTTTGTCCCCCCAGCTGCAGCCTTACTCCTGGTTTCACTAGGCATAACAGAGGGTGTAATAAATCTGGGATCGTAGTCTTATAGTCTGGCTCAAAATATCATAGAAAACAAGGTGAGCTAAATTGTATATGAAGGCCTACCAGACCAGGGTGCAGCAGCGATGAAAGGCGCAGAGTATTCGGCCCAGCCCGGCCTCCTTCGGCCTCAGACGGCCTAAGACGGCCCGCCCTTAGCCCCGGGCGCTCCCGCGATGCTTCCTTTATGCGCCGCCTGGCGCGATCTTCCTTGCGTCTCCCGCCGCTGTGAAGGGCGGGAAACGTAGTCCTGGGACCCCCTCCGCTCGGCGGCCGCTATTGATGTGAGTTGCGGCGGCTTGAGGAGGACCAGGGCAGGCACCAGGTTCCAGGGGCAAGAAAAAGGTAGGCGTCTGTCCATGCAGTGGCTCTCAACCCGGGATTTACAGCAGGACATTCAGCAAAGGCGTCATAATGAGCATGGACATTGTAATTCACAGAAATTAGTCCCATATCAGCAGCAGTGCTGAAGTTGAGTAAACATGCACTTGACAAAGTACTCTGAAGGAGTCTTTTTGTTTTTCATGGTCGCCAAGAATGAATCTGGACTTTGTAATGGCTTCAAGGCTGTCCACTTTGATATTTGATGGTGTGGAACGGGGTATTGGAGACAGTTCATGGTACTTTTTTGACTGGCATGATGTTTACCGACACACCGCTGTCTATGACAAACAATATATACCAACCATTAACTTTCAATTTTATTTTGAAACAATGTCCAAATTATTTTTGTGATTTCTCTGGTCGATACTTTTCCGACTTTTATTCTTCTTTACAAGAAGCCAGACCTATATGTGAATGTCTTAGCAGTCAGCATTGATGTCGCACATCCAACTTCTTCACTGTTGCTCGACAGTGACGTTGAAGAACCTCTCGACAAAGAATTAGATGAAAATTGGCCTTTCGGTTTTTACTTGCCTCAAATGATGCTGCAGTTTACTTTAGTGGGCGTGACTGGAACACTTCTGGAACTTTCTGGCAGCCCATTTGTCTTCAAGGTGTGATGTGCTAGCAGCCATTTTGTCTTCATGATGTGAGAAATCCACTTTTTCTCTCACCTTGCAAACTGTTACAAACTGGCTCACTTTCCCACAGCCTTTACATATCTTTCCAATGGCGGGACATTTATCTTCAAGCGGAAAGGAAAATTAACATCAAAAATACACCTCTTTTTCTTTTGAAACAGCACTTTGTGTCCTTCTACCTTGTGTTTTTTCTTGCATTTCATACTCATCGCGGATTTACTCTGGGCTCCTCTGGACTCCGTGTTAGCAGCTTCTTCATCATCACGTTCTTCAACTCTGGCCGCCATGAGCACATCCTCCAGACTGAGTGTTTCTCTCATCACTCATCGTCTGAAGGAATCAGACAGACAACCATCTATTACTCTGAGACAAAAGGCTTCATCATTGAATTAGTTGAACTTAGTGTTTGATGAACATTTCACGTCAACAAATTGATTTATCGTTTCACCTTCTCTCTGTCTCCCATGAACAGTTATTTCTAGTGCATCAATGAAATCAAAGGTTACGATCCATGCAGTCCATCAAGCACCAAGACTCAGCTTTTGTGCCAATATCAAATTAAGATGGCTATTTTAAGAAAACGGCAGCATCATACTTTGTGTTGTTTTCTGCAGCTGCTGTCCGGATTATAAGCTGTTCCAGTCGCATGTAACTTTCAGCATCTTCTGGCCCAGTGTCACCACTGCAAGCTGCTGCCCGCTGACTAGTGCTCAGACCATTGTGCACAACTGGAGAATGAGGCACCATTTTCCTCTTTGAAGGTGAGTGGTGGTTTTGACTCGCTCTCTTGTTCTTCACCACTCTGCACCTTTTTAATTATACCTGCTTTTCACCACCTTTAGCAGTCCTTTGAGTTTCTCCACTTCCATTTGCAGCATTCTCCTGCACCGGGCTGTCGACATGTACTGCGCTTTCTGTATCATAGCCTTTAGTATTGCTATACTGTATGAATGATGGCTTTGTGCCAAGTTGTGGCGTTGCACTTCTTATCTCGGTCGTGTTAGCAATTTCCTGACCAATGATAAATAAAACTTTCCATAGGGCCTTCGCTTTCTTTGAAGGTATCATACTGGGCTGGAGTTGCGCTTTGACTCCATATATGCCAACTGTCGATTCTTTACTTTGACTGAGGGGCACGTGGCATGCATGAGCAGGTAGCTGGACCTCGGCAAACTCTCTGGGAGAGCACTCCTGACTCTGAGTTGTGGGGTTTATTTATCCCCTATCTTGGCACAGTTGTAATGTCCTACCCAGTCCAGTAGCATGCAAATGAATTACGCAACACACTGAGCTTGGCATTACACTTCTTTATTCACAAGAGTGTAGCCATTAACTGACACGTACTGAGTCATGAATTTTATTAACCCCACCCAATCACTTACATTACTAGACCACTGAGTCCGTTAGGGACCATAGGGGGCCCACGCTCCAACATACACAAAGACACAAAATTCTTCTCTTGTACAATATTAGGAACTTTATGTACGATAAGTTCCACAATGTGTTGGTGACACCAGTGCAGCACAGTGGATGGCAAAACAATGCTGTATCCAATAATATAACTTCACGAGGGAGTACTCTTCGAGGTCTGCTTACTCTTACTTTGAAGCAAAGCTCATTTTCCACTCGAACACTGCAGGCCAGTCTGGGTGGTCAAGCTGTTTATAAGTCTTGACACTTCCTCCTTCTACTCCCATTCATTAAACCGAATGACAGTTGATTGCTTTCCGTGGTACATCCTGATGGCCGTATCAGGAGGTCCTTGCAATAACCTAGGTTCCCAAACCATCTCTCTCTCTATCGACTCCTCACAATTCATCATTAACCTAAAAATCATTGGAACTGAAATCTTGAAAAGAGTGATGTATCATGTGCTGTATGCACCCCTACCACAGTAGAACCTGCTTGAACTGTCATCTTTTGTGTGGGTATGCATGGTGCGCTACCGGCAAAAACCTTACCAATTTTAAGTTGCCTTTATAAACTCTTTTTACACCACAACAGGTTTTTGGAGACCAGAATGGGTTGGGGCATGGGGACTAAGTATCAATAAATGCACATTTCTGGGGAGTACTTGTCCGTTTCTAATCCTTCAAGTTCGCGCCAACTTGGACCATGACATTAAAACTCAAACCATCCATATAAAGAGTACTAAAAGCAGTAATGTATTCCAGGACAATACATGAGGAACAGTTCTTAACTTGTTATCTGCACCCGTTTAGAGAGTCCACACCTGTTTAATCCGATATCATTATTTTTTCCACCATATAAGAAAGCAAAATGAAAAATTTTAAATTTTTGAAAACCACAGTAAATTTGAAGGAATTTGAAACCAAAAGGTAAAAACTAAGTTGGTATCCTTAGCCTGATTTGTGGGAGCAGCACAAGTAGAGCTAACCATAGTATTTTCGATTGGTGGCCTCAAATGAAGCCCTAGTGCGTGCAGACTAAAAGAGGATCCATAAGAAACAAAAAAAAAGAAAGTGATACGCTAGTTCTCCCCCGTCACTTGGTCTTTTATAAATAAAACCACATTTTTGAAGAGCTCCAACCATGTCTTTAAAGAATTTTTTTTTTGTCTCCTTTTGTTTTTGAATTAAGGAAAATATTTAATCATTTATATATCTGTGTGATTTATACTTGTTTCTGTAGCTTGATGTAGAAATTGCTTAGGCCATTCTGTGGGGGTCAACAGAAGTGAACAAGTTAAGAACTGCCCATGCAGGTTTTGAGTGATGTAATCAGTGATAGCGACCGAGGGAAGATGGCGGCTGGGTAGGAAGCTCAGTCGGAGAGCTCCCGGACCACCCGTGATTTCTGGAGAAACGCAATGATTGAAGGCACCGAAAGGCTTATGGATTGAACTTAAGAGCTTGTGAGTACATGTATACATGAAAGTGGGTCCTCTTACCACGAATACGGAGTCTCCTGGGATGGTGTATGCCCTTGGTTTGGTTTTTTCCCAGTCTGCTTGTGGAGCATTGAAGGAGGTCTTGTGCCCGCCGCATAGCGAGCCGCTGAAGGCAGCAACGACTGGAGAGAACTATCCGAGCCCCAGGAAAGCGGTTAAAGGCATCGGTTGGAGCGGCGGAGGCGGACGGGGGCTGGTGGGTCGCATCGTGGCAGGGAAGCGATCGGACCTCTGGAGTTCCGCCGCGGAGGCAAAGACGCGCTGCTGCTGTGCCTCCGGAAGACTGAACGTTCAGTTCCGGGGCACGAGCGGTAGGGTCAGAGCCGACCTCTACCGGCATTCTGAGGCTCACAGGAGAGCAGCGTCAGTTTCAGTTTCGGACAAAGCGAGCTTAGAGAAAAGTAATCAGGACGGGGAAACGAACAGCAAGGCACGAGTGTGCTGGGTAATCGAAAGAATCAAACTTGAACCAGTCCGCAAACAAAATGGTATGGACACTGGAAAAAATAGATTAATTGAGAGGATTTGGACACCAGGCGAGGCAAATAATACAACATCAGAGAGCAACATAAACAGCCAGAATTTTGCTCATACCTGCCACACTGAAAATTCGAAACTTAAGACACTTAAGACACTTATAAACAACCAGCCTATGAGTGAGTTTACAAAATCAACAAAGGAGGGCAGAGAGGAGGCACATAGCAACTTAGGGGAGAGCTTCATCAAAATAAATCCAGTGGGAACTAAGGCTAGGAGTACAAGCTCAGGACAAACGAGTAGTATCTTCCTACTGCTTGCGTAACAGAAACTTCTTAAGGCAAGAGCAATACCCTAAAGGTATCTCACCAAGGGAGAGCAAAAAAAAGCAGAAAATCCTAGCAAGGGAGCTCACTAAGATCACCTCAGAGAGTGGTAAGCAGGCCTCCTCACTGAATACTAAAATAAAAGTGACTCCCTCATTAAGAACCTACTTCAAAGTACAACAGCAGGGGCTGCAAACAGAGGTCCAGGCTCTCGCGCGGGCACAGTCCTCTCCGGATACCCTAAGGGAAGAAAGAGAGGAGATCATCAAGTTTACGGACATTTGTTCCCCGCAAAAAGCGCAAAAAGCGAATCCCCAGGCGCCCCCCTTAATTGAAAAAATAGTCTCAGGCAGCGCAAAGAAAGGAAGAAAAAACAAAAATAAGAACAAGAATAAGACCAAAATAGAAACAAAGTGCCTGGAAGACATCTGGAAAACCAACAAGGGAAGCGGTGCAGAAGAAGGAGCTGAGGTCCAGAAAGTACATATGGCGGAGGGGGGCGGAAACGAGCCCTTTGTCGAAGCAGCACACAAACGAACAGAGGATGAGGACGAGGATGATGTAAGATTGCTAGGGAGTCATAAAGAAACCCCGAAGAACCATACAGACGAGCTCCTGGAGAAGATATGGGCAGAAATGAAAGAGAAATTCTCTATCTCAGAAGCGAAACAAGACAAAATCCAGGAAGTATGCGAAAAACTGGACAATAAGTTGAACGCTCTGGGAGACAGAGTTACGGCAGTGGAGAGTGAAGTTGTTGCCCTGGACAAAAGAAAAGAACAGGAAAGAAATAAACTCCCTGAGGTTAGAAAATAAAAGCATGAACGAAAAGATGGAGTCCTTGGAAAATCAAGCGAGAAAAAACAATATCAGGATCTTGAATGTTCCGGAGAACCAACAGGGCCAAGACATTAAGATGTTTGTAGTAGCATTATTGGCAGAACATTTCCCATGGGCAGACAAGAACATACTGGAAGAAGACATACAGAGAGCACATAGGGATCCCTTTGGAAAGAACAAGGAGAGGAAAACTCCAAGGAAGATTCTAGTCAACTTCAAAACGTACGTGCTGAAAGACAGGATCCTAGGAGAGGCATTGAAAAAGGGAACTTACAACAAAGATACTTGGACTTTTAGAATAAGATCCGACATGTCAAAAGCCTCCCAGACTAGGCAATGGGAATTGGGAAATCTAATGTCAGAATTGCAACAACTAGGCGCCACAGTCCAGATGAAATTTCCACCCTCGCTTCGCATAATGTGGCGGAATAAAATGCGAAACATGAAAGAGCCAGAAGAGGTGAAAGCTCTCATAGACCTAATGAGAGATCAAATGCATTCAGAGGGACCCCAGAACAAAGAATAAAGGGAACCCACGTAAAGGCCATGACACAAACAACAATGGGGAAAAAAAAACAAATAAGCTAAATACAATCAAGTGTAAAATATAACACGAAGGTGCATGGAAATCAAAAAAATTCATTTTAATCGTACAAAGGCAAGAAACATGGGGACGGGAAGCTAAAAGGGTTACGAAGATAACCGAAGGAAAAGAAGATGGAGGCTTCCCCGGGGAGGGTAACATTAAAACACATTTAAGAAAACATTAAAATAACACAACAAAGGGTGGGGAGCAAAATAGGGAAAAAAACAAAAAAATCCTCATTTGCGAGAGTATAGGTAAAGACGAAATGGAGTTACATTTCATAAATAAAAAGACAACGAATGTGCAGAAGTGCGAAAGTAACATGAACAGAATTAATGGGAAGCGCAAGTAGAGACGTTAAAATATTATCATGGAACGTAAATGGCCTGAGAACAAAGAGTAGGAGGAATAAAATCCTGGAATACATCAGGACTGCAGAAAGTGAAATTATAATACTGCAAGAGACTCATCTCTTAAAAGAAGAGTGGGACCAAATAATTAAGAACTTATGGTGGGTAGATTCCCATGTGTGCACCACACAACAAAGCAATATCAAGGGAATTGCAATAATCTTTAAAAATCACTAAAAACAGTGGTAATCTCTACAGAAGTAGATAGTAAAGGCAGATGGGCTACAGCCAGTGTAAAAATTGGTAACACTCCCCTTACTATTGCAGGTTATTATGGGCCCAACCTTGACGACGCTGACCCCCTGCGAAAACTGTACTCGCAGTTACTATTAGCCACCTCTCCCATAATACTGGGAGGTGATTTCAACTTAGTGATGGATTTAAGTTTAGATAGATCACCTCCTGGAAGACAGGCTAACCTGAAAAAAATGAGAGTGTGGATTGGGATCTACAAAAGAGATCTTGATCTAATCGACATCTGGAGAAAGAAAGGAGAAAAGAGGCACCCCTTCAACCTGCATAATAAAAAGCTGGGGCATAAGTCAAGGATTGATTACTTTTTGGTCAGCAGTGAATTGACAGGGAATGTGAAGAAAGTATCTCATCTGCCAGCTCATTTGTCTGACCACTCGGCTGTGCAACTACTATTACAGGTTACAGCAAAAGAAATGGAAAGAAGATTCACAGTAGAGAGGGCCTTGCTACAAGATGAACAGATAATAAGGGAACTGGAAATTGAAACAAAGAACTTTTTTTAACTAAACGCCTTAGGTACCACAAAACAAATAACATGGGATGCTTTTAAAACTGTTCTAAGGGGTAAACTGCTGAGTATAGGGGCTCGTGAAAATAAGCTATTAAAGCAAGAGATCTCAGACCTGGAAAATAATATACATTCCTTAGACATCGCAATTTCTATGGAACGAGAAGAAGTCAGGAAACAAGAACTTCTCCAGAAAAAACAGCTTCACAAAGAGGAGATAGAAGGCATCTTGGAAGAAAGATTGAGAAAGAAATGGGACTCTAGTAAACTAGCAAAGCATGAATATGGCGAGGGTTGTGGAAAATGGCTGGCATGGAAACTTAAAACCGATTTAGCCAGAAACAAAGTGAGAAGTATAACTCAGGATGATCAAACAGGGCAAAGTTCTGATGAAAATATCATCAGGCAAGAATTCTGGAAATTCTTCAAAGAACTCTATACGGAAGACACAAACCCGCAAGACAAGTTGATTAATTCTTACTTGGAAGATGTTCCGCTCCTAAAACTCACGGAGGAAGAAAGGGAAGATTTGAACAAAGAAGTCCTAGAAAGCGAAGTGGCTGACGCCATCAAGAGTTTGAAAAAAGGAAAGGCAGCGGGGCCTGACGCATTACCGAACGAACTCTACCTGGTATTAAAAGACACTTTACTTCCACACATCACAGAGTTAACCAACATAATCCTTAAGCAGCATGAAGCCATACCAGAATCTTGGAACGACGCCATAATCACAATCATCCTAAAACCGGGAAAAAACCCTGCCAGATGCGAGACATACCGCCCGATTTCACTGCTGAACGCAGACTATAACATTTTTACCAAAATCATGGCAGCACGGCTAGGGAAAGTATTGCCGAAACTGCTGCATCAGGATCAAAAAGGGTTCATCAAAGGGAGACATTTGCATGAAGCCACACAAGAACTTTTAACTGCAATAGACATCGCAATAAACGAGAAAACTCCTCTCACTATACTCACTGTTGATGCCGCAAAGGCTTTCGATAGGGTTAATTGGGCCTTCCTAGAGAATGTAATGGTCAGAAACAACATTGGACTAACCTTTATACATATGGTAAAGCAAATATACAAGGCTCCAAGATCCAAGGTTCTAATAAATGGAAGTCTTACGGAAAATATAAAGATAAGTAGAGGAACGAGGCAGGGGTGTCCTCTCTCACCTTTGCTCTTCAATATATATATTGAGCCGCTAGCGAATAAGTTAAGAAACAGTAAAGAAATTACTCCATTCAAATACCATACTTGGGAGAAGAAAATTGCATTATATGCGGATGACTTAATGATTTTCACGGATGACTACATGAGAGCCAAGGATACAATCGAAGAAACTATAGGAGCATTTGGTAAGGTCTCAGGGTACATGGTAAATCAAACGAAAACAGAGATCATGACATGGAATACTCGCTTTAAATGCCACAATATAAAGAATGAAATTAGATACCTAGGAATCCTAGTGAATCATGATATAGGAAAGATTTTGCAACGTAACCTGACCAAGGTAGCCGGAGACGTAAGGAAACTGCTCAAGGCATGGGCCTCCTTACCATTAAGTCTGATTGGGAGATCAAACATAGTCAAGATGACCATCATACCTAAGTTCACATTCTTATTTAATGCAATACCTTTCGAGTTTGGAAAAACAACACTAACTCAGGCACAGAGAGATATCACAAGTTTCATATGGGCCGAGAAAAGCACGACTATTGCCTGGAAGAAAATAAGGAGGGGGAAGAAAGATGGAGGTCTGGCTAGCCCGGATCTGATGGAGTACTGCAGAGCCTTTCAATTTAAGAACATCAGAGTGCTGCTAAAAAGTCACGAAAACTACCCGAGGTACTTACAAGCTATCACAGAATCAGATGACCATGTCTTGTTCAAGTTCGGACATCCCAAATACTTCAAAAAAATAAAACTAAAGACCCTAAGGGATGCAGCAAAGATGTGGGCACAAATTTGAAAATTCCTGAAAATTTCGTACTATAGCAAATTGGCTCCTATATGGAATTCGCCAGGAACCCCTGAATGCTTTAAAGACACACTAAGGCTCCCTCTAAAAAGAGCCAACGTAAAGTATTGGGGGCAAATACTAAACGGATCTAATTTGAAAGCATGGTCAGATCTAAATTTAAATACTATCAAATCTTAAGTTGGTCTAAGACATTACCCACTAACAACAATGGAAATGAAAAATTGGAAAAATAAATGGTTAAAACAACACCAGTACCAAAAGAAGTGGCCAAATGGTATTGGGCCTTGATTAAGGCCAGTGATATAACCCTCAACATAGAAGTACAAACCTGGGGGAAAGATCTACTAATAGCGGACCTTGACATAATTTGGGAAAAATCCGTAGGGAAATGCTGGTCAATTCTGAAATCCGCGGCTCTGAAAAGGAACCATCTGTACACAATCCACCGGGCTTACTGGACACAAGAAAGCTTTCCAAGTTTAAGAACGCAGGAATAAAGAAATGCCCAAAATGTGGAGAAGAAAAAGCAGACGACATCCACATGTTCAAAAATTGTCCCCAATTGAGAGAATTCTGGGACGAAGTTGGTAAGACCTTGAGCACTATCCTGACCAAGCAACTAACTGTAAGTACTACTCTTACCCTTTTTGGGATTGAAGATACAGCAAATGAAGGGGGGCTTACAAAAGGGCAAGAAAATCTTCTTTTTGTATTGATAGTACTTGCAAGGAGGGAAATTTGTATTAAATGGATAGGTTCTTCCAGCCCAACTCACGCAGACTGGTTGAACTCGGCCATAAGAATTAACAAACTTGATAGAAAGAGAAACACATGTAAAAGATTTAAGTTCTGGGAAAGCTTCGAAAACTTCTTAAACCCCAAGTAAGATCAAAACACAAGTCCTATGATTAACGCGATATATCCTCTGGTGGACAAGTATGGTACTTGTTGAGTAGTCAATGTGACTAGCTCTCCTCGCTCCAAAATCAGAGGTAATGGTATGTAACGGGCAAAGGAAACTCCTCGAAAGATCATCAGGAGGATGACAAAACTCCCCAGACAAGAGAGATCGAGGGGCAGTGTCGGAAAGAGTTGAGAGGCAGATACCGGATACTCCGCAATCATACAGATATCGCAATATGAGGGGAAAAAAAAAAAAAAAAAAAAAAGAACGCCCATGCAGAGGATGAATAATAATAAATAACTACAAGCTGTTAATTTGATAACAGCACGAATGAAACTTCAGCTTCCCTATCGTCATGGCCTTTGTAGATTTTTTTAAGAATGAATGATTAGCTAAAAATAAGAAATGGGTGAGAATCTACTTAATTGTTAGAAACATGATTTAGAGCAATGTGCACAAGAACAGTATAACCTCGCCACTAAGTAATACTACCTACAAACAAATGCAGTAAAACATCCCATATACATTGCATTAAAACAGAAAAAGAGAATCCATAATTAACCAAAAGAGGATGAATACTTGGGTGTTGAGGGCAAGGGACAGAATTTCATGTCATGTCATGCCCCTGCTTGACCACATGTGAAAGTCATTACAAAAGTGACTGAAGGGATTACTACAGATAATGCTTACGGTGTGAACCCAATAGCCCCGCTGTCCCCTCCCTACCCCTGTCCCCGGCCCCCACACTGATACTGACACAGATTCTTCCTCTTCCTCTTCTCCAGAAACTCAACCTTGCAAACACTTTAAGAAACGCAAACGTTTCATTTCTCCTACTCATTCCCCTTTCACATTTGACTTCTCAAGCATTGTACACCTCAGGTCCTCAGATTGGTCCCCCGCCCTAGCAGTGTCAGACTACATGCATTTGAAACTGCGAAAACATTTCGACAAGGAAGCCCGATCTCTGCTCTGAATGTCCTTGCCCTGATCTCCCTCACAAGACTGCCTTCACACCAAATATTGACACTTCTATGCAAACCTTCCTGAAAAATATTTAACAAGGATCCAAAAAAATGTATCAATAGAGCGCTAAGAGCTTGTCAAGACAAACTCCTCAATGTGTCTGGACCGCTAGCTAAAATCAGAGTTGGCCCTTCAAGCCCAAGAAACAGGAGCAACTATTTACCCAAGAGTGTTAGCGGGATGGACCCGCCGGGCCATATGCCTCTTGGGCAATGCTAATTGCGCTCTTTCCCTAGAACAACGTAAATCCGTTCTTCTACGCATTGACGTGCAGTCGGTCAAGCTTGCCTTGGCAGAACCATTGCCCCTGGCAGAAGCCCAGTTGTTTGGGGAGCGATTCATCAAGGACATAGCAACATTTGTGAATACTTTCACCCTCCCTGGATAAATCCCAAACCTCACTCAAGCAAGAGTTCAACCCTCTTTCTGGCAGTGCCAGTCGTGGCAGAGGACGCTCGACTGGCCGCTTCAATCAGCAAGGTCCTCAACAAGGTTTTAACCCCAGACGTAGAGGCTACGCCCAAGACCGGGCACAGGCAGGGTTCTATCCTACAAGGTCTAGGGGCTTCAGAGGTTTCTTCAATAGCGAAGTCAACAGGGGTTTTCGTAACAACAACAATCAATCCACAGGTAATGTTTCACACGTCCATTCAGACACTTCTGTTGGGGGGCAGATTACAATTTTTAGTACACAACTGGGTTTTAAGCACTGTTCAAGGTTATGAAAGATAACTGTCTCAATCCCCCATTCAGGTATCGCCCCCACCCCCTCTCCATTTTTCCCAACAAGAGTCTTTTATAGACTCCGAACTTCAAGATCTTTTGGCAAAATAGGCTATTGCTGCGATGACTCCTCATCAGATGGCTTTTGCAGCAACGTCTTTTTGGTACAAAAGAAAGGAGCAGGTCAAAGACTGGTCCTGAACCTCAGCCATTTCAACTCATTCGTAATCTATTGCCATTTCAAGATGGAAGGCATCCATCTTCTAAGAGATCTTTTACAGGAAAGAGATTGGATGGTCCGACTAGATCTCAAGGATGCTCATCTGTCAGTTCCCATATATCTTCCTCATCATCGCCATCTACAATTTCAGTGGAAAGGTCCATGGTATCGGTACCAATCTCTGCCCTCCAGACTCTGGTGAGCTCCCTGGGTGTTTATCAAACTTTTGAAACCGGTAATCGTTCATTTACGAGAGATGGGGGTTCGCATGATCATCTATTTGGATGACATGCTGCATATGGCCCAAGATCACTCCCTCCGGGTACTACACCTGTCTTGGACAGTGTCCCTTCTCCAAAACCTGGGTTTCATAATAAATTCCAAGAAATCCATGATGACTCACACTCATCGGGTGGACTTTCTGGGTTTTCAAATAGACTCCCAGAAGGCTTGATTACTTTCCTCTCCTGCGAAGGTGAAATCCATCAAGAGCGAACTGAAAAAGACGTTGTCAAAACAGATGGTATCTTTGAGATCCCTAGCCAGAAGTGTAGGATTGCTCGAGTCTTCGATCCAAGCGATCTTCCCAGGCCCTCTTCACTACAGAGCTCTGCAACGCCTATAAATCCACTATTTACAACAGTGCTTCAGCTATGATCTTTTGATCCCACTGACGACCGAGGCCTGAAAATTCACTATTTCCAACAGTGCTTCAGCTATGATCTTTTGATCCCACTGACGACCGAGGCGCAGGAAGAACTTAAATGGTGGCTTCTGCATATGGAAGCATTGAAGGGCAAAGCCATTTTCGGAGTCTCGCCAGACGTGGTCATCGAGTCCGATGCCAGTTGCTGGGGCTGGGGTGCACGATGCAGAGAATTTTCTAAAGGCGGTCGATGGTCAGCCGAAGAATTAAAGCCGCATATCAATTGTCTGGAACTACTGGTGGGTTCCTTTGCCATCAAGTCAATTTCTCTCATGAACAGCAATGGTTGCATCCTCCTGCGGATGGACAATGTGTCAGTGGTTCGATATATCAATCGCCTGGGTACAAGATGTCCCCTTTTGGCTAACATGGCACAAGACTTCTGGCATTTTTGCCTCTCGCAAAAGATCACAGTCAAGGCAGAATATCATCCGGGCAAGGACAATCTAGTGGCGGATTGGAACTCCAGATTCCTGAGGGATTACAACAATTGTAAACTCGATCCCTCAGTCTTCAAATAGATAATGGCAACTCGAGGCCCGTGTCATGTGGACCGGTTTGCCTCCTGGCTCAATGCTCAACTTCCCCAGTTCTACAGTTGGAGACCGGATCCGATGGCCTTCGGGACAGAGGCTTTCTGTCACTACTGGGGATCCCAGACAAATTAAGCCTTTCCCCTGTTTGCCATGGCAGCCCAAGTCCATCATCAGTAAGCAACACTGATGCTAGTCATTCCAGTGTGGAAGACACAGTCGAGGTTTCCGACACTCTTGTAAGTATCTGTGGCTCTTCGCATTTGCCTTCCAGTTTTCCTCAGTTACTCCTGGACCCAATCCGGTTTCCTCATCCTCTCGTTCTTCAAGATCAAATGACACTCATGGTCTGGACAATTTCAGGAGACATGAGAAAATTGAAGGAATTTCTACGGTGGCTGTTGATTTTATACAACAAGCGTGAGGCCCTTCAACCCGATATTCTTCTGCATGGAAGCGCTGGGTGGGTTGGTTCCATCAACAGAATGTGGATCCCATGGAATCCGAATTGAGAGATATCCTAAATTTCCTCAGAGTGTGCTGAATCTGGACTTTGTTACAGGTCAGTAAATCATTTTAGATACGGATTATCAGCTGGATACAACCAGATAGATGGCAAGCCAGTGGGTGTCCACCCTGTAGTATGTAAACTCATTAAAAGAACCAGAAGGGCTCGACCCCGAGACCTAGATACTCTCAGTTATGGGATGTTATAAATGTGGTAGCCTTATTGGAATCTTGGCCTGAGAATAAAGATTTGACATTGAAACAACTATCAGCTAAATTCATAATGCTTTTAGGTTTGATTTCCTTCTGAAGCGTGTCAGATGTACAAGCTCTAGATCTAGCAGGTAGATTTGTTTTTTCCGAATAGTGTTCTCCTTTATTGTGTCCAACCGAACAAAGACTATATCACGCTCCATTGATTATCCAGCCTTTCCTCACAATGCTAAATTGTGTAGTAAAATGTTTAAAGGTTTATGAGGAACGTACCTTGACACATAGGGTGATCCCTTGGGCCCCTTACTTTTGGTGATCCAGAAGCCCTTCCGCCCCGTGGCAGCTGCTACTTTGACATATTGGGTTCGTTGGATCATGTATGAAGCTGGGATTGACATTTTGGGTGCTATGGCCTCCAAAGCCTTTGTGATGGGTTCTAGATCAGAGAATATTCTCAGAGCTGCCGACTGGTCATCCGACTCCATGTTTAAGATTTTGTATTATAAACCTATTGTGCATGTTTCCTCTATGGTTGTTGGTAAGCTTTGGACCAGCATAAATCGGAGCCTCCGGTCCCGTCATAGAATAGAACATTTTCTAGAATCGTGCAACAAGAATTTTAGATTCTATTAAGGACAAAGAGGCAAGGATTATTCCACCCATAGGGACTGGTAATATTTATTTCTCTAGAATGTTATGATTTCATATGGCTTATGTTTGGGATTATTGTCCCCCCTTTTTGTTGTCACGATTAAGATGCACTCTGACTCAAACTTATTTTTTGATTTCAGGAGCGGGATCAGTGGAAGTTGATTTCCAATTGGACTATCTCTTTCCCTTGAGTATTACTCTCCGTTGAGAGTTGGAAGTGTATGCTGTTCTCGTTTGGGCTTGTTATAGACTGTTTATTCGCAAAGAAAGAGGCAGAAGGATGGTGCCTCTCTATTTTGTATATGCTGGTCACTGTTAATTGGTGGATGATAGAGGCGTGGTTCAAAGCCTCATGGGAAATGTAGTGTTTTTCTTGTTTACTGTTTTTTGATTGGCTGCTGTTAATTTGAGTAGTAAAGATTGAGAAGCATAATCCTTGACTGTGTCCAAAATCTAAAATTATTGTTGTAATATGCTAACAAATGTTCTATTACCCTAATCTGTACCCCAGGATGGCAGAAAGACTGCTAAAATAGACATATGAAGTGGGGCATTGCCATTCCCTGCTGGGCAGCCCTCACCCCTACATTACTATAACAAGAAAGCATCTTTGGTGTTTAGTGGCCCCCTCTCCCCAGAGCGCAGATTAGGTGTAATCACCCCAGCTGCACCCTCCCCGGGGGGGGGGGGGGGGGGGGGGGGGAGGGGAGTGCAAGCACTACCTATATTTTTATAAACCCAAACCCCAGTCTACTCATTAAAAACTGACAATTACTAGGGGGGTTGGGGAGCACAGGTCCTTGCCACTATCCCTATCCTTTTGGGGGGGGGGGGGGGGGATTGGCTGCGATATACCCTCGAGCACTGATTTAATGAAAGAAAAACGAGCCCATTGTCTCATTTTACTTTCACTTTCAAGAGTAATGACAAATGAGTCATTACAAATAGTTTTTTTTAAAAACACACTGCTCAGAAAGCTCTTCCCGAACAGCCCAAGATGCAGAAAAAAGGAAATCTATGGACCCTTTCCAACCCTCCCCATTGTTGGCCAATAGCCAACAGACGAACTAGGAGGGAGTCCTGCTGCATTTAAGAGGTTAAGGCTACAATACAGGGAGTATTAATTTCAATACAATCATACCAGCACAAACACAGGGAATGACCCGAATGGTGCATTAAAGTTCACAGCTCACTTCATGGCGGCCCTCCTCTGGCATGAGGTTGCCGACTTAAACCTGTGTATGGGCAACAATCTGATATGTGCAGCAGTTGTGTCCTCACAACTCATTACAGGAATTCAAACTGAATGATCTCCCACTGGATTTCGTTACCTCCAATGGTCTCCTCTTCCTCACAGGGTCTTGGCAAGCAGGCAGGCACTCGTGCTCCAGGCGCAGGTGATCTTGGATTCCTTTAGCGATGTCGGCTAACCTAGCTGGGAGACTGCCATGCCTTAGCCTCCAGCCCTGGTCAGTCACAGGCAAGTCTTGCAGAGCTTCTCCTCCTTGCACAGCCATACAGGCTGCTGGACAGTAGAAAATTCTGGGGGCCTTAAGCTCCCCTTCTTATAGTCCATTTCCAGACACCAAATGGGATTTAAAGCCTGAGTCTTTGAAGTTTAGGTTGGGGGTCGGCTTCCTTTTGAAATGCCCTTTCCTCTGCTCTGAGCTTCCTCCAGAAAGCAGTCTATCACAGCAGGTGGGACTCTAAATCTGAGAGCACCAAAACACAGACAATGGGAGCGACTAGGTGTTCACACCTGGATGTCAGCCACAGTGCTATGTGCAGCAAAAGTTTAGCCCAAGACCTCAGTTCTACTCTTCAAGATTCTCTTTCAGCCCCATCACCTTCCCCGAGATGTGCCAGGCCCCTTCTCAGTGCTCTCTCTCTGAATCAAAGGGCACCCTTCACAGTATACTGAAGAGCCTGGCTCTCCTTTCCTCCAGAGTCTTGACAGGAGTAGATTGCACTACCTCCTCATACTCCTCCAGTTCTCCCTGGGTTTTTCAAAATGGAACCGAGAATCTTCCATGTACTGTACCACTCACAGACACACATACAGTCAGCACCATCTATATGCCATACATGTACTGCACAGCACCACATCTTCCAAGTATTGTACATTACTGCACATACACCCAGCACATAAATATACTGCAAAGCTCTACTTTGTCTATGTAGTATACCATTTGCAGCCAAAAGGAGAGAGTCCCTGTTAAAGTTGTAGCAGACTGGGATCGCTGATGAAAAACTAAGGGGAGGTAGGTAAGTATATCTTCTATTTCTAGTGGGTATATCACAAAACACACTACCTGACTCAATGAAGTATGTATTACACAAAGACACAAAAAGTAACTGGCAATGATACAAACAATTTATAAAATTACGCAAAATTTAATATAAGCCTCCCAACTGGGTCACATTCTAAAACATAATTCAGACATTTTAAAATACCATTTAGGGTAGCAACAAATTAAAAGTTACAGTCAAAAACTTTAAAAAGGTCGACGCGGCGTTTCGGTGTTACTTAATCTTGGCACCTTCATCAGGACATTAAGTCATTTGACTCCGTATCTACAAGTGAATAACAGTGTTTTAGTATCATTGTGTACTTCATATTCTGCATGTCCTACTTGTTTACCAAATTGTTGTCTAGACTATACGTATTATGCTGACACCCTACTTACACCTCCCCCAGTTTAAAGACCTGTTCTCGTTTCTCTATCAGAGCAACAGGATGGTACTACTGGTCCTGGTTTCATTTGACTGATTTGGTACAAACTAATTCTTTTGTAGTTAAGAGACGGCTATATGTACCTGTATCTTAGGTTGGGGGGAGCTTTTTCCATTGCTATCCGCCTTGATGCAAACTTTGTCAATAGTTGTACCCGGTTCTTTTATTCGCACAGGGTAACTCTATGAGGAATACATAAACAGAATTGACCTATGATTTCTCTCTGGTGCCCCAATCTCACCCATATGTAGTCATTAAAATCAATCCGGTTACCTTTCTGATGGAACTTGAATTTATCTATATGCACGGAGAAACCACAGTTAGGGATCGAAGTAGATTTTTCGACAGCTTTAGTATGTTAGTGACCTGAGTATAAAAGAGATCACATATCATTGGTCACATATATATTGTGACCAATAGTAGGGCCTGAAGGTCTCTTATCTTTAATGAATAACCCATCAATTGTTACTCACCAGCTATCTTGTGAATATCTTCTGTGTATAGTCTTTAGATGCGGTTAAATTGAACTTTCCCGCTTTTCAGGATTTGTTCAAACGTCAATTATTTGATGGCTATGGATATAAATGGGCAAAAACTGATTATAATTTATAAGATGTCTAATTTTGTACAGGTTTCTAATCATTTAACTCCTTCTTTCACCAGGTTTTTAAAAAAAACTAGACATACTCCGGTTGACTAAATAAATTTACTTGAATAATGCAGTGATATTAGTCATTTGGAGAGTTATCTATGATTACCTCGCCGTCGTAGATGACATGGCAGCATCATATTTGTTCTTATTGTTGGGCAGTATACATGGAGATTACATCTAGTGCCAAATTTATCCAAACCCACAGTTCAGAGTTACTAACAGGCTGCAGAGTCTAGGCTATTACATGGAGCTGTAATTAGACTAACACCCATGGGAAATGCCCTTGCTCAGACTAAGGTTCTAAAGAACAGACCCTTCTATTAACATACCTTATCCTCTGTGGTCGGCCTCCCTGTTCCTCCGTGCTGTTTCCTTCATGTCAATGCGAAGTGAAACAACAAGGGAGGGGACCGCGTATTTATGCTGCCGCTTCCTGCAATGACCCGGAAGTCTGACTTACTTCGATCTAAGAAATTTCAAAAAGCATACTGTATTTATTGTTTTTTATTAAACGCATGTATTCGTAAAAGCCTGTGTACCGTTATCTATCCCTCTGTATAAAAGGGTATTTGCAACACCAAGCTCCGAGCGGGCAC
Organism: Lissotriton helveticus; assembly: GCF_964261635.1. Taxonomy (NCBI): domain Eukaryota; kingdom Metazoa; phylum Chordata; class Amphibia; order Caudata; family Salamandridae; genus Lissotriton; species Lissotriton helveticus. The sequence continues at coordinate 1,053,541,997 of NC_136067.1, forward strand.
TTCGTCCGGTAAACCGGAAGTAATTGTTACTGTCTCGGCAGCTAAAGGGCGTGCTAATTTAACTATTAAATTTCTGCGATGTAGCGATGGAATGTGTGCCTATTATTGGCATGAAGCGACTCATATGTCTTATTACTTATTCTATAATATCGTTGCCCGATTGGATAAGTCTATGTGTGATTTATATGCATGGCGGCCATCTTAGTTTGGGAAACTAACAACGTTCGTGATTTAATAAAGTCTGCCTTTTTACGAGGTTGTTGACATTTGATGATAATACTTGTCTTCATACAATTTATACATTTTATACATGGAATCAAGTGATTAAAAAACAAACAAACAAATAAGAAATTGGTAACAAGTCCACATTTTGTCCAAAAAACAAATCAAAAAGCATTTCATTCGTATTTTGAACGATTGTTTTTCCTAATCATGATGCACAATCTTAGTTCAATCTCACTTTGTGCCATTATCAATTTTATGGACCATTTTGTGTGGTAGGAAGCCAAATGAAAAATTAATACAGTAGGCTATATGTCTGATTACAATAGCAATGACAATCAGTCTATCTGCATAGTATCTACAACTTAAAATTCATCAATTAATATAATGGTCTTTATACAGCTTCTATAATGGTATCTTAACATAGCCATGCTAGTATCAGAGCATAAATGGAGGGATGTTTTGAATAGCATCGTAATTAATAATCTCATATAAACAGTCTTTCCCATTCCTCTCTATTGTTAAGTCCTGTTCTGAAGGTGTTGAATAAGGACATATAAAACTGCTCCCTTTTCTTTCTTTTGGTATTATCATCACCTCCTCTAATGCTATGGGAAATGGCTTCTACACCTCCCCACTTCAGATCTTCTATTTTGTGATTATGGGTAATCCAGTGTTCCACTAAGGGAGCAGTCAGCTTTTTGGTTCTAATGGCGGATTTGTGCTCTGTAATCCTTGTTTTAACTTCTCTTGCCGTTTCACCTATGTAGGCCTTATTACATGGGCATTTAATTATATAGATCAAGTTTTTAGTTTCACAATTGATGAAACTTTTGATCTTATGATTAACCCCATTGTAGGTGATTGTGTTGCCCTTCAACTGTGTTGTGCAATTGCAGCACATGTTGCATGTAAAATTTCCAGTGGGCAGTGGATTATTATCAATAGTACCTTGGGTTATACGACTATTCTCTTTGAAAGTGTGAACTAGGCAGTTTCTTATTGTCCTGTTCCTGCGGAAGCTAAACATAGGTTTTGGTATATTGACATTCTGTCTGTCGTTTAATAGTGACCAATTCCGGTTGATAATGTTTTTAATTTTATTGCTAACTGTACTGTAATTTGTGACAAAAATTAATTTGTCTTTTGTGTTATCCTTTTTCTGTTTATCTTTTTCAAACAGTGCATTTCTGTCATAATATTTGGCGCGTTTGTACGCCTTTTTAATCAGGCATTTGGGATAACCCCGGTTCCTCAATTTATCCGATAGGAAATCTGCATGTTTGTTAAAGTCCTGCATATTAGAACAGTTCCGTCTTATTCTTAGGTATTGGCCAAAAGGTATATTATCCTTTTGGCTTCTCGGATGGTTACTTTTATAATGTAATAGAGTATTCCTATCAGTAGGTTTGGTATAGAGGTCAACCCCTAAGGTTGCATTTTCCACTCGGATCTTAATGTCTAGGAATTCAATAGTTTTATTATTGTAGTTTTTGGTGAATTTAAGGTTTTTGTCGCCAGAATTTAGCCAAAGGATAAACTCAGTTAGTGTCTCAAGATTCCCTGTCCAGATAAAGAAAATATCGTCGATATACCTCGACCAGTACGATATATTTTCGCTAAATGGCGCCATTTCATTGAATATGTGCTTATCCTCAAAGGCCGCTACATATAAACATGCCAGGCTTGGGGCACAAGTAGTCCCCATGCTGGTCCCCTTTATTTGTTTAAAAAAATCATTTTTAAATAAAAAAATGTTATTTTTTAAAATTATTTTTGCACAATCCAAAATGAAAGTTGCATGGTCACTGAGATCTTCATGTCCTGTTTTTAAGAGGCCCTCTAACATTTTGATGGAATCATCCTGTGGGATATTAGTGTAGAGGGCCTCTATGTCAAGGGTAACTAACCATTGGTTGTTGGCATCATATGGAAGGCCCTCAATTTTGTCGATCATACAAGTAGTGTCTTTTATGTATGCTTTTTGGCTCACCACTATAGATTGAAGAAATTTATCTATGTATTTACTCAGTGGCTCTGTTATCGAGTTGATGCTAGAGACGATCGGACGCATGGGGGGGTCCGCTATGTTCTTGTGAACTTTGGGAAGTCCATACAGTGCTGGAATAATTGGTGCCTCATTTTTTAAAAATGTATATTCGTCTGGGCAGATTATGTTATCTTCTCTTGCAAAATTGAGTAGGTGTTCACTTTTAGGATCAGATCATTCCACTCCTGTCTATTTGAACGGCAATAAAGCTCCGGGTATACCATTTGCAGGCACACATACACCCAAGTGCTTGCATATAACACAGATGCACTGCACAACACTAGACAGCAATCTGATTTAGGCCAAGGGTGAGTTAAGCACACAGCAGCGGAACTATAAATGAGTTAGCCTGTAGGCCCCACTCCAGTGACACAGGTAAAAATGCCTGTTCACTCCTCCTGATCTCTACAAGGTATGCTGCTACCATTGTGCCGCTTAATTCCTGGCTACACTCTTATTGGGGGGAGGTTATCCGCTTCCTGAACACCGATAGAGAATTACCGCAAGACAGGAAGGTGTGCATCACAGGGATATTCCCTAGAAACAAGAAGCATAAAACCTCTTCCAGATTTTTAGATCTGGGGTTGGTTGAGGCTAAAAGGCTTATTACACGCCAATGCAAGGGCTGGTTGCTCAGGATGACCTTTCTGACTAAAAATACAAGTGTTGTAATGTGTTTCAAACTGTGATCTAGATTACGTTATATGTATAATATGCCTTCGCCAAATTGTGTTAATATTTATTGATAATTGATGTGTATATGAGAATGTATAATCTATATGTACGCTATGGTTATTGTCTTTCCTCCCGCTCATATGGGTATCCCTGAGCTCTCTCCCTGTTCCTCCAATTGGTTGTTATATGGTTTTAATTATATTCAAACGACTGTCTGATCGAAATCTGGTTATTATGACATGGTTGAGAAGAAACTCTCCGTAATGCACATATGTAAGTAACATACATGCATACAATACGGTTATCTTGTGTTATGTGGAGGAACTATACGGTGATTGGAATGATAGAGAGAGAGATATATAGATATATTAATTAGACCACGGGTAAGGATAACCCACATTAATAAGACAGAATGTTATTACTCACATGTTACTTTACTGTTTTAATGTACCGAATTCGGTATATGCAAATACAACTACTGGTTCTTTGGAAACAGTTTATCCCTGTCAATGTTATATATGTGAAAATCTAATAAACAGATCAAACGGAAAAAAACAAAAAAACAAGCATTTGCAAAGCAATAGGTCTCTCATTAGGAAATTTTGAGCTATTGGTATTGTAAATAACAAATATTTTATTTATGTGTTGGTTTTGAAAATAGCAAAATTAATAGCTTTGTCATTTACAATGCCAATAGTTTTAACTTTTGAAAACGTGACACTTATAGCATTTGTAATGCAATATGTGTTGTATTTACATGACTTAGATGTATTAATATTACAAATAACAATGGCTTTTATTTTTTTTGATAATTAATACTTAAATAAAAGTTATTGTAATTTATAATGGCAATTGCTTAAACTTTTGTAAATAACTTTTGGGAAGATTATGTTCAGTGTATTTTATTGTGATGAAAATCCAAGAACAGCAGTGAAATATTAACATCTTTTTGTGACATTTGTAATAAAGCTTGAAACATTGAGAGAACATATTAGAACCAGTTGTTGTTGAATGGTTGCATAGAGTGATGCTGTGGCCTTCAGTGGTGCCGAGTGATGCTGTGGCCTTCAGTGGTGCCGAGTGATGCTGTGGTGTGGAGTGGTGCTGTGGCGCTGAGTGGTGCTGTGGCGCTGAGTGGTGCTGTGGCGCTGAGTGGTGCTGTGGCGCTGAGTGGTGCTGTGGCGCTGAGTGGTGCTGTGGCGCTGAGTGGGGCTGTGGCGCTGAGTGGGGCTCTGGCGCTGAGTGGGGCTCTGGCGCTGAGTGGGGCTCTGGCGCTGAGTGGGGCTCTGGCGCTGAGTGGGGCTCTGGCGCTGAGTGGGGCTCTGGCGCTGAGTGGGGCTCTGGCGCTGAGTGGGGCTCTGGCGCTGAGTGGGGCTCTGGCGCTGAGTGGGGCTCTGGCGCTGAGTGGGGCTCTGGCGCTGAGTGGGGCTCTGGCGCTGAGTGGGGCTCTGGCGCTGAGTGGGGCTCTGGCGCTGAGTGGGGCTCTGGCGCTGAGTGGGGCTCTGGCGCTGAGTGGGGCTCTGGCGCTGAGTGGGGCTCTGGCGCGGAGTGGGGCTCTGGCGCGGAGTGGGGCTCTGGCGCGGAGTGGGGCTCTGGCGCGGAGTGGGGCTCTGGCGCGGAGTGGGGCTCTGGCGCGGAGTGGGGCTCTGGCGCGGAGTGGGGCTCTGGCGCGGAGTGGGGCTCTGGCGCGGAGTGGGGCTCTGGCGCGGAGTGGGGCTCTGGCGCGGAGTGGGGCTCTGGCGCGGAGTGGGGCTCTGGCGCGGAGTGGGGCTCTGGCGCGGAGTGGGGCTCTGGCGCGGAGTGGGGCTCTGGCGCGGAGTGGGGCTCTGGCGCGGAGTGGGATGCTGTGGCGTTGAGGGATGCTGTGGCGTTGAGGGATGCTGTGGCGTTGAGGGATGCTGTGGCGTTGAGGGATGCTGTGGCGTTGAGGGATGCTGTGGCGTTGAGGGATGCTGTGGCGTTGAGGGATGCTGTGGGGCTCTGGCGCTGAGTGGGGCTCTGGCGCTGAGTGGGGCTCTGGCGCTGAGTGGGGCTCTGGCGCTGAGTGGGGCTCTGGCGCTGAGTGGGGCTCTGGCGCTGAGTGGGGCTCTGGAGCTGAGTGGGGCTCTGGCGCTGAGTGGGGCTCTGGCGCTGAGTGGGGCTCTGGCGCTGAGTGGGGCTCTGGCGCTGAGTGGGGCTCTGGCGCTGAGTGGGGCTCTGGCGCTGAGTGGGGCTCTGGCGCTGAGTGGGGCTCTGGCGCTGAGTGGGGCTCTGGCGCTGAGTGGGGCTCTGGCGCTGAGTGGGGCTCTGGCGCTGAGTGGGGCTCTGGCGCTGAGTGGGGCTCTGGCGCTGAGTGGGGCTCTGGCGGTGAGGGATGCTGTGGCGGTGAGGGATGCTGTGGCGGTGAGGGATGCTGTGGCGTTGAGGGATGCTGTGGCGTTGAGGGATGCTGTGGCGTTGAGGGATGCTGTGGCGTTGAGGGATGCTGTGGCGTTGAGGGATGCTGTGGCGTTGAGGGATGCTGTGGCGTTGAGGGATGCTGTGGCGTTGAGGGATGCTGTGGCGTTGAGGGATGCTGTGGCGTTGAGGGATGCTGTGGCGTTGAGGGATGCTGTGGCGTTGAGGGATGCTGTGGCGTTGAGGGATGCTGTGCGCTGAGTGGCGCTGTGGCGTTGAGGGGTGCTGTGGCATTTAGTGGTGCCGAGTGATGCAGTTGCGTTGAGTGGTGCTGCGGCGTTGAGTGGTGCTGTGGCGTTGAGTGGTGCTGTGGCGTTGAGTGGTGCTGTGGCGTTGAGTGGTGCTGTGGCGTTGAGTGGTGCTGTGGCGTTGAGTGATGCTGTGGGAAGGTAATAAGGAGAATAGATAGAGGGTAGGAAAGAGAAAGGAGAGAAGAGGGTTGAAAGAAGGGTTGGCGAGGAGATGCAGAATGATGAGGTGAAAGATCACTTAAGTGGTGTTGGACAGCACACATACCATCTGATGTACATATACATTGCTCTAAAACGTTGTGCCGATTGCTTTACTAGGATGGCTTAGCATATGGGCACTTGACCCAAGAGAGGGGCGCTCATTAAAATCGCCGATTATAAGTTATTGGGTAGACCAGCATGCCATTCACTATACATAAGTTCTTTTGAATATTTGGGTGCTACGATACTGCCAAGGTCACAGGTTAACATAGCCAAAAATATGTTTGTTCAGACAGCACGACTTTGCCATGCACTGTCTGCATTGTTTAGCACTGGGCAGCTGCCCTTGAAGAACGTGAAATTACATCAAGTCAAGGTAAACTATAGTGCGTGCTCAGAGTGATTAAAAAAGTGTTGCCAAATCTCATATTCGTGCCATGAGTGAGATCAAGCGTGACTCTGTGAGCAAACAAGCACTTTGAAGCATAACTCAATGTGTGTCTAAGTCTGCAGCTTCCAATTATTACGAGCTACATTAACTGTCCAAATGTTGTGCGCAACCATGTTAATAATAAGCAGAATTCCCAACACAATTGCATTGTCTGCTTACCGATTTATGTAACCCATATGAAGCAATCCTCAAGGATTTGCTATGCCTTGTGCAGGCAACCGTCTGCAAAAAAGCAAGGAGATTCATTCGATCTAATCACTACAACATGTTATTAATGCTAGAGGGACCCCTGAGAGACAGGGCTTACCTAGCAAATAGTGGGGGGCTGCTCCTCCAACATGCCGCTGTCCCTGCAGTCGGTGTCCATAGGAGTGTGTTTGAGCGGCCGATAACAAAACAAGCAATGGTGGAAAGCCCCACAGGGTATTTGACATACAGTCAAGCAGTCTGAAAGATAGTGTCTTACTGTATTAATCCAAGTTGGCAAGATATCTTGCACACAACGGACACTGGGTGGCTCAAGCATCTGGCAGGTAAAGCAAGTCGCAGTATCCATTATCTAGCATAATTAATAAACTGCCCAAAAAAGAAGGTTCGTAGCATTGAAAGGAGAGGTTGAGTGTCGGTGGAAAGAGCGGCACAGCGATGGGAGACAGCCTCTGTCTTAACTGTGTGATTACAGTGGGCTGAGAGCCCCCACCTACCCACCCATAGCCGCGAGCTGAAATTGTCTAACTGGTGAAAAGCATTCGCGGGTGAGGGTTGCTTGGAGCAACACGCACGTGCGCTCCACCCAGTGCCTCACACCCTATTGTTGTGGAATCGGCATGGAGGGGGTTGTGAGGCAGCGTTGGCTGCCCTGAAAAGACTGGGATCGTAGTGTGTGCACAGAATAAAAGCAAGGTACTTTATTTGGTGTGTACTGTCGGTTGGCTCCCCCTCTTACTCCTCTTTTCTGGCCAATACAATTATAATTCTGCCCTGCCATGGAAGATTGGGTCAGTTATGAAGATGACAATCTATATGAAAAGGAAGTGACAACCCCTGCGTTGGAGGATAATATTGTGGAGGCTCTGGATGCTACCATCCAGGAGTCAGTGAATAAGGCCGTGGAGAAGGCAGACCCTGGGACTGTGCAGCAAGCGCTGGCTACTGTATTGCAGCCGACAACAAAACAACTAGAGTGATTTGCCAAACGTCAAGGCTTTACTACCCCTGCTGAACTGGCTAAGGGTACCACAGCTAGTGGGCCCCAGTCTAAGTCTTGGCCTCATGCTGATGCTCTCTATTTACTACCTCCTTCTGGTAAGGCCAAGCGTCTTGACACTGATACAGACACGGATACCACGGGGACTGACATCCCTGATAAGTCTCCCCCGAAGACGAAAGCTAGGAAGACAAAACACGTGGAGCAAGACCTATCCCAAACTCTCTCTACCCCGTTCACTTTCAACCCTGCCGACATAGTCCATCCTAGGTCTTTGGACTCTGCTCCTGCGCCAGAAGTGGTACAAAAGGGGGTGGTGATGGACGGAGCATCTGAATCAATCAACCCAGATCTTTTGACTGGGTGTGAGTGTTTGATTGATTCAGATGCTCCGTCCATCACCACCCCCTTTTGTACTGCTTTTGGCCGCCATAAGTGTGGCAGGGAATGCTCAGACATGAGTCCCTTGCTCACTTTGCCACTGGATTCAAGCAAGCCGGGCTGAAGACGGCTGGAATGCCAGAAACCGGTTCTCGGAAGCTTGTTTCCGGTCCAGGGAAGACGTGGCTTGGCAGTTCGGGCTGGACTGTTCCCATGAGGCACAGGGTCAGACTGATTTGCATATAGCCATGTCTGAACTGGGGTGGCAGAGTGGGCTAAAGAACGGTGATGGATTAAACCCAGATCTTTTGACTGGGTGTGAGTGTTTGATTGATTCAGATGCTCCGTCCATCACCACCCACTTTTGTACCGCTTTTGGCCGCCATAAGTGTGGCAGGGAATGCTCAGACGCGAGTCCCTTGCTCACTTTGCCACTGGATTCAAGCAATCCGGGCTGAAGACGGCTGGAATGCCAGAAACCGGTCCTCGGAAGCTTGTTTCCGGTCCAGGGAAGACGTGGCTTGGCAGTTCGGGCTGGACTGTTCCCATGAGGCACAGGGTCAGACTGATTTGCATATAGCCATATCTGAACTGGGGTGGCAGAGTGGGCTAAAGAACGGTGATGGATTAAACCCAGATCTTTTGACTGGGTGTGAGTGTTTGATTGATTCAGATGCTCCGTCCATCACCACCCCCTTTTGTCCTGCGCCAGAAGTGGCGGCGTATCATCATGAATCTCCACGGAGTTTTGCTAAGGAGGTGCGTAATAGATTACGCTCAGAATGCCCCCATTCCTGACAAAGTTGCGGACACCCCAGATATCGACGCAAATCTACTTACCTTCCTCAAGAAGTTCGCGAAGGACCCAAGGAAAGGTATTGATCGGGCCTGGCGAGGCTGCCAGGACAAACTCCTGGACGTGGCAGGCCCTCTTGCCAAGATCCTAGAAATGGCCTTAGAGGCACAAGAGTCGGGCACTGCGGTGGACCCAGATGTCCTTGCAGGGTGGACCCAGAGGGCCACATGCCTATTAGGCAACGCAAATTGCGCTATATTTACAGAACGGCGCAAGTCGCTACTCATACGGATGGACTCCAACCTTACTGAGTTGGCTGCAGCAGAACCGGGCCCCTTGGCAGAGGGCAATCTCTTCAGAGAACGCTTTGTCACAGATGTTTCCAAGTATGTGGGCACGTACACGACACTCGATAAGGCTCAGTCTGGCGTCAAACGAGTCTTTTAGGCTGGCCTTTTTCACCGGGCTGGGCAAGGCCGAGGACGCTCGCCAGGCTGTCAATTTTCCCAAGGTCCTCAGCGGGGAGACTACGGAAGGGGCTGTGAAGAGTGGGATTCCACTCGGGAGGAACCTTCTACCCCACCAGACAACGCTTTAACCTGAAGCGTTTCCACAGAGGTGGCCACCGAGGGAGCTTCCAAGCCCCAGACTCTGCTGGTAAGTGCTTCTGACAACTTTCTAAAACACTTGGGGGGACGCACTCAGTTTTTCTATCACAATTGGTTTCAAATTTCACCAGATGCATAGATCCGACAGACAATTCAGGGATTCCATCTAGATTTCTATCAGACTCCTTATCAGGACAAGCGACCCAGGCAGGTTTCTTTTTCCCCCACTAGAAAGCGATTTTATAGATTCCGAACTAGACAAATTGCTGTAGAAACACGTGATAGCGTACTGCAACGAGGGCCCTCGCGGTTTTTGCAGCAATATTTTCTTAGTACAGAAGAAAGGCGGTGGTCAGAAGTTAGTATTGAATTTGAAGGAGTTCAACGAGTTCATGACCTAAAAGCACTTCAAGATGGAGGGCATCCATCTTTTGGCAGATCTTCTGCAAGAAGGAGACTGGATGGTCCGGTTTGACCTGAAAGACGCCTATCTGTCAATACCTATTTTTCCTCCTCACTGCCGTTTCCCACAATTTCAATGGCGGAACCTGTGGTTTCAGTACTTGGTCCTTCCTTTCGGGCTCTCCTCAGCACCATGGTGCTTCACCAAGATGATAAAACCGGTGATAACTCACTTGCGAGAACAAGATATTCGCATGATACTTTATCTGGACGATATACTCATCATGGCACAGTCTCCAGCTGTAGCTGTTCAGCATTTACACAGGACCATAACTACTTTGCAAAACGTGGGGTTCGTGATCAACGAATCCAAATCAGCTCTATCTCCCTCTCAGACTGTGGACTTTCTGGGATTCGTCAAATCCTCAGACGGCCCAGTTGAGTCTCCCCTGCTCCAAACTGAAAGTCATCAGAAAGTATCTTTCCACCATGTTGTCCAAGCAAACAGTTCCACTGCGAGTGATTGCCAGGATCGTGGGTCTTCTGGCATTCTCCATACAAGCAATCTTTCCGGGCCCTCTTCATTATCGGGCCCTTCAGAGATTAAAGATACATCTTCAGAAAAGGCTCTCACACACGGACGTTGTCCCTCTCTCCCAGGAAGTGAGGGAAGAGATACAGTGGTGGCTGAGCCACGTGGAGGCATGGAACGGCAGAGCCATTTTCGGGTCTCAGCCGAGGTAGTTATAGAGTCAGACGCTAGCCATTGGGGCTGGGGTGCGCGTTGCGGACATATCTCCACAGGCGGGTGATGGTTCCTGCACGAACTCGATCTTCACATAAACTGCCTATATCTCTTAGCGGGATCGTTTGCGATCTGGACACGGTCACCCAAACAACTCATGTTGCATTCTACTTCGGAAGGACAACATCTCTGCAGTGAGGTACATCAACAAATTGGGAGGCACGAGGTCCTCAATGCTACGAGAGATAGCAAAGGACTTCTGGCATTACTGGCCAAGTCATCGGATATCAGTGATAGCCGAATGTATCTCGGGGTAGTCGAACATAATAGCGGACTGGAACTTACGGCACCTCAAGGATTACAGCGATTGGCCACTCCAACCCCAGTTAGTCAGTTGGTTGCAAGCGATCTGGGGCAGTTGCGAGATCGAAGTCTTTGCATCCAGGCTGAATCGACAGATGGAGAAGTTCCTCAGCTGTAGGCCAGATCCATTAGCGCTGGCGACGGATGCTTTTTCTCAGGACTGCTCCACGGACCTGAATTATGCCTTTCCCCCATTCATACTGATTCCCAGGGTGATGACATAAGTCACTCGCTAATTGGCAGAAGTGATTTTAGTAACATGTGGAAGTTGCAGCCTTGGTTCCCAATATCATTGGAAATGAGCTGCGACTCCCCCAGGATGATCGCGTCATCCTCGACGATAATCCAGGTCCCTCATGGAGAAATGCACCCGGTGATGTTATCGGGACAGTTGTCCCTGATGGCCTGGAGGCTTTCAGGCAAAGATGGGAAATGCCAGGATTTTCTGACAAAGCTGCGGCTTTCATCAACCAAGCCTGGGCTCCCTCCACCAGGAACCGATATTCTTCGGCCTGGAAGGGCTGGGTTCGTTGGTGCGTGGAACACGAGGATCCCGTGGGGGTAGACTTACCCCATGTTGTAAATTTTTGGTCTGAAAAAGCGTCGGAACGTCTGGCGTACCGTTCGGTTAACAATTTTCGTTCGGCCATTTCGGCTGGTCATTCTTAGATAGAAGGCAAGCAGGTAGGTATGTATCCAGTGATTTGTAAGTTATTAAAAGGTATTAGGGTAGCAAACCCCCCTAAACCAAAGTATTCCTCTTCTGTGGGATGTGTCTCTAGTTCTTTCCTTATTTGACAAATGGCCACATAATAACATGTTGACAAGAAAACAACTATTGTGTAAGTTAGCTATGCCATTATGGTTGTCGGCGATCTTCCGATGTGAAAGCCCTGGATCTTACAGGTAGAGTATTTACTCCTGAAGGAGTTTCCTTTAACATTACTGCCAGAACTAAGACTTTGTTGAGAAGTGTTGTGTACCATGCTTTTCTTGGTAATGCCAAGCTATGTGTAGTTCAATGTCTAAAGGCTTATGAAGAATGTACAACATCTTATACGACCTGATGGTGTGGCTCAATTGTTAATTGCACTGCAGGAACCCTATAAACCAGTTTCTGCGGCTACTACATCCAGATGGTTAAATCAGTCATGCAAGAAGCGGGTGTTGATACCCAAGTGTATGGAGCTCATTCTGTGCTTGGGGCCATGACCTCGAAAACCTTTATGTTGGGTTCTACTATTCACGATATCATGCAATCTGCTGACTGGTCTTCTGAGTCAACTTTTAAACAGTTTTATTATAAACCGGTGGGTGATATAGCTTCAGTTGTATTTGATAAGCATTAAAATAGCATAATCCAAAGCCTCCGGTCCTGTAATAGAATAAACAAGCATTGAAAATACAATAGGTCTCACCTTTCATCAAGTTAAAGCCATTTGCTTTGCTATACAACACCATTAGCAAAGCAAATGGTTTTAACTTAATCAAAGGCTAGACCTATTACATTTTCAATGCTTGTTAAAGGGTAGCTGGAAGTGTTAGCACTTCGAAATGAACTTCCCTTGGAGGTCCTCTATATTTGTCAGTGAAAATGGCATGCAAAACCCTCGGGGGAGGTAGGGCGTGAAATGTTCCACTTCAGCCGCCAATACAGTCTCAGTGTTGCAACACTGCGAATGCGTGAATAATCTGTATGGCGTGTGAGGAGCTATATGAGAGAGAGAGAGAGACAGGTGGTTCGGGCTCCATACGCTCGCTACACTGCCTTACTGTGTCCCAAAATTATGCATCTCCAAAAAGTGTGTCCCCAACATGAAAAGTTTGGAAAGCTGTGCCTTAGACCATTTGCGGGGACAACCCCGAGCCACATAGACGGTTTTCTCTCTCAGCATACACCAGTCTAGATCTTGCTCCCAGGCTACGACCGTGGGCAGGTGCGGGGATCCCCAAAGCTGTGCGATATTTCTTTTGGCAATCATGCTGCCAAGCATGACCCATTTCATAGTATAGGCGTTAAGGTTGGTAGGTTCCCAGATGTTAAGGAGGCATCTGGGTGCTTCCGGTATAATTTCTAGCCCCAACACTTCGCTCATGACCGTGTGGATTTTGCGCTAGTATTCTTGGATTTGCTCACAGTGCCATAATATGTGTATGAATATGCCCAGTTGTGGGCATCCCCTCCTACAAGAGCCATCTTTCATCCCACCCATAAGTACCAATTGGGGACCAGTTATATAAATACTGTGAAGAATTTTCAATTGCACCAGCCTGAGTCTCACTGGGATAGCGACCGTCTTGGGAGAGGAGACCACCTCCTGCCAGGATAGGGCTATCCTTTTCAATCAGAGGGTCATTATGTTATTGCATATAGAGACCTCCACATGGTCTTGTTTTCAAGGTCATAGTAGGTTTGCTTTTAAGTTCCTGTGGTTAGTGGCTGGAGAGCCAAAACATTTGCAAGAAACTCAAGAAATAGTTTGAGGCTTGGTGCTACTGCAGTGCTACTTCACAGGACGTCATCGGGACTGGGCCTAGAGGTTTTTTTTTTTATATATAAGTGAAGTTATCACCCTTGCATTCATTTTAAGCCAAAGACGCACCAACGCCATTTACTAATGCGTTGGGAGTATATGCAAGTAAAATACTACTTCACATAACACTGTGCTTACCAGCCTACCCACCTCAGTGTTCGACCAACGAGAGTCCTTTATCCTCCATAATATGCAGATTATTACAGAATCGCAGAAGAGGAACTGGCAGGTAAACTGCCACTTAAAACCATTTGGAGATGATTGTAGTCATATGTGGGTTCACAGCGCTTTCTCCAGGACGTCGGGCATAGAGATATATTTTGGATACCAGACAGGAGTGATCTTTTAATATTTGTAATGAGATCATCATTTGCTGCTGGGGCTCTGTTGGAAACTAAACTGCAAATGCCTGAGGCCATTCAAGGACTGGTCTTACCATCCAATCAGAGAGAGGGCTACATTCTCGTTGGTACAAATGGGGTTCCCTCATACGTGCCTTAACTCAATGGTTGGACGGACTCGAAGTTGTTCTCCCTAGTCACTGTGCACCAAACGCCTCTGCACTCAGACTAATAGCACCTCTATAAGCACAGTTAGTTAGTTTCCCTTATTATTTAATGACGTGCTTAATGTACAGTGAGGTATGCTTCAAGGCGCACATGAGCATGCGACTAGTAGTGCATGGACGTGGCGAGGAGCTTCACCACTGCCCCAATATGAATTGCCATTCAGGCAGACAGCTGCGCATGCGTACAAGCCAGGGTTCTGACAGGAAATCCCGAACTGTGCAAACACAAGGAGATGATGAATGGAGCACTGAAAATTTTCAGACACTCACCCCCAGTCATGCCATGTGTGATGTAAACGGGAAATATTTAAGCATCCAAACGCTATTTTACCTGCGCTAGAGCCATCTTCTGTGAGCACCAGGGAAGGGAGGTCTTCCGGCCGCTTTGGTGGTATGAATACAGTAAGGGGTTATGCAGAAAGGATGTTTGTGACGTGAATGAACAATGTGTGTCTGCAAAATGGAGTGCTTGAAGAAACGTCGCGCAAGAGAGAGGCTACCTCAAAGACAGCTTAGCTTTCTTTTGAGAGTTGTCACTGCTGCTCTTTAAGAGAAACGCTGACCTGTGGCGAAAGGCCAGATGGTGGCGTCGGTGAAGGTGGGTGTGGTGGTTGCGTGCGAGGCTGCAGGTGGAAGGTCCAGGGTGGGCGAAGGTCGAACTCACGGGTGGTCCGCATGGCGGGTAGATTATGCGTGTGCGTAAAAAGCACTTCCGCTTGCATGTTTGCACTTTTCAGCTGCTTTGCGTTCTTGAAGTTTTTTGTGGGTGATTTATTGGCTTTGCGGTTTGATGCAAGGCGGTTTTTCTACTCCCCTCTGAAATCAGGATTTTGTCTGATATCTCCATTTCAAGTACTGGAAAGAGGAACTTTCCAAAAGACATTCATCTGATTCCTCCAAACCAAGGACAGCCAATGAACAGCAGGTTTTCGCTGCATTTCATTATAGTCCAGGTACAAGCGGGTCTTGGTCCGAAGGGGAAGGGGGGAAAGACAAAGAAAGAAAGAGTGTGGATAGTTGGATAGAAGGATGACCGATCCGCATCCGTGAGGCAGATAGGGGATGTTTATAACAATGGAAGCTGAAGATATACAGTAAGACAGTTTTTAAGGGAGAGGCATAAAATGGTCTCTGTTAAATAAATAAATTAATAAATCACGGCTGCAAACGGCAAACAATTAAGAGCGCGTCCCAAATTTCCAGACTTCCCCCGCACCCTAATCTCATTACCGGTGTTTATTTTGTTTCCATCCAACATTGCTTTATCCCAAACGTTCGTGACCATGGGATGGGCGCTGTCTGGCATATATTCACTCAGAATTTCGATACAGCGCTCTGGCTTTTAATGTTGGAGAAAGATGACTGTTTCGCCAAGTGGCAGATGTCAAATATGCGTAACTTCCCTGCAAGCAATCGCAAATGACTTTTGACAAAATAATATATTCTATCTAACTAATTTCATAACTTTCTTGCCTGCGCTACATCTAATGTTAGTGCAAGCTCACTCCGGCATTCATTCACACGTTGTGTAAATCAATGTATTGGCTGCGGGGATGTTAGTACTATAATCAGTGCTTTAAATTGGCCATACTGAGTACCAGCACTTTTGTATTTTGAGACGAGAGTACCTGCACTTCTTAAGAGAGGCAAAATAATTTTAATTGGAGAGTACGGGCACTTCTTAGAAACAGGCAAAATACTTTTAATTGGAGAGTACGGGCACTTCTTAGAAACAGGCAGGTTCTAGTTTCCCATTTCAAGCACTGACTATAATATGCTCTAAATCCACCCACTGCTGATGCCTTCTTGCTGGGCTGCGTATGTAACAGGCGCAGATCTGCCGCTGGCGCGCATATACTCCCAGCAAGAGCGCTGTTTACTTCTCGTGTAAACTATAAAAGTTGGAAGAAGTGCAGGATTCGCTCTCAGAAAAACCACTGTCTGCATCTTTCAATGGCGTCTCCAAGATTCACAGGGAGATCCTCCTAAAAGCAAGGGTTTTCTGTGCACTGCGCCACAAATACCTTATTTGCATATGCAAACCGGACATTGAAGGCCCTTTCGAGCAGCTCCCGCCCTGCCTAGCGGAGAAGTCATCCATATACCCATCTTTGTGCTTGCCGGGAACTCTCCCGTGTGCACCGAAAGCACACCAGCAAAGTGCATGTCATTATAGAGACCTAGAGTGCGGTGCAAATGTCCCCTGATAATCCTTATTCGCACAGTAAACACTGGCAATAAGCCTTTTTTTCTATTCGGCTGCATAATTAGAGCCCACTGCCCTCCAAAATTGTTTCAAGCGCTTGAAAATGTGCAAGCCTTCTTTCCGCTTCTCTGTTGTGCCTATGCTCTGTCCCCTCTCACTTTGCCTTATGAGCAGAGCGTATAGAGGCGTATTTACCTTTCAAACAGTGCCAGCTGCTGTCGCGGGCCTCAGTGCCCATGATGCGACATGGAGAGTTAGGTGTATCTTCCGTCCTACCGGAGCAGCAGCTGATCCGGACTATTCTCTGTGTCTGTTGAGGACTCGGGCAGCTTTTAATGGCTGTCTGCGATTATACATTAGGTGAGTATAGATTTGGATATTTGAGTGTTGTAATAAGCGGCGCTGAAGAGAATTAATTTCTGCTTCAACCACTCCAAAGACCCAACTCTCATAACACTGATAATACACAGCTCCTTATTAAACAAGCATTTGCAATGTAATCGGTCCAATTACATTGCAAATGCTTAAGTTTAAAACTGAGCGTGGCACCGCTTCACCGACACCGCGCTCTGTTTCTTTATATATTTCTTAACTTTAACACTGAGCGCGGTGTCCTTGAAGCGGGCACTGTGCTCAGTGCTAAAGTTAAGAAATATATAAATAAAACAAGCGTGGTGTCCGTGAAGCGGCGCCGCGCTCAGTTTCAAAGTTAAAAACAAGCGTTCGCCAGGCAGCCACTGTTTAGTTTGTGCATCGCGCTTTTACTTTAAAGTGAAAGCGCAATGCAAAAATAAACATGCGGCGCCATATCTCCTTTTTTGTCCGGCCCATCCGGACTGGATCACAGGGCTTGTTTACATAACACGCCTCTGCGATAAGAAACTGCTTCACGACAGCCGTGAAGCAGGCGATCCAGTCCGGATGGGCCGGACAAAAAAGCCAAAAGGAGGCACCCTGGAAATCTTATTTCCAATGGCAGGCCACCGTTTAACAAACGGGGATGCAATCCAATGGAAATAAGGGGCGGGGCTTCAAGCTCTTTTCTAAAACTAAACTGCAAAAAATCTCGCCGAGCGAGCTGCGCTTGTGCGCAGCAACGCTAGGCGAGACCTAAAAATGAGCCAGCATTCGCGCCAAGAATTTTCAATTCTATTACAGACACAAAGGCGAGGATTATCCCACCCGGTTATATTAAAATATTTGTAATGTTTACCCACCCGTATGTTTTGATTATTCTGTTTCAGCAGAAGTTACGGGTTTCTTGAATCTGCTTCCTTCCAGGTTCTGAGAAGATGGAGTAGCAGTGCTTCTGGTTAAGAAGATGTTAACTTTCCAGTTTGGTTTTTACCTACGTTGGAGGATGTTTATTTGGACCTGTATTACTCTTGGGACTAAAACATTCAAGCAAAGAAAGAGGCTCACGTAATTGATATGGTGGCTCCTATAGGGTCATACCGGAAGTGGTGTATACCTAAAGCATCATGGGATGTGTATGTTTTTTGCATACACAAATGTTTTGATTGGCTGCTGCGAGTGGCAATAAAATAGAAAGAGAAGCATAATCCTTGCCTCCGTGTCCTTAATAGAATTGAAAATTCTTGGAGCGAATGCTAGCTAATTTTTTATTCTAACTCCAGTCTGTGCGGACTGTAGGGAAGGTGTTGGATTTTAAATCCAACACCTTCTCCCCCCTCCGAAAGTCGTTGTAACCCCTTGCGGGTTAATGGTATGCGTTGTTACAACGCGGTCGTTGTAACAACTGTGTTACAAAATGCAGGGTGACAGATTCGTAATAAGGACTGTTTACCGATTTTTACAACTAAAGGCTCCAGACCCAGGGCAAATAATAATGAACACTAGGGACAACAGTGCAGTGTCTCATTCCAGTACCCAGCTTTCCAACACCAGGCCTGTCAAGCACACTCTAGCCATAGACATTTATATAATAATTTAATCAACTTTTTAAACATCAGACCGAAACCCTGCCAGGTGTAATTCCATGCTATTTTGTCAAATGCCCATTCAACATTCAGCACTACCAATACTATAGGGGCTGCACTGGATTCATATCGACGCATCACATGGTTTAGTCGTCTAAGGTTGTGCGGATGTATGACGTTACAACGCAGGCTATTACAACGCCTGCCTTTACAACGCGGTTTTTACATCGCATACCATTACAACGCATAGCGCTTTTGGGTGTTGGATAGTGAATAGTTTAATTTACTATTCCAACTCCAGTCCCCGTGGAAACTAGGGAAGGTTACTGGATAGTAAATTAACCTATTCCCTATCCTAGAGCGCCCCCCAGCGCAATGCGTTATAATAGTTTGCATTGTAATGGTAGTGCGTTGTAAAAGTTTCGTTGTAAGTGATGTTTACCGGTTGTGCATTGTGCTGTGACCACGTGAATTGTAATTAATCAGAATGTTATTTTTGTCAATATTTACAGACAAATTATGCATAGCACAAAATTGACTCAAAGCAATCTCTGAAAGCAGGCCCTAGTCATGTCCAACAAGATGGTGTTGTCTATACACTGAAGTACTAAAAGCTGTTACCTACCTAATTTTGCTAGGTTCATCTTTTTTTTAAGTAAACACCGATTAGATCAGCAGTGTACAGGGTAAAATGTAGCTGCACCAAACAAACAACCTTGCTTAAGCCTTTTTTTCATGAAAATATGGCCCCTAGATACCGGAGATTGCTCAAGCTTGACCTTTACCCAGGTATTTGCTTATAATGATATGAAGTGGTCATGTAGGCCAGAAGAAACTCAAGTGGGCTAACAGAATCAAATAGCATACTGAAATCAATTAAAGTAGCCCACCTTCCACCCACCCGTCATCATAACATGGCGGGCGGACAAGCAGGGTACAATTTCGGAGGGACCCTCACCGACACTTGACGGTGGCAATCCCACCGCCATCATAATCAGGCCCAATGTTATTTGTTGGTATGTTGATCATTGCTACTTTGGGCGTGTCATGAGGTTTACCTGGTTCTTGTTGAATCTGTTAAAACTCTAGCCGGGTTGATGGCCCCTGGACTGTTGAGCTACATGGAAGGGTTTATAGACTGGTGGTGACTCAATCTAACCACTTTTTAGGTACACTTTATTCTTTACAGTATACTGACCGTTTTACCACTACAGATATGAAATTAGAATTGTGGATGATTTGTTTTTAGGACTGCTAGACAGCATATGCGCTGTCTTGAAGAAACATGTTTTCAATCTGTGGGCTTCAGCCCGCCAATACAATTACCATTTGCTTGCACTATCGTCGCTCTCATATCTTTTATCCCCATAGGTCCATGGCATGCATGCGTCATGCCTCATCTTGTGTTTAGCCCTCCCCCAGAGCATGGACCAAGAACTTGTGTCCATCCACTGCTCCAGTTTTAGGAGCTACTTTTTTCTTTGTGTTTAGCACTCCACAGAAGGGCTCGTGTTTTCACTTGCTCTGTCCTCTGTCTCCTGTTGCCACTTTCCCCCTCCCACCCACACCATCCCAACCCTAGCCAGATTGCGCTCACATCGAAACACTGCTTTATCTGTGCAGGAAAACTTTAAAAGACATAAGGTACATTTTCTTCTCACTTGTTTTACAATACTTAATTTATTTTATTGAGCACATCGTCAGGTGTTGTTATCATTGTATAAATTCATTTATAGTTTAATATACCTAAGAATGAGTCTGCAAAGTTCAAAATGAATAATTTAAAAGCATTTAATTTGATGTGTTTGGCAACTTTAACAAGTTTGCTAATAAAAAAAAACCTGAAACATATAGTGCTCTTTTCCAATGATTACAAGTAAAATTCAAAATATGTGTTTAAGTTAATCGTGAGATATTTTCTTTGCGTTTATTCTGGAGGCACTAGAGCCCATATTGCCATCTTGTGGCCAAATATGAGAACGTGTGATACTTCAGCTTAACCTCTTCACTGCGGTGATGTAGCTCAGATTGCATCTGGAGTCAGGCATTGCTTTCTTTTTGTGCTTCAGACAGACTGTATTTAAATTGACACGCACATTTTGGTGCAGGTGAACACACATAGGACATGAGACATGAAATGAGGCCTAGTCGGTCTGAAATACTTGTGCTGAATTAACATGTGTTTTTGCAGTGTAGAGAAAACTCGTAATTTCAGTGGCCTTTTTAGTTTTGAAGATAATCATGGAATGGGTTCTCTCTTCCCTGCTCATTTTCTGTGTAATCTACACTCCTTATTCCTGTCTTAAGAGACTTTGATGCATATTTAGACAAATATATTCAGTTCATAACACATCTTATAAGGCGTGTTAATTAACCATATTAATCATTAACACTTCTTTTGTAAAACTGGTATGGTTTTGAATTTGCAATGAGAACAGAATGGTGGGACCCGTATGTCATATATGGTAACCAATCAGGTACAAGCTTTTCTGAATCTGAAACATTATTAGTATAGTCAGCCAAGAATTAGAGTATAAATAATGACCTCTTTGGAGGCGCGTTAGCTTTAGGGGGGGCGTGTGAGCTCTTGAGACGGAGCAGATTAGACCAGACATCATATGAGTTAGGTACGAGAAACATCGCGGGTGCAGCCTGGGAGGAGATGTCGTCCGAGGAGAGACAGGAGGGGTTCTTGCTCATATTTTTTTCAGAGAAGTCCTTGCATGTCATATTTTGGCAAGGCAGATCACATTCCACTGTGGACTTGTGAAGGAGGGGCCTTTTCAGGAACAGCCTCTCTCAGATTGATCAGACCAGGGCAGAGAGTGCAGCTGATTAGAACAGGTTTAGATGCTAAAATTCTAAGTTTGTGCTTTGACAAATTAATTAGTCTTGAAAAGATTTATTAGTCTTATTCATTTATTTCTCTTTTTGGGAGATTTTTGCCAATTATTAATTATTGATTAGCCTTGCAAACGCATTCTTGAATTATTTTTTCCTGAACTCGTTAAAGAATTTTGATTGACATTTGATGCCTTATTCCTTTCTGGAATGCTTTGTATGCAACCTATAATATGTTCTGTATTAATTTTATTTGTCCTGTTTTCAAAATTCTGTAACCTGATTGATATTTGACTAATGAATAAAGGGTCAGAAAAACCTCACTTTTAACTAAGAAAATAAAACCCTTTAAAATACTCACCAACTCTCTTTAATGGATTAAATATTATTTGCATTTTTGATTTTTCATGTTTATGTAAAGTCTCCTGAAGGTAATATACAGTGGCAAGGGTTCAGTACCTTTACAGTGGTAAATTAGAGGTAAATGAGGTTTTGCATTAAGAAATTACCGTGAAATTACAGCTGCATCAGCGGTGCGAATTCCGCCGCAATGCTGGGACATTCCATTCGCAGGCATGGCTCGGACGGCCCACAGCCGTCGTGCGCACACACCCGCCGTGAGGGCCGGGGGCCGTTATGAGCACGAAGAGGCTAAAGAATATCATTGCTGACTCTTCCTGGTAGGCTTCAGTTTACAGGATTTAAAAAAATCTCCTTATTCTATTCTCCTGGCTCAAAGTAGTGGTAAATATAGAAGCTAGAAGTTCAGTATATTCTCTAGGCAACTTATTCTCTAGGCAACTAACATAAATGTAAGTATTTCAGCAGCACGCTTTTCCCTAGGCACAGACTATTTTGTTTGGCACGCTTTAGGGAAAGATTGCCTTACAAATGTTTAGTTATGTTTGTCTTAGGTCATCAGTGTATTTAAGATCATTGCCCTCTGATTTATGAGAGGGAAGCTTTTTTCAAAGTTATTGAGTGGGGCGTGGGCATGCAGCATGGCCGACACTACGTGAGCCCCTTCGGCTCTCGGCTAACTGGCCCAGAAATCCTGCTAAAACATCCTGTACGTGCTCCTTCTTTGCAAAATTGAGTGCTGCACGATCCCCTGGCACCGGGGGACACGGCCGGTGGGGGCCTACGGCGGGCCGCTAGGACTGGAGCAGAGATGCTGACTCGGGCTGTGTGGGAGCAGACCTGAATCTACGAGAGGCCGGGGTCTGAGGCCTGCTTCCGGAGGGCGGCAGAGCCCGGAGATCGAAGGCCCTACGGACATCTGGGACCTTGGGCCCACAACCACGCCATTCCGAGAACAGGCCCGCTGCCGGCAGGGGCCCCGACCTGTGGAGGATTGTGGGAGAGCCTGCTTGAGATTGCAGAAGCCCGCACTGCCTGTGGCGCCGCAGGTGCCGGTGCGGTTGCGGAGCCGCTGTGCCCCTGGATCTGCCGCCCTACCCTCAAGAGAGCAGTACTGGATGCCCGATGCCATCGGGGACTCTATCCAGGTACGAGGGTCCTCAGGACCGGGAGTGAATCTCTGGGTGCTCGACGGGACCGGTACGGGTGAAGTGGAGGCGGGGCCGACATCAAGAGAGACCCCGGTCTGCGGCCTGTATCTCCGGCCGGGCGGAGCCCCGGAGCCTGGCGAGGGCAGCACCCGGGACCTGCGGCTGCGGACGACTGATTCCTACAGGGGGCCTGCTGCCGTCTGGGGGCCCGGGACCTCGGAGACATCCCACGGGCTCCGCTCTGCCCAGTTTGAAAGGCGCCTTGTTTGAGGGGGAGCCGACCGTCACCGGGGCTCTCCGTGGGGCACCAGACCTGTGGTATCAGGCAGCATGAGCTGTTGGGAGCATTTCTCGTAGTGCGGACGCCGTTGGTGCAGCGCTGGCTCTACGTCTCCTGGTGACCACAAGAATTTACTACCTCCAGTCTCTAGGACATCCTACGAAATCTATCTTCTCTTGACAATAATAAGGACAAACCTCACTCACCACACACACAGGCTTTCCTGAGGCTCTGGGGGACAACTGTTGGCGTCAGGGCCGCGACGATCTGTGGACTGAGGGGGTGTGGAAAAGTAAATTTTGCCATGTTCTGTGTCCCTACGCCTCATCCATCATATGTTATGTGTGCATGATCAATATGCATATGTTATTCCCCATGTCCGATTAAAGACGCAATTACAGTTGTGTCCACCTCTAGTATGATAGTTTCCAGTCCTCGTGAATACTACGAATATCAGGCCTATGTAAGTAATGTTGCCACGTTTCTCAGTGTGCACGTTATTCAATTATAAAGTCTCCGTTTCCAGGCCTCAAAAGGGCCCGGACCACAGATTCAGCTCCTGTCTCCTGAAAGCCTCGCTGAGGAGCGATACAGCCCCCACCTGTATCCTCGACCCTTCCCTTACTTCCTGCCTTGCAGTGCCCGGTGCACCCCGGCTCTGCCTCTGAGTCTGCCAAAAGTATGTTATAGTTCCTGCTATCAGTTCAGTCCTCCTCCTCTGCATTCCTAAGCTACTGAACTGCATCAATAGTTTCCGTCATTGTCTAGCCTTCTCGTCTCCACGTTAGAAAATACTGTATTTAATGGTCATTTAATATTCTTCACGCACTACATGTAGAATAATGCATGGTCCAGTCTTAGAAATCAGGTTAGCCTCTCCCCTCATGACTTCTAGTTTATATCAACATGTTCCCTAAACATTAGATACCAGATAGGGTTTAGGTACATGTCGCTCCGACCCTCCAGACTCTAGTCTCTGCTCCTAGCACAGAGTTCGTAGCCCCCAGCTTCTCCTAGTAACACGTCATTGCCAGTTTTCGCGCACCATTAGGTTAGAGGTCCCGGCTCCTTAGGTAGCCCCCTCCAATGTTTCTGCCCATTCATGACATATTCTGTTACGTTTGCATCACATGTCTATGTATACTCCCAGTTACACCTCTTATTTCTGTTATCTCTCGCGACTGCTACGCGTCACGCCTTCTGCTCCACCCACTGTTACGCCTACTGCAATGTAATGCTATGTGTTTGCGCTATGTATATAAGTCAATGTTTTGTTATTAAATGTTAGCGCGCTCATCCCAGACCAAGCCCCGGCAGCTGCTGGGCCCCAGTTGTCCTGCCGGGCCTTATTGTCCTGTTCCCATGCAGGTTGTCCTGATCCTGTCCTTATGCTGTAATAAACCTGCAGAAACTCCTACTACCTCGAATCTTGACTCTTATTTATTGAGCTATCTGTTATGCTATAAGTCTAGTCAAAAATAGGGTATTATTTATTTATTTACCACATAATGGCGCCCGAATAGGGACTTGCCCTTTCCCCACGCGTCGGTGAAGCCACGCCGACCCCCTGACCCTCTGCAGTCGTGACGGAACCATACCGTGCACTGGCAGATATTTCTGCTCCAAGTATCCCTCAGGCCCACGGAGGAGACGGAGGAGGCGGTCCAGCATCCGAACGAGACGGTGGAGGAACGCGGCGAGTCCCGACCAGAGCCCAAGCCGAGAGTCCAAGGTCCGAGGTATCCGGAGGCCCACCCGTAACTGAAGTCCGAAGTCCGAAGTTCGTCGTCGTAGTCCAGTCCCGTCCGAGGCCTTCCGTTCCGTGCTGCCCGGTGAGTACCATTGCTGGGGTAGTGTCTAGACAGGGTCAGTCTAAATTGACTCTGGTCCGTGGGTTGGTGGTACCCAAGCCCACAAACGAAGTGTTCACCTAGGTGGATACGGGTCTTGATGCGTTCCTTTATGGGACCGGTATGTTCCGTACTGTTACAGCAGTGCATCCAGTAACTCTAGTCTGTTCCGTTCTCGAGAATTCTGTTCTGTTTCTGTTTTCAGTATTTTCAGGTAGTATTCTGTTCGAACTGTTATTTATAATGTTGTTTAATGTATTTTCAACGTCGTGGTATGCCTGAATTGTTTTCCCAATTGTTATTGTTTTTCGTGTATTGTATTGTGTTCCGATTCAAGTTTAGAATGCCGCTCTTTTCCAAGTTACGTCAGTTAAAAACTAGAAAGGGTCTGCTGGAAGCAGCAGTTCCTGTCCCGCCTAGGGACAGTCCAGGTCACTTTATGTATCAGAAACATGGCATAAGCGCCATATTGTATCTAGATTTATGGGTAGAGTATACCAAACAGTTAGAAGAAAAGTATAGATGGCCCGTATCGGGTACATGGGATGCCGAATGTATCATGCGAGTAGAGGAAGCATTATGGAAAAAGAAAGCCAGACAGTCACAGAAAGATGCCATCGAGTTATGGCGTAAGGAAGCGCATAGAAGAACGGAAAAGGAAGTCAGAAAGTCAGAGTTAAGTAGAGAATCCCAAGAACGAGCCCAAGAAAGAGAATTAATCGAGATAGGTGAACAAGTCAAAGCCGAACAGTCAGACAGACAGAGGCATGCCCTTATTAAGGGTATGTATCCTCTCCTTGCCGAAGGCTTGCCAAAAGCGACCCCAGAGGCACCCAGTAATTTCCCGCCACCATTAGTTCCGATCAAGCTACGTCACAAACCGACCGCAGCTGATATTTTTATTTCGTCCTATTTGGACGACACAGTTCCAGAATATGCAAATCCAGTTCGCGCTCCACCTGTCCCTGTAAATCAGGCACTTCCCGTTCCTCCAGACACCGGAGTACCTGTTACGGTACCCCCGGGTCAGCCTGCCATACAAGTTCAGCCCACGTTACAATTACCGACCCTGCAAGCACGAAGAATGTCAGTCGACGATTCTAGTATAGGGGCCGCAGGAGGAGGTCCTCCTCAAACCCCGCCGCCACACAAGCGTTTATCAGCACTCGAATTACATGCTCAAGCATCACAGCGTACTCCTAAAAGTAATAAGTCTGTTACAGAAATCAGACAAGCCCTTGCCGAATGTGTCTATGATCCAGTTCCAGGCGAATATACTATGGTTTTATATTCCTTACGTGTAAGAAGGGTGACCGAGTATCTAGTCACCTTACCAAATATGAAAGAAGATCTAGACAGAATATATCGTTTCATCCGTACAGGGGATGATCCAGAAAGTATAGGCGAGATTATGTCTCAAAGGAAAGCCGAGATTCAGCTCATGATATTAAAGTTCCTGATCAATTGTCTAATAAGAGAACAAGATTACCCGTCTAAAGATCCCGCCGAAATGAGAATCCTAACAAGGTGGAGTGATAATATAGCCGAGGGTAAGCACAAGACCATTAGTGCCATGGAAAGTATGTACAAGAAAATTCGTAAAGAAATAATAAGGTTACACGAACAGCGTAAAGCAGCACAAGTAAGCGAGAAAGAAAGTATCTCTGATCCTGAAGAGGAAGACGAGAATCCCGCCAGAATAGCGTATGTAGGAAAATCCAGGTTTCCAGATCGCCATTTACGTCCAGAACCTAAGTCTATTTTTCATCATCCAGCACCAGAACGAGGCTCTCTAGAACAAGTATTTCAAGCTACCGATCACATCCTGAAATCACGAGTCGGTTATAGCGAATTAAGTACCATGCACGAACAAGAACTAGCCCGATCAGCAGTCCGATGGATTACTGATTCTACCACTTTTCCAGACGAAATAGTGGCACAAATGTTTCTGAAACTGCCCCCAGCCGAGCAACGACTGGTGGGTATGTATATGATCCAGCACCTCATTACCCTGTATGAGGGTCAACATTCTGATCCAGGTCCGTTACACGATATCCTGAACGAGTTACTCCAGTACAGATGGAGAGGTCTAGGTACCGATTTAATTAGTGTCATTCTAGAACAGCGCCACAAGTATAGAACGTTCCTGAACCCGCATTTTGTTCATGTCTCACCCCCAGAAAGTAAACCATTCTACATAGACAGACAGAATCCGCTACGAGAAGTCCACCCAGTCCAAGGGGCGGGTGGCGTAATGCAACGAGTGTTTGTATACACTCCGATATCAAAGATGGAACTTCTTGAAATGAAGAAATTAATCCCCTGTCATGACAAAGATCCAGCGGGGTTCCATAGAGAATTAAAAGACATGCTCCGTATGGGAGAATACACTTACCCAGATATCATTAAAATGTTAAAGGTCCTGCTACCCGCAGGGGTGTATGAAAAGTTAAAGGAAAAAGAATGGGAGGTGGGAGAGAAAAAGATCGATTGGACAGCTCTAGAAGCTGAAGACAAGGCACGAGTACCAGGTACCGGTCTTGGAGATAAATGTAAAGAGTTACCAGAATTACTGATTCAAGTTTTACCCAGATTATTGACAACTAGGAAAGAAGACTGGGATGCAATCTCAGCCTGTAAACAGAAACAAGATGAAGACATTAGTGATTTTTATTCTAGATTTGAGAAATGTTTCAGTATTAACAGTGGTCTCAAGACGAGTAGTGAGTCATACCCTCATCTTTTCGTTACTAAATTAGTCGAGAATTCAAGTCCACAAATTAAAAACCGAGTTCTGAAAGTCGAAAGCACCTGGCAAGCAAATACTCCGTCCCAGATGCTCCAGATGCTCCAGTATCACCAGAATAGAATCAGAGAAGAGCAAGAACACGAAAGAAAACGTATGAAAGACACGAAAATGAAAGTGCTAGTTGCACAATCTGTTCCTCAAGACAGTCAGAAGAGGGGTCCGAATCAAGCCAGTCATCCTGCGGCTCCCGTTAAAGGGAACTGCAATTATTGTAAACAGCCAGGTCATTTTATAAACGAGTGTGCAGTTCTGAAACACAACATAGCTACTGGTAAGACTAAAGAAAGACCACGTCCGCCGAGACAAGAACAAGTTTCACAGACTCCTCAGTCACAGAATGCACCACAGACAGTTACAGTACCGCAGCCTATTGCTGCAACACAGCACGTTACATCGCAGATGTACCAGTATGCGCAGTCCGAGTATCCAGAGTACCAGTCATATTCATGAAACAGCCTAGAGAGGGAGGTAGGCTTGCCTCTCATCGAGATACCTGTAGACCAAGAAGGTCCCTATGTTCATAGTCAAGTATTAGGGAAAGACAGAAAGTTTTTGATCGATACAGGGGCAAGTAGGACCACAATTAGTCACGCCGAAGTTCCAGGGGCTCCGCTCTCAGGCTCAAGAAATGTTTCCCTTGGATTTTCAGGAAAACCCATAGTTAATGAGATATCAAAGCCAGTTACTCTAGAAGTAGGTCCATTGTCCCGTACTACTGATCTGTTACTTACTAAGTCATGTCCAGAAAATCTATTAGGCATTAAGACATTGAAAGAATTAGGTGCAGTTATTTGCTGTTCCCCAGAGGGAATACGTCTGTTCCTACGTGACTTTAAGGGTCACTATGTATTACGAGATTTTGATTCAAGATTGTCTAATGTTCCGCAGCATTTATGGGCGCAAGGTCCAACTGATGTAGGTTACATGCAAATCACACCCTATCGTGTGACTCTCAAACCAGGTGTAGTGTTACCACGAATCAGGCAGTACAGATTGCCACCTGAGGCTGTAGCAGCCTTATCCAAAATTATTGACGAGCTCATGGCTCAAGGAGTAGTTGTAGAAACTGACTCCAATGTGTGTAATTCTCCGATCATTCCAGTCATGAAACGTACTGATCCAAATGCACCCCCAGTGTATCGATTAGTGATTGATTTACGAGAGCTTAATAAATGTATTATTCCTCAGTACCCAGTTGTCCCAGACATTTCTTCCCTGTTAACAGCCATTGATTCCGAAGCCATGTTTTTCACTGTTATTGACCTCAAGAATGCATTTTTTAGTGTTCCAATTCATCCAGACAGCCAGTTTCTTTTCGGATTTTGTTTAAATGGAAGGAGCTATATGTTTACACGCGCTCCTCAAGGTTTCACAGAAAGCCCTAGTATTTACAGTCAAGCACTCAAGAGACAACTAGACAACATTCACATGCCAACTGACACTGCCCTGCTCCAGTATGTCGATGATCTACTGATCACAGCCCGTTCTGAACGTGACTGCGAGCGTGCATCACTTACAGTTCTGTATTTCCTTGCCGAGATGGGACACAAGGTGTCACCTTCGAAGCTTCAATTCTGTGTCCAGCAAGTGGTATACTTAGGACACTTGCTGTCCAAGAGGGGTAGGCAGTTGACACCCGACCGTATCCAGTTAATAGCGAGTCTTCCCCAGCCCAGAACCCAGAAGGAGGTACGTGCCTTTATCGGCCTTACTTCTTATTGTAGACAATGGATTCCCCAGTATGCATTTCTAGCCAAGCCACTGATACAGTTAACGACACAGGAGGCAGCCGTATCGACTGTCCTCCCTTGGACATCTGACCATACACTTAGTTTCAACGAGTTAAAGAAAGCCCTATGTCAAGCTCCAGTTCTAGCTACACCGAACTACAGTAAGCCTTTTACACTTTTCGTTACAGAA
This sequence comes from Lissotriton helveticus, assembly GCF_964261635.1. Classification (NCBI taxonomy): domain Eukaryota; kingdom Metazoa; phylum Chordata; class Amphibia; order Caudata; family Salamandridae; genus Lissotriton; species Lissotriton helveticus. Next base: position 1,053,571,244 of record NC_136067.1, read on the forward strand.
CGCAAAGGTACAGCATTATCTGTTCTCACACAAGATCAAGCAGGTCAATACAAGCCCTGTGCTTATTTTTCGAGCACATTAGATCCAGTCGCCCAGGCGTTGCCTGCGTGCCTCAAGTCAGTTGCAGCCACAGCACTAGCTATCAGACAAAGTGATTCTATAGTTTTAGGACACTCCCTGACAGTACAAGTCCCACATTCAGTAGAAGTTCTTTTAAACCGAACCCAAACTCAGCACTTGACAATTGCACGTTTAACAGGTTATGAATTGACACTGTTCCAGCCACACATAGAAATTAGACGCTGCAACGTCCTGAATCCTGCTACACTGTTACCATCAGTTAGTTCAAATCCAGACACACATGATTGTGTGGAAGTAGTTAACATTACGACAAAGCCAAGACAAGACCTGACAGATATTCCGTTACCAGATCCTGACCTGACACTTTATGTGGATGGTTCATGTATGAGAACTAGTACAGGAGAACTAGTCGCCGCGTATGCAGTGACTACTGACACTGAAGTTATTGAAACACACCGTATTGATACTCTGTCCGCTCAAGCAGCAGAGCTAGTCGCTCTGACACAAGCCTGTATACATGCCAAGAACCTGAAGGTTAATGTTTACACAGATTCACGTTACGCATTTGGAGTTGTACACGACTTCGGAGTGCTCTGGCAGGAGAGAGGTTTTATGACTTCTCATGGAACCAAGATTCAGCATGGTCTCCTTATTCAAGCCCTGTTAGATGCCATACATTTACCGACATCTATTGCTATCATGAAGTGCAAAGCACATACGAAAGTTACAGACATTATTTCCCAAGGTAATGATCTAGCAGACCGCACAGCCAAGCTTACAGCACAGACTCCAGACATACCAGTTAATATGACACATATTCCAGATCTGACTACATGCATGATAGTTAAGGACCCTACTCAAGATGTCATAGATATCCAGTTACATGCTACTCCCGATGAAATCAAGAAATGGTCTGAACAAGGAGGGGTCCAGACAGATCAAGGATGGTTAACGAAGGGTAGAGCCACATGGTTTCTCCCCGATTCTATGGTTCAAGTGATTATCAATACCGCACATAGTCCAGCCCATTTAGGAGAAAAAGCTATGTTAGACAGTATCCAGAACATTTGGTTCAACAAGCATTTACGAGCTGCAGCCAAGCAGAAAGTCCGTACCTGTATGATATGTTGTCAGTTTAATCCAGGTAAAAGTGTCCCGGTGGAACAAGGTGGTTTCCAGCCCCCTGACCACCCTTTTGAGGTCCTCCAGATGGATTATATTCAAATGGAGCGATGTCGAGGTTTCAAGTATGTCCTTGTAGTTGTATGCGCTTTGTCCAGATGGACAGAAGCATATCCAGTCCCAGATTACACAGCCGCGACCACTGCCAAGCAGTTGGTTCGTGAATTCTTCCCTAGATATGGACTCCCTAGAGTCGTATATTCTGATAACGGCCAGCCATTCTCATCTGAACTCATGAAACACGTGTCCCTGTTGTTAGGGTACCAGTGGAAGTTCCATTGTGTACGCCATCCAGAAGCAGCTGGACTAGTCGAAAGGCATAATCAGACTCTGAAAATCCGTATAGCAAAAGTTTGTAAAGACAAGGGTGTGGACTGGTCAGTAGCTTTGCCAGTCGCTCTGTTTTACATGCGTATGGTCGCACATTCCAGATCAGGTCTGTCCCCGTATGAGGTCGTTTTCGGCCGCCCCCCTAATATGTGGGGTACTCCTAGACCCCGAAGTATTACCGATGTTTCATGTAATATGCTGACAGATTACCTAGCTTCCTTGATGTCTGCCCTCAACTCATGTCGTTCACAGGTTGCCGCCGCATTTCCAGACAATACCGAGGTGGCACCGCACGAGATCGTTCCAGGGTCCCTTGTGATGATCAGAAATTTCGACAGATCAAGTCCGCTGGAACCACGTTGGAAGGAGCCACGTCAGGTCCTCTTGACCACCCGAACTGCCGTCAAGTTGGAAGGCAGGAAGGGGTGGGTCCACCTTTCTCATGTAAAACTTTTCAAAGGACCGAAACCAGTCTTCAAAAACATTTCCAAGAACATTTCCCAGGATTCGAAGGATTGCCAGAACATTGTTTTAAAGGACTGTCCCGCACAAGACATTATTACAACCCCTCCCTTGTTAGAGAAAACTCCGCAACAGGAGTATAAGTTAAAGCTCAGGTCTAATAAGTCAGCCAGTTTGATTGTATAAGTCCTCCCCTAGGTGAAACGGTTAGACTGTTTCTGACATGTATAAAATAGACCCCCATAGTGAGAGAGTCAGTCAAAGCTCAATCAAATGTATCGTTTTTCTGAGTTTCATATTATTTCTCAGCATAATGATTTCCTGCACCAGCTACGCACTTTTCCTGTGTTTTCCAGTTCCTCATGTAAATATGTCTGCTCATGCTACAGTAGAGCACACGTTTAGTGATCTGCCTCCTCACGAATATTCATACCGCCTCGCAATGCGTAATAACACATTTATCCGTATGTTACATTATTCACACCAGACCAGCAATGCCACTAATTGTTGGGTGTGTGGTCGACTCCCCCCTTTCCAGACACCGAAGGGAGTTCTGCCACTCTTTCCTTATCCATTCTCACACAATGGTTCGTGTGGAGCATGGTCCACGTTAACGTCATCCTCAACAGATATGTCTTTTCTTAACAGTACATGTTTCCCAGACAAGCAAGGTCTCCCCCACAGAACAGGTTTAGATTTAGAAAACGAAGTATATAATTTAGGAAATTATTCGTCGAATTTCATGGTTCTGAATGTTCAGTCTGATACTACTCCAGACTCACCCGCTATTTCAGTACTACCAGTCAAAGGCGAATTATGTGTCCGTAGTTATGGTTCTGTACATATAGGTCATAGTGAATGTACTACTGTTATCAAGTATAGTGACAGTGGGAAATCTATTTTCAAAGCTTCACGTCATTCTTATTTTATTTGTGGTCAAACTGCATATGTCCGTCTGCCCCTCGATTGGGAGGGAACCTGTTACATTGCTTTCCTACTGCCACCTGTTTTTCTAGCCCCACCTGACTATCATAGGAATTCTTTCTTAGTACACACTAGACATAAGAGAAATCTCCCGATTGTCGATTATACTGAAACCGCCGCAGAGCAATTCATTGATATAGATAAAGGTGTCTTCCCTTATTTAGGTACAGTTGTAAATAGTAAACTCATTCGTAGGTTAACAAGAACCCTTGAAGCAGTAGTAGATGAGACTGCCTCCGCTCTAGGTAACTTAACTGAAGAGCAATCCTTTATGAGAATTGTCGTTTTACAGAATCGTCTCGTCCTTGACGTCATACTGGCCGATAGGGGCGGGGCCTGTAGAGTTCTCGGATCCAGTTGTTGTATTTTCATTCCAAATAACGCGCCGTCTGTTTATTCAGCTATAACCAGACTCCATAAAATTGCCCATCTGTTACACCAAGATCCAGGCACCTGGACATGGTCCGGTTGGTTCTGGAATATAATTTCCGCATGGGGTTGGAAAGTCCTGTCCTTTCTAGGTATTGCAGTAGCGATCATATTTAGCTGCTGCCTCTGTATACAATGTGGCCCTGCGATTTGCAGCATGTGTGCTACCTCTTGTATTCCCCGTCCCAGGCCCTGTTCTAAATCCCGTACCAAGACAATTCGAGACGAGCAAATGGTACTGTATGAAATGATAGACGGTATCATGAATATTGATGTTTCCTGATGGAAACGTAGTGACAAGGAGGGAATGTGGAAAAGTAAATTTTGCCATGTTCTGTGTCCCTACGCCTCATCCATCATATGTTATGTGTGCATGATCAATATGCATATGTTATTCCCCATGTCCGATTAAAGACGCAATTACAGTTGTGTCCACCTCTAGTATGATAGTTTCCAGTCCTCGTGAATACTACGAATATCAGGCCTATGTAAGTAATGTTGCCACGTTTCTCAGTGTGCACGTTATTCAATTATAAAGTCTCCGTTTCCAGGCCTCAAAAGGGCCCGGACCACAGATTCAGCTCCTGTCTCCTGAAAGCCTCGCTGAGGAGCGATACAGCCCCCACCTGTATCCTCGACCCTTCACTTACTTCCTGCCTTGCAGTGCCCGGTGCACCCCGGCTCTGCCTCTGAGTCTGCCAAAAGTATGTTATAGTTCCTGCTATCAGTTCAGTCCTCCTCCTCTGCATTCCTAAGCTACTGAACTGCATCAATAGTTTCCGTCATTGTCTAGCCTTCTCGTCTCCACGTTAGAAAATACTGTATTTAATGGTCATTTAATATTCTTCACGCACTACATGTAGAATAATGCATGGTCCAGTCTTAGAAATCAGGTTAGCCTCTCCCCTCATGACTTCTAGTTTATATCAACATGTTCCCTAAACATTAGATACCAGATAGGGTTTAGGTACATGTCGCTCCGACCCTCCAGACTCTAGTCTCTGCTCCTAGCACAGAGTTCGTAGCCCCCAGCTTCTCCTAGTAACACGTCATTGCCAGTTTTCGCGCACCATTAGGTTAGAGGTCCCGGCTCCTTAGGTAGCCCCCTCCAATGTTTCTGCCCATTCATGACATATTCTGTTACGTTTGCATCACATGTCTATGTATACTCCCAGTTACACCTCTTATTTCTGTTATCTCTCGCGACTGCTACGCGTCACGCCTTCTGCTCCACCCACTGTTACGCCTACTGCAATGTAATGCTATGTGTTTGCGCTATGTATATAAGTCAATGTTTTGTTATTAAATGTTAGCGCGCTCATCCCAGACCAAGCCCCGGCAGCTGCTGGGCCCCAGTTGTCCTGCCGGGCCTTATTGTCCTGTTCCCATGCAGGTTGTCCTGATCCTGTCCTTATGCTGTAATAAACCTGCAGAAACTCCTACTACCTCGAATCTTGACTCTTATTTATTGAGCTATCTGTTATGCTATAAGTCTAGTCAAAAATAGGGTATTATTTATTTATTTACCACAGGGGTCCTGGCTGTTGGACCCGGATGATAAGGCAGGGGTGCCCTGTAGACAGAGGGAGGAGGGCCCCATTATAAAGGATTAAAAAAACAGTTTATAGTGTGTGCGTGGTATTTCGTGCTTTGTGCAATAATCAATGAACTTTGAGCTCACGAAGGTAGCCTCCAGGAATATATTGTTTCAAATAGTGTCGTTATCACTAAACTCCAGCTACACGTCACTTGTAGAAAACCAACTCTGTAAACCTTAAAAATACCCCCAATCTCACCTAAACAGAAAAAAAATCCGGCTAAAAGATCTGAACGGCATAACGATCCTGCTGCTTGTTTTTATGACACCCTCATTTTATCCCGCCTAAATCGTCCGAACATGTTTTGGCAACCTGCTAATACCGATACCACGATCTACAATCAAACATGATCCCCCCTCCCCCCCAAACCCTCGAGCACATTATATTTTAGCCTCGTCTCATTCTCCCCAAAATCCAGGTCTTTCAGCCACATATGAACCTTATTTCATGTTATTTGCGTGATTTATTTGAATCACTCACTCACGCAGACAGGTGGGTTAAACGGGAATCCCAGAAAATGGTCTTCATGAACGGGCATATATGTATTACGCATATTAGAATAAGTATTAGTTGTGTTGCTCAGAAAACATACTAAATATGTACTCACTTTATTAGAACTCAGGAACGATATTTTAATTAAGAAATGTATTTCGCTATTTTCCGCCCGAAACTTCAGTCCGCCTCCGCCGTAAGTGCAGCAGCAGCCGAGGGACGGGCGAAGCACGCAGAGGCAAGCTCCTTATCAAGATTTGCGAGGTGTTGGAACCCAGGAGGAGCAGCATACATAAAAACACCCCTCGGTTGCACAATACACGGAGCCCATCTTGAAAGCCGAGAATTTCCATTACAGTACTAAGGAAATTCCTGAAAACAACACTCAGCCTTTCGAATTGAAAGGGATTTCGTTTTGTCCTAAAGTATCATTTTCGCACACAAAGAAGCGAGCGAATTTAAAAAGTATTAGTAATGCGCTCAGCTCCTCAAAGGAGAAGTAACTGTATTATTTACTCATGTTAAAAGAACTTACCGTTATTTAGGAACTGTAAAGCATAGCGCTTTTGCAATTATTTTATGGGAAGTCCTATCACTGGAAGTCCTATCACTGGACAGAGATGTAGCCACTCCCACCGAGAGACTGAGTATGTTTTTTTGTCAGTTGGTCCTTCTTCCATTTCCATTCTATTGGTGCCATACTTCCTAAAAGAGATGTGTCATGTATTATTAGTTCGTGCAGGAGATTAGTGTCTCGAAATAGAAGCCTGTAGTAAAATGATACAGTTTCCTGCAAAGGCAAAGGTAGGAATTCAATTGTAAGTAAAGCTTAAGCACGGTCGGCCATTCGTTGAGGACGCTCCTCAATTTGTACTAGCGGCTGCTGACAGACATTGTTTTAAGTCCACACATGAGAATCTTTGTCGAAAGAGGGTGTTTCACTTTTGTTCCTCATGCTGAAAAACGCGGAAATCTCGGTGGTTTCGCTTTGTAGGTCCAGGTTTTGAGACAGCTTAGCTCTTTCACCAAGCATGTTTCAAAAAAATAAATAAATACAAACTATACATACACAGATGCTTTGGCTCAGTGGACGACTTCCATTGCATATATGTCAACATTTTAGAAAAGGAAGGTGGGAGATTAAAAAAAAAATTATAATCCGGAGAATGGATTCTATCCATAGAGGCACAGCAACCTACCTTGTACGGTGCACATCTCGCCACCTTTGGAGAGACAAGCATTGGAAATGCAATAGGTCACACATTTGTTTGAGTTAGTTATTGGCATTGTAAATGGCACTGTAAATGGGAATGGTGTGTAGTGGAGTTATGTGTGTTGTATTGGATTAGTTACAGGGCTTTAAGTGGGCCGGGTCCTTAAAAGCAGTTGCCAAGATGGCTCCCTGAAAGCAGGTGCCGAAACGGGTCCCTAACTGGGCTCTCCATTTTCACCCTCACACTCAGAAAGGGAAGAAAAATCTTAATTCTATGACAGAACCGGAGGCTCCGATTATGCTTTCTCATTTTTTTACTAGAAATGCTTAGCAGCCAATCACAATATAGAAAAGAAAAAACTAACTACATTTCCCATGAATACTCTGGATAACCATAGAGAATAACACTATATAAGGAACCATAGAGAAGAACATATCCTCTTTCTTTGCTGCTCCGCAGCCAAATAAATTCACTTTTTATTCCCTATTGCTGTCTTGCGCACTATATGTGAGTTCTTACTGTATTTTATTGGCGCTTTGTACCGCTTTGCTTGCGCTGCCTTGTCTATTTTACCGCTTTGCTTCTGGGCTTTGTTTCGCGCTCCTGCGCACGTGGTGTGGTTTCGCGGCTCCTTCTCGGTGGCCGCCGGTGCTGGGAGCGTGAGACTGCCTCCCCGGTCCGGGCGCGTTGCGCCCACACCGCATATTGTGGAGTGGGAGTATCGGGGACCTGAGAGGTGGCGCGCGCTTCTCACGCGCACCTCTCCTCTTTGACTTTGCGGGCGGCTGTTAGCGCGCATGCACGACAGTCTTGTTTGTTTACTTCCGTGTTTCCACGCGTAGCTTGAAACGCCTGAGCAGCGTTTTTCCAATACGCTCGTGCCCACAGCCTGCATTTTGGTCGCTTTGGTCCCCACTGACGCCCTTATTTAAATAATCTGGGCAGTAAAACCCTACATAGGCTTTGCCTAGAGTGGCAGTTGTTGTGCAGCAAGCCCTCCCTCCGCACTTAATTATTTTGCCTTGTCAGGTGGTTACCTGACTTTGCTTGGATTGCTTTGGGGTTCCCACTCCCCCTGCATTTGCCTGTGGCATATTTTATTTAACCCTTCCTCGTGTGGGCATTATCTTTCTTACTTATAGTAATGGGAGATTATTATGAGGAAGACAATTACTATGATGATGAGGAAGCCTCTGGCTTTATGGAACAGGATTTGGTGGAGGCTCTTGATCAAGGTGTTCAGCGTTCCGTTAATACGGCTTTAGTTTGCGCCATTGCACCTTTGAAGCGCCACCTGTCTGAATACGCGACGCAACAGGGTTGGCTACCGTCTTCTTCGGGGCGCTCTTCTAAATCTCCCAAGAATCTGCACCGTTCGGATTTTGCCAAGCTGGCCAAATCGCTGTCTTTTGAGCAGGCTTCTGGTAAAGCTGGTAAATTGGGCAGCGTCGCCTGCCTTCCAGACTGATGATGGTGCCAGTACGTCTGATTCTTCCTCCTCTGGTCCTGCTGTTCCACCTCCTTCCAAAAAGGCTCGTAAGGAGTATTTTGTAGACGCGCCCTCTCATCCCCAATTGCTGACATTCGATCCTACGGATATTATTCATCCTAATTCCACTTCCTGGCTTCCTTCTTCCGAGGTAGCGGAGTATCTGCAGACCCATATCCGCCAACCATTCGAAAAGGACGTTCGGGCCCGCCTTAGGTCGGAATGTCCGCGTCCTGATCTGGCCGATAAATTAGCCGATACGCCGGAGGTGGATCCCATGATGGTTACGTATCTCAAAAAGTATGCCAAGGATCCAAAGAAAGGCATAGACAGGTCATGGCGTACCTGTCAAGATAAGATGATGGATCTTCTGGGGCCCCTGGCTAAGATCTTAGACTTGGGCTTTCGAGCAAAAGAGTCTGGAGCTCTCATTGATCCTGACGAATTGGTTGGTTGGTCCCAGAGAGCCATTTGTCTCTTAGGAAATGTGAACTGTGCGCTTTCCTGTGAGCGTTGTCGCTCTATTTTGTTGAAACTGGATCCGAAGCTTCAAGAATTGGCCTCGTCTGAATCAGGTTCCCTGGCTCAGGGCTTGTTGTTTGGACAGCCTTTTCTCAAGGAGTTAACCAAGTTCGTGGCCACCTTCAGTGGCCTTGACAAGGCACAGTCTTTGCTTCGCAGAGCCTTCCGTCCAGTTTTTGGCAGGGCCGGGGGACGGTCGTTCGGCCACGGACACAATCAACCCAACCAACGTGGTTATTAGTCCCAGAGAGGTGGTGGTCAGGATTCCTCCTACAACACCAAAAAGTCCTCCTTCACCCCTCCAGAAAAGGGAGGGGACAGTTCAAAAAGGGTCACTACGGTGGCAATCAAGGAGGACGTCAGGATTCCTCCAACTCAGGTGAGTTTGATTCTAGCCTCGCAGGTTGTCTTGGGGGGGGCAGGATCAGGTTTTTTCTTCCAAATTGGCGCTTGCTCTCGAGCGATGCATGGGTGTTAGAGACGGTACAGGGTTACAAGATAGCGTTTTACCAATGTCCCCATCAACCCCATCCTCCTACGCCCCTGGTTTTTCCCCAACAAATCGGGACTTCATTTCCGCGGAAATCGAGCCTCTCTTGGCCAAAGGGGCCATAGTTCGAACCTCTCGTCATCCTCAGGGATTCGTCAGCACTGTGTTTCTGGTTCAGAAAAAAGGAGGCGGCTCTCGCTTGGTTCTCAATCTCAAAGAGTTCAACGGAGGAGTCGTTTACGGTCATTTCAAGATGGAAGGCATCAATCTTCTGAGGGATCGTCTTCAGGAAGGGGACTGGATGGTCCGCCTCGATCTGAAGGATGCCTATTTGTCGATTCCGATTTACGGCCCTCATCGACGGTTCCTCCAATTCCAGTGGCTCGGAACTTGGTTTGAATACATGGTTCTCCCCTTCGGCCTCTCGTCGGCACCGTGGTGCTTCACGAAACTTCTGAGGCCCGTGGTGGAGTCCTTGCGAGCCCGCGGCGTTCGTTTGATCATATATCTCGACGATATTCTCAGTTTGGCTCAGTGTCCTCTCCTCTTGCAGACTCATTTGGGTTAGTCAATCGAACTGTTACAATCACTGGGTTTTCTAGTGAATCCTCAGAAGTCTGTTTTCACTCCCTCTCAGTCGATGGACTTCCTAGGGTTTCTGGTAGATTCGGTCTCCTGTCAACTCCTCTTGCCCAATCAGAAGATCAGATCAATCAAGAGGAAGTTGAGGTTGGTTTTATCCAGACAGAGTGTATCATTGAGATCGGTGGCTCGAATTGTAGGTCTCCTGGCTTCTTCGATTCAGGCGATTTTCCCAGGTCCGTTGCATTATCGGGCGCTTCAACGTCTCAAGATCAAACATCTCCAGAAAGGCCTCCGCTATTCGGATCAGTTTCCTCTGTCGGACGACGTGAAGTGGGAGATGTTATGGTGGTTGGAGCACATGGAGTCGTGGAACGGGCGTGCCCTGGAAGTCTCTGGATGCGGTGATAGAGTCTGATGCCAGTCTGTGGGGTTGGGGAGCCCGTTGCGGTCCGGTGTCGACGGGAGGCCACTGGTCCCCAGAGGAGTTATCTCTCCATATCAATTGCTTGGAGCTTCTGGCGGGCTCCTTTGCGATTCGTTGTCTGGCCCCGCAAATGACAAATTGTTGTATTCTCCTCCGCATGGACAATGTCTCAGCGGTTCGGTATGTCAACAAGTTGGGGGGAACGAAGTCCAAACTTCTGGCAGAGATTGCGAAGGATTTTTGGCACTTGTGTCTGCAGCGTCAGATCACTGTTATTGCAGAATACCTTCCCGGTCGCGAGAATCGGATTGCCGACTGGAACTCCCGTCATCTGAGGGATTTCAGCGATTGGAAGCTTCATCCTCGTGTGTTCCGGCTTTTGTCCCGGATTTGGGGTCGTTGCCAGACCGATCTGTTCGCCTCTCGCCTCAACACACAACTTCCCCAGTTTTTCAGTTGGCCTCTGGATCCGGAGGCCCTAGCCACGGATGCGTTTCTCCAGGCCTGGCCTCCTCTCCTGTGCTATGCGTTTCCCCCATTCATAATGATTCCCAGGGTCTTGGTTCGCACTAAGCATTTTCAGTCGGAGCTCATTCTGGTCACTCCTCTTTGAAGGGCTCAGGCTTGGTTCCCATTTCTCCTGGAGATGAGTTGTTCGACGCCGCTCCTTCTTCCCCACAAATGGAACTTGTTGCTGGACCCTCTCCTCAATCCGCACCCCCTGATTCATTCGGGTCAGCTCCTTCTAGTGACATGGCGGATTTCGGGGAACGCTGGCAAATCCCAGGCCTTCCTTCAGACGCTACCAAATTTATCAGCGAAGCTTGGTCCCCCAACACACACAAACGTTATGCGTCAGCTTGGAAACGGTGGTGTGATTGGTGTTCACAATGGGAGGTGGATGTCGCTTTGATTATCAATTTTCTGGCCTCCATTGCTTCTTCGGGTCTGGCCTATAGGACTGTCAATAATTTTCGTTGTGCCATTTCTGCAGGCCACATCTCTATCGATGGTAAGCCTGCTGGGGAACATCCTTTGGTTTCTAAATTACTCAGAGGTATACGGCTGGTAAAACCGCCCTGTCCAAAATATGTGGCTTTATGGGATGTTTCTGTTGTCTTGCGTTTTTTGGAGTCTTGGCCATCCAACTCTTTGTTTACTCGCAAACAACTCTCGGCTAAATTGACAATGTTGCTCTGTTTAGTCGCGTGCAAACGTGTCTCCGATGTTCGGGCTCTGGACCTTGCTGGTCTTCTTTTTCACCTGATGGTGTTACTTTTACTATCTCCAGACGCACCAAATGCAATCTAACTTCCGTGACGTATCCTTCTTTTCCACAAAATCCACAACTGGGTGTGGTTCAATGCATTAAAGATTACGAGGTGAGTACTGCTCCTTTTCGGCAGGATTTACATGGTCAGTTGTTGATTGCTTTGCAAAAGCCTTTTCGGCCTGTGACTCCTGCTACGTTAGCGAGATGGGTGCGTTGTCTCATGCTGGAAGCCGGCATTGATGTTTCCATCTTTGGTGCGCATTCTGCACGGGGGGATATGACTTCTAAGGCTTTTTCCTATGGGTGTGAGTCTACATGATATCATGAAGGCCGCTGATTGGTCTTCTGACTCTGGATTTAAGACATTCTATTTTAAACCTATTGTTGATATTGCTTCTGTTGTGGTGGCTCAGCTTTGAACAAGCATAATCGGAGCCTCCGGTCCTGTCATAGAATTAAAAATTTGCTAACATACGTGACAAGAATTTTCAATTCTATTAAGGACACGGAGGCGAAGATTATCCCACCCAGGTTATCCGCTTGCATTTCTATTGTTTGATATTTTGCATATTATGCATTGTTTCATGTTATTTCTTGCCATTCTCACCCCCCCTCTTTGGTTCTGATGTTTGCTCCATTGTGGGTTTGGTGTATTACGGCTCTGTTTTGCTTTTCAGGTTCAGATCCTAAATGAAGCGCTTGCTGTGCGTTCCTCCTTCTGCCTGTTGGCTGTTGCCTGTTGCTCGTCCTGGAGGTTCTACAACTGCTGCATGCATCGCTTCTGCCTTTCCAGTGGATGACTGCTTTGTGATGTTGTTCATTACTCCATGGTTTCGTTTGGAACTGTGATTTGTTTCTTCAATTGGACTGTTTTATTATGGACAAAGAAAGAGGATATGTTCTTCTCTATGGTTCCTTATATAGTGTTATTCTCTATGGCCAGGGTACTCATAGTACGGCCCGCGGGCCGCTGGCGGCCCGCCCGGCCTTAATTGGCGGCCCGCGGACCTTCCTGCCATACCAGTCCTTCATTTAAAGTTTAAACAGAGAAGATGGCCGCAGGCGCACACGTTGTGAATACGTATTCAATACGTATTCACAGCGTTTGCTCCTGCGACCATCTTCTCTGCTTATGCTTGCCTCTGGTTGGCCTTAGCCTCTGGGACGTCACACCCGGCACCTGGCGCCTGGAAAACCTTTGTTGTTTACATACCCTGGTCATGGCTGGTGTGCCGCGCTGTCCTCCTCTGAAGCTGCGCCCCCTGCCCCCTCCCCTTGTGATCTCTCCGGGGCTGCAGCTGGTTCGCGAATTTCTGAAGCCGAGACCCTAGCTGTGCGCAGTTAATACCATTGGGCCCCGACTTTAAAAACTCATTCAACTCCTCCAGCAATGGATGTTGAATTCTTATGGTGATCCGGGCGTAATGTGTATTAGCAGCGTGCCTGGCGAGAAAGGAAGAAATGCAACAGATAGAAAAGACCTCGGGTGACGTGTGTGCCGCTTTCAATGGACATTAATTACCGTAACACACAGGCTGTTACCACTGCTTTTGTTAATTGTTACTCGGGGTGTCATTTACTGTGTGAAATACGGTTGGACAAAAGAAGAGGAAGAAACCTGTATTTTCACCACCCCTGTAAATCCGAAGGTACGTTATTTGTTATTTACGTTATTCCAGAGTGAGATACTTGTAATTGAAATTGATCAGAGAAGCCAAATATGCAATATGTTAGGAAGAGTTGCACCCGCCCACGGCAGGAGATAGCACATGTATGGCGCACAGAAGGAGATATTAAAATATGTTACAGATCAGCTTTCTGTTTCCAGTCCGGTATAATCACCCCTTCCATGCGCTTTAAATGATTTACATTTCTATTTGTTAGACTGGGACCTTGCCACCCCCGTAAACACTTATCTGGATAGGGGGCTTTGTTAAATAGTTATTACATGAGTGTGTAGAACTGATTAAGTTGTGCATTGTGTGATATACTAACAAGCTGATGTGGTCTAACGGCTAGAGCTGTCGACCTCCAGGCTAAGCAACCAGGTTCGAGTCTCGGCTGAGAAGCTCAACATATTGTGATTCTGGGCAAATTACTTAATCTCCTGTGCCTAACAAAAGGAATGTGTCCCTCTGTGAGATAACTGGTGTTCGTGTAAAAGCGCTCTGATACCTTCGGGTCAAGTTTGTGCTATATAAAACTCCCTAAAAAAGCTATCTCTCGCTCTCCTTTACTCCACTTAATGCACAAGTGCTGCTATAAGAGTGATGTGACACAATATGAACAGCCAATCACACACAACCCCAAATACTCCCCATATAGGTCAAAGCATACATCCTCGCCCTTTCAACCAAACATATAAATGCCTTATATTTGCTACCTTTCACATCAAATCTCATTGACATATAATAACATGACAAGATCAAAGGTCTGGTAAAACCACACATCGGAACACATTCTCCAAGGGCCTCCCTACAAACCTACAGGCTTCTGACTAAGCAAAGCCAATGAAGAGGTATACACACCATCCACAGTGCACTTCAGTGCCTCGTTAGTGGTATGAAGTGCTGTGTATATATATATTTACATATACATATATATACATATATTTACATATACATATATTTACATATACATATACATATATATATACATAAAATACAAAGAACAAAGTGGAAGGTGCACTCAAATGAAGTCAATAGAAGTAATAGTTTAAAGTGTCTTCTTCTTTATTCAAAAGGTATTCGTGAAACATAGGCACAGCCAACGCGTTTCGTTCCTCTTGCCTTTTAGGAACTTCGTCAGGGCTGTAAAGGTTACAAACATAAATATACACATAAATATACATTTAACATAGCACATATAGACAAGAATGATCATAAAAGACTAACCCAAAACATAACAAATGACAATAACTACTAACTAAAATCCATATTCAAACAACACGAAGTATTATAGTACATACTGAAGAACAGACAAAGGTTATCCCTAAACATAATAGAAAAAGATAAAAACTGTAGTAACACATATTGAGATGTATCTTATTTACAAGAGTTTGGGGTTCGAGAGTTCCTGGAACTCTCGAACCCCAAACTCTTGTAAATAAGATACATCTCAATATGTGTTACTACAGTTTTTATCTTTTTCTATTATGTTTAGGGATAACCTTTGTCTGTTCTTCAGTATGTACTATAATACTTCGTGTTGTTTGAATATGGATTTTAGTTAGTAGTTATTGTCATTTGTTATGTTTTGGGTTAGTCTTTTATGATCATTCTTGTCTATATGTGCTATGTTAAATGTATATTTATGTGTATATTTATGTTTGTAACCTTTACAGCCCTGACGAAGTTCCTAAAAGGCAAGAGGAACGAAACGCGTTGGCTGTGCCTATGTTTCACGAATACCTTTTGAATAAAGAAGAAGACACTTTAAACTATTACTTCTATTGACTTCATTTGAGTGCACCTTCCACTTTGTTCTTTGTATTTTCATTATTTTGTACATCCTATGGCAGAGGGTGTGGGAAGAGATTGCACCATCCTGATTTAAGAACTAGACGATCCGTAGTGCTTGACCTGGTCTACTGCCTTGGTCTTTTGGTCTCACTATATATATATATACATATACATATACATATATATATATATATATATATATATATATATATATATATATATATATATATATATATATATATATATTTACAGTACAATACTACCAATGCTATGGAGGGACAGGCTTGTACCAGTGCAAGATTAATTCTTTCTTTTTGCCCACATGCACTGGGGCTGTAAAGAGCGTTCCCATAAAGGTTGCAATTAACACTGATGATGCTGACCTGTCTTTAGTGAGGTGAAAGGATGGTCATTGGGATCGAGAGATTCCCCCCCCCCCCCCACCTCCCAGGCCTAAACAAATAAGTGATTGAAAATGCAGCCAGACCAGTCAAAGGAACCAAGAGGGAAACATCTCATGAACCTTGGCTCCGTTGGTTCCAGTCCAATCCTTCTTTTCTGTTGAACACATTTTTTAAAGGGGGTGGGGTTGGATTGCATACTTGGATTACCTAATGACATCCTCTAAGAATCCAGGTACTGTAAAGAGCAACTGTGTGCTATAAAATAGACCCAGAGTGGAGATTCGAAAAGCCCTGCAGAACTCATTGCCCATTAGGGCTGGGATATCATCTCTCTTTCTCCCCACATGTCTCACATGCCATTGTAGTAATGTTAGATCAAAACAGGAACTCACATATGACAAATGGAAGTGGTGTCACAGACATTACTTGCAGTAATATTAGTGAGCTACTGCTGTGTTACAATATTGAAAACACTGTTACTAGCCATGATTATAAAATGTAAACACATTGAGAATTTAGGCAAGTGCACCTGTGCCAAAGACGCCAGCAAGCTATCAATTCATTGCAATCTTGCCAAGGCTAGACCTTTTGGCTTTGCTAATGCTTGCTTCCTTCTATGTACTTTCAGCTAGCTGGAGATATTTAAGAAACTGCATTGGTTGAATTATATAACGTAATAAGCTGTAACTGGGCTATGAAATGCCAGGAAATACTAAACATTGGGATGTTTTGCTCTTTTTGGCCACACCTGACTCTGCCCACTGGCCCAATCTTCTGGTTATTCCCGCCCTCTGATTCTCCGCCCGCTCTACTAACCCCTCTAGCCCCGCCCCTAATGACCCTGCCCCCCAATGACCCCGCCTCCACCGGTGCGGCCCTCGGCCACAAACCACACTTTAAATTTGGCCCCCGAGAGAAAGTTTGTGAGTACCCATGCTCTATGGTTATCCAGAGTATTCATGGGAAATGTAGTTAGTTTTTTTCTTTTCTGTATTGTGATTGGCTGCTGAGCATTTCTAGTAAAGAAATGAGAAAGCATAATCTTCGCCTCAATAGAATTGAAAATTCTTGTCACGTATGTTTGCAAATTTTTAACTCTGCAGCAGTTCACTGTTTTTGATGGTTTTTTTTGTAGTTCTATATTGCAAAACTCGAAGTGCTTTACATGAGCACCAACAAAAACATATTCATTTATTTTTTGATAGGCACGGGCGATTAGGGACCATATGTATCAAGCCTTTTCCCCGTTTGCAAATGGGCAGATTCTCAGAATCGGCCCGTTTGCGAATTGGAAAAAGCCTTTTGGGATGTATCTTCCCAAAAGGCCACCGCAAAATAGCGAATTGCAAAATTTGCGAATGCAATTAAGGATTTGCACATTGCGATTCTTTAAATGCAATTCTGGAAGCACCAGAAATTTGCTCTTTGGCCCTAAGAAATTGCAAATTACCACCTACTTCAAGTTGGTGGTAATTTGCGATTGTCTTTAAAAAAGCACTTTTTTGATTTTTTAAAAGTGCCATATATGTGCGCAAAATGTGCACACATGCATATTACAGGGGTGCAACAGGGTGTCCTTTTGGCACCCTTGCAACCTTGAAATTGCATTCTCAATTTGCGATTTTCTAATTGGTAATCGCAAATTGAGAATGTCTTCCCATTCATTCCTATGGGCCTCCTAGCCCATAGGAATGAATGGGAAGGTATTCCTTAATTGCGAATCTCAATTTGCGATTCGCAAATCAGGAATATGTAGGATTCGCAACATTTTTAGAGAATCCTACATACATTGCATTTTGCAATTCTCTAAAAATAGTAATTTGAGAATCACAGAACTCTTTTTTGATACCTATGACCCTAGGTGATTTGCCGAAAAGCACAGGATGTTGAGCCGACGCTGAGACTCAAACCTGCTTCCTCAGCTCCAAAGTTGGCAGCTCTAACCATTGCGCCCCAAACTCTTGAAAAGAACTAAAGCATATTATAAACAACAAAGCCATAGTTGTATTTGTGCAAGTAGTATATTTATATTATGCAGCTAACAACATTTGACAAAGTCAATAGTCCTGGCTTGTTTAAGGTGTAAAGTTACTTGTTGTATTATATATGTGAAGGCAATAATAGAAGCAGCAAAATACCAGTAGGGCGACACATTATGCTGAGCACACATTTTTAGCATTAATATTCTAAGCCATGCCCTTAATTATATTGTCATGGAAGTGTAATTATTGAATTATGTGTGTAAATATTTGGCGATCACCTCTTTCTATGCACTTTTATGGCCTGAATGGCCGAAATAAAGTTTTAACAAAATATTGTCCACGCCCCTTTGAGAACCCCCCCACACAGTTTTTTCATCCCACTTAAAGCCCTGATTAGTTGTGGAATTGTGTGGTATGGTGTGCTGTTGAATTATAAGGATAGTAATTTTATTTCAAGTCCAGAGGCTTGTATTATGCAGTCTGCTCTTGCTGTTTATTAATAGCAGCCAATCAAAAAAGAAACCACGTTACCCAGAACATCTGAGTGAAAAACTACATAGATAATCTCACAATAGAAACACCAATAGGACATCGATTTAGCCTAATGATTATCCTAACTGAGAACAGCAAATCCTCTTTTCTTGCTGCTCGCAGTCTAGATAAGTATATTTTTTCTATCATTACTGTGGAATTCCTTTTATTTTGTCATACACGTTATCTCATTATTTATTTATTGTATTTTTATGGCTGTCCCTTTACTGTGGGCCTGGTGCTAGCATTCAATAGTTTGTCTTCATCACTTGCGCATTCTTTGGTGCGATGTCCATTATTGCTCTGTGTTCTGCGGCCTGCATTCTGTGCTTATCACAGCCTGCTGTCTCCAATGCTGCTTGCTTCTTGTTCTTCTTTTTTCTTGCGGTCACACCCGACTCCCTCAGATGCTTGGGCAGCTTCCCCTTTCACATTGCAACTGTCTCTGACACACCCCTTATCCAAACCACTCCTCATAGACTTGTTTCTGGTTTTTAAACCTTTATTTGTCGTTTTTGTAGTCAAACAGACTTTTTTCTTGTTTAATTTATTTTTCTTTGGCCATTTCTATTTTAATTGATTGTGTCTGAGGAACAAGACTCCCATGGATTTAAAGATAATTTTAAATCCTTTATTAAGGATTCTGCCCAACAAACTGTTGGTGTTTCCAAGTTAGATGTCTCAAAAGCCTAAATAGTATCCCTGTCTAAAATGCTTTCTTCCTCTGAAGCACCTTCTAAAAAAGGTAAGAAACGTGCAGTCATCTCTGGTGTCGCTCAAAAAGGTGTTTCTCCTATTACTGGTCCTCCCACCCGAGATGTTTCTTATTTGGGGCTCCCTTCCTCTCCCTGATGATCTGGTGGAACGAGAGTTGGGGGGAGTTGTTACCTGTATGGACTCAAAAGGGGCCCTGTTCACTGGTGGGCTGTGCAGCATCACCACAACCTCCTTCAAGGTATTGGCCTCTGTGAGAAGCTGGCCTGATATATGATGTTTCCAATTCTGGAACCACCTTGTATCAGTCCAAAAAACCCTAATGGTGTCTGGTTGTAAGTCAACCTTATTAGACAAGCTATCCTAGGGGTAGCATGGACTAAGCAGCCTTAAAGGCTTAACTTAAGAGGTCGTTTTAAGCGAGCTGTTTTACCACATACAATCCTGTAATATCAAATGAAAGGACACCACACAAGTATATATTATAAAAATATATGTATTTATTACTAAAAACAATCCCCAGTATTCTTTATGAATAAAGGGGCACAAGCGTTAAATCAAAAGCACAGTATAACATACAAAGTTGCACAATTTTGGATGAGGCCAAGGGGCCACTCAAACCATATACTAAAAAAATGGTATAAGAGAGACCATTCGATCAGTGGTTAGGCCTAGGGCCTAGGGAATCGCTGGGAGCAGTCGGGACAAGCAATGCTGAAGTCGGGAAAAGCCCGCGGGATTCGGGTGCAGTGCTGAAAGCACAAGCATGCATCAATGTTAAGTCAATGGTGCGTAAAAGTTACACAAATAGAGTTTAAGGACACTTCCGCTGAACCTAGAGGAACAAAACTTAAGACACAGACCCTAGAGGTGTGTACCAGTGTGGGAACACCGGCGTTGCAATGTTACCTCACCCACAGGAAGTGGGTGCACAGGGTCGAAGTTGAGTCGGGTTTCGTCACGCAGGTTCTTGGTGCTTGAAGCTGAAAGGGCTGCAGGCGAGGTGAAGGAGAAGTGTCCGGTGGAGTCCAAGGGTGGACTCAAGTCGAAAAGTACCTGAAAGCAGAGGGGACAGAGTCTGGGTCACTCAGCAGTGACCAGGGTGGAACCAGGATGGAACCAGGCAATGTCGGGCGCAATCAGGTGGTTGTCGAGGAGCTTCTCTCCGCTGTCACGTGGGCTCTGGGGCATCTACGACGTCCAGGAGCGGGTCACGATTTGTCCCACGCAGGCTCTCGCCGTCGGCGCTGTCGGCTTCAAGATTGGAGCAAACAACACTTGGCAAAAGCAATCCACGCGAAACCGGGAGATTGCTTCTCACTCAAACCAGGAGGGTCAGAGTGGGGGCTCCTTTTCAGGGGAGCTGGTGCAAATCTGGAGCAACCAGAATCGCAAGTCGTAATTCAAGTTTCGTCGGCACAGGGGCCACAAACCAGCTGGTAAGTGACCGGACCAACGCGTTGAGCCAAAAGAAGCAGAAGGGCCCCACGCAGCACTCGTCGAGTGTGGAGAGCTGAACTTCGGTGCAAGAGTGGCTCAGGGTTGGGGCTTCTCAAACCCCGTTGTACAGCTTCGAGGGTCACTCGTGGGCTGCACGGTCAGCGTCTCGTGGTCTTTCCAAGATGGCGTGCCCCATGCTTCCGGTCGCCTCCACGGGTCTCAGCTCTGCAGGGACTGCGGATCGGGCTGTTAGAAGGCAGGCAAGCTTGATCTCGCCGATCTCTGTCGCTCGAGTTCCGGCGGGAACTGCAACAAAGCAGACGTCAAGGTGCTGGATGGTGCCTGTTTGCACAGGGTGGTCACTCCTTGACCACAAGGGAGATTCTTCAGTCTTCTACGTTGAGTAGGATGTCGAAGGGTCCAGAGTTTCGTTTCTTATGTTTCATCAGGATAATCTGAAGTGCTTTGGCACTGCTCCCATTCTTATACCAATCTAGGGGGCTGGATTACCTGCTAGGTCCCCTCCTATGGGTGGGACCCAGGAAGGGGGTGGATACACCCCTTTCCTTTGATCCAGGCCGCGCTGGGACTGGGGCTGGTGTGCCCCAGAACCGGTTTGACCGGATTATGCAAGGGGCAGCCTTGTGCTCCCCAGGCAGTGTCTGGTTTCTTTCAAACCTCCCTGCTACAATCCACTATCTCCTGTCTGGGGGGGTGTGACACCTCCCTGCGACAGGAAACCCTTTGTCCAGGCCCCTTTGGCTGAGTTTCGGTCAGCTTCAGGGGGTCAGACTTGTGTCTGTGGCAGAAGCATCCATTTTGTGGATCTGAGGCCCTTTTAGAAATTAACCGCATTTAAGTAAAGTAACATGTCTTACCCCTCTAGAGGGGTGGAATGCTATCCCCGTCGCCAGACTGGCGAGGGGATAGTATTCCAAATCGTATGACACCTTACACGACATGTTTTGATAAAGCCAAACCAAAGTTGCTATATAACCGCGAGGATTATAATGCACTTAATAGTATATGGTATGGCATTATCCTGAAACAGCTTAGGGATTGGTTCCCGATGGCTGCAGACAGGCTCAGCTCATGCCAGAGCTCCACCTCACATTAAACCACGCACTCTTCCTCCAGGATTGATAAGGCCTTCCATAGGAGTGGCTTACAGGTTTATATGTGTCCAGATATAGGTTTAGATATAGGTATACTATATCTAAGCAAGGGGTGATTACACCACCTTGCCCCAGCTGAGTGATCAGCCAGTTATGTCAATTTAAGAACCAGCCAGGGGTGGCAAAAGATATGCTGCAGCCCCTGGTAGGCCTTGGTGGCACCTATGCCCTGAGCACCTATAGTGCATGGTACAGGGGCTGACAAGGAGTCCATTTTCCAATTGTGGTATGTACCTATAGCACATGTAATAATAATTTAGAGAGAGAACAGCAGGCTGGGGGTCTGATTAGCAGGCCCACAGCCTCAGTAGTCTAAAACCAGTGAAGCAAAAAGCAAAAATTTGGGGTGACCATAGGATAGCAGACCCTACTCTCCTACAGCCTCGCTCACCGATGTGCCCGCTATAGTTCTGGGCTATATTTGTACTACCGGTGGTGGCAATGTTTTAATTGCATCAAAAGTTGGTTGAGGAGATGGGGCTGTAGCAATCGTTCCCAGGGAGGATCGTTTATTAAATAATTGGTCCATAGATAGGCTTTTTTCGGTAAGTTAAATTTCCCTTTGTAGGACAGAGGTAGCCCTAATTAGGAACTGGTCTATGGTTCCAACAACACCTCCTGTGGTGGACTTCCGCCCCCTTCCGGCTCCGTTGGCAGCCATACCCCCTGTAGCATAAAGCTTAATGATCACTATTGGCACTAACCTTCTGTGAAATGTCCTGGTCCAGGTGTCAAAGAGGGGGGCCCCGTCCCGTCCTCGGTCGGGCCCGGACGCCCACAGGCGGCCCGCCCTTTGCCCGGGCTTAGCCCGCGCGCGGCCCTGCGACGCAGGGGGTGAGCGGAATTTAAAGCGCCTCCAGGCGCGCAGGTGATGGTGGCGGCTTTGCCGCCAGGGAAGCCTGGGTAAAATAGTCCTCCGTTCCGCTCGGCGGCCGCAGGACTGGAAGCTGCGGCGGCGGGAGAACAGCTGCGGGCTAACGGGGGACCGAGTGTCAGCAGGTGGGTCTCCGGTTTCCCCCAAAAAAAAACCAGAAGTGAAAGAGCTACAGAATATTATGACACTGATACCTACAAAGAAGTTCCCCAAGAGCACATGTTCAGTGATGCCCAGCTGTTTTTTTGGAAGTGTCCTACCATTTGTTCAGGAAAAAGCAACTGCTCGATGGTTGCAAATGGCTAGATGGGAACTAATGAAGGTGATCAATGCCACAAAGATGGATTCAATGCTACAAAGGAAGTGCTGTGTGCATGAGAATGATATTCATGCAGCACTGTTATGTACTTGATCTTATGACAGCCATGGAAGGAGGAGTATGTGCTAAGATAGGGACTGCTTATTGTACTTCTGTCCCTGCAAACAAACGTGCACAATGGAACAATTGTCAGAGGGTATACAGACGTTGTACAATGTATAAAGGTAAATTATGGTTGAAGGTGCCTCAGATGAATGGTGTGAGGGTTGGTTCGGTTGTGTTCCATCCTGGAACACATCAAAGCTTTATTACCACTTATTGTGTTAATGCTTTTGATATGTTGTGTTTTCCAATTAGTTATAGTTTGCTGTAAGAGAATGTGTATAAAGGGGGAGGGATGTTCATGGTCAGGCTACCTACACAAGAAGTAGATGCTAAGGGTAATACATAACATTCGATACCAAGTGCAGGTGCAGGATCAGAGGAAGTAGTTGAAATATCAATTAGAGGGGGAACTATTAAAAAGAAAATGAAATGCGAGGAAATCACGCTACCGCAAACATTAGTAGAGGGGATAAAGATGCAATGTAGGTTAAAGTTCACCAAAAAGCAGAAACACACATTCAGGTTTTTCAGTTAAATACAAAAACATGTTTACAAGCCTTGAAGAGAAAATAATCACAGCACACAAGCAGAGTCCATTCTCGTTGTTAATTGAGATGTGATTCAGAAAATTTTGGACAAAAGTGACTTTAGTCTAAAGTGTACAGAATCAAATAAGAAGACTTGGGAACAGAGTAAAAATAATGAACACACTTTGGGAAAGAAGGTTAATTTTTCATTAAAGCTTTGTTAGAACTATGATAAAGAGAAAAGTTTCCAAGTTTAAAGGACAGCGGTGAAGTGATGTTGATGTAAAAGTATTTCATTAACTTGTGTATTCTTTGATCTGTTTTGACCTTTTTAGGTCATCACTTTTTCAAATATATAAGGAGCGGCCTGCAAATTGAGATCAGCTTTTTCAGCTCCACAGAGGTGACTGATCGCCTGGCTGTAATAATTAAACCTACTTTAGGTGTAGCGCTTAAGGTCCCTGAGGACACTGGGGAGGAGGACTATATAGATGAACCCACGGCAGGAGTGGACTGAGCATATCTTAGAACCGCGGGCTCACTAGCAGGCGCAGCATGGTATCGACCCACCTGGTCGGGATTCCCTAAAATATTACCCCAGTCAAATCTGAAGCCCACCCTGGAGTGGGGAGATACCGCAAATTAATGACCTGAGTATGAGTGACACGCCTGGGGGGAGGCGATGGTGGGGGGAAGTTGTGGGATGGGAGTTTCAAATTGGTACTGCAGTTATGTTTCGCAGCCCCAGAGTCAAACGCAGTGCAATGTATGTACGCTAGACCGCGAGGGAACTGCGGGGTAGTTGAGAGTAATGTGCTGACTGGCAATCCTTAAGTTTTTTTAGTTTTTTTAACTGCCTTAATTGTGTTCGCAGCCTTTCAACTGTACTCCTGGACTATGATCAGATAGTTGCATAATAAATACCTGAAACCCTTGTAAAACTCAATAAAGTCTTTTAAAAAAAATAATAATAAGTAAACCTTCTTTAGCCTTGCCAAGAGAAATCTTATCTCTTTTTATTCCAGTTTCCCCCCAACAATTAGTATAGTCAAAATAGGCTTTATTCGATAAAAACATATCATAAAAGCATCACAGATTAAAACACATTTCCTTAAAAAGCAAGAGTTAATCTATTTACACCAGATTTTGAGTTTAAAAAGAAAGAAAATAGAACCAATATTAAAAATTTAAAAATCGAAATGTAGTCATTATTTTTATTTTTTTTAAATTCGAATTAAACATTTTGCTTAAGCCTTTTATTTCTAATGGACCATGCCCATGATAAAAATTTAGAGAGGCCACAAACATACAGTAGTCGCGTATCTGCCATCAAAATGCGTAGTGCCTCATTGTGGTACTTAGTGCCCAACAACGACATATTGGTTTAAGCCACCTTTTCCTTGGCTGCACATACGCTGGGCATGCAAACAGAATATGGGCTACAGTTTCTATTCTGGTTAAGCAGATAGGGCAGGATGATATAGGTTGGGACGGGGGCTTCCATCCAGCAGTTAGGGCGCGCACAGGAAGAGCCCCGACCCTAAATCTAAAATAGAGAGCCCTATCAGCAGATTTCCAGACAATGTCAAGATAAGGTTCCCGAAACGGCACATCCTTAATCTTTAAGAACTCGTCCGTTGGTCTGCCCAGAGTATGATCAGTGCTAATTCTGGACGCAGCCCAATTCCAATAGAGGGTCTTTAGAGTTGCCTTCGGGGGAGAGGACCTACTAACCCAAGCTTCATTAAGGCCCAAATCTCCAAGTAGAGCTTTTACATCTTTTAACCACTTTACTTTGTGCCATCCTGGCATTGACATTACTTCTGATAACCCTTTAGCGTATTTAGTCAACTCTGGCACTCGCCACAGCCGGGCCCATAAGAGCAACGGCCGGATTTTTGCCAGATCGTTGATAGAATTACATCCTAAGTCAAGCAGTAAGGGTATCATTGGGGTGCTCTGCGGAAGTGACATAAGGTCCCTATAAAACTTATTTTCTGACCTAGTCAATTGATCTATATTGAAAGTACCTCATAGCTCCGCCCCATAGAGAGCGGAGCTTACTCCCTTCGCTTTATAAATATCAATGCCAGGGGCAATCGGCCTAGTTGAAGAGGAGCGCTGTTCCTTAAGCAGTGCTCCCGTGACCCTCTTGTGATTTAGCAACATTTTACAAAGATGTGGGGTCCACTGCATGGTATCCGAGATACGTATACCTAGATAGTCAAATACAGTGACCCTTTCTAAGCAGACATGATTCAGTACTGGGGGGCGCCCAAGTTTTTTCGGGGGGTTCAACACCAAATACTTTGTCTTATCTGTGTTTATCACTAAACCTCGTTGTGTGCAGAAAGTCTGAAAATTATCTAAGAGGCTTTGGAGACCCACTGGGGTCTTACATATTAAGAGCGTGTCATCAGCAAATAAGATGGTAGGAATTTGCTCGCCTGCCAGGGATGGCGCATCTTATGGTTCTTTTAACAGGTGCTCAACCACACCATTCACATAAAGTGAAAAGAGGGTGGGAGCAAGGACGCATCCCTGGCGAACCCCTCTCTCTACTGGAATTCTGTTAGTTTTCTGGCCCTCTGTGCCCCATCTTACTTGTGCAAAATTTCCTTCGTGGAGCCTCACTAATATAGACAAAATATTGGGGGGAATCCCCATATCGGACAGCACTCCCCAGAGGCTCTCCCTAGGCACAAGGTCAAAGGCAGTCTTTAAATCAATAAACGCAAGATAAAGACTGCCTTTGCCTATGACAACTACCTTCCAATAAATCAGCATTAGTCTGAAAGCCTGCTCTATTGTTCCCGTGCCAGCCTGTGATGTATTCCTATAGGTTCTGTATCGATCCCCCTATTCCTGACCCTATTCTGGTTAACAAGTTAACTAGCAGCCATCCCATGAGGCAGAAAACCCCCATGATGCAGGAACCGTTATCTGATAAAGCCACACTACGGCACAGGAACGTGTTATCTGATTAGGTCATAACGCTTGCCATCTAATTAGACAAGCGATATTCCTCCAGCCCCTGATAAGGCATACGGAGTTCTCAAAACAAATCAAACCTATGTCAACCTGGGAAAAACCCTGCGGCCATTGTTTTGATTTCTTCGAGAACTTCAGCAAAAGAATGTGCTAACGACCAAGTCGTATGACATCCTTATTGACGTATCTATGTCCATCCTTACGTCAATCTCGGCACCTTAAAGGTATAAATATTACCGATATTGCCCTATGCAAACACACGCGGTGGTGACGAGAACGAGCAGCCAGACTTGCCGAAGCCCAGAGCAGAGCAGACCCCGCTGGCGCAGCCCCGCCTTCTTGACGCGCTGAGAACGAGCAGCTGCCTATTTCTCCTGCCGAGAAATCCAGCTCCGGCGCTTCCGGGTAGCCCTCGCAGGCAGCCTGGAATATCGAGACCAGAGACGAGAGATACCATCCCTCATCCATCCTAAATTCCAGGTACAGAACTGAATAACCCCTCGCAGAGAATTCTTTAGTCAGTCACTTGGCAAAAACAAACTTAACTTAAACTGTAACTTTCTATCCCCGCCCACGTATTAGGCTTAGGTCAGGTACACGGGGTAGGCGTAGTTAGAAACACCAGTTGAGTACGATTAGTCAAATGTATATATGTATGTATATATTTTATTCATTTTAAACCTTCATATGGCTTAGAAACCATATCAATGTTTTTACAGTATTATTTTATACTTCTGCTTTTAATGTATGCACTTTACTTAACCATAAGTATTGCAATAATATCGATCCATTTCTCTTGTATGAGAAAAGAGACTGATCAATAAATAACATCTTTTATTGAACACGCCCGTCTCTTCCTTTTCTCTACAATCTGATGAGACTAAGAATGCATGTACTGACTGAGTAAAATAAATTGCCTTTTGTTCACACGACTCTAGAGATACACTCTTGATTAGGGGAGAGCAAAGTTGTCATGTTCTATGGTTGTCAGAAACTAAATCCCTTCTTGTCTATCCAGGGAGGTTCAACTCCTCCTTGCCTATTCGAGAAAGTTTCTAGTGAACTCTGAGCTAGCTGGCAAACCCAAAACTTTAAGTCTAATATCGACAGTAGTAGACCTAGTTAACGTCTGGTCTAGGCCTATACTATTGAAGGTATTATTCCAATGCGCAGAGCCTATTGGGATAATAGGAACTACACTACATGGCGCCCAACGCGTTTGGAAGGGCGATAAAACTAACGTAAGACATTTAGAGTAACTCAGTCGTGCTTTCTCACTCAGACCCCTTTTTCCCATAATACTCCAAAGACGTCTGGAGTGGGTGAAAGGTCATATCCGCCAGACCTCGCAGGAGGGAACTCCTATGTATGGTTCTTGGTTTAGTCAACGTTGAAGGATACACTGTTCCAAAATATTGTGCATCTAATCTTTGTTTCCATAAGAAAGCTGATCTGCAAACAAAAGAAATAAGCTTCCTGTCGGTACAATGTCAGACAGTGAAGGAGAAAGAGAGGCAGTTAGGTTAGCAGCTGAAATAGTAGCAGCTGATACTGCGCTGCAAGAAGCAGACCCGGATATAATACTCATCCCGGTCATCAAAAGGAAATCTATAACTTTAAAACTTATAGAAAATGGACTGACACCTAGAGGTGGCACAGTCATATTCGTAATTGAGGCACACGAATATCGGCAGACAGAGGTATACTATTCATGGATACATTTTCCAGCAGCAAATGCTGTAACAAAGTACTTCCACTATTACAAAATAGAGGAACCTCCTGAAACGTACACTCCTTTCGAGGAGGTGGAAGTACCACTCAAATTTCAAGAGCACCTGCTCTTATTTGATGGCGCCCTAAAACATAATAATCACATCACCAGGCTCGGTCCTTTAGGTAGACCAGGAGCAACGTGGCCGGTCCTAGCCGGATACACACCACATCCAGACATCGACGGGATGTCTGCAGCAAACCTGTTAACACAACTAAAACAATTAATAAAAATACATAGACAATTAGTCCAGTATGTGATGCGGACTTCAACAATTCAGCCAGCAATTAAAATTCCACAGCTGACCCCTCACCAGGGGAACACAAATAAAATTACACCACAGAACATACAATCCTGCCTAGGTAAAGTACCGGCTAAACGGGAACAAATACCATTCTGGCTAGCACAAAAAATCACCCAAATAGAGGCGGTGTTTCCAGACACCACCCCGTTAGAAAAACACAGGATTCTGACTATCTGTCTTCCAATGGGAATCGCACCACACATTGAGGACTGTGACACTTGGGGTACAGTCTTTGCTTCCATTTACACAAAAACGCATGGTGTTCCATCCATTTCGGTAATACCAGATGTGCTAAAACAAATTCAAGACGAATATGGTCCAGAACCCGCTTTAACTCTTGGTATGAAATTACTGAAAGACTTCAAGCAGGTCTCGGCTATATTATTAGCCAACATCAAGGGAGAAGCAGCAAACGTGGCGATCCGCCAGAGGCTAAAAGAGACAGATATAGCAGACCAACCAGCTGAAATTGCCAGAATCATAGAAAAATCCTATGAGGAACTAGGTAGAGATAGTTTAGGTGGAATACCAGTAAAACCACAACTGATTGAAAGTCCTGAAAAAATATTTTTTAATAATAATTCATCATCACAGAAAAAGAGCTGGGATGGAAACAAACAATCCAATCCTAAAGAAAAGAAATTCCAGTCCAGAGAAAAATCTCCGAACCAAAGACACAGGTCACCCCAAAGTGACCCCTCTGGGAAAAGATATAACCTTAGAAATAGGGATAATATAAAAAAGCCTGATAGATATCAAGACATTGATACACGTCCCTCTCAATCTTTTCAGACTTCCTCGCAGAAATCGGAAAGAAGAGGACGATCACAACAAAGAGAAGAGCACGCCAAGTCCAAAGACAAGGAACCTGCTCAGCTAAAAAAGAAATTACAATTTCCAAAAAAGAAGGTAGCCAGCATTAAAATAGTTAACAATGCCGAGAATTCTGAGGACGCAACTGAAAAACGGAGAATGGGCTCAGACAATGCTAGACAGCGCAGCAGAAGTGAGCATAGCTCGCAAAGTCCTGATGAATCATCTGGAGACAGTGGACACGAATGAATATCTTCAAGTGGAAACTGCAGACACCAGAGTTAGCAAACCTCACAAAATATATGAAATAACATTACGTAGAGAAGGGGATAAGACTAGAAAAATCAGGGGACTATTTTGGGATAATCTCTCCAAGGGCTATGACATCCTTCTAGCTGAAAAAGACTGGCCACCAGAGTTTGTCAGGGAGTGCCCTCATGGCGAAGAAGTAATTATGCCTGCCTTCTCAAATCATATCCCAATTCATAAAAAATACACACTTGCTAGAAAGTGGGCAGTAGCTCAAGCTCCTGCTTTATATAAAAATCACGTAGGATGGGATGAGGACTCTCCTCCTCACAAAATCCAGTTAAAATCACAACCTACTGCACAGAGGCAATACCCAATTAAGCAAGAAGCTAAAAAACAGGTAAAAGAAATACTAGATCAGCTAGAATACCAGGGGGTGATTGAAACTTGCACCTCACAAATGAACAACCCTTTGTTTCCGATCTCCAAACCAGACAATTCATACCGTCTAGTTTTGGATTACCGACACCTTAACTCATGTTGCAAAACTTTTGCAGTGCAAAACTCGCATAGTGCTGCACTAATGAATAACATAGTGCGCAAAAAATACAAAACAACATTAGACATCTCTAATGGATTCTTTTGTCAAAACATAGCACCAGAGAGCAGATATTTGTCTGCGTTCTCAATAAATGGCACTCAAAAACAATTCTGTCGGTTAGCCCAGGGGTACAAGAACAGCCCGGGAGTATTCTCAGCGAGAGTAACAGAATTACTACAAACATATGACGACGAAGCATTATCTTATGTCGACGACATATACTTAACAGATGATGACTTGGATACTCACTTGAAGAGAGTGAACACCATAATACTTGGGTTCGCAGCAGAGGGTTACAAATTCAACTTTAAAAAATCCAGAATTGCCCATCTGACAGTCCTGTTCTTAGGATATGAATTATCAAGTGAAGGCAAAAGCCTGGCAGACAATTTCCTAGAGAAATGTGCCGTACTCCAAGCACCTAGAACACTAAAAAACCTACAGTCAATTCTAGGCTTCCTAAATTTCGGAAGAACATACATTGCAAATTACGCAGAAAGGGTCAAACCCCTTTATGATCTAATAAAACCAGATTTTAAAAGAACCAATTGGACTCAAATACACACAGAAATTCTGAGATCCTTACAAACAGACATGTTAATTAAAACAAAATTAGAAACACGTGACAACACACGCAATCTTGTGATTCGAGTCATCCCAGGAAGATGCGTATTCACATACCTGACCTCTAATGAGGGAGAAAAGGTACCAATTGCATTCAAGTCACACTTGTACACAGAAGCTGAAAAGAGGTTCAGCATTACAGAAAACATTGTTCATGCAGTTCAAACCGCATTAGCGAAAGAAGAAGATAAAGCTGACGGTAGACATATCAGAGTCGGAACAGCAGAATCAGCCTTCGAGGCATTAACAACACCATGTAATTTACCAACCACAGCATTGAATCCAAAGTGGATACAATGGGTGAATTCAATCACAACGGACAAAGTATACTACTACTTTGATCCAGAGCTAAAGGAATTAAAAAATCTAGAATATGAAAGAACATTCCCTCTGCCAGCCGACATTCTGCCATTACGACAGTACGCCTGTGTAATCTATACAGACGGACATGCTCAACCCTCCGTTTGGGGAGAACAAGCATACAACCCCACATGTGAGATTACAAAAGAAGTGTGGCGCGGAGGTAAACTAAGACCTCTATTAACAAAAACACACTCAGTAGAAACTAATTCAGATCAACAGACTGAAATATTAGCATTGAAAATGGCGCTAGATAATGCGGATCGCGAATTCCCGACACTTTTAGTGTCCGATTCATATTACTGCGTCAAATCATATAACAAGGATTTGCAGACATGGATTCAAAACGGTTACAAAGATGACACAGATGCAACAATAAAGCAGAAACTGCTCTGGGAACGAATAGCTCTTTTACAAAAAGAACTACCAAAGACTCACGTGACACACTCACTGAGTCATCAGCGTGATGGCGTTCACGTTGCAGGGAATTCATTGGCTGAAACAGCCACAGCGGTAGCAACTAATTCGGCTTCCGTAGTTCGGAAAAAGCGTACAGTGAAGTATATTGACGGTGAAACAGTGCTGGCGGTGAAAACGTCATTAAAAGGCGACTGCTCAGCGCTACCGATCAACTATCCACTCAATTATACATACATAATCGATGCAAACTCCGTCCCTTTTGCTCGAATCCCTGGAGTGGGGGATAGAGTGATTCCAAACATGGACAGGAGAAACTTGTTAATCGCAGACGCACATATGGGCGAGGGTCTCAGACACCTCAAACTAAAAGATTCTCTGGAAGAATTACAATCAAGGTACTGGTGGCCAGGCATGAGCCTGCATCATACCATGTTTGTAAAAAACTGCCCAAACTGCAACAGGAATCGCAGTGGTGAGAGAAACGGTGTAATACCGTGTCGTTTCACTCCAGAAAAAATCAACAGTAAAAAGCAAGGCTTGCGATTAACATATACAGGCTAGTTTCCACTTTTAATGTAGATCACCAGCACTCGGCTGACGTCTGGACTGTTATACAAAGATTTGCGAGTCTAAATGGCATATACGCTAAGAGCATGCTACGTTTGACCATTGTTTTCACTCTAGCCCTCCAGCCTGATGGGAAACATGGCCAAATGAGCATAGCACAGCGGGAATCTTCTCACTTCCTTCCTGAGGGATACGGGATGGTGTAAAGAAAAAACCAAGGCATAAAGCAATCTATAACGGAAAGGATATTGGGTTCGGGAGCTGGGTGGGTCAAACATCTAATAAGTGTCCAACGTAGTCTAAATAACTTGCCAAGAAATTCTCTGAAGGGACTCAGTCCGTACGAATTATTATTTGGAACTAGGATGTTAATCTCTGACCTTGACAGTCAAACTTCAGTGGTGAAGGAAAAAAGCTTTGATATCAAAGACCGTTTGGCTATTTTGCAGGACTTAAATGAAACAAGAAAAGACCTGAGCAACATAAAGTTGAAACAGCAGCAAACAACCACTGAAGAACCACCACCTGTCCCAGCAAGACCTGTCTGGATTCCAAAAGTCGGGGATCTAGTCAGAGAAAAGATCGCGGTAAAGAAGGAATTTGGGCCTTCTTACAGAAAAGCAGTTCCTGTCTTGTCTGTCAACAGGACAAGATCAGTTGTACTACCGCCGCTTGCTGGTAAAAAGGAGAACCGAGTTGTATCCATCGACCTGGTAAAACCACAATCATGTGGCCGATAACAAATAGTAGACCAAGTGGACTCCCCATAAGTAGCAGAACACCATGGTTTGCTACCAGTACAGAGGTCCTAACAAAGAGGCTAATCACATTCGAAACGCCTAGACAAGAACAACAAGGACTATGCAACAATGCAATGGAACTTAGACCTCTGAAAACCCAAATAAAAACATTTAGCAGAGACACACCAACCTATAATGAAGTAACAAACGACTATGCAAGAAACAGTAATCCTGAAGCAATTGGAACAATTGACAGAACTGCATCCGGCTACTTCATAAACTTCGATGATTCCTCTGAAGGTTTCACTGAATCAAAAACACAGCCATCAACAAAAACCTTTAAAGATAAAGTTAAAGTACTTTTGAAACAACTGAAAGAAACATATCTGATTTCTCCATGGATTGAATTTTGGGTGGGTTTTGGTGCATTTATCCTCATACTTTGGCTCATCATGATACTAACATTGGGACGCTTCATTGAGGGAAAATATGCTAAAATGGACACAGCAAGTCAGAAAATCGACTTGATCCTCAAACCACACACATCTTCACACGTCGAGAAAAGAGAACTTTCTTCAGTCAACTTCACAGCCAATCCTATACCAGGTGGGGTAGCATGGGACAACACTGACTACGAAATCTATGGTCCGGTTGAAATCCTGAAATATCCACACCAAATTGAGATCTCATTGAGTGACTTTGTAAAACCAAGCTCATTTGCTGATGATTGGGACTTCGAAAGTATAAATAATATGATGTCTGACCTAGTGATGTCTGCCAAATTTACCAAACATGATTATTTGCAGGGTTCAACAAATTATGATAGTATGTATTGCTATAACCACTATGGTAACCATTTTCTACATAAATCTGCACAACCTAGAAATGTTTTAAATTATAATCAATGGGAACATTGTGCAACCCCTCCAAAAGGAAGCTCAAGAACCGTTTACGACAAATATTCATATTTTTCAGGTTTTAACACAAGTAATGCTGAAACATTTTATTTCAAATTGTCAAATAAGACAGGGACAAAGAACATGATAACAAACACGAAATTGATATATTCAGACTCATTCTTTGAAAAAATGAATACCTTTGGTTTTGATTATTGGGACAAACATGTTGAAGTGAAAAGTGATTGGGGTACAAAAGAATGGCAAGTAGAGGGTATAGAATCTTTGTTTAGAGCCTGCATGATCCCAGAACAAATTATATTTTTAAATGACACTGTTCAACAAACTACCTGTCTTGGCCTAGCCAAAATCAAAGACTTAAATAAACCGTCTATTCCAAAACCAACAATGAACAGCAATAGCTCTACAGATGAAGAGATAGACGTAAATTATGTATTAAACCAAAACAGAACACATCCAGATTGGAAACAGTGGTTGATCTGGCCCACAGATACTAATAACTGTCAAGACAGATTCCTGAACAAAACACAGGGATTCAAAATGACCAGGCCAGACCCTAGATATCCCCAAAGACATCACCCAGGGATAATAACCACCTACAGTGTGGGCAAATTATGCCTTCAATGGCTACAAACTTCCACACTGGCAGAAATTAAGCAACACCTAACTTTACTTACTGATGGTGCTGACTTGCGTGATTTCATTATGGGACCACGCAAACAGCGTCAAAAACGTTTCATAGCAGCCTCTGTATATGCAGCATACAATGAGGCCTGGAAGGTTACTCAAATTGAGACAGCAGAAAGGATACGGGAAATTGACCGTATTAATTTGGAAAAATCACTTTCTGTAGTGGACAATGGGTTAATGACTCTGTCCTCCAGAATGTTTTCTTTGGACAGCATTGTGTCTTCAGCAATCGACATATTATCGCAAGACTTACTGTTATTACAACACGGTCAGTCACAATTGCGTTCTATTGTACAGCTTGGCTGGACGTTACAAAATCTGCGTTCAGGCTATGTGCCTTGGCGTTTAATCAACACAACGTCACTATTCCATATCTTTAACCTTACTGATAGACAAATCAGTATGGCACAAAAGGGTGCTGATTATACAATCCTGAGCATTGAGAAACTTGAGAGATTACCAGTGACAATGTCAGAACGACCTGTCAGTGAATGGATAATACATGGGATAATTAATATTCCTATATCAACCTTCAGGTTTCAATACTGCCAAAAATATATACAGGCTGGCATGTATGAAAAATTAGGAAAAGGGTACATAAAAACAACATGGAACTTGCCCTATTCACATGCATGTGTCAGTAATAAAGGACAGAAAGTGTTTCTTAGTGGCAACAATTGTGCAATGTCACTAAGCGGTACACTTCTGTGTAATGGAATTAGTTTGCATGGAGCCTGTGAAGGGAACTCAAATAACCTTTCATGTCACCAGCAAGGCGCACCTGCAACAGAGATAGAACCATTCTTTCAAAGACTCTATAATGGGAGTTACATTCTAATTGTAGATCACAGATGTTGTAGTCTTATGCCCGGGACTCCTTATCTCGTAACTACGACTGCGAAGGTCAAGTGCTGTGGACACTTATTGTTCCCCAGCTCCTTTCCAGACAGGGAGGCAAGGGCATGGCCCAACTTGAAAATTACTTCTATTCGAATAGATACTTTAAGCAGAATGAAAACAGTGCTTCTTCAGACGCCGACCAGGCTCACGTCATCAAAAGAAACGTATGATCTCCAAGTCGCAAGGACGACTGCAGAGATACATTCATTGTTATCAACTAATTCCCCCATACATTTCGCAGAAATCCTGAATGAAATCTTAAATATTTCTGATACCAGTGGAGTCTCAAAAGTATTTAAGACAGTATTTTCGATGGCATTAACACCATTCAAAGCCATACTGGGTATTTTTCCAGATTTCGTCCATTCGATTTTTGGCGGACTTCCCCTCATTTTAGGACTGATTGCAGGAATCCTATTCCTAGTCCTTATATTTCGTTATGGCAAATCGTGTCACAGACAAAACACCTGCGACAAGGGAAGAAACAATCCGAGCCATTGGATACCGGGACCGGATATCAAAAATCCTGGGACTAACCCGGCTTAGAGACCTGAACATGACTTGGTTTCTATCATTTCGACCAATGTGGCAACGATGTGTTTTACCTGTATTAAGGTGCCTGCTATGCGGAGAAGAATGCGTGTTGGACACCTGTCTGACGCTACAATCGGATGCGCCAATGGATGCAGAAACATTGTTGAGTCCGATAAAGGCTCATGCTTTGTGCTGCCCTCAACGGCTACCAATCCTGATG
Organism: Lissotriton helveticus; assembly: GCF_964261635.1. Taxonomy (NCBI): domain Eukaryota; kingdom Metazoa; phylum Chordata; class Amphibia; order Caudata; family Salamandridae; genus Lissotriton; species Lissotriton helveticus. The sequence goes on from NC_136067.1 coordinate 1,053,607,032, forward strand.
ACGGCATTCGTGGAAGCTTCACCACTACGATTAAGGGGTAGTGAAGTTCAAGATGAAAGCAGCATCGATCAGGTACGACCTTCTGTCAGCAATCCAAATCAGAACGTCAATGGAGACAATCATGCGCACGAATGCATGGTTACACCTTTTTCCGAGTTAGTGGAACTCTCCCAGGAAGCTGTTGACAGCTTTTTCGAAAGCCTAAATGATATGATGTTCTCACCAGAGCAGAAATAGAGACTTTTGAGCAAGCTCGCACACGGCGTTCCCTGAATTTGGCCTTCAACTTTAATAACAGAATACCATGAACAATTTTCCCTCCAGTTCACGGACAGCAATTTTTTCAGCAGCCCCAAAATATTTTTGCATATTTTTCGGGACACTTATCTTCTGCTCAAAGTAAGAACTATTCTTAGAGAACTAAAATTTCTAATGTTAGATAGCTTATAGACATTAGCTGCCCGCTGGTATGTTCATAATTATTTTATTCTGTGATGGAATGGTCTCGAACTTTTTTTCTGTATTAAGAGCCATTTCCTGTGTAAATTTTCATATACCAAGTAGCAATAATGTATACATATGCGTGCTTACTTTAGCAATATTCTACAGCTTGAGTGCATACTATACATATGACTGCATTTTTCCGTATATTTGATAATTTCAAAATGCATTTATGTATTTTGGGGTGGTAAGGTATACACAATACTCTATAGTATGTTTTACTATGCATAGATTAGTAAATATGTCCATAGTTAGCGTGGAGTGGGTGTGATGTATTCCTATAGGTTCTGTATCGATCCCCCTATTCCTGACCCTATTCTGGTTAACAAGTTAACTAGCAGCCATCCCATGAGGCAGAAAACCCCCATGATGCAGGAACCGTTATCTGATAAAGCCACACTACGGCACAGGAACGTGTTATCTGATTAGGTCATAACGCTTGTCATCTAATTAGACAAGCGATATTCCTCCAGCCCCTGATAAGGCATACGGAGTTCTCAAAACAAATCAAACCTATGTCAACCTGGGAAAAACCCTGCGGCCATTGTTTTGATTTCTTCGAGAACTTCAGCAAAAGAATGTGCTAACGACCAAGTCGTATGACATCCTTATTGACGTATCTATGTCCATCCTTACGTCAATCTCGGCACCTTAAAGGTATAAATATTACCGATATTGCCCTATGCAAACACACGCGGTGGTGACGAGAACGGAGCAGCCAGACTTGCCGAAGCCCAGAGCAGAGCAGACCCCGCTGGCGCAGCCCTGCCTTCTTGACGCGCTGAGAACAAGCAGCTGCCTATTTCTCCTGCCGAGAAATCCAGCTCCGGCGCTTCCGGGTAGCCCTCGCAGGCAGCCTGGAATATCGAGACCAGAGACGAGAGATACCATCCCTCATCCATCCTAAATTCCAGGTACAGAACTGAATAACCCCTCGCAGAGAATTCTTTAGTCAGTCACTTGGCAAAAACAAACTTAACTTAAACTGTAACTTTCTATCCCCGCCCACGTATTAGGCTTAGGTCAGGTACACGGGGTAGGCGTAGTTAGAAACACCAGTTGAGTACGATTAGTCAAATGTATATATGTATGTGTATATTTTATTCATTTTAAACCTTCATATGGCTTAGAAACCATATCAATGTTTTTACAGTATTATTTTATACTTCTGCTTTTAATGTATGCACTTTACTTAACCATAAGTATTGCAATAATATCGATCCATTTCTCTTGTATGAGAAAAGAGACTGATCAATAAATAACATCTTTTATTGAACACGCCCGTCTCTTCCTTTTCTCTACAATCTGATGAGACTAAGAATGCACGTACTGACTGAGTAAAATAAATTGCCTTTTGTTCACACGACTCTAGAGATACACTCTTGATTAGGGGAGAGCAAAGTTGTCATGTTCTATGGTTGTCAGAAACTAAATCCCTTCTTGTCTATCCAGGGAGGTTCAACTCCTCCTTGCCTATTCGAGAAAGTTTCTAGTGAACTCTGAGCTAGCTGGCAAACCCAAAACCTTAAGTCTAATATCGACAGTAGTAGACCTAGTTAACGTCTGGTCTAGGCCTATACTATTGAAGGTATTATTCCAATGCGCAGAGCCTATTGGGATAATAGGAACTACACTACAAGCCTTAAAGCCCGCTTGATAGTCAGAGAGAATCTCATTTTCATTAGCCCATTGTAAGATTCTCTCGAGTATCACCTTACCAACAACCTTCTGGGTGGAATCTAATAGGCTTATAGGGCGATAGTTGGAAGGGTCGTCCCTGAGCCCCTTTTTGAAAATGGGGACGACCTCAGCCCCTTTCCACGATTCAGGGATGGCAGCACCTCTACCAAGAGCAATGGATGAGTTTCCCCCATTTCGACTGATCAGAGCGAAGCAGTTCCATCCGGGCCAGCTGCCTTTTGGGGCACAATACGGCTAATCGCGTACTCAACTTCCTTGATTGTAAATGGAAAATCATTGTATTCACCCAAGGGTACATTAAGATTAAATGTAGCTTGGGCACTAGTCCCTTGCTGGCAGGTGTACAATTTCGAGAAGTGATCAAACCATGCCTGGCCGGTGATATTACATGTGATGAGGTCGATGTCTGGTCTATTCCTAGCTCTTATAGAATCCCAGAAACATCTAGCATCCCTGCTAGTACTAGCCTCTTTTAGTGTTTGCCAGTACTGGTCCTCCCATTCCTTTTTTGCATTTGTTATCGCCAGCTTATACTCTTTTCTAGCGTACTGAATCAGAGGTTTTGACTTCGCTTTAACAGCCCTAGTTAAAGCTATCTTCGTTTGCCTGCATGCAGAAGTGAACCAGCCCTGCGTGCCCTTGGGCCTCTGGGACCCCCTCTCCCTCCCCCCCCGTGCTTGGTTCAGGAATAAATTCCCTACCAGCTTAGTGGTGTCCTGAAATACAGTTGTTGCCCTGAGGGGGTCGGGGTGATCTAGAAGGATTATATCCAGCTCTCTCTGTGAGGTTATCAGCACTGTTCTTATAGCCTGGACTTTTGCTTCGTCCAGGGTGACTTTGCACCACTTAAGGCACCTTCCACAATTAGATGGAAGAGCTTTTGGAGTGGGGTTCGGTTTGCTTAATGCAGCTGGGTCATATTTTCTTTGCCACAAGTGTTTTAGGCTTAAAGAAAGCAGATTGTGGTCACTGTCTACAGTGGGTATAATAACCATATCCTGAACAGATTGCCAAAGCCTTAAATCAAGAAGAATATAGTCAATCCTTGACGTGTGGTTGACCCTATTATATGTATGAGCACCCATGGAATCTGAAATAGTTCTGCCGTTTGCTGCTCTTAGTCCAAACTCCATAGTCAATGCATTCAATTGAATCGCCCTTTGTGACCATCTTTTTATTGGCTGGATTGTCATCGTTGGAATGCCCCTCCTTGCATCATCGTCAGCTAGACCTAAAATATCTTCTGTCGCAAGGTTCTCGTATGTGCCGTTAAAGTCCCCTGCGATCAGAACTTGCATGCCGTCATGGCAATCTCTAAGTTCACTTCTAGCATGGCTACTGTTGGGGATGGGGAACCACATTTAGAGCCCCTAACATATATATTAAATATCTCGAGGGTTCTCCCCCTATTTGGGCCTCTCAATGAGATTCTGAGAATATCTGGCGAGTTGCATTGCTTTTGTGTAATATTACAGCCCAGGGAAATGCTTACCCAGATGAGAAGCCCGCCTGATGGGCGACCCCTCCCAGAAACTGGGAGTACTGCCGGTAAAAAATAGGTAGTGTACCCAACTCTGTGTTTGGGTTCCAGGCTCCAGGTCTCCTGGAAGATACAGATCATATACGCCTCCACCAGGATGTTCCAGTCTGGGAGATCTAACTTCCTAGAGATACCTGCTATATTCCAGCTGATGATCTTCATTAACTCAGTATCACCCGCTACTTGGTCCTGTAAGCGGCCTGATTGTACACTGGATAGGGTCAACTCCGCTCCAGAAGGCTCAATGAGCAAGGGGATCGGAGAAGGGACACACAGAGACGGGACGTTTCTCTGATCAATTGGTTGTGCTGCTGTGATCTTACAGGTGCCTGTGGAGCTGTACAGTGAGTTAAAAGGAAGGTGATCACTGTGTCAATACCCTATGTCGGGTCCATAGCAACTAAGACCACTACCAAAGTCAGAATTAGGATAGGCGCAAAAATCGCCAGCATGTCCTCCCCAAGGTTGGTTTCCATAATTCTGCCTTTGGTTCTGATATGCTTGCTGCGGAAAAAGTGTCCTAGATCATATGTTCTTATTCCACTATTGCCATACTCATTTTGGTGGTTACAAATAGACCTTACAGCTCGCACATCCCGAAAGTTAACTAGGATACAGTCACCTGGGATATCCTTTGTCCTACTGCCCACCCAGCCCACTCTTCTAGCAAACAGAACTTTTCCATCAAGTTGCCTCGGCAGCGGCCTATTGTTATTTAGCCAGAATGTAGTTTTGTTTTTGAGTTCAGTATATGATTCTGACTTACCTGGCAATAGCCGAGGAACTCCCGTTAAAACAACTACATAAGGCATACTTGCGGGAGGCAGATCGATATGGGTAGAACTAATGCTTGTGCTATCTAACGCATCAGGCTTTTGGGGCAAGTCTATTCTTTGCTTCGCTACATTACTAGGAGTATTTTTGTCTATCTGACTCTGTATAGGTGCACTAGCACTATTTCCCTTGTCCCCTTTGGTTGTTGATTGATTACTTGGTTTGCTACCCTTTTTAGCAGCTGTTACTGGGGGATTGTTTCCACTCGGCTGCCCAGTAACGCCTTTTTGGTTTGTCTGTGGAGGATCAGCCAACTTCTGCTCAGCTATATTGAGGCTATTTTTGGAATGTAGCTTAATTAATGCCTTTACGGAAAAGAAGTTATCAAGGGTCCCTTGTTCGAAACTATCAAGCCTTTTTGATAAAGCTTTTACCCTCTCAAGTACCGGCAATATAAAGGACTTCACAATTTGTTCGATGTGAGCAATGAGGGGGATTTCTTTTGGAAGACTTGATGAACTTTCTGGATTCGGGCTAGTACTAGGCAGCGGGATTGTATTGATACTAGCAGGTCCACAGTTTACTGAGATATTAGAGGGTTTCTCCGAGAGAGCCTCGATCCTTTCCCAGAAGCATTCGCTGGTTAATGGACCTCTATTTTCAGCTGAGGTAGTTACGACATCGGATACATAGCTATTAGCATTCCTCCCCTTTAGTGTTTTGTGTTTAGCAGCCACTTTCTTTTTCCTAATGCCACCTACATTCCCATTATTGTTTTGTGCAGTTGGTCATTCCCTAGTAGCGAGTTCAGACCCGCGCCTGGCCAGCTGCCCTCTGGTAGTTACATGCGCGCTATCACTACTTGTACTTTGTTGCGATTCAGAAACCGAAATCGAGCTTAGTGGCGTTTCACAATACCCATTGCCTGTAGGAACATCTACCTGGGATTGGAAGGTAGTGGGAGTCTGAGATAACTTATCAGGTAAAGGTAAAGGTAGACTCTCCGAGGATATATTGCTCAACGTAGGGGCTATATCCTGAATTGTTGGAACATGGCGATCCCCTGGGAGAGCAGCAAAAGATGGTGCCAGTATTGAGTCCTGGGAGTTAGCAGTGAATATTGATATATTAGAAGAGGGCAGGCGTGGAAATGAACCCGCAGGGAGCGAAAAGCGGCGTTCTGTACTTTCTATGGCATTAGCCACAACCCCAATGGTTTTTTGCAGCAAACGATCTATTGCTGTCAGGCTGGGAAGCTGGAGATTAGCAGCCGCTTTTTGCTTAGGGACAGGAGCAGGTATTGCAGGGTTGCGCTTTACCATTCTTAGGCACTTTCAGTAAAAAAAAAAAAAATAGATAGTACAAAATCAGATACCATTTAAACTACTAGCGCTAGCAAAGACCACACTATGTCTAGCGCGATACGATGCACTAAAAAATAAAGCTCCTTTTACAACTATTACTATGCATCTACAACACTTATTTAGCACCAGATGGAAATCATACAAAAGGCAATTAAAAAATGGGACAGCCTGCAAAAGTGCAAAAACAAATCCAAGAGGGGTGGCCCAGCCCAGCCTTACCCGGCCACTAACGGCCACAAACGGTCCTGCCCTTGTCCCGGACTTCTCCTGGGACTCTCCCGCGCAGCGGGTGTCTGAGGCAGTTTAAATATCACATGTGAAAGCCGTGGGTGTGGCTGTCAGCTGAACGCGGGACTAGCTGGTTCAGGTCAGGCAGGGACTCCTGGTACTTGGAGTCCCTGCTAGCGTTCAGCGCGATCTTTCCTCTGGCCCCCTTGCCCCACAGCCTGCACGCACAGATGCCTGGTGGACTAGGCTCCGTTTCGGTAGGTTCAAAGCTGCAAAGCGGAACCCGCCAAGCGGGTGCGGCGAGAAGTGGTGTCCAAGGTCCAAAGTCTCCTCCAACAGCTAACACTGGCAGCAGTGCTCCTCTCCAAGAACAAGAACAAGGGCAGTGACGATCCCCGTAGAGGAAAAGGAGCGGTGGGCTTTATTCGTGCGGAAGCCGTGGGCGGGGCTGTCAGCCGAACGCGGGACCAGCTGGTTCAGGTCAGGCAGGGACTCCTGGTACTTGGAGTCCCTGCTAGCGTTGGGCACGATCTTTCCTCTGGCCCCCTTGCCCCACAGCCTGCACGCACAGATGCCCGGTGGACTAGGCTCCCTTTCGCTAGGTTCAAAGCCCCACCCGCGAAGCGGGTGCGGCGAGAAGTGGTGTCCAAGGTCCAAAGTCTCCTCCAACAGCTAACACTGGCAGCAGGGCTCATCTCAAAGAACAAGAACAAGGGCAGTGACGATTACTATAGGGAAATATGAGTCAATTTGATTGGGGGACATGCAAATCTGTTAATTGAATGAGATAATGGAGGGAGGGAAGAGTCTAGAAAGTGTTAATTTGGGAGATCCTTGCAGTATGATGATGTTTGGGAAAAGTATAAGGAGAGATGGAGGAAGGAACATTCTGTAGAAATGGTTACAGAGATCATAGTAGTAAAATGAGGTTAGGGGTGAGTCAAAGCAGGGATACACAAGGAAAGAATTTAGAAAGTGTTGTTTGGGAGATCATAGTAGTAGAATGAGGTTTGGGATGTGTCAAAATGTGGAGAAAGTGGATATTTTGAGTTAGGTGAGGCATAGAGTAGTGCATTGGAGAGAGTCAAAGTTTTCTTTCTTCCACAGTAGGAGTAAGGTAATAATTATACAGATAAATAAGTACATAGAGATGGTATACATGTACAAAAAAGATAATATATCACAACTTAAAATTGTATTTTAAAAACTCAGACTCTCAAGTGTTGCTGTACTTTAAACTAATTATTTGTGCATTTTTTATAAGTTGCTTAAAATTGTATATTTTTTCAACATTCCAATAGTGAAGCATTTGTAGATAAAAAAACATAATAATATTTACATAGTGTGATAGATAAATAAAACAGAGATCCATAAACATCTATTTAAATAACTTATATGAAAACTGCACAGTGACCTATATACATTATACTATTAAAGTCAAAGGGGTGACCCTGTGTCCCTCGGAACCTGGGTATTGTTGACATAGTCTACCAAAAGTTCCATTGGGTGAGACCATTACTTTTGAATCATAACAATTTAAATGAAAAGTCATTTCTTTGCTGTACTCTAAACGTAGTACTAAACACACCACAAAGATACTTCAAGTTATATATATGTGTTTCATTTATATATTTCATTTGGTGAAAGAGGCTGCCATTCAGAACATGAACAAAACAACCAGTTAATCAGTGACTGATGTGACATATAGTGAAAAAAAGTGGTGAACTGACAAACACTACATGAATCCATAAATAACAAAACAAAGGAAAAAAATATTTGTCCACTTATAAAGTTCCAATAGTGACCCACAATATCAACTAGTCATAAGTACAGGTATTAAGGACATGAGTAAGTTATACGTTGACATTTTGACCCTGGTGTCTGTATTATTGTAAGCAAAAGAAACAATTGATGGACAGAACGGTGGACAATGCAAACATTCACACCAAGTCACAAGGATTTGGGTTACATTCATCATTCTTTTGCTCACCACACCACCCCAGTTTGGACCCAGCCATATGCAAATCAGTCTTGACCCTGTTCCTTGTGGGAAAAGTCCAGCCTGAACTGCCAAGCCAAGTCCTGGACTGGAATGGCATGATGAGCAAAAAAATATGGATTTAGGGCAGATCTCTGTACTGGGGTGAATGTATGACATTGTTCTGCATTCTGTCCATCAATTGTTATTTTTGTATTTGCACCCCGAGTGAGACAGGTATGCCCAGACGTGGTGGGTCCTGTGCTCTCCATGCCACTGGAGTCAAGCTATCTTGGCTGATGAGGGCTGAAAGCCTGAAACCGCTCCTAGGATGCTTGTTTCCAGTCCAGGGAGGTCCTGGCCTGGCAGTTCGGGCTGGACTGTTCCCATTAGGCGCAGGGTCAACACTAATTTGCATGTGGCTGGGTCCAAACTAGAATTGCATGGTGAGCCAAAAAGGATGAATTTAGGCCCATATCTCTGTACTGGGGTGAATGTATGACATTGTTCTGCATTCTGTCCATCAATTGTTCTTTTTGAATTTGTATTATTGTAAGGGCATGACCTAGGGTCTTTTTCAGGACAAAATGAACCATGCTGTGACAGCCTAAGCACAAACAAAAGGATGGGTGGGTTTAGATGGGTGTGTTTGCACCAAGTGATATAAGAAGTTGGAAAAACAGGGTCAAGTGGCAACTCATCAAGTTGTTCCAAAATAGAAAACAGTAACTCCTCCAATCCTAGATGGAGTCAACATTGGGATTTATATCAGGTCATCTACAAATAAAAATAGCTAAGGTAATAATACCTATAGCAGTTTAATTTACTACTGCAGTCTAATACTTATTTACGTGGGAATAGTGAACTGACCAGGGACCCAACATCGTTGTGACTGGTATAAAAATCTGGAAATAGAGATGGTAAAGAACTTACTGAAGAACCGATCAGTCAAACTCATAGGAGCAAATGCGGATTATTCAATTTTGCAAAGTAACTATACCGAGGAATGAATTGAGTTAATCTGGTAGATAAAGAAAAATAACTAAATTATAGATCCCATCAATTAAGAAATGTTGAGATAGTCCTGCAGTGTAAATACTTGATAAACTCACCAGAGATTAATCATCGTAATGGGTCATAAAAAAAGAATCAGGAAAAGACTCGGTATGCACCTCACTGGGGAACCAATCATTAAAACTCATAGGTAGGGGTGAAGACGAATAATTCAGTCTTGCAAGGTAGCGGTATCAAGAAATCATTTTGGTTATCTGGTAAACAAGTGGGGATCAACTAGTGCTAGGCGCATGGAGAAGGAATCATAATTCAGAAGTGGCGCCACGGAATTGAATGTGCACAGTGCACTTACCTGTACCTAGTGTTGCATTCAATGCAACCCGAAGCCATGATGGACTGCGGGCTCTGCCTGAGTTAACCAGTATTTCATAATGCAAAAAGTTGCTTCCACGCGCACGTCCATACTGCATGCCTGAAATATCTGAGCTGAACGTCAGGTTATGTCAGCTCTGGGAAAACTAAGCGGTAGTCGGAGGATGGGGTGTTTGAAGGGGTCATAAAGCGTATTAATCATATTATGGCTTAATTCACACTGCGGAAACCACTAGCTACATGCGTAAATAAAAAAATGAAACAAATGAAAAAGTGTCTGGTATACTCAATGTTAGGTAAACGTATTACAACAAACAATGGTCAAAAACCATGGACCGTTCCTATTAGCATCAGGTACAGTTTTTAAGATTAATACGCTTTATGACCCCCTACAAAGTAACCGTGCTCCAACTAATACTTCCATTTCTTCGAGCTGACATAACCGTTCAGCTCGGATATTTCAGACATGCAGTACAGACGTGAACGTGGACCCAACATCTTGCACTTGTTTTGTTTTTTTAAACTCTTTTTATTTAACATGCTCAGTATTCAACATTATAGTCACATAGTTTAGTCGAATTTACAGGCTACATTCCCAGCATACACCATTTGATTCGGCAGTCTACAATAGGTGTTACCAAGTGACCCCCCACCCCCTTTTGTCAACCCTTTACTTGCCTCTATATGCTCTCCAGTTCGTCCATATTTTCTCCCATTTCTTCGGGCACCCTCTACTCAAATAAATTGTATGTTCCGCCTGTTGGCACCAGTCCAAGTGACTGGCCCAGTCTGCTTCCCCTGGAGAGCGCCGGTTCCCCATTGTTTAGCAATGTTGCGTTTGGCAACCACCGCTTCTATCTTGAGCCACTGTGTCGTGTATTTAGGCCAGGACTGCTCAGTCGAGATCAGTCGAAGTAACCACTTTAGATCTATTGGGACTTCCATTCCCACCACCTCTGCCATTTTGTTCCCGGTAGTGTTCCAATATGCCTGTATCTTTAGGCAATCCCAAATCAGGTGGTTGAAAGTCCCCTCCCACCTTCAACTCCTGTGGCACTGGCCCGTTTCACTGTGTCCCATCCTGTGTAGTGTGGTTCTGGGGTAGTAAACCCTCTGAAGGATCTTTAGCTAGACCAACCGAAATCTCGCTCGGATAGCTACCCCCCTCGGACCCTGCATTGCCTCCACCCATTCTTCTTCCTCCAGTGTGCCCAGGTCTTGTCCCATTGGGCTTTTAGGCCCTCTAGAGCAGAGGTCGTCAAACTTTTGTAGATTTAGCCCCCCCAGCTCAATTGTTTTAGCTGTTGGGCCCCCCAACACCTGACAGAAATTTCTGCAATCTGGTACACTACATAATTGACCGCCACGCACATATCCTGGGCCATATCCAGCAAATAATGTTCAACATAATAAGAGTGTTTAATAAAGTGCAGGTTTGTGAATGGGTGGGCTTAAATGACAAATTATTACATAGCTCAAAACACAATTTTCCTAGATAAAATGTGCGCAAATTGTTTTTACTAAGATGCTTTGTTTTACACATGACATTGATTGATAACACCACCAACATAAATATGACGGGTGTGCCTGCTTTTCGCCACAGACAGTCAATCTGTGGATGGATTTTTGCTACTGCCATCCTCAGCTAGTGTCCACGTTCAGGGGCAGATTTACAAGGAAGTGCAGCAGCGCGGCACCGCAAGCCCTTTGGCTGCGCCATACTGCGGCACTTCCGAAGCACAGGGATGCAACATATATACAAGAATATGACGCATCTCTGTGCTTCACCCTGGGCTGGCGCGCAAACTACAGCCATGCCCCCTCCCACATTTCCTCCTTCTCCATGAATTCCCTCACTACCACTCACCAACGATACACCTCATCTCTCTTTATTTTGTTATAGCGCTACTCATTGTGTACTCACACTCAGTTCTGTGATCTGCATGGTACACATTCTATGGACCTGGCACATTAACCCTCTGTGCTGTGTGGGTGGCAGGAGTGCTCATGTGTGCACAGTGAACCATGCAACAGTTTGCGAGTAGGGTAAGAGGTGTGACTGCAGGGTGAGCGAGGTGACCATATGAATTTGGTTGCAGACATAAGTGCAGAGTGGGACGAATGAATGTATAGTTAGTGGTGAGCTTATTTGAGTGAGATTGCAGATTGAGCATTTAGGGGGACCGGTGAGTGAAGTGTCACTTGACCGCAGGTTGAGTAGTGTGCTCGTGTGATTGCAGGGTGAGGTACAGGGTGAGCAGTGCAAGTGCATTGTGAGTGCAGAGTGATCACTGTGAGTGCAGGGTAAGTGGGTGAATGGAGAGTGCATGGGGATCATTGTGAGTGCAGGGTGAGCGTGAAAGTGAAGGGCAAGAATGAGAAGCGAGTTGTCTGAATGCAAGGTGTATTCCCAGACACTTGAAGTAACTCAGAATGTTATTGACGGCAGCGTAGGGTTTCAAATGTGTTAAACTATTGCTAATATGGCAGTAACCAGGGATCAGGGTGGAGAAAGTAAATAATGTGGTGATCCTGCAACTAACTCCCAGTCTTGTGATTAGGGTTGACAACTTATTATTTTGAAGTCCCAGGCGGTACAAAAATAAGCAGTCACCTAAAGCTGTTTTGTCAGTACTTGTCCATGCATACTTTGAACAGCAAATAGAAATAGAAATTACTTTTACTTGTGTTCCAGGGCTGCTTGAATAATCTATGGCTGATAATAAAAGGGTTTTTGTGGAGAGTCCTTGCACACCGTATTTGAACACAGTAAACAAAGAATAATCAAGTTTCACATAGTGAATGCGTGCAACCCAGTTAGAAGGTAGCCAGCCTATTGAACTAACACAATTCTTATGGTGGAAAACCGCCAGTATACCAGAACCACAGCTAAAAAATACTGTATGTTATCTTCACATTAGTAATCAGCAAAATATCACAATATCTTCTGTTAGTTTAAACATTATTTTTTATAATGTACCGAAATCGTTTTTCTTGTATTTTTCAAGTCAAAGAACTGGCAACATGAAACTCATTACATGAATTGCGAGTAATGCAAATATTTTACAAATTATGTTTAAACTAACAGAAGATATTGTGATCTATTGCTGATTACTAATGTGAAGATAACATACAGTATTTTTTAGCTGTGGATCCGGTATACTGGTGATAATAAAAGGGAACATGCAGTAAAAGAACACATGGCTGGCTGGCTGGCATTTTGCGCGCCTGCCTGTGTAGTTTTAAAATAAACTTTGTCTCCTTTCTGGGAAGCACTAACCCTCCCAGGAGGGGGTTAATTCATAGAGCTGAAATGCTTCAGCTGCAGTGAGAGGCAGGATGTCTCCACTGCTTAAACTGAAAACAAAGTAACAGACAAGCATTTCAGCTGCAGTGCGAGGCTAGGAGTCTCCTCTATAATAATATTGAATGTGAAGGCTGTTTTCAGTTCCTGTACCTTCAGTTTTAGCAGAGGAGACTTCCTGTCTCCTCACTGCAGCTGAAGCTGAATGGATTAACCCCCTCCTGGAACGGCACATAATAAAAGCATGGGCACTTTGTGCCCCCTCGATTTCCCCTCCCTCCTCCCTCCTCCCTCCAACCATTCCGGAGTTCTCCAAGAAGACTTGTCAGGGAACAAAGGTAAAATTTGAGTGGAGTGCGCCCCCCCCCCCCCCCCCCCCAGGAAGGTGTCGCGCCCCCCCAGGGGGGCGCGCCCCACAGTTTGAAGAACTCTAGAGGGTCCAGTGAGTTATTGGTAATCTTTTTGAATATCATTGAGATGGCTTAGGTATGCGATGGCTCTGTCAATAGCCTATCCTCTAGGGGGATGCATCCAGAAGAGAAGTTCCCTGCATGATGAAGATCAATCTGGGCAGGGACATCATTTTGAATAGGGCTGCCCAGCCCATCAGATTCAGAGCGAGTGTTTTCCATCTTGCTATGTCAGACACTAATCGGGCTGTTTCCCAGAGTTTCTAGTGTAAAATGCCTGAGTGTCCCTGGTGATATTAATCACTAGGTATTTAAAGCCTTCAAGTTCCACCGGCACTATGCATTCCCTTGTGAGCGCCGGGGGGCCCACCCACCAACGGGAACAGCACAGATTTGTCCCGGTTGATGCAATACCCTGAGTATTACCCATAAATATGAATAATTTGAAGTATCCTGTCTGCTGACTGCTTTGGCCTTTCGAAGTAAAGCAGGATATCATCTGCATATAGGGAAATGCGTTCTACCCACTCATCCCCGTTGGTATGCCCCAGATTAGGGGGTCCCGCCTCACCCATGCCACCAGAGTATCCAGCGCCAGGGCAAAGAGCAATGGGGATAGTGGGCATCCTTGTCTAGTTCCCTTTTGTAGCACGAAAGCACGTGACACCGCAGAGTTGACTCTCACCCTTGCTAGGCGTTGAATGTAGAGGAGTGTAACCCACCCACCAAAGTTGGGCCCAAAGCCCAAATTCACCACTTTTTCACTATATTTCACATCAGTCACTGATTAACTGGTTGTTTTGTTTATGTTCTATATGACAGCCTCTTTCACCAAATAAAATATATAAATTAAACATATATATAACTTAAAGTATCTTTGGGGTGTGTTTAGTCCTATGTTCAGAGTACGAAATAGAAATGTCTTTTCATTTAAATTTTTATGATCCTATATACATTATAAGCATAGAATAATATATATTTAACCATAAGTAAGATATACATTTGTTAACTAGACCTAAGGATATCTATATATTTTAAAAACCATAATTATCATACATATGTGTACAATGAAATGGTCATTAGTAGATAAATACATAAAACCAAATTATACATATTTATATACATAGGGATCTTCTGAACATTAGTGCTTGAGTATGGTGGTTATGTAGGAAAGAGCCAACTTTTGACTAGTCTTCTGAAGATAAGATAGGTATTCGTGGATCTTATGCTTGGGGGTAATGAATTCCATAGTTTTGCTACTTGAACAGAGAAAGATGTGCCACCTATGGATTTTTTCTTGTACAATGGGAATTTGAGACGGGGTGCCAATCTGGAGCGGAGATTTCTTTAATTAATGTATTTGGTGAATTTTATCCCTAATGAATAGCGATCCTGTTCCATGTATTGCTTTGTGGGTGATACAAAGCAGCTTGAAGGTGGATCTTTTGGAAACCGGTAACCAATGTAGTGCCATCAAGGCAGGGGAGATTTGGACTTGTGGCTTTTTAATGTGGAAGTAGTCTGGTAGCAGAGTTCTGAATCCTTTCTAGTTTTTCATAGTTGATGGTAGATGGTCAACTGTGTCGAAGAAATCTGAGAGGTCTGAGAGAAGTAGTGCAGCCACCCTGTGCGTTTAACCACTTGCATGCTAATGACAAGGTGAACTCGTCATGAGGCACACTGGATCTGTGCTCATGACAAGGTCAACTCGTCATGTATAATGGGATACACCAAATGTCAGCGTAGGAGGGGAAAAGCCTTAGCAGCCAAGTGGTTAAGGTCATCCCAGATGGCGATGAGGGCAGATTTGGTGCCTGTTCCTGGTTGGAATCCTGTTTAGTAGTTTGAAAGTATGGTATTATCTTCAATGAATTGTGACATCTGGCCAAAAGCAGCTCTTTCTAGTAGTCTGCCCAGGAAAGACCCATTTATAAATGGTTTGTAGTTGTTGGGGTTATGCGGGTCCAGGTTTGTTTTGTTTAATAATGGACATTTGTATGCCTTTTTTAGGCCTTCAGGAAAGATTCCTATAGCTAAAGAATTATTGATGATTCTTCTTTCTGGTGTGGCAGCGGAGGTAGTTAAAATATGTTTTTGAAGATTTGTGGTGGACAAGGGTAAGAAGGGCAACCAGCAGGCCTGCTTGCTTTGACGGATCCATAAATTCACTTTGTGATATTTGTTCGAAGGAATGCAGAGGCTTGGTTAGCCTCCTCTTGGAGGGGATTTTTGGAAATGGGTTGGTGCTGGTGGGTTTCATTTGTTACAAGTAGGAGTTCAACATGCCTGCTTTGGTTATGTAATGATTTGTCAGTGAATTCTTGAGTAATGGGACAAGTTACTTCTGTGCATTTCGGTTTACGAAATTAGTTGGGAAATTCTTTATTTGCACAATTAGCATTTTGAATTCTGTCTGAATAGTACGTTTCTTTAGCATTTTTGATTGTTGACTTGTATATTCTGTAAAGTTTCTGTAGATGAAGTTTGTCTTGATTGCTGTTTGTTTTGAGCCAGGAGCGTTGCAATTTTCTAGGTTGCTGTTTTATCTCTTTTAGTGTTGCATTTCTCCAAGGTGCTTGTTTTCTTTTGTCCTCATTATGTTCCTATAGGTATTAGGATATCAAAAGCCTCCTGTAGTGACTTAAACTCTTTGAACATAATTTATTGTGTCTAGATCTTTGTTGGATGTTATTTGTGTTTCTAAGTATTCAAAATTGAGTTTATTCCAAGGTTGAAAGGTGGGTGCATCCAAGGTAGTTTTTGGTGTGTTAGTTTGTGTTGTTTGGTATTGGAAAGCCCACAGATGGTGGTCTGACCATGTGGCTGGAGTAATCATTTGAAAGGTAACTAATTCTGATTTGCAAAAATGACATCTAGGATGTGTCCAGCGATGTGTGTGGGTTTGTGGACGATCTGATGTAGATTCAGTGTGTCTAGGCCAAACCAAATGTTTAAGTCACCAAGATTGCATCGGTTGGAGTGTAGTTTTATAAGGTTTAAAACTGTCTACAAATGTGTCTTGGAATGCTGTATTGTTATGTGGTGGTCTGTAAAGGAGAAGGAAGTTACAAGAGGAAGTTGGTGTAGGTTTGCATCTGGTGATGGAGGCCTCAAAACCTTGTATGGAAATGTTGTCATTTTTGGTGAGATTCATTGTTTGATTCACTATAACATCTAGTCCACCTCCCCTTTTGCTTATACAATTTTCTGTGATGGGTACAAGCAAGGGAGCCGGCAAGGCTGTAGGGGCCATGAGCCTCCCCCACAACCCCCATTGGGAGACATGTTGTGGGGTGCCTTAGGTGTGCACTGTGGCTCCCCATGACATTTATTTTAAAGATGTCAGCTCCTGCTGTAGCTTGCGGGCTGAGAGCGCCCTAGGGCTCCCTCCAAGACCCCAAACAAAAATATAGTGTGGGGTGTTCGAGGGCACCCCAGATTATTCCACAAACCTTTTTATCACATGTGTTGCTGGCTTCTACATGGCCATGAGACCGCTCACAGGGAGCCGGCAGAGGCCATAAGTCTTTGCTTTAAAATTGTCAGCCCACAAAAAGCAGCTGTAAAACCAGCTCGACTACTTAAAAAGATTATGGTAAGCTTTGCTGGGGTTTAATGACCCAGGAGGCTTTTTTAATGTTGCTGGGGCTGAAGCACTCCCTCTAACCTCCCACAGCATTACAAAACTGCTTGTTGGCACCCCTGCCCATTCTAGGGGTATCGCCAGAATTCAGAAAATTGTAAAAAATAAGCCCTCCTATGACATTATCATGGGCTCCATGCAAGTGCAGTGAATAATAAATAGCGCTCAATAATCATTCTTTCTGTTTTAATTTTTTGGGTTCCCCGGTGCCAGCCCTGAACACCCATATCTCAACATTTTGTGGAGGCACAGTGGGGAGGCCGAGGACCTCCGCGACCCTGCCAGCTCCCTTCAAGCAGCCCTAAGGGCCGTAAAGCAACCTGCAATATATTTAGATAATTTTTTTTAACTGGAGGCTCTGGTGCTGCACACCCCTCCTCATTTTTAATAAATCAGCCCCAGGGAATAGGTCCACTGGGGCCTGGAAATGGCCTCTTCCATTTCTAAATATGTTGCGCTGTCCACCGGGCCCTGGCCCACCCCGGGGTCTTTTTTTTAAAGTGCGGGAACCATGCTTTCTAAAATTTTACTGTGTATCCTACACGAAGTTGCAGTAGAATTAGAAAAAAATAATTTTGGCCCCAGGGGGTGGGGGAGGGGTGTTTCTTTGGTTGAGCCTAGGGAGGAAGGGTATACCTACCCTGAACCGTTATTTATTTGAACTGTTTTCAGGTTTCATGGCAGGGGGCTAAGTCCCCAAGTTCTAAAATGGCAGGCATCACACCTTTGTCACTTCATTGGTTCCCTGAGAGAGGGGGCGTGGCCTGACGCCGATGGAGACAGGAGCCTGAATCGGAGCTCCCGTCAGTGATCCCCTCTCTGGCACCATCCTGCCTGCTACAGGGGAGCCTTAAACGAGGAGACAGGCCCTGGGGGTGTTGGAAGCATAGGGGCGTCGGAGGCATTTGCTGCGAGGGGTTGCTAGCCCTCTCCCGAAGACATAGAGCGTATGAGCCGGCGCGGCCGTGGACCGCGCAAGATGGCTTCTGGGGTGCCGAAGAGCTGTGTGTCTGCTTGGGGGCCGCCCTGCGCTGCCAACTCGGAAGTTGGAAATGTGACCAGGGAAGAGTCAGGGACCGGGACTGCCACTGGTGCGGAGGTGTCGTACGAAAGAGCCTCGGTGGGCCCGGAGATCTGCGGCCGCGGACTGAGTAAAATGGCGGCCGCACGGTCCTAACGGCTCCTGGTGTGCAGAGGGGCTGGGGACCTGCCGAGTGATTGCCCTGCGTTGCTGCCCTGGGCGCGGGACGAGTGACATCGGCGGCGGCAGGAGCCAGGAATACCGCTGGTAAGGAGGAGGCGCGGGGAGGAGCTGCGGTGGACCCCGGGACCTGGCGAGTGCCCACACGCAGGAGCGGGGCCTGGAGGACGGCGGCTGCAACAGGGACTCAGATCCCCAATACGGCTAGTGCGGCCTGGAACGTGCGTCGACAGGTGCCCCCCCTCTCATGGTGGAGAGATCGGGGGGAGGGCGGACAGCTGTGCAGATCGAGGGGAGAGGAGGAAGCGCTGCGGGGACGAGGGTATAGGGCCCCGCAGAGGGAAACAGAAGAGCGCGAGGAGCGAGTGCCGGGTGACTCTGATGGGTCTCTGGGGCTGGATGAGGCCTGCGGACTGACTGCCACGGTGGCTATGGCTCCTGGTTGATAGAGGCACAGGCGGGGCAGTGAGACTGGATGAGAGCTGCCTTGCGTGGCCCCCTCAACTGACTGCAGCGGGGACACAGCATAGGGGGCAGTGAAGTCCAGGTGTCCCGGGGCAATCCTGGACGCTCAGGGATGGAGAAGAGACGGACCGGTGCAGAGGGACACCTGCTAGGCGGAGTGGTGGGACAACAGCTACGGAGGGGTAGCGGCTCGCCAGGCAAGCCAAGTGCCCAGAACATAGCCTCCACTACTGAAACTGCTGCTTTGTGGCTGACGGAGAGCGCAGGAGCTGGAGCAGGGTCGCCGGCTGCAAAGCTCCTCGGACTTTGTGCAGCGGAGCTGGAGATGCAGATAGTGAATCCAAGGTGATGGGCAGCGGGCTGAGCCTTTGCGGTAGACGTTGTGGCTGCCGCGATTGTTGACACTGGTTGGGAGGCTCGCGGTGGAGCTGGGACAGAGTGAGTGGGCAAACTGGACCATCGGACAGCTCTTTGCGGACCTTCTGAGCCATCGGTGACCCAGTAGTGGTGGCTGGGACTTCACATCAGTCAGGGACGCAGCGAAGGCGGGTTCGGAGGTGACGGGCACAAAGCGGAGGGGGCTGGGGCAGAAGTGGAATACGAACATTATTATTGCAATGGAACTGGATTCCACTGTGGACGGGACTGCGGTTTGAATATCGCATAACGACAAGAATGTACCTCAGAGCGGCCAGCTCCCACTCACCTTGCAGAGAAGGCAAGTAGGAGCGCAACCACCTTCCTCCTGCCATAGCCCACGTTGGGAGTAAGAATTGTTGACCTTGAAGGCATCATGGGCCGGAACACCAAGAGGCGGGACACTGAGCAACAAGAGGGGGCGAGTGAAGAAAGCGGAGACTCTAATTCATGCCCGGGGACCAGGAAAGGCGGGGGGATGCCCCAAGAAGACCTCTCCCTCCATGATATTCTGCAGGCCATAGAACGCTGACGACTGGTGGTGGAAACTAAGATTGACACTATCAGGGAGGATTTAGGCCTCCTACGAGCGTACCATAGAAAACTGGCGGATCGTGTCACGGCCGCAGAATCGGAGATAGAGAGCTTGCGGCCACCAGTCATGGCAACGACAAGAAAACTCACGGACATAGAGAAAAGAGTACAGATACTGGAGCAGCGAGCAGAGGATGCGGAAAATAGGGCCCGCCGGAATAACATTAGAGTCACGGGCCTTTCCGAAAAGGTCGAAGGGAACAATATGGTGGCATACCTTGACCGCTGGCTGCGCACGGAAGTTGCAGAGGAGGGGTTGTCCACATTCTTTGCACTAGAATGTGCGCACAGAGTTCCAGCTCGAGCCTCACAACTTGGCAGACCGCCGAGGCCGGTGGTGGCCCGCCTCTTGTTCTACAAGGATGGAGACCATGTGCTGGGGCAGGCGCGCCTTAAAGGGCAGCTTAAGATAGACAACAGTGTGGTATCGATCTTCCCCGACTTTTCACAGGAGGTGCAATAACAAAGAGCATCCTTTACGGCGGTCAAACGGAAACTGCGCCAGATGGGGGTGTCCTACTCTATGGTTTTCCCGACCAAACTACGCATAGTGCATAATGGAGTAACTACCTTCTTTACCACCCCCAGGACATATGGGGCTGGATTGAGGAGCAAGAGCCCCGAGGACAGCAGCACGGAGGAAACGGCCCAACTGACAAAGCCTTGCCGCACCCCTCCGACAGAGGGACAGCTTCGAAGAACCACCCGACGGCGGAGGAGGCGGACCGAGCTAGGGCCAGTGCAGCAGACACCTGGGAACCAATATAGCAATCCAGGGAAGAACAGAGGGACTCAGACTCAGAAACCAGCTCGAGTTCAGTGGGGGATGCCAGCCAGACCATGCCAAATGTAACTGCCAGATCAGCAGACGACCTGATGTGAGGTGGGCCACGCGCGCAAGGATACCCAGGACTATGTTCGGGGGCAAAAAGGGGGCTGTCGGTAATATAACCCTGCACCTCACTTGGGGGGGTTCCCTGATGCTTAACTGAGATATGTAAGCCGGGGGGGGGGGGTGGATCTGGAGAGGACGGCAATCCTCCCGGTGGACTTTGGCCTAACCACCACTTCGGAACTCTGAAGTTTGGATGGGGGAGATGTTCTCACTTGTCCTGGGGAGGGGGAGTTGGGATGGTTCCTTTGGTTTTAGGAAGGGTTTGGTATTATGGTTAACGGGGAGGGATGCTGCTGTCGACGAGGTGAGAGGCAAAGACATGACACTCTGTAAGAGATGCTTGCATGCTACGCAAAGAGGTTCTGGGTCTCGGGACATGCAAGGGGTAAACATGAGCACTCATGCAGCAGACACAGGACACCTATACCATAATGTCGTGGAATGTTAGGGGCATGCACTCCATGAGTAAAAGGTATAAAATATTCTCACAACTAAATAGGAGAGGGGTGCAGATAGCGATGCTCCAAGAGACTCACACACTGGACAAGGAGGGTGAGGCACTGCGCTGGCGCTGGAGAGGGCAGGCGTTTTACACGTCATACTCAACATTTGCCCGGGGAGTCCTGATCTGGGTGCGGGCGAGAGTCCCCTTCCAACCAATTGTGCATAAAAATGATCCAGAGGGAAGGTATGTGATTGTCTCCGGAAAGCTTGACGGGCAGGATGTAACCCTGTCAATGTGTATGGCCCGAATATAGATCATGTTAGATTTCTGGAGAAGCTGTGGGGGATTCTGGCACCGTACATGACTGGGGCGGTTTTAGTAGGGGGGATTTTAATTGTATTGCAGATCCTGAAATAGACCGGTCACACCCGCCTCTTCGAGACCCTCCAGTACACGCGGTGGCTAGGGCTTTTAGAGACTGGCAAGCTCGCTGGGGGCTTGTGGATGCCTGGCGCAGGGCACACCCGACAGATAGGGACTTCTCGCACTTATCCCACACCCACGATTTACATGTCCGTCTGGACACCTTTTTGAGCACACCGGGCCTCTACACCCAGCTGGGGGGGACAGAGTACCTGACCAGACGGTCTCGGACCATAACTCACTCATGCTTCGATACAGGGGGGGGAGGATTTTGCAGTCCATCCCACCATGGTGCCTCAAACCAGAAGCACTCGAAGACCAGGTCTTTCAACAGGAGACTAGGGAACACATCATATAATATTTTGCTGACAATGCGGGCACCACTGACTCTAGAATCACGGAATGCGAGGCCTTTAAGGCTGTGATCAGGGGGAGATGCATGGCTACATCTACTGGGGTCCGTAGGACGCTCACTGCAGACTTAGAGAGAGCAGATGGGGACTCAGGAACTTAAAGAGTAGACGGCCGGAACACCCGGAATTGAGGCAGGAACTCCTGGAGGCTAAGGCGGAGGTGGCAGTGCAGGTAGAGTGTCTACGATGCTTTGATTTCCAGAAATACATGGATAGGACACATGATGAGCGGGATAAAGCTGGGCGATTGCTGGCATGGCTCGCTAACCCGTCCAGGCGGGGCAGTGCTATACTGACGATACATGACCAGGGAGAGCGCCCTTTACATACGCAAGAGGAGATTAGTAACCGGTTCAGGGAGTACTACGCCTGCCTATACAAAAGCACTGTCAACCGCGACATAGTCAGAATCGCAGGATACTTGACACCTCTTCCGCTCCATACCCTGGAGGCGGAGGAGGCGGAGTTGCTAGGAGCAGCGATTACAGAACGGGAGATCAGGGGGCAGTCAAAGCTATGGCACGAGGGAAGACTCCGGGCACAGACGGACTACCCCAGGAATTCTATGCCACATACTTGGTCGAGCTGGCTCCCAGGTTAGTGGAACTATACGCGGACACGTGGGAGAGTGGGAGGTTACCACACACAACGAGGGAGGCGGTAATGGTTCCCCCGCTCAAGCCTGACAAGAACCCAACTGAGTACTCAGCATACCGACCACTATCGATGCTAAATCTCGATTTTTAAATTCTCAGTAAGATATTGGCCACCAGACTTCTGCCATATATGGCCTCCTTGCTACGTTCTGGCCAAGCAGGATTCATCCCTAGGAGAAACACCACCCTGAACATCAGGCAGCTGTTCACAGTGTTACAACAGGGTGCGGTAGAGGCGCAGGAGTGGGCGATCTTCGCTATTGATATCGAGAAAACATTCGATAGCCTTGAGTGTGAATTTTTATATGCAGTCCTCGCGAGGATGGGGTTGGGGCAGGGATTCATCCAATGGGTTCAATTACTCTATAAGGACCCAGTGGCGTGAGTACGAACGGGTCGCACCATTTCCTTGCAATACAATGTGGAGAGGGGCACACGGCAGGGGTGTCCCCTCTCCCCCCTGCTATTCGCGCTGGCGCTAGAGCCGCTGGAGTGTGTAGCAAGATCGGGGACGCCATACGAAGGTATTAGGCTGGCAGAGCAGACGCACCATATCGCATTATATGCGGATGATTTACTGCTTTTCCTGAAGGACTCAGTCACGGCGTTGGGGGGAGCCCGGCACATGATGGACGAGTTCTGAACACTTTCTGGACTCTGCGTCAACTGGCAGAAGTCACGACTCTTCCCAATAGCAAGGGAGGCTCCACCACCTGCGGGCCAGGTGGCCTCCAGTGGGAACCACGTTGTTTTAGATACCTAGGGGTTAGAGTGTATCATGATCTCTCTGATGTTCAGGAGGGAAATATAGGGGGGGCTCTCTGATCACTTAAAGGCAGTATGGCGTTCTGGGGGACGTTGCCCCTGTCAGTGGCGGGCGAATAACATAGCTGAAAATGGTGGCGTTCTCTTCTGGCCACTTTTATTTGGGGTCCCAGCAGGCACAGAGGGGCGTTGGCCAAGTTTCGCAGAGAGCAAGCAGAGGGGGGACTAGCGGTGCCGGATATGGTGAATTATTATCTGGCGGGACAACTCCAATGCTTCACACAGTGGGTGGCAGGAAGTCTAAATTCGGACAGGAGGACGCCCCCATTCACCCCGAATAGAACAGATGTCCTGAGTACACTCATGGGCATCATTAAACAGCGCACAATAAACTCTTCAGAGCATAGGATAATAAGAAATTGCCAGGTCAGGTGTCTTCAGAAAATCAAAACCAAACGTCCTTACTCCCCAGAGATGTCCGTGGCGTTGTTGGAGGTGCTCCCGCATGGGGGGTCAGTGGAGGGGGCTAGAGGAATGGGCACAAGCGGGAGTCACTAAGATAGGAGACTTATACGGTGACGGGGAGCTTCACACATTCGCGGCCTTCCAAGCCAATTGGGATATTCCCCAGGGACATTTTCTGTTATATGGGGCAGTCACTGGGGCTATGTGCAGGCACTGGGGTCAGGGGGCACTAGAACCACCTACACACTCTACATGTGAATACATAAGTTTAGCAGGAGGTGTCATTAAGGCAGTCTCATGTATCTATAGAGCCATTCGGCAAGACTCCACGGGGCCACTGGAAAGCCTGAAAGATAAATGGGAGGCAGACATTGGGAGTCCTATAACGGATAAGGATTGGGACAATATGCTGCTCCGAGCCACCAAGGTATCCCGCAACACACAATTCCCATTAATTAGTTTTTATACTCTGCATAGGGCATATATTACCCTGACAAAATTAACCGCTATTTTAATCGGGAGGATGCGAGTTGCCCCCGCTGCCAGGAGGTAGGGGCTAGTTATATTCACATGATGTGGAGTTGCCCACGGATAGAGGGATATTGGCAAGACGTGGTTCGGGAGACAGCACGCGTCACTGAGAAGGAGATCCCATGCACCCCCAGTCATGTGCTGCTCAACCTATTCCCCCACTCCGCTAAAACCAAGGTCACAGCCAGGTTCCAAGACCTGGCATATATACTGCCAAAACGCGAACTCGCCAGCAAGTGGAAGATTATGGTAAGCTTTGCTGGGGTTTAATGACCCAGGAGGCTTTTTTAATGTTGCTGGGGCTGAAGCACTCCCTCTAACCTCCCACAGCATTACAAAACTGCTTGTTGGCACCCCTGCCCATTCTAGGGGTATCGCCAGAATTCAGAAAATTGTAAAAAATAAGCCCTCCTATGACATTATCATGGGCTCCATGCAAGTGCAGTGAATAATAAATAGCGCTCAATAATCATTCTTTCTGTTTTAATTTTTTGGGTTCCCCGGTGCCAGCCCTGAACACCCATATCTCAACATTTTGTGGAGGCACAGTGGGGAGGCCGAGGACCTCCGCGACCCTGCCAGCTCCCTTCAAGCAGCCCTAAGGGCCGTAAAGCAACCTGCAATATATTTAGATAATTTTTTTTAACTGGAGGCTCTGGTGCTGCACACCCCTCCTCTTTTTTAATAAATCAGCCCCAGGGAATAGGTCCACTGGGGCCTGGAAATGGCCTCTTCCATTTCTAAATATGTTGCGCTGTCCACCGGGCCCTGGCCCACCCCGGGGTCTTTTTTTTAAAGTGCGGGAACCATGCTTTCTAAAATTTTACTGTGTATCCTACACGAAGTTGCAGTAGAATTAGAAAAAAAAAATTTTGGCCCCAGGGGGTGGGGGAGGGGTGTTTCTTTGGTTGAGCCTAGGGAGGAAGGGTATACCTACCCTGAACCGTTATTTATTTGAACTGTTTTCAGGTTTCATGGCAGGGGGCTAAGTCCCCAAGTTCTAAAATGGCAGGCATCACACCTTTGTCACTTCATTGGTTCCCTGAGAGAGGGGGCGTGGCCTGACGCCGATGGAGACAGGAGCCTGAATCGGAGCTCCCGTCAGCGATCCCCTCTCTGGCACCATCCTGCCTGCTACAGGGGAGCCTTAAACGAGGAGACAGGCCCTGGGGGTGTTGGAAGCATAGGGGCGTCGGAGGCATTTGCTGCGAGGGGTTGCTAGCCCTCTCCCGAAGACATAGAGCGTATGAGCCGGCGCGGCCGTGGACCGCGCAAGATGGCTTCTGGGGTGCCGAAGAGCTGTGTGTCTGCTTGGGGGCCGCCCTGCGCTGCCAACTCGGAAGTTGGAAATGTGACCAGGGAAGAGTCAGGGACCGGGACTGCCACTGGTGCGGAGGTGTCGTACGAAAGAGCCTCGGTGGGCCCGGAGATCTGCGGCCGCGGACTGAGTAAAATGGCGGCCGCACGGTCCTAACGGCTCCTGGTGTGCAGAGGGGCTGGGGACCTGCCGAGTGATTGCCCTGCGTTGCTGCCCTGGGCGCGGGACGAGTGACATCGGCGGCGGCAGGAGCCAGGAATACCGCTGGTAAGGAGGAGGCGCGGGGAGGAGCTGCGGTGGACCCCGGGACCTGGCGAGTGCCCACACGCAGGAGCGGGGCCTGGAGGACGGCGGCTGCAACAGGGACTCAGATCCCCAATACGGCTAGTGCGGCCTGGAACGTGCGTCGACAGGTGCCCCCCCTCTCATGGTGGAGAGATCGGGGGGAGGGCGGACAGCTGTGCAGATCGAGGGGAGAGGAGGAAGCGCTGCGGGGACGAGGGTATAGGGCCCCGCAGAGGGAAACAGAAGAGCGCGAGGAGCGAGTGCCGGGTGACTCTGATGGGTCTCTGGGGCTGGATGAGGCCTGCGGACTGACTGCCACGGTGGCTATGGCTCCTGGTTGATAGAGGCACAGGCGGGGCAGTGAGACTGGATGAGAGCTGCCTTGCGTGGCCCCCTCAACTGACTGCAGCGGGGACACAGCATAGGGGGCAGTGAAGTCCAGGTGTCCCGGGGCAATCCTGGACGCTCAGGGATGGAGAAGAGACGGACCGGTGCAGAGGGACACCTGCTAGGCGGAGTGGTGGGACAACAGCTACGGAGGGGTAGCGGCTCGCCAGGCAAGCCAAGTGCCCAGAACATAGCCTCCACTACTGAAACTGCTGCTTTGTGGCTGACGGAGAGCGCAGGAGCTGGAGCAGGGTCGCCGGCTGCAAAGCTCCTCGGACTTTGTGCAGCGGAGCTGGAGATGCAGATAGTGAATCCAAGGTGATGGGCAGCGGGCTGAGCCTTTGCGGTAGACGTTGTGGCTGCCGCGATTGTTGACACTGGTTGGGAGGCTCGCGGTGGAGCTGGGACAGAGTGAGTGGGCAAACTGGACCATCGGACAGCTCTTTGCGGACCTTCTGAGCCATCGGTGACCCAGTAGTGGTGGCTGGGACTTCACATCAGTCAGGGACGCAGCGAAGGCGGGTTCGGAGGTGACGGGCACAAAGCGGAGGGGGCTGGGGCAGAAGTGGAATACGAACATTATTATTGCAATGGAACTGGATTCCACTGTGGACGGGACTGCGGTTTGAATATCGCATAACGACAAGAGTGTACCTCAGAGCGGCCAGCTCCCACTCACCTTGCAGAGAAGGCAAGTAGGAGCGCAACCACCTTCCTCCTGCCATAGCCCACGTTGGGAGTAAGAATTGTTGACCTTGAAGGCATCATGGGCCGGAACACCAAGAGGCGGGACACTGAGCAACAAGAGGGGGCGAGTGAAGAAAGCGGAGACTCTAATTCATGCCCGGGGACCAGGAAAGGCGGGGGGATGCCCCAAGAAGACCTCTCCCTCCATGATATTCTGCAGGCCATAGAACGCTGACGACTGGTGGTGGAAACTAAGATTGACACTATCAGGGAGGATTTAGGCCTCCTACGAGCGTACCATAGAAAGCTGGCGGATCGTGTCACGGCCGCAGAATCGGAGATAGAGAGCTTGCGGCCACCAGTCATGGCGACGACAAGAAAACTCACGGACATAGAGAAAAGAGTACAGATACTGGAGCAGCGAGCAGAGGATGCGGAAAATAGGGCCCGCCGGAATAACATTAGAGTCACGGGCCTTTCCGAAAAGGTCGAAGGGAACAATATGGTGGCATACCTTGACCGCTGGCTGCGCACGGAAGTTGCAGAGGAGGGGTTGTCCACATTCTTTGCACTAGAACGTGCGCACAGAGTTCCAGCTCGAGCCTCACAACTTGGCAGACCGCCGAGGCCGGTGGTGGCCCGCCTCTTGTTCTACAAGGATGGAGACCATGTGCTGGGGCAGGCGCGCCTTAAAGGGCAGCTTAAGATAGACAACAGTGTGGTATCGATCTTCCCCGACTTTTCACAGGAGGTGCAATAACAAAGAGCATCCTTTACGGCGGTCAAACGGAAACTGCGCCAGAAGGGGGTGTCCTACTCTATGGTTTTCCCGACCAAACTACGCATAGTGCATAATGGAGTAACTACCTTCTTTACCACCCCCAGGACATATGGGGCTGGATTGAGGAGCAAGAGCCCCGAGGACAGCAGCACGGAGGAAACGGCCCAACTGACAAAGCCTTGCCGCACCCCTCCGACAGAGGGACAGCTTCGAAGAACCACCCGACGGCGGAGGAGGCGGACCGAGCTAGGGCCAGTGCAGCAGACACCTGGGAACCAATATAGCAATCCAGGGAAGAACAGAGGGACTCAGACTCAGAAACCAGCTCGAGTTCAGTGGGGGATGCCAGCCAGACCATGCCAAATGTAACTGCCAGATCAGCAGACGACCTGATGTGAGGTGGGCCACGCGCGCAAGGATACCCAGGACTATGTTCGGGAGCAAAAAGGGGGCTGTCGGTAATATAACCCTGCACCTCACTTGGGGGGGTTCCCTGATGCTTAACTGAGATATGTAAGCCGGGGGGGGGGGTGGATCTGGAGAGGACGGCAATCCTCCCGGTGGACTTTGGCCTAACCACCACTTCGGAACTCTGAAGTTTGGATGGGGGAGATGTTCTCACTTGTCCTGGGGAGGGGGAGTTGGGATGGTTCCTTTGGTTTTAGGAAGGGTTTGGTATTATGGTTAACGGGGAGGGATGCTGCTGTCGACGAGGTGAGAGGCAAAGACATGACACTCTGTAAGAGATGCTTGCATGCTACGCAAAGAGGTTCTGGGTCTCGGGACATGCAAGGGGTAAACATGAGCACTCATGCAGCAGACACAGGACACCTATACCATAATGTCGTGGAATGTTAGGGGCATGCACTCCATGAGTAAAAGGTATAAAATATTCTCACAACTAAATAGGAGAGGGGTGCAGATAGCGATGCTCCAAGAGACTCACACACTGGACAAGGAGGGTGAGGCACTGCGCTGGCGCTGGAGAGGGCAGGCGTTTTACACGTCATACTCAACATTTGCCCGGGGAGTCCTGATCTGGGTGCGGGCGAGAGTCCCCTTCCAACCAATTGTGCATAAAAATGATCCAGAGGGAAGGTATGTGATTGTCTCCGGAAGGCTTGACGGGCAGGATGTAACCCTGTCAATGTGTATGGCCCGAATATAGATCATGTTAGATTTCTGGAGAAGCTGTGGGGGATTCTGGCACCGTACATGACTGGGGCGGTTTTAGTAGGGGGGATTTTAATTGTATTGCAGATCCTGAAATAGACCGGTCACACCCGCCTCTTCGAGACCCTCCAGTACACGCGGTGGCTAGGGCTTTTAGAGACTGGCAAGCTCGCTGGGGGCTTGTGGATGCCTGGCGCAGGGCACACCCGACAGATAGGGACTTCTCGCACTTATCCCACACCCACGATTTACATGTCCGTCTGGACACCTTTTTGAGCACACCGGGCCTCTACACCCAGCTGGGGGGGACAGAGTACCTGACTAGACGGTCTCGGACCATAACTCACTCATGCTTCGATACAGGGGGGGGAGGATTTTGCAGTCCATCCCACCATGGTGCCTCAAACCAGAAGCACTCGAAGACCAGGTCTTTCAACAGGAGACTAGGGAACACATCATATAATATTTTGCTGACAATGCGGGCACCACTGACTCTAGAATCACGGAATGCGAGGCCTTCAAGGCTGTGATCAGGGGGAGATGCATGGCTACATCTACTGGGGTCCGTAGGACGCTCACTGCAGACTTAGAGAGAGCAGATGGGGACTCAGGAACTTAAAGAGTAGACGGCCGGAACACCCGGAATTGAGGCAGGAACTCCTGGAGGCTAAGGCGGAGGTGGCAGTGCAGGTAGAGTGTCTACGATGCTTTGATTTCCAGAAATACATGGATAGGACACATGATGAGCGGGATAAAGCTGGGCGATTGCTGGCATGGCTCGCTAACCCGTCCAGGCGGGGCAGTGCTATACTGACGATACATGACCAGGGAGAGCGCCCTTTACATACGCAAGAGGAGATTAGTAACCGGTTCAGGGAGTACTACGCCTGCCTATACAAAAGCACTGGCAACCGCGACATAGTCAGAATCGCAGGATACTTGACACCTCTTCCGCTCCATACCCTGGAGGCGGAGGAGGCGGAGTTGCTAGGAGCAGCGATTACAGAACGGGAGATCAGGGGGCAGTCAAAGCTATGGCACGAGGGAAGACTCCGGGCACAGACGGACTACCCCAGGAATTCTATGCCACATACTTGGTCGAGCTGGCTCCCAGGTTAGTGGAACTATACGCGGACACGTGGGAGAGTGGGAGGTTACCACACACAACGAGGGAGGCGGTAATGGTTCCCCCGCTCAAGCCTGACAAGAACCCAACTGAGTACTCAGCATACCGACCACTATCGATACTAAATCTCGATTTTTAAATTCTCAGTAAGATATTGGCCACCAGACTTCTGCCATATATGGCCTCCTTGCTACGTTCTGGCCAAGCAGGATTCATCCCTAGGAGAAACACCACCCTGAACATCAGGCCGCTGTTCACAGTGTTACAACAGGGTGCGGTAGAGGCGCAGGAGTGGGCGATCTTCGCTATTGATATCGAGAAAACATTCGATAGCCTTGAGTGTGAATTTTTATATGCAGTCCTCGCGAGGATGGGGTTGGGGCAGGGATTCATCCAATGGGTTCAATTACTCTATAAGGACCCAGTGGCGTGAGTACGAACGGGTCGCACCATTTCCTTGCAATACAATGTGGAGAGGGGCACACGGCAGGGGTGTCCCCTCTCCCCCCTGCTATTCGCGCTGGCGCTAGAGCCGCTGGAGTGTGTAGCAAGATCGGGGACGCCATACGAAGGTATTAGGCTGGCAGAGCAGACGCACCATATCGCATTATATGCGGATGATTTACTGCTTTTCCTGAAGGACTCAGTCACGGCGTTGGGGGGAGCCCGGCACATGATGGACGAGTTCTGAACACTTTCTGGACTCTGCGTCAACTGGCAGAAGTCACGACTCTTCCCAATAGCAAGGGAGGCTCCACCACCTGCGGGCCTGGTGGCCTCCAGTGGGAACCACGTTGTTTTAGATACCTAGGGGTTAGAGTGTATCATGATCTCTCTGATGTTCAGGAGGGAAATATAGGGGGGGCTCTCTGATCACTTAAAGGCAGTATGGCGTTCTGGGGGACGTTGCCCCTGTCAGTGGCGGGCGAATAACATAGCTGAAAATGGTGGCGTTCTCTTCTGGCCACTTTTATTTGGGGTCCCAGCAGGCACAGAGGGGCGTTGGCCAAGTTTCGCAGAGAGCAAGCAGAGGGGGGACTAGCGGTGCCGGATATGGTGAATTATTATCTGGCGGGACAACTCCAATGCTTCACACAGTGGGTGGCAGGAAGTCTAAATTCGGACAGGAGGACGCCCCAATTCACCCCGAATAGAACAGATGTCCTGAGTACACTCATGGGCATCATTAAACAGCGCACAATAAACTCTTCAGAGCATAGGATAATAAGAAATTGCCAGGTCAGGTGTCTTCAGAAAATCAAAACCAAACGTCCTTACTCCCCAGAGATGTCCGTGGCGTTGTTGGAGGTGCTCCCGCATGGGGGGTCAGTGGAGGGGGCTAGAGGAATGGGCACAAGCGGGAGTCACTAAGATAGGAGACTTATACGGTGACGGGGAGCTTCACACATTCGCGGCCTTCCAAGCCAATTGGGATATTCCCCAGGGACATTTTCTGTTATATGGGGCAGTCACTGGGGCTATGTGCAGGCACTGGGGTCAGGGGGCACTAGAACCACCTACACACTCTACATGTGAATACATAAGTTTAGCAGGAGGTGTCATTAAGGCAGTCTCATGTATCTATAGAGCCATTCGGCAAGACTCCACGGGGCCACTGGAAAGCCTGAAAGATAAATGGGAGGCAGACATTGGGAGTCCTATAACGGATAAGGATTGGGACAATATGCTGCTCCGAGCCACCAAGGTATCCTGCAACACACAATTCCCATTAATTAGTTTTTATACTCTGCATAGGGCATATATTACCCTGACAAAATTAACCGCTATTTTAATCGGGAGGATGCGAGTTGCCCCCGCTGCCAGGAGGTAGGGGCTAGTTATATTCACATGATGTGGAGTTGCCCACGGATAGAGGGATATTGGCAAGACGTGGTTCGGGAGACAGCACGCGTCACTGAGAAGGAGATCCCATGCACCCCCAGTCATGTGCTGCTCAACCTATTCCCCCACTCCGCTAAAACCAAGGTCACAGCCAGGTTCCAAGACCTGGCATATATACTGCCAAAATGCGAACTCGCCAGCAAGTGGAAGGCCCCGGCAGGTCCGGGGGTAGGTAATTGGAAAAGGTAGCTAGTGAAGTGGGCAAGCTGCGAACATAGAATACTGCTTTGCAATGCAAAGAGAGGCATAGGACGACTGGAGAGGGCGCAGGCCTGGGGGGAGTTGGTAGACGACCTGAAGAATGAGGACCAGGAGTCTGCACCTAACACGCCACAGGCAGGATCTCAACCGGCCAGCCCTGGGGGACTGGATCAAGGAGGGACTGAAGGAGAGGCATGAGCGGGCCATAGCATTCTAGCATCCACGTACATGGTGGGTTATATGAGCACGACACACGGCTTAGACGCATATGAATGAGACCCTGAACATGCATACAGCGAGAGGCAACTTGGCGGGTTGGTCGGCAGCAGCAGGGGAGGGGGGGTTGCGGGGGGGATAGTAGAGGAGGCAACTGTTAGGTTGTTAGCATTGCTGAGAATCAAGTACAGCTAGCACTGCATAGTGTGGCAGGCAGTCATAGGGTAAGAGGAGATATGGAGGAGAGACATGATGCCCGGCTGGGCTGGACACTCTGGAGGACCTTGCAGACATTAAATGATTGGATAACAATGTGTATGTATACTGCTGATTAATAAATGGCAATAAAATGTGTTTAAAAAAACAACAAAATTAGCAAAAATAGCTCATTGCGTACGTTTTTTTCAGCCACCACTACAATTAAATTTTGTCTGGCTAAATCACTGTTGAACTATTATTTTTGGCTGAGTGACAATCTAGATAGAGTGGCTGATTACCAGTATGGCGGTCCTGGGACCACCATTCTCACGGTGGCGGTCTGACTACTGTATTATGATGGTGGCGGTGGGACCACCAGTAGCCCACCAGAAGACCGCTGCCACAGTGAGGATCCTGGATCCCAATGGGGCGGCAGTGAGGAAGGCAGATGTCTGCCACTACGGTGCTAAAAATGGCACCGCCATGCAGATTATGACCTGCCTTTCTTCAAAGCATTTCATGGCAGTAACTCACCATGAAATGCTTGGCGCAAAGGGACGTAAAGGGGCCCCCATCAGGGCCCCTGGCCAATTCTCCCTATAGGGGTGCGTGATGGGGCACGTGATGTGTCCGCCTAAAAGTGCACGGTCGTGAGTGCACTGTGTGTGATGCATTACATGGTGCATGCCACACAGTGCAACCGACATGGCAGAGATCCCACGGCGGCTGCATTACTGCTGGCTGTTCTCCACAGCCGAAGCTGTGGGACTGAAGAGAGGTGTTGTCGTAATATGGCATGGGAGACACCACAGGCTGCAGTGTTCTACTGCCCCCGGCACCAGTGTCTGGCAGTTGGACCTCTGATGTTGTAATCAGCCCAGAGTTTAATTGATTAATGGTTATGATAGCCTTCTGTAATGTAAGCCTAAGTTCTAGTCTTAAACGGCTTTGGTGAGTGGATCTCCTTAGATTGAACACATTTCAAATGGAATTCAGATATAGGTATTCTGTTATTCCTATAGTATTAGGATTCCAAAGTAGGGAACCAAAAGTAAGAACAGGATCTATGATTGGCGTTAGCTATTGTTAAACCATTGCATCTCCTACAAATTGCGGAGCAAACACTTTATAGCTTCTGTTACAGTGGAGATTTGGCAGGGTACTTGTTCCATGTACGAGCTCCAATTAAGGGTCTTATCTAAAATAGTTCCAAGGTTGTTATATTGATGCAAAGGCGCAATATTTGTTACACATATAGCCCAGTTGAAGTTTGGCCTTCAATTTTATATTGATTTGGAGGTTATTGTCGGTGTTATAAACATGAAGCTGACTCAACTGCTGATAAAAATCTATTTTAGTAGAAAGGATGACTAGATCATCTGTTTAAGTTAAACAGTATCACTATATTGGCGTGTTTGGGCGCAATACAGTTGCTAAGATGTAATGTTGCAGCTAAGTCAGCTAGCTAAATAAAGAAAAGCAGTGGTGCAAAAATGTCCACTTGATTGAAACTGTTATAGGCATAAATCTTTGGTGTAACCCCCTTATCCTCTCACAATTTTACCCTGACCAACATATCTCTGTGTAGTTCAACCAATAGATGTCATAGACCTGAATCCAAGCTCCAACAGTTTATTATTTAATGGTTGATTTCTGTCTACCCTATCTGTGGAGTCGTCTATTAAGCAAAAAAGAGGTTCCTAGTTTTTATTTGTTAGACCTGGCATCTTTGGCATGATCTCCCCTGTCTTTTTGCTTCGGACCTTCAGTTTTTGACTGTGTGCTGCATTTCGTTTTTGCTGTTTTTATAACTCTGGGCCCTTTATCACTGCTAATTTGTGCTAAAGTGCAAGTGCTCCACAGTTAATTGTGAATATGACTGGTTATCCATGATTGGCATATTTGACTTACTGGTAAGACCCTAGTAAAGTGCACTGTGTGTGCCCAGGGCCTGTAATTCCATATCCTACTAGTGGGCCTGCAGTATTGATTGTGCCATCCACATGAGTAGCCCTGCAACCCTGTCTCATAACTGCCACTGTCTCTGCTGCTTGCTGCTTTTGTCTTGGAGAGTGAAAGACTGGACTTTGCTTTCTGCATCCTGCTTCGATGGTTCCCCAAGGGCTTGTGTGTGTGTGCCTCCTGTTAAGAAGTCTCAGGGCCATCAAAGACTTCACCTGCAGCTCCTGAACTCCTCTGCTGGGAATTCTGACCTGCCAGGTTGTACCAATTCCAGTTCTGGGCCCCTGCAGGTGGTTCTGCTGCAAAGACAAATATCCATACATCGACCTTTAGGGCCAGTTTTATTTCTGCAGCAGCTTTGCATTGCGATTGAAAATTGATGCAGGACCTGTTGTGTGACTGAAAAGATCGCCACAGCCCATGTCCTGAGCACTGTGTCTCTGATGTCCGATGCACCAGCTCTGACTCAACACAAGCCCTGTAGTGCGGCTGAAGGAATCAATGCATCACCTGTTCATGGCTGACACATTGATGCAGCGCCTGTTTCGCCACCGCATCGACCCCAGTACATCCGGATATTCAAAGCATTGCATCTGTGTGCCAAGTTCTTCATCGACATAACCCAGCAGTAAGATGCATCACCTCCCTCGCAGTAAGAAATTGTTGCATCACCTTCTCTGCAACATAGCAAGGAATCGACGCATCACCTCCCCTGGCAGTAGGGAATCGACTCATCGCCTCCACTGCGAGTAAGGAACCAATGCATCAGTTTGTTTTTCTGTGCCTTATCTCCCCTGTGCCTGTTTTCGTCCTTGATTTTGACGCTTCCTAGGTACTTTGTAATAAAAGTAACGCATCCATAGTTTTCTACAAACAAAACTATTTTTAACCCTTTTAAAAGTGATATCTTTGCTTGTGTGTATTGGATTATTATCGTTTTGGTCTTGTTCTATTCAGATAAAGATTGATTATTTTTCTAAACCGATGTGTAGTCTATTTGTTGTGTTTTGACTGTGTTTCTGTGTGTGTTGGCACAAATGTTTCACACATTGCCTCTGCGATAAGCCTGACTGCTCTTGCCGACCTACCAAGAGGGGTTATCTTAGCTGTGTAATCCTCTTACTCTGAATAGAGTGATGGTCCCTACCTGGACAGGGTACAACTGCCAACTAGAGACCCCGTTTCTACCATTATTGTTCTTATTTTTTGTGGCAAAAGAGTGATTACAACAATATTATGCAAAGTAAAGCACTTTGGGCCATATGTATCAAGCCGTTTGCGAATCGCAAACGGCCTTTTTGCATGTTTTGGTATGTATGTAACATTCGCAAAATAAGGAATAGCAAAGATTTGCGATTCCTTATTTTGCCATAGCATTTAAGGAATCACAATTTTGCGATTCCTTAAATGCTATGTATGTACCATTTTTGGGTTGCGAATTATGGTTAAGAATTCGCAAATTACCACCAACTTGTAGTTGATGGTAACTTGCGAATTCTTTAAAAAATGCACAATTTGGCATTTTTGAATGTGGCATGTGATGCACACACATGCCCACAGGGCATGTATGTGCGCCATATGCACACACATGTACATTTCAGGGGTGCAGCAGGGTGTCTTTGAGACACCCCTGCACCCTTGAAATAATTCTCAAATTGCGATTAGCACATTGTGAATTTGCAATTTGAGAATTATTTCGCAATCATTCCTATAGAATGCATTGGAAATTATTCCTTAATTGCGAATTCGCAAAATGCGAATTCGCAAATAAGGAAGATTAAGGAATCGCTAAAAAATAGCGATTTTCTTCATACATACAATTTTGCAATTACTAAATAGCGATTTCTTAAAAATCGCTATTTAGGAATCGCAAAATAGTTTGTTGATACATATGGCCCTTAGTACTCAAGCCTGTTTGATGGGAAGTTAAAATATATTTGCATTTTCCACCCAATCCTCCAGATATGAAAGGATATATGTCGCAAATTATTTTCTATTTGCGTCAAGTAGTGATTGGCCGGTAACTATTTAGAATGCCTTTAAGGCCTTCCAGGATGTCAAGACCATAATGTATAGTGATATGAATGATAGGAACCAGCAGTAAGGACCACGCTCTATGCTGAGGTTTAAGTTAACATTTGACAATCTGTTTGGACCAGGAGCATGTGTGGTTTTACTGTTTTTAATAATCTCCTTGATGCTGTTTTCTGAAGCTAGATAACTAAAGGAGCCATGTTTATTTACTATAGTAAATGTATTACAATTATTACTTCCACATAAATTCAATAGGTAGTTATTCCATTTGGAAAATTATGTATGGTAGCATACGTCTAAGGGATGCAATCTGATCTTCATATCTTCATTGGGACAAACTGGTATTGATTGTTTAGGTAAGAGTAAGCCTCTGACAAGAGGATGTTATTGAAGTCCATGGTACATAAAACCCTCTAACTCTCTGCACCTAGGTGGAAACTGAAGTGCTTTCGCTGCAGCTAATGTTACAAACCAGGAAATGAAATTGAAAGTGGCCCCATGACATGTGGCCCTGCTCCTCAGAGGGTAAAGGCTATAAGCAGATTTTCAACCTTGGATGGGCTGATTATGAAAGGTAAGATATAATCAGTAGGGGAAAGTGCTGGACTTTAGAGGGGTAACATTTTCTATTCTACAACACAGATTAGATATATTCCCACTCCAATATGGGCAACACCAGGTAAAGTCCTGGAATATGGAGGGGATCCATTTACTACACCCAATTAAGAAACTTTAAAAAAAATCATTTAAATTCAAAAATATACATAAATATATTTAAAATAAATAGTGTATCAATTAAAGATTAATGAAATTAAATTAGATTAAAAATACAAACTTTATGGTGATCAGGCAAAATATTGAATACAAAATATCTTGATGCGGAAATATTGAGCTATTAATATTGTGATGCACAAATATCTTGATGCAGGAATATGGTTGACAAGAACATCGATTTTTTTTGTAAGTTATATCAATGTTAAAAATATCTACGGTGTTAATATCTTTTACAAACATATCTATGTTTTTAATATCAATGTTAAAAATATCTATGTTCTTAATATCATTTACAAAAATATTGTTGTTAATATCGCTTTTTAATTAGTTTAACATATGTTTGTATATGTTTTAATTGTATATATTATAAACTGTTTGTATAATTATTGTTAATATTTATTAACATAGTTTGTATTTTTTTTCATTTAATTTAATTGATTATTGTAATATTTAGTGACATAAAGGGTTGTAGTGATTTAGGTATACAGGGTGAGAAGTAAATTAATTATAATTAATTATGAATTACTTTTTAATTAATATTCATTATTTAATTGAGAATTAAGTATGTTATTTTTTGGTTATGTTTTATGTGCGGTTTGTGGGGATTGTAGGGGTACAGGGTGAGAAAGTAAATGAATTAAAATGTATTAAATTAATTTCTAAGTACATTAAATAGAATTAAGTAATAATTATTTGTAATGATTATTAATTATCTAGTTTATCATTAATTATGTAAATTGTGTTATTCATTTTTTTAAATTATATTTCAGGTGTGGATTGTGTTTGTAGGGCTAGAGGGTAAGAAGTTCAATAATTATAATTTATTAATTATAAGTTATTTATTATTAATTGTTTAATTGGTAAATAATTTTGTAAAGTGTATAATTATAAAATTATATATATATATATATATATATATATACACACACACACACACACACACATATATAAATATATATATCAAACTCAATCTCCAGTTTCCCTTTTGAACAGGACACCGACACTGCAGACTCGGTTACATTTTTAGCACTGTTTATTCACTGCTTGCTGTAACGCGTTTCAGCAGTATCTCCTGCCTTGCTTACACACTGAGCTCCATTACTTCACTTTCTTTGTTGGGAGCAGTCGGTCACATGATGTAACTGACATAAACAACATACTACAAAACTGCAATAGTTACAATTTCGTACAAATGACACAAAAGTGCACTTCAAAATAGAAATACTCCTCATGTTACATATTTCCTTTACAGCTTTTTCAAATTTCGTATACCAATCATTTTTAAAGAAATAATTTTTCCATTTTTATCATTTTGCTTATGTTTTTGTATGGTTTTTCTCAACGTGCCAAATGTAAAGTCATATAAAACATTTCTATGTGAATTTAACCAATTCATCTTGAAAATCAATTTGTATAACAAATTTGCATTGACATTCGTATTGTTAGTTCACAAGTGCAAATATTGACAAATCTATAATGTCATAAGCATACTTATGGTCCATCAATGCAATAAAAGCTCTAAGGAATAAGTTGTATCACTGTCACTTTAAACTCTTATTTCACGTTCGTCCTGTGTCGTATTGACTATTTCACTATTTGTCTGTTCTAATATTTCTGTGTGTTACCCATGTATGCTAAGCATCTTTTTCATAACGACCTTGGCTCAAATTGATGCTGGATAGCGAGCAAGTGCATTCTTGTAGAGTAAAGTGCAAGTGCAATTGTGCAATATTTCATTAAATCTTCACCCTACTACGTTTTTCATTCGACACTTTGGCTCAAATTGATGATAATAAAGTGCATGTGCATTCCTACAGATCAAAGTGCAAGTGCTCTTGTGCAATATATCTTGGAGTCGTCACTCAGGGCAAGGTATTTAAAATCTATTTTCATATCTCACCTTAGAGCATTGTTCAGATAGGTAGTTTCTCAACCAACTACATAGCTCTTTCAAAGAAAGTGTAAGTGCGGTTATCAAAGAAAGTGCAAGTACTCTTGTAAAAATCTCATAGAAATGCTTAAATATTTCTGTTTGTAGTCCTAGTTATAAATGCAAGTACAAATTGCATGACTACATCATCAATATTAAATGGCAACTCCCTGATATGACACATTCAGAACTTGATAAAGTGCAAATACCGATGACTATTATTCATCCCACTCCCTCTGCTTTTTCTTTTCATGTACGCTTCTGAGAATAAAAATAAAAAGTATGTCTCTAATTGCATCTTCTTGTTTAATGTAACCTCATCATCTATTTTGGTACAGGTTGACAGCCACGAAGACAAATGCCCTCTAGATGTCTACATACATATCTTCTTTTGAATTAAGGCCCCGGGGGATCTTGGTATTTAGCATAATTATGTACATTGACTCTAACTGCCTGAGCTTTAATTCTCTGTTCCCCTCTCGCCTGTTCTCCAGGACTAAATCAATCACAAAATAAAAAAGCTCATTAGTGTTTCCCCCATGAACCTCATTCATATGTCTTGCAAGGGGGAGGTCCTGTCTCTGTTCTTTACAGCCCTCAAATGCTGGAGGATTCTCACATGCACCATGTGTATTGTGCTTCCCACGTAGAGTTTAGGGCATGTGCATTGAAGGAGATATATTACATGATCACTTTTACAATTAAAGAAGCGGGGAATCTTCCAAGGTCTATTTAACAAAGGCAATTGAATTTCTTTCTTGTTCCCACCATGTTGGCAAGCCTTACACTTCAGGCATTTGTTAAATCCCAGATTGGCTTTTAGCCATCCTTCAGTTTCTACCACCTCAGGGCTGCCCACTGCTAGTTGTCTTCTCATAGATATCGCCCTCCTAAATATCAGAAGTGGTCTGCGTGAAACATTGTTGCCTAATATAGGATAATTCCTCACTAAATGCCAATGCCTATTCGTGCAATCTCTCACCTTGACATGATAGGCATTGTATCCTCAATCAATCAATCATAGGCATTTATAGAGCGCTCTACTTACCCGGAGGGTCTCAAGGCGCTGGGGGGGGGGGGTGCTGCTACTGCCCGAACAGCCAGGTCTTGAGCTTCTTCCTGAAGGCGAGGTGGTCTTGGATCAGGCGCAGGTCGGGAGGGAGGGAGTTCCAGGTCTTGGCGGCCAGGTAGGAGAAGGACCTTCCTCCTGTTGTCGTTCTTCGGATGCGGGGGACGGCGGCGAGGGCGTGACTGGCTGATGGGAGGTGTCGTTTGGGAGCGTAGAAGTTGATGCGGTTGTTGAGGTAGCTCGGGCCTTGATCGTGAAGAGCTTTGTGTGCGTGGGTAAGGAGACAGAAGGTGATTCTCTTGTTGACCGGGAGCCAGTGCAGGTCTCTTAGGTGTCCGGAGATGTGGCTGTGTCGTGGGATGTCGAGGATGAGTCTGGCTGAGGCGTTCTGGATCCGTTGGAGTCTCTTCTGGAGCTTGGCGGTGGTTCCGGCATAGAGGGCGTTGCCGTAGTCCAGTCGGCTAGTGACGAGTGCCTGGGTGACAGTCTTCCTGGTCTCGGTGGGGATCCACCGGAAGATCTTCCGTAGCATGCGCAGGGTGTTGAAGCATGACGAGGAGACGGCGTTGACTTGCTTGGTCATGGAGAGGGAGGAGTCCAGGATGAAGCCCAGGTTGCGTGCGTGGTCTGTCGGTTTGGGTGCGGTGCCCAGGGCGGGGGGCCACCAGGAGTCGTCCCAGGCGGAGGGCGAGGATCCCAGGATGAGGACTTCCGTCTTGTCCGAGTTCAGCTTCAGGCGGCTGGTCGACATCCACTCGGCTACCTCTTTCATTCCTTCGTGAAGGTTGGCTCTGGCGGCGGCGGGGTTGTTGGTCAGGGAGAGGATCAGCTGGGTATCGTCGGCGTACGAGATGATGTTGAGGTTGTGCTGGCGTGCGATGGCCGCGAGGGGGCTCATGTAGACGTTGAAGAGGGTTGGGCTCAGCGAGGATCCTTGAGGGACGCCGCAGATGACTTCGGTGGCCTCTGACTTGTACGGTGGTAGACGGACTCTCTGTGTTCTTCCGTCGAGGAAGGAGATGATCCATTCCAGCGCCTTCTCCTGGATTCCGACGTTGCTGAGGCGATGCACTAGGGTGCGGTGGCAGACGGTGTCGAAGGCCGCGGAGAGGTCTAGTAGGATGAGGGCCGCTGTTTCTCCGTTGTCCATCAGGGTTCGGATGTCATCGGTGGCCGCGATGAGGGCGGTCTCGGTGCTGTGGTTGGCTCGGAAGCCAGACTGTGAGGGGTCGAGGGATCCGTTCGTCTCGAGGAAGGCGGCCAGCTGCTTGTTGACGGTCTTCTCGATGACTTTGGCTGGGAACGGGAGCAGCGAGATGGGGCGGTAATTCTTGAGTTCGGTGGGGTCCGCTGTTGGTTTCTTGAGTAGAGCGCTGAGTTCGGCATGCCTCCAGCTCTCAGGGAAGGTGGCGGTGGTGAAGGAGGTGTTGATGATGTCCCGCAGGTGGGGTGCGATGACAGCGTCG
This sequence comes from Lissotriton helveticus, assembly GCF_964261635.1. Lineage (NCBI taxonomy): Eukaryota > Metazoa > Chordata > Amphibia > Caudata > Salamandridae > Lissotriton > Lissotriton helveticus. The sequence goes on from NC_136067.1 coordinate 1,053,648,640, forward strand.
GCCTTGTTGAAGACGTGGTGAGGGCAGGGGTCGGTCGGAGATCCGGAGTGGATGGAGTTCATCATGCGGACGGTTTCTTCGGTGCAGATCGGAGTCCAGGCGCGGAGGGTGGTGGTGGGGGGCGGTGGTTCGGTTGAGTTGGACGTGGCGTTCGTCGGTTGGGTGTTGAAGCTGTTGTCTATGTCCGCGATCTTGTTGTGAAAGTAGGAGGCGAGGGAGTTGCAGAGTTCTTGCGATGGGGTGATGTCGTTGTTTCCGGCGTTGGGGTTGGAGAGCTCTTTCACGATGTTGAAGAGTTCCTTGCTGTTGTGTGCGTTGTTATCCAGCCGGTCCTTGAATGCGGTTTTCTTGGTGTCGCGGATCAGTTGGTGATGCTTCCGGGTGGCAAGCTTGAGGGTGGTCATGTTGTCCGGTGTTGGCTCCCTTCTCCAGGCTTTCTCGAGGGCTCGGCAGTTCTTCTTGGAGCTCTTGAGTTCGTCGGTGAACCACGGGGCCTTCTTGCTGCCGGGTCTGCTGGGCGGGGTCCTCAGTGGGGCGAGTTCGTCCGCGCAGTTGCTGATCCACTTCGTGAGGTTGTTGGCGGCCTGGCTGGGGTTCGCTGAGCTGGCGGGAGGGTGCTGGCTCAGGGAAGCGGCGAGCTGGTCGGCTGTGATCTTGCTCCAGCTTCTGCGGGCGACCTGTTGCTGGTGGTGGTGGGTCGTCGTTCTTCTGAAGGTGAAGTGGACGCAGCTGTGGTCCGTCCAGTGGAGTCCTGTGGCGTGGCTGAAGGCGATGTCTTTGCTGGATGAGAAGACGGCGTCGAGTGTGTGTCCGGCGAGGTGGGTGGGGGTGGTCACCAGCTGCTTGAGTCCGAGGTTGGCGAGGTTGTCGAGCAGGGTGGTGGTGTTGCGGTCGTTGTTGTTCTCCAGGTGGAAGTTGAGGTCCCCCAGGAGGATGTAGTCAGTGGAGGGGAGGGCATGCGGGCTGACGAAGTCGGCAATGTCCTCGCTGAATTGGGTGCGTGGTCCCGGGGGTCGGTAGATCAGGGTGCCCCTGAGGGTGGTCTTCGGGTCGGTGTGGATCTGGAAGTGTAGGTGTTCGGCGGTAGTCAGGATGTCGTCTGTGTAGGTCGTGATGCGGATGGTGTCCCTGTGGATGATGGCGATGCCTCCTCCTGTCTGGTTGGCGGTGCGGTCCCTCCGGGTGATCTTGTAGCCCTCTGGGATGGCGATGGCGATGTCGGGCGCTGAGGAGGCGTTCATCCAGGTCTCCGTGAGGAAGGCAACGTCAGGAGCAGTGGTGTCGAGGAGGTTCCAGAGTTCGATGGCGTGTCTGTGGACTGAGCGGGTGTTGAGCAGGATGCACTTGAGGTGGTTGCTGCTGATGTTCGTCTTGGCGGGTGCTGGTGCGAGGCAGGTCCGGATGCAGATGAACTTGCAGGCGGTACAGCAGAAGGGTCCGTGGGTGCGTCTCGGGGTGGCTCGGTAGCATCCAGGGGTTCGGCCGGCGTTGAGTGCGTTGAGGGTGGCGGCGGCGTACGTCCGGCGGGTGGGCTGGGAGCTGCGGGGGCCAGGGGTCCTGGCACTGGGCGCGGTCCAGGCGCGGACGGGCGCAGACGGGCTTACCTTTGGCGCACTTTCGGCACTCAATCGGTGCTCCCGCTGCGCGCGTCCGCTGCGCGGTCGCTGAGGGGGCGTCATAAGAAGGGATCCGTGAGGGCGGGTCAGCTGTGAGGCGGGGAGCGCGTTGTCCTATCAGCAGGCGGGGGGGCGGGGTCGCGGCAAAACCGGCGCGAAAATCGAGTCGGGCGGCCCTGCGGTGGCTGGGGCGCCGGGCTGGATCGGCGATCGAGGCGGGCGGCCCTGCGGCGGCTGGGGCGCCGGGCTGGAGTGGCATCAGCAGGCACGCAGCAGGTAGGAGGCAGGTAGCAGGCGGGGAGCGTAGGGGCAACCAGGCCGAGGGCACAGTGGTCGCTGCAGAAAGGAGGTCGGGTCCCCTTAAGAAGGGATCCGTGAGGGCGGGTCAGCTGTGAGGCGGGGAGCGCGTTGTCCTATCAGCAGGCGGGGGGGCGGGGTCACGGCAAAACCGGCGCGAAAATCGAGTCGGGCGGCCCTGCGGTGGCTGGGGCGCCGGGCTGGATCGCCGATCGAGGCGGGCGGCGGCTGGGGCGCCGGGCTGGAGTGGCGTCAGCAGGCAGGCAGCAGGTAGGAGGCAGGTAGCAGGCGGGGAGCGTGGGGGCAACCAGGCCGAGGGCACAGTGGTCGCTGCAGAAAGGAGGTCGGGGTCCCCTTAAGAAGGGATCCGTGAGGGCGGGTCAGCTGTGAGGCGGGGAGCGCGTTGTCCTATCAGCAGGCGGGGGGCGGGGTCGCGGCAAAACCGGCGCGAAAATCGAGTCGGGCGGCCCTGCGGTGGCTGGGGCGCCGGGCTGGATCGGCGATCGAGGCGGGCGGCCCTGCGGCGGCTGGGGCGCCGGGCTGGAGTGGCGTCAGCAGGCAGGCAGCAGGTAGGAGGCAGGTAGCAGGCGGGGAGCGTGGGGACAACCAGGCCGAGGGCACAGTGGTCGCTGCAGAAAGGAGGTCGGGGTCCCCTTAAGAAGGGATCCGTGAGGGCGGGTCAGCTGTGAGGCGGGGAGCGCGTTGTCCTATCAGCAGGCGGGGGGGCGGGGTCGCGGCAAAACCAGCGCGAAAATCGAGTTGGGCGGCCCTGCGGTGGCTGGGGCGCCGGGCTGGATCGGCGATCGAGGCGGGCGGCCCTGCGGCGGCTGGGGCGCCGGGCTGGAGTGGCGTCAGCAGGCAGGCAGCAGGTAGGAGGCAGGTAGCAGGCGGGGAGCGTGGGGACAACCAGGCCGAGGGCACAGTGGTCGCTGCAGAAAGGAGGTCGGGGTCCCCTTAAGAAGGGATCCGTGAGGGCGGGTCAGCTGTGAGGCGGGGAGCGCGTTGTCCTATCAGCAGGCGGGGGGGCGGGGTCGCGGCAAAACCGGCGCGAAAATCGAGTCGGGCGGCCCTGCGGTGGCTGGGGCGCCGGCCTGTGATTATTCTAATGTCATCCTTCTTACTACTGATGTCTACCCCTCCTACTTTTTCCGAGAATAGAAGTGAGTCCCTAGAAATTCCATCCACCTTATGGAGCGCGTAGTTCAGGACCTGATTGCTGTACACTCTCTACATAAATCTCTGTGGTAGTCCGGTCTGGGCATCCCTCAAGGAAGACAGATTACTACAATTTCTCTTCATGTGGAGATGCTCCACATAAGCAATGCTTTGCTTGAGTCTCTGTGGATGAAAACCATCCAAATGAAGGATGGAATTTCCTGCCATCGGTTTTCTGATTGTGTGTGTATGTTCTTTCTCATTGTTGATCAACACTTAAGGTCAAAGAAATACACCTGAGACTCGCTGATGGTACTTGTAAACTTCAAATTCAAGGAGTTTTCATTTAAGGCAGACACAAACCTATCAGCTATCTCATGTGGACCTTTCCAAAGAATAAACAAATCTACTATGAAACGTGACCAGGCCACTATGTTCTCCTTCCATTCAGATGCATAGTCAACCCTGAGCATCTGCTCCTCCTACCAGCCCATGTGAAGATTCGTATAGCTGGGGGTGAAGCGGGTGCCCATGCCTGTGCCCCTCACTTGTCTGTATGTGCCTCTACCAAACAAGAAAAAGTTGTTCTCGAGGCATAATCTGGCCATTTCAAGTAACATTTCAGAGTGCTGATATAGGTTTATCGGTCGGGGGTCTACTGGCCCTAAGCCCAGCTTCATGTGAGATACTTGTATATAGTGAAGCTACATCAAATGTGATTAAAAGGCATGATTTATCCCAAGTTATGTTGTGTATCTTCCTTAAAAAATATCTTGTATCCTGAATATAGGAGGGGGACCCTTTAATTGATCTTGCAAGAAGTAATCTATATACCGGGAGGATGTTTCAAACAAACTGCCTATGGTTGATATTATATGCGTTCCCAGGGGGTTCACTAGATCCTTATGCTCCAGTATAGCACGGTGCTATCCATGCCGAGCTGTAAAATGGCCAAAACTTTTACCACTCCAGGCACAGTATTACAGCTTTGGATTGGTAAAATACCATCCGAGCCAACCTGAAATGAATAAAAGCTACCCCTGGCACGTGTTTCACTCTCATTAGACATTTAGAGTGTCGCTGGTGTTGAGAGTACTCTATACTGGAGCAGCTTTTCACCTAAACTTGAGAACTACCCAGAGTTCTCTGCTTCCTCTTTTTTATATGTTAGGTGTGTGTTGTGTTTTTACGGTTGCAAGGTGGGAAGTTAATTGTGAAATGATCATATTAGTTAAGTTGTATTTTTGGTGTGTTAATTGTTTTATCCTTTGTTTATTTCATTTTATTACATTTGAATTTTTGGCTGTAATGTATGTGGGAATATAGTTTGGCATTTCAATTACATTTTTTTATTGATAATAATTATTAAAAATACTAATGTAATTTGTTTAATTTTTGTTAAACTTTAGGTATATTTCTTACAATTATAATATTTCATTTTTTGTTATCTAATACAGTTGTTGAAATATGTTTTTTGTACGAAGTACACTACTCTCACTTTACTGTCGCACCGACTGGAGGGGGATTAGTAAATTTTACCGCTCCTGAGCCAATGCTTTCAGTACAGTTGTACAGACTGGGGTGGGAATAGTATATTTTAAACCCTCCTGAGTCCAACACTTTCCCTATTGTTGCACTGACTGGAGTGGGAATAGTACATTTTACCCCTCCTGAGTCCAATGCTTTTCTACTGTTGCACCAACTGGAGTGAGAATAGTATATTTTAAACCCCCATGAGTCCAACTCTTTCCCTATTTTTGCACAGACTGGAATGGGAATAGTAAGGTTTACCTCTCCTGAATCCGACGCATCCTCTACAGTTGCACAGACTAGAGTGGGAGTAGTACATTTTACTACTGCACTTAAGGAATCAAAGGGAGAGGCCCTATGTGGGAGACCGTACTACTCCCTGTCTGAATGTGAACTAACTAGTTGTTTAAAAAGGGGGGGGTGGAAAAAAGGAAAGCTTGCTGATTATACTATAGTAAAGGTACTGTGCCCAAAAAGGTTCCCTGTTGAATGGGAGGAGACCTCTGTCAGGACAAGAACCCTCACTCACCCAATTGTGATATGCTTAATCAAAGGGTTCCCTCCTCACATCAGGGCCACAAGGTCACTGGTGTGGGCTGCAACTCTTCTGGACTAGAAGAGGAGCTGAGGTGTTTTAGGAAAGGGACCAAGAGTAGGGGTGGTGAAGGGCAAGTGCAAAGAGAAAAGGGGTGAGGGTTTAAAACTGTGTCTGTGAGGCCAAAGTTTTATTCTGCTGACTCCCAGGACAGGATTAAAAAGAAAGAGCGAACTAGGGGTTATCAGCAAATATACCCCTACAATAGATCAACATGTTTCGGCCGTCTAATGACTTCAAAAGCGGTTTGGGGGCATTCTTCAGGACCAAATAGTATGTCACTCCACATCCAAAACATAAAAAAGTGTATACTGGCCACCACAGTTCAGGAGCCTGTATAGGTGAGCAATGGCCCATTAGTTTATAGAGGAATGGGTCCACCGTATCATCTGAAAAACAAAAGCAACAAAAGAACAAAAACAAAAAAGAGAAATCATCAATCATGTGTTTCATTCAGTTGAACAGAGAAAGGTCTGCAAATATAGCAACAATAGAGGAATACAAATTGTAAATTGGGTATTCTTACAAAATGAGTGATAATTAGATACCTCTCTTCAGCCTTGTAGGTGACCACACTATGTACACGGCTAGACAAAAATAAATAAAATGGAGAAACAAGAAGGAAAAACACACATCAATAACCATGGTAGGTATGACATGTCATGATATGACATGATGAGAAAAACCATTTGCAATTGTTATATACTGAAAAGGACTTGCTAGATAACTTGACCGCTTTGTGGTCACACTAATGCTCTTTTTTAACACTGTGTGCTTTCTCTCCTGTCTGTCAACACACCAGTCCTAAAGGGATCTCGTAGTTTCTCGTCACCTATTCTGAATAATTCCACACAACTGTGTATCCAAAGCAGCATTATACAACCTCTGAAGGTTGTCAACCTTCTGTTTCTTTTGCTGCCAATTCCCATTTCGCCAAACATGTGCCCTAATATTGATAACTAGGATGTGAGGAACAAACAGACGCCTTGCTCCTGATGGAGGACGATTTTTTAATATAATATCTGCTCAATGAATTTCCCTCATTTGCAAGTATTTTTAATAACATACGCGAAACTACTAATATAACATGAGAGTGTATAACATGAGAAAATGTGCACAAGGCACGATAGTTGATTTTTCTTAGCTGAAATAATGTGAATATTGCTAAGTGAGTGTTAATATGTCTTCCTAACTGCAGAAAATAAACTACAAAGATTCTGCCTCTTATTCTTTGTGAAAGTAGTGTAGGTTGTTTTTAAATAATTCTCTTGCTAAAATGAATGTAGGCCTCAGCGAATGTTTGTTAGGGGATATGCTGCCGTGCTCCTGTGCTTTCTGCCCTTGACGAAAAAGTAACTAATACTTCCTTAGAATGAAGAAAACTGTATAGTTCTTTCCTGTCTAAGCGAGGATTGTATGTAACTATTGCTAGATTTATTATACAAATGTATCTAGGTGCTTCCTTCTTCCTCTCTTGGAAGTGGTACAATTTCAGACAAAGAGTGTTTCAGAAATATTACTTAGGTCATTGTCAGAAAACAGCCACACCATCGTGTTTAGCCAATAAAAAATGTTTGTAGAGAGTGGAGAAAGTAACATTTAAGCTAAGGAAAGGAAGTAGCGCACTATATAGTTTCCTGTGGGAAAAATCTTCCTCGGCTTGTTCTTTCGTGACCTGTCCTGCGATCGTAGTATGCTGCATGTCCTACTGATTCCTGATTCTCTGGCTGGCAGATCCTACCGCTCCTAAAAGACTTTTCAGAAACTTTGCACATCATCGGCTGATGGTGCTGCCTTTGCTATACTCTAACGACCGTGGAGTTAGCCTTGCGAACTAATTGCACGCTGTGCATTAGTATTTCATATTGTACGTGAGCTATTGTTTCACTCATGTTTTTTCTTTACCTCTCACTCCTCTATACTTTTTTCCTGATGTTTATTGAATGATCTGTGATGGTTTTTGTGAATCTATTCTGTATTCTATGAACCAATATATGACATTCTAAATGTATTGCGTTTGTGTTTGACCACTCATATTATGAAATAACAAGAAAACTAATAGAAAAGAATAGTCTGTCTTTATTTCAGTGTTAATGAGTTATTTGGATATGTTTATAATGACAAATGTTTAGCATATTTCTTCATTATAGGTCCTCATAGAGAAATAGCATTCTTTCTTTTACTGCTTTTTCTTTTTTAGCTCTACCAAAGATTTATCAGAGGACCTTTGATATTGCTCAATGTGAGACAATGCCTTAGGGTCCATCATTAGAGTTATGCTTCTGATTATAATATAGTGGTTGGTGTGGATACATAGCTAACAGAAAAATCCCCCAACGCTTCAGCTGCATCAGCTTTTGGTAGTTGATTCGGATGGTTAGTTTATACTAAAATACTAGGTAATGAGACAGAGTTTAGAGACAGTACAGATTTAAACAGTCTATGATATATCTGAGTTCATACCTTTATGTACGTTGAGGTTTGTTGAATCTCATTGGAATTTACGAGTCCGTCGTTGGCCTGAGTGCCCGGGATAAGACTTCGGGCTGTCTTAGTGTGGCATACACTAACCTTTATGTGCGTTGTCTGCTGGTGATGCAGTACTAGGAGGTCGTTGAACTGAAAGTTACTGTACAGAGAACTTTGCTGAATGAGGTGGTGGGGATGAATTTGGGTCACTTCAGAAAGCGCAACTGGGGAAATACTGAGAATGTTCCACTTGTAAGCGAGCAAGAAAATCACGCTTGTTGAAGTTTATTGCTGCAGTGTAGAGATTTCTTAGAATACATGAAAATGCTTTTGCATTTCTTTTAGTGGAACAGACAAGCTGTGTTTATGTATCTCGTAATTGTTTGTTAAAGACTTCAAAGACAATGCCATTGATTTTGTAAAGGGAGGGTCAGTGGAAGGAGTGATACTGACTTAGAAAAAGCTGCGCTAGTATTGGTCAGTGGTGAGTATACGTCACCAAAAGTACTGCGCTGATATAGGTTAGTTGGTGTAAGCCGCGCTGAGATTGGACAGCGTAAAATAATTTTGATTGGAAACAGAGAAAACATAACACGGAAGAGAGTTTGTAGATTTATTTACTTATACGAATATTACAGAGCTAAAAAGAAATCATGAAGATAATTAAATTGTTGAAGACTTTGTTTAGCACGGATCAACCAATACAAAGCAGAGAAAGAATTCCGATGCCTCCTGAAGGAACCCCTTCAGCATTCATTGCGTTAGAAAGGGGTTATCATACTTGTACATGGTTAGAAAATTGGATGAAATATACAGTGAACTATGCTATTTTAGCTTTTCCAGAAAACGGTACCTTTAATACCAGGATTTTATAAAATTTGAGATTCGAATTAATAGTTTGAGTCCAAACCCAAGACCAATGCAGTATGAGGCTTTGGAAGACTGGGAATACAAAGCATATGAGAGAGGGAGAGAGAGGGGCTGAATGGCTGTGTATGCGAACCAGGTGCGGGGATGAGAGGAGGTGAAATCTGCACTGAAACGATTCCGTAATGTTAAATGTACTGTGCATTTCGTTCTGCAATAAAAAACCTTTACACAAAAAATAAATTAGAGAGAGACAGGCACCAAAATAGATATAAGAATACATTGAGTAGGTATTCTGAAGCAAAATGGGATGCTTGTAAGAAAATGTGCAGGAGAGATGTTGTTGAAGGTACTAAAATGTTCCCAATTAGAGAAGCTGAGAAGAGTGAAGGGGGAAAATCCAAAGAGAAAATGAATAATACAGAACCACAAGAGAAAAATACAGACTTAGTGGATACAAATGAAATTGATGAGGATTTCTTAAATGAATTATTAATGAACAGCCCACCTCCATATCGAGAGGAACAGATTAATTCAAATACAAGTGCAAGTGCTTCAAGCATTTCACCAAGTGCTCCTTTAATTCAGCTTGAAGAACACATAAATAGATCACCTAAAGTTGTGAGTCAGATTCAAAATGTTAACGAAGAAGAAATAGTAAGGATGAATTCAATAACAAATCCAGATGTTTCATCAGTTCCAGTGACAATTGGTCCTATAGTTCCAATATATAGTGAGCAGGGACTTTCTCGAGTACATGCCTTAACAAGAAAGAGTAATGAACATTTTTACATAGATAATAGAGAGATAGTAAAAGTGAATGGGAGTAGTAGTATGAATTTGAATATAGCTGCCAAACAAGTGGAACAATTGATTGATGTTTCAGAGAAGAATGAGACACCAAAACGAATTATACATCTTGACCCAAAGAGATTGATGCAAGTAAAAAAGGAGAATGAATACCCAGACACCTAATAAGTCAAGGAGTGACACGAGTGAGAATGTACAGAGATCATTGGGTCCATCACCAGAACAATTAGATGACTGGATTAGAAAGATAGCACCTGGATGTAGTTTTTAAAATATTGAACTGTAACAGGAAGAGGTTCTGAGCGCACTGCTTCTGTTCTGTATGATTAGAGTTTCTTCAGTTCGAAATTTCTTCTTGTACATTAAGCGTGCAATCAAAGCGGGGCCTCTTGCCTTGGGCGTCCCATAAATACTCCAAAGTCGTGCTAACCACTATAGAGGTGAAAGCATCCCTTGATGCACTGCTTTAAAATCCTACTGGGGATTGGCCAGAGTTCCTATATGATTCACTCCACAATGTTTTGTCTGTTCATATTTTTTATTTTTTTACATAAAGTTCATTCTTTAGCTGATAGTGTTCATCATTTTAAACATCTTGTAAATACGTTTATGTTCTTATATCAGTCCAATGCATTTCGGTCGCTATGACCTTCTTCTGGGACCGTTTAAGTTCAATAACGTAATGAAACAACGTCTTCTCTCTCTTGTGACTCATGAGTGCACAAGAGAGAGAAGACGTTGTTTCATTACGTTATTGAACTTAAACGGTCCCAGAAGAAGGTCATAGCGACCGAAATGCATTGGACTGATATAAGAACATAAACGTATTTACAAGATGTTTAAAAGGATGAACACTATCAGCTAAAGAATGAACTTTATGTAAAAAAATTAAAAATATGAACAGACAAAACGTTGTGGAGTGAATCATATAGGAACTCTGGGCAATCCCCAGTAGGATTTTAAAGCAGTGCATCAAGGGATGCTTTCACCTCTATAGTGGTTAGCACGACTTTGGAGTATTTAAAATATTAACACCTACATAGATGTGATTAAATTGAAAGGAGATTTGGAGGAGATGTTTGCAGGTCCAATTAGTCCAAAAAGATTGAGTAAATACCAAGAAGATGATTTGTAATTCTATGTAAGAATAATATGAGAAAAGCAAGAAGTTTGCATGAGACATTTGCTGAAGTTGCACAGATGTGTGGAGTTGACATTGAAAAGTCTAAAGCTTTGCGAAAGACATATAGGTAGGTTTTCACAGACACGGATCTAGAGAATCTAAATATATCAGGGAGATGATTACAGATTAATGAATTGATTTTCCAGATTAAGGCGTTGGGGAGAGAGTTAGCTAGATGGAAAGGAAGATGGACAAAAAGAAGGATGAAGCGAGTGTGTTAACAAAAACTGCTTTGACATTGTACCCTGTAAAAGAAGCAGAAAAAGTGTCAGTACCAGAGGATGTGGTTACAGCATATGCAATGAGAAGAGGTTCCAGGAGGTGTTTTTGTGCACGTTCCTTGGTCAAGACAGGACATATTATCATTTATGAATGATTTCCCCAAGTTGAGAGAAAAACCTGTTAAGTGGTACAGGCAAGTGGAAAGATTCGTGAAAGTTTCAAAGGTTTTGTGGATTGATTTAGAAGGTCTTTTTGGTGTTGTAGTTCCAGCGGATTTGTGGCTCAAGTGTAAATTTGCTGTAGACGGGCCAAAAAAGAGTACCCAAATAAAGGAGCACCTTCAGAAGAGGTCATGAAAAAATATAATCAGATCATTACGTACTTGAAAGGGGAAAATTTCTCCTAAAGAAAAGATTGGGTGAAAATAGACAGAACTACTCACGAATTAAAAGAACCAGTTTATGCATATGGTGAGAGACTTCTTCAAGTATTTAAACAGTACAGTAGCATATAAAATATCACAGAGAAAGATATGGGATACTTTGTGTATAGGTTTGTGTATGGATTGAGACCTGAGATAAATGCAATGATTCAGCAGCATTTGATTTGTTGGCAGAGTAAATCAGTTGATGAAATACTTCGATATGCAAAGTATTGTGGGGATGACGTAGAAATGAGGCACAAGAAACTGAAAGAAAAATGTATGTTGGCTTAGATAAAAGCAGCACAGAAAGGAGGGTACTTGAGTGTTGATTTGTCGATTGACTTTCAGAATATTGTTCGGAGTACTACTGGAATAAAATGTGTAGTTTCAAATGGCAGTGCTGTAATGCAAATGATCCCAATGGGTCAAGAGAGAGGTAGAGGTAATTTCAGAGATAAAGAGGAATTGAAAAAGAGGTTTCCCTGTTATAATTGCAGAAAATGTAGACATTGGCGACGCAAGTGTAAGAGTTTGTTAAATAATTCAGGACAGGGAGGAAATAGTGATCTAATGCAAATACAGAATCAAAATGATCAGATGCATAATCAAAGTCCACTAATGCAGGTAACAAACAGAGGACAGGGTTTACAAATACCACAAGCTCCTATGTCAGATTGGGATGTGAATGGTCAAATGCAAAGATACAATATGAATCTGGGTTCTCACAATACTGGTCAAATGAATTCAAATGTGCAGGTAGCTTCACAATATTTGATGACAGATGAGAATGTTTCAGATGCATACAATGACGGTGCCTGAGGGGGAAGGAAGAGTGCATTCTTGGCACACCTCTAGAGGTAGATCAGTCAGGTCCCTATGTGGATGGCAAGGTTGATGGTCATGCCACTACATTCTTCGTAGATACTGGTGCTACCCGTTCCACTGTGAAAATCACAAACCTGCTCCTCTCAGGAGAAAATATCCAAGTTGTAGGAGTCTCAAATAAATTAATCAAAACACCAGTAACAAGACCAATGAAAGGTCAAATTGGCAATTTTTAAGAACTGCACAAATTTGTTGTGTGTGACAAACGTCCAGTTAATCTTCTAGGAAGGAACTTGTTATGTAAGATTAACTGTTCCATTTATTGTAACTCAGATGGAGTAGCATTTCATACGAAAGATGAGGATGTGATCTTTAAGATGTCAAGGAAAGGAACAGAAGGGAATGAGTTGCATCCATTGCATTCAGCGAATGATTTACCTGTTGAATTGAGAGCGACGATGTCTGATGTGTGGGATTTTACAGGAAAAGATATCGGACTAAAGAAAGGAGTTGCAGCGATTCAAATAACAGTAAAGTCTGATGCAGAATTTCCAAGAACAAGTCAGTATAAAATGAGTCTTGAGACGATTGCAGGAGTGACACCTGTGATTGCCATGTTGATTGAACAAGGTATACTAAAGGAAACCCTTGGAATTCCATGCAGATCCCCTATAATGGGAATTTGCATACCGGATGGAAAATATTAGATTGTACAGGACCTGAGAAAGGTGAACCAAATTGTTATACCTTGTTGTCCAATTGTACCAAATCCAGGTGTGATCTTATATCAAATTCCATGTGATGCAGAGTGGTTTACAGTAATCGTTCTGTGTCAAGCATCTTTCTCGATATCCATACATCCGGATAGCCAATATTTGTATGCGTTCCGGTTCAGAAACTGTGTTTTGGCATGGTGCCGAGTTACTCAAGGGTACACAGAAAGCTCCTCAATCTTCAATAAGAAATTTAAGAAACGTCTGGAGTCTTTGGTATTGCCTAAAGACTCAGTTCTCGTCCAATATATCGATGACCTTTTAGTGGCATCGAAAACGAGAGAAGATTGTGTGACAGATACAATTGCTTTACTGAACCATTTGGCAGTAGGTGGTCATAAAGTGTCACCAGCGAAGCTACAATTCTGTAAAAAGAAGTTCTTTGTTTAGGTCATATCATTGAAAAGGGAATTCGGAAAGTGTCCCTGGATCTTATCAATGCTATAATGCAACTTAATCCGCCAAAAACACAGAAAGAAGTACAAATGTTTTTGGGAACGGTTGGATATTGTAGGCAGTGGATTATGAATTTCTCACTGATTGCCAAGCCATTACAAATATTGACACACAAAGATGTAACAAATCCAATACATCTTGACGTCGAAAGCATGAAAACATTCCTGGAGCTGAGAGACAGTTTAAGTTGAGCATCAGCATTAGGAATGCCAGATTTTGACAAAGAGTTTGCATTTTTCTGTAATGAATGTGATGGTTGCGCACTGTCAGTTCTAACACAAACTCAAAGAACAGCAAAAAGGCCAGTGGCATATTTCTCTGCCATGTTGGATCCAGTGGCTGCAGCTTTACCAGGACGTCTAAAAGCAGTTGCTGCTACTTGAGCAGAGTGAGTCGATTGTAATGGGACATGCTTTGAGAGTATATGTGCCACATTCGGTTGAGATTTTGTTACCTTGGACTCACACACAGCACCTTACAAGCAGTCGGTTAACAAAATATGAGCAAGTGATATTGGGTGCTGAGAATGTAAAAACAACAACAACAACCACAAATGCCAATACTGATGAACACTAGAACGACTTGAAATGGCACAAAAGTCACTATTCAAAAATGTGCCAAGTTAAATCAATAAACTTTTTATTTTTTCAAAGTTAAATTCTTTTATCTTTTTTTTTTTTCAAATTTTTATTTTGCAATATATCAGAGGAAACAAGAGGGGTAGGGAAACAGTAAGAGGGGAATCAGGATAAGAGAGAGAAAGACAGGCGACACACCGCCACAAACCCCACACAGGGGGAGTAAAAATAGGGAGGGAATCAGTCGAAGAAGAAGGGCATCAAGGCTCCAAAGTCCACCAGAAGCTGGCAACAGTCCAACAAAGCAGCGGTGAAGAGCCCACTTAGGCCAGCTCCCAGCCCAGGAGAGAGAGCGCAACAGCGGACTCAACACCCGCAAACAGTAAGAACAGCCCAAACTCCGTCCAAGGCTCAGTATTCATCCCCAGTCAGAGCCAGTCGCAATCAAGGAAGAAACTCAAGACAGTGTCCCCAACAATCCCCCCACCCTCGTCCCTCCCCAACATTACCCTCCCCCCAGTGGCAGCGACCAGCAAGCACCCACCCAATACAGACATTCTTGCAATCAAAGTTGGAAGAGATGAAGGGACCGCAGCGTTGAAGGACACACCGCCGAAGGTAGGCCTCGGGACAGAAATCGCACCAGCGGGCCCCAGTTGTACATAAAGTTCTTAAAGTTCCCCAGAAAGATGTCAGAGAGGCGTTCCATGCTTAACAGACGCCACAATCGGGCATGCCACAGGGAGATAGCGGGGGCAGTTGGGGACTTCCACGCAGCCGCTAGAGTCATCTTAGCTGCACCCAGACACAACCACATAATACGCTTATCCGCCCTAGTCTGGTGTTCGAGTAGGGGGTCCCTAAGCCCCAGCAAGACAAAAGCCATGGAGTCCGGGATTGGGTAACCCAAAATGTCTTTTATGTGGGATAGGATCTCAGCCCAGAATGGCTTGATGGCGGGGCACTCCCACCATATATGGCTAAAGTCCCCCAACATTCCACAGCCCCGCCAACACCTATCTGAAGCAGTGGGAAATATGCGATGCAATTTAGAGGGATAAAGGTACCAATCAAAGATGAGTTTCATATGTGCCTCTCTAAGGTCAGTAGAGTGATTGTGTGCCGTGACATCTCTCCATAAGCCCTGCCACTCATTGGTAGAAATGTCCCTCCCCAATGTAAATTCCCAATGGTCTTGATATCTCGGCCGTGGTGTCACGGCAGAGTCCAGCAACAACTTGTACAGGAAAGAAATCGTCCCCTTCATGGTGGAGGTACGAAGAAGGAAGGACTCAAATTTCGACAAGGGTCTGGTAGCAGCGTCCACCACAGCCGGCGACGTCGCCCAATGTAAGAGCTGGAGATGTCTAAAACGTTCCGTTGGAAGAACGCCATAGTCCCGCATACAGTTGTGGAAAGTGAGGGGCTCGACGCCATGGAACAAGTGGGTAAGGGCTCTACAGCCACCCTCCCTCCAGGCTGCAAAGGGACCGTCCGTCAGAGCCGGGGGAAAGGCCGGGTTAAAATGAATCGGGGTGAATGGGGACGGGAATGTGGTCCAACGGTCATCGCCGCTCACCGTGTCCCAGACCTTCAACACTGTGCTCGTGGGAGTGCTAACGTAAGCATTTTTGGGCCGGTCTGCTTTAGGCTTCCAGGCCAGATCCCAGATGGAGCGGCCCACAACGCTCCGATCCATGTGGAGCCAATGCTTGTCCGATAGCTGTTGGGACCACTCCACGATGATCCTCAGTTGAGCGGCCTTGTAGTACAAATGCATGTCCGGAAAGCCAACCCCCCCCTCCAAGCGTGGGCGCCGCAGGACTGAAAATGGAAGCCGTGCACGACCCCCCTGCCAGACATATCGCAGCATCACGGTCTTCAATCGGCGGATGTAGTCTAGCCCTATCGGGATAGGCAAAGCCTGAAACAGGTACAACAATTTGGGAAGGAGCACCATTTTAAGGGCGTGTATCCTACCCAGCCATGAGATAAATTTAGGCTTCCAACGGTCCAACTCAGTCCGAACGGAAGACAACAGCGGCGGGAAGTTAGCGTGGAACAGGGCATTCACGGTAGATGTCAGACGTACGCCCAGGTAGAGCAAGGACTCCGTCGCCCAAGCGAGTGGAGTAAGCAGCCGGGTTTGTTGTACTTCCCCCGCCGATAAGGTCAGATTTAGGATGTAGGATTTACCAAAATTAACCTTGAAGCCCGCCACTTCTTCATAGGCAGAGAGTACCGAGTGGACATGCGGTAGTGACAGCTCTGGGTCCCGGATGGACAACAGGACGTCGTCAGCAAAGAGCGAGATCTTATGCTGCTCGCCTGTAAAGGGAAGTCCCAGAATCCTCTCTTCCTCCCGCACCGCCAACGCTAACGGCTCTATACTAAGGGCAAAAAGCAGGGGCGAGAGGGGGCACCCCTGGCGCGTCCCCCGGGAATGGCGAAAACTCGCGGACCTGTGTCCATTGACCAACACACGAGAGGTAGGGCCACTGTAGTTGGCCTCAAGCATCCTTATGAAAAGGGGGGAAAACCCGAAGGCCACCAGCGTCTGGTGCAAAAACCCCCAGTCGACGCGGTCGAAAGCCTTCTCCGCGTCGAGCCCCACTAGCACCGCGGGTATGCGAAATCGTTCCGCCTTTTCTATGAGATGGACGACGCGGCGTAGGTTATCATGAGTCTGCCTGCCCTTAATAAACCCAGATTGATCAGGATGGATGAGGGCAGGCATCAGATCTCGCAGTCTACCCGCCAGGATAGAGGAGTACAGCTTGGCGTCCAGATTGAGAAGTGCTATCGGGCGGTAAGATGCACAGAAAGTAGGGTCCTTGCCCGGCTTGGGGATAATAGTGATCAATGCTTCGGCCATAGAATCCGCTGTCCTACCCTCAACCGCCATTGCGTTGAAGAGGGAGACTAAGTAGTCGCAAACTTCAGAGGCGAATGTTTTGTAAAAGAGGGCCGTGTAGCCGTCAGGCCCTGGGGCCTTGTGCATCTTCAGGCTTTTAATGGCATCCAAGACCTCCTCCCGGGTGATGGGGGAGGACAGGGTATCATTCCATTCTTTAGAGACTTTCGGCAGAGGCAAACCCCCTAGGAAGTCGGATTGTGCACCCGGGTCAAGAGCGTCACTCGAGTAGAGCGCTGCATAGAAGAGCCCGAATATGGTCGCCTTGTCCGCATCTCTATGCTGCACAAAGCCCGCCTGGTCGCGAATACCCCCTATATAATCTTTCTCGCGTTTGTCCCGGAGTTGTCGGGCAAGATGGCGCCCGATCTTGTTGCCCTGGGAGTAGGAAGTGCGCCGGAGTCGCAGAAGAGTAAACTCCGCCCTGTTAGTATAATGAGCCCTCAGTTTCCCTCGCACCGCCGTCAGGGGGCGCAGAGTTACCCTGGAGGGGTTCTCCTTGTGGGCTCGTTCCAAAGAGGCCAGTTCCAATTCAAGAGCTTCCCTCTCCACTCGCCTCAGCTTGTTCAGATTCGCGTTGAGGGCGAGGCACGTGCCCCTTAAAGAGGCCTTGCATGCGTCCCATGTGGTATACACCGACGTGTCCGCAGGGGGATTAAGGAGAAAAAACTCACCAATAGCCTTGCGTAAGACCTTACAGGACTCCTCATCGCGCACCAGAGCTGCCGGGAAGTACCATTTACGCCAACCATCCCCCCCGGGGGCCCAGTGGAGACCAAGAACCATGAGACTATGGTCCGATAGCGAGAGTGGAAAGATAGTTGCCAACTGTATGTCCCCCCGAAGAGCCTGACTAACTAAGATATAGTCAATGCGGGAGTATGACCGATGCACATTGGAAAAAAAGGTGTAATCCCTGGTCTGAGCATGGAGAAAGCGCCAACTGTCGATCAAACCCATATCGCCTAACTGCCGCGTAGTTTCGTCTGAGAAGACGCCAGTGTCTGCCCTGCGGGCCCCAGAGCTATCTAAACTCCTGTCCCAAACCATATTGAAATCACCCAACAAGAGTAAGTGACCCTCCACAAAATCCCCCATCTTGTTCAGCAGACCCTGCAGAAAGCCATTCTGTCCCGCATTAGGGGCATACAGTACAGCAAAAGTACACAGGCGGCCATGCAACAGTCCTTTCACCAACAGCCAACGGCCCTCCTTATCCACACTCACTCCCTGGGGCTGAAAATGCAGGGAAGCCCGGAAGAGTAGGGCCACCCCTCTATGCTTCGAGGCCGCAGACGCCCTATAGATAAGAGGGAACTGCCGATGACGAAGCCTCAACTCATCCCTCCTAGCGAGATGGGTTTCCTGGAGGGCCACCACATCCAAGTGGTGATCCGCCACATATTTCCAGAGTTTCTGCCGCTTCTGCCGCTTCTGCGGGGAGTTAAGTCCTTTCACATTCCAAGTTCCTATGCTGATAGGCATAAGGGACAAAAAAGATTCCACGCCAAGCACACCCCCAAACATTCATGGTGCCTGCACCGGACCAGCACACGCATCCGAGCCCACTCCCAAGAGAGAGAGGCAGACACAAGGACTCGAGAGAAGGGTCCCATACGAAATACAGGTGGGAAAATCAACAAAGGCACCTTCAGCACACAATCATTACACTTTTTCGCCACCACCACCCCCCCGGCCCCCAACCCCAACCCCAACCACCCTGCCAGAACATCTACAGTTAGAGCGTCAACAAACCCACCCCCCACCCCCCCCAGAACAAAGAACAACAAAGTGCAACTCAAGGCACTGAACCTGAACCTCGCGGTCTTCAGTTCCAGCAGGTCAAGGTTCGGAAGTCCCCTACCGGACTGGAAGTGGGGCAGGGGTGTCAACTCGGTGACCCCCAGGTCCAAGGTCCGGGGTGTCTTCTCCAAAAGTACCATTATACCCCGGGGACCTCAGGCCAAGAGCCCCTCCGACGCCACGCCATGATGTCGGGGTCATGCTGCTCCAGAGCTTCCCTGGGAAGCCGTCACGGTGGCGGAGACCACCGATGCCACAGCGGCACCTCTCTCCTGCTCTCTAGTCGCCGGGTCCGGTCGTTGCCGCTCCGGGGACGGGCCCACTCTGTGCCAGGAAGAAGAGCGGCGCCTCCTTCGAAACGGTGAGCTGCGAGCCTCCTGAGATGGTCCCTCCTCTTCGATGCCCAGAAGATCCTTCGCCACCCTCAGGGAATTGATCTGTCTCAGCCTGTTCTCCCACCGAAAGATAATCCGGAAAGGATGACCCCAGGAGTAGGACACCCCGCGCTCCCGGAGGAAGGCGGTCACAGGCCGGAAGTCCCTCCGCTTCTGTAAGGTAGTCGCTGCCAGGTCCTGGTAAAGCTGGGGGTGATGACCTCTAAATTGCAATGAGGTGACAGTCCTAGCCTTCCGTAGGATCCGTTCCTTGATCTGGAAGTCGTGCACACAGACGAGGATATCTGGCGGTGGGCCCCCTCCCCTTCTAGGTAGCCCCACTCTATGCACTCTGTCCATCTGGATGTCCCGCAGCTCCTCGTCCTCCAAGATCTGAAGAAACAAGGCCTGGACGTATCCACGCAGGTCCCCCGCTTCACCATCCCACGGAACCGCCTTGATGCGAATGTTATTTCTCCTGGAGCGGTTCTCCAAGTCTTCTGCGTGGGTTTGCAAATCCAGATTCTGCTCCGTGAGCCTTATGACGTCCTGCTGGAGCTGGTGCACATCATTTGCCATGGTAAAGTCATGGTCCTCCAGCGTCGCCAATCCCATCGACGTCCCTCCTCACCTCCCGGAGGTCGGATGCCAATTGTGTTCGTAATTCGGAGATGTCCTCTTTAATAGTCGCGAAAAGCTCTTTCATAAACGCTTTAGTCGCTGGTGCCTCATCATCTGAGTGTGCGGAGGACCCGCTGGCGCCAGGTGACGCAGGTTGCTGCGACGACTTGGAGGACCCCTCCTTCACCGATTTCCCCATCCTGCGCTGTGAATTGGACATGGCCGCGAACCGCCGCCGCACTCCACCTCCAGGCCCAATTAGGTGCAGCCGGTAGGACGAGGCTCAGAAGATCGCCCCTCTAGCGGTCGAGGACCTTGGCACCCCACAATCCGGTCTCCGCGCTCTTCAGTGGCGGCCCCCCCGTTGAGACAGGGCCAAAGAGGAACCACCACGGATCACCCAAGCAGCCAGGCGACAGTGCAGGGAGGCCGCGGCGCGCGCCTCCCAGCTAGGAGGCAGCCAAGAAAGGGAAGCGCCGAGCGCCCCCCAGGGACTTCTCCAAAAACGGCGCCGCCGGCCAGCCCCCCAAGTCCGCTTATCCTAGGCAGCAAAGCGTCCCGGTCGCTGGGACCATACAAGATGCCCCCTTAAGCAAGCAGCAAGTGTCACAGGCAGCCTACCCTGGTCGCAGACTGCAGGGAGACCGAGAGAGCTCCCCCGGCGTCGCCAGCCAAGCCTCCGCTCATCTAGTCCAGGGCACCTCTCCTGATCACCCCTGGGCCAGGCCCTCCGCTGCAGTGGCACACCTCACGCCCCTCTCCGGCTCCGCTCACTTCTCCGGTGCGCCGGCTCACCTCCAACGCGTCCCGGTGGTGGGTCAAGTATCCGCGCCTCCAGCCGGCTATTTCCGCCGACACTCAGCCAGGCAGGCTACAGGCTTCCACTGACGGCGTCGCCGTGTCCTCTCACCACTCCGCACCGAGGACCTGCGTTTCTGCGGGAACGGTGCTCCCCGCCCCAGTCAGGTCCCAGCTGGGATCGACAGCACCGGTCGGGTCCACAAAGGCCAGGCTCCGCGGAGGCCGAGGTCGGACCTCCCAGCACTCGAGGCCGCTGCTTCACAGGCCGCAGCTCGGATCCGCGCTACACGGCGCCACAGGCTCCAAATCGCCCCTCTGGCGGCACCGGAGCACTCCGCCAGCCTTCACGTCCAGCTAGTGCCGAGCAGCACACCAGGGACCCCGCTATACGCAGCAATGTCGGTGCGGCGTCGGAGAGGCTCAGAGATGCATCCTACTCCGACGCCATCTTGGCCCAACTCTCTTTTATCTTTTTATACACTTTTTTTTAAACATCGCCACAGGTAATACAAAATACACAAAAACAAAATGTTCAAAAATTGATCAATATACACCCCTCACACAAAATGTATCCAAACCATTCAAACGCTTTCCATGCACTCAACCCACAATACTTCACTCATACTGCACAATCATACTCATACTCAAAACAGTCCCTTAAATTCCATAAATCAAGAATTCTGCTGCATAGAATGGAAAAAGGGACCCAATGCCACAAACAACGCAATAGATGTAAACCAGGCTTGGTTATGTCAACCTCAAAAATGACAGGACAAACTACACACCCACTTGTTTTAAGCTAAACAACCAGCCTTAACTGTCTAAAACAATGCATTTGTTTGCTAACAACAACGAAAAAGGTCTACGCGTTTCGAACCCTATTAATCATAGGGTTCTCCTCAGAACCACCAACAACTAGAAAAAAGAAGAAAACAAAAATGATTTTACTACTTCTGACCCCCATACTCAAAAGCAAGCCACCTCAAAGCTAGGCAGACCAATTGTGTCTGGTTGCGATTCATTGATAGAACCTATGTCAAAGTATATAGATTTCTTTCTTAATCCTTTTATGGAGAGTGTTCAATCTTATCTCCAGGATACTACGGATTTTATAAACAAGTTGGACAACGTTGATTTTGAAATAAACAAAGATATAATGGTTACACTAGATGTGACTTCTTTATACACTGGCTGTTTTGGAATTCCATTTGGAGAAAAGACCTAAACCATTAAGGGTCCCCACTGAATTCGTTTGGAAATTGGCTACTTTTGCATTAAAAAGGACTTCATGTTTGGGAAGGAATGTTTAAAAAAAAAGTGTATAAAAGATAAAAGAATTTAACTTTGAAAAAATAAAAAGTTTATTGATTTAACTTGGGGGGTTAAAGACTAGTGACTTTTGTGCCATTTCAAGTCGTTCTAGTGTTCATCAGTATTGGCATTTGTGGTTGTTGTTGTTGTCCATGGGCTCAGCCTTACTGATTAGAGCCACACCCATTGTAGTTATAGTGAAAATGTAAAAACAGCAAGATGTACAACATTGAATCCAACAACGTTATTACCAACACCCGGCTGTGAACAGGTCATGGATGAAGTTGATCATGATTTTCTGAATGTGACTGCGTTGTGTACTAAACCAAGACCTGATATCAAAGATACTCCATTGGTTGAGCCTGATGTTGTATGGTATGTAGATGCGTCATGTTTGAGAGATTCTGAAGGAAGTTTGCGAGCTGCATATGCAATCAGCACAGAGGCAAATGTGATTGAAGCATCATGGTTGAAAGGAATGAGTTCTGCATAAGTGGCTGAGTTGGTGGCTCATACTACGGCATGTTGCTTAGAGAGACAGTTGAGAGTGACAATATATACTGATAGCCAATATGGCTTCAGGGTGGTCCTTGACTTTGGTCAGTTGTGGTCCCAACATGGATTTTTGACCTCTTGGGGTTCACCAATCAGAAACGGAGAGTATGTGAACGATCTACTGATGGCACTACAGATGCTAGCACAAATTGGGTGGTGAAATGTTCAGCACATTGCTCTGGATGTGAATATGTCACACTAGGCAATAGATATGCTGGCGAGCTTGCACCATTTTGTGCATCAAATACATATTCTATTAACATTGACCAACAAATTGATCAAATTGGCCAAACAGAATGCAGGTTGATGCTCTCATCTGTTGAAACTTGGGATGAGGTGAGAGAATTACAGGAAGAAGCAAGTGACTCAGAGAAAAGGTGGATTAAGTCAGAATGTACAATTAGATCAGAGGATGAGGTGTGGATCCACACAGATGGAAGACCAGTAATGCCAGATGGTCTGTTATCACATATGGCAAGGGTCTACCATGGTCCAACACACATAGGTAGAGATTAAATGATTAGATTGTTTCATCAAACATGGTTTACCCCAAAATTTAGGGTTATTGCAGAAAGTCTCAGTCAAAAATGTGCAGTATGTCAACAACAAAATGCAGGGAGAAAAACAGTAGTCAGTATGGGTTGAATTGGAAAAGCAGCAGGTCCATTTACCTGTCTGCAGACTGATTTCATTGAGATGCCTCCTTGCCAGGGCCTAAAATATAGTCTTGTGATTTTTTCTGTTTTCTTGTTGGGTTGAAGCATATCCAACAAGACGTAATGACAGCCTAACAGTTGCTAAATTGCTTCTTAGAGAGATAATACCTAGGTTTGGTTTTCCAGGCTCTTTGTCATCAGATAGGGAAACACACTTCAACAATGAAATAATTTGGATGATTTGTGCAGCCTTACAAATTGCACAGAAGTTGCACTGTGCCTACAGACCTGAGGCTTCAGGTGTGGTTGAGCAGATGAAACGCACAATACAATCTCGATTGGCTAAGGTTTGTGCATCCACAACACTGAAATGGCCTGCTGCATTACCATTGGTGTTGATGAGTCTATGAAGTATCCTTGACAGGAGACAAGGACTGTCCTCACATGAAATTGTGATGGGCATGGGTATGAGACAGCCGACAATCCCAGCAAATCAACTAATGAACATAACTGATGATTTGGTACTGGATTATTGAAATGACTGGCTGATATGGTAGGGTCTGTGTCTCACCAGATTGGAGAAGTTGCAACAATAACACAGCAAGAACAAGGACATGATCTGTGTCCTGGGGACTGGGTGCTTGTAAAGAAGCATGTAAGGAAGTCTTGCCTAGAACCACGTTGGCATGGTCCCTATCAAGAGATACTGGTGACAACGACAGCTGTTAAGTGTGGAAGACCTTTGAATGAACAGTGGTATTAAGCTAGGTACAATGGCGCCACGCAGGAAAATTGCACATATATTACTCTAAATACGCCATATATTCTGGACGGTGCTGTAAGGTGGGGAGAACAACCAACCTCCCCAAAATTGTGGCCAGGCCACTGAATACACTTACACTTACAATACAGGATGTATTGGACACCAGATTACTAGTATCATTAACTGATTGTGAAGACGAGGTGGTGACCTCTCATATGATCATGTGAGACCTGAATATAGTTAGTGATTTTGGCATCACTATTAGCCTGAAGGAGAAGTTAAAATGTACACCGACTCTTTTTACAGGTTTACAGGTAATAACATAGATATCTTTCATAAACTGGTGCTCTTAGACCTTGACACAAATATGGACAAAAGGAAACATACAGATACTATGAGAGACAATTTGACACATAGAGAATGTGAAGTACTAAAGAACCCTATAAGTGATCAGAGCATCATGATAGGTGAAGCAGATAAGGGGGAATATAGTTATTATGCAAAGTACTGGCTATGAACGTGACATCCTCTCTCAATTGAATGATCAGGAGTGTTATGAGCCTCTTACAACCAACCCTATTTGGGCACTAACAGATCACATAAATAGACATTTGAGACAATGGCATGGGTTTGGTTTGCTGGATGACAATGAGTTGGCTTACTTGAGAGTTGACCATCCTAGGTACCCGTTCATTTACACGCTTCCCAAGATACGCAAGGACCTTCTGTTTCCTCCGGGGACACCCATCATATCTGGGAATGATGGACGACCGAAAGAATATCAGAATACGTAGACACATTTCTGAAACCTATAGTTAGGAACTTGCCATTGTACATCCGTGACACGGAACACATCTTAGGGATTTTGACAGACCTAAATTGGGAAGAAAACATGACTTTGGTTACCCTAGATGTCACTGCTTTAAACACGAGCATTAGAAGAGAGATTGGGTTGTGTGCTATTAGAAAGCTACTTAACACCAGGTCAGCTAGTGCATGGAACCACAGAGAGATGCTGATCAATATGATTGAGCTTATTTTGGACAATAATGTTTTTTTGTTAAAAGAAAAGTGGTACAGGCAGAAACAGGGGGTTGCCATGGGCTCCAGATTTTCTCCTTCGTATGCCAACCTTTTCATGGGTTGGTTCAAAGAGATGACAATCTGGGGTCCGAAGAGATCTGAATGGACTCTATCCTGTATTGGGGCAGGTGCATCGATGAGGCACGGAAAATAAACTAATGGATTTTTTCAAATACATCAATGGAAATTAATGTAACATCAAATTTACCTTTGCGTTTAGCACTGAAAAGATCGCATTCTTGGAAGTTGAACTTTATATCAGAGAGAATAGGATACATAGATTATTTTGTAAAAAGACAGCGTGCAACGCACTGTTACATGTGTCCAGTGCTCATCCAGCTCACCATATTAGGTCTATCCCCTTTGGAGAACTAATCCGGGTGAGACGGAATTGCAGTCAGGATACTGAATTTGAGGAAAGCAAGAAAGGTGTGTTGGCCCGCTTTCAGAGAAGGGGCTATGGCAAAAATAACCTTATGAAAGCTGAACAGAGAATAAGTAATGTAAAAAGACAAGATACTTTGAGAGAACACACCAAACCAAGCCAGAAAAATGAGAAGATACATATGGTGACTGGTTATAATGCCTGGTCAGGGGTGTTAGTACGTAGTCTCAACAAGCATTGACATATTCTGAGGGCGGACAAATCCCTCAGTGATGCAATTACAGACAGACCAGACATTACTTACAGACGAGGAGTTTCATTGAGAAATTTACTGAGCCCGAGCTATCCTAGAGTTGGAACTAAAGAGAGCTGGCTCACACAACGTACAATAGGTTTTTATGGCTGTGGA
Source organism: Lissotriton helveticus (assembly GCF_964261635.1). NCBI lineage: Eukaryota > Metazoa > Chordata > Amphibia > Caudata > Salamandridae > Lissotriton > Lissotriton helveticus. The sequence continues at coordinate 1,053,674,115 of NC_136067.1, forward strand.
CATTGCAGTGCGTGTAAGTGGGCCTGCAGCAAAAAGACACATTTTATGGGCCTGGGAAACATAATGTATAGGTATGTTTCCGATATAAAGTGCCAGACTAAATTTGTTGTATATATTATTGAGTGCAAGTGTACCAAAAGATATGTGAGCAGCACCATAAGAACATTACGTGAAAGAGTAGGGGAACACATGAGAGCGGTGAAACAAGGTGATATTAGATATCCTATCACAGCACACATAGCACTCTGCCCCTCACAAACCACTAACAAACACTTCTCATTTTATGGCATTGAACAAACTCAGAGACACCCCAGAGGCGGTAACAGGGAACTTGCCTTACGAAGACGTGAGGCTTGTTGGATTTTCAGACTTCGTAGTACTGAGATTGGGTTAAATGTGGATCAGGAGCTGCATTATTTTTTGGGAAGATGAAATGCTGATCACTGCATTTTCTGTGTGGATAACAATTATCATAATTATGTAATGTAAGAAATTAAAATGTATGTTGCCCCGTTTCTTATCTCAACTTGTACTTTTTTCTCTTCTGTGAAAGTATTTGTGTCTACTTCCGGATGTTTCTTTTTTTCCTAATTATAACTAAATATAGGAACCTAAATTTAATTTAAGCTTTTAGGGGATGGAGAAATGTAGCGCTAATACATCACAAACAACACTGGTTATAGATGAATAACATCACACCATCTCAATATATTTTGAGATTGACCAAACACCCGTTCTTACACAAAAGGGTGAAGAATGCCTCCTTATTTTGGAGACCATGTTATCATAGTCACGCTGATACACATTTTAAGATGGCGCCCATTAATGGTGCAGTTTTCATCATGATCATTTGGCTGAACTTTGTGCACTGCACACAATAAGAATGTAAGCACTACAAACATTTAACATAGTTTGGGTCAGAGAGGACTGGAATAGCTGTGGAATCCGTGCACCTGCTAGAGGATGCCAAACATTTAGGTGCTTATTATAAATTTCAAGATGGCACCCACCTTAGTAAAGGGGGTGGTGATGAACAGAGTGTCTGAATTAAGCAGACCACTCTTACCCAGTCCAAAGATCAGGGCTTGATCCATCACCGTTATTTAGCTCACTGCCCCATCCCAGCTCAGAACCTGGCTATATGCAAATTAGTCTGTCCCTGGCCCAGTGCATCATGGGAACAGGGCAGACCAAACTACCAAGCCAATTCTTCACCAGAAAGGAGACAAGCTACCGGGGACCGGTTTCTGGCATTTCAGCCTCGTCGGCCCGGCTTGCTTGAATCCTGATGGAGCAGTGAGCAAGGGACTCATGTCTGAGTATACCCTGCCACACCTATAGTGGCCAAAAACGATTCAGAATAGGGGGTGGTGATGAACAGAGTGTCTGAATTAAGCAGACCACTCTTACCCAGTCCAAAGATCAGGGCTTGATCCATCACCGTTATTTAGCTCACTGCCCCATCCCAGCTCAGAACCTGGCTATATGCAAATTAGTCTGTCCCTGGCCCAGTGCATCATGGGAACAGGGCAGACCAAACTACCAAGCCAATTCTTCACCAGAAAGGAGACAAGCTACTGGGGACCGGTTTCTGGCATTTCAGCCTCGTCGGCCCGGCTTGCTTGAATCCTGATGGAGCAGTGAGCAAGGGACTCATGTCTGAGTATACCCTGCCACACCTATAGTGGCCAAAAACGATTCAGAAAAGGGGGTGGTGATGAACAGAGTGTCTGAATTAAGCAGACCACTCTTACCCAGTCCAAAGATCAGGGCTTGATCCATCACCGTTATTTAGCTCACTGCCCCATCCCAGCTCAGAACCTGGCTATATGCAAATTAGTCTGTCCCTGGCCCAGTGCATCATGGGAACAGGGCAGACCAAACTACCAAGCCAATTCTTCACCAAGCCCTGATCTTTGGACTGGGTAAGAGTGGTCTGCTTAATTCAGGCACTCTGTTCATCACCACCCCCTTTTCTGAATCATTTTGTCCACCATAAGCGTGGAAGGGTATACTCAGATGTGAGTCCCTTGCTCATTGCACCATCAGGATTCAAGCAAGCCGGGCCGACGTCGCCTGAAATGGCAGAAACCGGTCCCCGGAAGCTTGTTTCCTTCCCAGTACAAGAATTGGCTTGGTAGTTTGGTTTGCCCTGTTCCCATCATGCACTGGGACAGGAACAGACTAATTTGCATATAGCCAAGTTCTGAGCTGGGATGGTGCAGTGAGCTAAAAAACGGTGATGGATCAAGCCCTGATCTTTGGACTGGGTAAGAGTGGTCTGCTTAATTCAGGCACTCTGTTCATCACCACCCCCTTTTGGTGGAGAAGTGTGGCTCAGGGGTTAGAGGCAGCAGACCCGGAAGCTGAGATCGGTCCTGGACCAGGGTTCAATTCCCCGCCTCGGCGGGGTCTTGGGCTAAAAATTCCACGGACTCGATAATTCTCGCCCCGGTGCCTCCTCGACTCACGGGTTCACACTCTGCGACTCTGGGCAATAGCTTGCTTAATCTCCACAACGGCCCCTCGCGGCGGGATGCCTGACTTTCACCTTGTGGATACCCTGCTATCTCACAGGGGAATACCAGGAAGGGTTCCCTAAGCAAGCGCCGGGAAACCCACTGCGGGTAGCTGTGCGCTATATAAGCTCAACTACATTTACATTTACATTTCTGAATCATTTTGTCCACCATAAGCGTGGAAGGGTATACTCAGATGTGAGTCCCTTGCTCATTGCACCATCAGGATTCAAGCAAGCCGGGCCGACGACGCCTGAAATGGCAGAAACCGGTCCCCGGAAGCTTGTTTCCTTCCCAGTACAAGAATTGGCTTGGTAGTTTGGTTTGCCCTGTTCCCATCATGCACTGGGACAGGAACAGACTAATTTGCATATAGCCAAGTTCTGAGCTGGGATGGTGCAGTGAGCTAAAAAACGGTGATGGATCAAGCCCTGATCTTTGGACTGGGTAAGAGTGGTCTGCTTAATTCAGGCACTCTGTTCATCACCACCCCCTTTTCTGAATCATTTTGTCCACCATAAGCGTGGAAGGGTATACTCAGATGTGAGTCCCTTGCTCATTGCACCATCAGGATTCAAGCAAGCCGGGCCGACGACGCCTGAAATGGCAGAAACCGGTCCCCGGAAGCTTGTTTCCTTCCCAGTACAAGAATTGGCTTGGTAGTTTGGTTTGCCCTGTTCCCATCATGCACTGGGACAGGAACAGACTAATTTGCATATAGCCAAGTTCTGAGCTGGGATGGTGCAGTGAGCTAAAAAACGGTGATGGATCAAGCCCTGATCTTTGGACTGGGTAAGAGTGGTCTGCTTAATTCAGGCACTCTGTTCATCACCACCCCCTTTTGGTGGAGAAGTGTGGCTCAGGGGTTAGAGGCAGCAGACCCAGAAGCTGAGATCGGTCCTGGACCAGGGTTCAATTCCCCGCCTCGGCGGGGTCTTGGGCTAAAAATTCCACGGACTCGATAATTCTCGCCCCGGTGCCTCCTCGACTCACGGGTTCACACTCTGCGACTCTGGGCAATAGCTTGCTTAATCTCCACAACGGCCCCTCGCGGCGGGATGCCTGACTTTCACCTTGTGGATACCCTGCTATCTCACAGGGGAATACCAGGAAGGGTTCCCTAAGCAAGCGCCGGGAAACCCACTGCGGGTAGCTGTGCGCTATATAAGCTCAACTACATTTACATTTACATTTCTGAATCATTTTGTCCACCATAAGCGTGGAAGGGTATACTCAGATGTGAGTCCCTTGCTCATTGCACCATCAGGATTCAAGCAAGCCGGGCCGACGACGCCTGAAATGGCAGAAACCGGTCCCCGGAAGCTTGTTTCCTTCCCAGTACAAGAATTGGCTTGGTAGTTTGGTTTGCCCTGTTCCCATCATGCACTGGGACAGGAACAGACTAATTTGCATATAGCCAAGTTCTGAGCTGGGATGGTGCAGTGAGCTAAAAAACGGTGATGGATCAAGCCCTGATCTTTGGACTGGGTAAGAGTGGTCTGCTTAATTCAGGCACTCTGTTCATCACCACCCCCTTTTCTGAATCATTTTGTCCACCATAAGCGTGGAAGGGTATACTCAGATGTGAGTCCCTTGCTCATTGCACCATCAGGATTCAAGCAAGCCGGGCCGACGACGCCTGAAATGGCAGAAACCGGTCCCCGGAAGCTTGTTTCCTTCCCAGTACAAGAATTGGCTTGGTAGTTTGGTTTGCCCTGTTCCCATCATGCACTGGGACAGGAACAGACTAATTTGCATATAGCCAAGTTCTGAGCTGGGATGGTGCAGTGAGCTAAAAAACGGTGATGGATCAAGCCCTGATCTTTGGACTGGGTAAGAGTGGTCTGCTTAATTCAGGCACTCTGTTCATCACCACCCCCTTTTCTGAATCATTTTGTCCACCATAAGCGTGGAAGGGTATACTCAGATGTGAGTACCTTGCTCATTGCACCATCAGGATTCAAGCAAGCCGGGCGGACGACGCCTGAAATGGCAGAAACCGGTCCCCGGAAGCTTGTTTCCTTCCCAGTACAAGAATTGGCTTGGTAGTTTGGTTTGCCCTGTTCCCATCATGCACTGGGACAGGAACAGACTAATTTGCATATAGCCAAGTTCTGAGCTGGGATGGTGCAGTGAGCTAAAAAACGGTGATGGATCAAGCCCTGATCTTTGGACTGGGTAAGAGTGGTCTGCTTAATTCAGGCACTCTGTTCATCACCACCCCCTTTTCTGACCCACCTTAGTGACATTGTTTGTCCTCCTTCTCCTTTTACGACTCCCGGCAATGAGAGAATGTATAAAGGCGGCAACACACATTTATTCTGTGTTCTCGCACTCAATAGTCACGTTTTGGGCTATGTTGAAGACTAAGGGCCAGATGTAGGTGAGGGACATTTACCGATTCTAAAATACCGAATTTTACCGATTCGGTATTTTCCAATCGGTAACTGCTATGTAGGGAAAAATTTGGTACGTATTACCGAATCGTTAAGATTCGGTATTTACCGAAGCGGTATTTACTGATTCGGTATGGGCCTGGAGGCCCATGGGAATGAATGGGAATTACCGATTCGGTAAAAGGGGGAAAACATTGAAGGGTGGCAGGGTGTCACTTTGACACCCTGTTGCACCCCTCAATTGTGTATGGGTGCACATGTGGCACACATACATGCCCTAAGGGCATGTATGTCTGCCACATGGCACTGAAATAATTTGCATGAAATTGCTTTTTTGGGGGTTTTCGTTATTTACCACCAACTTGTAGTTGGTGGTAAATAACGAATCCTAACATGGGAAAAGCACTCATTTAAGTGCTCCCTACATCAGGTATTCAGTAATATACCGAATCGGTATTTAAGATTTCGGTAATTTACCGATTCCTTAAATTACCGATTCAGTATATTACCGAATCTTTAGATTAGGCCCCTACATCAGAAAAGCCTAATACCGGCCGTTACCGACCGGTATTAGGCTTCCTACATCGGGCCCTAAGTTGTTGTTCCAACGATAAGAAGTAATTGTTTGTGTGATGTTTAAATGTGAATTGGGCATTTGTAAAGAAGGTACTACTCTAATATTAAGATGTTGTTTAATTTGCAGTGCATGTGAATGCTTTACGCGATCTTGAATGGATATATACAATTCCATTGTTCGAGTCGCCAACGTTAAGTATGATATAAGTGTCAGTGGATACTTTCTTAGATATAAAAAACGGGTTGAATACAGTGGTGCACATGCTGTACTCCGATAATGGGAAAGGGGTATATAAAGCGTGAACACGCGGATGTGTCATAAATAAGTAAGCATGACTATACAGAGGTTGTGGCTGCGTAGTGTATGATGATAGCAAGCTTATTGCTTTCCTGTGAATGATATAGAAGTGCAAGGCGGCGACGCGCACATGTGCCTAGTGAGTTCTGGCTCGAGAGTGGTTATATGTGGATTTATGGGTAATACGTATCTCACAGAGTGAGAGGTACAAGCAGTGTTTTTGGAGAAGCTTATACATTGTTACATCCCTGCATATATATGTTTTCAGAGCTTGTGGATTGATCAGACGGACACCCTTCCTTAAATAAAGAACGGATTTGTTGGCTGAGGACATATATTTTACCCATTGTGGGTCGGAATTATCACCACATAAGAAGAAGGTGTTCCATTTGTGTGTCAGATTTTGAAAGGGAAGCAGGCATGTATACGAGGAGATTTTCTAATGATAGGTTTCTTTTGATTTTACAGAGGACTATACCAAAGATTGTAGAGGTATTTTGAATGAGTTTTCACAGACACATGTCTTTTGGCTTTAAGGTGGATGTGTAGATCACTCTTCCATCACCACATGTCCGTATGTTTGCTTATGTCTGACAATCTACAGTCATCATCTTAGGCTGTTTTCTAATAAATGTCAGATAGTTTTTTCACGGTTTTGGCTAGCACATGGTCAGAGATGGGTACTTATGTCTTTTTCACTGTGTCGTCACAATTTTTTTGCCCTCCATAACCAATTAGCTGTTGATGAGGGATTTCCTTTTCATATGGTTTATTAATATGGTTTGACATATCACTGGTGTCGGGTTTTTTGTTTATTTGTTCAACTTTCTGCGTGTTTATTACATGTTTCTCCTTTGAGGTGTGTAATTTTACCTCGTACACGGAGCAGATTTCTAATATGATTATGTACACCAGTATATGTATGGTGTTACTTCGGTCTTTTGTTTGTGTTTATACTGCCTTGAGGAATTTGCGGGACGATTTCACATTGTATGCAACGAAACACGTGTTGGCTGAAGAAAGACCAAAGAATAAAGAAAGAGAAACAAGAAACTATGTTGATATTTATGCATATAATGTGCGGATAATTGTTTTTGATACACTACAGACGTGTGCTGACGATTTCCTTAGTGTTACGTGTGGAAACTTGCCAAACTGGAATCATGAAAGCCACATCAGGAGAGTTCCAAGTCCACTTGAAAGTAAAGAGCTTGCTGAAGAAGAAAAACGAGAATGAAATAATGTTCAGAGGCAAGATGAAAGTTGAGTAGAGTGGGCACAAGATATTGGGACTGAATGAAATAATCTCTGTGAACAGTAATAAAGATCAGAGAAAATGAGATTCATTGGGAGAAAGTACAAGTACTGGATCAATTGCAAGTGATATTGACAATCAAAATGGAAAAAGAACAAAAAAGAGAGATAAGGGACCAAAAGGAGTAAAGAGATTAAAATACTCTGTGAATACAAAAGTCCCAGAGACAGTAATTGAAATATCTAGTCAATCTGAACAGAGTGAAGCAGAAGAAAAAGAGCAGGTGAGAAGAACAAAGAGAATTAAGGTACCACATAAGAAATACAGAGCACCTGAATGGACATACGTGGAGACTACTTCAACAGATGATTGGGAAAAAGAATTTCTCGAGTTTTGTTCACAAGGCAGTTGCTTAAACAAGCTGCTCTAGATGAACTGTGTTTCTTTTGGAAAGGGTGCTGAAAAAGAGAGAGGAGATGTATTAAATAAATGAACTTTGGGAAAAATGAGTTCAGAAGCAAAAGCCAAAAGCTGAAGAAGGAGCGCTGAGGTAGAGCTGAAGACTCTAAAAGGTGTGAGGTACACAACCTAAACGTAATCTTGCAAAATTTAGCTTAGTAATTTTGATTACATTTTGAATATTTCTGACTAATTTTTTATTTTTAGATTATTTGTATTTTTTATTTTAGAATGGATAGAACTAAATTTGAGACTGGTAAACGGAATCAGGCTATATGTAGGCAAAGACATCTTAATGTTTGTCTTGCATGTGTTATGCTAACAATGTTTGTATGGTTAGCATTAACATTTGTAGTACCATATTTTATGTTTACTAATGTAGTAAATACTACTAATAATAATGAGCACGCAACAATTGGGGGCCGATTCCAATCTCGGTCGGAAGGCCTCCAAATCGGGTTCGGTATTAGCGGGTCGGATTCGGAGGCTGAATTTCCGTCCGGTTCGTACACGGGTCCGGACGTCGAAGTACTATGCGAACAAGCGCAAAATCTCCATCTGAATAGTTTCCGGGTCCGAACCGCTCCGTGCGGCTCGGCCGTAAGCTAACCGTGGCGCGCAATGAAGCCGAATTCCGATCGAGCCAGTACGATGCTCGATTCTGACAGCCGGATCTAGTCGGAGCTTCCGGCTCACAATAGCTCCCGGAGCTGGACTTTGGGGGTCCGCACCGGAACCCTGTTAACCGGAGCCTTACGGCTCGGACACAGGGGGAGACCCATGGGTCTCCTCAACACAGGCAGGTACGGTGCGGATGGGACTAAAGCGTACCCACTGTAGGGGCGCACTTGTCCAGAACGTACTCATTCAGTCAATGGGAGCCTGGACAACTATTGCAAGAACATCGATCCCAGGACCGCCAGACTCGTAAACAACCCCTGAATGCAGCCTGTTTTCTTTAAAAGGAAAACCGAATGCATTAAAAAATATGAAAAGTTTAAGTAACACCTTTTAACAATAGACAGTGGTCTGTGGGGCCGCTGCCTATCTTAACAAATGCGTTTTGTCAACATTCACAACAGGAAAGAGGTCCGCTGGTGACCCCTTTCCTTTGCAAATGGTATACCATTACATTTGCAAAGTCTGTAAAATAGTAATATTTTGTGACAGATTTTGGTTGCAAATATCTATACAAACCATACCAAATCAGTATTTGGAAAGGACGCCCTAATAATTTCCCTTGAAAATACTGCTTCAGTATTCATTCACAAACACAAATTGCAATTTGGCTATGTGTAAACAAATCACAATTTAGGGTTCTTACGTGCCATTTGTAAAGTTCACTATCACATCTGTATCCTGGCTCAGAGCTGGTGTGTGAGCGTAGCCCTGGCTAAGCTAGGTTGGTTAATTGAAAAGCCAGGTCTTCAGCTTCTTGTGGAATTCAATAAGAGAGGAGAAGGCTCTGATGTGGAGTGGGAGGTTGATCACATTATAGGAGTGATGTAAGAGAAAGTCTGTCCTCTGGATCTGTTTCTTTGTATGTCTGGAATGTGTATGAGTAGGATTTCTGCGGGCAGAGATTTTTGGGTAGTTGATGGAAAGAGATGCAACGGTTCAGGTAGGTGGGACCTGTGAGGGAATGTGGCTTATTATATGGTGTGGTTGAATGAAACCTCATCATGTAATAAATTCACAAACCTCTCTTGTAACCGGTAAGACTCGTTTGTAAAAACCTTAGCTCAACACTGGGTAGCTGTGGCTATTTGTATTTGTATTTTTTAAGCGCAACATTCATACCAAGGGACATCACGGCGCTAGAAAAGCGTTATTCTAATTTGAAAAGTGAAAATTTCCTGACTATTTAGGGCCTGCGACTACAGTCAATATGGCAGTACATGGTTTTGGTTCTGCTTTATGTTTTAGGGAACAGCCATGTTTTCAATTTCTTCCTAAAGGATAAGTATGTGCCTGTTAGGCGAAGATCTAAGGGTAGCTCATTCCAGTGGACGGCCCCCAAGTTGGAAAAAGACCGCCCTCCAGCTCTAACCTGTTTGATCCGTTTAGTTCTGGCCCTGGCCTGATGGCCGGGTCTCAGATTTCGTGTCGGCATATAAAATTCAATTTTATCCCTTCGAGGGCCATTCTTATGTAGAGCTCTATCGGCGTAGCACAGGAGCTTGAACGTAGCTTTTTGGCGTACCGGCAGCCAGTGTAGTTCTTTCAGACTTTTGGATGCTGAGCTATATTTGCTCTTGTTGCATATCAGTTTGGCAGCAGCATTTTGGACCACCTGGACCATCTGTAATCGGGAGAAAAGATAGTCAGACATGCCCACATAGAGCGCGTTCCCAAGATCTAGTGTGCTAGAAAGTGGTGACTGAGTAATGGACTTTTTACAGTTTAAGGTGATCGATGAAAAGAGTCTCTATAATAGTTTCATCAAAGCCAACCTCTTTCCACATAGCCCTCGGACTTGGTCTTGCATTGTTAGAGCATTATCGATGAGGATGCCCAAGTTTTTTGCCACTCGCTTGGGTTCTGGTGCTGCCTCCAGCGCCTGGGGCTACCAAGAGTTGTCCCAGATTAAGTGTGCTCCTCCAAAAAGCAACATCTCAGACTTTTTGGTGTTTAGGTTCAGGCTGTGTTCCGTCATCCAGGTTGCTGTTTCTGTGAGACAGTTGATTAGATTGTGTTTGGTATTCTCATGCTGTTCTTCAAAGGCGATTAGCAGCTGAGTATCATCCACGTAAGAGCAGATATTGAAGCCCCATTTCCCACTGATCTCCACCAGGGAGGAGACGTACGCTTTAAAGAGAGTGGGGCTCAAAGAGGCCCCATGTGGGACTCCATATCTAATATTTCGAGAGCTGGAAGAATAGTGGTCTATTTGGATGTTTTGAGCTCTATTAGATAGAAAAGAGGTGAACCACTGAAGGGCTTTTGAATATATTTGATTTTCGTACAAAATGTGTAGCAGGACGTCATGGGAAAAAGTATTGAATGCTGCAGTTAGGTCCAGAAGGATCAATGCGGCAGCTTTCCCTTGCTCTATCAGGGTTCTGATGTTATCTGCAAGTACAGTGGCTTCTGTATTGTTGTCAGCTCTAAAACCGGTCTGAGAGGGGTCTAGCATTTCATTGGTTTCTAAGAGGTTTACCAGTTGCTTATTCACCAGACTAAATTTGTTGTATATATTATTGAGTGCAAGTGTACCAAAAGATATGTGAGCAGCACCATAAGAACATTACGTGAAAGAGTAGGGGAACACATGAGAGCGGTGAAACAAGGTGATATACTTTGACACCCTGTTGCACCCCTCAATTGTGTATGGGTGCACATGTGGCACACATACATGGCCTAAGGGCATGTATGTCTGCCACATGGCACTGAAATAATTTGCATGAAATTGCTTTTTTGGGGTTTTTCGTTATTTACCACCAACTTGTAGTTGGTGGTAAATAACGAATCCTAACATGGGAAAAGCACTCATTTAAGTGCTCCCTACATTAGGAATTCAGTAATTTACCGAATCGGTATTTAAGAATTCGGTAATTTACCGATTCCTTAAATTACCGATTCAGTATATTACCGAATCCTTAGATTAGGCCCCTACATCAGAAAAGCCTAATACCGCCCGTTACCGACCGGTATTAGGCTTCCTACATCGGGCCCTAAGTTGTTGTTCCAACGATAAGAAGTAATTGTTTGTGTGATGTTTAAATGTGAATTGGGCATTTGTAAAGAAGGTACTACTCTAATATTAAGATGTTGTTTAATTTGCAGTGCATGTGAATGCTTTACGCGATCTTGAATGGATATATACAGTTCCATTGTTCGAGTCGCCAACGTTAAGTATGATATAAGTGTCAGTGGATACTTTCTTAGATATCAAAAACGGGTTGAAAACAGTGGTGCACATGCTGTACTCCGATAATGGGAAAGGGGTATATAAAGCGTGAACACGCGGATGTGTCATAAATAAGTAAGCATGACTATACAGAGGTTGTGGCTGCGTAGTGTATGATGATAGCAAGCTTATTGCTTTCCTGTGAATGATATAGAAGTGCAAGGCGGCGATGCGCACATGTGCCTAGTGAGTTCTGGCTCGAGAGTGGTTATATGTGGATTTATGGGTAATACGTATCTCACAGAGTGAGAGGTACAAGCAGTGTTTTTGGAGAAGCTTATATACATTGTTACATCCCTGCATATATATGTTTTCAGAGCTTGTGGATTGGTCAGACGGACACCCTTCCTTAAATAAAGAACGGATTTGTTGGCTGAGGACATATATTTTACCCATTGTGGGTCGGAATTATCACCACATAAGAAGAAGGTGTTCCATTTGTGTGTCAGATTTTGAAAGGGAAGCAGGCATGTATACGAGGAGATTTTCTAATGATAGGTTTCTTTTGATTTTACAGAGGACTATACCAAAGATTGTAGAGGTATTTTGAATGAGTTTTCACAGACACATGTCTTTAAGGTGGATATGTAGATCACTCTTCCATCACCACATGTCCGTATGTTTGCTTATGTCTGACAATCTACAGTCATCATCTTAGGCTGTTTTCTAATAAATGTCAGATAGTTTTTTCACGGTTTTGGCTAGCACACGGTCAGAGATGGGTACTTATGTCTTTTTCACTGTGTCGTCACAATTTTTTTTCCCTCCATAACCAATTAGCTGTTGATGAGGGATTTCCTTTTCATATGGTTTATTAATATGGTTTGACATATCACTGGTGTCGGGTTTTTTGTTTATTTGTTCAACTTTCTGCATGTTTATTACATGTTTCTCCTCTGAGGTGTGTAATTTTACCTCGTACACGGAGCAGATTTCTAATATGATTATGTACACCAGTATATGTATGGTGTTACTTCGGTCTTTTGTTTGTGTTTATACTGCCTTGAGGAATTTGCGGGACGATTTCACATTGTATGCAACGAAACACGTGTTGGCTGAAGAAAGACCAAAGAATAAAGAAAGAGAAACAAGAAACTATGTTGATATTTATGCATATAATGTGCAGATAATTGTTTTTGATACACTACAGACGTGTGCTGACGATTTCCTTAGTGTTACGTGTGGAAACTTGCCAAACTGTAATCATGAAAGCCACATCAGGAGAGTTCCAAGTCCACTTGAAAGTAAAGAGCTTGCTGAAGAAGGAAAACGAGAATGAAATAATGTTCAGAGGCAAGATGAAAGTTGAGTAGAGTGGGCACAAGATATTGGGACTGAAGAAAATAATACTGTGATTGTTACTGCTGAGAATGAAATAATCTCTGTGAACAGTAATAAAGATCAGAGAAAATGAGATTCATTGGGAGAAAGTACAAGTACTGGATCAATTGCAAGTGATATTGACAATCAAAATGGAAAAAGAACAAAAAAGAGGGACCAAAAGGAGTAAAGAGATTAAAATACTCTGTGAATACAAAAGTCCCAGAGACAGTAATTGAAATATCTAGTCAATCTGAACAGAGTGAAGCAGAAGAAAAAGAGCAGGTGAGAAGAACAAAGAGAATTAAGGTACCACATAAGAAATACAGAGCACCTGAATGGACATACGTGGAGACTACTTCAACAGATGATTGGGAAAAATTATTTCTCGAGTTTTGTTCACAAGGCAGTTGCTTAAACAAGCTGCTCTAGATGAACAGTGTTTCTTTTGGAAAGGGTGCTGAAAAAGAGAGAGGAGATGTATTAAATAAATGAACTTTGGGAAAAATGAGTTCAGAAGCAAAAGCCAAAAGCTGAAGAAGGAGAGCTGAGGTAGAGCTGAAGACTCTAAAAGGTGTGGGGTACACAACCTAAAAGTAATCTTGCAAAATTTAGCTTAGTAATTTTGATTACATTTTGAATATTTCTGACTAATTTTTTATTTTTAGATTATTTGTATTTTTTATTTTAGAATGGATAGAACTAAATTTGAGACTGGTAAACGGAATCAGGCTATATGTAGGCAAAGACGTCTTAATGTTTGTCTTGCATGTGTTATGCTAACAATGTTTGTATGGTTAGCATTAACATTTGTAGTACCATATTTTATGTTTACTAATGTAGTAAATACTACTAATAATAATGAGCACGCAACAATCAGGGGCCAATTCCAATCTCGGTCGGAAGGCCTCCAAATCGGGTTCGGCATTAGCGGGTCGGATTCGGAGGCTGAATTTCCGTCCGGTTCGTACACGGGTCCGGACGTCGAAGTACTATGCGAACAAGCGCAAAATCTCCATCCGAATAGTTTCCGGGTCCGAACCGCTCCGTGCGGCTCGGCCGTAAGCTAACCGTGGCGCGCAATGAAGCCGAATTCCGATCGAGCCAGTACGATGCTCGATTCTGACAGCCGGATCGAGTCGGAGCTTCCGGCTCACAATAGCTCCCGGAGCTGGACTTTGGGGGTCCGCATCGGAACCCTGTTAACCGGAGCCTTACGGCACGGACACAGGGGGAGACCCATGGGTCTCCTCAACACAGGCAGGTACAGTGCGGATGGGACCAAAGCGTACCCACTGTAGGGGCGCACTTGTCCAGAACGTACTCATTCAGTCAATGGGAGCCTGGACAACTATTGCAAGAACATCGATCCCAGGACCGCCAGACTCGTAAACAACCCCTAAATGCAGCCTGTTTTCTTTAAAAGGAAAACCGAATGCATTAAAAAATATGAAAAGTTTAAGTAACACCTTTTAACAATAGACAGTGGTCTGTGGGGCCGCTGCCTATCTTAACAAATGCGTTTTGTCAACATTCACAACAGGAAGGTGTCCGCTGGTGACCCCTTTCCTTTGCAAATGGTATACCATTACATTTGCAAAGTCTGTAAAATAGTAATATTTTGTGACAGATTTTGGTTGCAAATATCTATACAAACCATACCAAATCAGTATTTGGAAAGGACGCCCTAATAATTTCCCTTGAAAATACTGCTTCAGTATTCATTCACAAACACAAATTGCAATTTGGCTATGTGTAAACAAATCACAATTTAGGGTTCTTACGTGCCATTTGTAAAGTACACTATCACATCTATATCCTGGCTCAGAGCTGGTGTGTGAGCGTAGCCCTGGCTAAGCTAGGTTGGTTAATTGAAAAGTCAGGTCTTCAGCTTCTTGTGGAATTCAATAAGAGAGGAGAAGGCTCTGATGTGGAGTGGGAGGTTGATCACATTATAGGAGTGATGTAGGAGAAAGTCTGTCCTCTGGATCTGTTTCTGTGTGTGTCTGGAATGTGTATGAGTAGGATTTCTGCGGGCAGAGATTTTCGGGTAGTTGATGGAAAGAGATGCAACGGTTCAGGTAGGTGGGACCTGTGAGGAAATGTGGCTTATTATATGGTGTGGTTGAGTGAAACCTCACCATGTAATAAATTCACAAACCTGTCTTGTAATCGGTAAGACTCGTTTGTTAAAACCTTAGCTCAACACTGGGTAGCTGTGGCTATTTGTATTTGTATTTTTTAAGCGCAACATTCATACCAAGCGACATCACGGCGCTAGAAAAGCGTTATTCTAATTTGAAAAGTGAAAATTTCCTGACTATTTAGGGCCTGCGACTACAGTCAATATGGCAGTACATGGTTTTGGTTCTGCTTTATGTTTTAGGGAACAGCCATGTTTTCTATTTCTTCCTAAAGGATAAGTATGTGCCTGTTAAGCGAAGATCTAAGGGTAGCTCATTCCAGTGGACGGCCAACAAGTTGGAAAAAGACCGCCCTCCAGCTCTAACCTGTTTGATCCGTTTAGTTCTGGCCCTGGCCTGATGGCCGGGTCTCAGATTTCGTGTCGGCATATAAAATTCAATTTTATCCCTTAGGATTCGAGGGCCATTCTTATGTAGAGCTCTATCGGCGTAGCACAGGAGCTTGAACTTAGCTTTTTGGCGTACTGGCAGCCAGTGTAGTTCTTTCAGACTTTTGGATGCTGAGCTATATTTGCTCTTGTTGCATATCAGTTTGGCAGCAGCATTTTGGACCACCTGGACCATCTGTAATCGGGAGAAAAGATAGTCAGACATGCCCACATAGAGCGCGTTCCCAATATCTAGTGTGCTAGAAAGTGGTGACTGAGTAATGGACTTTTTACAGTTTAAGGTGATCCATGAAAAGAGTCTCTATAATAGTTTCATCAAAGCCAACCTCTTTCCACATAGCCCTCGGACTTGGTCTTGCATTGTTAGAGCATTATCGATGAGGATGCCCAAGTTTTTTGCCACTCGCTTGGGTTCTGGGGCTGCCTCCAGCGCCTGGGGCTACCAAGAGTTGTCCCAGATTAAGTGTGCTCCTCCAAAAAGCAACATCTCAGACTTTTTGGCGTTTAGGTTAAGGCTGTGTTCCGTCATCCAGGTTGCTGTTTCTGTGAGACATTTGATTAGATTGTGTTTGGTATTTTCATGCTGTTCTTCAAAGGCGATTAGCAGCTGAGTATCATCCACGTAAGAGCAGATATTGAAGCCCCATGTCCCACTGATCTCCACCAGGGAGGAGACCTATGCTTTAAAGAGAGTGGGGCTCAAAGAGGTATGATAATCAAGTCAAAGCACTCGAGTGGTGAGTGAATTATATTCAATTTATTGATGAGTAGTAAAACACACGTCTATTCTATAAGCCTGGGTCTTAACTGTCCACTCTGGAATCACGAGCGTGCAGCGTTCCTGATTCCAGACATGACATCAAGACACCACACATCTCCCTTCGTAAAAGAAAAAGAATTGCGTGAGGAGAAATATACAGAAAACCAAACAGTTGTGGGACATATAACAAAAGAATGAATCATGCAGCGACGGGAAGAAATTTACATACTAGTGAACATATGACAATAGAAACTAGTAATATATATACAAAAGATGGGAGAAATCATAACACACTTATCGAAACCATTACTTTTCAAAAGAGTAATCTTTATGCCACAAAGGATTCTGACGGTTTCTTTGTGGACGTTGATTACAAGGAACACCACGAGATGATGTGGAAAACTTTCTCCAATTTTTTGCGGCATTGGCAGAATTCGAACCAGAAGGTACATAGGAATCATGGACATTTTCATTCGGCCACAACCAACGAGGAACTTTAACAACTTTAGATAAGCTCCACACATTTCCATCCGATAGTTCAACTACCTGCCTGCCAACGCGTATGACTTTCAAAAGATCAGAATACCGTGACTCACCAGATTTGACTAGTCTGCTTTTCTTTACACGGACCCAATCATTGACATCAATTTGACCAGAAACATCTTTCGAGATATTAACGTTATTCTTATTGGTCAAATTTGACATCCATGATTGAGACATATTAGAACAACTTTGACATCCATGATTGAGACATATTAGAACAACTCTTCCTTCCCCTCATTTTTTCAAAAGGAGATAAATCTCCCATACTTCTAGGAGAATTTCTATAACACCACAAAATCTCACTTAATGCTTGTTTACAATCCCTTCCATTATGCAGTGCTAACTGTAACCCTTCCTTAAATACACGTATCCACCTTTCCACAATTCCATTGCTCTGTGGATAGTATACTGAGGATCTTTTATGAATGATTCCATGACACCTCAAATATTCTTTCATTTCAGTAGATATAAACTGTACGCCATTATCAGTGGTAACAGAATCGGGAAAGCTTTCTCTCTCAAATATCTCGTTCAAAAACTTTATAACTACACTTGAGGTAATGTTTGAAACAATTTTAACCTCAGGCCATTGAGAAAATTGATCTATTAGAATAATGGCATAAACAACACATTTATTATAAGTTAAAGGTCCAGCTATATCTACTGAAACACACTCCCAAGGGCGACATGGTCTAGAAAGGGGTAAACGCTCATAAGAAATATGCTTTTGAGATTTATCACTCAAACAGCATTCCATGCAATCTCTAACTTTATGTTCTATGGCTTTGTCCATTGCTGGCCACCAAAAATCTAATTCTATTTTTCATGCTTGTCATGCCTGGATGACCTTCATGAGCCATATTTAAAATTACTTGTTGTAACTCACAAGGAACTACCAACTGCAAACCTCTAAACAAAATGTCATCATTCAGGGATAACTCATGAGCAATCATAAAGAAAGGAATTATTTTTTCTGACAAATCAGTCTTTCGTGGCCATGACGACTTAACATACAATTTAACATCTCTTAATGTCGTATCACTATCACATGCAGATCTCCAATCATGTTCTTGAAGAGAACCTTTAGATATTTCACAAATAGAAATAACACTTTCCAAATCAGTATCATCTTCTACAATATGGTCATCAGGAGCAGGTAACCTTGATAAGCAGTCAGCTAAAATATTTCTTGCACCAGGAATATACTCCACCTTGAAGTGAAAGTCTTGTAATTTGTATTGCCATCTTGCAATTCTTGAAGTTGCTTTTCCACAACCCTTTGTGGTGAACAAATCAACTAAGGGTCTATGATCACTCCTGACTTTGAAAGTGGTACCATAAACATATTTGCGGAAATACTCAATTCCCCACCAACAAGCTAAAGTTTCCTTTTCTAAGGTGGAATACTTGTCTTCAGCGCCTCTTAATGGTCTGGATGCAAAACCAATAGTGACTAACTGACCTTTCTGATATTGCATCAATACTGCACCAATCCCTGCATTGCTGGCATCAGTAACGATGACAGAATTGCATGTTGTGTCAAAAGTTGCTAAAGCAGGTGCTGAAATAATACTTTTCTTTAACATTTTAAATTCTTCCTTACATTTATCATTCCACATAAATGACAAATTTTTCTTCATTAAGCATCTCATGTTAAAGGTCTTATCAGCGAACAAAGGAACAAACTTCGTATAATATTCAGCAAGCCCTAAGAAAGATCTGAGTTGATCTTTATTTTCCGGATCTGGGGCTAAGTCAATGGCTCTAATCAAGTTTTGTTTTGGAGAAATACCAGCTTTACTAATCGAATGACCCAAGTAATCAACAGATGACACACCAAATTTACATTTGTCTTTTGTGAGGGTAAGACCATTGTCTTGTAAGATGCATAAAACCTTGTGTAAAATGTTTGTGTGTTCAGAGGAATCGGATGCAAAAATCAAAATGTCGTCTTGGAAATATAAGACATTTGCAATATCTTTAAATAAATTATGCATTACCCTGTGAAAGACAGAGGAGGCAGATATCAAACCAAATGGCATTCTTTTATATCGGAATGCCCCTTCAGAAGTGATAAATGATGTGAGATGTTTACTGTCATCATGTAGAGCTATTTGATGATAGGCATTAGATAAGTCTAGGGTAGAAAATATTGATGCCCCTTTCACTTTTGTGAACATCTCATTTATATTTGGCAAGGGATGTCTATCAACCCAAACATTATCATTTAGATCCCTCAAATCAACACATAAGCGCAGTTTACCATTGGGCTTAAGTGTGACAACCACTGGAGATAACCACTCGGAAGATTCTATTTCCTCAATTACATCCAACTTACATAACCTTTGTAACTCACTCTTAACAGCTTGTCTTAAATGTAAAGGGACATTTCTTACTTTGTGCACTTTTGGTATGGCATTGTGTTTTAAAACAATCTTATGTACAAATTTCTTTAAAAGACCTAACTTTTCTGAGGCGAAAACATTAGGAAATCTCCTTTCCCATTCTAAACTAGGGTCTGATTCTACACTAGATATTAAATCAGAATACCCCAGTACCTGTTCAGGATGATTAGGATCTAGAGTTATCATCAAATCTCTTTGTTGTGGCCAACCCAAAAGACAAGAACCCTCTTTAGCCACATAAACCTTAGTACTAATTGTCTTCCCTTTAAAACTTAAAGTTGTTTCGAAAAATCCTAACACCTCAATGGGTTTCCTAGCATACCCAAGCAACCTTATGTCAGGAGGTGATAGAGTAAGATTAGGAAATTCTTTCATCCATTCATCACCAATAAGAGTGTGCCTAGCACCAGAATCAGCCATAACGTTAATTTCTTTTCCTCCAATTACAACAGTGCAATAAGGAGCATCTTTTACTGATGTATCAATTTCATATACAGCTAGAAGATAGTCATTATCTTCCATGTCACTCGTTACTTCCCTAACATTCTCTTCAGTCTGCCCTCCACAATCACATTTTTTGCTTTTGAACTTATTCTTATTCCTGCAAATTTTTGTGAAATGACCTTTTAATTTACAGTATCTACACACTTGACCAATGGCTGGACAGTTTCTGTCATTTGCTAAATGATCCGAAATACCACACTTAAAACAAACATATTCTTTTTTTTCTTGAAGTTGCAGACTCTTATTTTTCGGTTTATTGTCATTAGAGTAGGTTTTCTTGACCAGATTTACTTCAGAGACTTTTTGCTCAGCAAGTTCTTTCAATCCCAATTTCATATCCTCAAAGCGATGAGCAATGTCCAAAGCTTGTCCAAGGTTAAGTCTTCAGTATCCAATAACTTTCCTTGAAGTTTGACATCTGCAACTTTGTGCACCATTTGATCACGCAGCATTTGGTCTTGGAACGTTGAATAGTTGCACTTTGACACCAAAATTCTTAAATCGTTCATAAAAGAATCGATTGATTCATTGGGCATCTGACCTCTACTAAGAAATTTGTGTTGTGAAACCACTTCATTACCCTTTTTAATATATTGTTTATCCAATTGACATATAGCTTCTTCATAGACATCCACTTCTCCTTCAGTGGTGGATGTCGCATTTCCACTTGGAGGTAAATGACTTAAAACGTGTCTGCCTTCTGCACCCAAACAATGTTTCAAAATAGCCAATTTTCTTTTTTCAGTGTAGTCATCACCACCAATTGCCTCAATATACGCTTGGAAACCTTCTTTCCATCTTTTCCATTCCAAAACAGGCTCACCAGGAGAGGCTATAAAAGGTGCTGGTGCCGAAAAATTATCCATTTTAGGATTATTTAATGAAATAATAAAAATAAAAAATAACATTTTTTTTATTTCTTCTGTTTCTTTTTTTTATTTTATTTATAATTCTGTATTTTGCTTGCAATAAAATTGTTAAAATGGCTCAAATTGTAGTCACAATGCAAGTATCAGGAAAGTTCACATTGAAAATACGATAATGACGATTAAAACCACGTTGTAATGCTTGCTCCAAATGGTTCTGTAAGTATTAATGTTAAATTGGTTCCCAAAGTATGGCCGCTGTGCGTTTTGACGTTTATACGTCATGCCGCATCATTTGCGTGTGTTTTATTGAAATTTGGCTCCCAAAACATGGCCGCTTTACGTTTTGACGCTCATACGTCATTCGTCATGCAAGCGTCAGAGGGGTTCGCACTAAGTTCCGGACTCTGAGTGCTCGAAGATGAGAAACAGCTTGAAATTACGTAAAAAACTCACCGGACCCTTAAAACACACGTGGTTTTTAGAAATCGTGGTCGCGAGTAGAGAGGAATGCTTCGGCAATTAAAATCCAGACGAAAATGGAAATTCGGCTGTACTTGCTCTCGAGGACCCTGATCTGCATCAAGCAGGACTCCAGGCTTGAAAGTTCGCCTCCGATCGTCACCAATATGATAATCATGTCAAAGCACTCGAGTGGTGAGTGAATTATATTCAATTTATTGATGAGTAGTAAAACACACGTCTATTCTATAAGCCTGGGTCTTAACTGTCCACTCTGGAATCACGAGCGCGCAGCGTTCCTGATTCCAGACATGACATCAAGACACCACAAGAGGCCCCATGTGGGACTCCATATCTAATATTTCGAGAGCTGGAAGAATAGTGGTCTATTTGGATGTTTGGAGCTCTATTAGATAGAAAAGAGGTGAACCACTGAAGGGCTTTTGAATATATTCGATTTTCGTACAAAATGTGTAGCAGGAGGTCATGGGAAAAAGTATTGAATGCTGCAGTTAGGTCCAGAAGGATCAATGCGGCAGCTTTCCCTTGGTCTATCAGGGTTCTGATGTTATCTGCAGGTACAGTGGCTTCTGTATTGTTGTCAGCTCTAAAACCGGTCTGAGAGGGGTCTAGCATTTCATTGATTTCTAAGAGGTTTACCAGTTGCTTATTCACCAGTTTCTCCAACACCTTGGACAGGTAAGGTAATTGAGAAATTGGTCGGTAGCTAGCAAGGTTATAGATTTCTAGACCAGCTTTTTTAATGTGGGGAATACGATTGTTTCTTTCCATATATCCGGGAATGATGCTGAGTCCAGGGATTTATTAAAGATGCGAGTGACATGCGGACTTAGGACTGAGACAAGTTTTGAGAACATAAAGTGAGGGCAGGGGTTGAGTGGAGATCCTGCTTTAACCTCCGTCATAGCTTTTGTGACTTCTTCTGCAAAGGCGGCCAGGTTGCCTAGGTAAGCCTGTGCTTTGGGGTGTGGAGCTGATGGCTTGCTATCCGATTTGTTAACAGTGAATTGGCTATTGAAGGAGGAATATATTTTGGAGACTTTGTCGGTAAAGAAGTTGTTAATTCTCTCGCAATTATCAGTGGAAGGGGTCATAGTGTGGGTCATACTAGCTGGTTTACAAAGTTCCTTCACTATTTTATAAAATTCTTTGGAGGAGTTACAATAATCTTCAATTCGTTTTGCATAGTAACGTTTTTTTGCACTTTTGAGGGCATTATGGTAGATTAAAAAAAGTTTGTTTTTTTTAAAACAGATTTTATTTGTCATAGGTCACATATACTGCAGAGCTCCGGACCCCGGAGTTCCCTGCACACATCAATATATCAGCAATAAAATCTTAGACATTTATACTTAGACTAACAACACCCCCCCCCACCCTCCGTTTGCGCCGATGCTGCCACCTGTTTACAAAGAGTCTTTAAATTGCATGCTAAGTCTAACGAAACACTCCCTCCTTTCCACCCAGGAGCCACCTATCAGATCGTCGGGAGGTTGGCCCTCTCAGGCGGCGGGTCCAGGTCCAAACCACGGTAGTCCGCCCATCTCTTCCAGATCTTAAAATGCTTACGGGGGCTATGAATACAGGTTGCTCAAGTCCCATAGAAAAGTCCATCCCATTTTTCCAAGCAGTTAACGGCGGAACTTTAGGCGCCTTCCACGCCTTGGCAATGTCTCTCTTTGCCAGTGTTAAGCCTAGCAATAGCAGGTGGCGCTTATACCTATTGCCCCCTATCCCCTCCATCACATGCAACAGAGCTAATTTCGGCGTGTGTGGGAGCTTCCACGCCAGAACCTCAGACATACAGGCATACAGAATCTTTGCAAAGCCGAACACCCCCAGACTATATTCACTAGTGTACCCTCCTCCACTCTACAGCGGAGGCAATCAGGAGAGCTAATCATGCCCGCCCTTCAAAGGCGCTCTCGGTGAAATATGTGCGGTGCAAATATCTAAATTGGATCAGGCGCAAGTGCGTGGATATTGCCGCTCCCCTCGGACTCGCCAGTGCCTCGGCTCAGTCCTCTTCTTCTAAGTCCCCTACGTCCCCTCCCCATGCTGCCCTAAGTCTCTGTAGGTTAGTGGAGCAGTGGTGAACCAGCGTCTGATAGATGCGTGAGATTTTCTTGTCCGGGAGTTCACCCATGAACACTTTGGCCTCTATCGGGCTAAATTCAGGGAGAGGCCCTATGTCAGTTAGGTGTGGCATCAGTGCATGCCTGAACTGCAGGTATTTAAAAAATTTTGAGTGTGGCATCCCATACTCATCTTGCAGGTTCTGAAAGGACTTCAGGGTACAGCCCGTCATGACATCGCCCAATGAGGAAATCCCTATTGCATCCCAACCCCCAAATTCCTGTAGGGCATTCAGACCGGGAAAACGACCATTGCGCCACAGAGGAGTCTCTTGGGTCAGCACGTTCCACCACTCCATCCTACCCAAAGCTCACCTCCATACATAAAAAAGCACCTCTGTGGCGGACGGAAGACACTTCCGAAGTGGTGCAGAATACAGCAGGGCATGTACGGACGCGGAGCCCATTAAGTGTCGCTCAACCGCGTAGGCCGGGTCTCCCCTATCCCCATACCACCACTCATTGAGTACCAACAGGTGCGCCGCCTGATAGTAGGAGAGAATATCAGACTTAGCAAGCGCCCACGTGTAAGACGATAAAAAACACGTTCGCAGAGCCACCCGTGCAATCCCTCCCTCCCACAGGAACCCACCCAACACAGAGGTGACCTGCTGAAACCATTGGGGCGGAATCCGGAAGGGATGATTTTGTAGTTGGTACAATAGACGGGGAAACGCCACCATTTTGAAGATAGCTGATCTGCCATAGATCGTTTGGGGCATGCGGGACCAAACCTTCAAAATTTGCGTGTGCGATCCCAGACTGACGTGAGGTTGTGGTCTCGGGAGGCAGTCGCCTCCTCCGACAAGTAAACCCCCAGGTATTTCACCCGCCCCGTTCGCCATCTGCAGTCCAGAGGCCCATGCGACCACCCGCCGCCGTCCGCCCAGCACCCACAGTGTCGATTTGCCCGGATTCATGTATAGACCGGAGGTTTCACCAAATATCTGCAAGATGCGAAGCAAGCGCGGTCCCGATCAATCCAAGTCGGTAATGAAAAACAGGACATCATCGGCATATAGTGCTATTTTGTCGGTGAGACCCGGTGCCCACCTAAAACCCTTGAGCTGGGCATCTATACGAACCCACGCCGCCAAGGGCTCCATGGCCAGCGCGAAGAGATAGGGGGAGAGGGGGCAGCCCTGCCATTTATGGTATATTTTTAAAGCCTTTTTGTAGAGCAGTCTATCGTTGTTTTCTTTGGATAGTTTCCACTTGTGTTCTAGGGAGTTAAATCTCCTTTTTTTTTTAACTCTAATGAGTACCATTTCTCAGATGGTGTTTTCCTGTTAGATTTATTCCCTAATCTAGGGGTGCACATGTCCAGCGCATGAGTGATTTCATCATGCAGGAGTTCAGCCTCAGCCTGGGCAGAGAGTGTATTAGCAATGCTTGGGTCGCATGCTAAAAAATGTGACGCAAACAACTCAGAGGTAATAAGGTTCCAAGGTCTTTTTACCGTTGTTGATTGTATGGCTACCTTGTTTAGCATAATTGGCAGGTTAAGGGAAAAGGAGATTAGGGAGTGGTCAGTCCAGGACAGAGGTGTGATCTCTGAGTTGTTGATAGCCTCTATGTTAGAAAATAGAAGATCCAATATATGCCCAGCCGTATGGGTGTGTCCTTTATTCCATTGTTTTAATTGCAGTGTCTACATGTCACTTTTTAAATGTTTCATCATTGGGTCCATAGAGTTTTCGAAGTGAACATTGAAGTCACCAATATCTAGAAAGTGTTTATGTTTTAGGCAGGAAGGGAACAATTGGGACTACAGGTTAGAGCTAAATTATTATTATTATTATTATGCATTCTTATATAGCGCTCGATTACCCGTAGGCATCTCGGCGCTTGCCTTGGGAACCCGTCCTGGCTTTTTCCCTGTGAGATACCCGTACTGGGCATCCCCAAGGTGAAAGCCAGGCATCCCGCCGCGGGGGGGCCGTAGTGGAGATTAAGCAAGCTGATGCCCAGAGCTGCAGAGTGTGAACCCGTGATTCAAGTAGGCACCGAAACGAGAATTATCGAGTCCGTGGATATTTGGGTTCAAGACCCTGCTGCGTCGGGAATTGAACCCTGGTCCCGGGTCTGACCTCTGCTTCAGGGTCTGCCTCCTCTAACCAGTGAGCCACACTTACCCAGGAGGGTTATAAATACCTGCCCCTCCGAGTAGTTTTTGCTCACCCCATGACACTGAGAAAGCCAAGATCTCATGTTCAACCAGTTGGGCCAATGATTCCGGAACGCAGCTAAAGCAAACTTTAAATAAGACAGCAATACCCCCTCCCTTTCATCCATTCCTGTCCTGTTTTAATAGCTTATAGCCTCCCGGTAGGGCGGAAGCAATGCCAGGGGAGTTGTTATCATCCAACCAAGTCTTTATGATAAATGCTAGGTCAGGTTTTACATCTGCTATGATGTCCCAGATCTGAAGGCAATGTTTGGGCATTGATCTGAAGTTCAAATAAATGCAGTTCAGCTGAAAGCCACCCGAGCTGATGTCCTTCCTAGTGTGCTGTTCGGATATTATTTGGCAGCCCCATTTACAATGGAGGTATGAGAAAGGTCCCTCCGTATCTCCGGGGGAAGTTTTCACACAAGGTTCTAGGATATCTGGTTGTGCTTTTGCTAGTTTCAAAAGCATCTCTCTGGAATATTGGTGGTGAATGTTTTTTTTTTAATGAAAGGTGCAGGGTTCCTGGCCCCTGGTCCCGTTCGGGTGCGGATATTTGGCGAGCCGGTGGCGTGGCCACGCCGCGGCCCCGTTTATGTAGTTCCCTGTGTTCACACAACTAGAATGCTGCCCCTCCTCCAGCGCTACTTCTGGTAGCTTCCGGTTGCACTGAGGCTTAGTTATGCTTAGCTATGAGCAGTCAGGCTATAAAATAGCAACAAGTGCAAAGCATTTAGAAATACCAAAACAATTGAATAATAAAGAAATGCGACACATAGGAAATCCAACACTAAATTATAAAAATAGATCCTTTTTTATGACTTTGTAGACACCAAAACAAAGAAAATCCACCAGAGGATTCTGAAGATACGATAGTTTAAGCAAATCGTAAATCACTGCTTTTTCCTCAAAATGAAAACAAACATTGGCAACCACAGTGGTTAGCGGTTAGTTTGAAAACTTTTATAAAGTTGTGTTTGGCTATGCTGACCCCCTTTGGGAAGCCTACTCTGGCAGGGATCAAGTCAGGGGGGCACTAAGGCTTAGCAGGACAGTATAATTGCAGTCAAAGCAGTCTCTAGTGCAGTTCCTGGTTCCTATGGGCAAGACATTAATGGAGTGGTCCTGATTCATAGGATATAGGATGCTAAAGAAGCTGAAGATGTTAATCCAGTTGACAGAGGTCTTAATGGGGCCATCTCTAGGTCCACAAGCACTGTGGGGTGTCTTTGGCCACATAGGTCGATGTCTCTCGAAGTACTGATGAAGTCTAACCAAAAAACAGCTGCTACTAGTCTACTGGTCTCCGGTCACAGCAAAACCAGCAGTTCCGTTGAACTGAGGCTAATATCCATCTTTGGCATCCAAACTGCTCTATGATGACTCTCCTGGGTCTATCAGACTCAAGTGCAGCTTTTGAGTGTCTGGGTTGGTCTCCCGGGCTGCACTTTGGCAGTCAGTGGCGAACAAGCAGTTGTGGCTACCAGCTTGGCCAAGGCTGCTTCTTCAGTTTTTGTGGCCCTAGAGCTGTAGAAGGAAGTCAACCAACTGACTCTTGAAGTTCAACTGTTGTCTTCTCTTTGCTAGCCAAGGTGCAGTGCAGTCTTTGATGCAGCCTCTCTTTGCCAGATCAGAGAACAGCAGAGTAGTCCATCTTTGGTCCTCTCACCAGTCAGATGTGATCTCAGGTCTGGGTGCCAGGGGTTCTACTTTTATGCCCACAACTTTCCCTCGGGATGTAGTGACTACAGGCTAATGGGCTGCTCGGTCCCATCCCACCTGATGATGACTTCCTGCAATGTGTGGCATTTTGCTATCCCAGAGTGAAATATTCTGTCCACTTCCAATATGGCAGAACCCTTCTGTCGGTGTGTGGAGCTTGTTAGCCCACCCTAGAGGTGTTGGTATCTCAGGGCTACATGCCCACGGAAAATCGGTGTGGCAACTATTTTCTCCGACGCCAACCTGTCCCCAGCACCAACCTGTCTACCAGAACAAAAGAGTACCCCCTCTCATGGGTTTCCCCATTTGCCCTAGAAAAGTAGCTTTCTCTTTGAGGCACACCTTTTGGGCACATATCCTGTGTGCCTTCCTGCCAGGGAGAGGTAACACCTCTTCCAATGGCAGGCCTCTATTGTGTTGCTTCCTGATGGGCGTTCACACCTCTCCCTAGGAGGGCAGAGGGCTGTCGGGTGGAGAGCATCTGCTAATGGCAACTGGAAAACTTGACAACAGAGAGGCAACATTCTAAAGTTGTCTTTTATTCAAAATAACAAAAACATTTACTTGGGCTTCAATCAGATTTAATGTTATGATTCTTTTGATATCTTGAAGTAGCAACTTTACAAGTACCATTCAGAACTTAGCACAGCTGAGTTGTTAGCATGCAACTCTGTACTTGCCAATGGGGCTACTAGCCTTTCTACAGTAAAACAACAATTTGGGGTTTTCACTGTTAGGACAAATAAAAAAACATGACCTCATTTTTAATATGCAGCACCCTGCCTTAAAGCCCTAAAAGCCGACCTTTGGGGTGACTTATATATGCAAAAAAGGGAGGTCTGGACTTTGCCATTCGCAGTGACAGGCTGGGAGACATGTTTTACTATGTTACATTCAGGATGGCACAATGAGTGCTGTAGCCCATGAGGAACATTCTAACTTACAGGTCCTACATAGACACTGGTACCGTATACGAGGGACTTATAAGCAAGTTAACTCATGCCAATAGGGTGTAAGCCAATTAAACATACACTTTTATGGGTCAGAGCACTGGCACTAAGGTCTGGTTAGCTGGCTTCGGTGCACACTCAGATTTATTACATCAGCACTAAATAGTCAAAAAGTGGGGCAAAAAGTGAAGGTAAAATTTCAAAGAGCCATTTCCTCACAGGTCCCAAGTTCTGTAGTGCCTTGAACATGTGGGTGAGGAGTTTGAAATTAGCTTGTTTGTGTATTGGGAGCTAGTGGAGCTTCCTGAGGTGTGGTGTAATGTTAGTTTTGTGTGAGAGGGATAAGTCTGGCTGCCAAGTTCTGGCTGGTTTGTAGTCTTCTGAGTTGCTTGGTGATCTGAGCGTAAAGGGTGTTTCTGTAGTCCAATTTGGGGCAAAAAGTGAAGGTAAAATTTCAAAGAGCCATTTCCTCACAGGTCCCAAGTTCTGTAGTGCCTTGAACGTGTGGGTGAGGAGTTTGAAATTAGCTTGTTTGTGTATTGTGAGCTAGTGGAGCTTCCTGAGGTGTGGTGTAATGTTAGTTTTGTGTGAGAGGGATAAGTCTGGCTGCCAAGTTCTGGATGGTTTGTAGTCTTCTGAGTTGCTTGGTGATCTGAGCGTAAAGGGTGTTTCTGTAGTCCAATTTGCTGGTGACTATGGCGTGAGTGACAGTTTTTTTGTGTTGCTTGGGAGCCATTTGAAGATCTTCCTCAGAATCTTTGGCGTATGAAAGTAGGATGCAGTGATGACTGTGACTTGTACGGTCATGTCCAATATGCTGTCAATGATATTTCCAGGTTCCTGGCATGCGTGTTGGGTGTGGGCACGAATTTGGACATCCACAAGTTGGAGTCCCATGGCGTGGTGTTCTTGCTGAATATGGCTACTCAATCAGAGGGGGCCCCTGAAACAGATAGGGCAGAGAAAAATCAGGGGAAAAAAGGCAAGCTACTCCCAAAAATATTTCTCTACCATAATACTTTAACATGCGCTATAAGTCGCTAATATACAGACTCCAAAGGAGTTGGCCAAGAGGACAAAGGCGTGTCACAAAAAACAGATTAGAAAAATATCAAAATGTATTTATAATACATTAGCATCTATTTATAAAATGAACGTATACAGCACCCCACACCGTCAATCTCACTGACTGATTCATACTCTCACATACCAACACATCCTGTGACTCAGGAATTCACTCATACTCATACCAACAATACAGTGGATAAGAACAAATCAACCAAATTTAACAAATATGTATAACAGTGATGCTTGCTGAAGATCACTACTTCAGTCTTGTCAGTGATGAGCATGAGACAGTTAGCTTTCATCCAGTTAGCAACTTTGGCCATGCAGGTGGTGAACTTGTTTCTTGTGTTGGGGGTCTTGTCCTAGCGGGAGATTGTGAGTTGCACGTTGTTGGAGTAGGAGAGGATGTTGATGTTGTGTGCAGGGATGCCATTGGCTAACGGGTTTGTATATGCGTTGAAGAGGATGGAGCTGAGCGATGAACATTCAGGCACTCTGCAGATCAGTTTGCAGGCTTTTGAGAAGTCAGGTGCCAGGCTTTCAGCTTGTGTTCTATCGATTAAGAAGGAGCAGATCTAGCAGAGAGGGGGTCCTTGGATGCAAATCTTGTGCAGGCACCTGATGAGGAAGGGATGTGAAACTGTGTTGAATGCTGCAGAGAGGTGCAGGAGAATGAAAGCTTCCACTTCTCCTCTGTCATGTGGACGTCGTCTGTGGTGACAATAAGTGATGTTTCTTTACTATAATTGGGCCTGAATCTGGTGTGTGTGGCGTCAAGGAGGTGGTGGTTGCTGAGGTGGTTAGAGAGGCATTGGTTGATTAATTTCTCTAAGACAATGGCCGAGCATGGTAGGACGGAGAGGAGTCTGTAGGTGGATGGAGAGCGTGGCTGGGCCAGCTGATGGTTTCTTGAGCAGGAGCTTGATGGCAGTGTGTTTCCAGGTGTCCAGGAATGTGGCTGGGTCAATGGAGGAGGTGAGGATGAGTGTTAGTGCTTTATTTATCGGTAGGAGTCCTTTAGTGAAGGAGTGGTAGGGGCAAGGGTCAGATGGGGCCCTTGAGTAAACGTTCTTCATGGTAGTAGTGGTTTCAACAGTGGTGGTGGAGGGCCATGAGATCAGGGATCATATGGAACATACCATGAGACTGAGCTCCCCCAGCTAATATACAATCAATGTTTTTCAACCACACACTTTACTAGCAACTTCTACCTCGGTTCTAAATGCTCCCAATCTTGCCAAAATAGGAGCAGAGAAATAAGTGGTGTTATGGCCAGAGGTGCCGAAACCAGTCTCAGTGTCTGCTCAACATCCTGTGATTCTGGACAAATCAATTAGGGCCATATGTATCAATGATAGGTTTTGCGATTCTCAAATAGCGAATTTTTGAGAATCGCTATTTGAAAATCGCAAAACGCTATGTATGTAGGATTTGCAATACATTTTGCGAATCCTACATATTCCTTAATTGCGAATCACAAATTGCGAATCGCAATTAAGAAATACCTCCCCATTCATTCCTGAGCCTAGAGGCCCATAGGAATGCATGGGAAGACATTCTCAATTTGCGATTCCCAATTAGAGAATCGCAAATTGAGAATGCAATTTCAAGTTTTCCAGGGTGTCAAAAGGACACCCTGTTGCATCCCTGAAATGAGCATGGGTGCACCTACATGCCCTAAGGGCATGTGTGTGCGCCACATGCCACTTTGAAAAATGCAAAAATTTGCATTTTTGAAAGAAATTGCAAATTACCACCAACCTGTAGTTGGTGGTAATTTGCGATTTCTTATGCCATATTCGCACAACTTGGGTGCTTCATACATGCCATTTAAGGAATTGCAATTTGCCATTCCTTAAATGCATTTGCAAAATAAGAAATCGCAAATTTTGTGATTCCTTAATTTGCGAGACAGTTGTGCTTTCATACATAGCACTGGGCCAAATTGCAATCGCAAACGCTGAAATTCTGCGAATTTCAGCGTTTGCGATTGGAATTCGCCTTGATACATATGGCCCTTAATCCCCCCGTACCTAAAAAAACGAATGTCACCTTGTGCAATTAAACTGCTGCTCTTTGAAAGCGCTCCAATAATTTCAGGTCGAGTTTGTGCTATATAAACCTGCAAAAAGAAAGTTGAAAAAGTGATTGCCCAAGAGTGTACCATTTGCCCAAATAGGAGGCCAGGTTTAGATGTCAAGTATCCAAGTTCCTCCTTGGTTTAAACAAATTCACTGAACCGGGTACAGTGGCAGTTTGTGGTTACTGGACATTATGGCTAAAACAAATTCACTGGACCAGGTCATTTTACAGTAGGCTGGCATGTGCGATTGGTAGAGGCTGATATTTACCATTGGTGTTCCAAAGTTTAAGATTACATTTGGGCTTCAGAGTTTGCATTTTCTAAGCTTGTGTCTCAAAAGTTGCAGACTTACTCAAGGAGGGGTAAGGGGATTAGCACTCAAACACTGTATGACTAGTAATCCTTCCATAAACTCAATATCTGCCTAAATTATATCTTTAAGACAGCCTGATTTTGATTGAAAGCCACCCTAACAACACTGTTTGAGCTCTCAAACAGATCGCCTTGAAACTGCTTAACTAGTGCGCTTTCTACATGTATGTAAAACGTGCGCGTAGTTACAGTAAATTTGCTGTCCGAATACGTATCTCATGGTGAGTAGTATCTGAAACACCGGGCATGCGCGGTGGTTTTCAAGGTGACAGCTCGTACTACAAATGTTTTCAGAGCACGTTCAGTGAGCTGCGCCTGAGACCTTTGAAATAGGCTGTTGTTTTTCCGCCTCCTACGTCCCAGCAGCAACCCGGGCACCGAACTTTAACCCGAAAATGGCTCTGAAAATCAATAAAGTAATGTCACATCAGTTTTCAGATAAGGTGAGTGACGAATTGCGAAGCAGCTCTGGTTATGGGCTAGTTAAATTAAACGCAATTGTTACACATACCAACTTGTAACTTTCCCTGAATTTCGGGTTTGTGTTTCACTCGCATATTTAGGACACCTACTATTTACATTTTATTCAACGAGCTACCAATGAGTATAAACAAGTCTTGCAAACAAAGATTAATCCCTTTTAAGCAAGTGTAAATCTTCCACCACTATAGCATTCGTGGTCTCTAGAGTCTCGAGTAATGATTGGCCGCTATATTTGTGCCTCTCAAATCCACGTGACTTAACCATTTCTCAGGATAGTATTGTCTGCTTTTAAGAAGGGAGGCCCTAATATTTACTCAGGTTAACATTGGCCATAAAATTCTCAAACGTCAGCCTTGCTTACCACATTCTGATGGGAAAGAAGAACACAGAGGACGGATGCATATCTGTCAACCTCTTGCTTAAACAGTAGAGGATTTAAGAAGGTGATCCCATTAAGCTCAATGAGAAGTTAACACTTTTTTGGAGGGTGATATAGATTTGAAAAGCTGGCCATTCCTTTAAAATCTGTTGAGGCATTTTGTTTGTCAGGCAGGTGAATAGAAGTAAATAATAGGTGGCACCAGACAATTGTGAGTGGGGGGCAGGTAGACTGATTTCCTTACAGGCGGGTTATAGATTTTCTGTTCAAATTACACACTGACTTTTTGAGACATGCCTGTAATTTAGCGATTCAACTGTGTACTCAGTCAGTCATAATAACTTTATTCGGTTAATAAAAACCATAAAAATACTCTACAAAACATCTTAAAAAAACATTAAAACATATGCAAAGTTCATTTGGGATAAACTTATCTTTAAAGAAGTCCTACTTCTGCGCTCCTCCTTGGACTAACATCAGAATTATCAAAACAAAGAAGTAGTTCCTCTAACAGATGCACATATTTGTGCTATCGGGCCGGAGTAAGTTTCACTGCAAGATCTGTTGTTCAGATCGTGATGCCCTCACACACCTGTTGGGGTGTCATGCTTCATCATTGGCCGCTCCTCGTCAGGCCACCTCAATGGATCTTTTAGTTGTTTATTTAGTAAATCTAAAACTTTACATTTGCAGTCTAGTTTATTTTTTGGCTTTGTTGCTACTTCTAGTAGTATTGTGTTACATATGAAGGTCAAAGTGAATGAAAGGCAATTGTTGTTATTGTTATCAAAGTTGAGATTACAATTCTTTTTTTACTAGTGGCCAAAAATCAATGTGTTGTTGCCCATAAAACTTTTGTTTTTTGTGTTTTGTTCCATATAACTTCATAACCACTTCATAACATCAATTACAATAGCACAAATAATCATCTACATAGTCTAATGTACAGTGCTGTGAAAATACATTGCAATCCGTTCAGCCATTTTGCAGCTAAGTGAAATACAAAAGGGAACACAACGGGGTCTCCAGGAAACCATGTAATGTATTATCACAACGTCATGACGCATTTCGGTGATAAGCCTTTTTCAAATGCCTCTGACACCCGAGGTTTCTTTTGCTGACATAATGTGACAATTAAGATATTAAACCACCCCCCCAATTACCCCCCCCCCCCCGAGTTGCTCAAAGTCCTCTGAGACCAGTCCATAAGCAGGCAATATAGAACTAGAAGAAACAAAAACTAACGGAGAGAAGAAAAAAACAAATCCACATTAGTACACACCCACCCCAAGTTACCCCCTACTCCCCCCTGTGCCAGATCCAACCGACCGGGCCCCACCCTCACGCCATTGGGAGATCATCTGCAGCAATGGGAGGCTCCAGCCACAAACCCCTATTGTCCGCCCACCTCTTCCGTATTTTATAGTTCCTGCCCCATGCAAAAGTTCAGGCCATTTTTACAGGCGGCCACCGAGGGGGTCCGTGGATCCTTCCGCATCTTGGCTATGTCACATTTTGCCAAAATAAGGCCCAGTTGCATAGGATGCCTTTTATATACATTGCCCCAACCCCCTCCATAGCACAAAGTAGGGCGAACTGTGATGTACCTGGGAGTGTCCACCCCAAAATCTCCGACAGAGCGGAAAATACTCCCCTCCAGAATCGATCAAGTGATGGACATTGCCAAACAGTGTGCAAAAATGTGCCCTCCTCCCGGCCACACCGAAGATATTTCGGAGAGGCAATCAATCCCACCCGCCACAGCCGAACCCGAGTGAAGTAGACCCGGTGTAGGTATTTAAGTTGAATGAGGTGGAGATGCATCGCTATGGCCGCACCCCGGGGGGGGGGGGCGCTAGGCCTCCCTCCAGTCTTCCTCCTCCAGCGTACCCACATCCTCTTGCCACACCTCCCGAAGCTTCTGAAGCATAGGAGAACAGTTAGTGACTATGTTGGAAAACGAGGCAGCATCTGTGAGGCCTGCACAAATAACATGACACATTTGTCCTTCACTGGGAACCAAACACCCTAGGGCAGCGCCTGACTCTCAGAGGGTAGCGTTGCAGAGCAGTCTGAGTCTTACTCAAGAGGTGGTGTGGGCTAGTAATCGCCATTTGCAGGTGCGCAAAAATAACACTCAATAATTGATTGTCCAGTCTGTACTTTGCTTTATAAAAGTAAGAGTACATTTATTAAACACACACACCACTCAATAGTATACACAAATTTACAAATATACATAAGCTGTTGGAATTACTTTGTGACATTGCATAACATCTCCACCCCTCCCGCAGGGGGGGGTGGGGTCTAGTACCACCACTCCCATGTATGCACATGATCTTGCCCCCAATGCAATTAGTTGAACCTATCCTGGAGCGAGGGCCCTGCGCACTGGCACCATCCCAGTGACGTCCCCCTCCCATTACCTCAACAAGCATTAAACAGGAATACACCTGCCTTGGTGACACATGACCCTGACCAAGCATCTCCTACTGACCCTAAAGTATACACCTCTATATCTTAAGGGCTAACAGTCTGGGGTCTTCACTTAAGCGCAGTAGCAAGACTACATGTTTACGCACACTTTAGAATGACAGTACTCCGCACATTTGGATATCATAAAAAATGCATTGCAATTACAGCCCCTAAAGGCATCACAGATGATCACAGGATTAAGTTGTAAATACCGTCAGACACCCCAGCAGGAGTATCTAGCCACTTAAATCCACTTTGCTTGTGACATCATCTTACACCCGTACTTCACATTGAACATCAGTCCCCCTAAAAGAAATAACCATTAATAAATGCATTTCAGTGCAATTACGCCATTTCACCTCCAGGGGATGCCCTTCTCGAGACATCTCCAACTCCGCCCTTCAATCTTTGATGCACTTCTCAATGAACCCCCAGCTGTAGAGCAAAAGTTCCAGCGTAGGAGGTAATGCAATCTTCGCTGAGAGTTGAGGGGTTATTCTTTTTAAATCCTCAAAAAACTTAGGGTGGGACTTAGCTTTGTGCTGGGGGCGAGACTGCGCTGCTCCAGCAGCTCCCCCCAGCAACTTTTCACACTCAGGGGTGACCCCTCTCCTCTGGGGGCCACCAAAATGCCAAAAACAATCCATTCCTCATGCCTGGCAAGGCATCATGGGACGCTTCAAGCTCCTGCCGCTTTCTTTTAAAAATTTTTTTTTTTTAATTCTTTATTGCATTTCAAGTGAAAGTACATAAATTTGCAATCTCAATCCCCAACGAAGACCCCCCTCCCCATCCGACTATAGCCAATAACCGTCATACATTTAGCACTATAACATTAGATAGTTTGTTAGTATACACAGCCAAACAGCCAACAACCCTTAGAGAGGGCAGGCGGCGCTTCTCCACAATTATTTATCTCATGGTTGGTAGGAGACACCGTAATATGCGTGCAATTATAACACGATAGTGACTGCTAGATCTGTCCCAGCCCTTCCACACAACACATCACCCCTCTCCCTGTGGTGGTGCGGGTGCATTATCATCTCTCTTGCTCATCAAGTATGTGTGGTAGAGACTCCATAAATTTTTGGGCCTACTGGTGGGGGGCTGCAGTTCTCTATAATTTTCGGATTGAGTACAGCAATAGATCATGTTGTGCGCCCAGCGTTTTAGCGTTGGTAATGGGCCTCTCATCCAGCAGCAAGCCAGCACTCTGCGGGCCATCAGAAGGCCCATATCAACCAGTCGCCTAATTGCTCTAGGTAATTTTTTAGTGTAACCCAATATAGCCATCAGGGGATCCGGTGTAATCTCAACCTCCGTTAGTTCACTTATTTCAGCGAAGATTTTCTCCCAGAATCCCCAGACTCCCGGACATTGACAAGCGAGGTGCAGGAAATTCGCTTCAGGGGCACTGCACCTTTCACAACCTGCCGAATCCCGCAGGCCATACCTGAAGAGTCGCGCAGGGGTGTAGTACACTCTGTTTAAGAACTTGAAGTGAATTAATCTGTGTCTGCCATTTAGTGAGACCTTCTTTGTGACTGTGCAGCAGTAGCACCATGTGTCATCATTTAGTGCTAGGCCCAGGTCAGTCTGCCAGGCCAGCCGCGCCTTGGTGTATGGGTACCGGGTAGGCGTTTGTGTGAGTTTGTATAGGCTAGACAGCAGCCCTCTGGGTGTTGTGGTTTTGAGTACATGCGTAAGCTCGGGGACCTCTGGGGGTTCCGCAATGTCCCCGCCTAATAGGTCACCCAAGGCGCTGCGCACCCTGTGGAACTGAAAGCGCGTCAGCAGCGGAGGCAGAGCGCTGGAGCCCAAGACCTGCTCCCATGTCTTAACCACTCCATCTGCAAACAAGTCTCCCGCCGTGCGTATGTTCAGGGTGTGCAGAGCTGCAATCAGTCCCTTCTCCATGAGCGGTGGGAGCCACCTAGCCCAATCAACCGGCATAATCGGTGAGTATAGCAGTGCCCCGCCCTGCATCCGCAAGAGGCTGTGCCATGCATGGTTGGTAGCTGTCAAGGAGTCAAGTATGCCTGTTCTACGATCAATAGCCCTGAAAACAGTGTGAGGGAGTGTATATGGTGGTGCAAAAATGGTCTCCATGTGTACATGAGGTATGTTCCTGTCTCCGTGCAGCCATGTGTGTAAGTGTGCCGCCTGTGCTGCTCTGTAGTACGCTTCCATGTCTGGGGCTCCCAGCCCGCCCATCACATAAGGCATAATAAGTGTGGTCCATCTGACGCGTGGCTGGCCGCCCGCCCAAGCTAGCTTCGTCATCTGTTGTTGTAGTTGTGCATAAAATGATTTGGGGAGGACTATTGATAAGGTAAGGAACATGAACAAGAATCTCGGGAGCACGACCATTTTCATTAAAGATATGCGTCCCATCAGGGATAGTGGATGTTTGCTCCACTGCACCACATCATCCTCCAATCTGCTCACCGCAGTGCCATAGTTGGCTCTAAAAAGAATTTCCGAATCTGTGTGCAGATGTATCCCCAAATATCGAATCGTATCTGTGGTCCAATGGAGGGGGTACTCCATTTGTGTTTGTTGCGTGAGCGGCGTGAGCGGAAAGGCGAGCGACTTGGTCCAGTTGACCTGAAGCCCTGAGAGCACCCCAAATCGCACCACCTCCCGAAGCACTGATGATAAGTTGTTGTCTGGGTCACGGATGTATAGCAAGGTGTCATCAGCGTACATCAAAACTATTATCTTGTAGCCCGGAAAGCCTATGCCTTCGTTTCCGTGGTATTCCCGCAGCGCGCAGGCTAGCAGTTCAGCCACCAGGGCATATAGAAGGGGCGAGAGAGGGCATCCCTGTCTGGTGCCTCTGCTAACGGGAAATGGGTCCGTAACCAGGTCCCCTATGCGGAGCCTCGCTCTCGGTCCATGATACAGTGCCCCCAGCATTTGCAAAAAAGGCTGTCCCAAGCCCATACGTTGCAGTACCATACGCATGAAGGGCCATTCCACGGAGTCAAAAGCTTTCTCCATATCGAGGAAGACAGCCAGTGCTTTCACGTCCGGTCTGACATGTTGAATCACTCCCAAAACCATACGTATGTTATAAACTAAGTTTCTGCCAGGGACAAACCCTGCCTGTTCTGGGGCAACCAGTCCGTCCACAAGCAGGACCAAGCGAGTGGCCAGTACCTTGGCGAACAGCTTGGTATCGACGTTAAGCAACGACAGGGGCCTATACGAACTGCACTCTTCTTGGGGTTTTCCCAGCTTCAAGATGGTAATCAGAAGTGCCTCTCTCATTGAGTGCGGCATGTTGCCCTCCAAGCAAATGTCGTCAAAGAGGGCCGATAGATGTGGTAATAGTTGGTCCTTGAAGGCTTTGTAGAAGCCCGCCGTTAGGCCGTGAGCTCCTGGTGCGCTGCCGATTTCATACTGGCTAGCGCGTCTAATATCTCGTCCTTCTCAATCGGTTGCATAAGGAATTCCCTATCATGGTCGGCCAGTGAAGGAATGTCTATATGACTGAGATAGTCATCAATTTCCTCTTCCATACCCTCCACTTTCGAGGAGTACAAATCCGAATAGTAAGATTTGAAAGTCTCAGCTATTTCTGTCTCATCTGTAGTAGGAGTTCCCGCAGCGGTGTGAAACATAGGAATGTGTTGGCGCTGTCGCGTCCCCTTCATAAGGGGACCCATAAGCAGCCAAACCACTGGTCGGTGCAGTCATTCTAGTCCTGTTTGTCCAGCTGACCGCCTGTGTCCTCCTCGTTCTGACTCCTAGGACTGCCCTTGCGTTCCTTTGTCCAAACTTTCAATGCTTTCAATGCTTTGTGTAGGTCTTTAGGATCCGTGAAAACGTGAAAGTGACCTTGTCGATTGATTCTTAATTTCACAGGATAAAGCATAGCGTAGTCCAAGCCGAGTTCACGGAGTTGTCTCTTATACGGAGCACAGTGTCTGCGTTCTTCTTGCACCTTCGCGGTAAAGTCCGGGTACAGAGAGATGTCGGAGCCCTCGTAGTGCAGAGTCCCTTTCTCCCGGGCTAACCGCAAGGCTGTGTCTCTATCTCTGTAATTTAGTAGTTTGGCTATGATTGGCCTCGGGGGTGCTCCCGGCTTCGGGCGCGGGCCCAGAGTGCGGTGTGCTCGTTCCACTATGAACATCGGCGAGAACACCTCCGCTTCCAGCAGTGTTGTTAGCAGTTTCTCGACGAAGAGCTCCATTTTACCTGTTTGCGTGGTCTCCGGCATTCCCGTGATCCGTATGTTCGATCTTCGAGAGCGGGCCTCCAAGTCTTCCGACTTGTCTTGTATGACTTGCAGAATTCTGTCGTGCTGCTTTAGAAATGTATCTTGTTCCGTTTGTGCCTCTTCGACCTCAGTTATGCGCCTCTCCGCCATGTCTATTCTCTCTGCATGCTTGTCAACTCTCTCGGTCATGCGGTCCATGCGGTAAGACAAGGCATCTATTTTGGAGCCTAACAACGCTATGCTCTCTTGGAGGCCCTTTTCCATCGATACCAACAACGTTTTAATGTCTGCGTAGAACGTGCCTTCAGCTCCTTTCGCCTGTGGATCCGACTCCAGCATCTGCGCCTCCGGGGCTCTGGCGCGTGGCTGTTCGAATGGTAACTTGGTTTGGGTCTTGTCGCCCTTGCCCATTCTGCTCCCTGGTCTCCGGGTGGCTCCCTCCACGCACTTTTGCTATAGCTCGGTGATGTAGTGCGATGAGATTATGCCGTCCGCTCTCCCAGCACCCACCTGCCGCAGTCCGGGACCCAAACACCAGCACCGGCTCCTGAGCGAAGGGTATAGGACTATCTTCCTCCCCGGGCCGTCCACGCTGCAAGCGCCGCACTGCCAGCCCCCAACTCCGTCACGCCACTTGGACAGCAACAGCGCTCGCCACTACCAATTGTGAAGGTAGGGTCCACTCACCGCTCGTAAGTATGCGCCGCTGTAGGTGCACACCGCAATGCCACCCCAGTGACCGCACCGGTAGGGCGTCCCAAGTCGCCACAAGAATCCGGGTTCCAGGGGGCCCCAAAGCCTCCCTCCTCGTGCTTGGTATTGTAGGTGGGGGCACTTCAGGCTTATTTCAATTAGGTCCCTCTATGCAAGTGGCAGCTGCAGGGACTCCGTGAAGTCGGACCCCAGGACCCCAAAATAACGTTTCAGGAATGGGTCAGCTGGGGGCTCTGCCAACAGGTAAGCTATCGTGCAGGCCGTGTTGTCGCTTCCCGCCTCTCCGCAGGGGGGCCGCGATGCCTTCTCCTCCTTTCGCGGCTCTCCGCCCCCCACCGGGCCGGCGTCACTGTGGCTGGCCGCACGCCCTAGCACGCACAGCAGCCGCCGCGGTAACTTTAGGATGGGGACGAGCGGCCTAGGATGCGAGCACTCTCTCACCCGCTGCGTAGGCCACCGGGGCTCGCAGCGGCTCCGCTCCTCTGGGTTCCGACAGCGGAGACCTCCGGTCGTGTTCGGCCACCTCCGAAACCCATTTAGGCCCTCACCAGCAGGATATTTTGTCGGATAATTAGGGCGTTAGTGCGGAGCGTCTTGATCACGCGTCCGCCATCGGCCGTGGCAAGCTCCGCCCCCCCAGCTCCTGCCGCTTTTTGGGGCCTCGGTGGGGGGCCCGGTCCCACCCGGACCCCCGGGTAAGGGTATCCGACGCAGGGAGCCCACACCCGCCTGCTCCGCGCTTTGGTCGGGGGCCCGGTCCCACACGGGCCCCTGGCTCCTCCCTCCTTGTCCGGGGCCCCGGTCCCAGCCGGGACTCCCGCAGGCTCTCCACGTTGGAGGGCAGTCCCCAGGACATGCCCCACCCTGGGGACCTTTTCTGGACCGGCGGCGGAGCCTCACACGCTTCGCCATCAGGGGGCCACAAGTCAAAGGTCGCTCACCTTCTGGTGGCCATATCTCAGCCCCTGGAGGTCCGATCTGCCCAATTTTCACGTCTTCTTGCTCCTGGCGGCACCCCCAGCCACTGGGAGCACTCTCCTTCCCCCTCCGGGTCTCCAAGAGGGTGCATTCTGCAGGGAGCGGTCTGCACTGGCTCCCTGCGCCAGCCTTTCGCCTGGCTCTCCTCCTGCGCCTCTCTTCTCCCTGTGTAGAGGCCTCTTCTTCTGCCCACCGGTCCTGGGCTCTTCTTCTGGCGCTGTTAGTGCCCTGGGGGGCAGTCAGGGGGTCTCTCCTTCCAACTGCCCATTGCACCAGGCTCCAGCACCTTTCGCCTCCGCAGACCATTCCCAGAGAGAGCTTCTCTTCCTGTGCAAGTACTTTTTAAAAGTTGAGTAGGGGGCTGTCAGGAAGTCTCTGTGTGTCCTATCAAACAGCGACACATCACTTCCCTGCCCCTGCTCCCTCCTCCTTGTCCAGCCTCTGGGTTGGTCAAACATGGCGTCGTCCAGTGTCTCTGGCCACATGGCCTCTGAAATCCAACTCCTTCCCCCCTCACTGCCTTTACATGAGGCAACCTGGTGCCTGGCATCCAGCGACAGCAGTTGATGGATTGGCTTTTAGCTCCACCTATCTTTTCTCCTTGGTGGGAAGATCTTCGCCCTGGGAGGAAAGGTTATTAATCTAACCTGCCATGGCCAGACCCCAGCCAGGGACTCTGAGAAATATGACATTTCTGGACGACCCAAAAGCAGTACAAATATGACTTTGGACTTAGCAGAATACTCATTTTCACATCTGCTACACTGTACATTAGTGCGTGTCTGGAATCTGTAGGTTTTGTGGAAGTTATTTTAGCCATGGGCCCCACATCCCCATAGGGAAATAATGAAGTAAAACACAGTAAGACACACTGACTTTCCCTGGCATGTTCCTTTCCAGTGTATAAAGCCTATTCCATGTCACCACCCAATTCTGCATAAGCCGGCCACGCCATTCACTCTGTAGCTGCTCCTGGACTGCGCACGCTAGGAATCTCCCCTGCGCAGCCCCTACACGTGTGCACATGCATGTACACCTGTGTCTGCATGTAACCAGCACGGTGCCCCATACTCCAGCTGCTGCGCAGCGGCCTAGTCAAGGCAGGGGGACACCAGTAAAATCTCCATGCAGTCTGCTTCATTATGAGTTCACTGTGGGTGAGTCCCAGATTATGAGGCTCTCCCACAGTAAAAGCTCAACAATTAGGTGCTCAAAAAGCGAAAAATCCGGGGGGCCCATAGTTACAGAACCACCTTCTAACACACGCCGCCCCCAGCTGATTCCTACAGGGAAGAAGTAGCCATTCTACATGGGTACACTTCCCGTAGTCAGCGATAATTAGTTATAAGGGGTTCTGACCAGACCCCCCTTACTCACCAGTTATCCGCTCAGACCACCTGCTTCTCCCATCCATGAAATCTCCACTCATGACAAGGATCCCAGACTACCCTAAGAACCCTCCAGGCTCTAGGTTAGATACCTCCAGGTCATTCATGGTCTACATGGACTCAGCCTAACTAGGCCCACCTTTGCCCTTGGGTATGCACACTATGCCTACCCCTTGTCTGGACAAGGGTGCAGTGCCTCAGCACTGATGCGGTCTCCTGGGATAGGTCGACATCCCATCCCCGGGTCACAAGCTGGTCTCCCTTCCAGAGTTTGTTCCAACCAGTACCCTCTCTCCATTTTGGTCCTTGCACCCTAAAGATGCAACCTCTCTGGACCCTCACCCCCAGCCTGCAGCTGAGGTCATTTTGCTGCCACCACCCTTTCGGGATGACTGGCTTTCCAAAAGAAAGCACAGCCATTCATGCTTTTCCCACTCAGAAAAGCTCTTCTGACCACTAGCCTAACTCCAAAAATAGGATCTCAGACCGGTCTCACTACCACACTGGCATTGCTAGGGAGGAACACTGAGGGTGCCTTGACAGACCCCCTACAGCTCATTCCCCCCGTCAGTAGCTCCACACGGAAACTACCCCGGGAACCTAGACCCCCTTCTTGTTCTCCGCTGCGAGAACAGGGCCTATGCACCCTTCCCTCAGAGAGGCGCGCTCTCCTCCCGGAGTACCCTTAGAGAGCCTGTGGGCCCCGAGTTAGCTAGATCCAGGCCCACTTCTCATGGCTCTCCCCGGTCTCCCGGCAGCGCACTGAGAGACCGTCCAGGGACCTACATGGTCCCTGGATGGCCGGCACTACCCCTTCTGAAGAGCAGGGTCCCTTCACTTAAGATAGGCCCCACCTGCCTTCAGGGTAGTACTACCATTCTCAGCCAGGGACCCTAAAGATCCCGGCTAGGCCTGCACCACCCCTTCGCGAAACACAGGGTCTCTTCACTGAAGATAGGCCCCGCCCGTGTTCAGGGTGGTACCACCTTGCAGAAGTCCACCTCCTGCCTCGAGCTAGGGGGAACACCCCCATGCTCCTGGTCCTTGGGTCCAAGGACCTACCTGACTGGTTGCCGGCTAGGCATCACTCCAGCCACCACTTAAGGTTCCCTCCACCAGCTCCAGGTCCTGGGGTTCAAGTCCCACAGGAACTACCGGACTGGTCACCGTCCACCACTAACCCTTCAACTGGAAACTAGGGAGCACATCACCCCCACTCATATCTCCACTGGGTCAGTTACCTTTCCCACCTAGAGTACCTAGAGGCTACCACTACACATCATCACTCAAGAACTAACCTCCTTTGGGGTGCAAAATAAGGGACAAAAATCCAAGTAATCCCGAATTCCGCATATCTGTTAACTCTAACTATAAATTATAAATACAGAAAGAAATAGTTATTTATATATATATATATATATATGTCCACCTCACTCCCTCCGAAGGAACCGGGACACCTAGACTGCGGTGCAACGCAGGGTCAGAGGACTCCCTGCCAATAGTATCACGTCTCACACAACGCTCCAAAAGGTCACGTTTTGCACTCTAGTTCAGCAAAATCACCAATCCATTAATCCAGCTTGTCGTATATCATATACTCATTTTATTCCAGCATAATACATAGTGCAACGGAACCAGCCCAACGCGTTTCACCGAGGGTTCGGCTTGATCACGGGTGAAAAGTGTTTGTCAAAACAATGATTAAATAAAGTTTTACACACCACTTCCTTGTGTGAAAATCAACAAAGGACTACAAACTTAAAATATAGCGGCCATGTTGGAGCAGTAAATTCGCTCACGAATGTCACAGTGCCACAATTATCATTTCGCAAGTATGCAATTTAGAAAGTACCATTCACAGTGGTATTAACCTAACATACCAGATATTCTTCAAATTAATCAGAATAACATTATAGTTATTTTAACCCAAGTGGGAAAAACATAATTATTGTTGAGAAAACCTTCATTGCGGTATTTGAAACATCATTTCATGCATTCGCCGTTCAGAATTAAATGAACCATCCTTAGGCACGATAACTAAATGTCATTGCATACCAGAAAATCTAGGAACTAGACAAAACATACAGTTCATATTTGGCCCAAGTGGGAGAATAATTCACATTCGGTGTAAAAAGTCACAATATAATCTTCTTAGTAGTATTATACATCTTCCCAATTCCCAAGTGAGAACTTTCATATACTCCTTCTTCTCCATTACGGTAGTACCTGTGAAAAAACATAAAATTTTGTTCTAGATCACTGGTAGACAAAGCATGGCCTGTATTTCAATGTAGCCCGTGCTAAACAATAAACATAAAGTGAAAAAATAATAAAGTGATGAAAGTGATAATATCTTTGTTAAGTTAAAAACATGCACAGAAGACTGCTAGTATCTACAGCTTTATACTACAGTTACGTTACAGATTTCACTCTCCCAAATGCCACTTCATTTCCTCTTCAGAATTGAGGCCTCCAGGAATGCGAGTGTCTAAGTCAAGAATGTATTTGCTCTCTAATTGTCGCAACCTACGTATTCTATCTCCACCTCTTTTCATGGGTGGTATCTTGTCAATTACAAAGAACTTTAAAAGATTGCGATTACTGCGATGTAGTTCTTCAAAATGTCTGGCAACTGGTGAATTCTGGTCTTTATTCTCGATTGCCCTCATATGTTCCAAAATACGCTTTTTCGCTGGAAACAACGTGCTTCCTACGTATTTCTTGGCACAAGGGCAAACAAGAATATACACCACAAACTCAGAAAGGCAAGTTAGATGTTGTTGGATAATTTTCTCTCTATCTTCAATAGGATAATAGACAGACTTGACATTCTGGCTAAATTTACAC
This sequence comes from Lissotriton helveticus, assembly GCF_964261635.1. Classification (NCBI taxonomy): domain Eukaryota; kingdom Metazoa; phylum Chordata; class Amphibia; order Caudata; family Salamandridae; genus Lissotriton; species Lissotriton helveticus. The sequence continues at coordinate 1,053,718,991 of NC_136067.1, forward strand.
GCCTTACATGACATGCATGTAAAAAACCCTTGTATGTCTGATGTTTTCTTTGATCTGCTACTTATTTCATTTTTGCTTAGTCTGTCTTTTAAAGAATCTGCCTTCCGGTAAGTGATGCTCGGATTACAGCCCACTACATCAGTTAGCGCGAGTTCTGTTCTCAGAACATTCCAGTGTTTTTTCATACTTTTCTGCACCTGCCAGGATTTTGCATGGTAAGTAGATATAAATCTTACCACTTCCTGTTTCTCACACACTTTCTGTTCCTTTGGGATCAATAACGATTCATGACTAATCACACTTGCCTTCTTGAACGCTTCTTCAATTACTTGTGGATGATATCCACGTTCAACGAATCGTTCCTTCATGCGTTCCCCTTCTAAAACAAAATCTTCGTCCCTACTACAATTCCTCCGTGCCCGGAGGAATTCACCAAATGGAATACTCCGTATTAGGGACTTAGGATGGCTGCTCTCTGCATGAAGCAGAGTATTTCCAGCAGTGCTTTTGCGGAATAACTTCATCACCAGTTGGCCATTGGTCACCTCAACCTTCAAATCTAGAAATTCCATGAACTGATCATTGATTTTCCCTTCCAGACATAGATTGACATTGTTTTGGTTCAGATCTCGAATGAAACCTTCTGCCGATGTCTGGGAGCCATCCCAGATGATGAACAAATCATCTATATACCGCAGCCACGTTTTCACATGGCTGCGGTATAGCGGATGAGTTTCAGCCACCTGTTGCTCCCAGCCTGCCATGAACAGATTGGCAAAGCTGGGAGCAAAACAAGTTCCCATCGCCGTCCCTTGTCGTTGTCTATAGTAGACCTCATTAAAGATAAAGAAATTGTTTTCAAGGCAAAATAACATCATCCTTAAAATCATTTCCGTATGATCACTAAGCAGTGGCGTCACTAGGTGGGTGCGGGGGGTGCGGTCCGCACCGGGTGACACCATCAGATGGGGTGACACCAATTTGGTTACATTACACTGTGTAACAGTAACATAGCTCTGCAGCCTAACCTCTGCTCTGCTTTATAGGAGGATTAGTGTCTACAAGCTGCAAGGACTCCGGAGCAATCAAGGCAGACGGCCTTACGTGCAGGTCCAGCACGCCGATCAGATATTTGCCAACTCATTCATACTGGGGCAGCGCTCGGCCGATCAAAACAAAGGTGCTGCACGCTTACGTGCGTCGGCGTCACCCCTCTCGGCCTGTCTGGACGTCAAGTCTATTGACGTGTGCACGTCTATTGACGTCCAGTGTCGCGGTAGCAAGGAGGCGAACAGAGAACTGTCTCTTCGGCGAGGCCCTGTTCCCGCGCTTGGAGTATTGTGTCCCATCAGTGCGAGAGTTTTTGCAGATGTGAGATGTCCTCAACCTCAAAGGTGCGTGTGTGCACGCTTGTTTGTTTGCGTGTGCATAGAAAAACATCTGTTTCTGTCTTCGAGACCTTGAGCGCATGCAAACCTCATGTAAATGTGTGTCCTGCTTTTACAGTGCTTAGTCGTCACGGCTGTTTCGTGTTGCGCCTGGTTTGGGCGGGGTGCGGCGGGGGCCGTGAACTCGCAGGGAGGGCTGCCTGCACACAGGGTCACAGGCGGGTACCGCTGCCTGGCAGCTTTTCTTCATTCCAGCCGCGCCGAGCACCCGCAGGAACCCTGCGGCCTCACCCCCAAGGAGGAGGAATGCGTTCTGATCAGCCCGGGTTGGTGGAACAGTTACTGACAGCTCAGGTGGGGTACAGTGAAGAGAGACTGACTGCTCCTGGGCCCAAATGCTAGAGCCTGAGAGCCTCGAGGAATAACCTGGCCACGGCACCCTGTCTGAGCCATGAGGCAGGAGATGAAATATTTTCTAAAACCCGCTCCCACACACTTGACTAGACCGTGTGATCGTGAGCGATTATCACGGGGGAATGCGGGTGGCCGCGTCCATGCTGTTTGGATTAGAGAGACCCAGTGACGGGCTCGACACCAGCACACAGCTGTAGTGATTGAAGTCATGGCTACCGGAGGCTGTCACACTGTCTGATCTTGGGCAGTTTGCTTCATACCACCAAGATCAGGTTGCCGGTTGACGCAGCAGGACTCCACTGCATGGTGTTTGACCCCAAGGGCACACGTATCAATCCTAGCGGGGGCACGCAGACGTTTATCCTCAAGAGGGATGGGTAAAAATAAACATCTTATTCGGTGCCAGCATGTGCACAAGTAGCCAAGTACGCCTATTATGACTTCCATAATTCACAGCGTTTAAAAGCAGTAATTAGTTACGTAAGAAACAATATTGTATATTTAACCACCTCCTATTGATAACCTCGGGTTTGGTCGCGGTCCCTTGCAAGGATTTGAAGGTTGAAAAGGTCATCCGATTTGCAGCCGCTCTCGGGTCTTTCCTCAAAGTGGGTCTAGGGCATGCCACACTGTAACAACCCCTCCAGGCCCCCTGATCTTCAGAGCCCCCTCTTGGCCCAAGACCAATCGTTATTTGTGTGATACGGGAAAGTGGGGGTCTCATCACATTTCGCAGGGGGACCCATCATTCTCCATCACGCCGTTGTCTGTCCCAACCCCGAGTCAGACAGGAGCTGCCCCTGAGCTCGGCTGCACTGCCAGAGCCCCCACCCGCACAGACAGACGATGCAGAGGTCAAGACACACGGGCACACGCACATACACAGGCCCCCCCCCCCAGTTTCATTTACATCTTGGCTCTTGCAGTTTTCCTTTTCTCGTTATAAGTAGGGATCCTGCTTCTAAAGTATAGGTGTTTCTCATTTCAGACTGCGGTCCCATTTATTTTTCTCCTATTGACACTTATCCATATTTTTCAGTGGTGAAGAAATTAAGTTGGACGTAGTATATTTTCACTTTTATTAAAGTGATAAACCTGTACAGTACTCGCACCGTGGTGTCTTAGTGTGTTAAGGAAACACATACAATAAAGTATATATTCACCTGCAAATATTTGCATAGTACTAACAGATCCCTACACGTGCAGCTATGTAAACTTCATTTGGAAATCTTTTTTTAATCTCCCATATGGGCAGCTATATGCCAGCCAGCACTCAAGCATTTCGCAACAGTAACAAAGTCCAGTATTTTTCAGTGTTTACAAATAAATGCAAACAGGGATCGAACTTTGGGCAGATAAGGGAATTACGCAGTTTTCCCAAAATCACACCACGTTTTGAAATCCGGATTAGGAATGAAGTATCCTGTTCCCACATCTTGTAATTTAGCTGCTGGAGCACGCAAAAATGGAAACAGTGCATGAAACATGTTAAAGGCTGGCCAATTAAAATGTCTTTCCTTTTTAAATCTGCAGGCACATGAATGTTCTAAAAGTTGTAATTTCCGATTTTGGAGTAATTTATTGAAAGTGGATGACGGGGGACATAGGTAGACAGGAGGTAGACAGGAGGTGAATGTGTAGACATGATGTCAAAATTAGGAGCCGTGAGAGTAAGAGGAGGTGAGGAAAGGTAGAGATTGGAGCTTGCAAGAGGGAAGCAGCAACAGGAAGTTAATGAGCAGGATTGGGAAAGGAGCAAGAAAAGTTGGGAAGAGAAGGCCAAAACAAGAAAGATGGAGGCAAGAGGAAATAGCCTTTAATTTGCTTATGTGTCAGGAACATCTCTACTAGTCAGAAGGTAGTAGGAAGTTGATGGAGTGGTTAGAAGCACTCCGGGTTGAGTAAGTGCATTCTATTCCATAACAATTCAACTCTGTCGGCTCAAACTATTTTGAGAGTTTCATTATTAATTTCTTTACCAATACTTTTCATATTCTGTTTTGTAGATTTGTGACAATATTCCAACACGTTGCGATCTGAGCCATGATAAACCAACCAGCCTTATCAAGACATTTATATCTGAAATAAGTTACACAGCAGCTGCGGCTGTAAGTCATTACCAAGCAACTCCCCAGTACCACCTCGGCTGGGGCCATTTAGTATCCTAATGCCACTCGTAGCTAGGGCCACTGGAATTATGCAGCAGAGGTGGGCCAAAGTATGTGGGAGGGTTGACTAAATTATGCAGAAAGAAAAGGGAAATCATCTGGCGTAATGTGTCACAATTTTTGATAGGGTGGTATGGTCCCTTTATTTGCCAACTGTGTCTAATGGTGGACTCGGAGCGGAGGAGGTCCATGCGGGAAGTCGTGAGGGGGTGACACCATGAGTTACCCGCACCGGGTGACACCAACCCTAGTGACGCCACTGTCACCAAAAGAAATAGACCTATTCTTGAGGAATTGTTGACATGCATTAATACCATCTTGGTGTCGAATTGAGGTATAAAGACTACATACATCTAACGAGATAAGTAAATAACTCCAATGGGAGTGGAAACACGGGGTCAGAAAAGCAAGAAAGGAAAATGAACCAAAGAAATGTGGTAAATTTGTCTTCTCGTGTACTTTCAAAGCATGAACATGATGTGTTACAGTTCGGCCTTTCTTTCTGTCCAACATCCAATTTTATTTATTCCCAAGAACGTATTGACCTATTCAAATTTACGCGTAAGCTACGCCTTCACAAATGGAATAAATTAAAGGTCAAAAGTACTGGAAAAACAACAGATACTGCCCATCCTGCCCCTGAAACTATTAGAGATGTAGAGGTACTCATTGCCAACAGAGAATTGGAATCTGATACACCTCTGGAGAGACCTATCGATGCTAAATCCCTGGGTTTTGATACCAATCTAAATTGCCCCAACACCTTCAAACCCAAATCCAATTTTAATCCCATGTTACCTACTTGTGGCATTGACACTTTTGAGACTTTAATGATCAGTGACTTAAAACAATTGGCCAGAAAGAAGGGTTGGACTAAAGATAATTTGAGCAAAAACGAACGCCAGGCTATTAGATCTTTAGAAAGTGATGCCTCCATTGTCATTCGACAGTCTGACAAGGGGGGTAATGTCGTTGTGATGGATGTGAACAAATACATCGAGGAAGGGATGCGACAATTAAATTGTTTAGAGTGTTACGAGATCTCTTCTAGCCAGGAAGTAGAAAAAACCAACTCCATGTACCATGGGATGCTAAAGGACTGGCATCAAAAGGGTTTATTAGAATGGAACGAGTATTCCTTCTTATTGAACCGTAACCCTAAAGTATCTGTGTTGTATTTGCTGCCCAAGCTCCATAAGAATGCTGATATACCACCTGGCAGGCCAATTGTTTCTTCAATGGGTTCATTGTTAGAGAATACATCTAAGTACATTGACTTCTTTCTCCGTCCTTTTGTGGAAGCTATACCTTCGTATCTTAAGGACAGTAGAGATTTTATCAACAAGATCAGAAATGTTGTCTGGCAGGATAGTTATTTACTTATCTCGTTAGATGTATGTAGTCTTTATACCTCAATTCGACACCAAGATGGTATTAATGCATGTCAACAATTCCTCAAGAATAGGTCTATTTCTTTTGGTGATCATACGGAAATGATTTTAAGGATGATGTTATTTTGCCTTGAAAACAATTTCTTTATCTTTAATGAGGTCTACTATAGACAACGACAAGGGACGGCGATGGGAACTTGTTTTGCTCCCAGCTTTGCCAATCTGTTCATGGCAGGCTGGGAGCAACAGGTGGCTGAAACTCATCCGCTATACCGCAGCCATGTGAAAACGCGGCTGCGGTATATAGATGATTTGTTCATCATCTGGGATGGCTCCCAGACATCGGCAGAAGGTTTCATTCGAGATCTGAACCAAAACAATGTCAATCTATGTCTGGAAGGGAAAATCAATGATCAGTTCATGGAATTTCTAGATTTGAAGGTTGAGGTGACCAATGGCCAACTGGTGATGAAGTTATTCCGCAAAAGCACTGCTGGAAATACACTGCTTCATGCAGAGAGCAGCCATCCTAAGTCCCTAATACGGAGTATTCCATTTGGTGAATTCCTCCGGGCACGGAGGAATTGTAGTAGGGACGAAGATTTTGTTTTAGAAGGGGAACGCATGAAGGAACGATTCGTTGAACGTGGATATCATCCACAAGTAATTGAAGAAGCGTTCAAGAAGGCAAGTGTGATTAGTCATGAATCATTATTGATCCCAAAGGAACAGAAAGTGTGTGAGAAACAGGAAGTGGTAAGATTTATATCTACTTACCATGCAAAATCCTGGCAGGTGCAGAAAAGTATGAAAAAACACTGGAATGTTCTGAGAACAGAACTCGCGCTAACTGATGTAGTGGGCTGTAATCCGAGCATCACTTACCGGAAGGCAGATTCTTTAAAAGACAGACTAAGCAAAAATGAAATAAGTAGCAGATCAAAGAAGACATCAGACATACAAGGGTTTTTTACATGCATGTCATGTAAGGCGTGTAAATTTAGCCAGAATGTCAAGTCTGTCTATTATCCTATTGAAGATAGAGAGAAAATTATCCAACAACATCTAACTTGCCTTTCTGAGTTCGTGGTGTATATTCTTGTTTGCCCTTGTGCCAAGAAATACGTAGGAAGCACGTTGTTTCCAGCGAAAAAGCATATTTTGGAACATATGAGGGCAATCGAGAATAAAGACCAGAATTCACCAGTTGCCAGACATTTTGAAGAACTACATCGCAGTAATCGCAATCTTTTAAAGTTCTTTGTAATTGACAAGATACCACCCATGAAAAGAGGTGGAGATAGAATACGTAGGTTGCGATAATTAGAGAGCAAATACATTCTTGACTTAGACACCCGCATTCCTGGAGGCCTCAATTCTGAAGAGGAAATGAAGTGGCATTTGGGAGAGTGAAATCTGTAACGTAACTGTAGTATAAAGCTGTAGATACTCGCAGTCTTCTGTGCATGTTTTTAACTTAACAAAGATATTATCACTTTCATCACTTTATTATTTTTTCACTTTATGTTTATTGTTTAGCACGGGCTACATTGAAATACAGGCCATGCTTTGTCTACCAGTGATCTAGAACAAAATTTTATGTTTTTTCACAGGTACTACCGTAATGGAGAAGAAGGAGTATATGAAAGTTCTCACTTGGGAATTGGGAAGATGTATAATACTACTAAGAAGATTATATTGTGACTTTTTACACCGAATGTAAATTATTCTCCCACTTGGGCCAAATATGAACTGTATGTTTTGTCTAGTTCCTAGATTTTCTGGTATGCAATGACATTTAGTTATCGTGCCTAAGGATGGTTCATTTAATTCTGAACGGCGAATGCATGAAATGATGTTTCAAATACCGCAATGAAGGTTTTCTCAACAATAATTATGTTTTTCCCACTTGGGTTAAAATAACTATAATGTTATTCTGATTAATTTGGAGAATATCTGGTATGTTAGGTTAATACCACTGTGAATGGTACTTTCTAAATTGCATACTTGCGAAATGATAATTGTGGCACTGTGACATTCGTGAGCGAATTTACTGCTCCAACATGGCCGCTATATTTTAAGTTTGTAGTCATTTGTTGATTTTCACACAAGGAAGTGGTGTGTAAAACTTTATTTAATCATTGTTTTGACAAACACTTTTCACCCGTGATCAAGCCGAACCCTCGGTGAAACGCGTTGGGCTGGTTCCGTTGCACTATGTATTATGCTGGAATAAATTGAGTATATGATATACGACAAGCTGGATTAATGGATTGGTGATTTTGCTGAACTAGAGTGCAAAACGCGACCTTTTGGAGCGTTGTGTGAGACGTGATATATATATATATATATATATATATATTCACTGAAAAAACCATAGGTTTCAGGAGTTATATAGTTAGGAATTAGCTTTTAAAAAACCTTTGAAATTCACTCAAAAAACTATAAGTTTTAGTGGTGTTATAGTTAGCTGGACATTTTACTCATACAAAACCATTGAAATTGCTCCTATATAGTTAGTTGTACTAACTATATTTCGCGAACCCGCAATCCACTGCTGATGATGTCACATATTAGATCATTTAAGACATGGTCAGTGACATCACTGATGACATCTCAAATGACATCACTGATGACATCATCCAGTGAATGTGGTTTGCTTCGTTATTTAAATATGCATTATATATATAGCAATTTGCATTGAAGAATAAGTGGATATATATAAATAAATATTTGGATGGAGGATTTAGTAGCAGTGTAATTGACTGTTTACTTGACCAATTTATAATGTCTCACTAAATATAGTGGGTAGTGACTAAACTGTGTGAATATCTGTATCACTTTGTCAGTTGTTGTGTAAACTGATTCTACAGTTGGTTACTAGCTATGTGAAAGTCTATATTAGTTATTGATTAGTTAACTGAGTATTTGTATGGGAGTGTGAAAGTGTGTGTGGTTCGGTGGGGGGTGTGTGACTGTCCAAAGATGTGTGAATAGTTGATTCAGTAGATATATGAAGTTAAAACTACATGTTCTAACAGTTGTTTGGGTGAGTGAATATCTTTATGGGTGTGGTGATGAGCAAATATATTTCTCAATGGTACAGGTCCAACAAACTAGAAAAATAAAAGGCAGTGTATGTGTCAGTTGTTGTATATAAATAAGTATACATAAGACACAATGATTGTGTGAGTGACTGTATGGATAACTGTATACTTGTAATAATGATTTTATAATTCACTAAGTATGACTTACTATCTAAATGAATAGAAGAAGTGGTGTTTGTATAAGTGTTTTGCTAAGTAAATATGTAAGTATGATCCATTGTTTGCATAAGTGAGTAGGATGACTTCATATGTGAATAGGATGCGTGCTGTTGTTTAATGTCGATATAGATGTATAAGTATTTTTGATAGTGTTCTATTGTTCATTGACAGCATGTATGAGTGAATCCATAGGTAAGTGATTAGATGTGTGTATACATCTATGAATCACTGAGTGGATTTTTAGATACTTGTATTGCTGTGACAATGGATTTAAATATGATACTCTGTATTTTACAAAGAGTGATGAAAAATTGTAATAGTGTATGAAAAGGTGTATGTGATTGTCACGTGGATGATGTCATCAGTGATGTCATCAGTGATGTCATTTGAGATGTCATCAGTGATGTCACTGACCATGTCATGAATGATCTAATATGTGACATCATCAGCGGTGGATTGCGGGTGCGCGAAATATAGTTAGTACAACTAACTATATAGGAGCAATTTCAATGGTTTTGTATGAGTAAAATGTCCAGCTAACTATAACACCACTAAAACTTATAGTTTTTTGAGTGAATTTCAAAGGTTTTTTAAAAGCTAATTCCTAACTATATTACTCCTGAAACCTATGGTTTTTTCAGTGAATTTCAAAGGTTTTTTAATTGCTAATTCCTAACTATATAAGGCCTGAAACCTATGGTTTTTTCAGTGAATTTGCAAGGTTTTTTAAATGCTAATTCCTAACTATATAAGGCCTGAAACCTATGTTTTTTTCAGTGAATTTCAAAGGTTTTTTAAATGCTAATTCCTAACTATATAAGGCCTGAAACCTATGGTTTTTTCAGTGAATTCGCAAGTTTTTTTAAATGCTAATTCCTAACTATATAAGGCCTGAAACCTATGTTTTTTTCATTGAATTCGCAAGGTTTTTTAAATGCTAATTCTATTAGCGGATAACGTTTTTATATATTAAAACATTTTTTAAATCTCAAATGCCTGCTTTGCTAACAGAGTTTTTAAGCACAGGCTCTTTTGTCTCTGGTGGCCATCTTGGGAGACTGCATATCAGAATTTTTTTAATGAAATATAGGAGGATTTGAGAAGTCACTCAAAATGTGCCCTAATTTTTCTTTCTTCAGCACTAATCATAATTTCTATGGCAAAATGAACCCCCTCATTTTGTTCCTTTGCAAATTAAATGTTTTAAGTGTTAACACTTTATTCCAATCAAGATGACTTCAGGTGTGCCATACTTTTGTCATAAGTAAGACTGTTAGCGCTCTAGTTGTTCTTTAGAACACTCTGGGACATTCTGTCATTGGGCTATAGTTGGGCTACATCTTGCTGATATTTGGGCTACATTTGTTTTTTTTTGTCTCTGGTGGCCATCTTTGGGCTACATTGGGCTACATTGGGCTACATTGGGCTACATTTGGGCTCTAACATATATATAGCCCAATGTAGCCCAATATATATTTTTTCAAAGTTAATTTTCGTAAAAACCACTGGAGCTCATATCTTGAGACATAGCAAAGGCACATCGGGCTACCAGTCCCTACAATTTTGCCAAGTTTGGTGGAAAACAATTCAGCCGTTCGGGCTAAAAGTGAGTCCAACCGCCCAATGGAAATTAACATGGGGAAAACATGTTTTGGGACCCCCCTTTTATCCCGGCCCCCGCTTGACGAATCCCCCCCAAACATTCAGGGAAGGACCGGAGCGCCGCGAGGCAAAGTTAAGGAAAATTTCAGGAAGATTCCTCAACCGGCGCCAAAGTTATTCCCAATAGAATGTTGCGATTTCCCTATGGAAAACAATCCTAACTATATATACATAATTTTTTTTCTCATGAAAAAAACGAAAGGTTATAGGGACAATATAGTTACGCTCACACTCGTTCAAAAACAGAGAAATTCAGCATTTATAGTTACCTGATAGTTACCTGAGCTAACTATAACTTATGCCCCCACAATGCACTGTGTATGACCTCACATATTGCATTACTCATGACATGTTCACTGACATCACTGATGACATCTTAAATTACACCACTGATGACATCATCCAGAGAGTGTGAGTGTTTTCTTAAAGTTTGAGTATTAAAAACATGCATACCAATGTACTACAAAAGTTGAAATAGTATACTTTCTGTACTACTGAGTGATACTATTTCTAACATATATTATATGAGTGGTTGCGTGACTGTGTGTATTCGTATGTGAGTGGGTGTCTGTATTGTTATGTGAGTGGCTGGGTATGTGAGTAGTTGTGTGGGTGAGTGAGTGGCTGCGCGAGCGAATATATTGGTGAGTGAGTGGGTGTATTGGGTGAGTGAATGGCTGTGTGAGTGGATGTATGGGTGGGTGAGTGTGTGTGTAAGTGACTATATGGGTGAGTGAGTGTTTGAATGGCTGTGTGAGTAAGTGACTGGTTGTGTAAGTGGCTGTGTGGGTGAGTGAGTGGCTGTTGGAGTGGATGTTTGGTTAAGTAAGTTGGTGTGTGAGTGGCTGTATTGTAGAGAGTCTATCTGAAAGGATGTATGGGTGAGTGTGCAGATGTGTGAGTGCTTGTATGGATGTGAGAATGGGTATGTAAGTTGTTGAGTGTATATGTGAGTGTGTCTGAATGCTTCTATGGGTGAGTGAGTGGCACTGTTTAGAGGCAGCATGAGTGAGTGTGTATTTTAGCGGCTGTTTAGGTGTATAAGTGGGTGGGTGAGTGACTATGGGTGGGTGAGTGGATGTATGAGGAACTGAGTGGCTATGTGAGTGACTATGAGTTAGTGAGTGGGTGTGTGAGTAGCTCTACGGATGAGTGAGTGGTTGAGTGAGTACTTGTATGGGTCTGTGAATGGGTATGTGAGTTGTGTGGGAGTAGGAGTGGATGTACGAGAGGTTTTTAAGAGGGCGTGAGTGGGCGTGTGAGTGCTTTGGTGGATGATGTCATCAGTGATATAATATGAGATGTCATCAGTGATGTCTTCAGTGATGTCACTGACCATGTCAGGATTGATGTAATATGTCAGGTCATAAGCAGTGCAGTGCATTGCTAGGGGTAAGTTATAGTTAGCTCATGTATTTATAACGGCTGAATATATCTGGTTTTGTACGAATGAAATGTGAGCCTAAATATACTGTCCCTGTAACCTTTGTTTTTTCAGTGAGTTTGTAAGGTTTTTTTAATTTTACGTTTTCTCAAAATAACTTTTCCTATTCTTTTACAATTTTTTTCACATTTTTTGTGATTGGTTTTTAGTTTTATGTACTATTACAGTAGCAGTTTTTCAAGAATAATTCAGTGGTCTTAACAGTGTGTTTTAAAAATGTTTTTTTACAACTGTCTTTTTTTCTTCGAATACTTGTATTATTTATGACATCTGTAAAAATATAATATCATTTCATAGTTTTTTTTGCTCAGAAATGTAATATACTTTTTTATTTGATATATATATATATATATATATCAACGAAACAGTCCTCAGCGGGGGGCGCACAATCCAGCTGGTGCACACAGCGAAACCAGGACCAGATTCCACAAAAAATACTTATCATCAAACGAAAAAGTATGTGGCACTCTCCTTGTATGTTGTAAGGAGTTTATTCAACTCATCTCTCTCTTCAGTCCTACGCGTTTCGACCTTTGCGGTCTTGATCACGGCAGTCCTACCTTAGTTTCCACTACTTATACTCAGTTTCCACGTCGCCCATTAGGAGGCATTGTGGGACTGGTAGTTTTACGAATTTCATCAATAATACAATCATTGAAAATCATACAGTTTCCGGATCAGAGTGACCCCATTCCATAGCCTCTGTAATTTTTCCCACATTTGACGACCATTTAAAGTAGCTCAATCGCATTAATAGATTATCATCACTATGTATATGCGTGCATCATACTCTCGCTATCAGTTAGCGCGAATGTGTCTACATTCAGTATGTTGACACCCATTGTTTTATGGTGACATTAAAAATGACAATCTGTTCATCACTGTCTTTCAACTGTGTTAAAAGTACGTGCAGCATGTTAAGAAATTGCAAGAAATCTCGACTTAGTTTCTTGTATTGACTGCAGTGGGCTGAGTGCCCAATAGTTATCTACCTTACTTTCTATATCTGTGTACTGCTAGGCATTTCATGTCTGTTTACTCTGAACCATAACTGGCTGCTTTATAATTACTACTGTAACTCTGATAAATCAAGTCCATATAAGAAAATTATGTAAAAAACATTCTGCTTCTTGCTGCATCACATTTCACAAATATTGTCAATAATTCAAGACTGATAGCAAGGTTGGGGCTGTCATAGTTCTCCTACATGTTATCAGTTCTCTCATTTCATTAATCAGTCCTTCATAGGTGAATGTACATCTCCTCGTCCCCATTAAGTTCCCGCGGGGTCTTGGTTTTGAACCTTATTATTAGTTTGGATTCAAGACTTCGCAATTCTAATGTTCTGTTACCACCTCTTTCATGGGGTGGTATGCTGGCCAAACCGGAATAGTGTATGTCCACCCATGTTTTGGCATTGTGTGTGCTAATATGCTTGGCAATAGCAAAGGTATGATTATGATTCTGTATTGCCCTTATATGCTCCAATATTCTCTTTTTCAAAGGGCAGATAGTACTTCCTATGTATCTTTTGCCGCAGAAACATTAGATTAAATACACCACATAGGATTCACACGTGATTGATTTGTTGATGGTGAACATTTTACCTTACGGATCCTTTAAGTACTTCAGATTTCTTCCAATCTTACAGGCCTTGAAGCTTGCACACTTACCGAATCCCATTTGTCTACTCTGCAGCCAATTCCCTGCTTTTCTCAGTTCAAAATGACTGTTGACAAGTGTATCCGATAGGGATGGTGCCTTCCTATAGGATATTAGCGGATGCTCTCCAATTTTGGAACCAATATCCACATCTTTCTTCAAGACATTCCAATACTTTTTGAGAATTTTTGGGAACTTGAAGCTTTCCTTACTGTACGTAATAATAAGTTGAGGTATGGCCTCTTGTGTTTGCTCTTCCTCTTGTCTTTGTTTATTAGCGTCTGTTCCCTTGTTAACTTACTAGCTTTTTCTTCACCTTGCTGAATATTACTGTATCTGTATCCGCGACTCAGGAAACGTTTTTTTCTTTCCGCAAATTTAGCTTCCATTTCCCTGGATTCCGAACAATTTGTTTTCATGCGGATATATTCTCCATAGGGAATGCTCTTTTTGAGAGATTGGAGATGGAAACTTGAGCCATGAAGCACACTGTTTTTCGCCGTGCTCTTTCTATTTACAGTTGTGTGGATTTTGTTAATTTGATATATACTTTTGTGTCCAGAAAATCTATTTCCTTTGAATTGATATTATGTGTAAACTTTAGCCCCACTTCGTTGTTGTTGAGAATTGCTAGATATTGTAGGAATTCTGCTTCTGTTCCTCTCCACAAAAGGAACAAGTCATCTATGAAATGCAGCCAAAGTGCTACTCTGGCTGTGTATTGGTCATTTTCTTCTCTCCAAGCTACGCTCCTCTCCCACCACCCCATCACGAGATTTGCATAGCTCAGAGAGAAAGAAACTCCCATATTGAACAGGAAAATGTTATTGTTCAAGCAGAGTGTCATCATGGCTGATTGAGGTATATAGGGAGACTACGTCTATTGTTACGAGTAAGTATCCGATGGCCAGCTGTTCTCGATCAGGATACGCGGGAAATCCTCTGTGACCTTGATATAGGAATTTAATGTTGGCAAGATTGGAGCATGAAAGAGTTCACATATGATGCTACATTTTCATATAGCGCTCCACAGCTTGATATTATGGGGTGGCCTGGAGGTTTGTTCAAAGTTTTATAGACCTTTGAGAGGAAGTAGATACAGGGCTCGACGAATCATCAAAAATGCTCTAGACCTGCAGGTCTATTAAACTACAAAATCTCCTCGACCTAACTTAAATGAACTTGACCTCAAACTCTGAAAACTGAGCAAATGTGACAAGTTAACAAGATTTAAAAGCATTTTTATTCTTCATTTACTTTGTGAGCAATAAAGATGCCTTTAAATCTTCCTATCTTGTCACATTTCCTCTGCTTTCAGAGGCAGAGGTCAAGTGTCAAGTTTGTATTCCTTCTCGCCAGAAAGGGCGAGTAGGACCTAAAAATAGCTCGTCCTTAATCAATCTCACTCGCAAATGCGAGCGGTCGAGTGAATTTGTCGAGCCCTGAGATAGTTGGTTTCACTGGGCTTTCATTTGTGAGAAACGTCCCTTCCTCCTCACTGAGTAGTCCCAATCCGCACCATTCTTGGATTTTTTTGCTAAGCTCGATTGTAAGGTCATTGATAGGATTCCGATTTAGTACCAGATAATGTTCTGTATTGTTTATTTGGCGGATGGCCTCTTCGATGTAGTTTTGTTTGTCCAGAGTAGTGCTTTTCATTCCTTTGCAGACAGGTTTTCTTTTTTATTGCCGATGTGTTGAATGTTATCCATTGAGTCTAGTTCTGCCGCCACTAGATCATGGAAAGTATCTACACGGTTGCCAGGATGTAACGCTGGACAGAATTTTGACTGGTTTTAAAAATTGGTTGTGGGATGTTTGCCAGTATTAATTCCCTTTTCTTCCAGAATCTGTACATCAGATATTGCTGTCTCATTGATTTCATTGGACAATTCATACGCAGTCCTCATACTCTGTATTTCAGCAATTGTGTATGGATTCTCCTGTTCAGTACCAGTGGTCTCATTAATTGAGAATTCCTCATCCATCCCCGGCGGGGATGCATCTACCGATGATGGTGATTTACAGAAGAATTTCTTTAATTTGAGCTTCCTTATGTATTT
Source organism: Lissotriton helveticus (assembly GCF_964261635.1). Lineage (NCBI taxonomy): Eukaryota > Metazoa > Chordata > Amphibia > Caudata > Salamandridae > Lissotriton > Lissotriton helveticus. The sequence goes on from NC_136067.1 coordinate 1,053,734,449, forward strand.
ATACATTTCTATTCTGGTTTCCACATTGTCATGATGTCTCTCTGGACAAAATGTTAGTCCCTTGCTCAACAGGCTTCTTTCTGCGTCCATTAATACATGTTTAGATAGGTTATTAATTAAGTCTGGTTCCTTTTTATACTGTGTACTGCTAGTTATTTCTTTAGTACTGTGCGGTTTCGTAGTTGATACGTTTTTAATCTTTTCTGATCCTCTCCTTGTCTTGCGCCCTCTTCTCTGCTGTCCATTGCCCCAATTCCTCTTGCCCTGGTGCGTCCAGACCCTCGTCACCTGCCTCTTGTTTTCGGGTTTTGTTGGTCTGCGTAAAGCAATTTCATTTAGTCTAAAAAAAGACGTGTCGTGTTGTTGACAGCCTTAATTCCCCTTCACTAAAGTCTGATTCTGACTCACTCTGTGTGGTATATGGTGACTCTTGTACAGACTGTTTTTTAGTGTGCAGTTTCTGTTTTAATGCATCCAATCGCTTTGCGAATGTAAGAATGGTTCCATACTCATAACTATTAAAAAACTGAGAGCTGACATGGATCGCAATTTAGATAAATATGAAAATGAGGTTGAAGGACAGAAACAGCGCAAGTTCAGGAGGGACGAATGACCCTCCTGAACTTGCGCTGTTTCTGTCCTTCAACCTCATTTTCATATTTATCTAAATTGCGATCCATGTCAGCTCTCAGTTTTTTAATAGTTTCACTATCTTGATTTGATGTTTGAATCTGCGATTATGAGTATGGAACCATTCTTACATTCGCAAAGGGATTTGATGCATTAAAACAGAAACTGCACCCTATATATATATATATATATATATATATATATATATATATATATATATATATATATTACCTACTGGCGGTCGCCAGTAGGTAGTTATAGTTAGGATTGTTTTCCATAGGAAATCTGCAACATTCTATTGGGAATGACTTTGGCGCCGGTGGACGAATCTTCGCGAATTTCTCAAAGAGGATGGCCCGCTCCGCTCTGCTCCTTCCCTGAAAGTTTGGGGGGGATTCGTCAAGCGGGGGCCGAGATATTTGGGGGGTCCCAAAACGTGTTTTCCCCATGTTAATTTCCATAGGGCGGTTGGACTCACTTTTAGCCCGAACGGCTGAATGGATTTCCACCAAACTTGGCAAAATTGTAGGGACTGGTAGCCCGATGTGCCTTTGCTATGTCTCAAGATATGTGCTCCAGTGGATTTTGAGTAATTTAGGTTCAAAAAAATATATATCTATAAGCGCGCCCCGGTACGCGCACCGGGGCGCGTACCAGCGCGCTACGCGAGTTCGCGAGCGGAAAGCTGATTGGCTCTTGGGTGTCTGTCAACATTCCAAACAGTCCGGAGCAGCCGCCATCTTGTGTCTCGGTAGGATAGAGACACAGAGCTAGCAAAATCAAAGGGGGCAATGACTAAATGGGGGTAGGGTAGACCCCCCCTGACCCCGTTGGTTTGATGTGGGGGCCATAAAAGGGCCCCGCGGGGCAAAAAAAAAAATAATTCGCGGGGGGAGCGCCTGGTACGCGCACCGGGGAGCGTACCAGGGAGCGTACCATGGGGAAAACCCAGTGAAACAGTAAAATAATAATTTAAAGTGCTTCGAGGTAGGGTAGCTCTGAATAGAGTTGTTGTGTTGTGTGGGTGATTTAAGTACCAACATGTAGGTACCAATGCAGAGTCTTAAATTCAATGTACACCTTCTTTTCTGTAGATATCTTGCATGTTGTTACAGAAGTTATTGTGGTATATGGAATCCATATCATAGTCTGTCAGGAAAGCAGAAACAGATCCTTTAAGCACTCCCTGAGAAGGCCTAGGGGATCATGGGTAGTCTACCCTGCTCCCTTAAGATGTTTTAAAATTGCACATTTTACTGTAAGTCTCACTTTATATTATAATCATTTTGGTACTACTTCATGAATTACATATAAAACTGAATAATGTCTCAAACAATTTTTAATTATTAAATAAAAATTTATTGTTTAGAATTTTCATAGTTTAATAAAACTTCCAGCATCAGATGATCTGGAATCTCCTCAAAATTGCATGATTCAATATTTTGTAAACAGTCAATAAATTGTTGGTCCAGAGACTCATCCATAAAATCCTCGTCAACAAAATCTTCTTGAAGAATCTCCTCCTCGGTAATTTCGAAAGAAATGTTGATGTTTTCTTGTTCTCCTTCCATTTTCTTGCTGTAAATTGCATAAAAAATAACTATATCAGTAGAGTTAGGGCACTGTTGGGTTTAAGTTCAGACAGGTACTTCTGAGTTTTTAACAGTGAAGTTATCTTTGGGCAGTGTATGGTATCAGGCAGGAAGTAGAAATATAAAAAAGTGTATGTGAAGAAGCCTAAGTAAATTCATAATTATACCAGAGAAGCCTAACTCAATCTATAACTATAACAGAGAAGCCTATCTTAATCTATAACTATAACAGAGGGACAGTAAATAACTATCAGAAAACGTTTTTACAAATTAACTTAAAGTGCCCCTTACAAATTAACAACTTACCTTATAGAAAGGTGATGAAGATAAATGAGAAAATCCTTTAAAGATGTACCTCAGGTAGTTGTAGTCAAAATGGCCGTGTTTCCCCCTCATTTTTCATTTATATTCATGTACATAACCAATCAAATGTCAGGAAATAAAAGTAGAAAATGAAAGTAACATTTCAATTGGTTGTAAATTCTAACACTTCATATGTGTTTTTGTCATGTAATTTACCTCAGGATATTTAGACAGGGCTACAGCTCAAATGGGTCAATGGTATTCCACCAAATTTGGGAAAATGGTAGGGACTGGTATGTAGTAGGGCCTATTCTATATTTGGTGAAAGTCTCTCCAGTGGTTTTTATGTAAATTAACTTTTAAAATTTTTGGGGAGCGTGTACCGGTACGCGTACCATGGAGAAAAAAGAATGACAGAGGTTTTTAAAAATGTAGCATTTTTTTATAAATTAGAGGTAGTTCTAAAAAGAACTGTTTTTTTAATTCTTTTTGTTGTTTTATATTTTTTTTATTGTTTTTTTTAACGTTTTTTACTTTTTTGGGCTTTTATGAAGAATTTTATATTTTTTGGTATTTTTTATGGGGACAAACAAAAAACAGGGAATTGTAAACGGCTACCTGGAGCAAAAAAAAAACAGGAAAAAATTAAGGCTTCTTTGGGCACTTGTGGTTGTCACCAGCAAGGTTGATGAGATTAATACTTTGCTCACCATAAGTTATTGTTTTTCCACAATATATACAAACGATTTTGTATGCACCAAACTTTGTTTGTATGTTTGGGACCATCTCCCTTGCCTCTGGACCCGATGGAGGGGGTTCTTGGCTTGTTGAGGGTCTGGAAGACGATTGTGGAAGGTTTCTGCACAGTTCTCTCACCTCTGCTGCAGAATAGTTATTGGGGTGCAATCGTTGCATGTGGCGAATCATTGTGTGATTCCCAAATGAATATTTTTTGGTAGGGTTCCCCCTGGATAGTACAGCGCCACAGATGAGACAGGTCTCCTTTGCAGCGTTTACCTTCTTTGCACCCCTTGGGAATTTAAAAAACTCCCATATAAAGTGCTCCTTTGGTTTATATGGGGGATTGTCTTCAGGCAGAAACTGCCTTCTCTCATCCTCTTCCTCTTCCTCCTCCTCTTCTTGTTCACCACCAATGTGATGTTGTGGTGGTCCTTGTGCTGGTGGTGGTGGTGGTGGTGCCGCCGATGCTCCAGCTGCTGCTGCTACTGTAGCCATTTCTCTATCAATAGAAGCAGATCTTCCTCACTCAAAGAACAAAGTGAGAATGAGGAAAAAAGGTGGGGGGTTTCATCATTTGGAAAACAAAACTGTTCTGAACCAATGAAAAGTGTTATTTTCAGGTCACATGACCCGGGCTTTCATCATTTGGAAACCAAAACTGTTCTGAACCAATAAAAAGTGTTATTTCCAGGTCTCATGACCCGACGCGCTTACGCTACGCGCCCCGGTGCGTGCCCTGGGGCTCGCCCGGCGGCGCTTACGTTGCGCGATCGTATGCGCTCGGGCGCTTCCGGGTGCGCTTATGCCGTGCGTCATAAGACGCATCACGCGACTACGCGATACGTCACGATGATGTTTTCGTTCGCGGCAATGGCGCTAACGGGACGCTCACCGGTACGTGCACCGGGAGCGCACCAAGGCAAAAAAAAAAAGGGAAAAATATACATAAAAAAATAGTATTACATAAATATACAATATAGGATTTATTATAAAAAATATTATATTTCATAGCTATAAAAATTAGCTATTAAAAAACCTATGAAATTCACTGAAAAAAACATAGGTTTGAGGCCCTATATATAGTTAGGAATTAGCATTTACAAAACCTATGAAATTCACAGAAAAAACCATAGGTTTCACACCAGTTATAGTTAGGAATTAGCATTTAAAAAACCTATGAAATTCACTGAAAAAAACATAGGTTTCACACCAGTTATAGTTAGGAATTAGCATTTAAAAAACCTATTAAATTCACTGAAAAAACCATAGGTTTCACACCAGTTATAGTTAGCTGGAAGTTTTACTCGCATAAAACCATTGAAATTCCCACGTTATAGTTAGTTGGACTCACTATAACTTGCACGTGCAATGCACTGCTGATGACGTCACATATTACATCACTCATGACATGGTCAGTGACATCACTGATGACATCACTGATGACACCATCCTTGTGACAGACCTCCTTTCACTGTAATGTAACCCTTGAAACACATATTCAATAATAGAAAGTAAAATTTTCAAAAAAATGGAGATACCCATACCAGTTACAACAACCAATTCAATAATTCAACCATCTATACACACATCCACTCATTCACCAACAGTTCTATATAGTCACTCATACATATACTCACTCATCATATGTAGTGATACACCTATACATCCTGTTACACACCGACAGTCATCCAAAAGATACTCTCACACATACTCACACATGCAAATAAACTATTGAACATCCATTTATTTGCATATACAGCTATATACACACTACCACCTTACTTCTAAGGAAACTTACACATACTTACTCTCTTAAACAATCACTTATAGAAACACATACTTATTTAAACAGGAACTCTTACAATCCCTCACTCTCACATATACTCACTTATATACATCAATATTCACATATACTACATTAAAACATATGTAGTTACTGATAACGACACTAGTGAGACAGTCATTCATTCACTAACACACACATATACACACTCATCCACCCATACAGTCCTGCACATATGCTGTCTTCAAAACACATACAAAGAGAGAGTCAGTCATTCATGCATCTATGTGCTAAGTAATACCCCACCAAACCATACAAACACTCATACTGATACTAAGAAAAACATCTAATAACCCATATACATACACATGTAGCTACTCACCAACCCATGCAGCCACTTATACACAAAGTGAAACACTAATACATATATTTAAACATTACTCTCTAATATATGTATTCACTAAGATACACTTAATAAACCAGTTAACCAATCAATTTAAAAAAAAAACATCCATGTAAACACTTATTTAAACATTTATTCTTCCATCAACTTTTACATATACATATATAACACATTTATTTTTTTAAAAGACACACATTCACTGGATGTTGTCATCAGTGATGTCATGAGTGATGTCACTGACCATGTCATGAGTGATGTAATATGTGACGTCATCAGCAGTGCATTGCACGCGCAAGTTATAGTGAGTCCAACTAACTATAACGTGGGAATTTCAATGGTTTTATGCGAGTAAAACTTCCAGCTAACTATAACTGGTGTGAAACCTATGGTTTTTTCAGTGAATTTATATATATATATATGTTTTTTTTTTAATTAAAGATTCTTTTTATATTTCATAATACATTTCTGAATAGTTTTAAAAAATAAAAAGTATTGGTATTTTTTGTTTGTTATTGAAAATACGTCTCTTTTTAAAAAAATGGTTTGAGTTCTGCAGTACTTCCATGGTTCCCGCCAAACACGCTAGTCAGCTACAATTCTATGGTGATCACAACAAAACCGCAGTGCAGCAAGCGTAGATCTCTGAAAATGTATAAAAGTAAATCCTTCCTACACAACACTATTTCAGATTTTGTCAATAGGGTAGACATAATAGAGGTGTACAATGTACGATAACATCTTTATTTTTATGTATAACTGCCTCGAATTGCCGTTTTACTGCACCGCAAATTTGCTGATCGGCCCATGGTTCCACATGTTTACACTGCGAAACGTGCTCATTTCATTGGTCAGTTAGGTACCACACCTTTTTATGAGTGAAACCCCACCCAGCAGATTTCATTTTTATTAGAAGAGTACAGGAGAAGGGCATACAGATTGCTAACTACTGCTTTTGGACCTAGGATGTCATGGGGTATGTACAAGTGTGTGAGTGTGTTCGGGACTACATTAGTGTGATCCTATGGGTGTATCTGTGAATACCAGGGTGTTTGGGGTGTGTATTTTTTAAATATATTTTTGAATGAGTAATGGTGTGACTGTGTTAGTAAATGGATATGCGTCCATGGGTGTGTCAGTGTATGTATGAGTGAGTTTTCCAAGAATGTCTAAATGTGTGTATGAATGAGTGGGTGAATTTATAAGAGAACGCATCAGTGTGTCCATAAGTGTATCCGTGTATGTAACAGTACTCCAAGGGTGTCTCCGAGGGTGTATGAGTGAATGTATAACCATTTCAGTTAATTCATGAATATGTCCATGAGTGTGTCAGTGTATGTATTAGTGAGTCCTAGGGTGTTTCATGGTGTGTATGATTTAGGGTGTGAGTGTGTTAGTGGATGGATTGCTGTGTCCCTGGGTATGTATCAGTGTATTTATCAGTAAGCTCAGGGTGTCTGGGGTGTGTATCAGTAACTGTATGAATGTTAGTGAATGAATTGCTGTATTCATGGGTATGTCAGTGTATGTATCAGTGAGTCCCAAACTGTCTCAGGGTGTGTATGAGTGAGTGATTTTGTCAGTGAATGCACAAGTGCTAGGGTGTCTCCTAGTGTGTACATGTGCAAGCGTGTCAGTTAATGTATCAGTGTGCCAATGTATATGTCAGTGAGTCCTAGAGTGTCTCAGAGTATGTATGAGTGAGTGTGTGAGAATGCTAGTAAATCCATTAGTGTATCCATGGGTGTGTCAGTGTATGTATCAGTTAGTCCTAGGGTGTCTGGGAGAGTGTATAAGTGTGTGAATGTCTCAGTTAATGCATTGGTGTGTTCATGAGTGTGTCCGTATATATATGAGTGAGTCCAAGAGTGTCTTGGTATGCATAAGAGTGAGTCAGTGATTTGGTCAGAGAATGCACCAGTGTGTCCATGGGTGTGTGTATTAGTGAGACCTATGGTAAGTCAGAGCATATAGGACTGAGTGAGTGACTGTGCCAGTTAATACATCAGTGTGTCCAAGGGTCTTTCAGTGTATGGATTAGTGAGGCCTAGGGTGTGTCAGAGTGTGTATGACTGAGTCATTGAGTAATTTACTTAATACATCAGTGCGTCCCAGGGTCTGTCAGTGTTTGTATTAGAGAGTCCTAGGTTTTCTTAGGGTGTGTAGAAGTAAGTGTGCGAGTGTGTTAGTGAATGCATGTGTGAATTCATTGGTGTGTCAGTGTATATGTCAGTTAGTCCTAGGGTGTGTATGAACAACTGTTTAAATGTGTTAGTGAATTGATTGGTATGTCCATAGATGTGTCAGTGTATATATCAGTTTGACCCAAAGTGTCTCAGGGTGCATATGAGTTAGTCAGTGATTTTGTCAGAGAATCCATCAGTGTGTCCATGCATGTGGTAGTGTATGTATTAGTGAGACCTGGGGTGTGTGTCAGAGTGTTTATCACTGAGTGAGTGAGTATGTCAGTTAATGCATCAGTGTGTCCCTGGGTGTGTCCGTGTATGTATTAGTGAGTCCCAGAGTGTGTCAGTGTGTTCATAAGTGAGTGGGTGAGTTTGTCAGTGAATGCATCAATGTTTCCAAGGGTATGTTAGTGTAAGCATTAGCGAGTCCTACAGCGTTTGTTGGTCTATCTATGTATATGTGTTACAACAATTGTGTACAGAATTAATTACCACAATATCTAAAAAATTGAATCAATTGATCTGTTATAAAAGAGAGAAAACAGAAATAAATGTTATTGTGACATATTTAAAAGTTTCAGAGTACAGTTCAAATTTCTGAAAAATAAATATTTATGTGAACATAAAAGCAGTACACAACTGTAACACTGTAAACCACTTATATATTTGTTTAAACATATCATTTTCAGTTTTTTACTGTTCTCAAATTTTATACTTGTACCTCATACACAATATACTGTATAAATATTCATCGATGAGCAGTGGCCAAAAACAATCATGTAGATTGTAGAAAAAAACAGAACTACACAGCATTACATCTACAAATAAGTTCATTCATGCATAACACTCACTCCAAACTCCTAAAAACATTATTCTAGCTTAAGGTACTCAACCAAGTGGCGAGGGTTCGGAACAGTACAGGATTCCTCATTGAGGCGGTGCCATTACAATGCTTGTTGAGCCACATTAAGAAAACCAGGAAGCGAAAAATGGCCTACAAGTTGCTACAACTGATATAAGTTTCAGCTAAGTGCAGGATGGCTATCCCTCGGATGGGGAAGAGAGGCCCGAACATAACAACATGACTTAGGGACATACGCAAGTGGACTTTAAAAGAAGAAGCTCATATGAAACTAAACCATAGGGATGATAAGCTGCAGGCAGATCTGACAGAGTGACGGGAATTGTGTAACTCTGTGTTGAACTTGGACCCTGCTGAGGATGAACAGGTGAATCAGAGCTGAATGGGCATACACCTAGGGGGATAGCAACAAGAGCTGTCAGTAGTAAAAAAGTGAAAGCTAGCTGGACAACATACCCCTGATTTCCCTTCAAAATATACTATTAATCACTACCTCATTGTTGCCTGTATTTTATGTGTGTGTGGGAGGGAATCCCATAGTGTCGCTCACATTGGCATCTGATACCTGTACTTGAAGGATTGCTGCAACATCTGTTAAAATCAAAAATAAAAGTTATTTAGAAAAAAGGTACTCAACTAATATAACCAAATATTCCCCCCCCCCCTAAAAAAAATGAAATGATACTGAAATAGTCCATTACTCCTAACAGATGTAACCAGTATTCAAATGTCGGACTACATTTTGAAGACCTCACCCCTGCTAGGCTGAATTATATCTTATACACTGATCATCCATAAAAAAGAACCATGGTATTACCACTCTTTAAATGCTAATCTTTCTTAAAACCTTGGTTCAAGAAAGAAGAGATATAAATTTGAAAGTTTGAAAGGTAGTTTTTGTTTGAAAGTGAGCTTAATGTAGTTGCATTCTGTCCATCCAAATTAATTTTTAAATGCACAGTGTTGTGTCCTGAAGTTATAAGAAGTCCTTCATGAAAGATAATAGCCAATGTTGTGTATGTTCTTCCAGAAATTGAAATTTGGCCTGCTTTGAAGTTTGTAATTTCTGTTTCTAGATTTGATCCATCAGCTCTGCATAGTTGTAGCATCAATATATTGTATTTTCACTTCTCTGTATCTGCAAGGTAAACATACAATCTGATCTGCAATTTGCACAGGTCATATTTTGGTTTGGATTTTTCATTAGCCTGTCAAATGACACCGTTTTACAATCTGGTGATGTTAAGGAGGTACATTTATCCAAATTGATTTGAGTAGTAATTGCAAAGGAGCAATCTTCACACTCATTGTTCCATTTGTTATCAATCCAAATAATTCATAAATATTAACATTTGTCTTCTTCCAAACATCACCACAATAAATTCCTATGTGTCTTGTTGACTGTTGAGAGAAAGTACCACAGTTAGACTACATGTCTACCATTTCTCGAATGTCTGAAGCAGAATGTACTACAGTCCTATCACTACATAAATGTTCCTGAAAAGTACAGAGAGGAGAGCAAATTCTGTTATCTCCTTTATGTTGATTTTGATTTACAAAATGCAGTAAATAAAAGAGTACATTAAGAACCACATTTCCATAACAGTTGACACCATTATGTTTTTCAGCTAAAAACCTACAATATCACCCTTTTTTCCCTTAAGTTTTTTTTGCATGTTTTGAGGACCATCCTTTGATTGCTTACTAAGCTTTCGCTTAAGACAGTTTTTTTGTTTCTCATAAATAGGATACTGTCCTAAATGAGGAGCTTATACATTTCTTTAATAATGTATTCTCTTACACAATTTTTTTTGAAAATCTTTTTATTCGCAGATCAAGTAGAGCATCAATGCGTTACAGTACACATAGAATAAATCATACAAATGAGGGCATGCTCCTCGCTGTAATGTAATAACAACCATAATGTAAATTTTCTTATTTTGTTGTGTCGTGAGTAGCTAAACAGAACCCCCATAAACCTCCCACCCACCACCCTTGGTATACCTGCCCTCGGCATTCTCATTCGTAATTTAGGAAGTCAAGTGTCCATCGGCTGCTCCCTCACATAGCTCCTACTCGGTTGTACGTATTCTCTTACACAATTAGTATCAGCACTAACTTTCTTTTCATCAAAATCAACCCAAAACAATGTTTTAACTCGTGATAATGCCACATATGACATACCATCTCTAAATACAATGCTTCCAATATTAATTAAAGCTGCAGCTACACTTAAACCTTGTGATCTATGGATAGTTACAGCTTACGCTAGAGAGAGTGGAAACTGCTGGCTCTGCACATATAAGCCTTATACTGGCAAAAACATACATGCATCGACCAATCTGTTTGATGTCATCAATCTGAACACGTTTTATGGCTAAGTATTCAACGCCATTCCTATTGGAAAATAAATGAAATCCATAACTTTACCCATCGCACCATTTACTAATCCTTCCTCAATGTTTAAATTATGCCGTAAAATGAATCCAGCAGTCTTAGATACATATTTCTCGAATGAATCCAATTTTCCTTGACGTTTTTCATTTATCACTTATTGTTACTCCCTGGTGTTCTATTCTGCCAATAGCTGTAACGTACAGAATTTCTTTCTACAGAATTTCTTTCTTCTCCAGTTTCAGCAATTCTTCATTAAAATTTTCACACTTAACGGCAAGTGAAAAATTGGGATTTCTGTCCTCAGCTCGCTGTCATCTTTCAAAGGACCAGAAGTATGTATTTGATGTTCATCATTCTCTATGTCTGCTTTACGGCCATGGAGGATTTCTTGCAAATTTGCACCTTCTACATATAGTCTGAAAAAATCCTTATGATGTGCTGTTCGTGTCTTGGACCCCATTGCTTCCGTTCCATTGGTATATATGATCTCTTTCGCTGAAATTTTAAAGTTTGCACTGTAAGGGTTCAGGCAGTGTTCTGGGCAACAGTCAAAGTGCTAGTGCCATGTCAGCCCTTTCTATCGCAAACAATGAAGACAGTTCTCCAGAGCTCAATATTCCTTTTAGCCTTTTCTTCTGAAACAGCTCAGAGGTGTCTCTCTGTGTTTGCTCCTAGAACCCATCAAAGCAAAGGTTACTCTCACAGGACCTACTCTTTTATCCTAAAGCCTGTCGTCTAGTTGTGTTGTCCTATATCTAAGGTGCCTGGCGCCCTTCCACATCCTCCATCAGGCTGTTGAAGTTCTACTCAGTCTCCAAGGACTGCTCATTAATTTTGCTGAGGTTGTCTCCCAGAAGATTCACTTTCATATATATATTCACTGAAAAAAACAAAGGTTTAAGGGACGTTATAGTTAGGCGCAGGATTCACTCGTACAAAACAAGTGAAATTCAGCTGATATAGTTAGTGAGCTAGCTATAACTCGCAACCTGCAATGCACTGCCTGCGACCTCATATATTGCATCACTTGTGACATGGTCAGTGACATCACTGATGACATCTTCCACAAAATGACTGATGCACCCACTCACACACCGTTATAACCTTTCATACACCCACTCCAACTTCCACACTACCATTCTCAAACCCATTCACGCACCCATACCAGTAGTTACAAACCCATTCACTGATTCATAGGTTTACATATACATGCACTCACTCACCCATACAGCCACTCACACACCCACTCACTCACTAATACACCCACTGACATATCCACTCATACACCCATAAAGCCACTCACACACTGAGGCAGTCGCCCATAGAGCTACTCATACACCTACTCACTCACTCATACAGTCAATCATACAGCCACTTGTTCAACCATACATTTACACACACACCCACTTACTCATACAGATGATAACACATACTCACTCACCAATACAGTCACTGACACAAGCACACACTCACCCATTCAGCTGCTATTACATTCACCCTCTCACCCATACAGTCACTTGTATACCCCTATACCGCCTTTCACATACCCAGTTACTCACCCATATACCACTGAAATATCCACTCACTCACCCACACAGCCATACAGGCAGTCTCACACTCCCTCACCCACCCACACAGAAATCATATAGATACTCAGACAGCCAATCACTCACCCATACAGCCACTCATGTACCCACTTACACACCCATTATACCACTTACAAAACAACTGACAGACTGATACAGGCATTCACACCACTAGTCGTTCACTCATACATTCACTGAGACACCTAATCACTCACTTATACAGTCAGTCATGCAATCATAAACTTTTTAAAAACACTCACAGTCACTGGATTATGTCATCAGTGATGTCACTGACCATGTCACGAGTGACGTAATATGTGAGGTCATAAGCAGTGCATTGCCAGGGAGCCAGTTATAGTTAGCTGACTATAACAGCTGAATTTCACTGGTTTGGTACAAGTGAATCCTGAGCCTAACTATAACATCCCTGTAACCTTTGGTTTTTTTCAGTGAATTTCTCAGTTTTTTTAAGTAGTAGGTGCATTTGTAGAGTGGTGGCAAAATGAAGCGGGCCTCCAACCAGCACTCAGGAATCCCTCTGTGTAGGACTTACCGGAAGTAACAGACGGGCTTCTGGGCCCCCAAGAATCCTCAGCATCCAAGAGGACTTCACCCCCCAGCCAGTAGTGCACCAGGAGGCGCATTTTACAGAGTAGTGGAGGAATGGGTCATGGCCTCCGAAGACCTCTAAACAATTCTGCTCTGTGGGACTTACTGGGGGAAGTAGGGTGCTTGTTGGCCCTAAAGAACTGTCTAGAGCCAAGGGGACTTCATCCCTCAACCAGCAGTGCACCAGTAGACACGTTTGCAGAGTGGTGGACTAAGGGGCGTGGAGTCCAAGGTCCTCTCAGAACCCCACTGTGTAGGACTTGCTGGAGGTAATAGGATGTCTTGTTGGCCCCCAAGGACCCTCTGTAGCCAGTAGAACGTCATCCCCCAACCAGAAGCCTGGAGGTGCTTTTGCAGAGTGGTGGAGAAAGATGGCAGGGCCTCCTGTGCTCTTTTATTTTTATTGTTTTAGTGAAGGTTGAGCCGATTTTGGCCACTAGGACCCCAAACCCCAGGGCCAGTCATTTTTGGAATAGGGAGGGGCTGTTCAGGGGCTAATGTCTGCTACTGTTCTGTTTTATAAATATTTTTTTAGAGTCTGTCACCCTGTTTACAGTTCCTCCTTCTTTCTTTTTGTTGCTCTCAGCAATGACTGCTTTTGCGCATCGTCCTGTAAGTTCTGCCTTCTTCGCAATGTCTATTATATTTTGTAGTGGGTACTCACTCTTTGCCCACAAATTATCTTGGATGTTACTGTTGGACCCTTGCATCACAATTTGATCCCTTATGAACTCGTCATGTAAATCCCCGAAGCGGCAGTTGAGTGCTAAGTTTTTCAACGCTGACACATTTTCATCTATTGCCTCCTCCTTGCCTTGTTTTCTGTGGAATAATTTGTATCTATCCACTCCTACGTAGACTATTGGTTTGTAGTAGGTGTTTAGGTCATCAATAGCATTTACAAATACATCTCCTTCACCTTCTCCTCTAGTCTTCTTATTAATGCTATTGTATACCTTTATTCCTCCTGCTCCTAAACTATGTAGCACTATTTTGTACTTTTTGTCTGCCTTAAAGTCATCATATGTAGTTCATAAAATATTCCCTACATTCCTCCCACTTTAATTCAGGTTCACCCTTACCTGGAAGGAAGCCTTGTGGAGGTGTCAGGTTCGACAGGTACCCTGAAACCAAAGTGTTTTATTTTCAGGTTTTTTTAACTGTTATATATGGGAAACAACCTTTACAACGCAACTTTTACAACGCACTACCATTACAACGAAACTTTTACAACGCAAAAACTTTTACAACGCATACCATTACAATGCATGTTTTTACAACGCAATTACTTTTACAACGCATGCCATTACAACGTAAGTATTGGTAAGTATATAATTATATTTAAAATTTTATATGTTTTTTTTTTAAGTTTTCAGTTTTTGGGTAAAGGGGTATTTTTAGGGTTCAGGGTCAGTTTTCAGTTTTTGGGTAAAGGGGTATTTTTAGGGTTCAGGGTCAGTTTTCAGTTTTTGGGTAAAGGGGTATTTTTAGGGTTCAGGGTCAGTTTTCAGTTTTTGGGTAAAGGGGTATTTTTAGGGTTCAGGGTCAGTTTTCAGTTTTTGGGTAAAGGGGTATTTTTAAGGTTCAGGGTCAGTTTTCAGTTTTTGGGTAAAGGGGTATTTTTAGGGTTCAGGGTCAGTTTTCAGTTTTTGGGTAAAGGGGTATTTTTAGGGTTCAGGGTCAGTTTTCAGTTTTTGGGTAAAGGGGTATTTTTAGGGTTCAGGGTCAGTTTTGGGTTTTTGGGGTACAGGGGTATTTTTAGGGTTCAGGGACAGTTTTGGGTTTTTGAGGTACAGGGGTATTTTTAGGGTTCAGGGACAGTTTTGGGTTTTTGGGGTACAGGGGTATTTTTAGGGTTCTGGGTTAATTTGGTTTTTTTTGGGGTACAGGGGTAGAGGGTAAAAAAAAATTAAATTAATTAAATTAAATTAAATTATATTAATTACAATTAATTTAAAATAAAAAAAATATTATATACTTACCAATACTTACGTTGTAATGGTATGCGTTGTAAAGGTATTTGCGTTGTAAAAACATGCGTTGTAATGGTATGCGTTGTAAAAGTTTTTGCGTTGTAAAAAATTCGTTGTAACGGTATGCGTTGTAAAAGTATGCGTTGTAACGTCATACATCCGTTATATATCAGTAATTGTCTATTATGTATTTTAAGCTTCTAGGTTTCTTTTTATATATGCAAATATTCTGTTTCACGTGTGAATTACTATGTTACATAAACTGTTATAATTTGTTATTTTGGCTCACAGTTTATTAATGTGCCTTAGTTTGGTTGCAAAAGGTTGTGCCTCGCTCGCAGCACAACAGGTACCTTGCTTCTGCTGAGTGCTCTTGAAGAATTTTTTCCGTATCTCCTTATTGATGCAAAGATGGGGGCAGTCTGATGCGATGCAGCGTCCTCAGGTACACTGAAATGCTGAACTTAGCTCTCCTAAGATGGCCACCAGCACGTGATGTCAGCGCGTGAATTCTTTCATTTGCAGTGAGAGCCGGTTGCTCCTGACGTGCGCACAGCTGACAGTTGCAGTCATCTGTTTTTCCGTTGGACAATTCCGTTGGTTAGACGTTACAGTTCTCTCCTCACATTACTGTGCCCACTTGGTTTCCACATGAAACATTCCTTCAGAAGAATTATGCTCGATGTTCATTCACACTGGCATTTATTTCTTTTTTTTTCGTTTGGTTACTCACAGTCTCTTGATAAAGTGAATTCTTCTTCCTTCATACGACATTTACTGACCAACCTCTGCTGAGATTTATTCTTCTTGACGTCATCGTTAGTAATTTATTATACTTCAAATTATTTAATTGTCCATAGTAGATGCTTCGCTTAGATTTTTTTTTCTGTCACCTCTCTTGTTTTAGCAAAAGTTTCTTCTGTGGGTCCGTGTGTTGGTGCCTCGTCGCCAAATTCTGTAAAGAATGTCCGGACACGAGGATGACAGAAATAACTTCCTTTTATTAGTAATAGCACCAACACAAGCTCCGAGGAAATCGGATCGCAAGAAACGCCCCCATTCAGCCGGCCACCAGCTGTCAACATTCAAGTGATGACAGCTGGTGACGTCGGGAGCTGAGGTACGGTGTCCGTAGGTGGACACAAGACAATCATAACACCACCAATGCTGAAATCGGCCTTCATTCGCTTGTGTTCAGGTTTAAAGAGAACCTTGCTTGGCAGTTCAGGCAGTTCCTTTTGGAGCAGTGCCGAGGTTGATTTGCACCAGGCTGTGTCTAATCTGAGATTAGGATGCTGCTAGCACACTGACCTTAAGAGCTGTAGGGATTATTTTGTATGTTGATGCTATGATTAGTGCGATCACATAAAAACAGTCCTTTATTCGTAAAAACAAGTTGGGTTATCAATAAAAGAGTTGGGTACCAACAGGCAACAGGGCGCTCTACAATATCAAGGGTAAGGGTCTCCTGACACAGTAAATAGTGGTGCTTCCAGGAAAGAGGATGTGGTTCCCAACATCCACAAAGTTCCACCTCGGTGAAACCACAATTGAAACAAATTTCTCCCCGAGCACTCCCAATCAATATGAATTCAAGTTGGAATAATCAATATTACATATCATAATTGGCAATGTCACAATCAAAGTTCCTTGTTCAAAAGTCCGAAATCAAAACAGGTCTTCAAATGAAGCAGCCAACACGTGTTTCGTCGTGTAGTTATAAAACACAATGACTTCCTCAGGGCTGCAACCCAAATAAATAATTCTCATAAATCGAATAACCCCAACATTGTCTCAGACTTTAAACTAATAGTGTAAATTAGTAAAGATGACAGAGGGGAAAGGGCAAAGTAAAAGGCCCATTGGAGAGAAGAAAATAAAATTGAAAAGATAGTGGAAACCATACCAGACTTGAATTGCTCCAATAATACGTGAAAAAATTCTAAAGTAAAGTCCAGTACCAAGGAAAATGTTTACACATAACGAGAAATATCATGCCTAAACTTAAACTAAATTATTAAATATCAGTACCTGTATATCCTGTGCTCTAATCTTATGTACCTGTCCCTTCGTATTAGGTACCTTTTTATATATCTGAAAACATAATAATTCAAAATCAGAACCAAACAATGGCCACATACATCGTTGCCCATATTCCAAACATAGATTACTATACACCCACAACAACCTTAACACCATAGCCCATGCCTAAATCTAATGAACTTTATCAACTACCAGAGGTACCGACGTGCACAGTCAGTTATCGTGGATATGCAGCAATTACCTTATTATTCATTCCATGATACAAATCTCCACTATATAGTTCGAACCTTTTTCGAATTACGCCGTATTTCTATCTCTTTAATCACCAATACTACAAATAAAACGAAAGTAATCATCACTAACTATTCATAACCAGTCAATCCTTATTCCAAAACAACTCGTAATCGCTGTTAACTCTCTCTATTACTCCCAGTTATTCTGCACGCTTTGTATCCTCCCAAGTTCACGAAATAGAATATCACTATTTCTGCAACAAAGTAATATACATCTAAGAATCGAGCCATACTACCACAGTACATTATAACACCGCTAAGACATTCTCCCTCCCCAAGGGTTACGAAGAACATACCTTACAGCGGTTAGCGAGAGTCTTCACTAAGCCGACCTGGCGAGCTACTCAGGCGTCATCTTTAAATGGTTTAAATAGCCCAAATCGCAAGCGCCATCTTGTAATGTGCAAACGTCTTCATAGCACTCACATTATAAGCAGACACATTCCCGAACTATCTGAATGAAAATGATGTTAACCTACGCTTCACCACCCAACATGATCAGCAGAAAATTTCCTTTTTGGATAACGAGTTATATATTCAAGATATGCGACTCTGTTCCAGGATGTATTGTAAGGAAACAAGCGGTAACTCGATACTTCATGCGAAAAGCTGTCACCCAAGCAGTCAGATAAAATCGATACCATATGGTGAAATGGTTAGGGCGAGAAGGAATTGTTTGTTAGACTCAGAATTTTATTTGAACCTACATGATATGGTTAACAGATTTGAGGCGAGAGGCTATAATCGGGAGTTGACTGACAAGGCTAGAAAGAGGGCGTGTGCACTCAAAAGAACCCAGACTTTGATACCTAAGAAGAAAGAAATTGGTGATAGGGCAGAACGTAGGGTACGCCTAGTCACACATTACAATGTTGAAAGCCAAAACTTTATTCTATACTGAACAAGTACTGGCATTTGTTGCAAGCCGACAGGGACTTGCTACCGTTTGTTAGTGTAAAACCAAGTATAACCTTTAAGAAAGGTAAGACGCTTGCCAATGATCTTAGTCCCAGTTACCCGATCAAGGCATCGAGTTCATGGTTCACGAGTACTAGTAAAGGCTTCCACAAATGTGGGAGGTGCAGCTCATGTAGATGGGCTAGGAAGAAGGTGACAAATTTTAGCTATAATGGATCAGAAACTTTTGAAATTAATACGTTCATAAATTGTGATACTACCTTTGTGGTATACATTATAGCTTGTACATGCGGACAAATTTATGTCGGCAGCACAATCAGGAGACTTTGCGACAGAATGGTAGAACATTTTCGAGCCTGGAAAAATGGAGATACTAGGTACCCTATTGCTGCCCACTCTGTACAGAATTCAGAGAGAATGGGCGAGCACAAATTTAATTTTTATGGGATTGATCATGTGACTCAGGACCCACGTGGGGGTAACAGGCTGCTGAAATTGAGACGCAGAGAAGTCATTTGGATGATGAAACTTAGAGCAGTCGAAAAAGGTATGAATATTGATAATGAGTATCAATTTTTTCTGGGACAAGACTGAATGTACTTAACGATGAGCAATATTAAATTGAGGAATATTTCGGAGAGTTTTGTCTGTAACAAGAGTTATGGGATTTAAGCAATGCATACACCTTTCCTACTGTTTAGGATGTATTACAATTGTTACTACTTAGATGAGATGGGTTCACCCACATGTACATAGTTAATATCGTGCGAGATTGTTGCGATTTCATATTTCCTTTTGATATAACAGAGTTCGCAATCCCTTGTTTCTGACTATGTTAAGTCATGTAAAATGATGATATACTAATATGTATGCATAATTTGTGTAATTCCAAATGTATTTGCTCATATGCATTTATTTCGTGTGAATTGGGGTTTGCTATTGTCCTTTATTAGAATTGTAATATGAGTTGGAGTTAAAGGCTAATCTTCGCTTTGTACTGTGAATTTTGATTCTAATCATGCAACAATATCAACACTGATCACACGTATATGTTCTGATTCTCACTCAGATTACATGTTTCTCTAACCAGTCTTATGCATGATTTATAATTTTAATTTTCTTTGAATCTCATTCTCCTTTCGCTCCCAATATCTGATGCTCGTAATAGTAATATGTTCACAGTAAGAAATAGCGTAATAATAACGTTGGACTGTTATTTTAGCTCGAATGCAAGGATAGTGGCTTAAGAAGCAAGAAAAGTCTGTTGTCCATTTTGTTTGCATTGTGGCACATCAATACATTCTATTTGATATAATGGGTGATATACGGATCTCTAATATGGATCTAGTTTGTTAATCAATCCGGTGGCGTGATTTAAGCTAAGTGGTGGATATAAGATTATTCATATTCCTCGAATTATCTTGATATGATAGTTCGGGAATGTGTCTGCTTATAATGTGAGTGCTATGAAGAAGTTTGCACATTACAAGATGGCGCTTGCGATTTGGGCTATTTAAACCATTTAAAGATGGCGCCTGAGTTGCACGCCAGGTCAACTTAGTGAAGACTCTCGCTAACCGCTGTAAGGTATGTTCTTCGTAACCCTTGGGGAGGGAGAATGTCTTAACAGTGTTATAATGTACTGTGGTAGTATGGCTCGAATCTTAGATGTATATTACTTTGTTGCAGAAATAGTGATATTCTATTTCGTGAACTTGGGAGGATACAAAGCGTGCAGAAGAACTGGGAGTAATAGGGTGAGTTAACAGCGATTACGAGTTGTTTTGGAATAAGAATTGACTGGTTATGAATAGTTAGTGATGAGAACTTTCGTTTTATTTGTAGTATTGGTGATTGAAGAGATAGAAATACGGCGTAATTCGAAAAAGGTTCGAACTCTATAGTGGAGATTTGTATCATGGAATGAATAATAAGGTAATTGCTGCGTATCCACGATAACTGACTGTGCACGTGGGTACCTCTGGTAGTTGATAAAGTTCATTAGATTTAGGCATGGGCTATGGTGTTAAGGTTGTTGTGGGTGTATAGTAATCTATGTTTGGAATATGGGCAACGATGTATGTGGCCATTGTTTGGTTCTGATTTTGAATTATTATGTTTTCAGATATATAAAAGGTACCTAATACGAAGGGACAGGTACATAAGATTAGAGCACAGGATATACAGGTACTGATATTTAATAATTTAGTTTAAGTTTAGGCATGATATTTCTCGTTATGTGTAAACATTTTCCTTGGTACTGGACTTTACTTTAGAATTTTTTCACGTATTATTGGAGCAATTCAAGTCTGGTATGGTTTCCACTATCTTTTCAATTTTATTTTCTTCTCTCCAATGGGCCTTTTACTTTGACCTTTCCCCTCTCTCATCTTTACTAATTTACACTATTAGTTTAAAGACTGAGACAATGTTGGGGTTATTTGATTTATGAGAATTATTTATTTGGGTTGCAGCCCTGAGGAAGTCATTGTGTTTTATAACTACACGACAAAACACGTGTTGGCTGCTTCATTTGAAGACCTGTTTTGATTGGATGAATTGCATAAATAAAAACGGATGGAACAACCTTTCCGGGATTTTGGACTTTTGAACAAGGAACTTTGATTGTGACATTGCCAATTATGATATGTAATATTGATTATTCCAATTTGAATTCATATTGATTGGGAGTGCTCGGGGAGAAATTTGTTTCAAGTTGGGTTATCATCTTGTTACCATTACTGTGTGGACTTTGGGTTTTCACTATGCCTCACATCTACCTCCCTGTCTAAGAGCCTTCAATTGCTCGACCCGCACTGCCATTGAGAGTCCAGTGCTAAAAGGAGTAGTGCTTGGCCCAGTTACTCAGGGCCCATAGAAGGTTGGGCCCTGGAACAGCAGTAGGGAAAGGATACAATCCCTTACGATTGGGTCTGATTACCTTGGGCTTGCCCCATGGCCCTCTAAAAGGGGTTTTGGTCACTGTGACTTTTTACTGTCCTGCTTTCCAAAGGCTAATGTTTCTCTGGATAACCCTTTTACTTGACTGCAAACCTCTTCCACTCGACCCATGCTTTTGTGCCGGTGTACAGTCTTAATATCGAGTCATTTATTTCGACTGGACATAATATCGACTAGAGAATATCGAGATGGCATTAATATCGAGGTAAGTAATATCGATTTTTTTTTTATCGATTGTTATGTATGTAAAAAATATCGACATAAAAAATATCGAGTAAGTAATATCGTCAGTAAAAAATATCGATATGTTTATTAGTTTAAAAATATCGAAAGTTGTGTTATCGACTGTCACAATATCGACTCTCATGATATCGAATTTTAATATGTATATATATAATATGTAATAGTTCAATGTACATTGTTTTAATGTTTTATAATAGCATTTTGTGTTAAAATGTATTAATTTTATTTATTTATTTATATAGAATTAATGTTAAAAATAATTAATAAATTAAAAAAAATTTATATTACTATAATAATTTCTAGGAGCGGGTAGTGGGTTTTTAGGGGAATAGGGTGGGAAGTATTTTAAATATAATTAATTAATTATGTAAATATATTAATTGGTATTAATTAATTAATTATGTAAATATATTAATTGGTATTAATTAATTAAATATGTAAATATATTAATTGGTATTAATTAATTAAATATGTAAATATATTAATTGGTATTAATTAATTAATTATGTAAATATATTAATTGGTATTAATTAATTAAATATGTAAATATATTAATTGGTATTAATTAATTAAATATGTAAATATAATTATTAGTATTAATATGTAATTAATTGTTAAATTACTATTTAATTAAATATATAATATGTAATTGGTAAATATGTTATTTTAATAGCTTATTTGAGAATTATGCTTATTTAAATTATTTTTTTCATGTAGCCGGTTGTGGGATTATAGGGGATTAGGGTGGGAAGTAATTTTATAGTAAGTAATTAAATCTGTTAATTAATTAATTGGTAAGAATAAGTAAATACTTGTTATTTATCTAAAATATGTTAATTATATATAATTTAATTGTTAATTTATTTAAATAAATGGAATTATTGTTGAATATGTAAAATCAAACTTTTTTAGGATATGTAGTGGGTTGTGGGATTATAGGGGAATAGGGTGGGAAGTAATTTAATTGCAAGTAATTAATTATGTTAATTAGTTAATTGTTATGAATAATTAAATATTTGTAAAATAAATTAAATATGTAAATTATATTTTATGTAATTGTAAATGTATTAACATTAATGCTATTATAGTAAATTATGTTACATATCACATTTTTATGTTATGTAGTGGGTTGTGTGTTAATAGGGGTATAGGGTGGGAAGTTAATTAATTATAAGTAATGACATATGTTAATTAATTAATTGGTATTCATAATGAAATAATTGTTAAAGACTTAAAATATGTTAATTATATAGATATAAATAGATATAACTAATATTATAATAATTAAATATAAAATATATATATATGAAATATAATTGTCTAATTACATTTAATTACATATATATAATATATGTATAATTAGATATATAAAGATATATATAACATATATATATATAATTATAGATATTCTCATATATATATTATTTTGTATTTGGGGAAAGAGGTTGGTTTAGTCTTCTGGGTTACTTTTCTGTTTGGTTATTAAGGGGTATATGTTGTGTGCAGAGTCAGTTGTAAAGGGGTATTTTTAGGGGTCAGGGTCAGTTTTCAGTTAGTGGGTAAAGGGGTATTTGTAGGGTTCAGGGTCAGTTTTCAGTATTTGGGTAAAGGGTAATTTTTTTCTTTCAGAGTCAGTTTTCAGTTTGTGGATAAAGGTGTTTTTAGGGGTCAGGGTCAGTTTTCAGTTTTTGGGTAAAGGGGTATTTGTAGGGGTGAGGGTCAGTTTTCAGTTTTTGGGTAAAGGGGTATTTGTAGGGGTGAGGGTCAGTTTTCAGTTAGTGGGTAAAGGGGTATTTTTAGGGGTCAGGGTCAGTTTTCAGTTAGTGGGTAAAGGGGTATTTTTAGGGTTAAGGGTCAGTTTTCAGTATTTGGGTAAAGGGTATTTTTTTGGTTGCAGGGTCAGTTTTCAGTTTGTGGGTAAAGGGGTATTTTTAGAGGTCAGGGTCAGTTTTCAGTTTTTGGGTAAAGGGGTATTTTTAGGGGTTAGGGTCAGTTTTAAGTTAGTGGGTAAAGGGGTATTAGTAGGGGTCAGTGTCAGTTTTCAGTTAGTGGGTAAAGGGGTATTTTTAGGGGTTAGGGTCAGTTTTCAGTTAGTGGGTAAAGGGTTATTTTTAGGGTTAAGGGTCAGTTTTCAGTATTTGGGTAAAGGGTCTTTCTTTGGTTGCAGGGTTAGTTTTCAGTTTGTGGGTAAAGGGGTATTTTTAGAGGTCAGGGTCAGTTTTTAGTTAGTGGGTAAGGGGTATTTGTAGGGGTCAGGGTCAGTTTTCAGTTAGTGGGTAAAGGGGTATTTTTAGGGGTCAGGGTCAGTTTTCAGTTAGTGGGTAAAGGGCTATTTTTAGGGTTAAGGGTCAGTTTTCAGTATTTGGGTAAAGGGTATTTTTTTGGTTGCAGGGTTAGTTTTCAGTTTGTGGGAAAAGGGGTATTTTTAGAGGTCAGGGTCAGTTTTCAGTTTTTGGGTAAAGGGGTATTTTTAGGGGTCAGGGTCAGTTTTCAGTTAGTGGGTAAAGGGGTATTTTTAGGGGTCAGGGTCAGTTTTCAGTTAGTGGGTAAAGGGCTATTTTTAGGGTTAAGGGTCAGTTTTCAGTATTTGGGTAAAGGGTATTTTTTTGGTTGCAGGGTTAGTTTTCAGTTTGTGGGAAAAGGGGTATTTTTAGAGGTCAGGGTCAGTTTTCAGTTTTTGGGTAAAGGGGTATTTTTAGGGGTCAGGGTCAGTTTTCAGTTAGTGGGTAAAGGGGTATTTTTAGGGGTCAGGGTCAGTTTTCAGTTAGTGGGTAAAGGGTTATTGTTAGGGGTCAGGGTCAGTTTTCAGTTAGTGGGTAAAGGGGTATTTTGTGGGTTCTGGGTCAGTTTTTAGTTTGTGGGTAAAGGGGTGTTTTTAGGGCTTTGGGTCAGTTTAGGGTTTTTGGTTAGAGGGATACAGGGTAAAAATATGGTCAATTTAAATTTCTATTAAATTAGTTACTTTTTCATATATTTTATATAAAATATTTGAATTAATATACATTAAAACAATTATTGGTATTGTAGGACTTTAAATATTAATAAATTTTTAAACATATTTAAATGTATAAGGTATTTTTTAATAGATTATTTAATATGCAAATAATATTTATATACAATAATAAAGAAGGAAACATAGTCAGGATTAAATGCCATAAATGATAAATTGTTTATTCACATATAAAAATTTATTTGTAAGTAGAGAATCATTTTTTATTTATAATCAAAAAATTTCATTCAATGTTTTTATTAACATAACAAAAATATGAAGTACATGTATATGTTTTTAACACATAAATTATATTAACATAATGTTTTTATCTTTTACATATATTAACATTTAAATAGTTTCTGAAACAAATTGGTAATATGTACTTTTTATTTAATAACAAAATATTTATTCAGATACACATTGAATTTATTGTGATTGCAAATTATGTACATTTTTTTGTAATTGTAACATTTTTGTTTATTACCAAGTCATGTTATATTTTTGGAAATAATTATTATGAATATTGAACATATTTATAATATTCATTTTTAAATACATAAACACCAAAAACATTTATTATATACATACATAATGTTTTACATAATATTTGCAAATTTAAAAAAAACATTTCTTGTAACAAACTTATATATGCAATTTATTTTTACATTAACATTATTTACTAAATGTATTTATAAATCAAAAATTAATTTTTTAACTATAACATAACAGTTGAATAATTATTTCAAACTTATGAATATTTATGAAATAATTTTATACACTTAAAAAAAATATTTACACTTAATATAATACTCTGTGTATTTTTTAAAGTGTTGGAATATAGAAATTAAATAGCATTTAGCTGTATACAGGGACTACTTTTTAACCGCGTAATGTTACTTAGGCGTATTTGGTGCTTCAACAGATCGCGGTTGGGTGCTGCTTCGCGTTAGAGAGGGTAAGTTTGTTTTAATTGTGTTTTATAAGTTTCTGAACTTATTGCTAGTGTATGTGTGCTGTGTTTATGTTTATGTAGGTAGAGTTAATTAGAGAAGATTGTGTGTTCGGTGTTAGGTAGAGTGTACGATATTGGATTTTTACCGCGTTTTTGTTGTAGGTGTGTGAGGTGAGGTAATATGTTTAAATGTTACTAAGATAATATGTTTGATGTATAAATATGTGTTTTTATATATGTATGGGTGTTTTTATGTGGGTGGGTATGTTATTTATTTTTTCTAGGTTATCGTCGCGTTTCGCTGTTTTGGAGGACTCCCTTCTTTTTTGATCACAGCTGTGTAACGAGTATTATATACTCTTATTTTTGCACACTATTTTTGGGGTTTTTACATTTTCTTGGAGCGTTTATTTTTCGCCATTACGGATTTTTGGGTTTTCTATGGTATCTGGTGTCTACTGAAGTGGAAAGGAGTCGCTATGCATTTGCTTGTATTTTTGCATTTTTTTTGGGCTTTCATGGATTGTATGGGTTTTTGGAATGGTGTCCTATGGATTGCTTGGAATTGGATTACGTTTGAAGCTGCATCAGAAATATAAGTATTTTCTGGATTTTTAATGGGTGGGAAAACTGTTTTTAATTTTGCTTTACTTACGTTGTATGTAACATTTTGTAAATACATTATCTAAATACATTTTATATATGTTAATATTATGTATTTGATAATTTAATTGCAATTTGTTACATATTATAATGAAGAATTTTAGGAAAAATATGTTTAGTTTTACGTGTATAGTTATGTAATGTTTTAAAGAATAGTTTTGGCAATCATTGATAGATATTCTAGTCCTTTGCTAGTTGGATAGAGGGTAACTTGACTTTGGAGTGTGTTATACATTTTTTTAGTTTCTTTGGTGAGTTTAGGTCCAATCAAAGTTACTGATTGCTCCATTCGGAGCTCCTGGTAACTTTGTTCTTTTTGTAAGGATTGTATTAATTTGTGAAGGGTAGGCGTTCCTCGGCCTGTAGTTGCTTGGAAGGCATTGTGCCATCCTTCAACTGCATTGTTTGTTTTTGCTTCCTTATTTAGTGTGCTAAGGTAGACATTCCACCAAGCTATTTGGTATTTGGGTTGTCTTCTGTGGCCTGATCTGTGTAGCCTTCCTACCCATGTGTCTTCGAAGTAGTCAAGCATAGGGCTTAGTTTATCTTCGTTTCTTTTATAGTAGGGGCTGTCTATTAATAAGTTATAGTGCTCAGTTACATCTGTTAGTGGAACATAGGCTAGGGCGATGAGTTTTTTGATTTGATAAGCAAATGTGCTATCAGTGGCGTATTGGATACTCAAGGTTGATTTTTGTAGATGTCGCCAGATACATTGATTAAAGTGGTAATAGCAACCTTGTATTGCTGTGTGTGGGTATGTTTTAAGGATGCTGTTTATCATAGCTTTTTCAAAGTCAATGATAATTTTTTGTGGAAAATAGTTGTTAGTATGTTGCTTGACTTCAGTTAGTATTTCTTGATAGGTAGTTTGCTGTTTGTTTGGTAGAAGGGCATAAAGGAATGGAATATTTGCATTTTGGAAATGACCATGGATGGTGTATAATTGATAAAAAGGTTTGGGGCATACAGAAAAAGTACCGTCCATCATCCAAGTTTGGCATTGGGTAAGTTTTGTCATGTTGTTTGCTGTGGCAAACAGTATAATTCTTTTATCTTTAGATTTGTTGTCATAGAGTATAAAATTTTCTTTATTGTGAGTTACAGAGAGTTCAGGTGGAATTTGGACTTCTTCTAAAGTTTTTGGTGTGGGAGGAGTAGTGCATGTTGCTCTTTTTTGTCTAGCTACTGTTCTTTTAAGGGATTCTATAGATGGTAATTGGCTAGAAGCATGTTGGGGAAGTACACTTAAATGGTGTTTCAGAATAGCAGTTGTTGGTTGATCAGTGCTAGTACTAGCTTCTTTAAGGGAATCTAGCATTTGTCTAATCTCTATTTCTGTTACATTGGGTGGGTGATTATGTTCTTTAGTATAAGTAACAGTAGTTTCCTGAGTTATAGCTCTACCATAACATTTGTTGGCATAATATTTCGTACACTTCCAAAACACTTTCAAATCTTTTTGTTTCTCTTGAGTGTAGACATATCCCATGTAACAAAGAAGCATTTTCCCTTTTTGTGAATAAATGAATTTAGCTCCTTCAGTCATGATAGTATTGTAGTGCTAGGAGGTAATTAAAAGAGAATGTAAATATTTTTTAAGGAAAAAAAATGTTCTAATCACATTATACAGTTTCACACATTTGTATTTTACCTGTAAATGTTTTGATGCTTTCAAGTCGTTATTTTCAGCTGTTGATGTTCTTCAAACTGTTATTTTCTGTGTATATCTTTTTGTACCTGTGGAAGTTGAGAAAATGTGTAGATATATTTTATTACTATTTATGATAATTTGTTCGACGTTTTTTGCTAGTTTAGATTTAGTTACCTATCTATTAATTCTCGATTTTACATTTCTAATATATACTTACTTTTTTATATGTAACTTTTGATGTCCAGGTGTTGTGTAGGTCTTCTGTTATTTTTTTTCATCTGTAGGATGAGTGCTAAAAAAAAAAGATATATTTGATGTATTTTGCTTTAAAATATAGGTGTGAGCTTTGAGAGTTACATTTTCGCTGACTAATAATGTAGTAGTACTTACTTTAGATATGTGTAGGTCTCTTTCTGTTGAAGTCCATCAGTTTTCTTCCAGAAATCCAGCAGAGTTTCGTCTTCCTTTACTTAGGAGATGTATACTGCGTTTTTAGTTACTTATTATTTCATTTATATAGTATTAGGTTAATTGTTTCAGAAATAGGATTGGTTGTTTAAATGGATAGTCTGTTTTTATTTGTTGATTTGAATTTTTTTTTCTGTTATGCTAATTGTTTTCCTTATATGGGTGACGCCAATTAACGTTTATTGAATGTGTAAGGATTTATTTTGTATAGGTAATGTTGTAGGTAATGTTATTTTGATATTTGTAAAGTGGAGGAATATATATAATTAGTTGTAAAAAATGTGTAGAAGGTCGAAACATTGTTTATGTATTATAAAATGTATGTTAGTATTTATTGTGTATTGTAAATGTTATGAAAATAAATAATATATGTCATCTATTTATATTAACTAAATCTGGTTTTTTATGATCAGTATGACTTAATTATTAAATAATAAAGTCATTTATTTTAGGATCTATTAATGTCGATTTTTTTACAATCGATAAATTTGCTATCTATGTTTGTGTAATCGATATTTTGACTGTTGTTATATAAATATTTAATAATCGGTGTTTTAGAAATCGATAATGTTGTGAGTCGATATTGTTGTAGTCGTTGTTTTTAGTAGTCGATATTGTGTAGTCGATATTTTTGATGTTTGTTGTGTAAGTATAGTAAATCGATAATTTTGTTGTCGATAATTAGTCATCGATATTTTGTCCAGTCGATATTCGGTCTGTCGAGGTTATGTCAGTGATCCTTTTGTGCCTGCTCTGTCTTTTGAACTTGTTGACTCGAGAATATGAGAGTCTAGTTTTGGTGCTCTAACACCTTGAGATGTTCGACGGCAGAGCCTAAGCTTGGTAGCTCAAAGCTGAAGGTGACTTCTGACCCCATACAAGATTATCGGGTAGCTGGTGTTTGGTGGCCGATGATTCCAGCATCAGGTGGACAGGTCTGGTTTACCTGTAACCCTGTAGGGGAGATCAGTGCCATCTCAAGGATTTTTGCTGCTTCGGATGAGACATAATTTATTGTCTCCCATTCGAAACAAGTTATGAATTTATAACCCATTTTAAGCTAATACAAATCCTTGTTTGCAAAACTATATTGAAATATATGTTAAATGTTCAGAAATGTTCTTTATAAGGTTTTCCAATAAGAAAAAATGCAATAAAGGGTGAAGAAATATCGACATATTTCTGTTAGTAGTGCTTTCTTTTTGTAGTGCATATACAAGGCATATACAGCTAGTTAAAAGTGTTGTTTTTGTTTAAATGGGGCAATTTGCTGGCGCTGTGTGGCATGATGGAGAAGCAGACGCGGACCCAAAAGTTCAGTTCTGTAAATGAATTTATTTTACACACACAGGAGTTAGGTGAAACCGGGTATTTATGGGAGTTGTAGTCCAGGAACAATTCTTCTAAGTTCCCAGGATGTCAGGGCCATTAGCTTCAACGTCTTTTCCTTTGGGTTTCCCTTATGGTCTCAGGTGCCCGAGGGTAGTTGGAGCATGTAAGAGAAAAAAAACCCAAGAAAAAACACTCGGTAAGGGTAATGGCCAAATGTTCAAAGTATAGACAAGGAGAAGGGGGGGGGGAGTGTCGGGAAAAGACACCCGTTCCGTCACCAGTGAAGCAGACTCTCCTACGTGGGAGGAAGGAGGGAAAAGAGGGGGGGGTTTGGTTTCCACACGGTGTACCCGGTAGCTGGTTAACCGTCCACCCCTCAGGTCTCCCCTCCGTTAGGAAGCCTGCGAGTCCAGAACGGCCCAAGCTGTCCCCGTTCCTTGTCAAGCCATGACCCTCCTGGGCCGTGGCTGGTGTGTTTGCGTTGCCGGATTGGGTCCGCGTCCCGTTTCTGTGTTCTCTTGCCGCTTCTTCGTGCTGGTCTCTTCCGCTGCCATGGGTTCCTCGTCTTCGCAGACGTTCTTTCATTCATGAAGCTGGGGGCTTATACAGAATGTCTGTATCCTCCGCTGTTCTTCAGGGATCCTCCGGCTCTCAAACGCTTGGGCTCCTGGCGAAACGACGCTTTCCTCAGCGTCTTCCTTTTTCAGCCTGACGTAATCAGCTGACCTGGTCACGTGCCGCAGCTCCGAGACAGGATTAAAGAAACAGTGTCCCTCTGCTGGAATAGTCTGCAAATATAGAAGGGGACAGGGAGTGAGGTGAGTGGGAAAGTGCTCTATTCTTGCCCTTGATGTATTGGTGTCCACGTCTTGCGCCTCCT
This sequence comes from Lissotriton helveticus, assembly GCF_964261635.1. Taxonomy (NCBI): domain Eukaryota; kingdom Metazoa; phylum Chordata; class Amphibia; order Caudata; family Salamandridae; genus Lissotriton; species Lissotriton helveticus. The sequence continues at coordinate 1,053,764,910 of NC_136067.1, forward strand.
CCTCGTCACACGCTGGTTGCAGTAAATAGGGGTAGATAATTTGTATATACTGGTGAGGGGATGCTTGATGGCGATGCTGGCCATGTGCTGGGGTGGGTACTGTAGTTGGCGCCTTACCCACTAAAGCAGTTTTGCCAGAGAGGGGAATAATCTGCCTTTATGAGAATATTTCTGCTGTTCTAGCACACCTATTCCGTTCCCTGCAATATATTGTGTTGGACTTGGCCCTTTGTGTTCTATCGCCCAAAGCAGGGAAGCCCATCAAGGGAGTGATTGGTCTGCCCTGCGATTTGGCTGGAAGGGGGTTGTGTTGGACTTGGCCCTTTTGGCAGGTTCACCCCGAAACTTTTTGCATTTTTCCTAGCCTGTTTCTGTAACCTGGTGTTGGTGATTTTAGGCCTCTGCTCACTTTTCACTGTGGTTCAGTGTAAAGTGCGTGCGCTCTCTGTGTAAGTGTGGTGAGAGTGGCCTGCCCTCCCATAGGAATGCATGGGGATATGTGTGTCCATGGTAGTTCCTGATGTGTGGGGAGTGCAGGGTCGAGTTTGGTATGTGCAAACTTGTGAGATTAAATGCTGCGCGATGATGTGGGCAAATTTAATGTGTCTAGTGTGGAAGTGCCACTTCTAGAAGTTGGCATGCCTGTGCAGTGAATGTGAATTGACTGTCTGGCTTGTTATTGGCTGGAGCTGGCTGGTGTGCCTGGCTCCAGGAGTCAGGATGGGTCTGCCCGGTGGTGAATGGGGAGATCTGCATGTTGATGGGAGGGAGGAGTGCACCTAGGACCTGAATAGGGCTGGGCCTTCCCTCCACAATACGGGCTCCACCCCCTGTGGTGTGTCTGATGCCCCTGACCAACCCTGTGAATAGGCAGAGGGGCTGAGCAAAACAAAGTGCTCCTGAACTAGTTGCATCTGGTTTGCCCCTTACCTGCACCTTTGTAAACAAAGGATTTATGTGTGTAAAAAAAGGGGCTGTGAAAATGTTCTTGTGTTCAACTTGAAACTACCAGGGGTGTGCTGTTGCTGGGGCCCAGGGGAAAGCTTGCCTCCCTGGGCCCTGCCCTGCCCCTGGATTCCTGGAGGACTTTCCTTTGCTGGGAGCTGTCTTGCTCCACCCTTGATGCTCCAAGACCATTTGGACCCTTTGCCTTGCTTTTTCCTTTGCCCACACCAAATGCTGCCATTTTGCGCCCTGAGAGCGCTTAGATTTGGCTCCAATAGGAAGAGCCTGGAGCGTGGCAGCCCTGAGGGAATCCCCCGCATAGGGATTCCCCCGATATTGCTGGGATTGTGCAGGTGCCCACCCTGCCTTATGTTTTTTTTATACTAAACGCGGGTGCCACCCCGCTTATTAAATTATTTAGGCGCGCGGGTGCCCACCCCGTGACTTGGTCCGTGTTTATAGTTAAAACTAAAGTGGGTGCCCACCCCGCGTCTCACCGCCATGGCACCGGGAAGGAGGATTCCGGCGAAACCGGAAGTCAGGCAGCATTGTGCATGGCGGCGGGCGGGACTTTCGGTTCCACAAGGAAGTCCCGCGCACGTCGCCACCGCCGCATCGGAAAGCCTGCGTCATGCTCGGGAGAAGCGCTGACCGTGTCCCGGGTCACAGGAGGGAGCCCGGGGGAGGAGGTGAGGCCGGTCTGCTGTGCTCTCGTGATGGAGAGAGAGCCCCGCGTTGTGAGGGCACAAGAGGAGCCCCGGGTCCCAAGAGGGGGCCCGGGTGAAGCAAAGACTGCCCCCGCCATGCACCAAGAGCAAGAGAGTCCCCGAGGAGCGGGGGCTCTCCAGTGCATGCCACGAGTCCCTCCAGCGCAGGAGAGAGGTGTGATGGAGCCTCCAGGCCCCGCTGTGAAGTCCCGGTCCCAGGAGAGGGACCGGGCAAAGCACAGAGCAGCCGCCGTCCAGGAGAGCAGGGAAGTGCCTACGAGAGCCCAGGTGAGTTTGGCTCACAGTGCTTAGTCAGAGCGGCCCGTGTGTGCAGCGGGCCGCTCCAACAGGGAGATGGTGGCCGAGAGGGCCCCGCGGGGGTCCCAATGTCCGTGGCCATATCGGTGCGGTTTGTCGGCGCCTGGGCGGCCCCGCTTGCGAGAGGGCCACCCCAACTACTGGGGGCATATTTGTTTAAGGAGCCTAGGTGGCTCCCCGCCCCCATTAGTTTTCAGAACCAGAGGGGCCCGTGGTAGCCCTAGTTATGGGCACATTCCTTGTAAGAGCCAGATGGCTCCAGCGTTTGGGCATGTTTTGTTACAGAGAGTCTAGATGGCTCCAACGATGGGTACAATCATTTAGAGCGACCAGAGGGGCCCATGCTTTTCCCTGTGCGGAGGCACCAGGAGTGTAGGGGCACAGTGGTGCCCGCGTCTTTGGTTGATCTCAACTGCCCTGCTAGAGCGCAGGCAGCTCCAACAGTGGCACAGTTTTGATTTAGGAGTCCCTGAGAGGGATAGAAGCAGCACAGTGGTGCCAGGCCTCATTGTAGTGTTTACAGCTGCCCAGCAAGTAGTGGGCAGCTGCACAGTTTAGGCGCAATACTCAAGAGAGTCCCTGAGTGACAGAAGTGGTACAGAGGTGCCAGGCCTTCCACAGCTGCGCAGCACTTGGTGCCAGCTGCAGCGTTTAGGCATCATGTGATGGTTCTCAGCTGCCCAGCAAGTAGTGGGCAGCTGCAATGTTTAGGTTTGCGCAGATGGTGCACCCTTGACTGGCGCTGCATTGGCAGCGCGCCCTGACATTCTGGACACAGGGCATTTGAGCCCCTTCTTGATGGCCAGTTGGCCAGGGGGGCTGGTTTGTGTATAGGGCGCAAGGCCCTAATGTGATTAATGTGCTCTAAATGTGGTGCTAGGAAATGTGATGCATTTAGTATGTTTTGCGCACCCTGTATCTGATACCTCTAAAACTGTGGTTTATGATTATGAGGTTGTTTTACCTATGTAAGTTTATGATCTATTTTTACTTGTACCACTTTCTGCTAAGTGTTGATCCTGACAGTGGCCCACGTGGCCCTGTCCTGTGTATATAATCCCTTGTGAATATTGCCCGTGCCAGTTGGCATAATGTATATTGTGTGATTACTATCTGATGTGTTTTGAGAATACAAAGGCTATTTTTATATAACCTTGTGTGGAGTTCCTTTTGTAGTGTGCCTGGGATGTTGTTGTTGTGTGCGTGCGCAAATGCTTTACACATTGCTTCCGGGATAAGCTGCTCGTGCCAAGCTACCAAGGGGGTGAGCAGGGGTTATATTGGCGTGTGACTCCCTTGCCCTGACTAGAGTGGTGGTTTCTGCCTGGCTTTGGCGCAAGCCTTAGCCAACCAGAAATCCCAGTTCTAACATATTTCCTTTCCACTTTTTATAATCCAAGCAGTTGATAGGTGTTGCGGGGATGTCTTTAGAGTAAAATAGCAAAATGTTACTGAACCAGAGGGTTAGAGGGGGGTCTCCGGGAGCTTGGGGGAGGAACAGGTAGATGGAGAAGAGCCAGGTCAAGGCCTGTTCTGCAACTCGGACTGAACAGTTCATTGCAAACATTAGTGGCTAATGAGTCCCTCATTTTGGTAAGAGTATGAATTGGTAGAACACTGTTTTGGTTTGGCTTTGTGAGTGAAGTTTTGATTGGAGACCAGATATTCTGGGACTGCTTCAAGGAAAGGTTTGCGAGTGAAGCATCCTGACTTGAACATTTTAGGAATCATGCAGCTAATCGAGTGCAGGAGACAGCGAGGACATGTTTTCTCTGCCTCCAGCTCACAATATTAACCTCAAGGCGACTTATATGAAAAGTTGGAGAGATATGGTTTAGCAGATTTGGAGGCCCAAGTAGATAATGATGCCATATTTTAGCAAGGTATGATGGTGGCCATAACTGTTAATATGTTGTGGAATGGAAGAAGGAAAAGATTTGACAATGTGCATTGAGTTTGAAAAAGGTGGTACCGGTGGAAGCGTTCAACTGGACAGTTAAAGGTGGGTGTCGGTGAATTTGGCATTCTTGATGGAGGTGAGGCAGAGTCCTTTGGAAAGAAGCCATAACTATTCCTCCAGAGGTACAGGTTTTAATAAGAGGTCGGCCATGCAACTAATACTTGTTTCCTTATATCCATAAACTCACAGTTTTCAGGTAGGAGGCCGAGATATACTTTAAAGAAAGAACTGTGTGTCCCCAGGGTACACGTAATAGTGGAATCCAAAAGATTGTGTGCTACTGGCTGAAGACTGGTATTTTGCAATGTGAAATCTCACAGATTACCATAGCAGGCAAGGGTTTTGGTTTTCGTCATCCCCTTTGATAAAATAAACCCTAGGGGTAGAATATTTTCATTGTGATAATCCTGGTTGTATATTGTTTTACCAACTGTAATTTTGCACATATCTATAACTCTATAATTATATGCATGATTGTAACTAGCACATGTGCACCTGCCGAGGTCTTTGCCAGTTATAGTGTCAAGCCAACGGTAAAGGCTTTATCCGTATTAGTTCATTGTGGAGGTTATGTCACATTTCGTAGATTTGGTCTGTTTATTATGAAATTTTATGAGAAAGCCATTTGGCCTACCTTATTGTGAAAAGCAACGCATGTTTTAAAGACGTTTAATGGTGGATTGTTACTACACTATGGTCAGAGCCTCTAGTCAAGTATTTTCATAAAGGGAATCTCACAAACTACAATTGTAGGCAAAAGTTTTGGTGTTGGTGACTGTGGTATCCAGGGACTGCTGGCTAGAATGCGCATGTGGGTGCTTGGCATGCTGCTAGGCAAGCGAAGGTTTCTTAGAATGCGGAAGTCAGAACTGGGGGCAGTTGGTGAGCTGGCCCTGTTAAGACAGGGTGTGCCGGGCTGGTTGGGGTGATTGGATTTATCCTAAATAAATCTGAGTCAAGAAACTTACCTCAGTGTCTCACTTTCACAGTGACCAACTCAGACAAACTGTTGGGACAGGAGCTATGCAGTATATGAGACATAAAACGCATGCTAGAGAAGGTGGATCTGGATGGCATGCAGTCCATGGATGGCATTGTGTTTAATAGACAAAGCAGCTACAAATATTATGCAGTAGACTGGCATATACTGCTGATGCTGGCGGTGTATCTAATAACTAAAGAGGGTACAACTTAGATGGTTCAGACTGAATCAAAAAATGCTTGTTTCCTTGTTAAAAGGTATGGAAGGTACGGACCTGATGAGAAGATGGATAGTAATTAATATTTTGTCCCTGATGTGTATACCCTCTGCTGCTTTCCATTATATTCTTTAATCCCCACTACTCTTCTTCCGTCCTCCTTAGGAAATAGGCAATATATTTAAAAGCATTACCCAATTTTGTGAAATGAAAGGAATCGGACAAACCTGTGCACTAAGTAACACTTAGGGTCCCTCTTCTGTATAATATACTAAACCTTCATTTTATTGTCCATGTTATTATGAAAGACAGAATGTGACCTGTTGTGTTATTCTTGGAAAAATTCATATAAAGAAATGTTCCCAAAACATATGGAGTTTGATTATTCTTATTAGAACCTACAAGAAAAGATTTGATATGGTTTTTGACCACTGTAATTATGTACATATTTGTTATTTTATTACTGTTTACCTGATGATTGCCCTGTGGAAAAGCTTATGCTCAATACAGTAGGTCGGCGATAGCAAGTCAATAATAAAGGCTAACAGCCTCATTGGTTCATTGGGAAAAGTTATGCCAGACATCATAATTCTCATCTGTTTTTATAAAAGAACATCAAAGGCAACGGAACTCATTTATTTACTATGAAACACATAGGTTAAAGCCAATATGCCTTTAAGGGTGGATTGTTATTATTCCATGTTGAGCATGTAGACATATATATTTTGTTACAGAAAATCTAATCTCACAGATTACCTTTGTAGGCAAGGATTTGTTGATTACCGCCTCTGAAGTAGAAAATTAGCACTGTAATAATGCCTTCAAGAATCTATTCAGAAGGTCCTACAGGATTACCTATCGCCCAAGATCTTGTAATAAAAAAACATGTAATATATATGATATATGTAGAATATTAGAGCCAAAGGCTGAAACATTCGCCTTGTTTCCAAGATAACATTGAGCAATGGGTATGTAGTGCCAACACCACCAAGCATATTGGAGTGCTTTACCTTAACACTAGTTACTTTTTACGAGGACTCTATGACTATGAATGTGGGCAAATCACTTAAGGCCTGATTCCGACTTCGGCCATCTGGGAGCAGACCGCCATTCCATCGTCCCCAAACCAGACCGCCAATCTCGAACACTGGCCACATACCCACCAAATTACAAATTGTTTTGTAGTCTGGCAAGCGGTCCCATGACGGTGCCTTTCAAAAGGCACCACAATGTGAACACCAGTGCCCATTACTGCACGGCATGGACTGCGTAGTCCATGCCGGGCAGGTACATGGGGGTGCATGCATACATGCACAGGGGCAGCAGCCGCCACCACACTTTTCATGGGAGGCTCACAGCCATGAAAAGGCTGGTGGTGAGGAAAGTTGTAATACGCTGGCCGGTGCCGCAGTGGCACCCCGAAGTATAATGCTTCCCCAGACTGCCTCGCAGCTGCAGCGTTTTCCTGGCAATCTGACCGCTGCACTCTTACTTTGATGGTCGGACCACAGGTGCAGCGGTCCCCGACCGCCTCCACACCTTCACCATGAGTACGGCGGTCCCGCGGTCCACAATTACACATTCATTTTTGTCGCTTTTCAGGCTTCAATTAAGGTATCTTTTCCCTCTTCATTGTTGCTTCTTCCTGCCCTTATCATATCACTTTTTTGTTTTAGGTGGAACTGTTGTGTATCGATTTAGATTCCGTATGCATTTCCCGATTCATGCCCTTATATAGGTACATTTCACATTGCCCTTATATAGGCATAGATATCCAGTCCTTATTTAGGCATAGCCCATGCTACCCAAATACAGGCATGGCTACTTCCATCCGTTCATCTACGTCACAACGAGTTCTTGGAAAACCAGACTCTTAAGCTGTTAGGGACTTCCACTTGCTTGGATATTGATTTCTCCAAGAACTCATTTATTATGCATGAACATCTATTCCTTAGGGGTTCATTCATAACGTTCATATGCCCACCTTTACATCAATACTGGCATTCCTAAACACCTTCAAGGTATAAATATACCTTCACTTGCTATGGCAAAGCATAGTGTGGTTTGCTGCAGTTCGACTACCTACTTGCACGACGCAGCTCACCACAGCAAGTCCCGAAGGAAACCAACTCTCCAGCTGACGCACCGACTAGACGCTGTCATCCTCCTGCCGAGAAACCAGCTCCAGTGTTTCTGACTCCTCTTGCGGGGTGTTGGGAAATCGAGTCCAGGGAAAGAGATACCAACCTCTCTCATTCTAAGGTATGGAGTTGATTAGAACATAGAGAAACCTTTGGCAATTATTGGCAAAACTAAACTTAGCTAAAACAGCACCTACTTCTTCCCTCGTACTAGACCTAGGTTAGGTACACCGGGGTAGGCGTATTTTAGAAGCACCAGTTGAGTATTTTAGCCTGTGTTATTTATGAATGTATTTTTATATATGTCATAGCAACAGCCAATGCTATTACAGTATTATTTTATATTACTGCTTAAGCTGTACGCATTATACTTTGCATTCTAACGATTGTAGCAGTTCATATCTCTTGCATGAGAAATAAGACTGTTCAATAAACCCCTTTTTATTGAAACGCCCGTCTCTATTTCTATGCAACTCTATAGAAACGAAGCATGCACGATTGACTGAGTGAAATAGTTATCTGTTGTTTACACGACTCTGAAAATATTGTTTCGATTCTAGGGTAAACAAAGTTGTCATGTTTATGCGGTTGTCAGAGACTAATCCCTTCTTGTTTATTCAAGAAAGTTTCTAGTGACCTCTGAGTTAGCTGGCACACACACAATTAAGTTTAATATACTTGATAGAGACATACTGACCTCAGTCCTATATCAAATCTATAGTGTATGTTATTCCAATGAGCAGAGCCTATCAGGGATATAGGAACTACACTACAGAACAGGACAATAAACCCAACTTGGCTGGAAGACTTGGCATTGGCTCAACATCCTGTGATTCTGAGCTTTCCGCTATGCTGAACAGCAGATGTGCTGCTAGACAACATGGCAAAAATACAATCACATTGACAAGTCCAACAACAGAGACATTGCTAAGACCTATTGGCTTTGCCAATGCGTGTTTCATTTGCAGTGTGCTGCATCCTGCAAGACACCGCCTGCTAGACCAGGCACTTGTCATGGAATGTTTTTATCCATAGTTACGCTGTTTTACCATTCCAAGAAAGTCAACACATTTGTTGTAAACATGGCTGCCATGCTCAGGGCCTGACTGGGAACCAAAACCGGCCCTGGTAAAGTGCTCAGCCACCCCCCAAAGCCCTCCCCCAGCCAATGGGGTTGGGGGTGCAGCCGAGCTGTTTGCCAGGGCCGGTTTCGGACGATTTTGTTACAGGCCTGATATTGCTGCTTTGCTGCAAAAACATCCCTTTAACAAAAACGGATCACAGGGGCCCAAAACCGGCCCCCACCTTGGCGGCCCTCTGGGGAAATGTCTGGTGCCCGCTACGGACAGTCTGGCCCTGGCCAGGCTAGAACTGATGGCCACTTGATGCTATGTTGAATTGTATTTTTTTTTAATAAAATCTTAGAATTGTATTTTTTATTAAAAGCATTTGCCTGCCATGTTTAGGTAGGAGCGTGTGTTTGTTTTCTCTGTTTTTATCCCTTAAATTGACCTTGCATATGTTGTTGAGTTTGGTGTGAGTTTGTTGTGATTGTGTAAATGAGTGAATGCAAGAATGAGCCAGTGGGTGGATCATTGGAAGCAGGAATGCTAAGGTGAGCATACTCATCTGTTAGGTAGCCTCACAGTATAGGAGTTTGGCACATAGGTTGCATGAGTGTCTAAATATTTAACAATTAAATGAAAGTACCTCCTCAGTCAATGATCAGTTTAGGCATTCAGTAAGCCACCATACATGGACTCATCCTGTCATTCATTCAGTACATTTCAATAGAATTTTAATACAATTCAACTCAATACAGTGTCAATGAAAATGTTAAAACTGGAGAAATACAAATCATAGAAATGTGTTACAGGATAATATTTTGATAAATAGTGGCAAGATTAGGGCTAAAGACATGGTTAGGTTAATGGGCACTAGGGATAAGTTTAGGGTTAAGGCCAGGCTTAGGGTAAGGGCCAAGGCAATGGTTATGTGAGAATTAGGGATAAAGGTAGGGTTGGAATCAAGATAAACCTGAAAGCTAGAGCTGGGGATGGGATCAGTTTATGATGAGGGTAACTAAAAAAATTAAAGAGTTAACATCAAGTGTGTGCCAAGGGTAAAAATTAGATTTTAGACCAGAGTCAGGTTAGTGTCAGAGAAATGGTAAGCAACAAGGATTAAGCTGGATCAGGCTGAGGTCAGGTTCAGAGTATGGTTAATGCTACAGGTTGGAGTCAAGGCTTGTGCTATGATGGATTGGTGTCAGGCGTAGACATTGGGTATACATGTGGGCCAGTAACAAGCTGTGGGTAAGGTGGAGGCTAGTTTAGGGACAGGATTTAGGCTAATGTCAAAGGTGGGGGTGAGGGCTGGAATTTAACGTTACAATGTTTTCCATTTATAAAAACATCTTAAATACAATATGTTAGTAAATTCAGAAAAAGAGGGGGTACCATTCAAAGTCAATACCATTTTCAAGAGTGTTTTTAACTTTCACCAAAATGTTCTCTTAAATGATTTGATGGGACATTTTATAGATCTGCATGCAGTAGTGGAGAGTGGATTAATTGTTCAAATAGTTTCTGAAAAAAGAGAAATAACCTAATTAATTCTCAGAGTGCCTGGCAGCCTTTGGACATGCCTACTAAGGTGGTGTTATTTTTTGAGTTATCAAGTTCATATGATATATCTAAATTGTGCCAGTATGGATGAAAAGAAGTATGACTGACTCTTTGTAGGCTGGAATATTACGTTTATTTATTTAATTTATTTATATATTTATTCGGCACACATGTCAAAATAAATTACCATGAGGTGCCTGGCTGGGCAGAGCATAAATTAAATATATTAATCAAATATTTAATTTATCCACAGAGCAAGAATCCTATCTATTGGAGAGCGGTATTATCAGTGCTTTTCTGAAGCCTATAGAGAATGTTTACTTATTAGCTCAATTGGGAGACTGTTGCATTTTCTTGGGCTTCACAGAAAATTTGCAGTCACCTTTCCCTTAAAGGCAGATTTGGGGAATTTTCAGGAGCTCAGGATCAGCTGGTCTGAGAATTTGTGTTGGATGGTGTTCATTGATTTTCTCCTTGGTCTTCCCCTCTTTTAGCTTCAGGACATGATGGCTCATCTATGAAGCCATCTTGTTTAAACCTAACTTGAAAGTTCTAAAATCATGATAGAGTCCCGTGACATGCAAACACATTTGTGTGTCCTCTGTAAAGGAATGATGTTGTAAGTTATTGGCCCTAAACATTCTTATATAGACATTAAAGCAAGGAGAGAAGAGCAAGGGTCCCCGTGGGATCTCTGTTATTCTATGTTATGCAGATTTGTAGAACGCACTACCACCCAGGAAGGTATACTGGCACTCAGCAGGTGTGAGTCTAGCCACACATAGTAACTAGTGGAACTACTCAAAAAGCTAGGTCTTCACCGACAGGGATGCTCCCTGTCACCCCTGCTATTCGCCTTGACAATCGAAGTGATGGCCTCCGCGGTCAGACAAAGCGAGAATAACTCGGGGTTCTGTCTAAGCCAAGCAGACACCCGTGAGGAAAAATTATCCCTCTAAGCCGATGACGTCCTACTTTATGTCACACGGCCGGAAAGCACAATACCGGCGCTGCTTGATGAACTGGCAAAATATGGCGCAAGGTAAGGGTACCAGATTAACTGGCACAAATCGACACTTTACGACCCCCAAGAGCGTAAGACATGGCCTCAACTGCCGCAAAATTTGCAGACAACCGAAGTAGGCTTCCAGTACCTGGGGATATTTATCACTGCTGACAGAAGCGCCTCATATGATTCTAATATCGCCCGGATCGTACGTGAATTTAAAGCTGACACTGATAGGTGGCGGTCCCTCCCTTTGACAATACTTGGTAGGGCAGCGATGTTCAAAATGATATCTCTCCCAAAATTCCTCTATGCCTTCCAAAATGAAAATTTCCCGATACCGCCCAAGACTTTCCGAGACATACATGCGGACCTCCGGTCATTCCTATGGCTGGGGAAACACCCCAGAGTCGCACTGGCGACGCTGCAGAGGCACCAATATGACGGGGGAATCTCACTCCCTGTCCTAGAGACCTACTATTGGGCAGAACACTTAGCCCCCATTAATGACTGGCTCCACGTACCCGCTACTCACCCCACGTATGCATTGGAAAGATACCAAATGGGTATACACTCAAGTCTACACTACCTATATGGTGGGAAGGGACAGGCTGGACTACTGATGACCACAAGGATTACGCTGGGAGCGTGGAACAGAGCCACGAATGTCACCGGCTGGGCACGTAGGGCTACGAAGCAAACACCATTATGGGAGTGCTCCTGGCTCAAAGAGCTAAGCAAATTAAGGGTTCCAGGGATGGGACGACATCGGCATCTCCACACTAGGGGACATCATCAAAAACGGTGCACTAAAACCTTTTGCTTCGTTACAGACCGAATTTGGGCTACAGCGCTCTCAATTCTTTAAATACATGCAACTAAGGCATGCTTACTTGGCGGAAGGGGCGCTACGAGAGCCACTCCCCGAATATGCACCGCTAGAGGGCCGCCTGTTGCGGTCTCCCTGACCTACAAAACAATTATGAATAATAGACCGAACACACTGGCGGGCCTCCGAGACAAATGGGAGCAGGAAGTGGGTGAGATGGATGAAGTAGATTGGGGAGGGGTACTGATGCACCCTAGAGAAGTAGCAATCAAATCCCGTTTACGCCTAATTCAGTTTAAGATCTTACACAGAGTATATTATGACAGAGTGAGGCTATGTAAAATGGGGAGGGTGTCAGACCCCAGCTGCCTACGCTGCGGCCACGAGAACGGGACTTTTATACACATAATTTGGTCATGCCCAAGTATACAGGCCTACTGGAGCGCGATCACCACGGAACTGGGTAAAATACTAGAGATAGACATACCAATGGAACCGAAGCTGGTCCTGTTGGGCATGTCTAATGGTATAGATCTGGCCCGCCCACTGCTAATCTTTTTGGTGTTGGCCCTGGTGGTGGCAAAGAGAGACATTGCTAGGAAATGGGGAGCGTCCGACACGCCTCAGCTAGGGGAGTGGAGGAGGGGACTAGACATGTACATGGCAGCAGAAAGGGTCACGTATAAAGCAAGAGGCTGTCCGAGGAAATTCCGTAAAGTGTGGGGTAAATGGAGACGTTATCATGGCCTGGACGGGGGTCTCTGAAGGGGCCCAAAACAAATACGAGTCGGCCAGCAGAAGCGGGGACAGCCATGAGACTCAAGATGATGGGTACGAGCTGTAGGGAGAACTGTGATGGATGAACATTTGGACTATGATGATGTGAATTTGCACTTTGACGGTGGAGGGCGGGTTGTGGGGTTAGGGGCGTGGGGTTGCTAACGGATGATGACATGCACGTTCTATATACTGCCTTGTGGAAAAAACAATAAAAATGTTTAAAAAAACAAACAAAAAAAAGCTAGGTCTTCAGGTTCTTGCAGAATTCAAAAAGTGGGGGGGAGGCTCTTATATGTAGCGTCCGTTTAGCCGATACTTTAAGAGTGATGTAGGAGAAGGCTCGTCTGCCGGATCTGGCTTTCGGAATTTGTGGGATTTGTGCAGGTAGGAATCCGGATGAGCAGAGATGTCTGAAAGGTTTGTGAAGGCAGATGTGATTGTTGAGATATGCTGAGCCAGTGTTATGTAGTGCCTTGAAAGTATGGGTGAGGAGTTTGAATTGTGCTAATTTTTTAATAGAGAAGGCAGTGGAACTCCTTCAGGTATGGTGTCATGTGAGTGCAGTGTAGGAACCTCTCAATCTACATTCATTGCAGCTGGTTTCCCAGAGATGAGTGTGTCACTTTGCGTCTTGTCAATTAGAAAAGACTTAAACCAGCTTAGTGATTTTTTAAACGTGCTTCAGTTTGAATTCAGGTAAGAAAGAGTTTAAAATCAACAGTGTTGAATGTGACAGCAGATGAGCCGGATCAGGAGTGAGAGGTGTTCCTCATGTGCAGTCGAAGAAGGTTATCCATGAATGAACCAAGTACTGATTCTGTTCCATGTTGTGCATGGAATCCTGATTTGTAAATGTAAATGTAAATGTGTTGTATTTGTAAAGCGCACGGCTGCCCACGCAACGGGGCGTCCCGGCGCTGCACTCATACCGCTGTGGAACCCTTCCTGGCTTTTCCACGTGAAATGTCCACTCCTGGGCACCCCCAAGGTGAAGCCAGGCATCCAAGCGCTGCTAGGGCCGTTGTGGAGATTAAGCAAGCTATTGCCCAGAGTCACAGAGTGGGACACAAGGTTAGACTAGGCACCGAGGCGAGAATTATCAGGTCCGGGGAGATTGAGTCCAAGAGCCGCCGAGGCAGGAATTGAACCCTGGTCCCGGGCCAGACTTCTGCATCAGGGTCTGCCGCTCTAACCATTGATTCAGAAAAGGGGGTGGTGATGAACAGAGTGCCTGAATTAAGCAGACCACTCTTACCCAGTCCAAAGATCAGGGCTTGATCCATCACCGTTTTTTAGCTCACTGCACCATCCCAGCTCAGAACTTGGCTATATGCAAATTAGTCTGTTCCTGTCCCAGTGCATGATGGGAACAGGGCAAACCAAAATACCAAGCCAATTCTTATACAGGGAAGGAAACAAGCTTCCGGGGACCGGTTTCTGCCATTTCAGGCATCGTCGGCCCGGCTTGCTTGAATCCTGATGGTGCAATGAGCAAGGGACTCACATCTGAGTATACCCTTCCACGCTTATGGTGGACAAAATGATTCAGAAAAGGGGGTGGTGATGAACAGAGTGCCTGAATTAAGCAGACCACTCTTACCCAGTCCAAAGATCAGGGCTTGATCCATCACCGTTTTTTAGCTCACTGCACCATCCCAGCTCAGAACTTGGCTATATGCAAATTAGTCTGTTCCTGTCCCAGTGCATGATGGGAACAGGGCAAACCAAACTACCAAGCCAATTCTTATACTGGGAAGGAAACAAGCTTCCGGGGACCGGTTTCTGCCATTTCAGGCATCGTCGGCCCGGCTTGCTTGAATCCTGATGGTGCAATGAGCAAGGGACTCACATCTGAGTATACCCTTCCACGCTTATGGTGGACAAAATGATTCAGAAAAGGGGGTGGTGATGAACAGAGTGCCTGAATTAAGCAGACCACTCTTACCCAGTCCAAAGATCAGGGCTTGATCCATCACCGTTTTTTAGCTCACTGCACCATCCCAGCTCAGAACTTGGCTATATGCAAATTAGTCTGTTCCTGTCCCAGTGCATGATGGGAACAGGGCAAACCAAACTACCAAGCCAATTCTTATACTGGGAAGGAAACAAGCTTCCGGGGACCGGTTTCTGCCATTTCAGGCATCGTCGGCCCGGCTTGCTTGAATCCTGATGGTGCAATGAGCAAGGGACTCACATCTGAGTATACCCTTCCACGCTTATGGTGGACAAAATGATTCAGAAAAGGGGGTGGTGATGAACAGAGTGCCTGAATTAAGCAGACCACTCTTACCCAGTCCAAAGATCAGGGCTTGATCCATCACCGTTTTTTAGCTCACTGCACCATCCCAGCTCAGAACTTGGCTATATGCAAATTAGTCTGTTCCTGTCCCAGTGCATGATGGGAACAGGGCAAACCAAACTACCAAGCCAATTCTTATACTGGGAAGGAAACAAGCTTCCGGGGACCGGTTTCTGCCATTTCAGGCATCGTCGGCCCGGCTTGCATGAATCCTGATGGTGCAATGAGCAAGGGACTCACATCTGAGTATACCCTTCCACGCTTATGGTGGACAAAATGATTCAGAAAAGGGGGTGGTGATGAACAGAGTGCCTGAATTAGGCAGACCACTCTTACCCAGTCCAAAGATCAGGGCTTGATCCATCACCGTTTTTTAGCTCACTGCACCATCCCAGCTCAGAACTTGGCTATATGCAAATTAGTCTGTTCCTGTCCCAGTGCATGATGGGAACAGGGCAAACCAAACTACCAAGCCAATTCTTATACTGGGAAGGAAACAAGCTTCCGGGGACCGGTTTCTGCAATTTCAAGCATCGTCGGCCCGGCTTGCTTGAATCCTGATGGTGCAATGAGCAAGGGACTCACATCTGAGTATACCCTTCCACGCTTATCATGGACAAAATGATTCAGAAAAGGGGGTGGTGATGAACAGAGTGCCTGAATTAAGCAGACCACTCTGGTGAAGAATTGGCTTGGTAGTTTGGTCTGCCCTGTTCCCATGATGCACTGGGCCAGGGACAGACTAATTTGCATATAGCCAGGTTCTGAGCTGGGATGGGGCAGTGAGCTAAATAACGGTGATGGATCAAGCCCTGATCTTTGGACTGGGTAAGAGTGGTCTGCTTAATTCAGACACTCTGTTCATCACCACCCCCTTTTCTGAATCGCTCTAACCATTGAGCCACGCTTCTCTAGTCATTTAGAAGTTGTTACTTATCTAAATGCGTTTGTGAGAAACCACCACTTTCTTCAACATTGTGGCCCACTAGGGTAATCATTCTCTTGGTCCTCTGGGTCTGAAATGGCATTTTAAGCAGAGTAATTACGGATATATTTTTTTAGCATTTCTGGAGTTATACTTCAACTACATGTCTAGTTGATAAATTTGGTGTCACCAGGTGCAAGACTAGAGATAATCATATTAGCCCCTAGAGAAGGTGGTGAGTCATATTTTACGCATATTGCTTTGATGCTTTTCTTCCTTCGCCCCCACCTCTCTCTACCTTCCCTTTTGGTACCTCCCTTGCCACACGAGCCTCAAGTGACAGTTGGAATGTGGTGGTCGGGAGATCGTGGAGCTCATGTGACCAGAGGTTGTTCCATCTGCTGAATAAAACTCTCTTCTCTTCGTAATAGTACTTTTTTTTACCTTTGTGGTACTATTAAGAAAGGCAGAGTGAAGTTGCACTTCAAGGGATTTTGGTAAAGAAAAAATATTTTTCACATGTGATTCCATAATTTTGTTTCTGAGATCATCTTCTGGATCCTGAGTTTCACCTGCAAAATGATGGCAGCGTACATATGTTGCAAACTGTGGGTAGGAAGGGGTACCTATCTCACAAATGCAAAAGACAGGATTAAATGTGAGAAGCACTAGACCTGTTTCTTTGTCACTGTAGCGTTTGTGTAATGGTCTAAAGTTTTCACTTAGGTAATATCTGAGATATCCGTGTTTGCACAAGAATTTTTAGATCAATGGAAACAAAATCTGATTTTATATAAATAATTCCATATTATGTTACACTTTAAAATGGTTAAGAATATGATTTAAAACTTGTCGTTTCAGGCACCAGTTACATTTCACGATGTTGCTGCAAATTTCTCTGAAGAGGAGTGGAGGCTGTTACATGAATGGCAAAAAGAAGTTTATAAAAATGTGATGAATGAAATTCACCAAGCCTTGCTCTCTCTGGGTAATGTTTCATTTTCTTTCATAACGTTGTATGATTTTTATTTTTTTACTTTACCAGTGAATACATTTGATTACATCTTTTGGATTCCTTTCTTGTAGGGGGTACCTACTGGTACCCAGCTATATTGTGGAATTCAGCTTTCACACTCATTATGAGACATTGTAATAGACAAACTCAATCAACTCTGTCATCTTCCAATAAAGTTACAGTGTGATTGCCAGTATTCGGAGGCAGTGGCCAAAATGTCATCTTGGTTCTCTTCCTTGTGGAACTAATGGATCAGCTACAAAATGAAACGGCAACTACGTCAAAGTATTTTAAAAAAGTATTTAGACCTGCTGCACAGCATCAGCGATGTTTTTTATCTAATCAATTTGCCCTATGTTCATTATAAAGATTAAAGATACGTGGAAGGTGGTCACTGTCATCTTGAAATAAAATCCTGTTGTCACCACATACCACAGTAAATTGTACTAACAAAGATGATTAACTTACAGACACTTATGGGTGATGCATTTTTCTCGTTATTAAAGTGGCCTTTCGCATGTCTGAAGCTGAGATGCAAACTTTAGAAGAGTCTGCCTCTTTCTTCGTGATTGTTCAGGTAGGTACCATTCAGCATCTGTCGCATCTAAGGGCAGAGACAATTCATGTAGCATAGTGGGACTCCTGATCCTGGAATTAAAATCACCCCACTAGGTGAATAAGTCACCTATATAGCTTTTCATTATCTTGGTATGTAAATATAATTCAGTGGCCATCTCAACTGGGTCCAGGTGGGCAGACTGTGAGATGTATCTCTTAATTAAAAATAAAAAGGAAAGGCCTAAAATTTAAAATCAGACTTCTCAGTCCATTCACTAAATAGTAGACTTAGCTATAAGCCCATCTATAGCCTGTAATGTGCCCAGCTAGAGACAAATATGAACTGTTTTATTTGTTTACGACGTGGAAGCGAAGTAGTGCCCTCCTTGGAAAGTAAAGCTCTCAATGTGTCTCTGAAAATTGCCCTATCCGAGATCATCCAGAGCTGTGTCCAGAAAATAAGGGGGTGTATTATTAAAGGCCCAATTCCTCATTTTTTTTTTTTTTGAAAGTATATTTTTATTGCAGAAATACAGACAAAACATCGGGAGAATCGACCATCAGTCCATCCCCATACAAGGTACCACATGCTTTTTGGGTTTTACACAGCCCATCAGCCCACATCCCGGAGGCTGGGCGGCGCAAATGCAATGTGCAGCAAGGTCTCCTAGTGTATTACATAAGGACGCCTGGTCAACAATACAATCCTGTTTCCGCATTTTATGTCCCCTCAACAACAACTTCCCCCCCCCCCTAGATGCCCTCTAGAGGGCTCGTGCCTACCTTACGAACCACATTCGAGCTCAGCGGGTCTACAGATCATGATCTCGCCTGTACATCATCACGACGACCCACCCGGTGCTTAATCTGCGCCACCTGCAGTCCAACTCTAACAGGGCAGTTTACTAGCTCCTCAACCCCCCCCCCCCTCCCCCTAACTGCTGCTGATGTGGGTGGTGAGGATGTGTGTTGGACAGAGTGGTAGGTCATCATTAATAATTAAACGTTCGTGCTTCAAGTCTCCTGGAACTCAGTCTCCGAAAGTCTCTCCTCCATGCCATCTGTCAGATGATCACATAAGGCTTGCACAATTGTCTCCCAGGCCCTAGCTGCCTCCATGCCCTTCTCATTCCCCAATTTAAAGGCCCAATTCCTCATGATGTAGCAGTGTGGGGGTGACTTAGGGAGATGATGATAGTGATGTAAAAAATATTTTCACCAATATCCAAACAATTCATTTAGCACTGTCCCCAGACTTCCGCCCCATAGTCACTTTCAAGACACCCAGCATTATGAAGAGTCATTGCTGATGGAAAACCCAGCCTCCAACCTTACAGTTAAAACACTGCCAGCCACTCTTGAACTCATGGTGGAGTTTGCTAAGGTGAAATCTCTTCATGTGCACCTACATATTTTAAGTCATCTGTGTCCAACTTTTAGGGTCTTTCACCCCTCAATACACCAAGCTCTATTGGGTAAATGAGCTTAAATATATGCAAATATGTATTTTCTAAATATGTTCTATCTTTGGCTTAATGTTTTAACATATATGTAAAACATTTATAACATTTCTGCATAAATCCATTTACAATTGTTATTACTAAAAGAGAAAGGTTAGTGGTGGAATATGCATTTTGTCACTGGCAACACACATTTAAAATATCTGCCTATATTATTGTAATACCTAACATATCATCACACCATAAAGATTACTTTTTTGTGTTATCAAGATAAGGGAGCTTCTTAACATCAAGGGGGAGCTTTTTCATACTTATATTGATGTTTGCATGTCCTGGATGGTTGCATTTAGGACTTTCAGTTGATATTATGTATTCTGCTACGTTTGATAATTTCTTTGTTATTGGTTAAAATCATTGTACAAATTATCTGAGATAAACAGACCTAAGTACATTAAAAAAAATGTTTTTATGAGGGTTTGTAGGAAACCTAAATACAGTATTGCAAGACAATTCCCAAAAAAGAGATTTATAAAAATAAGCATAAAGTATTAAGCACCATCAGAAATACAATAGCCTGAGCATGATCATATTATGCCAGTGCAAAGAGGAGGACTTGCCATTGCACACAAGATCTTCCTCCGACTCACGACTTCCAGCACGAGCGACAGCCTGCCCACCACCTCACACCTCCATTCCAAGATCCAGACAAGCCCCAAAACGACCCTAAGAGGCACCCTCGCCTACAGACCTCCCGGACCTCGAACTGCGTTCACCACGTCCATCTCTGACCTCGTCGCACCCCACGCCATCACCTCCATTGACTGCATACTCATCGGAGACCTTAACTTCCACCTCGACAACCTCAACGACTCGAACTCCACCACCCTCCTGGACAACCTCGCCAACCTCGGACTGAAACAACTCATCACCACCCCCACCCAGAAGGCAGGATACACCCTTGACCCCATCTTCATAGGAGGTAACAACATCCACTTCAGCCACACCGCACAACCCCCATAGACGGACTAGCACTTAGTACACTTCCACGTCGACAAACCCACAGCGCCCAAACATGCACCCCGTCCCCATGAAGAAACTGGAGTAAAATCATGAGGAGCGATGCCCCCGCCACCTTGACCAATGCCAACATCACAGCCAAAGAACTCCACAGATGAATCTCAAGCTGCGCAGACAAGCTCCCACTCCTACATAACCCCGACAGACATGGCCCCCGGAAGGCCACCTGGTTCACTGCCAACCTCCAAGAATCCAGACACACCTGCAAACGTCTTGAAAAGAACTGGAGAAACAGCACATCCTCTGAAGACCGCACCACCTACAAGAACGCCATGACAGAATACCACCAACGCATCAGATCCACCAAAAGGACTATCATCCAGAACAAGATCCTTGCCAACGCCAGCAAATCCAAGGAACTCTTCAGCATCATCCAGGAATTCACCAAACCCCCCAGCGGAACCACAGACATCACCCCTCCCCCCCCTGGACCTTTGCAACAAGCTCGGCGCCTACTTCCACCTGAAGATCAAGGCTCTCTACAACAACTTCAACAACCAGACTCCTGACTCTGAAACCACTCCATCCTCCAGCAACGCCATCCAGCCTACCATCTCCTCCTGGGCCCCAGTCACCACCGAAGACACCGCAGCGACCGTGAAAGGCATTCACTCAGGAGCCCTCAAAGAACCCTGTCGCCCTACATCTTCCACAGAGCCGCCGCCGCCATCGCTCCAGAACTACGACGCACTATCAACGCCACCTTCAAAACCAGCATCTTTCCCGGCGACTGGAAACACGCTGAAGTCAGACCCCTACTCAAGAAGTCATCAGCAGATCCCACGGACCTCAAGAACTACCGACCTATCTCCCTCCTCCCCTTCACGGCAAAAGTCACCAAGAAGACCGTCAGCATCCAACTAATTAAATGTATTGAAGAAAACTGCATCCTCGACCCCTCCCAGTCCGGATTCCACAGCAACCACAGTACGTAGACTGCTCTACCGACGCTGACAACATCCGCAACCTCTTCGACCAAGCACACACCGCAGCCCTGATCCTACTCGACCTCTCTGCAGCCTTCGACACCGTCTCCCACTGCACACTCACCATCAGACTACACGAAGCCGGCTTTCAGGCAACTGCCCTCGACTGGCTCCGCTTCTTCCTCGCCTGCAGAGCCCAAAGAATCAGACTTCCACCCTTCCTCTCTGAATCCACGGAAATCAACTGCAGAGTACCCCAAGTACCGTTGCTCAGCCCCACTCTCTTCAACGTCTACATGGCCTTCCCTCGCTGCTATCGTCAGACAGCACGGACTCAGCATAGTATCCTACGCCGACGACACCCAGCTCATCTTCTCCCTCATCAAGGACCACATCACCACCAGACTCAACTTCCAGGAAGGAATGAAAGACATTGCATCCTGGATGAGCAGAAGCTGCCTGAAGCCCAACTTGGAGAAGATAGAGGTCCTCGTCTTCTGACCCTCCCCCTCTGCATGGGACAAGTCCTGGTGGCCTACCGCCCTCGGCAGCCCCCAACCCACTTGCCAAAAACCTCGGCATTGTACTTGACTCTTCCCTCTGCATGACCCAACAGGTCAACGCCGTCGCCTCCACCTGCTTAAACACCCTCCGCATCCTCCGAAAGAAATCCAAATGGATCTCCCCCGAATCGAAGAAGACCGTCACCCACCCAGCAGACTGGACTACGGAAACGCTCGGTATGCAGGGATCAACAAATCTCTGCTCTGCAAACTCCAGGCCACACAGAACACAGCAGCCAGACTCGTCCTTGGCATCCCCTGACATGAAAACATCACCCAGCACCTGCGTAACCTCCACTGGTTCCCCGTTGAGAAAAGAGTAACCTTCAAGATGCTCACCCACGCCTACAAATGCTGCCACAACACCGGACCCCAATATCTCAAAGACACAATTTCCTTCCACGTACCCAAGAGGAACCTCCCATCCGCTGACCTTGCCCTCGCCGAACCCCCGCGCAGCCACAGAGCAAGAACTGGTGGAATAACCTTCTCCTACATTGTGACCATGACTTGGAATGAGCTGCTGATCAACATCAGGTGCGCCTCCACCCTGCACATCTACAGGTAGACCCTCAAGACCTGGCTCTTCGAATAACCAGAGCTGCTCCCCCTTCCCCCAGCGCCTTGAGACCCTCACGGGTGCGTAGCGCGCTTATAATCTCACTGTTTGATTGATTGAAGATGGTAAAACACATGATATATATGGCATGCTACAACGAGTTCCAATCAAAGTACATTATGACAAAAACTATAACAAACTTCAGAGGATAAAATCCACAACTAGAGGTTGGTGGGGTAGGCAGGCAAAAATTTGATAAGGTGGAGGGCGGTGGGAAGAACACATAATATAGAAATAGCAGGGTAGGCAAAGCGGCGAGAGGGGCCCAATATGGACTTCCGCTGAATGTGTAAACGAGGAGAGGAAGAGAAGGGCTAGGGAGTGTAGACTGTCGAGAGTGGATAGCGAGGAGGATTTCCACTAGCGGTTCTTAAGGTAGGTTGCGTCAGCTATGCAATTCTGAGGGAGAGTAAGTTCCTGGGTAATGGGGAGGCTAGCAATTGATACCCGGGGCATATGGAGGAACGTGTCACATGGGAAAACATGCTCTGGTGATACATTTGTGCGCAACCTACACTTGTATTGTAGAGAGTGTGGGGAGTCTGGTAAGAGTTGTGGGAGCAGGAAGCCCTGAAAAGTGGTAGCTGTGAGGGGCTTTGACCCATGGTACCTTTCCTCTAGATTGCAGTTGGCCGACCAACCACCTGGCAACCCATTGCAACTGTGCCACCAGGAAGTAGGCCTCAGATGAAGGCGTGCCTAAGCAGCCGTCACCGCTGCCCCAGTTCTAAACAGTGAATCGAGTTTGCTGAAGAAGCTGTGGGGAGGTGTAATCGGTAGGTTGGTAAAGTGACATAAAAGGTGAGGTAATTTCACTTTTTTAATAAGCTATCTTCCTTGTGGTAGCAAGTGGCAGTCTCTTCCAGAATTATACCACTGACTTCAGTGCTGTCAGTACGGGTCTCATGTTGCCATCTAAGAGATCAGTTAGGGAGTAATATAGGCCAATTCCTAAGTTCTGGACTACAGAGTTCCGCCGGGCAAGTGGTATCTCACCCAAACAGATCTCCTGTGGGGTCAAGTCAGGGTGGAGCGGGAAGACGGAGGATTTGTTCCAGTTGACCAACTAGGCCTGTGTGCCTGGCAAACGCCTGGAGTGAGTCTTGGACAGGGTTAGGTCTGCGCGGGCGTTGCAGACGTACTGTAGGAAATCGTCCGCGTCTAGTGACATTGCGTGAGTTTGGTCAGCACCGGGGATACCCCAGTGTTGACCATCTTTCCGCAGCCAGATGGTGAGTTGTTCCATAACTATCACGAACACCAGGGTAGTGAGACGGCACCCCTGCTGGCGCCCAGATTCTGTCAAGAATGGGGAGGAGATATAACGGCCTAACCTGACCTGAGAGAGAGGCCTTGTATACAGGAGCAGCTTATAGGCTAGAAGGTGCTTACCTATACCCATCTGTGCAAGGACCTGAAATAAGTATTCCCAGTCAAGCGAATTGAACACCTTCTCCAAGTTGAGAACCAGGGAGGCTTCAAATGGGAATCGTCACTGTATCTGATCCAGCACGTAGAAAAGACCCCAAAGATTGTGGGAAGTGCTGCTACCAGGGACAAACCTGTTTTGGTCTGGGTGGATAAGTTCTGGAAGGATTTGCGCATACCTAGAGGACAAGATTTTTCCCAATATTTTATAATCTCCCCTTAATATAGCAATAGGTTAGTATGAGGACGCGCAGGTAGGGTCCTGGTTGGGCTTGGGAATAGAAACAAGCAAAGATTCCTGAAGAGAGAATGGTAGCTCACCTAATCGCATAGCCTCGTACATGCCAGACTGCCAACGAAAGTGCTGTAGAACTCAAAAGGAAGGCCATTGAGGCCAGGGTCCTATTTCTAGCAATATCTTGAATCATCTGCACAACTTCGGCGGAGGTAATCACAGTATCCAGGCTTTCAAATTGGGTTACAGATATCTACGGTAGAGATAGGTGTAATAAGAATAATTCCTGGGGCGTGGCCGAGGAGGGGACCAAGATGGCCGCCTCTTACTGAAGCTCCGCCAGATCGGGGAGTCGGCACCCGATAAATGATGTAACCCGCGATACTTCCAGCACCCAAACCCACAATCCTGACCTACATCCTGCACAGCCCGACGGGTGAAATTTTGGAGGCACCAGCGGCAGCGGTGCCGTGGAGTGGAGGTAAGGGGCGCGGCGCCTGGGGCGCGCTGGGGCCGGCGGGGGCCCCCCGCGGCAATTTCTGAGCTCTCTGGGCTTTGGGCTCGGCTCCGTGACTAGCCTTTTGGGACCTGGCTCCCCACGTGCGGCGCTGGAGCACTAGGCGCCTAATTGGGCCTTGGGGCCTGGTGCGGTGGGGGAAGCCGGGAGCTCAATTTTGGCTGCGGCGAGAGCGCGAGCGAGGCTCTGGGCGCCGGTTGCTGTGGGGGTGGCCTTGGGGCCGCGCTGGGCGCTACGGGTGTCTGCGCCACTCTGCTTTGGGCGCTGAGGTGCTTCTGGCCTTTCCATGGCTAACTGTGCCCCTGTGAGGGGAGATCCATCGCCCCGCTTGACCTGCCGGAAGTTTGCGGTGCCCGAGTGGGCCTCCACGGGGTCGTCCCGGCCTGCTGGGCGGCTGCGCCCATTGTACATTTGGTGCCCCCCCCTCCTGATTGGGGTTCCGGGTCGGGCTGGGATCCACGCACGTCCCCTTGAGTGCAAGGCCACTAACCTGCTGCAGACCCGTTGCCCTATTTGAGGTGCTGCTGTGCGATTCCGTCGATAGCCTGGGGCCTGGGACATTGCTACTGCCACGTTCTTGCGGAGGATATAGAGGCTTGGACCCGGTGGCCCCGCTGTACTAACACGATGGTTAAACGTGACCCCAATCAGCGCAAGCTTAACTTTGCGGGGGCTTCCCTCCACAGGACGTTCTGACTGGGGCGGCTGGAGGAGCGGACCCGGAGGATGCCACCACTCTCATGACTGCCATGATGACCGAGATGAGGGCCGGTTTTAAAGCGCTGGATGGACGATTCGACACGCTGGAGCGCCGTATGGCGGACATGGGCTCCAAACTTCAGGCGCACAACCGAAGACTGGACCTAGTGGAATCCAGAGTATCTGATGCGGAGGATGGTGCAACAAAATCCCTGAAGAGACTGGAGAGGGTGGAGAGAATCCTTAAGGAGGTCGCCATTAAAAACGAGGACCTTGAGGCCCGGGGGAGACGAAATAACGTGCGCATCACCTGCGTAGCAGAGACAGCGCAAACTGGCCGGATGGACACTTTTGTTGAACAGCTGCTGATTGAACTGTTTGGTCGCGACACCTTCACTCAGGGGTTCGTGGTAGAACGCGCCCACAGATTGCTAGGGCCCAGGCCCAGACCCGGTCTCCCACCACGTCCTATTATTGCCCGCCTTATGAACTTCAGAGACCGGGATGCTGTCCTCAGGGCGGCTCGGGACCGTGGAGAGGTGACATGGCAAGGCAACAATTTATCCTTCTTTCCGGATTTCACCATCACTGTCCAAGAAGCACGCAAGAAATTCACTGGGGTTAAGGCTACACTCCGCAACCTCGGCCTTCGATATGGCATGCTGTATCCCACTAGACTCAAAGTGGACATTGATGGCAGACCTCGCATCTTTGAGACACCGTCTGAAGCCCAAGACTTCTGCCAGCATTACAGGCGGCGGGACAAAAGCCCGGCCCGGTCTGATGCCCCGGCTCCGGCTTCTCCAGTCATAAACGCCTCGCAGTCAAGCGCTGATCTATTTGCTGAGACAGGCAATGGCTGACGGATGTGACCAGTCACTTTGGGCTTCTAATTAGCTTTGGTTATTTCTCTTGTACTCAGTTCGTTGTGGTTACACATGCTCCGAATTTCTAGTGGGGTCTACTCCCCAACCGGCGTGGCGTTGCCACCCCCCATGGCTGATGCCAATGTTGACTTACCTATTACATTTTTGTTGCAGTTGTTCTACTGT
This sequence comes from Lissotriton helveticus, assembly GCF_964261635.1. NCBI lineage: Eukaryota > Metazoa > Chordata > Amphibia > Caudata > Salamandridae > Lissotriton > Lissotriton helveticus. The sequence continues at coordinate 1,053,790,795 of NC_136067.1, forward strand.
TTAAAATTGCACTCTGTAACTAAGTGGTTTGCTCAGTTCGCTGCATGGTTAATTGGGTTATGCCTCCCTAGGCTGTTTGGAGGCTGGGTGGGGAGGGGATTTTATTTAGTTTTGTATCAATCCGAACTCAGATAGCAGTTATGAACCACATCGCATTGTACGTCACCTTAGACTTAGACACACTCCAGATGAGATACACACGTTCCTCCACTGATGGCTAGACAGGATACACAAGTTGACTCATCCCCGATATCACTGATGTCCTGGAATGTCAGGGGTCTGAACGACACGAGGAAGCGCAGGCAGGTCTTTAATTATTTAGGCAGACATAACGTTGACATTGTGTTTCTGCAGGAAACGCACGTATGCCCTGCAGGGTCCCGGCTTCTCGCCAGAAGCTGGGGTTCACACCGCTTCTTCTCTGATTATAGCAGGTACTCCAGGGGGGTGGCCATCATCGTACACAAACGAGTACCCTTCATACTGCACTCCACTATAGGGGATCCGGAAGGTCGATACTTGGTGGTAACAGGCTCTCTATTCCATCAGACAGTTACCCTGGTTAACGTGTATGGCCCTAATACTGACACCCCTGCCTTCTTTCAAGACCTTCAGGCGAAACTACTCTCCATGGATACAGGCCAGTTGATTGTGGGTGGGGATTTTAATTTACTCCTTAACCCCTCACGTGATGGGACTTCAGCCGCTTCAGATACCAGAAAGCAATCCAGACCAGTCCTAGCTGACATATGTGTCCACTATTCCCTCATTGACATCGAGCCTAGGCTACACGGAGGGGCCCCGGAATACACACACCATTCCAGCTTCCATAACACGTGGACGAGACTGGATTACTGGCTGCTCACCCCTGGGGTGGCTGGGTGGGTAACATCTCATGCTACGCTTCCACGTACACTGTCGGACCACTCCCTGGTGGTATTACGCTTGGGGATTCCCAGACCGGGCGGATTTGAGCGACAATGGCGATTCCCCGGAAAGGCCCTCGTTGACACAGTGTTCGCCGAAACACTCCGGACTGCCATCACCGACTATTTTGAGCTCAATACAGGGTCGGTGGAGACTCACGCTACCTTATGGGAGGGATTTAAGGCCACTATCAGAGGGGTGTGCATAGCTACGCATGTGGGGTTCTGCGCTCCATCATATCCACCCTCACCCGCATTGAGAATGGTATCCGGGCGTTAGAAGACGACTTGCTCCGAAACCCCTCTGAGGCAAACGAGACGCGTCGTCTTACACTACTGATGGAGTTTCGTGAAGAGGCGGACAGGGAATTGCGTTTTTTAACCACACAACACACAGCGCGGCAATATGGGGAGGGAGACGAGCCCGGAAGTTTACTTGCACAACTGCTCCGCCCTCCGCGTCAAACACAATACATAACAGGAATCGCAGCCCCGGATGGTAGGCTGCTCCACACCACCCCTGAGGTATGCCACACCTTCTTGTCATACTATACGGACCTCTACACCTCGTCCGCCGCCACTGATCTTCGCGATCAATGCGCTTACTTAGATGAAATAGCCTTGGTCTTCTTGGAAAAACACATGCAGGAGTTCCTCTCCCTCCCAATAACGGTTGACTCGGTCATAGAGGCTATTGACGCTTTACGGGGCTTGGCTGCTCCGGGCTTGGATGGCTTCTCGGCCGATTTTTATAAAGCGTACAAGGAAGAACTGGCTCCAGTACTGATAGAAGTCTATGCAGAGGCTTTGGAGAGGGGTTGCCTGCCCCCCACGTTTAGAGAAGTGGTGATCATATTGCTCCCGAAACCCGGGAAAGACCCTGCCCTTTGTGGCTCTTACAGGCCCCTTTCTCTGTTAAACGCAGACTATAAAATATTAGCCAAAGTAGTGGCCACTCGCCTGGCCCTCTTAATGGAATTCATCATATCTCCCGCGCAGTCCGGGTTTGTACCACACAGATCCACCTCATTAAATCTGCGAATCCTATTCTCGGTTATTCATCGTGTAGACCCCTCCACCCCGGCGGCCGCCGCGCTTTTGGATGCGGAGAAGGCGTTTGATTCCCTTGAGTGGCCCTTTTTCCTATCAATTATGAGACGCATGGGTATGCCGGAGTGTTTTGTCTCCACGGTGGCATTGTTGTACACTAACCCCATGGCCAGAATTCGATTAAATGGCACCATCACAGAGGCGTTTTCCCTGTCCAGAGGCACAAGACAGGGGTGCCCATTGTCCCCGCTATTATTTAATTTAGCTATGGACCCACTGGTCCGACACTTTCAGGAAAAGCACCTTTTTCGGGGCCTACAGTTTTGCACCGGTCCTCTGCTGGCATCGCTATACGCAGATGATTTAATACTCTATGTCTGGGCGCCTTCCCTCAACCTGGCACCGCTGTTGGCGGAAATCACACGGTTTGGCAAGTTCTCTGTGCTCCACATGAATTGGCACAAATCCCTCATTTTCCCGCTGACCCCCGCCACTAAACGGTGGGACTGCGAGTACCCGTTGGAATGGTGTTCGGAGTCGGTCAAATACTTGGGAATACACATCCATATTGACACTGTAGACATTATTAGGCTCAATTATGGAAGAGCGCTGCATTTCCTGGAGGATAACATAGACCGATGGCTGCGCTTGCCACTGTCTATGGTGGGGCGCGTTGCTATAGTGAAGATGGTGGTTCTTCCCCCGTTTTTGTATTTATTCAACAATATTCCGATTCCCTTGACTAAGATATTTTTCACCCAGCTGAGATCACTGCTGCTACGGTTGATCTGGGGAAACAAAAACCCTCGGGTCACGTGGCAGACACTGACCCTGCCTTACGAACGCGGCGGCCTAGGTGTACCTGATTTTTATCTATATTTTTTAGCAGCACAGTGTTCCTTTGCTTATGCCTGGTTTCACCCGGATGCCCGCATACTGTACCTGAAGCCGGAGGCAGACTTGGCGCTACCGCACTCGCTGGCTACGCTTCTCCCAAAAGGGTTTCCTAGAGACCCCCGAGATATTCAGACCGTATCTTTCACATGCTGGGCGTGGGAAAAGCTCCGGAGGCTATTGAAGTTAGATGTTCTTTATTCACCGCTCCTTCCACTCCCTAATGCGCATTGGCTCCCTATCACTGGTGAAGCGGTGGTCCGTACCACGCTCTCCAAATTCGGCTTAAATACACTGGGCGCCCTCTTCCCAGACGGGCATGCCTTTAGTCTGACGGAGGACCCCCGTTTTCTGGATGGCAACTTTATGGACTCCTTTGTCCTGTCCAGAATCCGATCCATGATGCGGGCCACGTTTCCTACCTTCCCACTGGCCCCAGAAGAAGCACTACCTTTGACAACTGTCATTCAACATCCCTCAGGGGCGCATATGGTTACCAAAATGTACAGTCTTAGCGTCGCGGCCACCCCCGCTTCTGATGTAAAGGTCCGACTGGCGTGGGAAAGAGATCTAGGGAAACCTATACCGGACGAAGAACGGGCACAATGCTGCACAGTAACCAAACGGGTGTCGCTCAACAGTAGGCACAAACTCATTCACTTTAAATTCTTGAGGCGCTTGTATCACACCCCTGCCTTGGCCCATAGAATAGACCCCTCCCGCTCCCCTAACTGCCCGAAATGTAAGGCTGTGGATGCTGATTTTGCACATTTATCGTGGACATGCCCTCGACTGAGTGATTGCTGGTTACAGGTACATACTACATTTGGTGAGATACTGGGTGTCCCCCTGACCCTGACCCCCACCACTGAAATTGCCTTGCTGGGCTATGTGTCAAAATTTTCACAAGCTGTCCCCAGACTGGCAACGCTGGGGTTTTTGTTGGCCAAGAGGGAGGTGGCTCTGCTGTGGTGCTCCAAAAGAAGTCCAAGTGTGAAATCCTGGCTAAAAAGCTTGGCCTCCTGCAATGTTAACTGTGTCGAATATTCTTCCATCATTCCCACTCCATCTAGACCCTTGGACATATGGGGACCTTACCGTACTTATATTGCCAAACTTACGGCGGAACGTCAAGCACAATTGGACAATCAAATGTACCCAGAAGGGGTGGGTTAACCCACGGTATTATTGAACTCTTAACAAGGTTAATAATGTACTAAATGCATGAGTCGTGTGGGGATGTCATTGAACTCATGGCTATTATGTGTCTGTGGACCACTGCGATGGCTATCCCCTTCCCTCTTTATTTTTATTGCTGTGCCATGGAGTGACGGACTTGGTATATTTCAGTACACAGTGGTTATGTGCTATTTACACTGATGATTGTTTTTGTACAATGCTTGTGAAAATGACAAAGTTTAAAAAAAAAGAATAATTCCTCACCCCTTCCCAATATGCGGCTGGATATAAATTTCAGAATAGTATCTGTAGATCTCTTGTAGGGTATTGTTGCGCGCTCAGGGTTATGCCAGTGGGGGAGATGAGCTTGAAGATGGAAGTTGCTCTCTGCTCCTGATGGATCAACCAGGCAAGGAGGCAACCAGATTTATTTCCCTTCATTTGGGTCTTAGCCACATAAGCAGTAAGATTAAAGCATCATAGATGCTCCAAGAGAGCTGCAAGCTGCAAGCTGCATGTTGGCGATTTGCCTCATCCAGCATGGCCCACTGGGAAGCGTCCTGCTCTGCCTCTCGCTCCAGCAAAGTTTGGCGAAGTTTCGTCTTTGTTATTTCCCTGTCAAGGGTCCTACAGACCCCTACAATTTCTTGGATACAAATGCCGCAGATGACTACATTAAAGGCGTCCCACTCAAGTGTCCTGTAAAGTAATGTCATATGTGTGTATCTCGAAAAACAGGGTCATCCAGACAATCTCAGGGAGACGCCATATAAGGGTCGGAGGATGGGGGACGCCACATTGTATTTACACTATATCGGCGTTTTCGTCTGAGACCGCTAGGCCCAAGTAGTCTGCAGTGCGGATCGAGGGCTACAGAGTTATGAGCATAGTATGCACTCAAGGCGCACTTATAGGTTGTGAAGGTATCGATGGTAAGGAGTAAAGGGCTCTCCACGCGTCTGTCATTACCCAGCCGGCAAAGCGCTCTGTCTGTGTGAAGGGGGATGCGTGGTAGCGGTGAGTGGGAGCGGTCCAAGTGTTAATCAAGGAGACAATTATAGTTGCTCCCCAGAATCCACAGTAAATACTTTTGTAGGCCAAGACATCCGAGAGCATCATCCAGAATGTGTCCTGGTTGGAGTTCAAGGCATATATGCTCCCAAGGAGAACAGGGATACCATCTAGCTGTCCCCCGAGCAGCAAATAGCGCCCCTCTTTGTCAATGGTTTTTTCTGTTATCTGAAAGGGAACACTCGGACTAATCCACACCAAGGCCCCCCTGGCGTAAGCTGAGTAACTGGTAGCGCAAACAGACCCATGTCAATGTTTCTGAAGGTGTTGCAATTCTATTGTGGTAGTGTCAGTTTCCTAAAGAAAAATGATTAGCGCCTGCTGCCTTTTGATGTATGAGTAAATGGACTAATGCTTTCGTGCTGTTTGCATTCCCGACAGTGAGCGCGAGAAAGCTAGTGGTTGTATGCGGAGCCATTACATGTCACGCGTGGGTGATCTATCTCCAGGTACCTGGGAAAGGTCAATAAGCACCTCCATGCAGCCATGTCTGCCTCTCTGCACCTCAAACAATGCCCCATGTATGGCTACCTCCATGGTCGTGTAAAGGTAAGGGTGACCTGTAGGAATAGGTATGTAAACAAGAACACGTAGAGCCTACCGCAACGCGTGGTACGCCCAAACTGTATGTTAAGGATAACCAACTGAATACTTGGGGTAGTGGCCATATTGAGGAATAGAGGGGTGCAAGAGCAGTCCACCCTGTGTGTCAGCATTATGGTTGATCTGGACTTGGCGGTGTGAGCGTTATGAATCAGAGTGTCACTTCTCTGAAGTTGTCATTCAGAGGTGTCTAGGCGAAAATCATAATAACTAGTGAATAGGTGAGGGAGCCATCAGGCAACAGAAAAGAAGGTGTTAGCTGGGGCAAAGTGAGCCTGTAGTGGTGTGGCCATCCCATATCCTGGCAGGAGTGGCGTATTCAAGCTATGTAAGGGTGCATATAGGGAATGGGAAAAGGGGGGGCAATGAGGTCTGGGCGGTGAGGAGGGTCGGCTGGCCATTACAAGTGACAAACTTCAGGGGGAATGAGCTGGTAATCAGCAAGCATGGATCAAGTGTCTTAGTCGTATAATACTGTCTGCTGTTTGTGGTGTTGCCTGTGGAAGGAGAGGTGTAGTCTGAGTGGAGGCAGGAGAGGAGTCAAAATTGCCATCCAAGGAAAAAATATGTGGGCCACTGTCCAGGTCAGAGGGGCCAGTCTCCACCCCCAGGCTGGCTGCAGCCTTGAGGACCTGTCTGCGGTCTTTTGTTATTTGCTCCAGTGCCGGGCCTTTAGGGGTGGGGTTCTCGGGGAGGAGCCCCGCTGGGATAGTTCCTGCAGTTTTCGGCCTGGGGTGGGGGTTGAGGCCTCTCCCCCTGCTTCCCGGGGCTTGGATGAGTCAGATTGTTTTATCTATCCAATCCTAGACTTCTCTGGGGTCGGTAAAGAAGTTAGATTTGCCTTGGTCAAGAATTTTGAGACGAGCTGGAAATAGCAAAAAAGTTTGTCTTCTAGTTTAAAGGGACTCGCAAACCGAGCCGCTCGTTGGATGACGTCCCCTCCCAGTCCCAATAATGTATTAGCTTATCCAGTGTGTGTTGGTGTTTGGCTCCTGGTGGTTGTCAGTGTGCTGAGATGTGATGCGCTCTTTCCAGTGAAAATAAGTAGTGAGGTCTGAGGCAGGGACGAATTAACGAAATCAGGTTTCCAGAAATGACATGGGGTCTTTGCCTTCCACTCCCTAAGGTAGTCCCAGGGTCCAAATGTTGCTCCTACATTAGCGTCCTTCGCCATCATCCGGACGTTCGTCCAGTGTAGGAACACGGTCCTGCAGGTCATGAATAGGACATTGATAGTCTGACGTCAGTGGCTGTAACATGGCTAATGTTTTCTCCCTGTTGGCCACCCGATCCGTGAGTTGTTTATGGTCATCTTGTAGGAATCTGAGTTTTGTGATTAGGGACCCATGGGGTAGATTTCCGAGAGATTTCTATAGCCGCTAGCACCTGATTGAGTTTGTCACAGGGGTTCAGAGAGGTCGTCCATATTCTCCAGTTGTGTACTGTCCAGTATGGTTGACGGAGGGTCAAGTACCACCAATTTTGGAGCCAGGGTGGTGGCTTTCAGACAACCCATGCTTGTTTGCTTCAGCAATGCACTCCCCTACCTGTGGGATTTGTTGTAGGAGGATGGACGCAGAACCACTGGGTTATGTTAAACAGTATAGGAGTGAGTGGGTGAAATATGGAGAGCTTTAAAGGTAGGGGCACCTCAATGAGGTGGGGCATCGTTGCACCATGGTCCAAAGCCCAGCTTTGGCAGCTACCGGATCCCCCTGTGGCGGCTAGAGACAGCCAGCACCCCCGGGGGATCCCAAATGATAAGCGGTGGTGAGAGAGGGGTCATTCAAGGGCTACCACCAAGAGGGAGGGAGAGTCAAGTCTAGGTGACTGGAGGCCTACTGTATGCATAAGCCTGCTCTGTTAATATGCGCCAGGGGTTAAAGAACTGTCCCTGCATGTCCTGACCTGGCCACCGAAAGTCTCAGTAGTTTACCTGATTGTGGCGAAAGTCGCAAATGCCAGGACATCCCAGGGAGGTGCTAGGCGGGGGTTCCGCCGCATCATAAGGGCGAGCATGTAGATAAGCTCAATTAAGGCCCATTGCTGTGATAGGCCTGGTGTGAGTCCCGGGTGTACGGCTTGGTGGAAGTAGAGCCCTGCCGCAGGTTTTGGGGGCCGAGTGGGAGGAGGGGGTAGCGAGATGAGCCCGCCAGCATAGTTGCCGCTGCCTAGATCCCAGCACCAGCCTCCATCTTGCAGATGGTGTGGCCTACCATCCGGCCGTTAGCCAAGAGGAAGGGGCATAAGACAGCCCAACTCAAAAAGGGTGAGCCGCCAACGTGTGGGGTACCTCCTAAGAGCCGAAATCAGCACAGATGCCAGGGCTCAGGTTTAGCACATGGCAGGGTGGATGGCACTGTGTGCTGCTAAAGCACGTCCGCCATCGTAGCCTGCTTGGCCATGCCCTAGACCTAAGTGCATTAGCACTGCAAAAATATTCACTGGGTACAGTTTTTAGGTTGAGCATTGGAGACCTCTTGTATATACTTTAGTGTACTTAGATGTATATGTACTTTGTGGGCTCTGGAGATCAGCCCTAGGACTTGTCTGCTTCTGCGTAGGGAATTTTTTTCCTGTTCAGCTGCCTCCTTTTAACTGTCTTGAAAGAAAACGTCCAGTAGAGGTCAGTAAAATACCAGAATTGCTTTCTGCTCAGGGACTTTATTTTTTTTATTTTTCTGGCAACTGGCTTTATTTAACTTTCTTGATAGAAAACGACCAGCAGAGGTCAGTAAAATACCAGAGTCACTTTATAATTCTCTAGATTCCAGTCCATAGAAATTGTCTTCCATGAGCACCCATAGACAAAAATATTTTTTTTCAAATCTTATATTTTCAGTGATATGACCACCAAAGGCTCTGATTTTATATTAAAAACAGAGCTTTGGACTATATCATTTTCAGCTGAACGGCAATATTTCTCTCCATGTGTTACCATACCTGGCGTGTCACGCAGTTTGGTGCTTATTTTTCCTCCATGTTAAAGAACAGTAGATGTTTCAGCACCCAGGCTAATGTGCTGCAAAGCTAAATACATATAAGATCCAAAGGCGAGACCGATTGCATTGCAAATGCTTGTTTTGTAATGAGTCCCTTATAAATAACTTTTCATTTCTAAAATATTGCTGAGGATCCTGTTAAGGACAAAATTGAGAATCCGATTGATCCATTTGCCTCTTCCTGATATCACTGGTGCCTAGAACATGATGAACTGACTATCACATGGTTCTGCTATATAGAACATGGTCAATATCTCATGGTACATGTGTCCTGAGAACCCCAAAGCTGCGTTTGTGCTTGGAGGGTGGGAGGATGGCTCCTAACGTGAAGCGGAAAGACGGAGAGCCAAAATTAAAAAGAAGCAGCGGCAGAGGGAAATGCTGCGTTTGTACTATTTTTACTTGCAACAATTATAAAATAATGTACAAACGCTCCCTGATGTAATGTAATGTAAATTGGCATTTATAAAGCGCTAACTGTCACTCCGCGAGGAGTATCCTGGTGCTGATGGATTGGCGGTGAGAGGCGGTCCTAAACGTACTAGCTCGTAGCCATGTTAAATCAGCGCAAGCATAAAGGGTGTTATTTATATATCCATGTCTTCAAAGCCTTCCTGAATTGAGTTTCGGTTTTCTGTAATGTTAGATTGATTGGCAGTGCATTCCAGGCTTTGGTCCCCAGAACGGCAACAGTTTTTCCTCCTTTTGTTATTCGTCTGAAGGTGGGAGGTTTAAGGATGTTGGGTGTGGAGGACCTAAGAGTCCTAGTGGTGATGTAGGGGGAGAACCGTGCTGAGAGATACTTAAGTCCTGATTTAAGGGTGGCTCTATAAGTGATTAGAAGAATTTTAAAAATTATTCTTTTATGAATTGGAAGCCAGTGCAGAGCTTTAAGTGCAGCTGATGCTGAAGCTCTGAGTGGGAGCTTTTTGGACCACTTGCAATTTTTTCTTCGTAGATTTGTTGGCTCCTGCAAAGAGGCTATTGCAGTAGTTCATGCGCAAGAGAATCAGGGCCACTACTACTGAATTCTTTGAAGGGAGTGGAATCAGATCAAAGAATTTGTTTAATGATCTGATAAGGCTGAAGCAGGTCCCTACCATTGCCGACGTGTGCGTGAGAAAAGAGCGCACAGTATCAAACTGTATCCCTAGATTTTTTGCTACCTAGACCATGTCTGGTGAGGGAGTAGTTCCCTCTGGCCACCACATGTCCGGCTGGAAAGTTACATCTTTCCCAATGGGAAGAATTTCCGTTTTATCGGTATTACATTTAAGATGGTTATCCCTCATCCACTGGATGACTTTCGATAGGCAGCATTTAAAGTTCCATCCGGCCTCTGTATTGTTGTTTTCGAGAGATACGATCATTTGAGTATCGTCTGTATAGGACATTACTTCAATTCCGAAGGAGCTTATGAGGGAGATGAGCGGGGTCATATAAATGTTGAACAACAGTGGGCTCAGTGAAGAACCTTGTGGAACTCCTGCTGTTATAATTTTCTCCATTGAGAGGAAGGTATCAAGGGTCACCGCTTGTCTGCGGTTGGTAAGAAATGATTTAATCCATTCCAGCACAGCACCTGAAATGCCACCGCGTTCGAGTCTCTTTAGAAAAATGCCATGCGAGATGGTATCAAACGCAGCTGAATGATCGAGTAGGATCAGGACTGCTTTCGGTGACTTCCAGAAGGGCTCATTCTGTTGAATGCTTCGGGCGGAAGCCTGATTGTTGTGGGTGAAGAATATTAGCCACTTCAATGAACTTGGTTAGTTCCCTATGTAAAAATTTATCTGTAATTTTGCCCAGCAGGGGGAGCAATGAGATGGGCTGGAGATTAGAAAGCGTGGAGGGGTCGATGTTTTGTTTCTTTTTGAGAGGTTTTACCAGGGCCCCTCAGCGATGTCTGTGCTGAAGTAGATTAGAGCCCACATCCATCAGTAAAGATCCCAGTGGGCAACTGAGCAACGTGAAAGTGATTCGAGGCTGAATGGGTGCCCGGGCCTCTTGCTGCCTAACTTGATGCACTCGGAAAGGGTGGGGGAAGGGAAACAATGCATTTGTACTCGAAAGGTGGGAGGGCGAAAGCAACAAATAAATTAATGGACTGCTTTAGTCCTTACAGGGTGGGAGGAGGGCTCCTAACGTAAAGCGGAAAGAGGGAAAGCCAAAATTAAAAAGAAGCAGCGACGGAAGGGAAATACTGTGTTTGTACTATTTTCACTTGCAACAATTATAAAACACACAAGCATGGCCGCGAAAGTGAAAGCGACTGCGTTGTAACATGAGCCACCGAGACCCAAAGGCCGTGGGATGGAACCTTTAGAGACAAGGCGGAACTTGCACCCGACTTTGGCCAATTGCTTGCTTTCATTTTTGAAAGCCACACACAAAGGCCAATAGAATGTGTGGAAGTTGAAAAACCACACCGACAAGTTTCGAGAAAGTCTGGAGTGATTCCAAGAGGCCTCTCCATAGAGCAGTGCATGTGCGCTGTGCTAGGCTTGACCTAACAATAACAGCCACATGGCATCCACTGTCGGTGCTGAGAAAGAAAGTGCTCCATGCATCACAATCCACCTGCCCAGTCCCGTTTTGTAAGGTGTTCGGGATACCAGTGCTCTGATTTTGGCCTCCAGAGATTCCCCCTGCGGAGGGCACGGTTCCAGCCTCATCCCACTGTAATCAGCCCAGCACTCCTAGATTTTTACGTACTTCTTAGGGCAGCCTCTGGCAATATAAATAGGACTTTCTAGGCCTAAGCATCCAAACCCTCCTTCCTAACATCTAATGAGGGGGCCAGAGCTTCTTTTCATGCCCTTCCAATGTCCCCTTTGGCCATTGGCGTAACAAACATTGATGGGGCCCTCCTGCAAAGTACATGGAGAGCCCCCCCATTCTCCGTGCCAGACAAGAGCTCTCAGACCAGCGAGCCGCCATACTGCAGGGGCTGCAGGGTTTATGTGACGCTACTGTCACCAATTCACCCGTTATGAGTAACCCTTGATGGTGGAGTTAATGGTTGAGCTTAGTCTGCCAGCAGTCTATCATAAGTGGTGGTCTATCCACTACAGGGTCCCTGCCATCAGTACGCCGTGGAAGTTTGCCTTATTTTAGGTGGGTTTCCTGATGCATCAGGCCCACTCATCGTTTTGCCAAATGTGCATCCACTCCTCCTTCTCTTTCACACCTCCTTCCTCTCTCTTGCTTTCTATTTCTTCCTTTCCATTATTTCTGAGCAGCCTATCTCTTCTTCATTCTCATCCCTGCCTTTTTCTTTCTATTCTCTGTCTCTTTTATCTCCAACTTTTTCTCTTCCATCCTGTCGGAATCATTCCACTATGCTTTACTATCTCCTGTGTAGTATGTCTCACCCTTTCTCTGCTCTTTTTATGCTATCTGCTTTGTATTTCCTTCGTCTGTTTTCTCACCGTCTCAATTCCTGACCTCTCTTTTCTCTTTTTAAAAAAATGAACAACTTGTAAATATTCAAAAAAGGCAGGTTTCCTAAGGCTCTCGGTCCTTGCCATTACCGCTTGCCAGGAGATCACCCTGGTCTGAATAACAAAATGTCTTAACTCCCGTAGCCCACAAACTTCCCAGTTATTTATATGACTTGAAACTGGACACCGAGACTAGTACATTCTCCCAATCTCAAATATTGCAGACTCGAGGAGCCCGTCTTTTTAAAAAAGGACTGAAGTCTAAAAGAATAATCCATTACGGTCTTGTATCTAGTTTCCTTGGGAACTTTGGAGGTTTTTAGAAACACTTGAGTTTGAGAACCAATTTCTTGTATCATTTTATCAAAAAAGAAGCTATCTCTAATACATTTAGATCCCAACAAGCCAGCCACTAAGTCTAATGCGGCCTCGCAGTAGGTTCTTAAATGAGGCAAAGCTAAACCCACCTGTGCAGTAGGTAATTGCACCACCGTCAGTTTAACCCTTGGTACTTTCTTTCCCCAGACAAATTCTCTAAACAATGTTTCCATTTCTTTAAATAAGGACACATTTATCTTTATTGGGACATTAATAAAAAGAAATATAAGCAACGGAAGTGTGGACATTTTAATTAATGAAACTCTACCCACCAGCGATAAAGGGAGTAAAAGCCATTGTTCAAGAAGTCTCTTAATTTTTTCTTTCATTCTTAGATAATTCAATTTATATAGCTGTTGGTATTGGCTGGACACGAATATCCCAAGATATCTAATTGGATCTAATTTTGCGGCTTGTGCCCTCAAACAAGATGGCAAAAGATTTAAATCCGTATTTTGGGCAAGAACTTCAGTTTTGTTAGAGTTTATTTTATAGCCGCCAATTAGCTAAAAATTCCTAAATTCCTTTGATGCCATTTCCAGATTATCTTTGTCGGGCATCAAATATAAAATAATATCGTCCACAAAAATGTTTAGCTTTGCCATGCCAGAGATAGGGATTGAATAGCAACATTATTTCGTATTTTAATTACCAATGGCTTTATAAAAAAAGTAAAAAGCAATGGCGAAAGCGGACAACCTTGTCTTGTCCCCCGGTTTATTTTTATAATTCCTGCTCGTTTTGAATGTATTGTTACCAGAGCCGAAGCCCCCTGATAGATATTACGTAGCATATCAGGAACCTGAGAAGGAAAGCCAAATTGACCGAGGGCGAAAAACAGAGTTCTCCAATTAACCAAGTCAATTGCTTTCTCAGCATCGACCATTATAATATATGCCGGAGTAAGATTGGTATTAAAATAGTCCAAGCCATGTATTAAAAACTTGGTATTGGCCGCCATAGATCTACCTGCTATGAAACCTGTCTGGTCTCTATGAATTGTCTCTTGGGCGGCAAATAAAAAACGCTCGCCCATACTTTCATTAAAATCTTATAATCCAAGTTCAAAAGACTGATGGGTCTATATGAATTAACATCCATGGGATTTTTATCTTTTTTAACAAAGGACACGATTATCGCTTCTTTAAAAAGTGCGGGAACCAAACCACCCTTTTTAATATTATTAGTTTTTTCAAAGGTATGATTAATTCTTTTGAAAAAACGTTATAAAATTCGATGGGGAAGCTTTGGCCCCGGCTGTTGCTTTAATAGAATCCAAAATCTCAGCAGATTCCACATCCGTTCCTAGTTGACTGATCCGATTATCTGAAAGTTTGGGAATATTCACATTTGTGAAATAATCCTGGATCAGCTCCTCCCCCACTGAATATTCCGTAGAATAGAGTTGGTGGAAATGTTCTAAGAAGATCTGTGGAATCTCGCCACTATTGATAACTTCTTGACCGGTCTGAGGGTCAAGCACTTTAGATATAATGGCTGCTTCTTGTTTGTTTCTTGTCGAATTAGCCAAAAGTTTACCAACTAACTGGCTATCTGCGTAAACCCTTTGTTGATACATTTGAGAGCTGCAGATCTCTTCTATAACAAAAGAATCCCTCAGAGCTGTTCTTGCTGAAGCTGAAGGGCATACTCTTTTTCAACCGCTGTTTGTAATTCAGCTATTTTAAGACTCCGAGCATTTGGCTGAGCAGCCGTATAGGCGATTATTTGTCCACGAGCTGCCGCCTTAAACCCGCCCCACACTTAAACAGGCTCCGCAGTATTCTCATTAATCTTAAAGTAGTCAGAGATCCATTGTCTAAAGCTTTTCACCCAATCCTGGTTTTGGAGGAGGAGGAGGCGGTCCAGCTGCCACCTGGGCCAATCTCTACTCTCCCCCCCCCCCCCAAGTATGAGTTCAAGCCTCATATACACGTGATCCGAGAAGGAATTGCACCCGATATCTGCCTTTAAAACCTGAAGACATCTGGATGTAAGAAAAAAATCAATTCGGGACGCGGTTTGAAAACGGTGGAAGTAATAGGTAAAACATTTTTTATCAGGATTAATATTTCGCCAAGGATCTACTAATTGATATTCTTGTTTAATGGCCCCCACCAATTTTTTGGTATTTGGTTTCAGTTTCAGTTGTTTTTTATTTTTTATTTTATTTTTATTTGAAGTGTCCTTTCTTAAATCCTGTATGAAGTTAAAATCCCTTAGTACGATACACTGACCAGAGGCTCCCATCAGAAGTTCATTGATTTTGACCATTCCAGAGATGTCATCCGAGACAGGGACATAGTAATTTATGAAATTCAAGGTCCTCCCTTGTAGCCATGTTGCCACCCTTATCCATCTCCCCTGTGGATCCCTATGGACTTGTAAAAATTCCTAGGGTAGTTTTTTAGAGAAATAGCTGGCAACTCCTCTCATGGCGAGGCCTGCGGGTGCAAAACAAATTTGAAAAAAACCCTGGGTAATTTACGGGAATTCCATTTTAAGTGTGTCTTATGAAAAAATAAGACTTGGGGGTTAAATGATGTCAGCCGTCTAATTAGAGCGCCATTCTTTTGTTTATTTAAAATTCCATTAGCGTTGACTGATAGGATCTTACATTTACTTGTTTCTTTTGGTATTTCTATCGCTAGAGTAAACTCCTGGTTTACTCAATAACGAATTTCTAAATTACTTGCTATCTGTACCTTCTGCTCCTGCTCTTTTCCCTGCAGTGAACCCTTTCCCAACCCCACCCTTCCCACCCCGAAAGAAAAAAAGTTACCCATCGAAATGTGGGGAAAAAAACACTGGCCACGCTAGCCACATTTCTCCCCTCCCATCTAACCTCCTGGGTGTCATGGAATTACACCCTGGGTGACCCTGCTGACACCAGCAAAAAAGAAACAATCAGAATTATCTAGCTGGCGAGCATACCTAGCGCCAAAAAACAAGAGAAGCCCTTTATGTTCACTTATGACGAATCAAAGTATTTTAAACTATTCCCTTAAGTGTGAGATCCATGCAAAATCTCTTTTAATAATGCCTGAGTTTCTTCCAAATCTGAAAACATAAAAAACTTTCCCTTAACTAAAACCTGCAGTTTCGGTTGTTGGGCAATTGATGCTTGGGCGCCTTGGGCTTTGAACAAATGAAGAATCTTAACAAATTATTTTTTTCTACGAGGGGCAGCGGCAGTCATATCAGAAAATATAAAACACTTGATGGTTTCATGTTCAAGAAACCGCCTCTGCTGAATCGCCTTTGTCAAGATTATTTCCTTTATTCGAAAGCCTGCAAAGTTCATCAAAATTCTTCGTGGCATTGTGGAGTTGGGGCTGGGACTCGATGTGCCATAGTAATAGTAAGAACTCCTTCAAAATCCGGAAGAACTTTCTGCTTAATAAAGGAGTTGACCCATTGCAGAGTTTGAGAACCTTCGATACCTTCGGGAACCCCAACTACTTGGAGATTTGACCTCCGAGAATGGTTCTCAAGATCCTCCAGTTTATTCTCCAGATAGTTCTTATTTTTTACTGCCTCTTTCACTTCCCCTGTGACCATATTCATTAGGTCTTCTAAAACTGAAATTCTGGCTTCCGCCTCCTGAAGTTTGATAGGGAAGCATGTCATTACTTCTTCAATTTTCACTAGCCGTAGGTGCAGAGAGGCAATTTCCAATTTTCGAGTTTTTTTCATTTCTCGAACATCATCCAATATTAAGTTGAGCATGTTTTAATATCTAATTGATAAACTCCCGATGTCTCCGTACCTTGGCTGGAGTTGTTTTGCTATTCAACAGTACCAAGATTCGAATTTTCAACCATGGTGTCCTCCTGGGCCAACAGACCCTCTGACAATACTTTACCCTGAGACGACGGTTGGGGTTGTAACTGAAGTTTAGATTGGGGGTACATCGGGTTTAAAGAGATATTTATTGCTGACTTATTGCCTTCATCTGATGTTTCTCATGGCTTTGAGTGAATTGTACTAGAAACACTTGTTTCTCCTAAACTTAATGATGTTAACGAGGCCACCTGGTCATGGCCTTGATCTTAATATACCTCTGGGACTACCTAATGATCAGGTTCCAGATAGCATTGAGGTCTCTCCTGATCTTTAGAAGCTGATGGGCCTTTTGATGTTTTTGACATTGGACTTAAAGAGGGGGGTTGTAAGGTTGCTTTCTTTAAGAACAATGGAAATTCCTTTGCCCCTTTTAATCCTTTCTTTAGGCCATCTAGTACTGAATTGTCCTGCTGAGGTTTAGACGTCAAAGCTGCGACTTCTATCGAATTTGATGTAACATTTGTCTGGTCTATCCCCGGTACCTCCGGTTCCGGGGAGGCAGTGGGGGGCATCTCCTTCTCCGAACTCTCAAGGGTGCTAGCGAAGCCATAGGAGTTGGTGGTGTTCTCATTGTTGGCCAGTCGTACAGCTACTTTTTCCTGAGCTAGGTGTGTTTTAGCTTTTAGATGGGCTGCAGAGTCAGCTTTGGCCACTGCTTTAGCGTGCTTCAGAGGTTTGCCCATTTCTTTTTCCTCTTTTTTTCCCCGTAACTTTTTTTCCGTGTCTATTGCGAGTCCCCCTTCCGCCTCAAGTATCCCTCTTAATTCCCAATGTCACCCCTTAAATCCTTCATACCTTCAATTATGAACTTTTTTTTCCATAAAGTTCTCCACCATGCTCCGGAGGTCCATCCAATTGCTGTCTCTTTGCAGTTTAATACAGTACTAGCACTCTACTCTACGTTCCTACCCGTCAAAGAACCGACCGATGAGTTCAGAGGGAGACAAGCTGGCATCCAAATAGCCTTGGTTCCCTGCTGTACTGGTGCCGCAGGCAATATGACACAGAAAATCCGAGGGAGATCAGCAAAGCTAGTCAGAAAGCAGAAGCTGCCGCCTGCCTCCACTGATATCGTCCCCCCGTGGTCGCCTTGCCTCCTCAGTGTGGATAGTCAGAAAAGCAGAGGCTACCTCCCGCCTCCACTGATGGCTTCCACCTCCCGTGATCGCCTCGCCTCCTCGATGCGAACAGAGGAAATCTTGTTTCTGCTCTCGTCAGGCGCCTACGCCTCGCCTCGTATCCTTGGTGTCTACAACCTGCAGGAACTCGAAAAAGCTGCAGAGATGTTGCCCGGCCGAATCACCAGAACGCCAGCCATGTACGAATCGCTATTACTTGGGGTGGAGCAGCGGGTCACCTGTGGCTACTCAGAGGCGTGGTTCTCAGTAGCCATCCCTCGCCCCCGCAGATAGCAAGACTTGACCCTCTCATCTTGAGATTGTATTGCCCTTCTTCGTCATACTCTCCCAGAACCCCTAGCCTCAAAGGTTGTATTTGTTTACTCCAGAGTCCTCACTTGTGTCTCTAGAGAGGCCAGATGGTGCCAGTTCCTCAGTGCTGTTTGTCCTGGCTCCCATAGTGCCCACCACCACCGCTGCTCAATGTACGGGTGACAACACCGAAAAAAAAGACACTGCACCTTGCCACACACTTTAAATTGTCCAATTACCTTTAATAGCAAATCAGTGTTGTTTTGATTAAAATGTTTGAATCTCTCTCTCTCTCTCCATCTACATACACACACACACACACACACACACACATACAAAAAAAAGCCAGTGATGGAGAGGATTTTGCTGGAGTGAGGGGCACCTCCTTACCTCTGACCCATTACTAGCACTTTTTGTTTTGGACCAAGTATAATAGCCTTGTTCAAACCCCTTCCCTTATCACACATACAGCATTATTGTTGTTTTATGTACAGTGACATAGAAATGTTGTTGTGGACTCTTATGCAAGCAAAAAAAAGCTCCCAGCAGGTCAATACCTCATATACAGAGACTTCCACATTGACACAACTCCCAAAAAACCCCAGGCATATTCCCACATTTGAAAAGGTAAAAACAAGTATAATGCATGAGGTGCATCATTTAGGTCAGCACATTGGCTTAAAAAGGATGTACACTTTTCTTGTGGTCAAAGCAAGTGTATCAACATTTTCCATCAGCTGTGACATTAGTAAACCTTGTCTTGGAATTTCTGCCTGCTGTCTTTTAATTTTGGTCATTCATTTATGTCCACACTCTGATAATAAATTGTAAAGGCCAGGCAGGGCTAAGATTTATAACACATGCAACTGTCTGTTACCATTCTTGAACAGATGTATTTTAACAATCCATTGTTGCATTTCATGGATGCTAACAACTTGCTCTTGCTTCTTTTTCAACTTCCACGCCGCTACCTCACAAAGCCATTCACTGATAAGGACAAAATCTCCCCATAAAATTAGCTGTGTTCCAACCTCACACAGTCTTCCCAATAACTCACTTTTAAATACACCACAGAGGGTTGATCCATTTAATGTTTGACACCAGCCCTTGAAACAGACTTCCTGTAGAGCATCACAACCGATCCAACCTGCTACTGTCAGAGAACAACTCAAGGATCTCCAGCCAACACCCAACCTACCAACATGTGATGCCGCTTCTCAAGACTCACTAGTTTCCCCAACTACTGGTTTATTGATCATCAGTCCAAAACTAAGACAAACCTCTTTCTCCAACCTACTGTCCCGCAGAAACAATCCAAGGTGTCTTCCCCAATTTTCTCTAAATTGATAAAGACAAAGAGAACCAGTCAAAAACATAACCTTTCACACTGTGCAGCTTTCTCTTCCAGGGTGTCTCAGAGACTGACAGACAGACACACGTTCACTGTAGAGTGAGTGCATTTGATTGAGTGCACTGGCCTTTTTCTGTGAGAAATACTGGAGAAGGAGGGTCTGGGTACACGATTCAAAACATGGGAATTGTGCCACTATTCTAGCCCCGCAGCTTGGAGGCTAAGCTGGACTTTCACCTCATCCAAAAGAAATGGACTGACATACTCCACAAAATGCACACCTCCTCATTCTGTGCCTCAGGAAAAGAAGCAATGCTTAAGATTACACACTATTGGTACTACACCCCAGCCAAAAGGTGAAATGGAAACTCAATAATCCTAATAGCTGTTAACGCAACTTCGGCCACCCAGACACACTGACTCCTCTCCTCTGGCTCTGTCCCAAACTCAAACGCTACTGGTAGGCCGTGCAGAAAGATATCAATGAAGTGTTTGCAACAGATATACCCTGTCTTTCTAGCTACTTCCTACTGAGACTTCCCAATGTTGACACACCCTATACATTCTAACAGAGGGAAGGCTACGATAATGGCTTTGGCTTTGTGTGGGGTTAAACATGTCATCAAAGCCAAATGGGGCACAGGTACATTGTCATCTCACTTTGGCTGCAGAAACTGTGGGACCTTACAGGGATAGAAAAGCTTACTGCTTCCCTGCAGAACAAGTTGCTACACTTTGACAAAATGAGGGGCCCATGCATCCAATCTCTGGCACAGGACTTTTGGGGACTTATCCTCTTTACTTATGAGTACACCAGCTTACAGGACGAGGGGGCACGCCTGATCAGCACTAAAAGACCCAGACGGCTGACACTGAATACGCTGCGAAAGAGCTAATTCTGGTGAGAGAGGTTATGCTCCCTGGGTCACAACCCCTGATATTTTATCCCTCCCCTCCCGCCTTTCCTAGTCCCCCCTGGTATCCTCCCTTCCTCGCCATCTGTCTCCTTCTTATGTTCTCCCACTGTTCTACCTAATCGGCCTTTGGATTTAGGTAAGAGTATTTGTTCCTGGATGAATTAATAAAAAGATCTGAACTATAAAAGATCAATGGGTCTGCAAAATATTTAAATTTTACCAGTGTTAATAAAATATTCAATCATCAACATAAGGTTTGTCAGATTTGTGGTCATATATTTTTGCAGTTACTCTCAAGCACTGTAAACTTATTTCACTTTCCTTTAATCTGAAGAACTCTCTGATAACCCTCTTCACCTCAAGGCACCTCTTAAAACAAAATGTTTCTTTGTTCTGTATTTCTACAGTCTCAAAGGCATTACTGTACAAATTTACCAACCTCAAAATGATGACATTATGACTTGGCCTAGTCTAGATTCAAATTCAGGAACAACAGATCACAACACATGTCTTCTCTTTTGATCTCACTGTATCTTCTCTCTCACTTTCTCCCTTTCTCAAAGTCTTCTTTTTCTCTTCTTAGTTTGCTCACCCTTTTTCTCTCTTTCTCTCTCTGTCTCACTTACTCTCATTCTTTCAATTTATCTCCTTCTCATTATCTTGTGTCCCTCCTTTGTCCGTGCCTTCTCCCCTCTCTCCACCCTCCCGTTGTCTGTGCCTTCTCTCCCCTCCCTCCCATTGTCTGTGCCTTCTCCCCCGCCCCCCTCCCTTTGTCCATGATGCCTACCATTTGCAATGCAATAGGTCTCGCGTAAATGCAAGACCTATTGCATTGCAAATATTGTTTATGTGGGGCATCAGGTTTGCCATTGCTTCAGTTCTTTCCCATCCTCCCCCATCGGCGGTGGCGCCATGGCATTCATCAAAAAAGCTTGCAACATGAACTGCCTGTAGTGTACTTGCGTCTGATACAACATAGCTGCCCTGATGATTGTCTGCTCTACCACACAAGAAATAAAACAATCTTGAAGGAGCGAGAGTTACATTTAACCCCCACCCTGGTGCGAGGCTTCAGCTACGACTCGCCGTGGTCAGAAAATGTTTTTTTAATCTCCCCGGCTCTTCTCCGTTCGAGGTTTGTCAACTACAAACGTAGCCAGGGGAGGGGGTTACACTCTTCACACAAAAAGAATCATATGTTGTGTAAAACATTTGCACAGGGTCACGGAGTTAATTCAAGTGGCACAGTGCTGGGCATTTAATGCTAACAGACATGGGCCTGTCAAGAGGGCACAGGACATTGAAGGAGACGTGCAAGAGAAACCAGCTGGCGCAGTACATACGACTAGCAGGTTACTACACATACTACACGCTATACATGCCAATGTGGAACTCTTTGAGTACAGAACATACCACACACTAGGAGACGTTGATATGCCAATGTGAAATCCTTTGAACACAGAGCTTACTTAGACAGTGGAGAGGTCCGTGCCAATGTGAAGCTATTTAGGCAGTCCTTCACATGCCAGAAGACAAGTGCACACCAATGTGAAACAATCTGGGCACAGGACGTACTGCACATACAAGGCAACATACATGTTAGCAAGAAACACATTGTAGGGGACGTGCAGGACAAATCAAAAACTATTTGGGCACAGTTGAATCACAAGAATCATGTGCATGTCATTGTGAAGAAGCTATCTAGGAACAGTTCATTTTACACCTTCTAGAAGACATGTGCATGGCATTGAGAACTACATGTAAATGAGAAACTATCTAGGCACATAACAGACAGAGTTTACCAATGTGTATGACAATGAAAAACTATTTTGTTGCAATCATACAACACTCCATAGGAGACAACTTCTTGTCAACGTGGTACTATCTGGGCACAGTACACATTACACTCACTAGGAAAGATGTGTGAATGCAAAACTATCTGGTCAAAACACACACAGTGGCTTGTGTGTGAATGCAAAACTATCTGGGCACAACACACACAGCGCCATGTGTGTGAATACAGTGCCTTGTGTGTAAAAGTAAAACTATCTGGGCACAACACACACAGTGCCTTGTGTGTGAATGGAAAACATTCTGCTCACGGCACGTAGAGCACTCACTGGGAAAACTGTGTGTGTCAACGTAACATTTTCTTGTCAGAGATCATACAGAGTTCTCTAGAGACGACGTGTGAATGTAAAACTGTCTAGACACAGCACATACAGGGCTCTCTAGGAAAGATGTGTATGGCAATGTGAACCTATCTGAGTGCAGTGCATACAGGGCTGGTGAGTTAATGTAAACCTATCCAGACTCTCTACATACAGCGCTCACTGGGAAAGCTGTATGTGCCAATGTTAAAACTATTTGTGTGCAGTGAGTGAGTACATGATTCACTGGGGATGACGTGTATGTGCTGTGTATACAGTGCTGTGTGTGTCAATACATAACTATCCGGGGGTAGTACATGCAGTGCTCCCTAGCGAACAAGCATGGAAGTGACAAATATTTGTTCAAAGTACAACACAAACTAGAAAAAGCATTTGCAATGCAGTAGGTCTCGTATTTTAGAAACCAGTCCTATTGATATTGTAAATGATAATGCCTTTTGTTTATGTGTTGTTTTTTAAACAAATAAATAAATAAATAAAAGGCATTGCCGTTTACAATGCCAATGTTCCTGGAGCTGCAAACATTATCCTGCCCCAGTCAACATTGTGCTGCCTCGTCCCTTCTCAGAGCAGCAGTGCCCTGTGGAGAATGCTCTCTCTGAGGGCCCGACCCCATTCTTTTTCCAGGCCTGGCTCTGACTGATGAGAAACAATGTAACTTATTACTTTGTTTCTCTTCAGGCCTGGGTCAGCATGAGGAGCTCAGAGCAGGCTGCATTCTGCTGCTGCTTTAGAGCAAGACACACACAGCTCTTTACAGATGAGCTGAGGGGCCCCCCTCACGCACTGAGGACTGGGGGCCCCCAGCATCATGGGGGCTGAGGGGGTGTTGGTTACGCCCTGCCTTTGGCTACAGTAACGCCCAGCCACAAGAGTGCCCTCCGGTATCTATTCCTATCAATATAATCTGAAATGTGCAATGCGTGGGAGACCGCGGCAGGGTCAGGCCCAGTACTCGTTCTAAACAGTCAAATACCTCACCCCAGAAGGGGGCAAGAACCGCACAACCCCAAACTATATGTACAATGTCTCCTGTCTCAGTCTGACTGCGCAGACAATTGGCGGATTCAATTAGTCCCCTCCTCCACAGCCTCTCCCTAGTGTAAGAAGCCCTGTGGATATAGCACAGTTAAATGATGCAGTGCTGGGAAGCTATGGCCGTCTAACTGGGAGAGAACAAAGCTTCTCTCCATTCTTCCTCCTCCAGTGGGTCCTGGTCTTGAGTCCAAGTCAAGGGCCATAATGGTGTCCATGGCATTAGCGATCAGAGAGCAATATATGACAGAAATCTTGTGTTGCAGGATATTGGTAATCAGTATCTTAGCTTCCAAAGTACAATATTCTGGTATATGTTCAAGTGTTAGTTCAAGTGTGAGACATATCGTGTAAGAGCGTGGCAAAGCTGCAAGTATTTATAAATTGGGTCTGATGAAGCTGGAATTCTACTTGCAGAGCAGTAAAAGATTTAATGGAGTTCCCGTCGAGAACATCACCCAACTTAGAGATTCCTATGACGTGCCAGCGTCTAAACCCCTGCAGCTCTGCCACCTTCCACAGGTAAGTGCCCTCCCACTAGGGGGTTTCCCTGGTAAGCTATTTCACATGGTAAGTTT
The DNA here is from genome assembly GCF_964261635.1 of Lissotriton helveticus. Classification (NCBI taxonomy): domain Eukaryota; kingdom Metazoa; phylum Chordata; class Amphibia; order Caudata; family Salamandridae; genus Lissotriton; species Lissotriton helveticus. The sequence continues at coordinate 1,053,814,669 of NC_136067.1, forward strand.
AGGATAGTTGTTGCATGAATGTGTTAAAGATGGTGACAGGAACAGCATATGCACCATCATGAAAATCTTTTAAATATATTTTCATTGGATGTGGAGTATTGTAATTGAACAATTGTATAATTTTCTAACTGAAAATTATTCTTTATTGAACAAATGTTTTATCTTCCATTGCATGATTCAATTAAACGTGAATTTTTGTTTGCTGAACTTACAGGTCCTGTAATTGCTACCTCTGTCTTTTCATTGAGGGGCCAAGAAAAGGAGGATAGATATCACGTGGAATTTGATTCTGAGAGGACACATGATGGTTATTGTTCCCCACGTAAGTGAAATGTGTATAAGTAGAAAACCCGTAGTAAGACTTATTTGTACCTTCCTCACAGTTACCCAGTCCCAAAAGAAAGATCATTGGTTATAAGCGCTATTATAAAAATCTGGACAAATACACACATACAGATAAACATGAGCATTAAGAAACACACATACCTTCTTTATTAAGAAAGATCATTATTTGAGTTCTCTCTGATTATTATGTACATTGCAATTAGCACTCTATTTTGTTCTTATTTCTGTAAAATCCACATGTTTGAAAGTAAATAGTCTCCAAAAAGGAAGCGCTTTCTTGGTATTTCTGAACCCTGGAGTAGAGTTCCCAATTCAAGTGATAGTGCAGGTGACATTTCCCCTGAGTTTGCCTCTATGGTGTCTTTAGCAAAGTGCAATATTGCAGCTCTCATTCAGAGAGAGCCCATGAGTTGTTTTATAACACAATCAGTGATAGATAAGGTTAGGAAAGCTTCTCCTTCCTAGTGTTGGTTTTTCCATTTGATGTGGTTACTAGGGTAGTCATTGCTGCTGTGGCACATTCCCATCCAATATGTACCCAAGATTTTCAGTGAAAGAAGGGTGTGTCAACCCCCTAGTTGTCCATCCACAAACAGCGGTAGATACGATGCAAGACATCAGCTAAGTCTGTGTGTTTATTATCATTCTTCTGATAAATTGTGACTACAACCAATATGAAAACCTAGGAAAAATATGATGATTTGTGTACTTTGTAGTACTTTGATCCTACATGCTTAACATTAAGGAATAAAAATGCAGAGAAGCTTAGGATAGCACACTGCATGATAATACACAAAACAGAAAAAAAAACTCTGGGAGTCTTTGGAGAGTCCATTTTAGGCAGAGAGATGTCAGAGTGGAAAGCATCAATACACCAGTGTTGGACCTGGGGTCTCCAAGTCACATAGGGTAGCTTGGCACTAAGTAGGAAGGCCTAACTCCAAGGTACATGTGTTAAGTTTGCGTCTCACCCACTCAGTAACTCAGTTTCCATCCATCCAAAAATGACACTACACCACTTCTTTTTAGGAAAATAAGAGCTGTTTTATAAAAATACTCTGTTTACTCTTATTTATCTTATCAGTCCACTTCGTTGTTTCTCTTTCAAATCACATATTTCTCCATGTGTTCAGTTACATCAATAGCAAGAACACTTCACATTACATTGCATTTGCTGGTACAGAATTCCACTTCTCTCACTTTTAAATGACAGGACTGGCTGACTTAATCCACAGATTTGGGTAACATTACATAAATTTCACAATCCCAGGAAAGGTCTCAGATCTGGTTAACTCTCTCTACAGATAGACAAAGTTGTACATTACCCCTTAAGATCTCAAGAACAGTATAGACCAATTGATGCGGGCTCTTAGTACCATTCCAGTCACCGGACCCTGGTGACACAGTGCACACTGCTTGGGATCTAAAGGGAGACAGACACGTTCTTATTTCCCTGAATTACATTACTCAGCTTGCTCTAGCCTTTCAGAGGACACATGGGATCCCTCGCTCCCTTTTCCTGGGCCCACAATACTCTGTTTCAAATCAGCTCCCTCCTCATACTCTATTACACAGTCTTGCTTCTGGGATACTGCTCCTGGTAGTGCAACCTTATCAAGTCAGGGGAGCACTGCACCAAGGGAGATGGACCTAGTGGGCCGGGGAAGTGTCTCAGTATCTCGCCTGGGGGATATCCTGCAGTCTCATTTCGGTTTGGCAGACAAAGCTGGTGTTCCGCTGAAGACCCAGTCTCACGCTCCTCCTCCCTCCAGCCAAGCCCCTTTCCCTCGCTTACTTATTCTTTGAAGCTGTCCAGGGCCGGGTTCGCTCCAGACTCACCACCGGACTCTGTCCTCAAATGGCGCCTCCCTTGCGAGTCAGAACGGGGAAAACCAGCCGGTCTTGAAGTAGGGACACGCTGGCTTTGGGCTCCGTTTCTTTCTCCTTCGCCGATCTCACAGACGGGCCGTCGTCTCGCTGGTGAACGGCGGCTCTGAGCAGGCGCAGGGGAGTAGCGTTGCTAGGCGGGGATCTCCGCCTTCCGCCAGAATGCGCAGTGGTTCGTCTTCGAGCCAGCGCGATCGCAGGCCCTTCCTGCCTGAGTCTCCGCCCTCACTTGGAGACAGTAATCTCCTGACCGGTCCGGCGCAGCGCCGCGCCAACACCGCAGCCCTCACACACTCCGATAAAGCGATCTGGCCAACGAGCGGGGCACACCTCAGGAGCCCTCAGCTTTCCCCACCAAGGCCACCAACAGCGGAGGTGGGATCCTCCAGCTGCGCCACTCGAAGGAAAGCGGGGGAGGACTCGGTGAGCTCAGCGCCGGTAGTAGGTTGACTCGAAGCATCAGAAGAGGTAGGAAATTAGTAGTCCTCTTCGTCCTAGCGCTAACCTTTCTTTTAAATTCGATTCAGTCTTTAGTACTGGACAGGGGGGGGGCTGTACTCTAGCTGACCCTCTCTGAATGACAAAATGGTCGCCCCACAGTTGGCCTTTTATAGGCTGACCTCAAAAGGTCCAGAACGGACCAGAAGGTTCTGGAAGGTCCCTATTCTAACCTATGGGTCTTTCTCCTGAGGAGACCGTTATGGCAGTTACTGTCCACCATTTTAGGTATCTAGGCTGTACCTCAGAAAAGGAGGGATTTCTGGGTCTGAGAGGAACCATGGGGTCAAGGAGCACCTAACCCCCCTGGTCAACACTTGAAAAATTCCCAGTGGACATAAAAAAAATGAAGGTTATGAGGGGCAAAAGGGGACAAAAAATAAATAATAAAAGGAGGGACCACCCATAAGGCCTTCAGGTCTCACACACGTCCCCCCCAGCTGAAAGTGGGGAGAGCTACCCAACTCCTTGGGAGTCCTCATCACTAAGGCGGAAATACCTAGAGAGACCGTCTGCATTGGCGTGGTCCACTCCAGGCCGATGTTCCACCCAGAAGTCCATTCCCTGTAGGGAGATGAACCATCTCAACAACTTGGGATTCTCCCCCTTCATTTGCATCAGCCAACGAAGGGGTCGGTGGTCGGTCTGAACCAGGAAGTGCGAACCAAACAGGTATGGCCGCAACTTCTTCAGAGCCCATACCACTGCAAAAGCTTCCCGCTCAATTGCACTCCACTTCTGTTCCCGGGGAAGCAATCTCCTAGATAGAAAGACAACAGGTTGATCCAGACCCTCTTCATTGAGTTGCGATAACACTGCCCCAATGCCATGCTCTGATGCATCTGTTTGGACGATGAACTCCTTGGAGAAATCTGGGGCCCTCAGGACCGGTGCTGCACACATTGCCTGTTTCAATTTCACAAAGGCTTGCTGACAAGCCTCTGTCCAGACTACCCGTCGAGGTTGTTTCTTGGATGTTAGCTCTGTGAGGGGCGCTACAATAGTGCCATACCCCTTCACAAAGCGACGGTAGTAACCTGTGAGGCCCAGGAAAGCTCGGACCTCAGTCTGGGTCTTGGGGGGTTCCCAGGCCATGATTGCCTCAATCTTTGCCTGGAGGGGCTGCACTGTTCCCCTACCCACCAAGTGGCCTAGGTACACAACCGACCCCTGCCCGATCTGACATTTACTGGCCTTGATTGTCAAGCCAGCCTGTTTCAGGGCCTGGAGAACAGCTTGCAAGTGACACAAATGGTCCTCCCAACTGCTGCTGAAGACGGCAATGTCATCCAGGTAAGCAGCGGAGAAAGCCTCCATTCCAGAGAGGACCTGGTTCACCAGCCGCTGAAAAGTGGCAGGGGCGTTCTTGAGCCCAAAGGGCATCACACAAAACTGGTAGTGGCCCTCAGGCGTGGAGAAGGCTGACCTTTCCTTTGCTCCATCTGTAAGGGAGATCTGCCAGTACCCGGAAGTAAGGTCAAAGGTACTCAGATATTGGGCAGCTCCCAGCCGGTCAATCAATTCATCTGCTCTACGGATCGGATGCGCATCAGTCTTAGTCACTGAGTTCAGTCCCCGGTAATCCACACAGAACCTCAGTTCTGGAGTGGTGCCCGGTGGGGCAGCTTTTGGTACCAGAACCACCGGACTGGACCAGGGGCTACTGGAAGGTTCAATGACTCCTAGCTCCAGCATCTTGGTAACCTCACCGTGGATGCTGGCCTTCACCTTGTCTGACAGCCGGTAGGTCTTAGACTTCACTGGTGGGCTGTCTCCTGTGTCTACATCATGGGTACACAGGTGGGTCCTTCCCGGGACAAGGGAGAACAACGAGGAGTACTGTTCCAAGACCTGGCGGCAGTCCTCTCGTTGCTCAGGAGTTAGGGATGGGGAGAAAATCACTCCTTCCACCGACCCATCCTTTTCCTGAGACGAAAAAAGATCCGGGAGAGGCTCGCTTTCCGCTTCCTCTGCACCATCAGTCACCATCATCAAGATGACCTCGGGCCTCCCATGGTGGGGTTTGAGGCGATTGACATGCAACACCCGTAGGGGCTGTCGAGGGGTCTTAAGATCCACCAGGTAGGTGGCCTTACCCTTGTTTTCCAACACCTCAAAGGGGCCTGTCCAGCGATCCTGGAGGGCACTTAGCTCCCCAGGTTCCATCACCCATACTTTCTGGCCAGGCTCCAACTCCACCGGGTGAGCGTTGTGGTCATACCACTCTTTCATTACTGCTTGGCTGGCTTCCAAGTTGTCAGAAGCTTGCTTCCACAACTTTGCCATTTGGCTCCGGAAAGCCAGCATGTAGCTCACCACATCCTGGGGAGGCTTCCTGTGAGACTTTTCCCATCCATCCTTCACCAGGCTGAGAGGTCCACGTACAGGGTGCCCATACAGAAGCTCGAAGGGGCTGAAGCCCACTCCCTTCTGCGGCACTTCCCTGTAGGAGAATAGCAAACAGGGAAGGAGGACGTCTCATTTCCTCCGCAGGTTCTCAGGCAGACTTCTTATCATGCCTTTTAAGGTCTTGTTGAACCTCTCTACCAGTCCATTGGACTGGGGGTGGTATGGAGTGGTGAACCGGTAGGTCACTCCACACTCCTTCCACATTGCCCGCATATATGCTGACATGAAGTTGGTCCCCCTGTCGGACACAACTTCCTTGGAGAAACCCACTCGGGTAAAGATCCCCATCAGGGCCCTAGCCGCAACAGGTGCAGTGACAGTCCTCAGAGGAATTGCCTCTGGGTACCGCGTGGCGTGATCCACCAGAACCAGGATAAACCTGTGACCAGCTGTAGTTGGTGGATCCAATGGCCCCACAATGTCGATGCCCACCCTTTCAAAGGGGGTGCTAACGACAAGAAGTGGTTCCAGGGGAGCTTTCAGCTTCACCCCTGTCTTCCCACTGGCTTGGCAGGATACGCACGTCCGACAGTATGTGTCAGATGCCACTTTCATCTGAGGCCAGTAAAAGTGGAGGACAAGCCGGGCAAAGGTCTTGTCCCGACCTAAGTGTCCTGCCAAGGGAATCTCATGAGCCAATTCTAGAAGAAAGGCTCGGTATCGTTGAGGGACTACCAAGGCCCGCGATGAACCGGGCAAAGGTACCTTGGGTTCACTGTAGAGGAGTCCGTCCTCCCAGTAAATGTGGTAGTGCCCTGCAACGTTCCCTGCTGCCTGGGCTTCGGCCTGTCGCCTCAGTCCCTCAAGGGTAGGGCACTCCTTCTGGCCCTTACAAAACTCCTCCCTGGTAGGCCCTCTTTCCACATGCCACTCAGCAGGGATAGGTAAGTCCTCCAGGGAAACTACTTCCCCCTCCACGGACTCCTGGCCCACCACCGCAGGTGGCCGATCTGTCTCATGGGGCGTGGAAGCCGAAGCAGGCTTCTCCTGTCTTCAGGTCTTTCCCTTTTTGGCAGCGGGCTGGGCCATTGTTCCAGGCTCCAGCCCAGGCGAACTCCCTCTCCGGGTAGTCGCAGACCTTGTGCTTGCACAGGCCCAGTCAGGTGTACCCAGCATCTCCAAATGAGTCCGGTATTCCACCTCCTTCCAAGCATTGTGCTCCATGTCATTTCCCAGCAGACAATCGACTGGCACGGCAGGGCTTACGGCAACTCGAAGTGAACCTGCAACCCCTTCCCACTCAAATGGAACCTCGGCCACAGGGTAGTGGCCCAATCTGCCGGCAGCCATCGCGGCGGGGTGGAGTACATGTGGAATCACCTGCTCTGGAGACACCAGTTGACTCCTCCTCACCATAGTCATACTGGCTCCTGTGTCCCTCAGAGCCCCCCCTCTCTGGCCATTGATGGTGACCCATTGCCCATACTTTACAGTATTTGAGGGCACCTGAATCTTAGGAACCATCTCCCGATCTCCCAGGGACACTAAGGTGACACCCGCCCACTCACCCCCCTTATCTAAGGGCAACTCCTCCCTGAGCACTACACTAGCTACTCCCGGGGCTTTTCCTCCGGTGGGAGAGGGTGGTCTCTTTGGGCACTTGACATCTCCCTTATAATGTCCAACACCACCACACTCAAAGCAGTGGACAACCCTTGGCTGCTGACTTTGGCCAGGATGAGGGTTTCTGGGCGGGTTAGCCTTAGGGGTGAATCCTGTTCCCTTTCCCTGGAAACTGTTTTGGGGACCTTTTGAGAACTCCCGCTTTTTATCTCCCCCCTCCTTCTTCTGGGGGGCGCCCTGTCCGGCCCTTTGTGAATCCTCTCCAGTCCCCTTTGAGGACACCCGGGTACTTGCCCAGATGTCCGCCTCCTCAGCAAGCTTCCGGGGGTCGGTCAGCTTGCTGTCCACCAGGTGTTGACGCAGCTCGGGAAAACATTTCTCGAGGAGGTGCTCCTTGAGAATAAGGTCATACAACCCCTCATAGTCCTTCACCTCACTGCCTTGTATCCAACCCTCTAGTGCCTTCCTAGCATAGTCCAGGAAATCCACCCAATTCTGTGTGCCTAACTTGTGACTTCCCCTGAACTTCTGCCGGTACTTCTCTGGAGTCAGTCCAAATTTCTGAAGTAGCGCCACTTTCATGATGGGGTAGTGGGTCTGCTCTTCCTGTTCCAGGGCCAATAGTGTGTCCCGTCCAGTAGGAGGCATGTATTTGTACAAACCACCCCCCCAGTGTTTTTCCTGGATCCCATGGGCTCTTAAGGAGACCTCATAGGCAGCCAGCCACTTGGCGATGTCATCCCCTGGGCTGTAGCTGGCAACTATATCCTTAGGTAGGTAGGGTCTGGATTCCCTGGTCAGTTCCTTCATTTCGCTGCCACCATTTGGAGAATTGGAGGGTCCTATCTGCAGGGCCTTGAGATCTAGCTCCCTAAGTTTTAACTCGTGAGCCATCCTCTGTTCCTCCCTCTCCTTTTCCAACCTGGCTAACTCCCACTTTAGCTGTCTTTTTTCCCTCCTCTCTATTAGTTCAGCTTCGGTTAAGCTTCTTCCGGAGACACTGCTGCCCTCCCTTGAGAAGGTCCTAGGTCCTGGTAGTAGGTTTTCCATCTCAGGTTGGAACAATCCATCCACCCCTATGACTGTGTCCCGCTCCCCCTCTTCCTCCTCCTTCCCCTCTGGGTGCGCTGCCACCCATGCCCTCAAACTGGTCTGGAGTTCCCCCTTTTTAGCACCACGCTTAAAAAACACTCCCATCTTCTGGCAAAAGTCTCTAAGCTGGGCTGTAGTATAGGTCTCCAGTTCCTCTAGAGCAAATTCCATTTTGCTAATGAGAGATATCGGTACAGCCACTCGGAAGGAATTGGTTCAAAAGGGGCAATATGAATCTACCTCCACCCACCAGGAGTAAATTTGGAAAACCAAAAATATAATTAGAGAGTCCGCCAGGAGAAAACTCCAGGTGTAGGCTTATGGAGTACACTAGGTTACTATTGAGTGGACGCAAACACAGTTCTCATCCCACCGCTAGACACCAATTATGTTGGACCTGGGGTCTCCAAGTCACATAGGGTCGCTTGGCACTAAGTAGGAAGGCCTAACTCCAAGGTACATGTGTTAAGTTTGCGTCTCACCCACTCAGTAACTCAGTTTCCATCCATCCAAAAATGACACTACACCACTTCTTTTTAGGAAAATAAGAGCTGTTTTATAAAAATACTCTGTTTACTCTTATTTATCTTATCAGTCCACTTCGTTGTTTCTCTTTCAAATCACATATTTCTCCATGTGTTCAGTTACATCAATAGCAAGAAAAATTCACATTACATTGCATTTGCTGGTACAGAATTCCCCTTCTCTCACTTTTAAATGACAGGACTGGCTGACTTAATCCACAGATTTGGATAACATTACATACATTTCACAATCACAGGAAAGGTCTCAGATCTGGTTAACTCTCTCTACAGATAGACAAAGTTGTACATTACCCCTTAAGATCTCAAGAACAGTATAGACCAATTGATGCGGGCTCTTAGTACCATTCCAGTCACCGGACCCTGGTGACACAGTGCACACAGCTTGGGATCTAAAGGGAGACAGACACATTCTTATTTCCCTGAATTACATTACTCAGCTTGCTCTAGCCTTTCAGAGGACACATGGGATCCCTCGCTCCCTTTTCCTGGGCCCACAATACTCTGTTTCAAATCAGCTCCCTCCTCATACTCTATTACACAGTCTTGCTTCTGGGATACTGCTCCTGGTAGTGCAACCTTATCAAGTCAGGGGAGCACTGCACCAAGGGAGAGGGACCTAGTGGGCCGGGGAAGTGTCTCAGTATCTCGCCTGGGGGATATCCTGCAGTCTCATTTCGGTTTGGCAGACAAAGCTGGTGTTCCGCTGAAGACCCAGTCTCACGCTCCTCCTCCCTCCAGCCAAGCCTCTTTCCCTCGCTTACTTATTCTTTGAAGCTGTCCAGGGCCGGGTTCGCTCCAGACTCACCACCGGACTCTTTCCTCAAATGGCGCCTCCCTTGCGAGTCAGAACGGGAAAAACCAGCCGGTCTTGAAGTAGGGACACGCTGGCTTTGGGCTCCGTTTCTTTCCCCTTTGCCGATCTCACAGACGGGCCGTGGTCTCGCTGGTGAACGGCGGCTCTGAGCAGGCGCAGGGGAGTAGCGTTGCTAGGCTGGGATCTCCGCCTTCCGCCAGAATGAGCAGTGGTCCGTCTTCGAGCCAGCGCGATCGCAGGCCCTTCCTGCCTGAGTCTCCGCCCTCACTTGGAGACAGTAATCTCCTGACCGGTCCGGCGCAGCGCCGCGCCAACACCGCAGCCCTCACACACTCCGATAAAGCGATCTGGCCAACGAGCGGGGCACACCTCAGGAGCCCTCAGCTTTCCCCACCAAGGCCACCAACAGCGGAGGTGGGATCCTCCAGCTGCGCCACTCGAAGGAAAGCGGGGGAGGACTCGGTGAGCTCAGCGCCGGTAGTAGGTTGACTCGAAGCACCAGGAGAGGTAGGAAATTAGTAGTCCTCTTCGTCCTAGCGCTAACCTTCCAGTGTTTCTTTTAAATTCGATTCAGTCTTTAGTACTGGACAGGGGGGGGGGTCCAGGATCAACAGAAACGCAATCTAACTAGGTCAGGTCTGCAGGGAGAAGAGGCGGTGATACCATGAGGGGGCAACCCTTAAACAGCAGTCCACCCTCTGGATGTCCTACCCCCAACCAACGCCACAGCCTGTACTCTAGCTGACCCTCTCTGAATGACAAAATGGTCGCCCCACAGTTGGCCTTTTATAGGCTGACCTCAAAAGAACGGACCAGAAGGTTCTGGAAGGTCCCTATTCTAACCTATGGGTCTTTCTCCTGAGGAGACCGTTATGGCAGTTACTGTCCACCATTTTAGGTATCTAGGCTGTACCTCAGAAAAGGAGGGATTTCTGGGTCTGAGAGGAACCATGGGGTCAAGGAGCACCTAACCCCCCTGGTCAACACTTGAAAAATTCCCAGTGGACATAAAAAAAATGAATTTTACGAGGGGCAAAAGGGGACAAAAAATAAATAATAAAAGGAGGGACCACCCATAAGGCCCTCAGGTCTCACAACCAGTAACACACTATTTTGTCTAGTGATTATCCTATGGAGTAGCAACCAACAAGACACACTGAAACGCGTCGACATAAGGATATAATCATCTGTTTTTAATGTATTGGTTTTTTTTAAAGTACAAAGAAACAAGTTTTCATATGTGATATAGCAGGTTTAATAGCCTGCATTATTGGATGAACTATTGTGAAAACTGTTCTATTGGAGTAAAGAACTCATGTGTTGGATTTTTATTCTGTATTGACTTGTGTTCATCATATGTTTTTAATTATATCAAGAAATGTGTCAAGAATTATATCTAATTTTGTTGCTATGAATAAAAATAATAAATTAATTGTATTAATTTACGTGTTGCTTTAGTTTTTAAATAAGATTTCTTTTGGTTCACTGTATATTGGGCTGTGATTGATCACATTTTTACACTGAGAAACACAGAAAGGAAAATGATTTTGTTACTGTAGCATCCGTACCTAGCCTGAAGATAAGCATTCACCATTCAAGGTGAAGTATTGCAGCGGGTGTATTAATATTCTTCAAAGCGAAACATGTGAACTCTCAGAGTTCAACCTTTGCTTTTTATTCTATATACGTTTTTATTTTCGTACACCTTCTAACAAAAATAGTTTTTATTATTACACAACCTTGGTGGTTAAAAACGAATGACCTCATTTTGCCTTTGATAGCCAGATTTTTCATTGTGCAACATTGTGACAGGCAGTTTTACCCCAAAACAATTCCCACAAGCTTGGTGGTAGCATTGCTAGTATTTGTGTTAGTTTTATTATTATTGGTAGTAGTGGTGGTGATTTGTTTGGAGTCTCTACCCTCTTCCAAAGTGGGGCAGTCTGTAATTGCTTCAGAGCCTATGAAAGCATGTCTGCCATGCCATAAATGGCGGAAATGATGCTGTCATGAATAGTGGAAATGATGCTGTATATGGTTTGTGGAGATAGAATCTGAAAGTGAGGGTCCAATTCCAGGGCCCAGATAACAAATCTTGTTGATGCTATGGGAATTGTCTGCAAACATGTAGGGACCATTTTCAGAGATTTCTTTGCCAGACCTCTATTACTTCAGTGGCCAACCTACACAAAAGAGAACATATTTGAAAATGGCATTCGAAAGACCACCCTAAATTGGGTGGATCATGCACTTCCGTTTCCGATGGTGTCAAGTCCACTAAATGTATGTTGGTCAAACTGATGGCGGCACTGCCACCAGGAACACCACTTTCCATCACCCTCTAATTGAGGCAGCACAATGCAAAGGTGAATGGACAGCACATAGGCCTTTTATGTGGCTATCCCTTTACTCCCCTCTTCTAAATGAGGCCCTAGTGGTGTTGTGGTATAGATGATGGTATTGGTGGTGTTGATTACTTTGTCGTATTGGTGTTAGTGGTGGTATTTGTAGAGGAGATGGTATCTGTGGTGGTGGTATTGGTGTTATTGTTGGTGGTATTTATAGCAGTGTATTAGTAGTGCCAGTGGTATGTTAATGGTGGTGGCATTGGTGGTAGTAGCCGTATTTCTGGCATTTTTATTGATGGTGTGGCATTGGGGGTATTAATGGTACTGGTAGTAGTATTGGTGATAGTAGAGGTTCTGGGTTTGGAGGTATTGCTGGTCATCTTAGTGGTGGTGGTGGTACTGGTCATATTGTTTGTATTGATGGAGTATATGGTTTCAGTATTTGTAGTGATAGTTGTATCAGCGTGGGTGATATTTGTGCTGATGGTATTGTCGGTGATGTTATCAGTGATGGTATTGGTAGTGTCGTATTGGTAATATCAGGTACTGGTAGTGATATTAGTGGGGGTATTGATGATAACATTGTGGTATTAGTGGAAGTTGTGGCATTGGTGGTCCTTGTTAGGGTATAAAAGGTTGTTTTCTGTAGACAATGCATTTATGAGATAACAAATTGAAAGTGACAAAACATATGATGTACACATGTAGTTTTTATTTGTAAAATAATCCCTCTGCATTGCATTGTAAGCAGGCAATAAAAGGAGGAAGGATACACCAAACAGCAATAGCCTGAGATGAGAGATAAATAGTTATCTGGGCTAATCTAAGTTGTTATTGACTCAAACCAATATCTGAACTTTTCGGAATCAGATATACGTGTACTGCAACGATTAGTAGAAGAAAACAAAGCATAGTAACCAGCATCACAAGAATGGTGAAGAAGATGAATAATTCAACTGACATCATTTTTTCATTAATTATATGAAAACATATATTTGTACTCCTACCTAGCACTGCCTATCCTAGAGAGCATAGGGTGAATGCCATTCTGCCAGATACCTTTGAGTGGCCTAACTCCCCATTTATCTGTGTGTGTGTGTAAATACTCCACCCTATTCCACCCAACTTGTATTGAGTGCCTTATGGGGAAAACCCACACCTTCTGCCAAGACAATAACTTTTGTGTGTTCAGTAATCTGACAACTGGTGCTGTATCGTTCACTTGACAATCCCAATCCTTTTTTCCGGTTTGAAACGGCCACTGTAGAGAAGCACGTGGTTGCCATCATATAATGCCTCCTTTTTTCCATGGTGACTCAAAAACACACAGTTATATATTACCCAGTTGCACTTGCCACCGGATAGTTCTAGTTAGGACCATACTTCCATTGGCAATTGATTTTTTTTTTAGTATGCTCATAACTTTTGTGCCGTTTGAAGAATCTTCACCAAACTTTCCAAAATTTCATCTCAACTCCTCCCTGGAAAGTTTCAGAGTGATCTGTCAAGCAGGGATCAAGAAAAGGGGAGAGGGGGCGGGGTCCAAAACGTGTTTTCCCTTTTTATTTTTCCATAGGAAAATTGAACAGCGATACTGGGCAGATAGGGACCTCCTCTCCTGTGCCCAATAGTTTAATAAAAGGTGGGGCATGTAGCCTCCCTCCCCGAGTCTTTTTGAGGCCCTGGGGTGATTGTAAAATTTAGGAGTGAGGGTGTGCAGCCACCCTCCCCAAGCCTCTTAGACCCCCCCAGGGACACATCCTCTGGGGCTGATAAATTTATTTGGGGAGGGGGCATGCAGCCCCCCTCCCGAACCCTTTTTGGGCCCTGGGGACCACATCCACTGGGTCCGGCTCAGTGAGGGTGTCTAGGGGACCCAATAGGGTGGGGCTATATATATATATATATATATATATATATATATCCATACTAATATTATAAAGAGAGAGCCCAAACCTTTGAGGCGGGTAAGCTCCAGAACCACAGCGCCAACCGGAACACCCAATACAGCGTTGGAAAGGAGAGTATCAGCAGATGGACATAGGCTATACACCAGCCCAACATATACATTGGAAGGGAAAAAGAACGTTTGGGAAAAAGTAGTCCATTGTGGGCGTGTACGTTGTGCTGGGGGCGTGTGCATAGAGCGATGGGCGCGGCATTCGTCAAAACTCAACCCTGCTGAATTATACCGCTTGCGATGGGCGCGCCATTCGTCAAAAGCCAACCCTGCTGAATTATACCGCTTGCGATGGGCGCTGCATTCGTCAAAACCCAACCCTGCTGAATGATACCGCTTGCGAGAAGCGTTGTGCTGGGGGCGTGTGCATAGAGCGATGAGGGGCGTGTGCATACAGCGATGGGCGCGGCATTCCTCAAAACAAACAAACAAACATGGATTGCACCGTTTGCGAGAAGCGGAAGTTGCATTTGCCATTAGACGCGAGAGTTGCATTTGGCATTGTTGGCCGTTGACGTCATGTGGTGCGTCTAAGTGGGGCTACAGCGGACAAACTCATTCGCGGCTGCCGCGTCGCCTGGAGCGGACACACACGTTCGTATATTGCGGCAAGGACAACAAACAAAAGAGCACACGCTCACCTTCAGCGGTACCGAACGAGGGCTTCTGAGTGGACGCACAGGCAAGTTTTGAAATAAATTTGCCTTGCCTGTTACAACCATTGCAGAGATTCTATTTCATCCCCGGACAACGTCAGGGCGGGCAGCCAGTATTTATATATATAAACACCAAATTGGTCCATGACATCACACACATGTCGTTGATGCTGGCATCAGAGACAGACCAGGCCCCAAAAATCTTTTACACCAAAGGATTAACAAGCACTACAGGAACTTAAAGTGTCAATTTCTTTTATTTTCAACAGCACACCACCACCTACGCATTTCGAGCACAAGGTGTTGCTCACAGTTGTATATAATCACTGGAGAAAAAAAGGTTACAGGGATGTCATAGTTAGGCTCAGATTTCACACGTGCAAAACCACTGAAATTCAGCAGTTATAATTATCTGAGCTAACTATAACACCCCCCCAATGTACTGCATATGACCTCACATATTACATCACTCATTTATGACATGTTTAGTGATATCACTGATGACATCTCAAAAGCCTGAGACTTAAAGATATATACTAAGATACTCCATAAGTTAAATTACTATTATTTCTGTATTACTAATGAGTGGTACTATTTCCAAGTTGTTGTGACTGTCTGTATCCATATATAAGTGGGTGTGTGAGTACCTGTGTGGGTGTGGTAGTGGCTGTGTGGGTGGCTGTATAGGTAAGTGTGCGAATGACTGTATGTATGTGTGGGTTGGTGTGTGAGTGGCTTTATGGGTGTATAAATGGATGTGTGAGTAGCTGTGTGGGTGAGAGTGGCTGCATTGGTGATTGAGTGGGTATGTCAGTGGCTGTGTGAGTGAGTGGGTATCAGAATGGCTGTATAAATGAGTGACTGGGTGTGTGAATGTCTGTATGCGTGAGTGAGCTTATGTGGGAGAGCTTGTATGGATATGTGAATGGGTATGTAAGTGGTATGAGTGTGTGAGTGTTTGTATGGGTGAGCGAGTGGCTGTGGTGAGAGGCTGTATGGTAAATGAGTGGGAGTGGCTGTATACATGAATAAGGGTGAGTGTGTGGCTGTATGAGTATCTGTATGGGTGAGTACATGGTTATGTGTGTGGCTCTATGAATGAATGAGTGGTTGTGTGAGTACTTGTATAGGTCAGTGAATAGCTATGTGAGTGGTTGTGTGCATGTGTTGTTGGGTGTATGAGAGGTTACATGGGGTGTGAGTGAGTGGTTTTATGGATGATGTCATCAGTGATGTCATTTGAGATACCATCAGTGAGGTCACTGACCATGTCATGAGAGATGTAATATTTGAGGTCATAAGCAGTGCATTCCGGGGTCGTAAGTTATAGTTAGCTCAGGAAACTCTAAGTGCTGAATTTCAATGGTTTTGTACGAGTGAAATCTGAGCCTAACTATAACATCCCTGTAACCTTTGTTTTTTTTCAATTAATTAAAAAAAATGTCTAAATTGTATTTCCTAACCTTAACGTCCCTATAATCTTTTTTTTTGGAGTGAATTTCAAAAGGTTTTTGTACATTTTATTTCCTAACTGTAACCTTTGAGAGTGAGTGTGGGGGTGAGTATATGAGTGTCTGAGTGGGTCTGTGAGTGGGTGTGAGGGTGTCTGAGTGGGTCGATCGGTGGGTATGTGAGTGGGTATGGGAGTGGCTGCATAATAGTCTCACTGGATATGTGAGTGGGTGTGTGAGTGTCTGAGTGGGTCTGTGATTGGGTGCATGGGTGTCTGGGTCTGTGAGTGGTTGTCACAGTGCATGAGTGGGTTTGTGTGTGCCTCCATCTGTGTATGAGTCAGTCTGTTAGAGTGCATTAGTGTCTTGAGTGGGTCTGTGAGTATGTGCGTGAGTGTCAGTGGCTCCGTGAATGAGTGCATAAGTGTCTGAATGGGTCTGTGGGCAGCTGTTAGAGTGTCTGAGTAGTTCTCTGAGTGGGCATGAGTGCCTGAGTAGGTCTGTGAGTGCATTTGAGAGTGTCTAAGTAGGTCTCTGAGTGGGTCTCTCGATGGATTTGTTAGTGCCTGTGTGTGAGTGGGTGTCTAAGTGTCTGTGTGGTTGTATCTGTGTGAGTGACTGGGCCACAAAGGAAATGCAGCAGCCCCTTTACCCAACAAGAGTTCACAGTTTTGCACAATATATCTACCCAAGTGGAGTATTTTCTGCTGGTTATTTACTAAGTTCTACCTCCTTGGGTAAATGTTCAATACATATTCTACATTATGGTGGCCTAATGGAGCATGAGGCAATGTCATCAGTGACCTTGTGTGCGTTTTGGCAATGTGATTGTTCCTGCTGCATCTTTATCCAGAAATTTGTGATAACATAAAGCCTCCTATAGAGAAGGGAACAAGACTACAAAGAGGTATATCTCCACCAAACAAGGGTCTTTCTTCTTAACTATATGAAGAAAGTGCTTCTTTGTTTGGTGGAGATTTCCTCATATTCCTCGGCATCAACAACGCCTCATCAAAATCAGCGTGAAATGCGCTGGGGAGCCGCTTGTGAAGCTGTCCATCATCCTGGTAAAAGGCGGGAAGATCTTTGCATACTACTTAGGTGGGCGGGGCCAAACGGTGACGCTTCCAAGGACCCACCCATCACGTTCACAACAGATGGCGCTCCAGTAGATCAACGATGGATTCACCTCCATAAAGCATTTCAAATCATCTTTTAATATGGAATTGCAGAGAAAACACACCTCCTTTGCCTCCGCCAAGCCCAAGAGTTAGGATCATTTGCCCTTTACAGAAGTGGAGCTTCATCTGGGCCACCAGTTGTGTTTGTATTTGTAAGTGCGTTCTTTTTAGGTTTATTTTCTGTGAAATGAGCATCGGGCCAGAACGGCCCCTGTGACCTCATTCCCAGCGCCTGGCCATGACTTCATGGAGGATGAGGCAGCGCGTTCTCCCTCCCGGGCAGATTTTAGCCCTGAGGGCCCCAACCCCTGGGGCCAGCCAAAATTCAGTGGGGTAGGTGTTGCGTGGCCCCCCTCCATGGGCTGATTTTGGTCCCGGGGACCCTATCCCCTGGGGCCTGGCCATATCTCCCTGGCTGATCAATCACGTGAAGGCAGAGAAAAAGAGGGATTCCGAAACACATTTCCCCATGCAATTTCCATAGTAAAAATTAGATAATAATACAGAGAAAATGGCTGAACAGAATTAAACAAAATTTGGTAGAAAGCTAGTCCTCTTCTCAGAAAATGTGCTTTTTGCGATTTGGTTGGTGAAAATCTGTTCAGTAGTTTTTGAGAATTTAAGGTTGAAAAAAAATCAGTATATTGACAGCTGGTCGAGTCCCGCAGGACCGTAAATTAAAAAAACGAAAAGTTCCCATTTCCCAAGAGATTTGTCTGTCCTGCTCCCATGGGAGTAAAACGGTCGTTCAGGCATTCACGCTGTGATTGACTGGCAACAATCCGAACAAAAACGTTGTGGCTGCCAAACCATATTTGGGAACATGGACCTGTGTCCTACAATTTTTTTTGTTAATTATATAAGAAGGCATGGTGCCCTGTACACTGATCCCCCGTACTAGGGCGTGGGGGGATTCCTACCTGGGGTTGCATTTAAAAAATAAATATATTGGGGTGTACCGAGATCCTGCAGGAGTCCCATGGGAGCCAACTCGCCCCGGATACTCCAGCGGGAGTCTCACAAGAGCCACCCCCTGGCTACCGCGGGAATCCCAAGGGATCGAGAAAACAAAATAAAAGGAAGAATGTGAGGTGGGAGGGTCCCGTGGAAGGCTTCCCTCTATTAGTGGGTTGTCCGTCCTCATGGGTTCAAAGACTGTGCCTAGCAGGGGCCTGGCCCTCTGTGAGGTGTTGGGCTTGGGGGTGGAGCTTTTTTATTTTCTTGCTTGGTGTGGATGGCACTGTGAAAACCCTATGTTTAAAAACTCTGCTAGAAAAACAGGCATTTGAGGTGAGCAGACTTGGGGTGTCGGTGCTGCGAGGATCTCCATATCAAGGAGCTGCTCTATACATAAATCATGGGAACTACACAGGGTTTGCTCATTCCAATTCTGCTTGTGTTTGTGTGTGTCTGTGTATATACAATTATAAGATAAAACGAAAACATATTGTCAGAATTCCCCAATAAGATAGGTCTTCATGGGGAAATTAAGGCTAATAAACAGCTATAGGAAATTATTTCATGTGAGATGTAACACTGATATGTTTTATTGTCTAATAGATGATAAAATGGACCACTTTGATGTGGGATTTGAAGTTAACAAAGAAGAAATCCAATATCTGAAGGAATGCCAGGAAACAGACGAAAGGATAACCAATGACTCTTTCAGCACAGGTGAGTGCAAATCCATACCTTGGTAGAACTTTCTTTAATACCACAGAATTTACAAGTACTGGTAAACACTTTCATACAAAAATAAATACAGTGCTTTGAATAGAAAGAATAAATAATTGAACTTAATTCCTGGGAGTGAAGTAAATATCTAGCTAAACAAACTCTAGAGCAAGCTTAGCTTCACTGTGCCAGCCCTTCTTCTCTAGAATGGTTTAACGTCTACCTTGTCAGCTGAGTAAGCCTGATTCAATTGCAGAACAAGCACTGGCAAAGCCAATAGGTCTCACATTTGCTAGATCTTTTGGCTTTGTCAATGTTTTTTATAGCGTGCTTACAGATTAATGAACTTTCCAACTCTTATGCACTTTTAATTCAACTCTTTTTTGTGAGTATTTTTCCACTAATGGTGAGAATACCTTTTTTACTTGATAAGGAAATGTTCCACAATACTCACGAGGCTTGGGTTTATGTTTTCCAACATAATTGGCTCAGCTGAACGTTTTGTGGGCAATCCCATTTTCCCACACCTAAACTAAATTTATGATTGCAGGAAACCCAGGTACCTAGTGGACATTCCACAGATTTAGTTTCCCTCTAAGTATGTAGTTGCTAAGAGTTCCTCTAAATTGTTATGTCATTTGGTTGCACAGACAGCAATCTCTGCACCCTAAAATGTCACTTAAGTTAAGCAAAGATTTCTCTGACTTGGCCCAAAAGATAGCACACTTTTTTCTAACGGTCTTTGGGTTCTTTGGTTCCAGATGATGTAGACGAAGGTCTTTTAAAGACTATTTCGACCTGTTGATTTTAAACACCTTGTTCTTAACAAAGGAGGGAGGGAGAGAAAAGAAAGTGGATTCAGTCTCCCCGGGTATATATCATAAACAGAGTAGAATCCACTTGGACGGTGGACGTGATCCCTACTGTGGTGGGGAGCACTTAGTGTTTTTTAAAATACCCCTAACACACCAACAGGCCCCTTGGTGTCATGCTTCAACATCGGGGTCTTCGCACCCCTCTACGGAATGCGGCGTGCTGCGACCGACGACTACGTGGGAGCACTAATTCAGACTATGTGTGGTGTGTGTAGGGTAATGATTGTTCGTGAGTGGTGACGTTTGAAAAGTGATAAGTGGTAGTTAAAAAATACCTGGTTCGTGGGGTGAAGAAACATTTTTTTAATATGCCCCCGGGCTGGTTTTAGTAAAATAATGCAGTGTGAGGTTATTAGTGTATAATTATGTACATAA
This sequence comes from Lissotriton helveticus, assembly GCF_964261635.1. Classification (NCBI taxonomy): domain Eukaryota; kingdom Metazoa; phylum Chordata; class Amphibia; order Caudata; family Salamandridae; genus Lissotriton; species Lissotriton helveticus. Next base: position 1,053,834,342 of record NC_136067.1, read on the forward strand.
ACCTCGTGTGTGCGTCTACTTGAACATGTTTCGGAGTCTAAAACTCCTTCTTTAGGACGGGGTAGCACAAATCCCCACCTTACTCACATATGTATAAAAGTGTATGATACAAAAAAGTGAACTATAGGGTATATATACCTAATTCACAGTATTTAGTTGTTCGTAGTCTTTCGCTCAATAGGCGTTTGTTGAGAAAGACTCAGTAATAGTGGTTCATATGCTCATGGCGTTTTAGGGGGTCAATCGCGCCAATTTGCACCGATTCCTGTAGGCTGGGTAAGTCTCCCTCCCCTAGACGTGGCTCAGCTGGAACCAAAAGTCTCTTGTTCAGCCAGCTTACTACTACTTGGATCCCTTCCACCTTAGAGATGTCAGTGTGACCAGATTCAATGTCTAGGAAAACAAAAAATTCCTGATCTATGTTGAAGGGGATAGTGTTTATTTTTATATCAATGTTGATCCTCACATAGACAAGTTTGTCTTTTTGTTGGTTCCTTATTTTTTAATTTCTCAGGGTTGTTTGGTTTCGTAGAAAGAGTAATATAGTGACGGTGTCAGGTTAGAGTTGTAGGTGGAGCTACTGTATAGAGGAGACTCATGTTCAAGATTGCACCAGGAGTGCATCATGGTGAGTCTGTAGTCCTGATTAACAGATGGTTTAAGTGAGGAATCTCCAGGTTGCTGGTGAATGTGTGTTAGGGATGTGCTTTTATTTCCCCTGGCAGTTCGCGTAATAATGTGAGGTACTAATTTGTTTAGCCTGTCTGGTGTGTTGACTGAAAATTGCAGGGTGTGGTTATTTTGTGAGGCTAATGTTTTGGGATGTTTGTGGATGGTGGGTGTACATGGTACCAAGTAGAGCTAGTGTGTGGAGATCTGTCACTCTGCAGCTAGTTGTTGGGCAAATGGTTACTGTCATTGTGAATCACTTCATGAGCTCAACCTTTGGCACCCTTTCTCAATTTTGCATTTGATTTTCCCTTTTCTGATCAAGTTGGGATAGCTTCCCTTTCTACATAAGGATCTCTCCAAATTGTAGCTGGAACATCAACACTGTCCTAATGTTGACCCTGCTAGTTTCTGTGTACAGTATTGAAACAAACGTCAAATGTTGCGTTATGGATTAGTAATGCTTAAGTGGAGCGAAAATATTGCAAGATCTGCAACTATTTTATCTCTTTTTTGTATGTGCTTTGCTTATTTGACACTGCTTCGTTACGCTAATACCCACCTTCATACAATAATTCCTTATTTATATTCATTAAATATCTATTTGGATTATTATTCATCTCAGTAGGCCCCTTTTTTTTTCCGTCTCGGGAACATTAGCTATTATGGAGGATTGACAGAAATAGCAAAATTAGCACAGCCAATAAATCCAGAGGGGGCATTGTGTTTTTATCACGTTCTTCGCCTGATTCTCACTTGGAATGAAGGGTAGCCTTATTTATATGCAGGGGCCAATGGTAACTTGCATTTTTAATGTGGTTGATTCGTGAGGCTGGAGAAGGAAGAACGTTGATATATGGAGAGTTTCTTCATGTTGAAATATGGTAAGTGGAAGAGAACACTTGGAAGGTGGAGAGGGAACTGGTCACTTATTTTAAAACTGATATATACCAGCAAACTGACTTTTAATGGCATTTTAGAGTTAAAGGTAAAGTTTCTGTTTGCCCAACAGCCTTTCCGGTTCTCGATTTCGACAATGGCTTGAAGGTGGAACATGAACTGGCATCAAGTTTGATGACTCATGAAGATGCAGATGTAACAGAAAGCAACACCAGCTCAGGTAATGGGTGTAAACTCTTGAGCTAATGGGTGCCCAGGGTATCAGCTCTCCAGGGATATTTACATTGCAGAGGTATGGCAGTCAATAATTACTTCACACTAAAGGTACATTGAAAATAAGTATTGACACAGCCACAAGGTCTGGTTTGTTTTAGGTGTAAATGTTTTTTAGGTCTCGCCTATCCCATTCCGCAAGGAATGGATAGGGGAGAATTATAGGGTTGGATCAGGAAAGCTAAACCAGGCGGCGGATTTCGACGAGTGCATGTGGTGTCCGTTCATGTTCTTCCATCCGCCTGCCTCGCATCATTGCCACCAGCAGCTTCACTTCGATCCGCTCCGCCCCCTGCTGCACGCGCTTTCCATCCGCCTGCCTCGCGCGTCCACATCAAAGCCATCTGTTGCTTCCCCAGCGTGCTCGGCCTCACTTCTCCACTTCTCCTCCCCCCTCCTAATTACATCCCTGCTGTTCACACTTCTTTCTCGGCCACGAGGCCGTGCTTCAAAGAGATCCGCTCCCCAGCCCCTAAAAGCTTCTTTCGGCGAAGTCACCCTTGGTGTGATCGCTAGTGCCCCGTAGCAGCTGCAAGCACCGCATTAACAAAAGAATAACACAGTATACAGTACTTAGTACACATGCATTCTGCACAACATTATCACTAATGCCCGGTAGCAGCTACCTCTAATAAGAACGTCCCATATCCCCTAGCCTACAACGCAAGACTACAGACCCTCTTTCATATTGTCTGTCTATAGTTCTGCATGTTTCCCAGAAGCAGCCCCCATGCTACAAGGGCAGTGGCCCTCTTACTCCAGTAAGTTGTCTAGGCCCTGCATATTAAGGCTTCTTGGAGCAGGCAGCGCCAGTCTCTCACCTGCCTTTGCAACACTCGCTAGAACAAACAATAGCACGTGATACTGCACTACAAACGAAGAAGAAAACGAAAGCTCATTAACTCTAGTAGAATAATAATACAGAGCAGCCCTGCACATGAATGCTATTTTTGTGTAAACATTTTTTTCAATGCTTTATTGCAGCGTGCAATGCAGTCTCATGTGAGTAATTGTGCAAGGGAACAAAGTCTTGAATTGTTAGCGCAGTCTTTTCATGTTGCTTCTTAGCGTCGTTTTATTTCTTTTTCCGGTACCATTTTCACGCCCACTGATCAACGTCTGTCTGTCATAGGGGTCCCACGCCTGTGACTTTGTATTGCAACTGTTTTTTTTTTCCCTCACATTGCAGCTTGCGTCTCTTCTGCCCCAAGGAGCCAGCCATGCAGTGCAGCACTTTACGTTAATTAGGTGAGAGGTGCATAAACGGGGGAGTAGCACTAGCAGAGAGTTGTAATTCATCTATGCAACTCCATCCCATCACGGCGCGGGCACTCACCGGCTCCTCCCGGCATGCACTGGGACATGGTCAAAGCGGTACATTACACTCACACGCCAGCTTCAAACCCTCTCACAGAGTCCCTCCCAATCCTCCGCATGTTTTTATTTATCTTCCCTCTTCCCCTCTCCGTCCCATTCCTCTCCCGTGACACAACAGCTATCTGCTTTTCAGCAAAGAGACATCTTTATCTTCAACCCCCCCATTCTTCTTCCTCACCTTCTGCCCTTGCGCGCTAAGTGGTCTGCGGCCCTGCACATTAAAGCTTCTTAGAGCAAGCAGCGTTAGTCCATCACCCGCCTCTGCAACCCTCGCTAGCACGAACAATATCACGTAATATTACATTACAAATTAAAAAGAAAATTTACGCTCATTAACACTGGTAGAATGATAACACAGAGCAGCCTTGCAGATAAATGCTATTTTAGTATAAACATTTTTCGTTCGGTGCTTTATTCAAGCGTGCACTGCAGTCTCGAGTGAGTGATTGCGCAACAGAACAGGGTCTCAAATTGTTAGCGTGGTCCTTTCATGTTGCTTCTTAGAGCCGTTTTATTACTTTTGTACCGCTCCTTACACCTACTGATCAACGTCTGTCTGTGATAGAGGTCCCACGCCTGTGACTTTGTGTAGAGGATAGTTTCGTAAATAGGGCAGTTGCATTCCTTAAGCCACCCTTCCGCAAACTATATTGCCTGCACCCCCGCCCTTGGTGTGATCGCTAGTGCCCCGTAGCAGCTGCAAGCACTGCATTAACCAAAGAATAACACAGTATACAGTACTTAGTACACATGCATTCTGAACAACATTATCACTAATGCCCCGTAGCAGCTACCTCTAACAAGAACGTCCCATATCCCCTAGCCTACAACGCAAGACTACAGACCCTCTTTCATATTGTCTGTCTATAGTTCTGCATGTTTCCCAGAAGCAGCCCCCATGCTACAAGGGCAGTGGCCCTCGTACTCCAGTAAGTTGTCTAGGCCCTGCATATTAAGGCTTCTTGGAGCAGGCAGCGCCAGTCTCTCACCTGCCTTTGCAACACTCGCTAGAACAAACAATAGCATGTGATACTGCACTACAAACGAAGAAGAAAACTAAAGCTCATTAACTCTAGTAGAATAATAATACAGAGCAGCCCTGCACATGAATGCTATTTTTGTGTAAACATTTTTATTCAATGCTTTATTGCAGCGTGCAATGCAGTCTCGTGTGAGTAATTGTGCAAGGGAACAAAGTCTTGAATTGTTAGCGCAGTCCTTTCATGTTGCTTCTTAGCGCCGTTTGTTTTTTTCCGGTACCATTTTCACACCCACTGATCAACGTCTGTCTGTCATAGAGGTCCCACGCCTGTGACTTTGTATTGCGACTGTTTTTTTTGTTCCCTCACATTGCAGCTTGCCCCGATCGTTGCGTCTCTCCTGCCCCAAGGAGCCAGCCATGCAGCGCAGCACTTTACGTTAATTAGGTGAGAGTTGCATAAACGGGGGAGTAGCACTAGCAGAGAGTTGTAATTCATCTATGCAACTCCGTCCCATCACAGTGCGGGCACTCACCGGCTCCTCCTGGCATGCACTAGGACATGGTCAAAGCGGTACATTACACTCACACGCCAGCTTCAAACCCTCTCACAGAGTCCCTCCCAATCCTCCGCATGTTTTTATCTCTCCTCTTCCCCACTCCGTCCCATTCCTCGCCCGTGACACAACAACTATCTGCTTTTCAGCAAGGAGACATCTTTATCTTCACCCCACCCCCTCCTCCCCCCATTCTTCTTCCTCGCCTTCTGCCCCTGCGCGCTCCCTGTCAGCAAACTTCACACAGCTGTTCTAAGAGAAACGGATCTCAATGGATCCCTTCTTTCCCTTCCTATAATAAGATGCCTCTGGGTGGAGCAATATTCCTACAAGATGGAGGACAGTTGGACTTCATTTTATTTAGCATACCTATGGAGCGTGGCCCTGGTGACAGGCTTCGGAGCGCTACACTACTGCACAGGGGAAAAGATATAAACAGTCACTACAGACAAACACAAGACAAACTTGATAATCAATACAATACTGGCATTACTAACCATTGTTGCTATGACTATACTACTACTAATAATAATCATTGCACCAATACTAACACACAAAAACCAGCAGCAATATTTACAACCCGTGGCAAAGTAAAAATGCAGGGAGAGAGAAGGTCATTTCAAAACTAGTACAATGCAGAGGCCTTTACTTACTTTCTGGAAACTGTGAACTGGGAGACCCTCACTCTATCTATCTTTCTATCTATCTATTGCCCTCACTCTATCTATTTATCACCCTCACTCTATCTATCACCCTCACATTATCTATCTATCGCCCTCGCTCTATCTATCGCCCTCTGTCTGTCTGTCTGTCTGTCGCCCTCATTCTGTCTGTCTATCTGTCTGTCTATCTATCGCCCTCACTCTGTCAGTCTATCTGTCTGTCTATCTATCGCCCTCACTTTGTCTGTCTATCTGTCTGTCTATCGCCCTCACTCTGTCTGTCTATCTGTATGTCTATCGCCCTCACTCTGTCTGTCTATCTATCTGTCTGTTTATCTATCACCCTCACTCTGTCTGTCTATCTGTCTGTCTATCGCCCTCACTCTGTCAATCTATCTGTCTGTCTATCTCTCGCCCTCACTTTGTCTGTCTATCTGTATGTCTATCGCCCTCACTCTGTCTGTCTATCTATCTGTCTGTTTATCTATCACCCTCACTCTGTCTGTCTATCTGTCTGTCTATCGCCCTCACTCTGTCAGTCTATCTGTCTGACTATCTATCGCCCTCACTTTGTCTGTCTGTCTATCGCCCTCACTCTGTCTGTCTATCTGTATGTCTATCACCCTCACTCTGTCTGTCTATCTGTATGTCTATCACCCTCACTCTGTCTGTCTATCTATCGCCCTCACTCTGTCTGTCTATCTGTCGCCCTCACTCTGTCTGTCTATCCATTGCCCTCACTCTGTCTGTCTATCTGTCTGTCTGTCTATCGCCCTCATTCTGTCTGTCTATCTATCGCCCTCACTCTGTCAATCTATCTGTCTGTCTATCTCTCGCCCTCACTTTGTCTGTCTATCTGTCTGTCTATCGCCCTCACTCTGTCTGTCTATCTGTCTGTCTATCTATCGCCCTCACTCTGTCCTTCTATCTGTCTGTCTATCTATCGCCCTCACTCTGTCTGTCTATCTGTCTATCGCCCTCACTCTATCTATCTATCGCATCACCACAGCATCACTCAGGGGCACCACAGCATCACTATGCGCTACTACAGCATCACTGAACGCCACAGCATCACTCCGCGCCACCACAGCATCAATCTGTGCAACTATTCAACAACAACTGGTTCAAATATGTTCTCAATGTTTCAAGCTTTATTACAAATGTCACAAAAAGATGTTAATATTTCACTTCTGTTCTTGGATTTTCGTCACAGTAAAATACACTGAACATAATCTTCACAAAAGTAATTTACAAAAGTTTAAGCTATTGCCATTATAAATTACAATAACTTTTATTTAAGTATTAATTATTAAAAAAATTAAAAGCCATTGTTGTTTGTAATATCAATACATCTAAGTCACGTAAATACAACACATATTGCATTACAAATGCTGTAGGTGTCACATTTGCGAAAGTTAAAACTATTGGCATTGGAAATTACAAATCTATTAATTTAGCTATTTTCAAAACCAACACATAAATAAAAAATGTGTCATTTACAATACCAATAGCTCAAACTTTCCTAATGCGAGACCTATTGCATTGCAAATGCTTGTGTTATATTAGTCGGAGGTTGCATTATATGTTTGGAGGCACCTGGTGAACATACAAAACCACACTACACATGGTGCTACATATGAGGACACACAGCACACATATAGGTACATGTAAACGCAGGTGGCTGTAAGTTGGATACATGTGTCGATAGGTGGCTCTGTGGTTGTATATGAGGATAAATTGATGCTTATTTACTCATGGGTGCATACAAGGGTTGGTGGGTGTTGATATAGATGGCTTTAAGTGCAGAGCGCAATAGATTTAAATGTAGGTGGATGGATAACTGATTTGTTGTGGCTTGATGAATAAGTGCTTGGTTGCGGGTGAATGCTATATAGCTTGAACGAAGGCGGATAATGGGAACATGGGGATTGATGTATGATACCTAGGTGCGGAGGGGTTGATGAACATGAATGGAAGGGAAATAGATGAGTGTATAGGTGAATAAGTGTGAATTTTAGGGTGAATGATTAGAAGAGTGTGGGTGTATAGGTGGGATGCTTACATATAGGTAGAGGGTTGCATGGATGTGGTTGCATAGAGAAAGAAAGTAATTTACGATTACAGTGATCTGCCAGTGAACAGTAACAAAAAAATCACTGTGAACTATCAAATGTCAAACTTATAATCTTGCATGGATGAATTGTGGTGGATTCATTTGCTTCAGAAACTCAATGACCATTTGAACCAACACAAGAGTATCTGGGGCTAAGAGACTCGTCCGTTATACAGAAGGTGGTCCTTAATTTGTCCTGTTGAGAGTATTATGAGCTAGCAAATGTGTCCAGATCGTCCAACAAACGGTGTGTCAACAGGCACTCCGAATCCAAAAACAATCACATATTCAAGACTAGACTGCTTAAGACGACGCCTTTTAAAAAAAACTTCAACCAGGAAAGCTGATTTCAGATCACCTGTATAACATAACAAAGGGTCGAGTCCACTAATGTACCATAGCATTGCCAAACGGGCCCAAAAACACCAAGCTATGGGCCATATGTATCAACATCATCATTTGCGATTCTCAAATAGCGATTTTTTAGAAATCGCTATTTGAGAATTGCAAAAAGGGATGTATGTAAAAAATCGCAATTTTTTAGCGATTTCTTAATATTCCTTAATTGCCATTAGCAAATTGCGAAATCGCAATTAAGGAATACTTTCCCATTCATTTCTATGGGCCAGGAGGCCCATAGGAATGAATGGGAAGTTATTCTCAATTTGCGATTTGCAATTTGAGAATCACAAATTGAGAATAATTTCAAGGCTGTCATAAGGACACCCTGATGCACCCTGAAATTTACATGTGTGCGCATATGGCGCACATACATGCCCTAAGGGCATGTATGTGCGCTACATGGCACCTTCACAAATGGCAAAAAGTGCATTTGTAACAGAAATCGCAAATTACCACCAACTTGAAGTTGGTGGTAATTTGCGATTTCTGAAGGAGAAATGGCAAGACTTCAGTGGTTGCTGCATAGCATTTAAGGAATCGCACTTTGGGATTCCTTAAATGCTTACGCAAAGTTAAGGAATCGCAAATTTTGCGATTCCTTAAATTTGCATTGCGATTATCTTCATACATACCGTTTTCCGAATTTTGAGTCGCAAATGCTGCTTTTTTGCGATTCGCAGTGTTTGCGAATCAAAATTTGGTTGATACATATGCCCCTATATCATTTGCCTACAAGTAGTCGAATTCCAAGGATCTTACACTCTCAAGTCCAGCTACAGACCTCTGGCCAATCTGGACAGAAATAAAATTAAAGGTACAGACCTGCTTAGGGTTGAAACTGTATCAACACATTCAATGCAGTTGCCATTCTTGAACCAGAAGTGGGGTTAGAGAGAAATATAGAAACATCATAACACATAGTAAAATTAGTTCGTTTCTCACATAGACAATGTGGGAAACGTGGGACGATGGGGTCAAACTCTTCAGCTGCACATTGTCATGCACGCACACACCACATCATTTACCTACAAAGAGGTCGCTGTGATATGTGTTTCTTAATTTAGAAAACGTTACTGTATGTATCACAATACAATAAAAACTTCCTAACATTGTAAACCTGGTCATCAGTTTCATTCTCATAGGAAACGTCACTTACATTGCCTTTCATTTGCCTTTGCTATGCATATTTTAGAGCAAACCACAGTATGTATAGCGTCTGTTCCAGTGGATACGGTGTCATTTGCCAGGGCTAATGCAGAGAAGGTCAAGTTGTGGGTTCTTCTTTCGGAATTTGGGATATGGGACCCGTTTAGGGAATCGCAAGAAAAACAGAGGGTCCTGGGCCTCAAGTATGGGGTTTGATCTTGTTTGTCTCTTTTTCAAGGCCCGTCTGAGTGTGGGTTGCTTGAGTTCTGCACTCAACATTCACACAATAGCGCAATAACTGGTTGTCCAACCCATTGCTTTATTTTTCAAGAAATTAGTAATTTAGGGACAGAGGAACTAAGTACTACACACACAATATTGGTAAGATGCAGTTTAGAGTCCTGGGCGCTGAGGTCGGCTACAGATCTACCTGCTACCTTCCATGTCCCCCTGCTGTTCTAGGCAATTCCCCAGCTGCCCCACCAGTCAAAATTATAGTGTGTTTAGATTACCGTCTTTATACTAAAGTGCCCTGAGTCTCTTTCCATTCAGGTTTTATTCACAATGGGGAATGCTTGGTTGCTCATTCTGCAGTACAGTCGTCAATCCCTAGTAGCTGACTGGCTTTGTCTAAGTTGTTCACCTCTCCAGCTTCGGCGAGATCACACTAACCAGCAGCTCCGATAGGGCCTCATTTGTGGCCCTGGGCACCGGCGCAGCAGACATGTATCCAGCAAAATGGATGCTTTGTGTTTTCCGTTGGCTGTAGTGGTGGTCTTGCAGGTTGGGACTTCGATCTTCTCAGCAGTCTAGATCATACACTGAACAGGCGGGTTGATGCCCTGTGATGGGTTCAACCCAGCCCAGGCCAATTTAATGATTCTGGTGCAGCTTTGCGCATGCCAGTTTCATGGCAGTGCGGCCATGCATAGACCGATCTCAGTTGGGCCAGAAGGACCCTCACCGCTCTCCGGTGTGGGCGTGCCTTCTTCTAGCACATCAGTCACGTATACATCACTCCCCTCATGTAGAGTTAACTCTGATCACAGCCTCGACTGGGTTTCAGCGATCTTCAGTTGCATTGCACGGTTCCCCCCAACCCCCTACCCTGATCTTGATATCTAAATCTCCTCCCTCCAGCTTCAGGAATGCAAGCCGTACACTTCCACTGTCCAGGAAAACAATTTCACCTCTGACTTTTGAAAGTGGGAAACCCAAGAGTAATCAAAATTGATCCCACAGACCTTCATGAATCTGGTTTCACTCCACGAAGGGGACAGACAGACACACACACACACACACACACACTTCAGGATGTCAGAGCTATAATCTGGCTAAGCACATTGATGCCGACCACTAGACCTCCACTCCAGTGAGAGAGAGAAAAAACTTGGGTCTCAGCTTTGGATTCACAAAACGTAGGCTCTGCCTCCACACCTCTATGTTCTAAAGCCATGACATAGACAGCAGTCCACTGTCTGTTCGATGAGGGCACACTTCATATGTCCATCCAGGTCACACTGCAAGCCCCGGACAAATGCAAGCCCCGGACAAGTGAAATGCGTACACCTCGGCGCACATGCTTGAATAGTAAGGGCGAAAATCCAAAACCAGCATGCCATATACTTACAGGCGGGCCCTGAGGACAGGGAAGCACGACTGTACAACATGTCGAGAACATTCCTTTTCCAACATTAGGTAACCCAAAGAGCACCAATTTGCAGTGAGGAGGGCTACATACTATTCCCTCCAGCACAAATACAGGGAGAACCCTAGGGGAAAAAAGGAACAAATCGTGTAAATGTCACAACTATAGAGTGTTTTGCAATTTGATCCCTACAGGCCCTAGCCAACCACATGGTACTGTATTGAGGCAATGCTAACCTACCATAGGACCACTGTATCTGAGAGCCACTGACAAATTTCATTACTTCGTAGGGACTTTAAAACGGAGAACTGGTTCCTTGGTTCACAATACCCACGTACTCCGTGAAATCTTTGAGACACTTTTACAGCAGAGTTCTGTACATCCTAATGACACTACTCAACCACATCCCATGGCACCAGATGGACCTTAACTCACCACACCACCCCATGGGTGCTAACACAAAACACTGCATTGCACAGTAACCCACCACACTGTACCATGGACAGAAAAACCCACCACATGGTGCTGCCTGCATACTGCACTGTAACATATGAACATTGACCTATCACATTGCACCCTAGTAACAGTAACCTGCCTCATGTCAGTGCATACTAGGAACACAGAATACATGCACTGCATTCCTGATGCACCAACACATCAGACTAACCCACCAAATTACAATGCCTCTTAAAGACACTAGTCAACCACTGCACTCAAGGAATGCTAAAACACAACACTGCACTTCATTCAGAGACAAACTATAATCCCACTCTGCAGCCTAGAGGCGCTAAAACACCACATTCACTGCATGTTAGTAACATTAATCAGCCCCCTAGGGACACCTACCAACCACACTACGGGCCAGATGTAGGTAATTTCCATTTACCGATTCATAAATACCGACTCATACCGAATCGGTATTCCTGAATCGGTAAATGGTATGTAGGAAAAAAATCGGTAAAAGTTACCGATTCGTTATGACTCGGTAACCAAAATCGGTAATTACCGAATCGGAAGAATCCGAATCGGCTTTTTCCGAATCGGTGAAACCCAAGCATCCCTATGGGCCACATGGCCCATAGGAATGAATGGGATTCACCGATTCGGAAAAAGCCGATTCGGAATTTACCGATTCGGAATTCACCGATTCGGTAATTACCGAATCGGGAGTTTGAAACACGCCATGTGAGCCTGCTAACCAATCAGGGACAGCCTACACACCCCACAACCAAGGCCCTGTGAATCCAACCAATGAGAGTGAAGCACCCCACCCCATTACCTGGGAGTGGCCACACCCATGCAGGTGGAAACCAACAGAACAAACAATTCTTCAGAGGAGAGAGGAGCAGAGCATCCACAGGCAAGCAGAGTGAAAGAATGGAGGCACAGGAAGGACAAAAGGATGGTGGTGAGAGGAAAAGGAAGCTGAAGTTCAGCCCAGATGAACTACAGGTGACTGTAGATGAAATAGTGAGCAACTACAGCCAAATATTTGGGAGACAGTCTCTGCATGTTGCAGAGACTGTGAAGAGGAACATTTGGATAGCCATTCAGGCAAAAGTCAATGCCATTGGTGTCACCCACCGGGAGATTGAGGACATCCGTAAGAGGTGGTATGACCTGCGCATCGTGACGAAGAAAAAAATAGCTGCACAGAAAAAGGATGCGGGTTTGACTGGAGGTGGCAGGAGCAAAGCCCCAAAACTGACACCAATAGAGGAGCTAGTGGAAACCACCATTGAGACAGAATGCATCCATGGGATAGGAGACCTGGATAGCACAGCGAAAGCAGCCAAGAAACAAGGTAAGAGGCATGTTCCCACATCCACCCCCAGCAACCCAACCCTGTACCCCACTGTGTACACACATCACACTGCAGAAGAGTTCAGATTTTGTGGCAGCAATGCATCATGGTAGACGTAGTCATGTATACATAGATGCTAAGTACAACACACATGACTCAGCAAGGCATGCCACACACATCACCAAACAAGCAATGTGGACTGTGCAAAGGTGTGCAGACTATTTAATTAAGAACCACACACAAACAACAACATTGACCCTATGTCAATTTGATTCCACAGGAGAGTCGTCACGCAGTTCAGCACCGCCGAGGGAGGAGAGGGCAGCACCATCTAAAAGAGGGGCGAAAGAAAAGAGGAAAAGTTGTCAAAGCGCAGGAGAAGGAGGGAACGATCCCACCCATGAGCCATCATCTCCAAACCCACTCACTACACCTGTCCCAATGTCCCCTCTGTTGTTTGGAACTCCTGACATCACAGACACACCCAGTGCAATGTCCAGAGGGTCCATGCCGGGAGGGGAAAGTAGCCATGCGGAGCCCCCACAGAGGATCCTGCAGACCTCTGAATCAGAGGATGAGGAAGATGTCCCCCAAAAGAGTGCACCAGTGGGTGACAGGCCAAGACCAACTATTGCTGCAGGTGCAGCGTGCACCAGTGTCCTTGGCAGGAGGGCACGTGAGGGTGGGGAGGGCCAGGAAGGGGAGAGCGTGTTCTGTGGCCTAGAGGGCACGATGGTGAAAGTACAACGCCAGCAGGCCAAATCACTGCAAGCCATGCATAGGCAGGTTTGCTGTTTGAACACCAAAATGTCCAACATGGACAAGGGCATAGGCCAAATGGCATCTAGCCTGGAGGTGATTGCACAAGGAATCACAGACATCTCAACCTACATGGGAGTCCTCTCCGACAAGTTGGACCGGGATCATCTCCAGCGTGCCAGGGAACGACATGACATGCGCCAACAGACAAAGGCCGTGAATAGGTTCGCAACCAATACAGCACTCCTCTGCAGACGCTCCATTTTAATGCAGGAAGCAATAGAGCACTGCTGCACGGACTTAAGACGGGGCATGGGTAGAGTGACCTCTGCGATGGAGCAGATGTTGAACTCCAACACAGGCAATGCTGGTGACACGGTGTGGAGGAGACTGATGGGTCAACCAGCAGGAGTGGCTCCAGTACACCTGTACCGGAGGTGCGCCGGAGCGGCAGGCACAGCCATGCGGAGTCAGGCACCAGCAGGGTAACTGAAGGACAGGCACCAAAATCCCGCAATGTAGTGCGAGGACGCAAGCACTGACCTATGCGGGAGACAGACTCAACTGTACACAGTGACTGAAACTGAGAATGTGCAACCAGTGACATTGACGTACATTTATCGATCCACTTCAGATGTGACTATGGTGAGGTAGTGCTGATTCATGTCATGAAGTATACCTGTGTATGTGTCATACTTTACCTAGAAATATCGTTGTGTTATTTCTGTCCGTCTCAATCTACCATCTAGTGCGGCAGGTCCTGTTGCCTGGGGCCCTGCATGTTCTTGGTCGTCATCTATGTTCTCATGATGTGTCAACTCCACCTCTGTGCCTTCCTTGGTAGCAAGATTGTGCAAAATGGCACAGGTGACTATTATTTTGCAACACAGGATGGGGGTGTACTGTCGCGCACCTCCACTTTTGTGGAGGCAACGGAATCTGCTCTTCAAGAGTCCAAAGGTTCTCTCCACTATGTTGCGGGTGGACCTGTGTGCCACATTGTATCGCCTTTCTGCTCTGTTGGTTGGGTTGAGGTACGGTGTCAGCACAAAGGAACGCAGGGCATATGCACTGTCACCTGGGAGAGAAGGAGAGGTACATGAGTTACATTCACATTTCACATTTAGATGAGATTCATTTCAGGGTGTGTACAACAGTTTTACCTAGCAGATATCCATCTCCAAAATCTCCATTCAGTAGCCGGGTGTATATTCCGCTGTTCTGGAATATGTAGGAGTCGTGTGTGCTGCCAGGGAATTTGGCAACTATGTCGGTGATGATGTTGCCTGCATTGCATATCATCTGCACGTTGATGGAGTGCGTCGACTTACGGTTTCTGTATATGTGTTCGGTGGCTGCAGGTGGGCATAGGGGAATGTGGGTGCCATCAATGCAGCCTATCACATGCGGGAAGTGTGCCAGTCCATAGAAGTCTGTTTTAGTTTTGGCAAGTTCCGCAGGTGTGTCAGGGAACTGTATGTAATGTCCCATTCTCTGAGTCATGACATCCAGGAATCTCCTGAAAAAACGGGACAGACAGCTCTGGGATACACCTCCTACTGCAGCTATCACACTCTGGTAGCTCCCAGAGGCAAGCAGGTGTATGCTACACTGCACCTGGACATGGGGAGGGATGGCGTGGGCCCTGGGTGTTGGATGATCCAGGTATGGGTGGAGGTCCCTTATTAGGTCCATGATGGTCCTGGGGTGCAGCCTGTACCTCTGGAGTATCTCAGGCTCAGTCAATTGGAACAGAGTGATCCTCTGCCTGTATACCTGCTCCTCCCTTTGCCATACCCTCAGACCTGCAGCCTGTAGCCTTCGCCTCCTCGCAATCACATAGAGTGCCGCCATTTTGCCAACACTGTTGCATTTTGGGCCCTTTTTTATAGCATGCACATGGTTACCACCTGCTTTCAGTCCGTGGTAAATACCGACTCTTAAATACCGAATTTCGATGAATTCGGTATTTTTCGCCTTTCCTACATCTCGATGGACATGTTTTCCGATTTCTTATTTACCGATTCGGTGAATTAGGACTCGGTAATTATCGTATCGGTAAATTACGAATCGGTAATTATGTACTCGGTAAATACCGAGTCGGTAATTTACCGATTCATATTTACCGATTCGGTCTTTTTTTGTCACCTACATCTCGTTCTCGCTATACCGGTCGGTAACGGACAATTTTACCGATTTCAGGCTGTTACCGACCGGTATTTGGCTACCTACATCTGGCCCTACATCTTGTGGACTCAAACCTATCAAATTGCATGGTATCTTGGAGATTTAAAGTCCTTTCACTGCATAATAAGGATATTAACCCACTGTACTGCGCTGCATAACAGCGACACACATTACACTGTTCAAGAGCGGTAGTAAAACTGCGTCTTGGTGACTGTAGAATGCCATACTGTACTGATAACTAGGAACACAAACCCAGGTATTTCATCTTAGGATCACTGATCCATCACAGTGAAAGGCACCAAAGGGGCTCTTATCACCCACCCTCCATTCTATGTACACTCACCTACCACAAGCACTGCCCTTTATGAAAAATGCCCTGCATCTTAGTGTCTGAACTAAATGTATTTCCACACTTTCACCAGTTTTACTTTGTATTTCTTTTATTGAAATTCGCCAGTCCTCTTCTACAAAATACAGACCGAATGGCTTTGTTAGTGCTGGCTTTAACTTTTGTGTGATTTTTTTATCCATAAGAGGGAGTCTTGCCATTTTGGGGGCAATGTTGGTTAAAAATGGATTCTATGACCCTGATTATGAGGTAGGCCTAGTGGTAATTACAGCATGCCAGGGTAAATATTGCTGAACTTTATCGAATTTTCTGATCACTAGCAGAATGTGCTAAAAATATATAGGTTTGTAGTGATTTTGCCCTATTTAGTGCATGTGCTATTTACTGCATGTGTCATTTACCACATGTAAAAATAACATGCAGTTAATAAAACCCAATGACAAGTATCAGAGGTCATTAAAAACCAATAGGAAATACAATTTTCCAATCAAAATGAGGTGTTAAACATTCCAGAAAGTGTAGGGAATGAAAGAAAAGATGTGAAAAAACCCCTAAAACAAGACCAACATAGTGATGTAAAAAACATAGTAGATACACTGTTTGAGTTTTAAAAAAATGCGCACAACTGCACACAGAGCCAGACCTACATAAACAGCCGGAGATAGGTGAAGCTCTCAAAGGTTCAATGCAGGAGCTCACACATCCATTCTGCAGTGCATCACAATGGATGCAGCACTGCTAGACCACTATATCATGTTGCCAGATCCCTGTTGTGCTGCAGCAAACTATGCAAAGACAAGGAGATAATGGATGGAGCGCTGAAACTTTTCAGACACAGACTCCCAGTCACAGATCTGGGTTGAATCCATCATCGTTCTTTAGCTCACCTCACCACCCCAGTTCAGAACCAGCCATATGCAAATCAGTCATGACCCATTAAAACCAGGAAAATACAACTGAAGAGGGAGGCCTGCTTGGCTCTACATGAAGCCTCACAACGCAAAGATAATACCGCTTTTTGGAAAGCGGTAAACGCCCCGTTTTTACAGAGCAAGGATGCAGACGTTATAGATCAGGCAATTACTGGGGAAACTTGGGTGAAACATTTTAAAGGTCTCTATGAGAAAGTCATCTCCCCTGATTCCGGAAATCTAACAACTAAGAAAACGGGTACTTATCATGAAAATAACATACAGAGAGCTTTCCCGCTGGGTATAACATTTAATCTCGAGGAGGTCACAACGGCTATTAAGGAAAGCCATTAAGGCAAAGCACCGGGCCCTGACGGAGTCCCAATAGACGTCTACAAAACCAAGACTGATCTTTGGGCTCCCATGTTAACTAATGTTTTAAATAAAGCAAATCAGTATGGGTTTATACCATCTTGGACTGACGCTATTGTCGTCCCCATTTTTAAAAAAGGCAACAGAAATGACCCTACTTGCTACCGGCCGATCTCGCTCCTTGATACACTAATGAAGGTGGCGGGTCGGATAATTTTAAATAGGATTCAGATATGGGCAGAGGAAAACGATGTTATCTCGAACCTACAGTATGGTTTTAGAGCGGGCAAGGGCACAATAGGACAGGGTCTAAACTTGGCCCTAGTTATATCTAAATACACACAGGCCAAGAATGGTAACCTTTTTGTGACATTTGTGGACCTTAGCTCCGCATTCGATTGTGTAGACCATGAGAAACTATGGGCGATACTCAGCAGCATGGGCATAGATCGACAAATTCTTATATTTATTAGAGAACTATATAGGGGTGCAGGTGCTAGAGTGCGATATGGTAGGTTGGGTGAGTGCTCTGACAAGTTCGATATTCGGAGGGCAGTGAGACAGGGGTGCATTTTAGCACCTCTTCTCTTCACCCTGTATATTAACTCTATCGGGCAACACCTCAGAGAATCACAGCATGACCATCCTTCCATCCTGGGAACACCTGTGCCACTACTTTTGTATGCCGATGACGCTGCCATAATGTCTCGGACCAGGGTCGGTCTACAGAGTGCTGTAGTCAAATTTACTAACTATATGAGAGACAGGGGGCTCAAAGTCAACACCACTAAAACGTACACCATGTCATGCGGCACTGGGACAAAGAGGGTACCTTGCCCAATCTTCCTGGATGGGAAAAGGATTGAGGTTACAGACAGGTTTTCCTATTTAGGAATAAACTTTGATAGAAAGGGTACCTGGCATGCAGCAGTGACGGCAAGAAATGTAGCATTTTCCAGGGCGATAGGGGCTTTGAGAAACTTTGCGGTTAAACTAGGTGGACGACCCGTGAGAGATCTTATCCAAATTTACAAAGCTAAATGTGTATCCACGGGTACATATGGTTCGGGTCTATGGGGGATTAAACACTCCCAACAGATACAATGTTCCGAAAACCAGTACATTCGCTATTTACTAGGGGCCCCCAAATCAACAGCTACCTTTGCCACACATATTGAGGTGGACTTACCATATATTTCTGATATCATAAATGCTTCCCCTGTATTATTGTGGCATAAGGTATGGGTGACCCCTGAGACAACCCTAAATAGAGAGGTAATTGGAGCTGGATGTCCGATACCCTATTACAGGTTCGGCGATTTGTTTTGCATGTATCCGGTATTGCACTGAAGTATTTGGGCAGGGACTATCTTCTGGGGAACCTTGAGGTTCGACATACAGTTAAAAGGCTGGCCCAAATAAAAAACTGTTTTTTAATTTCTCCACGTGAGACACAGGTTATCTTCAGGATATACAGGCAGACAAACGTCATCTTTTACCCTTGAGAACGTACGTTTGACCTGTACAGATCACCATTCGGATCCACTCGATACTTTGAATCTCCCCTTTTGGAGTCTTGAGCTTATCAAAATTTCCGCCCTGACGAAGTTCCAAACGCCAAGAAAGGAACGAAACGCGTTGGCTGTGCCTAAGATGTCAAAAAGAATTTTGGAATAAAGAAGAATTTATATAAATAAGCAAATTTTTGAAATTGATTTTTTTGAGAGTGCACCTTCTACTTTGTTTCTATATTTCCATTAATCACGCATCCCATGGCAGCGGATGTTGGAAGAGTTTGCACCACTATGTACTAGGAACTATATGAATCGTTGTGCATGACCTGGTTTGCTGCTTTGGTCCGTCTGTCTAACTAGAGAGGTAATTACTGACTGCCTTAAGCTCGATGGTGTAGCCAACATTAAATGGCTCACCTATGTAAAAAAGACACTAACTGAGATTGGGCATCCGGAATTCTTTTCAAGACCCGAAAGTATGGAAGTTGTCTCCAGAGAGTCTTTGAAAAAAATGGTCTTGGATTACCTAGCAAATAAGAGGTGGTGCCGAGAAAAAGCTAAAAGCACAGTTGTAGAATACCAGCAAATTACAATCTGTGAAGGGGCTCAACAGTACCTCTTATCTGAGCCTAGTAGTTATGCCCATACGCTACTGACCCGTTTTCGTATGGGTACCTTTTTCCGCCTGATCACTTTTCCAACCTGTAACAATTGGTCCAGGGAACGTCTAACATGCCCTTGCGATGACATTTCATTTCAATCGAATATTCACTGCGTACTGTTTTGTAAATTCTATCAGCTACCGAAGGGGGAATTCCTGAAACCCATTTTGAGGGCCTGGGGGATTCGCACCTGTAGGGCGGCTTTTCTAAAGTTGCAAAAACTAGAAAATGACTTTGTCATTCAGGCAGTATCCTGTTTTGTAAAACGTGTAATCAGGTTCCGAAACTCAATGTAATGTATTTGGTAATTAAATTTGTTAAATGCCTTACTTTCCCAGGAAAGCTATGTTTTTACAATTTTCCTGTGCACAAGTTACTGAACAGTTTCCTTTATGAACTGATATGCATTGCGTGATACGTATTCCCATTATTAATTGCCTTGTGTAAATTGTATCATGGTATATCATTTTAAAATGTGAAATCTTTTATAATGTACAGTTTCTTTTAATGCAATTGGTACTTTTTTACAATGTACGCTTTCATGATTTTGTTCCTGAAATATAATAAAGCTAAATTTTGAATTTGAATTCAGTCATGACTGTAGTAAATGGGTCCACACGTCGTGTTGTACCAAGTTTGGTTTAATACAGGATAAAGACAACTTAGACATCCACAGTAGGCAGGAGCACGACCGGTAACCATCCAACCGTAACTACTGCCCACACCCAGCATTCTACGTGACAGCTAAGAAATCCACAGCTGACATCATATTAGAATACAACACACCTCCCCCTTTTGAAAACAAAAAAAAACAAACAAAGAAAAGAGGAAAAAAAAACGGGGAAAAAAACACTCAAAATCTCTAAAAAAACAACTTTTAAGAACATACAAAATCTCTTAATTTTGCAGGAATATGTTTTACACGAGAGCTTCTGCGTGCACAAACAGGTTCTAAATTACATTCTTGAGTATTGTCAAAAACAACATCATGAACATTAGCAGAAGCAAGCTGTGGTGGAGGATTGTTGATACAGGTTTGATGTGCATACACATGAGATGATTCCAGATTATCAAAAACCTCATTTGAACCAGGGAAATCCGAATCAACATCAGGAAACGACTGACTTTCATGAGATTTTACATCCAAACAAACATTTTTACCCTTCAAATCATTAGATCTGCAAATTGAGATGCGCCTAAAATTCCAAATCTTGCCACCCTCCACTCTAACAGCCTTGCTAAAGACTTCAGTGACCTTAACTGGAGAAGACCATCTGGAAACACCTTTTGGAATAATACCACCAAACTTTACCCTCACAAAATCGCCTACAGATAGTTTGGAAGAATCAGACTTCTGAGAAGAACTCTGTAACATCTTCTCTTGGTATCTACCAACACGATCCCTAATATTCTTCATATCTAACTCCAGATAATCACAATCTCTCGCTTTCAACCACCAAGGCAAACTTTTCGTCCCTGGCTTCCTACAACGTAACATTTCAAAAGGAGATAGACCGGTGACTGAGTTGGGAGACATACGATAAGTGAACAAAGTAGCCTGTAAGGCCTTCTTCCATTTCAAACCACTCCGTAAGGCTAATTGGCAAGACTCCTTAATAACTCTGTTAAAACGCTCCTCTTGACCATTGGATTGTGGAGAATAATTTGAAACTCTTTTATGGAGAATACCACAGACATTCAAAAATGAAATAAATACTTCGCTCACAAACTGCGGGCCATTGTCGGAAACAATTTCTTCTGGTAAACCCTCTCTACAGAAAACTTCATTTAAAAATTCAACAACAATTTCAGAATTGACCTTTTCCACAATCTTCAATTCAGGCCACTTCGAAAAATAGTCCACAAGAACAACAGCAAACATATCCTTTCCTGACTGATAGTTGAAAGGACCAATGATGTCGATACCTAATTTTCTCCAAGGTCCCAGAGCAAATTCAACAGGAGAAAAGCCAGCAGAAATTGGTTTTTTACAGACTTATCGCTCAAAGAACAAGGAGAACAATTTCTCACCCACCTGTCAATCATGGCATCCATACTGGGCCACCAATAAAATTCTCTAATCCTTCTCTTAGTCGCAGACATTCCCATATGGCCTTCATGAGCCAAACCACAAATGGACTCTCTAACATCCTTTGGAGGAACAATTTTATCATCTCTATAAACCATATTATTAATCACCATCAAATCATCTTTAACCTTAAAGAAAGAAGCCAAATCACCACTCAACTTTCTTTCTTCAGGCCAACCATTCCTTAAGTAAACTTTCACTTTCTCAAGAACATCATCATGAAGCATAGCCTTGGACCAAATACTTTCAGTAATAGAGTTTTCCTGATCTTTCCCAGCAATTAAGTTGACATCGCACAAAGTAAAAGCTACATCACACTCCTCAGGATAATTCCCTTTCGAACAATCGCCAATAGGAAAGCGTGACATGCAATCCGCATGCACATTGAGACGTCCAGGAACATAAACAACCTCACAACGATATTCCTGCAACTTAGCGGCAAGACGGGCGAGACGAGCAGTGAGAGTTCTACCACCACCAGCTGACAACATACTGACAAGAGGTTTGTGGTCTGTCCTCAACGAAAATTTCGTCCCCCAAAGAAATTGGCGAAAATGTTGAGTCGCCCAAGTACAAGCAAGAAGCTCTTTCTCTATCGTGGAATAATTAAACTCAGCATCTCGTAGAGTCCTTGATGCATAGGACACCACATGTTCACCCAAACTGTCCTTCTGCATCAAAACGGCACCTAAACCTACATTGCTTGCATCCACACAAACTATACATTCTTTATGGACAGAAAAAGGTTTAAGAAAAGGAGCATTAATAATTTTACCCTTTAAAATGTCAAAAGAAACTTGTTGATCTTTACCCCAAACAAACTTCGCTTGTTTCTTCAACAAAGTTCGTAAAGGGTGCACTATAGTAGAGTAATCTTTGACAAGTTTACCATAAAATTCAGTGAGTCCCAAAAAGGACAACAATTGCTCTTTAGAAGAGGGAACAGGGGCTTCAGTAATACTTTTGACATAATTAAATTTAGGTTTTATACCATCTTTTGAGATTTCATGTCCTAAATACCCAACCTTAGGTTGCCTGAATTTGCACTTGCTGAATTTTAAAGTGAGCCCTTTCTTCTGAACATTAGCCAGTACACAATGCAGATTGTGATCATGCTCTTAAAAATTTTCCCCAAAAATTAGGATGTCATCTTGGAAAGCGATGGCTCCTTTACAGTCAAAAAGAACCTCCTTCATTAAGCGCTGAAAAACAGATGCGGCACTTGCAAGTCCAAAAGGCATTCTCAAATATTGGAACATGCCTTCTCGAGTTACAAAAGCCGTCAGTTTTTTTGACTCTTCATGTAGCTCGACTTGGTGGTAAGCACTGGCTAAATCAATCGTTGAAAAAACAGTGGCACCAGTAAGTGAGGAGATTAATTCATGGATGTTAGGAAGGGGATGTTTGTCAACCCAAATCTCTTTATTTAGACTGCGGAGATCCACACATAAGCAGAGCTCGCCAGAACTTTTGAGTGATAAAACGATGGGAGAAACCCAGGGGGAAGATTCAATAGGTTCTATGATTTGTTTAGACACAAGATCTTCAAGAATTTCTTTAAGTTTCCCACGATAAGCCAACGGAACATTCCTAACTCTATGCCTGACTGGAATAGCATTATCATTAAGGATAATCTTGTGTTTAAAATCAGAAAATCTCCCTAAAGACTCTTTAAAAACATCAGGAAAATTCTTCTTAACGTTCTCCATAAAAAGAGTATTTTCTCCCATATCATCTACACTCAAAACAGATATATCACCCAAGTAAACTGGAGGATTGGCATTGGGGTCAAGTTTGATCCCAAGCGCACGTTGATGTGGCCACCCCAAAATAGCCACCCCTTTAGTAGCTACATAAACTTTCCCTTTGGTGTATCTGTCTTCAATTTGAATATCAGCCCAAAAGAAACCTTCAATGTTTATTCTCTGCCCATTATATCCCCCAGGGCAAATATCAGGAGCTATTCATTCCCTGTTACCCCAAAAGCTTTTAAACAATTTTAGACCAATAATGGAATACCATGAGCAGGAATCAATCATTATAAGAATTGGTTGGTTATCAATTAAAGTTGTGCAGGAAGGAAATTCCTTTTGTTCTGATTCATCCACAGACAAAATGCAGTTAAAACTATGTAGAACTTCTTCTTCTTCCTGTGAAACATAGTTAACTCTTTGGGAAGAACGACAAACATTTGCAAAATGACCTTTTCTCTTGCATTTAACGCACACTCTATCCCAAGCAGGACATCCCCTGTAGTTCCCAAAATGATTCGAACTGCCACATCTATAACAAGAAATATTTTTCCTGTAAGCAAACTTATTGTCAACAACATTCTTATTTTCTGACATCTTCTTATCACCATCTTTTTTAGGAGGCACTCTATTAGGATTAAATTAATTTGTTTGGTTCTTTACTAATGAGACTTCAGACTCAGGAACTTGTGACTTTGGTGTTTGACCTCTTATCTCAGATACAAATAATTCGGACTGTTCAATGCCTTTCGCAATGTTAATTACGGCACTCAAAGAGGATTCCGTTCCCAACCAAAGTCTTTCTTGAATTTTCTTACTCTTTGTACGCATCATAATCTGATCTCTCAGAACTTGTTCGTAAGAAATCGTTTAGAAGGCACACGAACAAGCTAAAGAACGTAAAGCAGAAACATAGTCCTCGATCGACTTGTCTTGTTTCTGGACACGGGAATAGAACTTAAATCGTTCCATAACAGTATTTATTTTCCTGCCAAAACGAATTTTCATCTGTCTAGTAGCTTTCTCGAAGACATCAATGTCTCCAGCATCATCTACAGGAGGAAGATTGTCAAATTCCTTAATGCCTGCTCCACCTAGGCAATGTCTAAGGAGAGCTAATTTGCGTTTGGCTGAGCACCCATCCTTTTCCAGAACATCGACGTAAGCTACAAACATTGGTTACCACAAATCCCACTCAATGTTTGGCTCACCAGCAGTTTGAAGGAAATGAGGTGGCGCAGCAATGTTAGACATTTTTTAGACTAGGAATGAAATTAAAACAACAAAAAAAAGAATCACCCAAAAAATTAAATAAATCTGAATACCTTGTTTTAAATGTTCCAAATGCTATCCAAACGCCAATTTATAAATCGGCAAATAAATTTTAAATATGACGAAGTTATAACAATAAATGGAGATGCTTCGTTAAATTTCTTTCCAGATTACAGTCGTGAAACAAAAACAAAATGGTGGTACGTTGCTGACGTCATCACGTCAGAGAGGTGAAGGGTAATACCCAGAATGCACACGGCTTCTCTCCAAGTGCAGGAAATGAAGCTACGTCACGGTCGCTTTGGAGCAGGAGACGAAGTTGTAGCGAGCACAAGATTCTAGCCCAATTCGAAATATGCACAATCCAACGGTGAATAGGAACAGTAAGTTAAAATCTCTTTTTCGGACTTTAAATCGTATATCTCGAACACTTTCAGTTACGTGGTTTTCGATAAAATAACGCTGCTTGCAAGGCAAAGTTATTCTCAAGCTCTATGCGTTCTTTTTTCCGCTTCCAGGTACCCTTTTTAGATAGTCACTTTGACGAAAAGATAAAATATTTTACCGGAGTACAGGAATCCTTTTTCTTAGAAGATGTCACTCAGGTTCAGGTATGTGACAAATGAGATGTGCAGCTTAAACGTGAACGTTGTCCTTCTTATCCTTCTTCTGAGTTTCCTTTCTTGGTATTTCCCAAATGTCGCCAGTAATTGTGTAGTAAATGGGTCCACACGTCGTGTTGTACCAAGTTTGGTTTAATACAGGATAAAGACAACTTAGACATACACAGTAGGCAGGAGCACGACCGGTAACCATCCAACCGTAACTCTACTGCCCACACCCAGCATTCTACGTGACAGCTAAGAAATCCACAGCTGACATCATATTAGAATACAACAATGACCCTGTTCCTCATGGGAACAGTCCAGCCTGAACTGCCAAGCCAGGTCTTCCCTGGACTGGAAACAAGTATCCTGGGACCGGTTTCGCGGTAACACCCCTCATCAGCCAAGCTAGCTTGCATCCAGTGGGAAAGTGAGCAAGGGACCCACGCCTGGGCATACCCTGCAAACTCAGGGTGAACAAAGCAATCACAAGGAGATGATGGACTGTCATGGACTGTCTGGGACTATGTGGGGAACACAGGCTGGGACTTGGGCAAGGACTGAGAACTGGGTAGAAAACGTACACAGAAAGAGGAGTACAGCGCTGCCCAGGATCATACAGGGAGTCAGAGGAGAAAAAGGGATCCAAAGGGGAAGCCTGTACAAGTGAACAAGATGGGTAAGACTCAGAAAGGAAGGGTACTCATAAGGCAATTTAGCATTCAGACTAACTACACCGAGGACAGACGTGCAAGACATACATATAATACATTAACAATAAGGGGGAGTGTGGGGTAAAGCACTTAGGAGCTCCACACGGTAAGACTGAAGCTCAGTAAGTTTCTTACCCACAGTTGCTGTTACAGATACTGACTGCAAATACCCACATGTAGGATATGCATGCAAAGGCAGGGTCTGTGGAGCTTATACCTATGGTGATGTTATAAATGTAACTCAAAGACAATACTAACAGTGAACAAGAAGTACCACCTAGGTAGTCAGCTGTGCCCACGGATCCTGGCTTTCAAACAGGAACACGCAAGGCAGTAACAGCAAGGGGGTAGAACTAAACACAAGCACAATAGACAAGGAGCTAGCAAGGAGGAGTGCTTAACAGGAAAGAAAGGAAATCACTGGGCACATTTGGCAGAAAGTAGTTAACAAACATACAAGGTAACAAAAGTAAGACAGCAGAATAGCAAGACAGCAAACTAGAACTGAAACCAAGGAAATGGGAAGAAAGGCAGGGACTGGAAAAGGATATACAGAAGGGGAGGCTACAAGTGTATACCAGAATAGTGCAGGTTAAGGAATCAAGAAAACAAAGTAGCATAGAAGGCTGTGTTGGGACAGGAACAAGAATTAAGCTAAGGCTCAAGAGTCAAGGTAACACTGCAGGCAGTGCTGGTTCAGGAACAGGGAAATTACTAGAGCTCAGGAGTCAAGGCAGTACTGGTTCAAGGAAACGGAAAAGAGCTACAGCTCAGGAAACAAGGAGTCAAGAGAGCCTTGCAAGCAGTGCAAATAAGGAAAAATAAATAGCTGAAGCCCAGGAACAGGAACAAAGAATAACTATAGCTCAGGAACTCAGGAAACAAGGTAGCACTGCAGGCAGTGCTAATTCAGGTACAAGGAATAGCTAATTCAGGAACAAGGAAAACAGCAGCAGGTCAGGAACAAGTCATAACTAAAGCTCAGGAAACACTGGAAACAAGGATAGAAAAAGCTCAGGGAGCACTGGAAACAAGGATTGGTCTCACGGGTAAATAGCTACAATGACCAACCTTGGCCTGAAGGGTGCTGGGGCTTATAAGAGCTCACAGTAATCACATGCAGCAGGTGTGAGCAGGCTAGCAGCAGCCAGCCACAGGTGTGCTGAATTCCTCCACCCATCCTTGGCCTGCAGGGGTGGAGACAAAGCAGTGAGCAGGGAATTCTGGGTAATGGAGTTCCAAACATGAGCAGGCTGGCTTCAAGTATAAGCAGGCTGGCTTTCACAAAACCCGGCATGGATTGGAAATGGATGTACATTCCCAATAAGTGTCCAAATGGCTGGAAGGCAGGAAATGCATGCAGTGGAGGGTCTGGAAGCTTATAAGATGACCGGAAAGTCCCATTATGCGGCCCCCTGGTGGTGGGTACGAGAGCACAGGGAGCGAATCGTGACATGGACGGAGCGCTGAAACTTTTCAGACACTCACCCCCAGTCACAGGTCTGGGTTGATTCCATCCTCGTTCTTTAGCTCACTTCGCCACCACCATGCAGCAACAGGATGAAAATCAGTCTACCAATCAATTACCTCAAATGGTGCAGCAATGCAGGATAAGAGCCATGATTGACAGAGTTGGGCTAGAAACCATAATCACGATTCAGCTTGAGATCCCTAGAATACACAGGCTTGAAATTGGCACCATACAAAATATATTTTCATCTTTCAGTGGATACCCTGGAGCTCAACATGGGGATCTACTGCCATTCCTCCTTCCAAAAAATGCTAGCAGGACAAGGATTCTTTGCAGCAGACACCACACAGCAGACAGCTGAATTGCCAATCAACCTTTAGCAAAATACTCAGCTAAGTGATCAATGCTTTTCAGAGAGTAAATGAGTAGCATATACAGTTCCTATTGGACACTCACACAGCTAATGCCAGCAAAGCAGTATTTCCTGGCACTGCACTCATGGTGGCGTCACATAGAGAGGAACAAGTGTGCTGAAACCATTAAATAAAGCACCATTATTTATGTCCAAATGTTGTGTGATGTGGATCTGTGTATACTGAACTGCTGTGTTGGGTTCTCTGGAAGAAACTTTGTCATGATTCTGATGGGAAGCAACATTGGTCGTACAGTTGTAAAACATCACCCTTAAGGTACTGGGCAGACATACCAATCCTTTATCATCAAGATTACTATGCATTATTATTGTTGTAGTCCAATCAAAATACAAGTCAGCAGTAGAATATAAGATATAGTTGTTAGCCCCTATGACATTATCACAGTGATCAATGTGAATCTGTGTAACAAAATACATCGGTCACCCTCACAGTCATTACGATTTTCAACCAAGTTAACATTTTAATAGCCACTGTACTTCCATTACAACCCTCATATCTCTTACCTTGGATTCCTCCAACCTCAAGACCTTCTTTCATGTCTTCCACTCTGGACATGTTGAGGATGGATATCATTTCTTCTTCCCACAGCTTAAAGTAGAGCTGAGGTGGCGAATTACCACCAGGAGGGACCGAATTTGAGGCGGCGCACCACCTTGACCACTGTGTGACTACAGGGGGTCGCCCTCTTCTCTTGTGCCAGTTTGAGAGAATGATATAGTAACTCGATCTCAATAAGAGTATGTGTACTGGACCACACCACATAATACAGATGGAGTAACCTTTGGTACATTGATATACTAGGGACAGGAAAGGAATTTAGCATAGGGATCCGACAGTCCTGATGAAAGCCAGTAGAGATACAGATTCCGGTAGAAACATGTCGACCTTCATTCAGAACGGAGGGGTGTTGGGTGCATAAAACACTCACTTCACCAACATCCCAGGAATAACTTTGTTATTAGGATATCCCTTAGTTAGTTTTAAGATTCACAATCTGCACTTTTCAGTTGGGTCCTTTTTTTTGTTTCTTTTCTCTTCTTTTTTTTTTGTCTTCCTTTTTTACTTGTTTGTATTGTTTCCCCCACCTTATTGCTCCGCCTCAAGCGTTGGTCTGCGCTGAGGCGTCGCAGCAGCCCTATGATGAAGCATGCCACAATGCTTTGAGGAGTTTTTACAAAGTAACTGTGCATTTGCTACACTTTATTGTATATTGATACTAGTAAAAATTGTGAACTCATGAATCCTTACCTTTTTTTTTCTGTGTGAGTATAATTACCACCACTTTGCCGTGCTTTAGTTTAGTAGTTTGGAACCTGTGTTTTTAATTAGATATTTTATTGACATTTTCGAAACCAGCAACCATAAGAACTGATAGTTTTCAGCATCAGAATCCAATGCATAAGGAGTTAAGATAATTTTACGTTGATACTACTCACATTTGGTCAGCCTTATCACAGTAGGATAATTTACAAACCATTGCCTCCCTCCACCTCAACTGGTACAGTAACTGGGGCAAACCCTCTATTGGCTGGACTCCATGTCCGTCTGCTGCAAGGTTTGGGCCAAATCCTATGATACTGACCCCAATCTCGCCAGATCCTGTCATGTTTATAGGGACACCCTTTGGCTATGTACATTGGTCTCTCCAGACCCATGCAACAGTCCTTCGCACTCCTCCAACCCTTCATGGACGGGGTGTCTGCGTCTTTCCAAGCCCTAGCAATGTCTCTCTTGGCTACTACCAATCTGAGCAAGAGCAGGGACCTTTTGTATCTATTACAGTCGACACGGTCTTGATGTGTAGTAAGATAAGTGTATGGTCTCTAGGGAGAATCCAGCCAAGTTCCTCTCCCAAGCACTCGAGAAAAACTTCCCAAAATTGAGCTATTCTCCCACTTCTCCAAATGGTGAGTAGAAGATCCCCCTGTTGGAAGGAATCCTGGAGATAAAGCGGTGAAGTGGTCACGCACATTTTCCGCAATCTGTCGTTTGTGTAATTCGCCCTGTGTAGATACTGCAACTTTACAGAATGGAATTGTGATGTAATAGGGGGAACCTGTAGAGATCCTAGGGCTTCCTGCCCATCGACATTGGTAAGGGGACCCACGCTGCGTTATCAATATTTTCTGGAAAAGGAAAGTATTAACCTTGAGTGATTTATAGATAGTAGAAATTTTGTGATTGTCAGTTCCTTAGGTTTCCATTCGACTGTAGTCAAGGCGCTCTGCTAGATCAGAAAAATAAGACGTGAAAGCATATCAGTAGGATGTAAGTTAAACTCGCTGCAGTGGAAGTTATCCCTCCGTACTGAAACCTGTTTTTCATGTTCTATAAACCATTTTTTTTTGTAAACAGATTTTATTCAGTAGCATCACAGTATTCAAGAGCAATACAATGGGGATCCAGAGCTTACATCGTATTTTCGACAATAATTATTCACATCAAAGGGGGTGTTTTGAAGGACGTAAATAAATCTGGGGAGTATAATCATTTTAAATAGGGCGACCCTCCCCAGGGGATTGAGGGGAAGCGCCTGCCATCTTCCAAAATCCTCTTTTGCTTTCTTCACTAGGGGAGTGATGTTGAGGGACCAAGCAAGGTCAGGTAACAAGGCAACCCAAATCCCCAAATATTTGAATGATTGGCGTCTAAGGGGTATCATGGATTGTCAGTCATAACAGTCCCTTGCTAGGTGCAGGGGAACTAGGACGGACTTGCTGGGACTGAGCTGAAGACTGGAGGCCCGCCCAAAGGACTGCAGGACCCGGAGACAGCGAGGGCCCTACAGAGCTGGCTCCGCAAGGAATATTAAGACGTCATCAGCATACAGTGCAATTTTGTCTGTGTCTGAGTTGGGCCACTTCCAGCATTGCATTCGGTCGTTCGAGCGAATCAGGGTTGCCAGGGGCTCCATCGCCAAGGCGAAGAGGAGGGGTGAAAGGGAGCATCCCTGCCTCATCCCTCTGCAAACGGGAAACACCTCTGATAACACCCGTTAACAAACACCCGTGCCCGAGGCCGGGCATATAAGACCTTCACCATGTTGCAAAACTGTGGGCCGAACCCCATCTCCGCCAATGCCCCCTCCATATATTGCCAGTCCACGAATCAAACGCCTTCTCGAAATCGACGAGAAGGAGCGCCAAATAAGGGGTGAGTAAATGACGGCGCACCAAGGCCAGATGCAGGCGGCCTAGACAATGTCTAGTCCCCCGCATGGGCATAAACCCACATTGGTCCGGGTGGACGAGCTGGGGGAGATAAGGCCTCATCCGCTGGGAAAGGATGTTAGCAAATAGTTTAATCTCGGTGTTGATGAGAGATATTGGGCAGTAATCCTCACATCGAGGTGAAGGAGGTTGTGTTATAGGGAGAACAACTATCGTGGCCAGGTCTGTATCTGGTGGGAAGGAGCCTTTCTCGAGAGCCTCTCCAAAGAGGTCTCCCAGGTCGGGGACAAGAATGTCTCGATATGTAGCATAGAACTCCTGTGGGAGTCCGTCTGGACCTGGAGTCTTGCCAGATGAGGTATGCGTGATGGCGTCAATAATTTCTTCACGGGTGATGGGAAGTTCCAGATCAGCCATAGCAGTCGCATTGAGGCAGGTAAGTTGGACGGGGCCCGTGGCAAGCAAGTCCGAAAGGGAGATTCGGGCTTTTGGGCCGAGCATAGAGTGCAGTAATATGAGGCAAACGTTTGGGTCATTGCTAAAGGGGATCGGTGAGTTAAGCCATCTGGGTCTATGATTTCAGGGATGACGCGGTTGGCCCTCGGATAGGTGGCCAGCCGGTGGAGGATCTTCCCATTCTTGTCACCCCAACCATACACCCTGGCTATAGAGTACCTCCAGAGGAGTTTGGCGGCTTCCATGGAGAGTTGTTTGATTTTGGTCCGACGGTGCGTGAGTTGCCTCTCGTGGGTGGCATCACGATCCCCGGCGGGGGGGGATTGCTCGAGGAGCAACGCCTGCGCCTCACGTATTGTCATCTGGTGGGTTTGGGCTTGTCGTTGAATTTTGAGCTGACTATGTGCAAAGCCACGGATTGTAGCTTTGCCGGCTTCCTAAAGGGTGCTGGGAGAGGGGATGGATCCTGTGTTGGTGAGGAAGTACTGTTTTAGTTCCATTACAATCGCCTTGCGAAAGTCTTTTTTCATGCAAAGACCAGGCGTTCAACCGCCATATTGGACT
The DNA here is from genome assembly GCF_964261635.1 of Lissotriton helveticus. Taxonomy (NCBI): domain Eukaryota; kingdom Metazoa; phylum Chordata; class Amphibia; order Caudata; family Salamandridae; genus Lissotriton; species Lissotriton helveticus. The sequence goes on from NC_136067.1 coordinate 1,053,866,151, forward strand.
TGCCTAGGTGGGCGGGTCCCCAGTGCTGAGGAGAACCGGTGGGTGGTCGGAGATGCCTTGAGGGTGTATGCAAATATCTTTCATCTTTTGGCAGTCCGTGGATGGGACAAATACGCTATCTATACGTGCCTGTGTGTGGTGTGCCGATGAAGTTTGTGTAAAGTGTCTGCTACGAAGGTGCCATAGTCGCCAGGCGTCGCACAGGCTCAGGGAGCACGCCCAGTTCGTTAGGTATTTAGCTTGGGTAATACTGGAAGATGAGGGGGTGCCGATAGTGTCAGTGCAGGGATCAGAGACCGCATTAAAGTCGCCTCCAATGATGGTGGTGCTCAATGGCAGGGAGAGGAGGAGCTCAGAGGTGTCTTTGATCATAGTCATGAGCATGGACGGGGGGAATAAATGGACATAAGGTTGAGGGGTTGCCCATTTAGAGTCCCGCAGAGAGTCACATATCTTTCCTGGGGGTCGTAAGTTACCTGAGTGAGAACTACCGGGAGGTTACGCTTTATAAGAACGGCCACCCCCTGGAGCCCCGGGAAAACCCTGAGTGCCAAACTCTGTCACTGTGCCAGAAAGGGGGAGTGTGTGACGTGGGTGTAGTAAGGGACCGGAAACTCTTTCTAGTTAGATAAGGCTTTATTTTGGTAAAAGATTTCCTGGTGCATGATGTCAGTCTTTCTCTAGCAAACTCTGCCGGATCCGTGGTGAGGAGCTTATATTTACAAGGTCGACCGGAATGTCCTTCTTCCGTCTTCCCCTGGTCGTGGTGATCACTTAAGTCGCTCCACCGGTAATCGTAAAGAAAACAGAAGAGAGACCGTCAGGACTCTATACTCTTCTTTTGTACCCAGGGGGAACCCGGTAAGTGAAAGGGCACCGCTGCTCGTTGTGTATATACAATAGAGGACGTGCTAAGGCTTCTAGCTGAGGAAAGGAAGGTGGAAGGACGGGGATGGGGAAGGATATGGGGAAGACGGGTATACGAGTATTTACAAGGGCTGTACAAAATATGTACACGGTATTAACAGAGGGGACAGAAACAGTCTGCAGCACTACGAAGGAGAGTCTCCCCGACTCCCGACCCAGCCTGCAATCCGCTGCCGTACCTGGCTCAGCTACACTCCTCCCCAGGGAGTGTGGCACGGCGCTTCGCAGGAACGTTGGCCTCCTGGCTCGCCTTCCTTCACTCCGTATTCCTCTCTCGTCTCCGAAATCTCTCCTCCACGCTCCGGTCTCGTCCTCCTGGGTGTCGTCACACGCCGGCAGACGGTCTTCTGGGGTTTTCTCCACTCTCGTCGCCCCGACGTCATATAGGGGCGTGTCCTCTGATTCTGTATACGCCCAATTAAAGGCGCCTTCTTCATTTTCCTCGCTTCTTCCTAGTAGAGGCCATGTAGCGCAGTTGCTCTGAAGGGAAGGTGGGGAGGTATGATCAGCGACCCACCATTCGTTACTGGGGGCGAGTTCTTCCACCCTCCTGCCCACTCCGTCACACTCTTCCCCCCCTGGATTCTCCCGATCGGGGAGAAAGGGTGTCCTGGACAAGAAGTCTGCATTGCCATTCTCTGCCCCTTTTCGGTGCTTCACCATGAATGAGAAAGGTTGAAGAAATAGAAACCATCTTAGGATACAGGGGTTTTGAGCTTTGTTCCTCTGCATCCATTGTAAGGGAGCGTGGTCAGTGTATAGTATGAAGGACCGTCCTTCTAAGTAGTATTTTAATTTATCCACAGCCCATCTGATAGCCAGACATTCTCCTTCTACAGTGGGATAGTTGCGTTCCCTGGGGTGTAGTTTTCTTCTAATGAACAAAATGGGGTGTTCCCTTCCATCGTCCCCCTCTTGTGACAACACTGCACCTATGCCTGTATTCGATGCGTCTGTAGCTAGTGTGAAAGGTTTTTCAAAATTAGGTGGTAACAACACTGGACTCGTGGTTATGGATTATTTTAGGTACTGGAAAGCCAGCTTGGCGCTCTCCGTGGGGTATATAATTTGTGTGGGTCTTACATTCTTTTTCAGGAGATCAGTTAAGGGGCTTGCCGCAACAGCAAAATTGTCCAAGAACCTTCTATAATAGCCGATCAGGCCTAGGAATGCTCTCAACTCCCTTTTTGTGGAGGGGAAGGGGGTATTCACTATGGCTTTGATCTTCTCCTCTTGTGGAGCTATGACCTCTTCACCTAACATGAACCCCAGGTACTTTACTTTTGGGTAAGCGGCTCGTGACTTTTTGGCATTGACATGTTACCCAGCGGCCTGCAATGCTTTCAGGATTTTTCGTACATGTTCCAAGTGGTCTGACCATGTTTTACTGAATATGACGATGTCATCCAGGTATATCGAACAATACTCCTTATGGGTGTCTAGCACATGGTTCATTAGCCTTTGAAATGTCGCCGGTGCCCCATGTAGGCCAAAAGGGAGGACGTTAAATTCGAACAGTCCTTCCTCTGTGGCGAAGGCTGTTTTTCGTCTATCCTCTTCCCTCAGGGGGACCTGCCAGTAACCCTTAGTCAGGTCTAATGTTGTGATATAGCGGGCTTCTCCTATTCATTCGATTAGTTCGTCTACCCTGGGTATGGGGTAGGCGTCGAACGAGGAAATGGTGTTCAGGGCCCTGAAGTCCATACAAAACCTCGTTGTACCATCCGGTTTTGGTACCATCACTATTGGTGATGACCAGTTACTTCGGGATGGTCTGATAACTCCTAACCTGAGCATTTCATGCGCTTCGCGTTTGATATCTGGTCTCCATGCTGCTGCTATCCTATAGACTTTTTGTTTCACTATTTTCCCCTCTTCTGTATCGATCCTATGCTTCGTTATATGTGTTAGTCCTGGTGTGTCGGAGAACATACTTGAGAATGGCTTTAGGGTGTCTAGAAGTTCTCTTCTTTCCCTCTCGGATAGATCTCGATTTATTGGTAACTGATCTAGGGTCGAAGTATCATCCGTTAAAGGTAGACCAAAGTGGGTCGACTTGGGTAGGGGTCCTAACCACTTTTTTAGCATGTTTATGTGGTAACTCTGTTGCCGGGATGGTGTTATTTGTACCCTATAAGTCGTCTTACCGAGGGTCTCAACAATGGGATACGGACCCAGCGATTCGCTCTTAAACTTTTGTGTAGAGGAAGGGAGGAGCACTAAAACCCAGTCACCTTTCTCTAGGTTTCTCCACTTCTTCCCCTTATCGTAATAGTGTTTTTGCCTCAGCTTGCTTTTCTCCAGGTTGAAGTAGGCTAGGTCCCTTAGTTTTCCTAATTTAGACCGTAACTGCTGTGTATACTCCAACAGTGTGTGTTGTTCCGCTCTTTCCTCCTGCTCCCAGGCTTCCTTAGTCATTTCCATGAGGGAGCGGGGTTGTCTGCCGTAAAGCATTTCAAATGCGTAGCAGCCAAGGCTGCTTTGTACCTAGGCTCGGAGGACATATAGGGCTAAGGGCAACAACCTGTCGCCCTCTTTGTTTTCTGCTGATAGCATCTTCTTCAGAGTGGATTTCAGAGTACGATTATATCTTTCCACTAGACCGTCGGTCTGAGGGTAGTAGAGCGAGGTGCGTATGTGGTGTAGATCTAACATCTTGCATACTTCCTTCGTCAAACGGGACACAAAGGGTGTCCCCTGGTCTGTCAGTATCTCCCTGGGGAAGCCTACTCTAGAAAATAGTTCTAACAACTTCTCTGCTACATTTTTCGTGGTAGGAGCGCGTAGGGCAAAAGCCTCTGGGAAGCGGGTGTTGTAGTCCATTATAACCAAGGCATATGTATGGCCTTTAGATGTACGAGGTAAAGGACCAATCAGGTCCATTCCTACCCTTTCAAACGGGCTCCCTATTATGGGCATTGGTTGTAGGGGCACTGCTGGGGGTTTATAAGTGCTCTTCTTTTGACAGACCTCACACTGTTTACAATACATCTCAGCCTCTTTATATATGCCTGGCCAGTAGAAATGCTTTGTTATGTTTAGTTTCGTTTTCTCTGCGCCTGAGTGTCCGGCCGTTAAGTGTGTATGGACGTAAAAGAGGATCTGCTCTCAGAACACTTTCGGGACTACTAATTGTAGGGGTTCGTTGGACTTCCCTTCTCTGTATAGCAGGTCATTTTTAATCAGGAACCTAGGATACATATTGGTAGGGATGTTTTGTGACACATGTGCGGCTTCCCATGCATTGAAAAGAGTTCTATCGTTTGACTGGGCAAACTTAAAGCTCCGGTCCAATAACCACGGCTCTGTTGTTAATAAGGAGGTGTGTTGGATGGACATTTTCTCTTCCCTCCCTTATTTCCGCTAGGAATAGGGACATGGAGTCCGGATTATCCACCCCTATAATCAAATCCTCAGGTAGAGACTCTACCACTCCTACTTTCACTGAGCAAGGGGTCTACCTACAGGTTGCATGGTGATTTGGGCCATGGGGTAGGGCTTCACATCCCCGTGTACACACCTTATGTGTACCAGGGAACTTGGCAGTATCTGTGAGGGCAACACCAACCTCTTTTGGACAACTGACTGCCTACACCCGGAATCTAATAGGGTCTTGATGTTTCTATTGTTGACTTGAATACGTACATAGAAGGAGGGTCCCATTTCCGCTGTGTACATCACCGCTTTGGGTATATACCCCACCTCCATTGGTTCCTCCGTGGCTTTCCGTCGTGGACACAAGCGGGCAATATGCCCCCACTCGCCGCATTCGAAGCATTGCGGTCTTCTCGCAGGAGTGGTATCCATCCAAAAAGGCTTTGGTTTCAAGGGTTCTGGGCCGACTTTCTTTCGTCCTTGTTTCAAGGTAGGGTTAGGTTTGGGGTTTTTGTCGACATCCCAAGGGAACGAACGGGGTTGAGCCCTTGAGTAATTAGAGGCCATTTCTATGGCTTGGGCAGCCCTGAGTCCTGAGTGTTGACGGAGCCATCGTTGTGTTCCATATGGAAGTGCTTCCATAAACTATTCCAGGTAAATACTGGTCATGATGTCTTCTTTGTTTCTAATTTCTGGTCTTAGCCATTTGTCAGCGGCCATCTTTAGACGTAGAAACAAGGTCTTTGGGTTTTCGCCGCTAACCCCTTTCTCCTTTCTGAAGCGCACTCTGTATGCTTCTGCATCTAATCCTAGATGATCGAGTATAAGTTCTTTTATTTCCCTGTAAGGGGTGTTCCCGGCATGGTTGGCTACTTGGTAGGCTGCTTGTGCCTCTCTTGTTAGCAACGGGGCTTAAAAAAATGGCCATTTGTCTTCAGGCCATCCACATGCACAGGCTTCCCTCTTGAAGTTGGTTAGGAACGCGTCGGGGTCTTCTCCCTGCACGTTCTTTTGCAAGGACACCCCTGCAGGGTGTGAGATGGAGCTCTGTCTTTCGAGGGAAGGTCCTGTTCCTGGGTTATGGACAACTTTCTGTAACCCTTCTATTTGGGCACTAATCGTGTTCTTAAAGAGTTCCCTATCCGCGTCCGCCGTGGATATTTGTCGCTCTATCGCCCATTCTAGTTTTTCCTGTCCCTTTATCAGATGCTGAATTACTTGATCCATCTGGGTTGCGGGATGGAAGTGGTGGATCCGACTTCTGACACCAGTTGTGACGTGTGAGTAGTAAGGGACCGGAAACTCTTTCTAGTTAGATAAGGCTTTATTTTGGTAAAAGATTTCCTGGTGCGTGATGTCAGTCTTTCTCTAGCAAACTCTGCCGGATCCGTGGTGAGGAGCTTATATTTACAGGGGCAACCGGAATGTCCTTCTTCCGTCTTCCTCTGGTCGTGGTGACCACTTCAGTCGCTCCACCGGTAATCGTAAAGAAAACAGAAGAGAGACCGTCAGGACTCTATACTCTTCTTTTGTACCCAGGGGGAACCCGGTAAGTGAAAGGGCACCGCTGCTCGTTGTGTATATACAATAGAGGACGTGCTAAGGCTTCGAGGTGAGGAAAGGAAGGTGCAAGGACGGGGATGGGAAAGGATATGGGGAAGACGGGTATAGGAGTATTTACAAGGGCTGTAGAAAATATGTACACTGTATTAACAGACGGGACAGAAACAGTCTGCAGCACTACGAAGGAGAGTCTACCCGCCTCCTGACCCAGCCTGCAAACCGCTGCCGTACCTGGCTCAGCCACACTCCTCCCCAGGGAGTGTGGCACGGCGCATCGCAGGAACGTTGGCCTCCTGGCTCGCCTTCCTTCTCCCTTCCTTCACTCCGTATTCCTCTCTCGTCTCCGAAATCTCTCCTCCACGCTCCGGTCTCATCCTCCTGGGTGTCGTCACACGCCGGCAGACGGTCTTCTGGGGTTTTCTCACTCTCGTCGCCCCGACGTCATATAGGGGCGTGTCCTCTGATTCTGTATACGCCCAATTAAAGGCGCCTTCTTCATTTTCCTCGCTTCTTCCTAGTAGAGGCCATGTAGCGCAGTTGCCCTGAAGGGAAGGTGGGGAGGTATGATCAGCGACCCACCATTCGTTACTGGGGGCGAGTTCTTCCACCCTCCTGCCCACTCCGTCACAGAGTGGTTCCCCGCTAGGTGGGTTTCCTGTAGTAGGAGTACATCCGCTGTTATGCCCTGGGCATAGTGCAGGACCGCGGTTCGTTTAACTCTGTCTAATAGCCCATCAACGTTCCAGGACAGTGTACGGAGGGGGGCACCAAGATTGATAGTAGTGTTCATAATCATCGTTGTTATAGAAGGGGTAGTACCCACACCACAGACCACAGCGTGTGTAGGTGGGGCTTCGCACAGGCCGATGGCAGTGTCTGTGTTGTGTGCGCGACATGAAGGGCCATTATAATGTGTACTAGCAAACTCGGAGTGTGCATCAATACAGCTGGTGGTCAATATGGCAATGTAACACTAACAATAATGGGACAACGGTACAATTCCCTCCCCCTACCCCCACCCCCCACTCTATACTTCAAAAACTGAAGCATCTGTTGTCCGGAAAGTAGTAACAGTAATAACCAAACTAGAACGCTCGGGTTCGGCGGCGTGGAGGACCCCTCCATATATATATACGGATAAAGCAATGTCTCAGCAGGTAGACACATATATCAGAGCTAAAAAATCCTGATGCAGTCTTGTCCATAGATCGGTGAGGACACGCCTCCAGGCAGAGCCCCAAAGGTCAATGTTCCACAGGGTCCGCCGGTCGCATCTCTGAGATTCTATGCTTCAGCACCGCATGGTTAGAGGAGACGTGTTGTCGCAGGGGAGAAGCGCCAACCTGGACTGTCTGTTTATCCCCTCCCTCGTCTGTGTCTCACTGATGTAGATCAAACTGGGAGGCGACACCTGCCCCCCGTCTCAAGGTCCCATCTCCATAAGAAATCACCAGGTTGGGCTACGGGACAAGTCTGAGTCTTCAGTCCTTGATTCCTGGAGGTTTTGTGGAGATGATTTAACAGCCAAGCCGCTGGCCGATTGGTGTCTGTGGCGTGTGGACGAAACCGAAGGGCTGGGAGACTCATCAGCCCCACTGGCCGCCAGGCTGGAGAATCTAGAGGTGTCTCTGTGGGATTGGCGTCTCCTGTGAGATTGTGGGCGCCGCCGGTGCTGCTGCCCAGGTGGTGGTGGTTGTGTGGACCTGAGGCCCGGGCGCCGGGGGCAGGTTCCATTGGGATCTGAGAGGGAGCTCCTCTGTCAACCATGTCCAGGCGGCCCAAGGGGATTCGAAGAATTGTGCTGTGTCTTGAAAGATGACACGCAGGCGGGCCGGAAACAGGAGGCGGTATTGTAGGCCAAGAGCCCGCATCTTTTTCTTAACTTTGGTGTAAGAGCGGCTTTGGTCCTGGACTTCCCTAGTGTAATCAGGGAAGATCATGATGGTGTGGTTTTGAAAGTCCGAGTCTTCGGTCCTTGATTCCTGGAGGTTTTGTGGAGATGATTTAACGGCCAAGCCGCTGGCCGATTGGTGTCTGCGGCGTGTGGGCGAAACCGAAGGGCTGGGAGACTCCTCAGCCCCACTGGCCGCCAGGCTGGAGGATCTAGAGGTGTCTCTGTGGGATTGGCGTCTCCTGTGAGATTGTGGGCGCCGCCGGTGCTGCTGCCCAGGTGGTGGTGGTTGTGTGGACCTGAGGCCCGGGCGCCGGGGGCAGGTTCCATTGGGATCTGAGAGGGAGCTCCTCCGTCAACCATGTCCAGGCGGCCTAAGGGGATTTGAAGAATTGTGCTGTGTCTTGAAAGATGACACGCAGGCGGGCCGTAAACAAGAGGCGGTATTGTAGGCCAAGAGCCCGCATCTTTTTCTTAACTTTGGTGTAAGAGCGGCTTTGGTCCTGGACTTCCCTAGTGTAATCAGGGAAAATCATGATGGTGTGGTTTTGAAATTTGAGGGGTCAGAAGGAGCGGGCTTCACGCAGGATAGCGTCTCGATCCTTAAAATTGAGGATTCGGGCTATGATGGGGCGGTGTGGAGCCCCGGGCGGGGGTCTGGGCGCCGGTCTGGGCGCCAGAGAACGATGGGCTCTCTCTACCGCGAACCAGGAGGAGAGGGCTTCTTTAGGCATCCATGAGGTGAGCCAGGCTTCAATGAAGTCGGACATCTGTGCTGTCTCGGCCCCTTTGGGAAAACCTACCAGGCGGAGGTTATTGCGGCGTGAACGATTCTCTGCATCTTCCGCCCATCGGTGAAGCTCCTTGGTGTGGGATTGTAGGTTGGACACTTGGTCCTTCATCCGAGAGATGTCGTCTTCCACCGTGGAGAGACGTCACTCGGCCTCTGTGAGGCGGGCAGTGGCGTTGCGTAGGTCCTGCAGGAGGAGGGATACGTCTACCTTGACTTCCCCAATGTTACCTTCCACCGAGGCCTGGGATGTGCTGATCGCCTGCAAGATGGCCTCAAGTTCTTTACCTTGGATAGGGGGCCACACTCACCCTGCCCCGCGGTCTCTTGATCTGCTGTGATAAACTGGTCCACCTTAGTTTGGGTATGGGAGGCTGTGGATTTAAGGTGGTTGGCCTTTCCCATGGCGCGTTAAGAGCTGCGGGCCGTGTAAGATTAAGATCAGGGTAGAGCCAGCTGGGCTCCAGCAGATATGGAACAGAGGAGCGTCTCCGGTATGAAAACCTAAGTTCCGTGGATGTCCAGGGCAGTGCTCCAGCGAAGGGTGCAGTCCCCCCCCCCCCGGCTGCCCTGGCACTCACCGGAGCCTCTGTGTAGCAGTTTATTGGTGACCTCACCAGAAGCATATAGGCCACATGCCTGCCACCACTGCCGGACCCCAGCTAGGGTGCAGTCTCGGTCCCCCCTGCTGCCTGAAATGGCGGCCAATACTCTTGCTCCGGCACACCGGGGACACCAATCCAGCCCTGGTTGCCCCAGGCCGCCTCCACCTCACGCCAGGAAGGTTGGGCCCCACACATGGAGCAGGCCCGGACAGTATCTGCAGCAGGCCACTGAGGTGGAGACTAGGCTGGCCAGTAGGGGGAGCCCCAGCCGATGATTTCACGGTGACTGGACCGCCAAGGAGGGTCTGCAGTCAGCTTCGCTCAGACACCGCGCCGTACCTCCTCAATTCCCCCTCACAGTCTCGGCCACAGTGGAACCCATGTAGGCTATGCTCCTCCGGTGGATTCCGGAGCCACGGGTCAAGGCAGAGGGGCTGCCATCTTTGACGCGATGGTGCCCCAATGGCGCGGTCAGCACAGGAATGTGGGGCCCGGAGGAGCCCCACAGCTGGAATAGAATGCCCACGGCCGTGGTAAAGAGCAGGTAGCGAAGTTGGAAGATGGATGGCTGCAAAGACAGGCGGATCTTGGGCTAATGACGGTGGGGTCCGGGAGCACTCTTAGAGTCCGTACGCCATCTAGTCGCGTCAAGCTATGCCCCTCGGTCATGGTGTATTATCGCCGCCTTAACCAGGACCTCCAGCTCAGGATCTAGTAAGCTTATAGGTCCTTTCTCTGCCCTGCTCCCTAATTAAAGAGTCTAGCAGGTTTATGCTGGTGGTGACTGAGTGATTTCAAAGGATAGCAGTGGATTCGGTTTGTCTTGTTTCAAGGTGCTTTGTCCACACAAATTGAATGCCTGTATACTCCCACACAGGAAGGAGTTTTTAGTGTTCTTTCAGGGTGTGCCATGGTCCTTTTGTCTATTGCTCTGGCTGTTTTTGTTCTATAGGTATTAATTTCCTCACTCCAGGAGGTGTTTACACTATTTGCAAGTTTGGTGGTTTTTACCACCAAAGTCATAATCGGGGCCTAAATCATAATTATGGTAAAGATATAATCATATTTCTTTCCCCTTATACACCAGTAATTTAACATATTAAACATAGGCTCCTGTCTCATCATTTTGCACCAATACCTTTTTTTTTTTACAACCAGATGTCTGTTCAGTAATATAGCCTTCCACCCCCCTCCTTTACAAATACTACTTTTTTTAGGTATTTTGTCCTTTGAAAGCATCAGAATTTCAGAATGAAATAGAATATAGACTTTGTGAAATGAGTCGACTTATATTTTCAATGCAAAGTTCCTAAATTTTCAGAAACTTGTATCTGAAACATTGAGCATTACTATTACATAACCAAGACTACAAAACTTCATTATGCCCAGTTTTGTAACACCCTTTAAGAGCCCACATTTGCAATCAAATATAACTATAAAATGCCTGAATTAATTGAACTGACATATGCTGTAAAGAAGGCTAGCAGGTGGCCAAGAAGTGATTTTTGATTCTATGCAGCACTGTTCATTCTTTCTTTCAAACTACACCAAATAATGAGTGAAATGTGGAATTGTACATCCACTTGACTTATTCTGTTTCTACAGGACAAGAGACTACGATAACTATAACTTCATTCAAAATTAAGGAAGAGGATGAGCTCTATTCCATGGGCCCCCTGGACTCCGAGAGAAGAGGGCCAACCCGTAGCAGCAAAGGTGAATTTGTTTTGCTCATATCTTTATTATTACATGTATCAGATATCCAGGTGGCATCCTGTTCTTGTGTGTGCACAATACTGCTACTTGGGTTGTACTGCATTTCTTTCTGCTTTCTCCCTAGGTCCCCTCAATCCAGGTTCTCCACTAGTTCTAGTTGTTCCCCCTTTTCTATGGGGTATGTAGTAGTACAGTGAATTAAGCTCAGAAGCAGTGTGAAATCACCCTCAATATGTGTGCCATCAGTCTTAGTTCTGAGTTCCGACAGCTGAGTAGTGGAACGAATGCAGGTAGGTCGGCCTCGCCACCCGGCTTTCAGGCATGATCACTCACTCTCGACCAGAACCACTTCTTGATGATAACAACTTCGGTAGAGACATCCTTGCTCAGGCTGGGAACAATAGGCAGTTGCAGTCCTCGTGCAGGCAGGCCACACAGGAGAGCCTCAGCCTGATCGAAAAACTTGACGGTTGCAACAAAGCGTAGACCAATCACTATTCTGGGTGGTTGTGGCCTCACACAGGCCAGTCACAATACTTGGCAGTAACAGACATGGGCAGGCTGAAATGCCCACACACAGGAGATATTTGGCTGGTAGTTGCTGAGTTGCACAGGCCGAATTCAAACCAGGCAGGCCTCGGCAATTGCAGTCACAGAATTATAATTCCTGCCTGAAACCATTACGGAGAGACTGGGGTCACTGATACTGGAGTCCATCAGATCATGTGCACACTCTTTTTCTTCTGGGTGCGCCACAGGCATTGGGAAAGTGCAGCACCATAATCTTCATGGATAGACACTCCTCCTACAGGGTCCTTTCCTCTCTCAGCAAGCAGTCAGAATACTAGGCACCTTAGGACAAGTATGTAGCTCCTCCGGCAAGAGGTCGAGATTCAGGCAACATCCCCTCCCCTTCATGAGATTGATTTGTTGCAGAACAGCCTTCTGAATTCTCTGTGGTGCACTCCTTTCCTTGGTCATAGAGGTCTTGGAACTGGACAAATGACAGGGATAGTGGGGTTCCTCTTTTTATCACCACAGGTAGGAGATGTGTATTCACTGTCTGCAGTCGTAGAATCATTTTAGGATGGTTCACTTGTCCTTTCCAGACACAGAGTTTGTGTAGAGTGATGCTTCTCCCAGCAGGGTAGTCTCCAGCCTGGACAATCCACAGTACAGGCACAAAGAGGTGTGAGGGTTTCTGTGCCTGGCTGTCATCAGCCAACTGAAGAAGTAATTAAAGAAAGACAAAAGGACAGGTCTCACCTAAAAGTTTCCTCACCTTGCACAACAGAGTTTGCGGTCCCACCCCTCGTTCCTACCATCCACCAAATGGCAGTGATCAGGAAGACTAATTAGCGGCTCCATTCTATGTAAAAAGTCTTTATCAAATATCTAAAGGAGCTCTGTCTCCACTCCCTTCACATCTTCCTCCATCTACTTTCAGGAATGGGAGCAATAAACTGCTTCTCTCTGGGAAAACAACCCTCACACTTTATCTTGTGCAAATCCAGAACAAGGGTATCCAAAATCCATCCCACAGGCTCCATTAAACTGTTCACTCACACGCACAGCAGGAATGTACCTTTAAGGCTAAGCATATTAAGGAGCATAACACACACTCTGAACGTTACCGCAAGTACCTGGGTAAGCACATAGAAGTGGAGCTTTACATGAGTGGGCCAGGATGTCAGCCAATGAGGCCACACTTGGTGTAGCCCTTCAGGTCACAGGACAAGTTCAGGGCGGTATTCATGTTGGGGAGCGTCCCAGGTCTCCTTGCACCTTCTAGATTAGTGTGACACCAAGGCCCCAAAAAAAAGATACCAGATACATGCAGTTGGGCACTTAGGGGAACTTGCCTGCACACCATGCATGGGACATTCCTGCCCTAACACCTATAATCTCTAAACATGTATTTTGGCCTTATCGTCAAGAACAATCATTAACAGCCAAGTCCGCGTCATGTATTTCCATTAGGTACAGACTGCTTCCACCAAATGGACCATCACAGTCCTTTTGCAAAGTGAACATGAGAAGACAATAATGTATTAAAACACGGAATTAAAATAAATCACTTGTGATCAGGAGGAATGACAAACTTAATAGTGGTTCATGCACTCAGTTAAAAAACACTGAGAAGTGGGTGCATCTCAGATTTCTGGATACAATGCATTTTAGACATTCATTATAACATTTGAATGAGCTGGCTACTCAAGTAGCATGATACATCTTAGGAATCAAAAACTAGATAGATTTTCAGATCTGGGTGCGGTATTGGGTCCTGCAAGCATTCATTTGTTTCTTATGCCCTATAAGGCATAATGGTGGTCGTTAAAAAGGGGACAAATCTTCCAAGCAGCCAGTGCTCATGATGGTTGTTAAATAATTGAAGATTACTGTCCAACCAGCGATACAATGCACCATGTTCTACACTATCTTGATTCTCTTCACCACCTTAGTGGAAGCTCTTCTTAGTGGGCCCAGCCAGTTTCTGTCTATAGTGACTGCTTACTGTGTTGAAGTGATGCACTTTTGTGGATGTGTGTCATGATCCTGGCTCTAGCAATCCTACTCTTAGTACTATCTTGTGGATAAACAAGGAGGGCTCCTGTTATAAGGGTTCTAGCTCATGGCTCTCCTCCTCCTTTAACTGCCTATCTAAGGACACATATCTTCTCCTTTGCGGCCCATGCTTCCAGTTTTTTATGCCAAGTGCCCCACACTCAAAGCCCTACTCTCTCAGGATCTCATGTACTTTCAGAATAGTTCCTGCCACAGGGATTGTTGATGCAAGGAAAACAATTCCTACAGGAGAGACCTCGTGCAAGGATAGCAATAACAATCATCAGAGCATAGTAGGAATTCTCTCAGAATCTATAAAGTGGTTCAGTGAAATTCAACATCAGGAAGCTTGAGAGGCCAAAAGAATCAACGATTATGTCAGTACAGAATATGCCCAAGAGACAGTACATCACTCATATAAGATACAATTGTTCCCCATACAAGAAAGGATACCTTTTTAAATCTTCAAACTGACTTGTAAAACAATCTATAGAGAATCCCCCTGATTATCTAAAAATCAGGCTAAGGGACATGCGTAACTGCAAGACCCATCTAAGGAAACTCCTGTGCCATATATCTCTCTAAGAGATCCATAGATAAGATCTTGGATGCCAAAGTGCCAAAAACGCTATCTTTTATCAGGGAAGTCCTTAATGATGTCATTTGAGATATTATCAGTGATGATGTCATAGAACGTGAGGAGTGATGTAATATGTGAGGTCATAAGCAGTGCCTGGCGGGGGCACAAGTTGTAGTTAGCACTATACTTCCAAGGGATTTTGTTATACAAATTACAATATTACTATCATTCCTAACTATAACATTACTTTAAACTTTGTTGTTTTCAGTGAATTTCTGGTATTTGTTTGACATAAAGAAAAATGTTATTACCATACGTAACACCAACCTGACGTCCTGCACAGCCTTTGGCCCTCCAGCCAACCCCGTGCATGCATAGCCTGTTCAGATATCTAGGAATACAAATCCACGTATTGCATCTTAGGATCTCTGATCCATCGCACAGGGTTGGCTAGAGGTCCTGGCCCGTGTCCAGGCTCTGCGTCCAACCCCTTGTGGGCAGTCAACCCCATCCCACATAGAGCCTTCTGGTGTGTTCGGCATGGGGTTGGGCGCAGGGCATGGCCTGTGGCCAGGGCTGCAGCCAGGTCCTGCATACAAACACTCTGAAGCCAGCAGCTTGACTCCAGGCCCTGTGCCCAGCCCCTCACAAGCCTTCAACACCCTGGTACGCACAGCCTTTACACATGCCCAGCATGCATTTGGTCGCTCAAGTCCTGGCCGCACCCATGCCGACTTACTGACTCTGTCTAAGAGTCACAACACCGAAATATAAAAAGTGGGCCTGTTGGTTTTTATCAGTGAGCGAGTAGTAAGCTGCTTCGGTTTTTTATATTTCACTCAAAAAGCCAAAGGTTACAGGGATGTTATAGTAAGGAATAGAATTTTAAAAACTTAGAAATTCACTGGAAAAAAACAAAGGTTACAGTGACATTATTGTTAGGCTCACATTTCACTTGTACAAAACCAAAGAACTTCAGCAGTTATAGTAACCTGAGCTAACTATAATGTACGCCCCCGTAATGCCACTGCCAATGAATACCAAAAGTCGTAAAGTTAGGATTTTTCTCATCTTAGTAGTAGTAAAGTTAGGAATCCTAACTTTGCTACACCTAAATGCATTTTGTGAATACCGAAAGTCGTAATGGTAGGATTTTGTCTCAGATTACTTTTGTGAATCGGCCGAAGTCCTTGTCACTGAAGGGTTTTGTGTATGTCAAATCTACATGCTCGGTAGGTTGAACACTTGAAAAAGCCTTTTCTTGGTGAGAGCCAGGTGTTAACCTCTGTTATCTCAGGGCTACTCTTTACCAGAGCATTGCTCACAGATGGTGCTTTTCAATAGGTGATTGCTGGACTACTGGGACATGGTCATCTTTGGGAGCCACGGGGACCCCCGTAATCCCTGCGGTCCTTGCCTCTCCTCAGCCAGCCCCCATAGTGGATGTGGTAGAAGCTGGCACTATCACTTGGCTCCTGCCATGGTGGGAGCAGCTTTTTTCTGCTCCTGTCACGTGAAAGCAGGTTTTGTTTTCTGTCCGGGATAATAGTCAGGGATTTAAATTTGTGTTCCCTGCCTTCACTTTCCAAGGCATGGAACAGTAGTGTAAGTTAACCTCTTCATGTTCCTCAGTCAATATAAAGTTACATTTCTCTTTGTATATGGACCGTCCGGCTATGCAGCCTCATATCCGTTGTAGGTCGCTGTTCAGATTAGCCTGAGGGGGTGAAACACGTGTTGGCTGTTCTTCAATTCCCGTCGCACATCAAACCATTTACTTTCTAATAAAGAACTGAAGCCACTCACAAATTGACACATCTATGAATCATTATTCATGGTTAAACACTCCTACTCTATTCTGAACATGGAACAGTAGTGTCCTGGGGTAGAGGGTCCCCAGTATATTGATTGTTCACAACCAGGAGACAGGGTCTCTGAGGATGTGTACGGCTTGGGATTAACGCTCCTCCTCATAAAAAACTGTCTCTGGAGTTTGGAATGCCTGAAGCCTCTGAGGCTTGGGGAGAGGGCTACCTGCCTATCCGAAAAATATTAGTTTAGCCCTGGTCGTGGTGTCCCTCGTGCCTTACAGAGGTTTGGGGAGAAGGCTGCATGCCCACTCCTCCAATACAGTACTCTGCCCGGGGATGGTGTCCCCAGTGGCTAGATTAGCCTCGGGGAGGGGGCTGCATGACTCCACCCCTAAAAAATGAAATGCAAAATATTCATTTTTATTGTGCTGTATTGCAAAATGTATTTTGTTCCATGAGCATGATTTTATTGAAATAAGTCTTGTTTCAAATAGTCATAACACACAATCTTTTCTCCAAAGATAATCCTGCAGAAGTCTAATTACAAGCTGTCAGTTTTACTACAATCTTTCACATGGAGCCCTGGAGATGCTGCTAGTACTGTCTGCTTTTTACAAGACATTGGCATGGAGACCCAAATCATGGTCTACTTTGGGAACACAAAGTCATGTCATTTTAACAGAGCACAAGGCACTGGAATCTAACAGGCCTAAGTTCACAGCAAAAATGAAAGAAATAGCACAATACATTTCAATTCAATTATACACAAGCACTGTTCTGGCTACCTCTGCAAGATATTCAGATCCTACTTGGTGGTCAGTCATCTAAGGTTAGTTTTCCTTAACCTAAATGACATCTGTCCAGCAAAGTGCAAAATGTTGTTGGGGGTGTGGCCAGCTGCGCATGGAGTAGGGCGTGTTTCTCTAGAGCTCCGGCTGAGGCACCCATATTTGGCCCGTCCTCCCTTAAAATGTTGCCCCTAGAGGAAGCAGACCCCACAGTGGCACTGGTAATGTTTGGGCAACATTTTGTTTTAAAACAAGAAATTCAACTCTACACATCAAAACACATTTGATATTACAACAATACAAACAAGCATTGGCATAGCCAATAGGTCTCGCATTTGGGACCTTATAAGTGTTTAGCCATGCAACAGTTGATGTTGTTGCACCAAGGATATTGTGCTGCATAACTAAATACTTATAAGGTCCCAAAGCGAGACCTATTGGTTATGCCAATGCTTGTTTTTTCTTGCTTGGGTGCAAATGGACAGTTTCCTGCTGGAATGGAAATGCTTTTGCAAATGTGTCGTTTCTTAAAGGCCATTTTAGCTAACTTTTTTTGCATCCTGCTCCTGCCAACTTGTATTTGTCAAGGTCAGCTTCAGGAAAAACTTAGCTGCCTGACCACCTAACTTGCAGTTGGCAAAGGAATGCACACGGTATTTAACTAAACGGCGTGTAAGCCTCTTCTGAAGACAGGATTAAAGGCGAGCGCAGTTTAGCAGGGCACTCAAGTAAACAGCTCTCCAGGAAAAGAAAAAAACCTGCGGAGCCAAATCTCTGCCTTGGAAGGCTTTTTTCGGTTGGCTTCATCCTTAGCAAAAAGAGGTCTGTTTTCCTTTTGTATGCTGGCTTAAGTTAGACTGCTTCATTAGCCTGTTTTTTTCTCCAACCCTGGTTAATGCCTTCTTCTGCCCATCATGTATTGCCCCAGGGGGCGCATGTATGAAGTGCCGCAGATATAAGCCTGGCTGCTTCATCGGGTGCTGGGGAGTTGGTCAAGGTTGTGTAGAAAGGCGGGTGGAATCACAGGGTGACCTGACTTCCCGGATATGACGTGGAGAGAAGTGAGGCAGTCATGCCGTGCAGCAGGATCAAAAATATCAACAAAGGGAGTGAAGAGGTGGTGCAACAGGGCACCGCGGTGGGCTAATCCTCCTCTTATGAACGTTTAAATAATCAACAGAGACCACCTGAAACAAATATACAATACATATTCCGATGGTGTTGGAATACACTCAGTGTGTTAAAATACCCCTCACACACCAAAAGGGCCCTTGGTGTCATGCTTCATCATCGGGGTCTTCCCGCCCCCGCTGCGGGACGGGGCAGTGCTGCGACAAGCGGCTACGCCGGAGCACCTTTTTAATTGTGAGTACTATGTGAGTGATAATGAAGTGAGTGTCAGTGAGGTCAAAAGTGATAGATAGTGAAATTAAAATTAAAAAATACCTGGCCTGGTGTTTAGAAAAAATTATTTAATAGGCACTGGCTGGTATCGTTAAAAGGGGTGAGACGGAGTGCAAGATCGGGTTACTAGTCTTGCTCTCCTGTGTGGGTCAACATGTTTCGGGGCGACATGCCCCTTCGTCAGGACCGGGATGTATAGATCCCCCTGTCACTCACTAATGCGCTCCCACAGATAGAGAGTGTTGAGTACGATCAATGTGTATACATAATTTAAATACACGTGAAAAAGCTCGGTCAGTAATACTGATGATGTAAGCCTGCAAGGATAAGAACACAGGATTTTAGAAAGAGCGCGGATCCCAATGCGCTTTACTAATGAATACCTGTAAGGGATGAAAATACACATAGGGGAAGAAAACACACTTTAGGCTGTTACATGTCACGCCAGAGATTTCTTGGGAGGACCTGGATAGCCGAATATGAAAAAAACACAATATATAGAACTGTGGAGAAAAGCTTTCATGGGCTTATTGCCTGGCAGGCCAAGGATTTCCTGGAGGGGCCAGGTAACTTCACAGAGTGCAAATGGGAAGGAAAAGACACACATAGAAATATATACACACACACATACAGAAATATAAAGCGTCAGAAACTGCTTGTTCAATTTTGATACATACTTATTGAATGATGAGACAATGCCCCATGAGCCAAGCTGGGCGAAGGGTATAGAGGGTCCAACTGTGGGGAGACATGGAGAAATAATGCCAGGACCTAGATTAGCTATTTACACTGATTGGATTAAGGTAGTGTATTCCAGGACAGGACTGTCGGCTATGCCGTACTTACTCAACCCCCACACCTCAGTGCTTCCTCCTTCGTCAGTGGCTTCCGTGGTAATGGTAAGCCAGGGCAGGGCGGGTCTTATATAGTGAGGCAGAGGCTTGTTAGAAGAGCCTTAATTGATTAACTCGAAACCGATGGGCGTGTTCGGTCGAGTGGTTTTGACGTGTGACCAGAGCGGCCATTGATAAATGTCCGAGGTCGGCTGGGCCGGGATAGAAATTAGCAAGGGTAGGATGCATTTCCCTTCCGGTAGGTAGTAGTCGGCGGAGGGGGTGGATAGATTGTTAGGATACCGCCTTGGTCTGCTCTGATGCAAGTATCCGCGTGTAAGACGACACAAGCGCCTGCGCGGTGGAGTGTATAGACTCCGCGCATGCGCAGTGGTGCTGCATACTGGCTCGGTTGTCGCGCATGCGCGGGAGAATAGTGTTCCTCCGCGATGCTCGTCTGAAGCAAGGAGGGAATTTTTCTAAAGGACACATGGAGGGACATCAATCATTATAAAAGCGGAACATGTGCTATTAAACGACCGTCCTTGCAGGCAGATATTCTCACATTATGTACCTCTTAATAATAGGTTCGCAAAACAAGAGGCTCATGGTAGTTTACAACTGTTCAGAGTGAATACCTCTTATTTTTGTTCACAGTTTGTAAGAAGGAATAATACAAAAATATTAAAAATTAAAAATTCGAGATCATCATACATATTTACACATCATGTTGGCCAGGACCACCTTGCAGGTTCTGTGATTGCTGGTGGGACACGGTGATGTAGGGTTTTATATTGGTACTGTGTTAGGGTCCCAAACCATGAACAGGCATGGTTATAATCATGCCCTAAATTGTGACCAAGGAATATCGTCATTTAATCCTGTGAGATGCGTGCCCAAGCGATAGACCCAACGTTGCTCTTTTGCAAGAAGGTCCTTATCACTCCCGTAGGCTTCTATGACTGTCCATTGCAGATCGTCTATGCTGTGACCCATAGTGGCATAATGGGTGGCCATTCTTGTGGTAGTTTTTTTGCAACGTACGTTGCTTCGATGTTCGCCCATTCGTATCTTGACCGGTCGTGTGGTCATGCCGATGTACTCTTTTTTACATGGGCAGGTGATCAAATATACCAAATTCCGGCTGTTGCAGTTGGTAAAGGAACGTTGTTCCCAAGTGGACTTGTTGGAAAAAGTTATATTCTGACTTTTTCTTGTATATTGACACGATGTGCACGAGCCACATGGGTGGTGCCCTCCAATGGTTGAAATAGCAGAGGGTCTCTCGTTCGTGAGTTGTTTAGGTCTTGTGTGGACCAGCAGATCCTTCAGGTTCTTACCACGCCTGTGTGCAAACATTGGTTTTGGGAAATCTAGTTTCCCGCAATTCAAAATTTTCCAGTGTCTGTTCACAATTTTTGTGATCTGGTTCGAATTGGTGTTGTACGTTGTGACACAAATCGGGCGTCGGTCTTGTTCTTTTTCTGCTGTAGTTTCCAAAAGGGCATCTCGGTTGTTGTTCCGTGCTCTCTTAAAACCCTTGTTGACTACCTTGCTGGGATAGTTCCTGTTACTGAGCTTAGTTTTTAAATCAGCTGCTTGGGTTTTAAAGTCTTGGATAGCGCTGCAATTACGCCTAAGGCGAAGGAACTGGCCATAGGGTAAATTGTCGCGTAGATGTCGTGGATGGAAGCTACTATATAGCAACAGACTGTTTTTTGCCGTGGGCTTGAAATGAGTACATGTCTCTAGTTTGCCATTAGAGGGGTAGATATTCAAATCAAGAAAAACTAGGTTTTCTTTAGAGGCTGTGTGGGTGAACTTGAGGAACCGATCTTGTTGGTTCAGCCAAGTCATGAATTGAGCCACAGAGTTTTGATCCCCCCTCCAGATGACTAAAACGTCATCTATGTATCTTTTCCATGCGACCACATGGTTCTTATAGGGGTTCTGGTCGTTCAGGATTTTGGTGGCTTCGAGATGGTGCACATAGAGCCCTGCTAGGCTCGGCGCACAGGTGCTGCCCATACTCGTGCCGTGTTTTTGTAGGTAGTATGTGTTTTCATACATGAAGAAATTCTTTTTTTTTTTTTTTTTTTTTTTTTTAGGGTCATGGAGATGCATTCAAGGACCACTTGCCTCGGGGTGTGGTATGCCCATGGGGTTGAGAACAGGACTTCCTCAATGATTTCTAGAGTCTCTCGGTGGGGGAGACTCGTGTAGAGACTCTCTACATCCAGTCCCAACAGGAGGTCGTGTTCGGGGTCAAAAGGTATCTCTTTTACCAACTGTAGAACTGCTTTCGTGTCTTTTAGATAAGTACTCGTCTTCTGTACTAATGGTCTAAGGAAAGCGTCCGCAAATTTTGATAAGGGTTCAAGGATTGACTGGATCCCAGATACTATAGGGCGCCCAGGTGGATACGGGGCGTCCTTATGAATCTTGGGGATGGTGTAAAAATACGGAGTTTTTGGATTCTTTTGAATCAGAAAATCGCTCTCTTGTTTTGTGAGCCAGTCGTGTGCCATTGCTTCCTCAATCATTATGAGGATACAGATCCTGACTTCTTCAGTCGGGTCTTCCCTCAGTATTTGATAATTGCGTCTGTCCTCAAGTAGTTTCCTACACTCCTTATCATAGTTGGTATATGTTTGTATCACCGTCGCTCCGCCCTTGTCGGCAGGCTTAATTACAATCGTTTCATCATTAGCCAGTTCATACAAGGCCGTTCTCTCAGCTGTGGAAGTGTTGTTAAAGACATCCCCACTGGCAGTGGTTAGTTTCTCCAGATCTGCCATAACCGCCTTTTCGAAAGTTAACAGTTCAACCGGTAGCGTAGAGTCTAGGGGTGTGAAAGAGGATTTGTTCTTCAGACCTGTATCTGTTTGGACATTCATTTCATTGTTAGAGTCCCGAAAAAAAGCTTTTAGCTTAAGTTTTCGCGTAAACTCTTTCATCTCTTGGCAGAGTTTGAATTTATCCATTTTATGGGTAGGGACGAAGCCCAAGCCCTTACTTAGGACATTCTCTTGAGCTTCCGTTAGTAGGTGGTCAGACAAGTTAACTACTAAGTTCCTCGACTGGTTGACGCTGTTTGGCTCCGGGTTGATACCCCTAGGGGTTGCGCTGGCTGTTGATTCCAGTGTACCTGTGTGCCTTTCCGGTTGCGGCCCTTTCTTGTTCCTTGGCGCTGGCCTAAAAAAGGCGGTTGGCCATAGTGGTTAAAGGGGGGCATTTGTTGGTCCCACGGTGGGAATTGATTCCCCATGAAGACAGGCCCTGGTGGATATTGCATGAAGCCGGGAGGTCCTTGCATGTAGGGAGGTGGTCCTTGATATGGGACCCAACCTCTTCCGCCTCGTTGGTAGCCTCTGCCAGAGAATTGTGTACTTCCCCTTGTGCTCTGGTTGCTGTTCCTACTGGAGTTTGACCCGTTAGAACTAGTATCGGACATGTCAGTGTCCTGGTCATTGTTCTGATTTTTGGATACATGATCTTTCTTAATGTACGGGTAAATACGTTCATGCGTAAAGTTCTCTGTGTCTTTTTTGTGTTTTTTATACTTATTCTTTTTGAGGGTGCACTCAAATTCTGTCATTTCTTGATTTAGTTCCTCCAGTCTTTTTTTCAGAATGGCTGGGGCAAGGTAACTTTTTATCTTCACTTCTAACTGGGTTATCTCAATCTTGAGTTCTTGTGTTAGTTTGGTTGCCGTTTTTACTATAAGGACTAGCCAGTCCCTAGTACACTTCCAGCTTATAAGAGACCAATCCCTCTTAAATTCTAGATCGTGCGTGAAGATAAATGGTTCATTTTTCACTATTAGGCCTCTATCTGTGGGAGCGCATTAGTGAGTGACAGGGGGATCTATACATCCCGGTCCTGACGAAGGGGCATGTCGCCCCGAAACATGTTGACCCACACAGGAGAGCAAGACTAGTAACCCGATCTTGCACTCCGTCTCACCCCTTTTAACGATACCAGCCAGTGCCTATTAAATAATTTTTTCTAAACACCAGGCCAGGTATTTTTTAATTTTAATTTCACTATCTATCACTTTTGACCTCACTGACACTCACTTCATTATCACTCACATAGTACTCACAATTAAAAAGGTGCTCCGGCGTAGCCGCTTGTCGCAGCACTGCCCCGTCCCGCAGCGGGGGCGGGAAGACCCCGATGATGAAGCATGACACCAAGGGCCCTTTTGGTGTGTGAGGGGTATTTTAACACACTGAGTGTATTCCAACACCATCGGAATATGTATTGTATATTTGTTTCAGGTGGTCTCTGTTGATTATTTAAACGTTCATAAGAGGAGGATTAGCCCACCGCGGTGCCCTGTTGCACCACCTCTTCACTCCCTTTGTTGATATTTTTGGTTTTTGAGACAGCGCGCAGCTGTGGGAGTCCTACCGCTCCATTTAGAGCCTACCAGAACTTCTGGCCTTTAGTAGAACAGCCAACTCGGTTTACTCTACTTTTCCTTTTGCACCCCTTCCCTACACACATAGTCTCAACCTTCCACGCACACACACCCAATATACATACTCCTTACCAGCCTCGATGGAGGAAGCTGGAGGCCTCGCATTTGACGATGAGGAGGTCGACAGGATCTTAGCAAACCTACGCCCGTTCGAAGGGCTGAGCAACACTGAACCAGGCATCAACGAAGGTGACTGGGACGAGTTGGCAGCCCTGAGGAGAACGCAGATAAAGACAGCTCTGCACGGCCTACTCATGTCCGAATATTTGAAATCTAAGACGGCCCCTCCCGGCCTAATAGTGAAAAATGAACCATTTATCTTCACGCACGATCTAGAATTTAAGAGGGATTGGTCTCTTATAAGCTGGAAGTGTACTAGGGACTGGCTAGTCCTTATAGTAAAAACGGCAACCAAACTAACACAAGAACTCAAGATTGAGATAACCCAGTTAGAAGTGAAGATAAAAAGTTACCTTGCCCCAGCCATTCTGAAAAAAAGACTGGAGGAACTAAATCAAGAAATGACAGAATTTGAGTGCACCCTCAAAAAGAATAAGTATAAAAAACACAAAAAAGACACAGAGAACTTTACGCATGAACGTATTTACCCGTACATTAAGAAAGATCATGTATCCAAAAATCAGAACAATGACCAGGACACTGACATGTCCGATACTAGTTCTAACGGGTCAAACTCCAGTAGGAACAGCAACCAGAGCACAAGGGGAAGTACACAATTCTCTGGCAGAGGCTACCAACGAGGCGGAAGAGGTTGGGTCCCATATCAAGGACCACCTCCCTACATGCAAGGACCTCCCGGCTTCATGCAATATCCACCAGGGCCTGTCTTCATGGGGAATCAATTCCCACCGTGGGACCAACAAATGCCCCCCTTTAACCACTATGGCCAACCGCCTTTTTTAGGCCAGCGCCAAGGAACAAGAAAGGGCCGCAACCGGAAAGGCACACAGGTACACTGGAATCAACAGCCAGCGCAACCCCTAGGGGTATCAACCCGGAGCCAAACAGCGTCAACCAGTCGAGGAACTTAGTAGTTAACTTGTCTGACCACCTACTAACGGAAGCTCAAGAGAATGTCCTAAGTAAGGGCTTGGGCTTCGTCCCTACCCATAAAATGGATAAATTCAAACTCTGCCAAGAGATGAAAGAGTTTACGCGAAAACTTAAGCTAAAAGCTTTTTTTCGGGACTCTAACAATGAAATGAATGTCCAAACAGATACAGGTCTGAAGAACAAATCCTCTTTCACACCCCTAGACTCTACGCTACCGGTTGAACTGTTAACTTTCGAAAAGGCGGTTATGGCAGATCTGGAGAAACTAACCACTGCCAGTGGGGATGTCTTTAACAACACTTCCACAGCTGAGAGAACGGCCTTGTATGAACTGGCTAATGATGAAACGATTGTAATTAAGCCTGCCGACAAGGGCGGAGCGACGGTGATACAAACATATACCAACTATGATAAGGAGTGTAGGAAACTACTTGAGGACAGACGCAATTATCAAATACTGAGGGAAGACCCGACTGAAGAAGTCAGGATCTGTATCCTCATAATGATTGAGGAAGCAATGGCACACGACTGGCTCACAAAACAAGAGAGCGATTTTCTGATTCAAAAGAATCCAAAAACTCCGTATTTTTACACCATCCCCAAGATTCATAAGGACGCCCCGTATCCACCTGGGCGCCCTATAGTATCTGGGATCCAGTCAATCCTTGAACCCTTATCAAAATTTGCGGACGCTTTCCTTAGACCATTAGTACAGAAGACGAGTACTTATCTAAAAGACACGAAAGCAGTTCTACAGTTGGTAAAAGAGATACCTTTTGACCCCGAACACGACCTCCTGTTGGGACTGGATGTAGAGAGTCTCTACACGAGTCTCCCCCACCGAGAGACTCTAGAAATCATTGAGGAAGTCCTGTTCTCAACCCCATGGGCATACCACACCCCGAGGCAAGTGGTCCTTGAATGCACCTCCATGACCCTAAAAAAGAATTTCTTCATGTATGAAAACACATACTACCTACAAAAACACGGCACGAGTATGGGCAGCACCTGTGCGCCGAGCCTAGCAGGGCTCTATGTGCACCATCTCGAAGCCACCAAAATCCTGAACGACCAGAACCCCTATAAGAACCATGTGGTCGCATGGAAAAGATACATAGATGACGTTTTAGTCATCTGGAGGGGGGATCAAAACTCTGTGGCTCAATTCATGACTTGGCTGAACCAACAAGATCGGTTCCTCAAGTTCACCCACACAGCCTCTAAAGAAAACCTAGTTTTTCTTGATTTGAATATCTACCCCTCTAATGGCAAACTAGAGACATGTACTCATTTCAAGCCCACGGCAAAAAACAGTCTGTTGCTATATAGTAGCTTCCATCCACGACATCTACGCGACAATTTACCCTATGGCCAGTTCCTTCGCCTTAGGCGTAATTGTAGCGCTATCCAAGACTTTAAAACCCAAGCAGCTGATTTAAAAACTAAGCTCAGTAACAGGAACTATCCCAGCAAGGTAGTCAACAAGGGTTTTAAGAGAGCACGGAACAACAACCGAGATGCCCTTTTGGAAACTACAGCAGAAAAAGAACAAGACCGACGCCCGATTTGTGTCACAACGTACAACACCAATTCGAACCAGATCACAAAAATTGTGAACAGACACTGGAAAATTTTGAATTGCGGGAAACTAGATTTCCCAAAACCAATGTTTGCACACAGGCGTGGTAAGAACCTGAAGGATCTGCTGGTCCACACAAGACCTAAACAACTCACGAACGAGAGACCCTCTGCTATTTCAACCATTGGAGGGCACCACCCATGTGGCTCGTGCACATCGTGTCAATATACAAGAAAAAGTCAGAATATAACTTTTTCCAACAAGTCCACTTGGGAACAACGTTCCTTTACCAACTGCAACAGCCGGAATTTGGTATATTTGATCACCTGCCCATGTAAAAAAGAGTACATCGGCATGACCACACGACCGGTCAAGATACGAATGGGCGAACATCGAAGCAACGTACGTTGCAAAAAAACTACCACAAGAATGGCCACCCATTATGCCACTATGGGTCACAGCATAGACGATCTGCAATGGACAGTCATAGAAGCCTACGGGAGTGATAAGGACCTTCTTGCAAAAGAGCAACGTTGGGTCTATCGCTTGGGCACGCATCTCACAGGATTAAATGACGATATTCCTTGGTCACAATTTAGGGCATGATTATAACCATGCCTGTTCATGGTTTGGGACCCTAACACAGTACCAATATAAAACCCTACATCACCGTGTCCCACCAGCAATCACAGAACCTGCAAGGTGGTCCTGGCCAACATGATGTGTAAATATGTATGATGATCTCGAATTTTTAATTTTTAATATTTTTATTCCTTCTTACAAACTGTGAACAAAAATAAGAGGTATTCACTCTGAACAGTTGTAAACTACCATGAGCCTCTTGTTTTGCGAACCTATTATTAAGAGGTACATAATGTGAGAATATCTGCCTGCAAGGACGGTCGTTTAATAGCACATGTTCCGCTTTTATAATGATTGATGTCCCTCCATGTGTCCTTTAGAAAAATTCCCTCCTTGCTTCAGACGAGCATCGCGGAGGAACACTATTCTCCCGCGCATGCGCGACAACCGAGCCAGTATGCAGCACCACTGCGCATGCGCGGAGTCTATACACTCCACCGCGCAGGCGCTTGTGTCGTCTTACACGCGGATACTTGCATCAGAGCAGACCAAGGCGGTATCCTAACAATCTATCCACCCCCTCCGCCGACTACTACCTACCGGAAGGGAAATGCATCCTACCCTTGCTAATTTCTATCCCGGCCCAGCCGACCTCGGACATTTATCAATGGCCGCTCTGGTCACACGTCAAAACCACTCGACCGAACACGCCCATCGGTTTCGAGTTAATCAATTAAGGCTCTTCTAACAAGCCTCTGCCTCACTATATAAGACCCGCCCTGCCCTGGCTTACCATTACCACAGAAGCCACTGACGAAGGACGAAGCACTGAGGTGTGGGGGTTGAGTAAGTACGGCATAGCCGACAGTCCTGTCCTGGAATACACTACCTTAATCCAATCAGTGTAAATAGCTAATCTAGGTCCTGGCATTATTTCTCCATGTCTCCCCACAGTTGGACCCTCTATACCCTTCGCCCAGCTTGGCTCATGGGGCATTGTCTCATCATTCAATAAGTATGTATCAAAATTGAACAAGCAGTTTCTGACGCTTTATATTTCTGTATGTGTGTGTGTATATATTTCTATGTGTGTCTTTTCCTTCCCATTTGCACTCTGTGAAGTTACCTGGCCCCTCCAGGAAATCCTTGGCCTGCCAGGCAATAAGCCCATGAAAGCTTTTCTCCACAGTTCTATATATTGTGTTTTTTTTCATATTCGGCTATCCAGGTCCTCCCAAGAAATCTCTGGCGTGACATGTAACAGCCTAAAGTGTGTTTTCTTCCCCTATGTGTATTTTCATCCCTTACAGGTATTCATTAGTAAAGCGCATTGGGATCCGCGCTCTTTCTAAAATCCTGTGTTCTTATCCTTGCAGGCTTACATCATCAGTATTACTGACCGAGCTTTTTCACGTGTATTTAAATTATGTATACACATTGATCGTACTCAACACTCTCTATCTGTGGGAGCGCATTAGTGAGTGACAGGGGGATCTATACATCCCGGTCCTGACGAAGGGGCATGTCGCCCCGAAACATGTTGACCCACACAGGAGAGCAAGACTAGTAACCCGATCTTGCACTCCGTCTCACCCCTTTTAACGATACCAGCCAGTGCCTATTAAATAATTTTTTCTAAACACCAGGCCAGGTATTTTTTAATTTTAATTTCACTATCTATCACTTTTGACCTCACTGACACTCACTTCATTATCACTCACATAGTACTCACAATTAAAAAGGTGCTCCGGCGTAGCCGCTTGTCGCAGCACTGCCCCGTCCCGCAGCGGGGGCGGGAAGACCCCGATGATGAAGCATGACACCAAGGGCCCTTTTGGTGTGTGAGGGGTATTTTAACACACTGAGTGTATTCCAACACCATCGGAATATGTATTGTATATTTGTTTCAGGTGTGCAGCAGGATCAGCCATGAACATACATATGAGAGCAGATCTATACTTGGGTGGACACTGCCTGGTGTGCATTGAATTTCCAATGCCATAGGAGTCCTGTTGCACATTCACAGGAGATGCTGCCCACAAACAACAGCGTTGGCATGTAAGCACTGCATATCACTAACCCACCCTGCTCTAGGTAATTATCCCAGAATATTGTAGTCTGTTTTGGCAAATTTAACGGCCTCAAAATAAATAAGCGGAGCCCCAAAAAGCAATCTTTATTGTATTTTTACGACAGGTGCCTCTCATAACAAGCATTAACAAGCATTGGCAGCGCGGCCATGAAAGTGATCGCGATCAAAGACAGATGGCGGCTGCACGCGTGCACGCTCGCGTGAATGCAAGCACTAGGCCACCAAAAGCCTGTGGCAGCACTTTTAAAACCCACACACTAAATTTCTCTCAGAGTAGCGCATGCGCTGGCTCAGCGGGACCTAAAAATCATATAATGACAAAACAACATATTTTTCTCTGTGAAAAAACACAATGTGGATAACCTTTCTTTGACCAGTCCTTCATTCAAAACATGTTAACACTTGACAGAGTATTCCATTCTAGTTGCTATGCATACAATATCCTGCCAGTATAATGTACCCTGGGGCCGCTAGCTCTAAATGTTATCAATGAGAGAGTTGATGTGTTATAAATCTCTCTCACACACTTTTAATTTGATTGCAAGTGTTATTTCAACAGAAGCATAGGCCAACACGTTTCAGACCCCAACAGTTATGGGGTTCTCCTCAGGACCCAGGACTTGGTCATTCCTCTATTTTTCTTGTACTGGGTGGTAAAGCCTGTTCAATGTGACTATCCCGAGTTGATACTTAGAAAAACAAATTTATTGTGACTTGAAATTTGGCTATTGATCCTCTTTTCAGCCAGCAATGATTTTCTCCATGCAAATTATTGAATATCAGTCGCTCCCTCACTCGGGAGCAGAAAGGACCCATGGGATTCCCCACTACATCTCACTCAATGCGGATGATATGGTACTCTACCTGCACGACCTATGCACTAAACTGGCTGATGGTGAGGTATCTGAGGATCTGAGTTTATTGCACGATCCCCGATTTCTTGGAGGTTAATATAGGGACGATAGTGATGACTGTTCAATCAACTGTTGAGTTCTGGAAGACCCTGCTGCTCTTGGTGGCAGGCCTCATAGTGGTAATTGGACTTGATCCTAATTGATTTCATTTGGAACAAGGGCCGGCACAGGGTGGCACTGGCCAAATTGCAGCAAGCTCCAGATGCTCCTGATTTTGATTCTTATTACCTAACTACACAGCTGCAATGGTGTAAAGGCTGGTTTTCCGGGCTGGGGACACCCTGGATGTTAAGGCTACCAGACCCCTCTGATGTGCCAAATGTGTAGTCCCTTTTGCTTTGGCCATGGAGGGCCTCCTGTGCGGGACAGCATGACCTATCGGTGCTTAAAATTTGCTGGCAGAGGGTGCTCTGGCGGGCACGAATACGGCCCCTGTATTTTCTGGACCTGCTACTTCAGACCCTTGTTGGCAATTAGAGGGAGTGGAGGAAGGACACCTAGAAGCCTGGGTGGCTGCAGGGCTAGACAGACTGGGCACAGTATATATATATATATATATATATATATATATATAGATAGATAGTATGTTACCGCAGTTTGTGGATTCATGTGCCAACTTTGACCTTCCAGCTTGGCAGCTTCTACTCTTTGGCACTCTGCATGCGGCAGTACGTAGGATTTGGGGGAGAAGAGGAATGGAACTACAGCTACTCTGCATCTATCGGCACCTTTGCGCTGCCACTGACTCGTGCTGGCTGGTCTCAGGGCAAAATAGTGCTCTTCATGTGGACACATGCTCTTCCATTTCAAGTTTGTGCTAATGCTGAGAAACCAACCTGGGCTCCCCCTGACGGACAGAGACTAGGTTAAGATGTGGGAGGCTATGACCAAGATCTCTCAAAATGCCAGGCTTAGGCTCATACACTTCTATGTCCTGCATTGATCGTACCTAACACCCCTAAAACTCAGCATTTATTTCCTACCGACCCCCCGAACTGCCCACAATGCTATGACAATCATAGGGATATTCTCCACATGCTTTGGACAGACGTTACAATCCTCCCTCAAGGAATTTTCGATCACTGCCTCTTTTGGGCAACAGAGTAGCACGCTCCACCCCATTTCGCAACTTGAAGCTTGGCATCTGGTTGACTCTTAGTGCGCTGATTTTCTACAATCTAGACTTCAAGCCTATTTTACACATAATAGGGAGACAGTCACCTCTGCAGGGACATTGTGGGGAGCGGGAACGCTACCATTACGGGACTAGCGCAGAGCTTTCTGAGACGTAAATAGGGCATGGCCAGCCAAGATGGCATACAGAACGCATCTCTAGGGAGCTCTGTCTCCCCACCACTGAACTCTGCAACATCCTGCTGATATGGACAGTCATCCTGACTCAGTTGATCATGGCTTGCTTCCCCTTGCTCCAGTGTGATACCTGGGCAAACAAGCGGTGATTTGCACCATCCCCCGGGGGAGTAGAGAACAGTCTCCAGTGGTGCAGCAGCAAACACGATCCTGGTCCTACCCCAGCATCTGACACAGCTCTCTTTGCAGCTGGGCAGTGAGCCCCACCCTCCGACGAAGTGCATGACAGGGGGCCCGTGGGATTGAGGTAGCAGGGGCCCGCGGACATCTGGGCGGCACAGGCCCACCCTCCCAAACATGACAGCTGGCTGCCGGTCCTGAGGGACCACGCAGTGGTGAAGAGGAGTGACTGGGAGCTTGTCCCTGCTCCCACTGCAAGACATAAGAGCTATGCAGGCTGGTAGTTGAGTATTTGCTGCCCCCGCTCTTTAGTTACTGTCCCCCCCAGGGCCCGAATCGGCCCTTCTGGAACTTGGTGCTACTGGTACGGCCTGCTTCTAGGCAGTGGCTGGGAGCTAGTCTCACTCGCCACGTGGGGATGTCCCTCTGCACTAGCGGTGCCTTTACACTGCGAGTCCTAAGCAGAGATGCTGTTGGTCCAGTTTTCCTGCCAGCAGAGGTGGAGTGCCTGCTGCAGGGGGTGTGGACTGCACCGAAGAAGAGCTCTGTGAGCACACAGGATAACAAAAAAGGAAGGAAAAAAAGGAACAAGAAAAAGAAAAGAAGAGGCCCTGTTGGTGCCCCCCCCCCCCCATACTTTTTTGAGGCCCAGGAGAAGTTCCCATGCCGATCCTACAGCGCCCTGATAACAACAGTGGTGCAGGAACCGGAATTTAGACAGTCAGTGCTGGACCTTCTGAAGCGGTAAGCTCGCCTCACCAGGACATCAGGTGTGGGAGAATCCTGGAGCTCTGTGGGCTGTGATCCAGTGAGGTGTGCTACACTAAGCATTGGAGGCATACGTCCCTTCTCCCCAAGGCTCTATTCTCTGCTCCATCCCTGTTGACCCTTGGTGGGAGAGGGAAAAGGGAGACCGCTATTACCCATCGTTCCTGGCTCTCCTTTAGAACTTGGTGACCTACTGGACCTGGAGATGGCTCTGAACTGTCCCCTAGGTGCCGTTCTGGGGTTGATGTTTTCACCTCCTTGCAGGTCCCTGAGTGGATGTCCCATCTGGCAACCACTGTGGTTGCTCCCTTGGGGTCCAGCATCTTGTACCTTTGCGACTGAGGTCAGATTACTGGAGGGGTCATGGGTCGCCAGTGTTATGGGGTGCTCACAATGTCCTCTTTTCCCTGACGTGACTGCTACCTGCCCGTGCGGGTTTCTGGGGGCACCTACATCTTGGACTTCAGAGTGAAGTGCATAAAGAGTGCCTACATCTTGCATAAAGGGAAGTGTAGGCCACAGAGGCAACTGCAGGGTAACACCATCACGCAATAGACCACCCTGCACCAGGCTACCCAGAGGATCATTTGACAGGAGCGCCGTGGCATCCTAGAGCATTTCCCGGAGCACCAGGGAGAACCATCTGGTTCTGCCCTCTTGGAAGCCATACAGGGATCTAGAGTAGCGCTTGAGGGCCAAATTGCAGGGGTATATATATAGAAATTAATCTGCTCCAAGTGGATTTGCACAAAGTGAGGGACAAAGTTGACAATGCAGAATTCAACATTGCCTCACTCCAGTTTAAGGTACGACAACTTAAACAGCAGGTGACATGTCTAAACACATTCACTGGCACTTTGGAGGATCGAGTTGAGGACACTGAGACCTGTTCATGGTTGAATCATTTTTCCTGTTGGGTTTTCCCGAAAGGGCCAGAAGGACAGTCTGCAGAACACTTCCTGGAACAATGGGTGAGAAGAGAATTGCGGCCTATGGGGTTGTCCGCCATTTTTGTTATAGCAAGGATGCACAGGGCCCCGCTTCCGATTCCTCCTCTGGGCGCCCTGAGGGCACTCATTGCTCACATATTGAATTAAAGAGACAGGGATGCAATTCTGAGACCTGCCAGGGAGGCTCCTGTTCCACTGTTCGAGAATAGAAACATTGCGATTTACCCTGATTACATACAGAAAGTGCAGGAGTTCTGCAAATCGTTCTTGGAGAGAAGCAGATGCGAGTTATGGATCTTAGATATATGCTTGTAGAAGGCTCGCTTAGTATATGGTGCTAACTTATGTAAGTGTAGCACTCTGCACTAATCCAGACAACCCTTATGGTGATTTCTTTGGTCTTAAATAACCTTAGGAAGCTCTCTAAGTGGTAGGTGTGGAGAGCAGCCTTCAGGCTTAGACTGGAAGGAGTGTAAAGCTGCTTTTTTTACCAGGACCTAATCTTATGGTATAGGTTAAGTGAAAAAGAACCACACAGTGTAGTTGTAAAAAATATGTATTTATTATTAACACTCACTGACTCATTGCAATGTCTCCTACCCGGAGATATAATCACAATACACACAATAATTTGGAAATAGAACACATAAGTAGCACAAATACACAGTGGTCTCCAGAGGAAGACTGAACTCATATACTAAAATAGTGGAAAGTGAACCACGACCTATGTCGAGAATGGACCCAGAGACGTAGAAGAGTTGGAGACCCAAGGAACCACCCAAGGTGAGTATCTAGGAACCCCATGGAGGTCATGTGCAGAGTGGGAACATGACCATGTGCTCAATGCAAGTCAATGGGTAAGTTGCGGTTTCAGTTTTAAAGAAGAAGGACCCTTCCCAGCGGACCCTGAAGAAACCCTGTGGAAGATGGAAGGTTGGTGAGTCAACCCACCTGTGATACCCCAGGTACCAGGATACCTACACCAGGGAAGCCGGTGCATAGGTGTAAAGTAATGCCAGAAACCTCCGTAGACCACAGTGGAGAATTTCAGGAAAGATGCCGCTGGTGAAGAAGGTTAGAGAGTCGGTGGAACCCAAAGGTGGATTTAAGATAAGAAGTACCTGCAAGCAGAGGACACAGAGTCAATGCCACTGAGGAGTGACCAGAATGCATGGAAGACGGATGCCCACTGAGTTTGGGGATGTAGGAGAGTTGACAGTCCTTTTGAAGTTGCAGTTGTGCTGACCAGGCTATGCTATGGAATACCAGGAGCCGTTCACGAGCTGTCCCACGTCATATGTCAAGAGACAAGGGATCAGTGTCTAGCAGGGACACCAACAAGCCTCGGCAACAGCAACCAACCTAGTAGTAGAAAAAGGTGCAGTGTTGGGACTAGCAAGGTCCAAGTGATTACCATGAGCAGGTAGGTCAGAGTTGGCCTGCAATCAAGCAGAGGAGCCCACTGGAACCAAAGAAGACTCTCGAGAGGACCCACGGGCCAAAGTTACAGGAGTCCCAAGAGGACCTCGAGTAGGTCACCAAAGGATGAAGGCCCACGCTGCAAAGTGTGAGGTGCAAGCGACCTTGGCTGCAGGACATGCTTGAGGCTGGAGCCTCTTGAAGCACGGAAATCTCTGGAAAAGAGAGTTAACAAGCCTTGGCAACAGCAAGTCGATGCAGTGCGCAGGGAAACTGCTTCAGCTGTTCCGACGAGCGATACTGGCCTCAAACGTTCTGTGAAGACAGTGCAGGCCTCGAGGGAGTTGCAGAACCACCACCTGTGTTGCAAACCTTTCTGAGTCCGTAGGTGCTTAGGAACAGTAGACAGGCCAGCTTTGTTGTGGTGCCTGCAGGTGCGGAGCAGTGACTCCTTCACTCCAAGGGAGATTCCTTCAGGTGTCTTGGATGTCCACAGGCCTGACTCAGCAACAGGAGGGCAGAATTGTGTCTCTGCTCAGTGGCATAGTTTGCTGTCCTTGTCTAGAGCACTGAGGGCCTGGAATAATACCCCCACACCGTTTACGTTGTGGTATTTGTTTTGATTTTTCTTGGGTTCATTGCCATCTTGACATGAGGAAGGGTAAGTC
Source organism: Lissotriton helveticus (assembly GCF_964261635.1). Classification (NCBI taxonomy): domain Eukaryota; kingdom Metazoa; phylum Chordata; class Amphibia; order Caudata; family Salamandridae; genus Lissotriton; species Lissotriton helveticus. The sequence goes on from NC_136067.1 coordinate 1,053,901,022, forward strand.
GTTTTGGCTGATTGTGTTAGGTCACGATGAGTATGCCTAGAACTTGTAAACTCCTCCCATGGAATATGTGGGGGCTTGGATCCTATGAAAAGTGTTATCGGGTAATTTCACTCCTTAAGAGACACAGTGTTGACGTAGCGTGCTTGCAGGAGACTTACCTTATGGATGCAGAGGCTGCTAAGCTGGCAAGGAAATGGAGGGGGGTAGGAGTACTATGCCAATAACTTGTCTTTCTAACAGGGTGTATTGATCTGGTTTGTTCCTAGGGGGCCCTTTACCCTAACCTACATGGAGGCTGATGTGGCGGGCGTTACAAGTTATTCCAGAGAAGACTTAATGTAGTGGCATTTGTTAACCCATCTGGAACTAATACTGACGATGAGTCCTTTTATTTAACATTGCAGGTTGTTGTCTCCCCTGCCATGGATTCCTGAGTCCTGTGGGCTGGATTTTATTTGCCTAATGGATGGTGCCGTTGATCGACAACCTCCCCGCCTTCACGCTAAGCCAAAAAAAACTTCTGCACTAAGATAGGTTACAGCAAAGTTGGGGATTTGTGATATTTGAATGGCTTCCCACTCCACTCCAAGGAAATATACATGTTACTCTTTAGCAGGTTTGACAGCATCCTGTCACCCTACTCTTCACCTTAAATCCTCTCAAGGGTGGGACGTTTATACACAGAGTGATATTGTAGACATCCTTAAAGGACATCTGGAGCAGGTGTGTTGTAGCCCACAGACTCTTAACCTATAGTGCATTGCTGGCTTTTTAGCTGCCCTGCCTATTCGGCGATTAGACGATGTTGCAATCGAAGAAATCAACGTGTTTCTTACCCTAGAGGAGATCTGTATGGTGCTTGCCTATTTGGTTGGGTGGAAGGTGCCTGTTAGTGTAGGCCTCCCTGCCAAATTTTATCATGCCTTTACCCCTGTGCTCACGCAACGATTGCTTGAAGTGTACCAGGAAGCCCGGGATACTGGAGTGCTGCCCCCATCTATGCGTGAAGGTTTGATTTCTGTAGTTTTGAAGCCTGACTCCAACACTGCAGATCCCTTCCTCTATTGCCCACTTACGATGATTAACACCAATATGAAGGTGCTTTGTAAAGTTCTGGCTCTTATACTGCACCCAGTGATTTCTCAGTTGATCCAGGAGGACCAATGAGGTTTTATCTCTGGTATTAGTGCCACTATGAACCTAAGGCGACTGATGCATGTCCTCCATGAGGTAGAGGGTAGAGGGGGAGTTTGCAGTGGTCTCCATTGACATCGCTAAAGCTTTTGACACAGTGGACTGGCACTACCTTATGAAGGTGTTGAAGGAAATGGAGTTTGGTGTGCATTTCCAGGCCTGGGTGTGTCTCCTATATACTGAACCAAAAACTAGGGTGAAGGTTGGTTGATTATGCTCGAATTCACGGGTAGTGGGCAGGGTCACACATCAGGGATGCCCTTTATTCCCTCTTCTCTTCAATATAGGACTGGAATCCCTGGCATAACAGATTTGACAGGTCATGCCTGACTAGGGAATCAGAGTGGGGGCTGCCAACCATCTGGTGCCCATCTACACGGATAACACCCTTTAATATCTCTCAGACTCTCGGAGGTTTCTTCCATTTCTATTGCAAGACTTGGATGCCTTTGGGGAACTTACAGGTCTTACAATTAACCCCAGAAAATTGGTGGTGTTCCATTTTGACGCTTTGGCTGCCCAGGAACCGACCTCTCTACCGGCATTGCACCTTTGCTGGAGACTGATCAATTCTGCCATCTGGGTGGCCTAGTGGCACACACACCACAAATAAAACAGGCAGTAAAACCTAGAAAAGATTCCTGGGGGGTTGTGAGCATTGTTTCACTTTTGGGCTACCCTCACCCTTACGCTTATGGGCTGAATGGCCGTTGCCAAGGTGGTGTTTTTGTTAATTTAATATCAGACACGTATACAGTACTTACACAGAATATCTGCAGGTTACATTAATCACCTCATAGGCTACGGGCTTTGGGAAATCATTACATTAAACAGTTGCACCTCTGTCCATATTTCTTCGCTTATCAAGTTCCACCATAGGCGACACACAGATCTCCCCCCTGTAAGCGTTTCACTTCTGCCATTTTTTAATCCATTTCTTCGGGCATCCCCTGGTTATAAAGACTTATTTCTCTGATATCATGCACCTGTCAAGCTCTTTCAGCCAAACCAACACAGTAGGCGGTGCCATTTCCCCATCCCCTAGCCAATTCCCTTTTTACCGATGTGTAGCCCAACATCACCGGTAGTTGTTCGATTTCAGTCAGGTCTGTGTCCTCCCCTATGTTGAGCAAACCGAGTTGGGGCGTAAGGGCCTTCCCCAGTGCAGACTGCATATGATTCGTGGCCTCTCCCAAAGATCCCACACCAGCGGGCATTCCCACAGTGTGTGATAAAAGGTAGCTCGCTGCCGCAGCCCTTCAAACATAAGTCATCTTGCCTAGACCCTATTTTGGCCAGCGTGATCCCTGTCAGGTAGGAGCGGTGCAAAATCCTGAGTTGTATTAGTCTAAATCGGAGCGTGATTGCCGCTTCCCTGGGTGACATAAGAGCCAGTTTTCCAATCCTCCTCGTCGATTGGCCCTAGGTCTTTCTCCCATTGCTCCTTGAGCTTTCCAAATAAATCTGGCAGATTATTACTCCGTTTTTTATAAGTTAGGGAGATCGCCTTAGACTGCAGTTGCCCATCTAGCAAGCGGTCCTCCATAGGCGACGAGTCCGGTATGTCCTCGCAGCTCGGGAAGGCTGCCATCAAGGCGTGCCTAATTTGCAGGTATCTAAAAACCTCCCCCGGAGCCAGTTGCTAGCACTTCTGGAGATCCTCAAATTTGAGTATTGCACCATTTTTAACCAAATCTTTTACTGACGAGATGCCTATTACATCCCACCTCTCAAATCCTGGTTGATAGCACAGCATGCCCAATTTCTGGGCGCACCATAGTGGCGTTGCCTTAGTGAGAACGTCAGCCCATCCCAGCCTCGAATTTGCCAGATGCCAAATTTGCACCATGTGTAGTGTCGGGCCAATACGTTTTTTTTTCTTGGTGCGAGAATACAGGGCACCCAGGCCAAGATGGTGTTTATACCTCATTACTTGTATACTATGCAGCACTCGCTTGACACCCTTACCTGTGTGATATTTTGGAGATTGCTCTCCCTTCTTCCTATTCTGATAAGGGCTGGAGGCAGGAGTAGAGTGGCAAGGGACTTTCTATTACTTCCCTTAATGGAGGGGTTGGCTCAAGTTTCTTCTTTCCTGCATTTGCTGATGACAGGGGGTACGGGATACAGCCTCGGCACCATACCTTGTCAGACACACGGCTTCCATTTGGGAAAGGACTGTCATAGTGGTTTTTGGGAGGGCTCCCTTCATTGGGGGGTTTAACTTTGGGACCTACCAGCATTCCGGACTCTTGCTGACTGGGTGAATATGAATGCCTGGAAGGAGAGCAACTGTGAGACCCTGGGAGACCTATACCCCAATAAGGAGTTTATTACCTTGGAGGCAGCGTGAGAAGACTATAGATTAGGTCCTGGGCAATTGCTAACACATGCCAGCAAAGCAACCATGGTCAGAGATATATGGTCCACCTTCCCTGCTGCTCCAACCACATCCCTTACCTTTCGGGGGGGTTAGTAGAACTGCGCAGGGGCATACAATTGGCCTCCCCTCTTTATGAAGCCATGCTGGATGTTTGGCCAGCCCCCTATACCCTTCCCAGGGGGCCTGGGACGGAGATTTTGGGGTGAAACTAGAGGACACTCAGTGGCATAGTGTCTGTGCTTTGGCCTAGTCTATTTCCTGTAATGCAGGTTTAAGCTACTACACTTCAATGTTTTGCACCATACATATGTGACACCGGTACTTCTTTAGAAAATGGATCCCAACAAGCCTAGTGTTTGCCAGACTCCTATGGCAACATTCTTACATCTAGCGTGGAACTGCCCAATGGTACACGCCTTCTGGAAGATTGTTGTGGCACATGTAGCTACCGTAGTGAGAACACTGATTAAGGCAGAACTGGCTGTTTGCTTGTTGGGAGATATCCGGTGGTGTAAGGGTCGTTAAATGTAGTTTACGTTCTTACACCTGCTGTTACTTTTGGCTAAGAGAAGGGCTGCGATTAGCTGGATGGGGCAAAATGGCCCCAACGTGCTTGGCGAAGGATGTGGCTGACTGGGCTGTGGTGGAGGAGGTGTCCATCATAAAGTGTAGACGTGATGCCAATGCGGAGGACGACCTGAGAGTATTAGGGAAGCTGCTGGGGACCCTGGGGGCTCACAGTTACTCACATCAGATGAGGAAGTGAACTCTACTGATACTTGATGACTTCTACCATGCTTGATGAGGAGTTTGAACTGGGTGTAATACTTCTGTATGATTGTATGGCACCAGCTGTGATGACCTGTTCCTTTATGTCAACTGGTTGGGGAATGCTTTTGTTTATATATTTATTAATGTTCTTTTGATTTAGTCAATAAAAGATATCTATAAAAAAAAGAGAGAAAGCCAAACTCAGTCAGATAACCTCTTTAGAGACCCAGAAATTGTACACAGAGAAACAAGTTTCACTCGCTCAATCAATGAGTCTAGATTGGCAACTACGCATCCTTTGAGCCTCATTGAGAAAAAACGCGCTTGAGGGGGCCTGGTATGCTGGAGAGCGTCCATGCAGCTAGTATACAAATGGGGAGACAAGAGTGAAACACTTATGTATTGAGAAACGACCGCTAGGATTGTTTCTGAAATAGTTCCCACTGAACGTTCATAGACGCACCGCCACTGAGCTTGCATCAGCTTTTGCTAATTACGTTCACTGTCTTTATACTCATTAACCCCAATCTCTGGTAGAAAGAGACTACCCGATTCTCAAGGATATTACACTATTGAGACTTCCCCCAGGTCTCTACAAAGGCCTTGAAGGGCAAATGACATTGGAGAAAATCACAGATGCAGTCATGGATATGATGTTGGGGAAAACACCAGGGCCGGATGGGTTCCCGCTAGAGTTCTATCAAAAAATGTCAGGACTTACTTAGCCCTTAACTCTTAGAAATGTTTTATGAGGCTTTAGGTGCTGGATGGTTCCCCACGGAGCTGGACTTGGCCACCATAGTGGTCCTGCCGAAGGCTGGGCAACCCACTGAGCGATGCTCTTTGACTAGGCGAAAATACTTGCCATCCACCTTCAGCGGGTCCTTCCCATCTTGATCCACTCTGACCAGTGTTGCTTCATGTCCAACCCTAGTACCAGGCTCTATATAAGTAGCTATGGCACATGCTGTGACCCTCCTAGATCCAAGTGCCTTTCTTTTTAAAGATTTTGAGAAGGCATTCGACTCGGTTGATTGGTTCTATCCTGGATCGCATGGACTTCTGCCCCAAGTTTCAGGCCTATGTTTGACTAATATATAGTGCCCCAGTGGTCAAAGTCCGAGTGAAATGAATACTTTCTGAACCGTTCCCTGGTCTGTAGGAGAAACAGACAGTGTTGCCCTTTCTCCTCACTTCTCTTCGCCCTCACCATCGAACCCCTGGCACTCCTTAGCAAAGTGGCTACATCCTGAATATACTGTACACTGGTGATTCATGTGCCTGATGTATTTCCAACCCTTAAATGGAGGAATGGGTGAGTCTGCTGAATGACTTAGACTGGTACGACGATCGACTGGCCTCGCGTGAAATTATCTGCTCCATGAGGAGGCTGCCCCATTTTCACTATCTTCATATCTCATAATTTACACTGAAACGTCTATGGCACGCTGGGAAACTATCCCAATCAAGCTGTTTTCTTTGCTCCCAAACGTATGCGTAATTTTCCCACATAGTCATAGGTTTCTGGAATGGGGTAAAAAGAACACTGTCAGAGGTCTTGGACAAATATGTAGAACTCATTCCTTGGGTGGGCCTGTTGGGCACACTGGAGGACCTGGGCGGCCTAAAATGTGAGTGGATTATAGTGGGTGTGTCCACAGTCATGGCTAAAAGAGACATTGCCCACGAATGGAAATGCAAATGGAGCAGCTGATTCACCAAGCACAGGGCTGTCCGCAAAAACACACCCAAGGTCTGGGACAAGTGGTGGACATATTATGGGCTTGAGGGAGTTGGGTGACAGGGCTAAAGTGGAAGAGGTAAACTATTGGCACAGGTTTGCTATTAACGTAGTGGAAACAAAACAAGTTGTATTCATGGTTGTGGAGAAAATAATACAATTGGTTTATCAAAAGATCTCTTTTCTAGGGGATGTACTTTTCCTTAATCAAACGGAGACGGAAACGTGTGTTGGCCCCACCCACCAGGATTCGGAGCTTGCATCGCGGATTTCTTGCTCATTTGTTCTGCCACCATGCCGCCCGGGAAGATATGGCCCAGGTGAACTCTGCTTGCCCACATGGACCATAGCATTGGTTCTTTCTGCGCCTGAGACCACAAAGGGTCATACAGGGGCCTCCTGGTGCCCTCGTGACCGCTCCTGGCACCGTGATCATTTCTTTGGAGAGAGCAGATTGGCGCCGACAGCATCGGGGTGAGGCTGGCGCGGGCTGGAGGCAGCAGGGCCCCTTCAGTGAGGTGAGCCCAAGTGGGAGTTAGGCACAGATTAAGTGTTCGTGGTGGCTCTTGGAAACACAGGGCCATAGTGTGACGCCGGAGGGACAGCAGGAAGCAGCAGGGTGGCTGGAAGTGCCAAGCAATAGGCTGCAGCATGCTCCCTGAGTATAATTCCAATGGAGGTTTGGAGAGGACCGCTCTCACTGGATTTCCAAAAGGCCAGGGGCGGGTGTAGGATGAAATCCCAAACTTCTCTATTCCTCAAGGCAGGGGCAGCAAAACTAGCACGGCAAGAGGAAAAGAGGGGTCTGGCCTCACAACTAGCATGGAAAACGCCACTGAGACAGAACTGGGGTCTCCGAGACCTAAAGTATTTAAAGCAACAGAACTATACCTACCAGTGGTTAAAGACTTCTTCAAGCTAACTTCAGAACCTGAAATGAAAGAAGAGCCTGACACAACCCCTGTAGGAAGGAAGAGGCAAGGGCTCCAAGTTCGAAGAAGAACCTTGTGATGGGCTTCCAGCGAGCACCCCGTATACGTCCTGTTGGGCAAGGCCTGTGGAGAAGTGGATAGGAACTCAGGGGAAATGCAATGAGTGGTCCTTAACTAAGCGGATGAAAGAAGAAGATAAATCCTTCGCTTCATAGTGGCTGTATACAATAGTGCAGTGCTCCATGAGCAAGTGAAAGAAATTCGAAAGGAAGACGAACAAATGAAGTGATTTAAATCTCCCCATTATGAAAAGAGACTCTGGCTAGAGTCCTATTAGAAATCGCAAACACCAGTAAACTCCAAACAGACAAACTGGACACCCAGATTAAGGTCCTTCAAACACTCACCAATTTTATCATGAAGAGTGATAAAAAACTGGAGCAGTTGATCCAACTTATAAAAATAGGCTCCAGCATTTGCGAAAGATAAGCTGGTGTGGTGCCAATGAGACCTGACAATGGAGAACATCTCCAAAGTCCCAGAGGTAATGTCCCTTCTTATTCAAGATTTAAGGATTGAGACGCAGTTAAGCTTCAAAAACAGAAGGTGGGGCCTCTCAAGAGCACCCGAGAAAAACGAGCCTGCCACAGGGGGAGATGGGAGACTACAAACCTGGAACTAGAGGGTGCAATAGAGGCCTCGATGATAGCCAGACCCTAAAACAACCTCAAAAACAGAAGAGAAAATGCAGTCAAAAAGAGAACTCAGGAGCTATCATGACATTTACAGTAACCTCTCCAGAGGATAGAGAAGTTAGTTCAAATGCACCTACAGGGGGGAAATAATGGCTCATGGGTCCAACAATAAGAATAAAACCTACATGCAGGTGGATAACTGGGAAGGCCTATCAAGGAAAAACAAAAAACGACTTAAGAAACTGAACTAAAAGAGCTCCTGCTAAACATGTACTGGCCTAATCAGGCCACACGAGGCCTGCCTAGGCTAACCAGTGCTCAAGCAGAAGGGAGAGGAAAAAGCCACAGAGGACCTGGCAGTGAAACTGGTGACGGAGAAGGAGGTGCTCGTTTTGGATTATGATGAGGAAGTCAGGGGCCGCAGCCAGAAAGACAAAGGCCAGCCCCGGCTAGAGGGTCAGGAGAACTTGTAAGCGCCTTCTTTAAGGCACCATATCGACTCGAGCACCCAAAAAAATAAAGAGGAGAGGAGAAGGGAACTGACGAGCTTATTGAAGTGCTGAAATGGGCAGACTTAATAGTAACCTCTGAAAAAAGCCCAGCACAGTAGCAACCACAGCTCATCTCCCTACCCCTCAGGAGGGCCAGATCAATGAAGAGCTAAGGTAGATGGGGAGGCTCTCTTCTACACAGGGGCGCGTATAAACACCTGTACCAGAGCGGCAACCGGTTGTGAGGAACTCATTAAGGTCCCTGCCAGACGGCCCGGAAAGCAGAGTGGGCACATACTATAAGAAACCCCCAAGAGTTCAGCTGGCCCAGAAGTCCAACAAAAAAGAACCCATCGAATAATCCTTCAACCAGAATGTGCCTCCGGCTGCAAATGGGACATCCACAACAGGAAAAACATTCTCAGGCTGGCTTAAAAAATCCAGGACCTGGGGTACGTGAGGTCTGAGGACATTGAATATGTAGCTTTGAGCCACCCGGTCTAGGGGAACTCCAAGAACAAACTGACATAGTCTTAAGGGAAAAGCAAATAGTGCGTACACTTGAGCAAAACAGATCCCTGTTGGCGTCCTCGGGAATAAAGCTCCAACGTCACAAGAATGAGCGACATCCAGCAATCCTCAATCCCTCCCTGAAAAAGAGAATACGGCTGCTGAAGGGAGCAATCCTTGGGGAAATTACCCTCAATTTCGAAAAACGCTCAAGGCGCACAAGTATAAAAATGGAACAACACTGGGTGGGAGGCAGCACACCAGTCTCTCTGCCCACAAGGCTGTAGGAGAGGAACAGCCTCAGAAGGAAACAAGCATTTGCATTGCAATAGGTCTCGCATTTGTTAAAGTTAGAGCTGTTGGCATTGAAAATTACTATGCTTTTTACTTGTTTTTTTTATTTGTAATAATAAATAGACTCCTCGCACGCAAAGGCACCCATAAATAATCGACCTATATGCGATAATATAGAGCAGATAACTGTCAACAAAAAAACTATGTCTGGCTACAATAGGAATTTGCCTACAGACAGCTAAAAGGCATTGTAATTGACTTAGGCATAGATGCATCAAGCGAATCTGCGATTGCAATCGCTGCGAAACAGCGATTGCGATCGCAAATTCCACTTCCGCAATGCATCAAGTGGAAAAGCAACAATTTGCGAATTCGCAAAACAAAGAATCGCTAAACGCGTAGAAACCCCCACTGCGATTCCTTAAAAGCGAATCTCCACATATTCCGCGAATTCGCAGTCAAATAGCGAAGTAGCAAATAATTCGCTATCCACATGCATCAGCAATCGCAAATAGCGAAAACACCATAATTCGCAAAATACGAGTCACAATTTAAGGAGAAGCTAAACCAGGTGGTAACCATGAAGTCAAAGTGGCAAAAAAAAAATGGAAATGACAAACAGGTGTTGCCTAAATCAAACACACTTAAGGAGACTCATTAGGAGCATGAGGAAAGTCACAAAGGCAGGTCTATATATCGTGGTAAGGCGGCTGAGGCTGCAGCCCAGAACAGACGCAGGATCCATGAACGATTCTTCCGGCTGTGGATTACACTACTGCGACTGACTGAAGATGAGATCTACTCCAAATACAGGCTCAATGGGGCAATGATCCTGAAGCTCATCAGAGACCTTGAGCCCCTGATGCAGCACCCAACACGGGGTACCAATGCCGTGCCCACCCATGTTCTGGTCCTGTGCTGCCTGCACTTCCAGGCCTCCGGCAGCTTCCAGGGGATAGTCGCAGTTGCAGGGGGTGTATCCCAGAGTACACTTTCACGCTGCCTACAGAGTTTCCTGGATGCCATGCTGAGCTGGATCCATCACCACATCACTTTCCCAACAACCCAACAGGACTTAATGTAAACCAAACAGGACTTCTATCACACCGCCCATTTCCCCCATGTAATTGGCTGCATCGACTGCACCCACATACACATCTGTCCACCTGCAGAGACCAAATACCTGTACCGGAACCGCAAGTCATATCACTCCCTCAACATTCAGGAGGTCTGCAATGTGAAGACCATCATTACAGACATTGTGGCACAATACCCAGGGAGCACGCATGATTCATTTATCTTCCAGCACAACGGCATACACACCCGCTTGGTCAGGGGTGAATTTGGCGAGGGACATCTCCTAGGTAAGTACACATGCCCACATACAGTATGTTAAGACCATGTTGCCGTGCATAACAGGCACTGACCCTCTGCTCCTCCCTTCAGGTGACAGTGCCTACGCCCACCGTGAATACCTCCTCACCCCATACCTCAACCCAGCAACACCACAGGAACGGAGGTACAATGGTGCGCATATACACACCAGAAATGTGATTGAGCGAACATTTGGCATGTTAAAGAGTAGATTCCTCATCCTTCACAAGACTGGCGGAGCCCTCAAATACCGGCCCGAGATCTGCTGCCGCATCGTGGCCGTGTGCGCCATGCTGCACAATATTGCCACCAAGCGGAGGATACCTGTTGAGGTATCTGGTAGTGAGTCGGAGGGGGAAGACCTGCCACCTGCACATATGCATCATGCACAGGGGGAGAAGCCTGCTGAAGGTCACAGGCGCCGCACGCACATCACACAGAACTATTTCTAGTGCATCCATACCCCTCACACAACACTGCACTCATGCAAGCCACATCAATGATTGACATGAGGAAGATTTGTCAAAATAAAGCTTTTGTTTATTTCACAAGGTCTCAATGTACTTCCATCAGCAACAAATAAGGGTACGGCTTTTAAACATCCAAGGTCATTTAATCTGAGCTGGCGTGCATGGTTGCCTCACCACGACACAGCCTGAAATGTAATGCAACTAGCGCCTCCTGCCGCACGCACCCTGTCGCCTCTCACCCTCCACGTTAGGCTGGTTTTGTCGGGATGCAGTGTTGGGCCGGGCACTGCGCCTCCTGTCTGTTTGCACCGGCACAGACAGGCTGCTAAGGCTAGATGCCCCTTCGCTGCCATCATCCCCCCGCTTGCATTGCTATGGTCTGCCGCCTGTTGGTGCCCCACAGCATTGGTGACCTGCTCCAGGGCCCTTTCTACGTCAGCACAGCATTGGACCATCTGGATTTGCATGGCCAATGATCTTAGCGAGAGCTGGAATGTGGCGGTCCCGATCAGGTGATTGGAACTGGTGTAGGCTGACAGTCGTGTGAGCAGCAGCCTGTGGCGTCTTTGGGTGACGTCCTGCTGCGCTACCATCAGCTGGTTGATCTCCTTCACCGCCGTGGTCAGTTCCTGCACACTCTCTGTGAGGAGACTGATGTTGCGTGCTGTTTTGTATAGCTGCATTGCTGCCATGTGCTGCGCCTGTTTGCGGTGCACACGCAGCATCTGAGCCTCAATGTCCAGGCCCACATTGTGTGCGTGTTGCTCCATGGCTGCTGTGGTGGGCACGGAGCACTGCTGCCTTGACCTGCTGCTGGCGTGGGCCCGCACACTTGCTGTGATTCGTGTCTGCCTCCTGGGTGGGGGTGGGGTCTGCTCCACTGCCATATGTGCTGAGACGTGATGTTGTGCTCCACCTGTAGCTGCTGGGGTGGCCCTGGGTCTCGGTGCAGGTGCAGGTGCAGGCTACCTCTCCCCCTCCGTCTCTTCAGCCGTCTCCGTGATGTGGAGGATGCCACTGTCGGACGTGTCAGTATCCGCAGCACCTGTGATGTGGATGAGTGCATGATTACTGATATGATTCAGGCACCTGGGATGTTGCAACATGCATGCAGGCTCGCTATTTGTTAATGTCTGCATTCCCTGGCTGGCTTTAGGGGTCTGTGTATCTTGACTATTCTAGCTGTGTGTGGCTATCAAGGCACATTTACACACTACAGGTTCCACAATGCATTTGGGCGTTTGGGAGGAGCAGGGACTGGAATACTGTGGTCACAAATATGGATTGCACTGGGGGCATGGGCATTGTTAGGGTACGGGGTCGCAGTAGCACGCCTCTTACCTTGAGTTAGGACTGTAGTGCGGGAGGTGTCCAGTTGGATAATGCCCAGCCAGGCTTCAGGGTGTATGGTGTCCTCCACTAGGTCCTCCATGGGGGGTGTTTTCAGGGACTGTGGAGTGTCCCCCTCCCGTACCCCTTGTCTCCCCCAGTCTCTCAGCTATTTGCTCCTTGGCACAGCCTCTGAGGTCGTACCACCTCTTTTTTAAGTCATCGATGGTCTGGTGGGTGACTCCCAACGCATTCACCTTTGCCTTGATGCGCACCCAGATGCGCCTCTTGGTTGCCTCGGGCACATTCCGGGACAGCTTCCCGAATAGTTGATCGTGGTCCCTGCTCACTCCTTCAATCAGGTACTCAAGTTCTTTTTCACTGAACTTGATTTTGCGCTGGCGGGGTTTTTCACTTGGTCCTGCAGCTTCCTGGAACATTTTGGTTTGATTTCCACTCCTGTATGGGCACTGCAGGGTGTGGCTCCTGGAGCTCAGTGCTCTGCCTCCTCCTGTATCCAGCTCTGTGGTCCGAATGAAGCATGGAGCAGGCTACTTCCTGGTAGTGGTGTCATCATTGGGCTCCACATGCGACTTCACGTTTTTGCGATCTCGCAATTTGCGAGATCGCTATTTGCGAAATCGGTAATTGCGGATTCGCAATTAAGGGGTTGAAAACAGCCGACTCTGCGATTTTGAAGGGATTTTTGCTGACTCGCAATTGTCGTTTGCGGCGGGTGCGAATCGCAGATATTTTGCGATCTGGATGATGCATCCCATTCTGCGATTTCTAAATAGCGATTCGTTATTTTTTGCTATTTAGGATTCGCCGAATGGATGCTTGATGCATCTATAGGAATGCATTTTATTTATGTGTTGTTTTAAAACAGATAAATAAAAGGCATTGTCATTTACAATGTCAATAGCTTAAACTCTCGCAATTGCGTATGGCGCCTGTGCTATAAATAGTTTTTAAAAAAGTGTTAAGAAATTATTGGTCCAAGATTGGTGATGTATACACATGTGTGCGTCATTGCACACGCACACTTATGCACCATCACGTTGTGATGGCCATTTTATTTAAATGTTTTGCCATTGTAAAATAGGACCAGTAACAACAACAAACGAGCAATGGTAGAGTTTGGAATGGCAGTGAAGGGTTTAAAACTGTTTATTCTAGGGGGGCGTGGCTAGAAGCCGGTGATGGCGGCAGCATAAAGGACAGGCTCCGTGGTTAAGGCGGCCTCTCCTACAATCCGACTAGTGATCTGGCGTTCTTTTTAATCCCTGCAGGAGGGAAACAAAGCCCAGGACCGGGCAAGACAAGCGGCGGCAAGTTGCAGGAAAATCCGACATCGGGGAGCGGAGTTCTGACGGAGCCTCGAAGTGATCTGAACTGCGAAGAGAAGCCGGGGACTGTCCTTCCAGCACAGCCCGGCAGGAAGTGGAGCTGCACCGGGCGACGTACACCGGAAGCGCCCGGCCAGTGATTGTGGTCAACTAAAGTGCACCGATCGCCGGAGATTACGCCAGCCGGAGCGGGCAATGCTGTAGGTTGACGGTGGGGAAGAAGCATCGGACCGGTACATCCTCTCCTCGACGATCGGACCACACATCGCGGGCTGCCGGGGAGACGAAGAGTGAGGAGGTGAGCCGCCATATTGCGTGGGGCGGACGGGACTATGCTGGCGAGGCGCTGACTGCTCCCTGGGGTGCCTGCGCTATACTCGGACTCAGGAGGCGCGGCGGCTGCGAGTAGCGGCTGCCGGAGGTACCAACCCATTCTCGGCGTGCACCTTCAGCTGCAGCAGTGCGCACTTGGCTCAACCGGCGTAGGAGAACGCCGTAATACCGGGGCGACCGCCTGACCCACATCGTGACCCCCGCCTGCAGGGACTGTGTCACTAAGCTTTTGGCGCCGGAGGGGACAAGTGGAACTATAACTTAGTGAACTGAATTACCTGGGCATGTACCGGGTTCACGGTGCTACGAACATTTTGTATTGGCGACGATAGTGGCACACTTCGGACATGAGCCCCTCTTGGTGACTACGATGTGCTGTTGACATCGCGGAGCGGCTGAGTGACCCGCACGGACGCGGTAAACTCGTGGTGGAGGACGTCCTGGCTTTTAGGTTACCTTACAGAGGTGCCGCACACAGAAAGGTCATACATTGCAGGTGGGTCCGGCCCCACACATCCAGTTCGCACCTTTGGTGAAATAAGGAGCAAAAAGGCGTCTGACACCCCTACACCGTGCCGTGCCCTATGCGACCACAGACAATCTACTTTATGCCTTGGAACTGGGTGGCGGACTAAAACCCTAGGCCCAAGACCTGGGAAAAACCAAAGGTTAAGTGCAGGTCTCTTCATATAGATCCGCCCCATCACCGTGGGTTGGTGCAACCGCGCAGTTCCTTAATCGCATCCTACCCAGGGCGGGGGTGAAGCCTCCCGCCCGACCAACTATACCAGCGAGAACAACTGAGACCAACGTCGCACTCAGGAGGGACGGACGCGGTCCTCCAACTCGGGAGTGCCCAAAAGCCGAGGGGACCGCAGGCATGGCGGGGAAAGGCCCAAAGAGTGGTACCACGCAGACCCGAATAGACAGATATGCGTGCGACAAGCCTACCACCTCCCCGACGGTCGGAAGAGAACCGGCTGGCAATTCCGTGAATGCACCAGGGGGCAAGAAGGCCACACTGGATGATGTGATGCAAGCATTGGCGCAAGTGCAGGCGACTGTGGGTTCGATCTCGACCGAAATCACGTTAATCAGAGCCGACTTCCATAAAATGACGGAGAAGGTCAATGCAATGGAGATTGTGATGAAATCATTAGTGGAGGATGTGTCGGAGATGCAGTTGACTGTGGAAAGGTTATCGACAGATAATAAGGTACTGCGGGGGAAGCTCCATGAGCAAGAAGGGCGCTCTAGATGGAACAACATCCGTATACTTGGCGTACCGGAGTCTGAAGGTACGAGAGCTATGGACTTATATGTGGAAAGCTTGATCAAAAATGAACTAAAGCCGAAAGGACTGTCCACATTCTTCTCCGTGGAGAGGGCCCACCGTGTCCCGGGTGGCCAACCGAAACCGGGGGCGGCCCCGCGGCCCATTGTTGCCCGGCTATTCAACTTCCGGGATAGGGACGCCATCCTACAGGCAGCCCGAGTCTCGCCCCCTGTCAGGATCCAAAACTCTACGCTGGCCTTCTTCCCAGACTATACGGCGGAGGTCGCGCGCAGGAGAAGAACGTTCTTCGAGGTGAAGAAAGAACTTAGAGCGAGGGAGATCCCATACTCGATGCTCTTTCCGGCCAGGCTGCGGATAGTGGCAGATAACAAAACATGGTTCTTCGACACCCCGGAATCCACGCGGGACTGGCTGGAGGGATGGAGAACGACCACCCAACCTCGACGTTCCAACCGGACACAGCAGGGTCGTAATAACGGACTTCACCCGAACTCCCAAGCATCAGGAGGAGGGCTGGAGGACGGCTCACCTTTGAGAGAGAGTGTAGGAGACGAAGATAACGAGGAACAATGACTTCCCGGTACAGTGCTAATGGAACTACTGTAATGCACGCCTAAGGACCGCCAATGGACACTGGGCGATGGGCCTCCGGGGAGAAGAATGAGGGGCCGCTGACTCCGGAGAGTCCTTCACCCGACGCGCAAGTACACTGTTTTGGGGATGGGGCAAGCACTCTGCTAAGTTGGGGGGGCGGGCAGTTCTGAGTCCGTATAGCAGGGGGGCAAGGAGGGGGGAAGTTACGGGAAGGGGGGTGGTTATTGTTATGGACCGCTTGATCGAAAAGGTTACAGGTTTGACTCAAGACAACACGGCACAGCACGACACTATCACTGCGAAGCGTCACAAGCAATACGAACTGTTGCGCGAAAGTGTGACTGTTCAATGTACATCTACCTCACCTCTGGTCGGACGCACTGCCTCACATGGGGAACAGTGGGTTCGCCCCCGGGAAAGGTCCATCCACAGGGCGGGAGGTCTAATGACTCCAGGTGCAGTCAGGTGACCCCAACACAAGCCAACGCCATGGCCATTATAGATCAGGCTACCCTGACGACCCCACTACGGATCATGTCTTGGAATGTCAGGGGGTTGGGCGACGGGGTTGGTCAGGGGATTAAGAGACTGGGACCGGCCCTGGTCCTTCTTCAGGAGACACACCTAACTGGCGCTGCTAGACAGGCAATGGATAGACGGGGCTACCAAATGATAGCACATGCGGAGTTCACCTCAGGGTCACGTGGCACAGGCATACTGATACGAAAATCCTCCCAATTCATAATACAGTCCACCAAGATAGACGATCAGGGCCGCTTCGCGGCGGTTCATGGACAATGGGAAGGCAAGCCATTGAACGTGGTCTCGGTCTACATCCCACCGGCACTCCATGCCGTGGCATTGCCGGACCTCGGTAGGTTCCTCTTAGAGCTCCCGGAAGGGGATTTAATCTTAGGGGGAGATTTTAATGCAGTACTACACAACGCACGTGATAGGTTCCCTGCACGAGCGCACGTAGACGGCCCCAACAGACTCAGTGGCTTCCTGGAGGCGCAGGGTCTGGTGGATGTATGGCGCCAAATGCACCCAGAACAACAGCAATACACCTACTACTCCGCAACGCACAACAGCCTGTCTAGGATAGATTACTTCCTCACACTAGGGAATGGTCTCCTCACCATAGATGATGCGCAGATAAAACCGAGGGGTATTTCGGATCATTCACTGATTACTTTAACACTGTAAAGTCATGAGAAGACTCGTAGGAGGCTATACCCGATCTATCCAGGGTTTCTTAAAGTACCATCCATTAGTAAAGACTTAAAGAAGGCGACCCGACATTACTTTGAGGAGAATCTGACCTCGGTCGAGTCCCCTTCGGTTCTGTGGGAAGCATATAAAGCGGTACTCAGGGGACAAGCCATTGCAGTGATCGCAAATTATAAGCGAACTCGGGGGAGAGAGGGTTTAGAGCTGGAATTGGAACTCGAGAGAGCAAACGCAGCCCATATGGCGGACCCATCGGACGACACACTCCATTCCCTACAACTATGTCAACGCCTACATGATGACCACCTGAGGCGACAGACCATGGCAGACATTGCGGCCACCAAACATAGAGTCTATGACATAGGGGACAAGGCTAGTAAGCTCCTGGCGTGGCTGGATAGGAAGCAGGGAGGCAGCAGGAATATACTACAAATTACGGACGTCTATGGGGTAGCGCATACACAGCCTGAAGACATAGTGGACGCACTGGCTGATCACTTCAGCGAGGTATACACCCCGACGGTAGTGGTGACAGAGGAGGAAGCACTGGATGCCCTCCGTGACATATCATTGACAACACTGACGACGGAGGCGACGGAAGACCTTGACTCCGACCTGACAACTGAAGAGATTCAGTTGGCGATTAACGCGATTTATTCGGGCAAGGCGCTTGGCCCGAACGGGGTGCCCATTGAATGGTTTAAAATAATGTCTGAATCCCTGAGTGAACCCCTTTTACAGATGTATGTGGAGAGTAGAGAGAAAGGAACGCTGCCCCCTGACCAACGGATGGCGACCATAGTGGCTATTCCGAAGCCGGGTAAGCCGCCTAACGAATGTAAGTCATACAGGCCCATCTCGCTCCTTAATCCCGAAGCTAAAATACTAGCGAAATTGTTGGCGAACAGGCTGTTGCCGTACTTGGAACAATTGATCCACCCAGACCAGTCTGGCTTCATGCCACATAGAAGTACGGCACTGAATCTTCGTAGAGTGCAGGGGGTACTGGCGAGAACCCCACTGTTGACGGAACCGGCAGCAGTACTGTCATTAGATGCCAAAATGGCATTCGATATGGTGGAGTGGAATTACCTTTTTGCAGTACTTACCCGCATGGGGTTTGGACCCAATTTTATCTCCTGGATACGGTTGTTATATACCGACCCAGTGGCACGAATAGTAGCAAATGGCCACATATCACGTGAAATACATTTGGCACGGGGGACCAGGCAGGGGTGCCCACTGTCGCCCATCCTCTTCGCGTTGGTCTTAGAGCCAATGGCAGTCACCATTCGGAAGACGCCATTATTGAAGGGAATTCGATTGAATGATAACTGGGAGGATAGGGTATCCCTGTATGCCGATGACATGTTGATTTACTTAACGGAACTGGACAGCAGTATCCTGAATCTCCTGACAATATGCAACACACATGGGCGGGCGTCCGGCTACACTATTAACTGGACGAAATCGACAATTGACGAGTTGAAGGGCCCACTCCCGACCCTTCCGCAGTCTTGCCCTCTAGAAGTGGCTACCACTTCATTTAAATACCTAGGAATATATATCACCCGAGACGCTACAGACTTCTTTAACTGTAATCTACAACCTCCTCTCATTCGCCTACGCAATGACGTAAAGCACTGGAAGGGACTTCCATTGACGCTGTTGGGCAGAGCAGCTTTGTTTAAAATGATGGCGCTGCCGCGTTTTCTGTACGTACTTGAGAACACTCCGACTTTAATACCTCCAAGTTATTTCCAGAAGGTGACTGCTCTGATCTCGGGTTTATTGTGGGGGGACCGGCCAGCCCGTATAGCGCACGCAAAGCTTAACAGGAGCTCGTACGATGGCGGGATCGCCTTGCCTAACATGCAATTGTACTACTGGGCGACTCAGCTCAAGATTCTCAACCAATGGGTACACGCCCCACAGGATGACCCGGCATTTAGGGCTGATAGGGCCCAATTGGGCACAAACAGCTTACCAGCACCACTATACCATAAGGGTACTGCAGCGAAATTAATGGGTCCCACCAAGCATACAGTACAGCTGTGGTATAAGGCGCAAACGAAACCCCAATGGGAGGGAGTCATAACGAAACTAACACCACTATGGGACCCAAAGGCGCTGGGACACTTGAGACGTACTAAGGGGTTCGCCCAGTGGGATAACATTGGGATATCAACAGTGGGAGACATGTGGTCTAGAGAGGGGGTGGTCCCATTCTCACACCTTCAGCAGCACTATGACTTGGGTCACACAGAACTGTTTAGATACGTACAAATTAGGCACGCTCTTCAAGCAGTTATCCCGCCGGATACAACACTCCCTGAGTCCTCGCCGCTTGAGGACCGTCTGCTTACAGACTTTATGCAGGAAGGCGCGACCTCCTCGACGTACCGAAAGCTGCTGAATAACCTGCCCGACCCGCTGGGGAAGCTAAAAGATAAATGGGTGGAGGACGTCGGGGATATGGACGAATCCGAATGGAACGCAGCTATGGCATCACCACGTGAGGCAGGCATATCGGCTAGGTTCCGCTTGGTACAATTGAAAATCCTACATAGGATATATTATACGAGACCTACACTGCACAAATTACAGAGGGCAGATCATCCATATTGTCTTAGGGGGTGCGGTGAAGAAGGCACTTTCATACACACACTTTGGGGTTGCACGGGCCTCGTGGGATACTGGCAGCGGGTAATCCGCACCATCGCACAAACATTAGAAACCTCACTAACACCGGACCCACGTATGTGCCTGTTAAATGTGTGGGAACCTACTGACTTATCATATTATGGTAGGCTATGGACCACAATAGGCCTCATGACGTGACATTGCACAAAAATGGGGGATGGCGGAGCTCCCCACCTTTACGCAGTGGGGCAGGAATATGGATACACTTATGGTAACAGAGAGGGCGGTGTATAAAGTAAGAGCCAACCCGCGCAAGTGGAATGGAATATGGCAGCCATGGAACACTTACAGAGGGGACATCTGCGAACCACTACTGGAAGACGATATTGATAGTTCTGAGGATGAGGTGTACGCTAATTGATTGTTGGGGGGTACCGACAGTGACACGTATGATAGACAAATGCCATATCAGGTACATGAGGAGCAGTGGGGGGGACCCGGTCGGGAGGGGAATTGGACTCACGTATTGCTTGAAAGTATGACATTTAGTAGGGTAGTGTTGATAACGATAAACTGACGAAATATCGTATGTGTTACTATTGAGTCACAATTTGAGTTTTGTTCACATAAAATACAAAAAGCAAGATGTTACTGCATCCGTGTACAGAATGATTTTAGAGACCCAGCAAGTCGGCGGATCTGTAGATTACACACAACCGGAAATGAATAACCCTGGACGGCCAGCTACGCTCCGTGCACGGAGTGCACAGAGTGCCGTCTCCTACGCATTTTGCGTAGCGGGCGTAGCCAGGCGGCACTACGCGCGCTCCGCAGACGGTGCGTAGCCGGCCGCCACCCGCCTCCCTCCCGCCCTCCCTAAATACATAAATAAACAGTATAAAAAGCTTTTAAAAAGACTTACCTTGTCTGCCGCGTCCCCGGGGCTCCCTCTCGCCGTCCCGCGATTCGCGCCGCCATTTCGGATCCTAATGCGCATGCGCGGGCGGCCGCGCATGCGCATTAGGATCCGAATCGGTGGCGGCGCGAATCGCGGGACGGCGAGAGGGAGCCCCGGGGACGCGGCAGACAAGGTAAGTCTTTTTAAAAGCTTTTTATACTTTTATTTATGTATTTAGGGAGGGCGGGAGGGAGGCGGGCGGCGCGGAGTGGGGCTACGCGGAGTGCGCGGGTGGGCGTAGTTGTGTGCCCACTTCGCGTAGCTCCGCGGAGCCCCACACCGCACACTACGCCCAGGGTTAGAAATGAACCGGACGCCTGCATGCGTGACGTTCATAAGCAAAACTTTTAAGCCGGCCTCAGGCTAGTAGGGGCACATATGTACTGTGTTGGAAATTTCAATAAAATCTTGCAATTAAAAAAAAACAACAAAAAAAAACTGTTTATTCTACATTTTTGTGATTCGTTGTGTTTAGTTCCTATTTAATTAGTACGGTAGGCGTGCTAGCCCCTTGCCCCAGCTCATTTATATATGCTCCAACCATAGAGCACCTCGAATATTAAAATAGGTGATAATATGGAAAATTAGTTGGAAAATAGGATGTTTTACACCAGTAGGGTGCGCCCTGGTGCAAGAGAGGAAATGGGTCCCCGGCTACTGTTTGAATGATAAAATAATTAGCATTGAGTGGGCGCCCCTCAGACCTCTAGGCCCCAGTGCCACGCTACCTGCTGCACCAATGACCCCTACCACAGACATACAAATGTAAACGGAACGACGTGTGTGAGGAAGAAAGTGCACAACCTCACCCACTTTCATTTTGAAGTACTTATTCCTGTGGGAGGCTGGCCGCTGATTACAGAAGGTGAGCGTCACAAAGCTACAGACGGTAAATAACACACCCCATAGATGTCGGAATGACTGAAAAGACATTGAATGAAAACTATCACTATTAACAGACCCAACAGACAGACCCTCTAGCCATGGATTTCGGTTCTCCTTCACGTTGGAATTCGCTTCTGCTCGAGCAAAGCATGAAAAACGTAAAATGTAAGTACGTAATGCATTGTAGTATGACTAAACTGCGATCTGTGATGTAACTATACAATGGGCCCTAATACAAACAATAATAGGCCGCTATCCCCGATTTGGTTGAAACAGGGCGCCATAATTGACCTTCAGTGGGCATTCCACAGCCTGGGTCCCCAGCCCCACTGCACCTGCTGCATCATTTATAACCCCGCCCATAATTGTGATGTAATTATAAATGGTGCTGGATATTGTCTCACTTTCCTATTCGCTGATAGGATAGATAGCATTGTCTCTCTGATCGGCTACCCTGTCCTTCTTCGTGTTTGCAGCCGCCCTTTGCCTTGTTCGGTTCCTGCTGTCTCTCTCTCTGCATTGTAGCCCGGTGTGGAGTACACAGAAGTGTTTACTCCAGTGATTGTTCATCTGTATTGGCGAACAGGTGGACAGATTAGCACAAGAATGAGGGTGTTACCCCAGACACCGTTTAACACCGACACATCAAATGCGTTTCAGCAATAGTCAGTCAGCGGGGCGCCCGCACATCAAATAACCACAGGATGGCAGATGAATGACAGTGGGTGTTTTTCAAAGGGATGCGCACTCACACCTTTTAGCTCGCCCTACAGCGCTCTCTTTGTATGCTAGAGGGCCATGGGAAGAATATATTTCACCGACCTCCAGTCACAAGATCGTGTTTCCATGCGTGTACAGGGCATAGGAACTCGGAAATCAAATAGCAGTCGAATGGAAATGCGCCGCTCATCAGCACAGTGTTTGAAGTCGCAGTTTCTGCACCCCAGGTTTCATTTGCTTCTTTTCTGACATGTAAGGACTTGTTCGTTGAGCTTCTCTTGCACACAAAAAAGTGAACTGAATGTAAACCATAACAACTGAAAAGCAATTGTTCTCAATAAAAACGCCTCTAAAGGCACAAAACAAGCGCATTATTTGCTGAAAAGGATCAAATAAAAGAAATGCAAGTACGTAAAATAAAACGGAAGGGGCAGGCAATGCCGCACAGAATGTTTTTTAATCACCTTTTTGCTTGACTCTTATTTTTCTGTTGCATTTGATGTGACTTTGTATTTGTGAACATATATATATATACATGACGTTGTGTGAAAAATATGGACACCCAGAGTTGCTCACCGAACACTTTTAAACGAGGCATGTAATAAGCATTAAGATATGTGCTTAGTCCTTCTTTATGGCAGACATGCTGGTGAAAATGGCAGCAAAATGGCCACATTCGACTTAAACAAGACGTCAGCGGTTCTTTCATTTAGTTGCTTCCCTGCGAAATGGATCTAAAAAAGAACAAGCCCGCGAGTGGTGCGCGCGCGCTCGCCACAGCGAGACGTGGTTTCAATTATCGCGCCCGTGTCTGGGCACGATAATTAAAACCACATGGCAGCCATGGCAGCGTTGCGCGTAATAGACACCAATAGGCCATGGGAGGAGCAATGCGCTCGCCTTTGGCCAATTGTATGCTGTCTTTGATAAAAAGACGCACGCAAAGGCCAATAGCGTGGGCCAAAAGGAAAAGCACAGGCACGAGCGTATGCGATTCCTAGGTCCGTGTTCAAACCCCCTACATGAGGTCTCTTGCTGCACTAGCAGTGCTGCGCACTGCAACGCTAGGCGCAAGACATAAAAAAGGAGGGACTTTTTTCACTAGATATGGAGCAGCATAAAGGTAAACCATCAACTCTGACAGAAAACCATGGGATGCTGAATAAAGTCACCAGCCCAAATATGAAGCATTCAAATGTGCCTTGGAGGAAAACCCTTTCAAGATGGGAGAGCTAAAAAGCATAGCCCAGAGCAATTGCCCAGGGGAGCATCCAAACTGGGGTTGGCTGGCCAGATCACTAAATTCAAGTCCCTGATGTGAAACAAGGCGTACAGCCCTTGAGTAAATCATTAAACATATGTTTTTGGAATGTAAGAGGGATAGTGCGAAAGTGTGATAGCAGTCCTTCAAGAACGCACCAGTAGCCCCAAAGGGGGGAAAGACCACCTGAGCATAAACAGCTCATTGACTGGGAGATGGAAGCAAGGAAGTTGAAGAATGAATTAAATAAAACCCTGCGTTCCAATAGAATGAACAGGGCACACGTGGGGGCTTGAAACAAGAGATCAAACTCCTCAGACAATCATACAGGACATTAATAAGAATGGTGAAGGTAAAGGAAGATGAACTTAGTTGGGCAGGACTTCATGCAGTCAGGAAACTAAGTCACTCAAGCACATTTTGCTGTCTTGTTAGCATTCTCACCCGGGGAAAACAAAAAGAAAATGTAACATCACGCCAAAGGAGAGGAGGAGATTTTTACAACAATTATACGAAACACCAACCCCCCTGTGGATACCAAGTAGGAGCCAACTACTTACCATCCTACGAAAAGACAGAATTGGGGGCAGAGGAGGAGGAGTGGCCCTGATAGTGGACAAGGCCCTGGTGTGTTCCTCTTTTCCCGTGGAGAATATCGCCAGATGTGAAGCCTTGGGCTTTACACTCAGTCTCTCAGCCTCTCAGACCTGTACGGGGATCCTCGTTTATAGACCACCTGGGCCCATTGGCTCTTTCTTCGAGGACCTGCAGGCGGCTCTTTCTGTACCCTGCATGCGTTCTGCGCACTGTGTGCTGTTAGGTGACTTAAATTTGCATATGGACTCGATTGCGGACTCTGATGCATCTAAGTTGCGGGATATTACTGCACTGTTGGGGCCGGTCCCTTCTATTGATAAACCTACCCATGTTAAAGGCCACACTTTAGATTTAATTTTCTCCACTGTGGTGATTGAGGTGTCCCCGCCGCTCCCTGTCTTATGGTCGGATCACTTTTTGATAAATTTTGCTATCCCACATGCGACAAGGACCAGCCAGAGAGCACTGAAGGTTGTGACTCGACAGTCTAGAGCGTTTCATCTAGTTACAGCAGATATGCTATCGGATGCCCTCTGTCAACATCCGTGTAATCTTACAGGGGATTTAGACGCTGAGCTGGCTTTGGTTAAGAAATGGCTGCTACTGAGATTTGAGGAGTTAGCCCCAGTGAAGTCAGCTAGAACAGCCCCCAGTCATGAGTCCGCTCCTTGGTTTACCTCCGCATTACGAAAAATGCGCCAAGATTGTAAAAAGGCGGAAAGACTGTGGCGTCGCAAATACGATCTAGATGAGAAAATTAAGTATCGTGTTGCCATAAAACAGTACCACAAATATATTTCTGAAGCCAAAAAGGAATATCTTGAGCGCAGAATAGATCAAGCAGAGAACTTTTTAGAATTGTTAAGAAGTTTGCTGATCCTGCCACAGGCGCCCATTCACACTCGCACACTGAAGGGTGGGTGAGGCAGCTCGCTGACTTTTTTGTAATGAAAATTAAAATCATTCAAGATTCCTTCCCCTCTGTGGATCCTTCCTCGGGCACTGACGCGTCAGTCTGTAGATGGAGGCCTGCTCCATCCTTAGGGGTAGATCCTGGGCCTACACTTTCGGTCTTTCCACAGATGTCCTGTGCAACATCGCTCGAGCTGCTGTCCCGGCTTCAATCTGGCTCACCCCTGGATGTATGTCCAGCAAAATGTTTGGGCAGAGTGGCATCGGCAGTAAACAGCTTGCTGAACCCCCTGCTCAATCTGTCCTTGAGTTCAGGAGTGGTGCCTCGGGAATGGAAACACGCACTGATTCTGCCGCTGCTCAAAAAACCTCTGTTAGATCCCTTGGTGCAGGCTAACTATAGACCTATTTCCCTGCTTCCTGCGCTGGCGAAGGTGGTTAAGAAACATGTACAGCATACACTCACCAACTTTATCGAGAGGAACAACATTCTCCATGACTCTCAATCTGGTTTCCGTGCTAATTATAGCACGGAGACAGCCCTCGTTGAGGTGACCGAAGCCATCAGGGAGACGCTCGATCAGGGGGGAAAGGCTATGTTAGTCATGCTGGATCTGTCGGCGGCGTTCGACACCGTCCCGCATGAAGGTCTCCTTTTAAGACTCTGGGAGATCGGATTGCGTGGGACGGTGTTGGATTGGTTTCAATCCTTCTTATCGGGCCGTCGACAGGTGATCTGGGCTCCACCGTTCTCCGCTGAAATGCCATCGCTAGAGGTAGGGGTTCCTCAAGGATCTGTCCTGAGCCCCACCCTTTTTAACATCTATATGGCCCCTCTGGCGATGGTAGCGGAGGTATTTGGGGCCCAGGTCATATCCTACGCTGATGACACCCAGCTCCTGTTTACTTGCAGGAAAGGAGAGGTTTTTGACGGCGACAGGATCAAAGACTGCCTGAGCGCGGTCTTTGTGTGGTTCCAGCGGCACAGTCTGAAATGCAACTCGGATAAGTCTGAGCTGCTTTTCTTTGGCTGTGCCCCGGACCCTGGCTGGAAGCTGTGGTGGCCCCAGGACATGTTCCCGCCGGAGAAGGCGTCCTCCCAAGTTAAAAATCTTGGGGTAGTGTTCGATGACGACCTTTCTTTTCGACCCCATGTTATCGGGCTATCAGGGAAATGTTTCGGCATCCTTAAGATGCTTAGAAAATTTCTTCCGCTGCTTTCCCTGAAGTATCGAAAGACAGTCGTTCAGGCGCTGGTAGGGTCGCGATTAGACTACGCTAATGCGCTTTATGCAGGACTGCCCAAGTACCTACTGGCTAGACTGCAAATTGTTCAAAACTCGGCGGCCAGAGCCATATTTGGCTTGCCAAGGAGAGCTAGTGCCTCTTTGCTTCTAAATAGGTTGCATTGGCTACCTATTGCTAGAAGAATTATGTTCAAAATCCTTACGCTGGCTTTCAAAGCCCTTCATGCTGCTGGTCCTAACTACATCAGAAAGCGTATCGCTTTCTATGTGCCGCGGAGGATGTTGCGGTCAGCCGATTTGGCTAAAATGGAGGTGCCGTCTATTAGACGTGTTCGGATGGGAGGACGGTCTTTCCAATATGTGGCGGCCCGCCATTGGAATGAGCTCCCTCTCTCCCTTCGTAAAGCCAATAGCCTCCTAGCCTTCAGGAAGGAGCTTAAGACCACGCTCTTTTCAGTGCAATCTTGAGATCGTAGCGTTTTTGCAGCCTTTTGTGTTTCTGGGTTTTCAGGCCTCTTTGTCAAAGCGCCGGGACACCCCCCGGGGTAGCCGTGCGCTCTAAAAGACCGGCGTAACATAACATAACACATATCGTCACAAAAGTAGAGCGACCGGAGAAGGCAGGATAACCAGGTGCTTCAGGGGGAGATCAGCATTCCTAAACTGGCCATATCGAAGGCAGACTTAAGCAGGATGGCCTGCAAAGCTGGGGATACAGAGGTAGGCACCCTGGATAAGAGGGACCACCGCGCTCATGAAAACATGATCTCAGATGGCACATGGCAATGCCCATTGTAAAAAACGTCAAACAAATGTTAAGCAGACGAAGAGAGTCAAGCGCCCCTGGTCCAAAAGGGTGTGCCTGCCGCCCTCCCAAAATCAGACCCCTCGGTGTGGGCCCCCATTTTGACATCTGTATATGCCAACTGCTTTTGCACTAGCTAAGTCCCCGACAGCTGGAGGGGGTCCATTCTGGTCCCAATATACAAGAAAAGTTATCACCAAGGTCCAAGTAACAACAGAAAGAAAGCTCTCTTGGATGTAGAAGGGAAGGGATACACCCGACTACTAAATGAAGATCTCGAAGCTTGGGCAAATGCGAAACAGCTGATCCCTTGGTTTCAATCGGAGTTCCAAATAAATTACCATATAGAAGATAATCTGCTAACTCTGACTTGTTTGACAGAGGACTCTACCAGGCCAAATGCCCTGCCATTATACGTGGCGCTTATTGACTTCAGCAACGCCTTCGACAATGTACCAAGAGCACGGTTGTTGAGCAAGCTGAAGGGCTCGGGAATCGCTGCTCTCCACCTCAAAGCCTTGGAGTCCCTATATAGTGATTCCTGGGTAGAAATCAACCTGACAACAAATCGGTCAACCTAAAAAAAATGTATGCTCATAAAGGCCTTAAACAAGGTTGCAACCTTGTTTCTTCAACTATTTTTTTTTTTCATGGTGGATCTGGAAAGTAACTTGACCAGCGCCAGAGCATGCCCCCCACACCTAGCTGACCGTTCAGTATTGAAACATCAATTCAATCAGAATCAACTTGGATAAAATAAAAACAACAATATTCGACAGGAAAAAGGGTTCAAGAGGATGCAGTAAAGACCACTGCCATGCATTTACAACGGGCAGTGGGGCAGCTGAAAAGGAACCTGGCTAACCCATACCTGCAACCTCTGCTGGCCGTGGTTGCTACTAAAGTAATGCCTACCCTATCTTATGGCACTATAATGTTCAAAGGTCACTTATTCGAGCTACTAGATGAGCTGCACAGCGCGTAATATAGAAAACTGTTTGCCTTGCTAGAGTGCAGCAGCCAATCCCAGATCAGGCTAGAATTCAACATCTTTGAAGCAAACCCTGGTTCTGCATGCTACATGGGTAGCGTACTGCTTAAAACTACAGTTGCTATGGAAGAAAATCCAGGATTCAAAATCTGATTTGGGGGCATGCCTAAAGAAAGCCATCCAGGTTCTGGAATTAGAAAACGTTGTTAATTCTGGCCTCCCAATGAATACCATTGCCAAACTTGCATTTAAGAATGCTAAGTCCTTATCCTTGATAGAAGACCTAGAAGATGCAAGGGAAAACAACATGGTATCTGGGCAGCAGAACTATATTCACCAGGTTGCCTCCCTACTTATCTGGGCACGTCACTGCCCATCAGAGCAAAAATGAGCCTCATGAGATAGCGATTTAGCTTGCTCTCTTAATGAAGTTAACGCGTTTGGACGACAAATGGGAGAAACAAACAAGCAATGCAGATTGTGTAGCAAATCAGAAGAGACACTGACACGTGTGATCTGCAATTGTGACAGTTCATTTCCACTGAGGAGACTCTGTCTCCGACCAATGTTTTGTATTTTAAACATCCGATCCTGCAGGAACACATCATTTGCTTTTTATAATGCGAATCATGCCAGCTCTCAAGGTGCCTCATATGGTACAAGCAAAACCTCATGAGACACTTCGACATAGACCCTAGAAAGAAGGAATACAGACGTGACCAGGTTTGAAACCTGGCATAGAAAGTTGAGACAGGCAAGCAAAATGGGCCGCATAGATAGGTATACTGTTAAGAAGAAACATGGTTGAAGCAACATCAATCCGAGCCTATTGAATCTTGTTGCTCTGAACCAGTTAATATATAGGCGGCTAGATGGAAGGGAGCTTGTGGGGTGGGGTGCACTGCCCTAGGATGCTTCCAAACAGTCTGCAAACGACCATGGCGTAGCAGTTGTCCAGTGACAAGGGGCAGGGGAAGGAATGAAAAGGGCCCTAAGGTGTCAAGAATGCCTAGTGCAATAATGGGATTTTGTGCAGTATCCACTGAAAACCCTTTGATTGGTATGCAATCTCCTCTGAGGATACCTGTTCCATCTAGGGCAGCAATGTGACCCTATCCTACCAAAGAAAGTGTTCAAACATGAATTGAGCAATCAAATGTTGATCGATGATTTATTGATTTGTTTGGTCATTTGTTCGCACTATATTTTTTCTTTGTTTAAACTGTAAGGGTGGGGGGTAGGAGGCGCATGCATGTATGCTTTTACAGTAATGATTTTAACTCATCGAACAGTGAATACAACACTCATCTAAAACTTCACCCACTGAAGACAGAATTCCTGATCATCTCCCCTCTTACAGCTCCCCCAATCCAAAATTGCCTCAACTGCCTAAACACTCTCAAATGCAGCCCGAAAGCCATTGACTGTATCAAATCACTTGGAATCTGTCCATACAAACAGCAACGCATGAGTGCTCATATTAATTCTTCTCCCACGATTCGCTTTATACCAACTCAAATACTCAAAAAAATCTAGCCTTGCATTATTGACTGACTTTCAAAATGTGGTACAAGCACTTGTTTTCTCTAGACTCTACTATGGAAATGCAGTTCTAACTGGCACACCCTACCTCACCTGCCTGCAGTAAAGGCGTCACTCAATGCAGCACCATACTAGTTTTTGGAGTTAGTTGCATTTAACATGTCACTCACTCCTTGCTCAAACTCACTTGGCTCCTGATAAAAGTACGGTGCATTCTAAAGATAGCCTGTATCACCGAAAGCGCTTCACTCTGGTACCCTGAAATACCTGGCCCAGAAACTCATCATCTCTGGAGGTTACCACTTCCAGAGAAACTTGAACTCTCTACTCTTTGAGATGCCCAGATTCAAGAGAGATCCTACTCTTGCTCCTTAACTGGTAGCCAACCCAGGAAATGGGACTCCCGATTGCAGGAGATGGGCACAAATCCTTTGTCTCTGACTTTCAAGACAAGCGTGAAATCTCGTATGTTTGAAAAATACTTAGTATACTGACTGGACTTAAATAAATAAGGAGTAAAGCTAAGGACTATCCCCCCCCCCCCCCCCAAGCAATTTTGCATCTGCCCTACCCACTACTGCAATAACAACCTTAACCCACCCTCATGTGACTTGTTTTGTTTGCTTGTTGCACCAGGCACAACTATCTTCTTAGTGATTTTTTGTCTTTTGTTTTTGCTTGTTTATTCTCTACAGCACTCCCATTTCTTGGATCATGTTTGCACTTCATAAAACTCTCAATTAATATATACATATCCTTGGAGGGAAATAGCATATGCATCCTGTACTTGTATTGTGTTACATGTGTAATATTTTTGGAGAATAATTAGTCAGTGATTAATATCTGCACTCTCTCATTAACATAGATATATAATATGGGTAGGGAATACATCTCTAATAATAAAACATCATACTACATGACTGATTTCCTTTATATGCATGCATAAAAAGATAATGACGTGTCACATTTAATCCAACAGGAAATCAATCAATAAGAAAAAAAAGGCAAGCTAGAAGTTCCTTTGAAATGACTGAAACACCGTCATGCAAAGTTTCAACAGTCAAAGATGATCGGAAGGTGAAACAGCATTCTCAGCCGAGAGCCATATACCAGTTTCCTGCAGAAAATATTCTGGAATTTGAAGGAGTTGAAAATATTGAGGGTGAAATTCGTTTAAGAAAAGAGCCATATTCCAGTTTACACCAAGGAAGTTCCCAAGAAGAGATATCACATGAATATAGTGCATGTGCAAATAAAGGGTGTTTGAACATCTCTGCACAAGACACCCCTCAAAACTGGAGGCAATTCGTAGGCACTGAAAATAAGCAACAAGTCAGTTATATAGACGATCTTACCAAGCATAAGAAATCAGATAATAAAGGTAGACAATATATATGTAGTGAATGTGGAAAAGCTTTTACTCAGATGGGAAATCTTCTCAGGCACCAGACAATACACGTTGGACAGAAGCCTTACAAGTGTACTGAATGTGAAAAAAGTTTTAGCCAGAAGGTACATTTCATACGACATCAGAGAACACATTCGGGGGAGAGACCTTATCAGTGTGCTGATTGTAAGAAAAGCTTCACCCGCAAGGAAACTCTTCTTGCACACCAAAAGACACATACGGGTGATAGACCTTATCAATGTTCTGAATGTGAGAAAAGCTACATTGTTAAACAAAGTCTTATATTGCACAAGAGAAAACATTCAGGGGAAAAACCTTACCAGTGTACTTTATGTGATAAGAGATTTCGCTGGAAGCAAACTCTTGTTGGACATCAGAGGACTCACATGACTGTCCAGAGCAAATGCACTAACTCCTACAGATATAGTGACTCTCTGAAGAAGCTCAAGAACTAATTAAATAGGTTATGTTACCTATTTTTTACAAAGAAAACACACTCCAGTTATTTGGTCCTAAATAAACTATTTAGTGAAAGACAACAAAATACAAAATGTTCAGAGAAAATTCAGAACACTTTGAATGAACGTGGGAGGAAGTGTGCTTTAAGAATGCATCACCACAAAAATCATGGTGGATACTAACACTGCGCTAATACATGCCTGTGCTTACGTTAAAAATATTAATAGCATATTTCTTTATTTTCTTTTTAACTTTACAGCATAACTTCATATATGTAAATAAAATTATTATATATATTGATTACAATGCAAACCTGTGATATTCAGTATAAAGGACCAGTATTCTGAGGAAATTCCTTCTTTTTGCATGGTTACACTCACTTTTTGCCTGATTCTAATGGTTTTTGACTCTGACAGTGCCCTTGGCTCTGCTAACAAGACCCAGGGCAACTGCTTTTGACCCCTAAAACTGTTCAGGAGAATTGGTTACATCCAATTGCCGTGACCTAACTTACATGTGAGTCCCTGGTATGTGGTACCCTGTGTATCTAGGGCTTGTCCGCCATGTGTCACACGTGGACTGCTGCAACAATTGTGCCACCACGATGCTGACCAAGACAAAACCGACAGGCTACTATTGCAGCCTTCAGGGGCAGTTATAATCTTCCAACTCAGCTTTGCCATTTAAACCAGTGGCAAAGCCCAAACCTTTCCTTGCGTTACCTATAATTCACCCCTAAGGTAAATGTAAATGTAAATGGATACTTGTATAGCGCACTACTCACCCGCAAGGGTCTCAAGGCGCTTGTACGAATACCGCTGTGGAACCCATCCTGGCTTTCCCTGTGAGGTGTCCACTCCTGGGCACCCCCAAGGTGGAGGCCAGGCATCCTTAGCGTTGTGGGGGCCGTTGTGGAGATTAAGCAAGCTATTGCCCAGAGGTGCAGAGTGAGACTCAATGATTGGAATAGGCACCGAGGCGAGAATTATCAGGTCCGTGGAATTTTTGAGCCCAAGACCCGCCGAGGCGGGGAATTGAACCCTGGTCCCAGGCTAGACCTCTGCATCAGGGTCTGCCGCTCTAACCATTGAGCCACACTTCTCCACTCTGCCGCTCTAACCATTGAGCCACACTTCTCCACAGGTAAGCCTGTGGTGCCCAACGGGCAGGGTGCAAGGTAGAATGCATATTTTATTATCTCAGCAGCAAAAACTCCCCAAAAGCTGTTTTTGCTTTATCAAGGCCATAGCCCCATTGGATAACGTGGGAGTTGCCCCACTGGGCTAACTCTGCAGAGTCCACCAAAACTGTTACTTTTTGGAATCAGAAAAAATGTCTCATAAAACCCAACTCCCCCCTGAAATCGGATTTAATGTACAATTATTACCAATGGCACTTTTAGAAAGTAGCCCCAGCTTGCCAGTAGCTTGGCTAGTTTACATCGGCTGTCTCAGAGCTGTTTTCCCACCTGCCAAGGTGCTAACAACCCTTCTGGTGGTAGACCAAAGGGCTGGCAGGGTGCAGATCACAGCACCTCCCCAGGCAGGATGCTGATGCCGTGTGGCAAGGAGTCAAAAGAGTCCAGGCTTCAAAGAAGCTGCGGACTCTGGTGAGCAAATGTTGCTCCTACTACTGCTATTATAGTTCCAGACAGTCTGGTATATTTGGATAAGCAGTACACCTGCCAACCACACCCCCAGGGTAGGCTAGGGAGTTTGCACACTCAGAGAAGGGTTCTGCCATTTTTTGTTTAGGGGAAGTGGTCATCAGGTGGGAAGGGCTATGCAGGGATGGACTAGCCCATTGGCTAGTAGGCACCCCCTCTTCACCGAGTAGGACTTAGGGTTAAAGTGGACACCCCTGCACACACCCAAACACAGATCTGCTGGAACAACTACAAGGATTCAACTCTGGACCCCAGTGAATATCCCAAGGGCTAGTTCTCCTAGCTCCTGCCTGAAACACAGGCCTACAACAGGTTCCTAGGACTACCCTGCACCTTGCCCTCCAGGGGAATCATCCTTGTCGACCAAGTGCATCATGGGAGTTGTAGTCTTGACCCCTGAGGAGCATCAGAGGCTTAGCCCTGCCTGCCCCAACCCCAAGGAGCCGCTTCAGAGGAGTGATTCCTCTGCACCCATCACTCAAGCACCTACAGTACCAGAGGACCAGTTGGGACTGGTCACCAGTTAGACCTCACTGAGGACCCTGAGAGACCGAGTCTCAAAACCCAGGACTGCTGTGCACATCGAGATCCACATGAGTTGGGAACCAGAAGACTCCTCTGGCATCCTCAGCAACAGTGGGCACAAGCCTCACTGATCCTGCTTCCCAGCGCAGCATCAGGACCACTCTGGTACCACTGGAGCAAACAAGATGCAGAACTTAGTCTTAAAACAGCATTTCACTCCAGGATATGATTGGGGCTCGCCCATTATTGTGGTCCTAAGATGCACACAGGGACCGCATTGAGCAAGGTACCACTTTTCTCCAAGGACCACGAGACTCTGCAACAGCTAACCTGCACTTTATGTGACTTTTTACTGTATTTTTAAATGTTCTAAAAATCTGCATCCGCAGAATCATCCATTCATTTTTAAATTTCAAAGTGTCTAAACATTCATAAAAATATCATCTAGTTTTATAAAATAGTGTCCCTATTTTATTGTGACGCCTACTTTCATTTGTTGAGTTTTTATTGTGTTGGTAAATGTGTTATACGTTTCTTTGAGTAAGCTGGTCTGCTTCAGTGTCACAGCTACCCAGGACTGAGCAGTGTAAATGAGACGAACCTTACTGAGCCTATCAAGGGTAGAGTGACGTTATAGAGTGTACCCCACCATGTAATCACCCACTTTGCTACAAGTATTTTAACAAACATCTTAGTATTCCACCTCATGGCTTGTGAGAATGCCAGGGAAGACAGCAAAAATATGAGAGTGGAGGATTGATAGATAGATCAGCACACCCATCAGTGTAGCTAATATGAATTAAGGAGGGCTATTAGTTCTCGAGTACAGATGTATAGACTCTGAGAGCGCTCCAGGTAAATGTTCCATATTACTCTAAATATTTCTGTGCAGTCGCTGACAGTGGGCAGGACCTCAAGGGACCCCAGATATCTTTGCTCCAGGAGGAAGACAGCAGCATCTCCGCATATATCTTGAGCTGTTCATTACAGTACATAAGCTTTCAACCACTGCCACTGTGCATCTGCCCCAGTGGCAAGCCACTTGTCTTTTGGATAATAAAAGCAACAATGCAGTGAATTTCTATCGCGTTTAGGGATCTCTTTCACCAATCCTAACAGCTATCTTAGCGTACTAACTCTTTAAATTGTACACAAGCTTAAATGTAGATCAACATAAAATACAGATTTCCTTAACACAATGGAAATAGAAGAAAGAAGTAATATATATTTGTATTTGTTTAAGTAAATCATTCTGCAAGTAGTGCATACAACACAAATGTTATTCTCGTTATTATTATTTTTTAAAGTCCTTTTTGTTCATGAATGTCTTCACATCTTGATCTTGATTTTCATAACTTAAAAAATAAAATTGTGACAAACATCCAACAAGTGTGTTTTGACAACAGTCACTTCTTCATGGCTGTTGAACATAACAATCCTACAAAAACAAACATTACTTTCTTTGTAAGTGATAGAAAATTAGCAAATCTAACATTATAACATCTGACAGTCCCAGTCTCTACAGTCATGTTAGCCATAATATCATATTATAGAGATTATCTCAATATACTGTATATGAGGTTTGTGCTTTCATCCTTCATTACCTCACCAACCACTGAATTTAATGTTATTAAGACCAGCGACCCCTTTCATAAAGATTCGCCTGTTGAGTCATTGCATTACACCCTCAACCAGAATCATTACCTACTACTTATCTATAACTCAATTTCTATATTCATTAATAGAAAATCTAGGCAAGAGACTGGGCTCAGTCACCTCTTTTGATTTTGTAAGCTGAGGATGAGATCATTGATGGCGGGCAGATCAGGACACAGATGTCTGCATGAACTGATTGTTAATGTTATTTTGAAATCATGCCTTGATGTAACACACAGGGAGTATGCTTACAAATACTTGGAGACGTTCTCTTGATCTCTTTCTGTGGCAATTTCTTGGTTTTAAATGTATAAATAAGGTTGATAAAAAAAGAAAATCCAAAAGATTATCAAATTCATAACTTCGATCCTTACATTGTTATCCAAAACTTCAATCCAAAATTTAAGAGTAAAATAGTTGAGCTCTCTACTATTTGCATGGCTTTACCAGCCTTTGTTTGCTCTTATCAAGGGATATGAGCAACAATTATTTCCTTTTGCTCATGACAATAATAAGAGTGAGTTGGTAATATAAGCAGAATTTGTATCAGTAGACAGTGCAATATGATTTATTCATTTTAAATGACTGTGACTTTGACATATTCCTCAAAATATTTATTGCATGAACAGGGCAATTGGTTCAATGAGGCAAGTTTAAGTAGGAATGGCTGGGATAGTCATGGATCCTGGTAATGGTCTGGCTGCACTCCTCCAGCAACAGACCCTGGAATTGGGGGCCGATAATGGTGCCCTTTGCCAAGCAATTGAATTCAGATCTTGTAATCTGATCCATCAGCTCCTAAACACCATATCATATCATACGGGGTTTTTAGACAGCCTGGTGGTTTATTTTGACTTTCAACTTGGACAGTTTTCTTCTGAACAATCTAAAGTGTGATATTTCATTGGTTCCTTGACAGGTGCAGCTCTTGCCTGGGTAACTCCTCTTCTAGTTATAGCTGGAATTCCTTGCCTGAATAATTATGCCAATTGCTTGCAACGTTTGAGAAGATGTTTGAGAGGCCAGATCATTCAGTATCCGTCGGGGACACCTTGTGCGAGATAGATTCCAAAGTACTGACAAACTGAACTCAGCTTTTTGAGCTTGTTGCTTGGACGGCCAAAAAAACAGTAATTCAAGCCTTAATCATCTCACGGCTTGATTATTGCAATGTCTTGTATCTTGGAGTTACTCAGGGAAGAATTAAAAAATCTCAGGAGAGTACAAAACGCAGCAACACGCCTACTACTGTATTTGCCGAGGCGTGCATCGATTGGGTCCGTGCTCAGGAAACTACATTGGCTACTGATAAAGCAGAGATCAGCTTTCAAAGTTTTGTGTTATTGTCACAAAGCTGTGGCCAACAAAGGGCTGGGATACCTTCAATCCCTAGTGAAAGCGGACATACCTTTAAGGAACCTAAGATCAGCAGGGAAGGTCCTAGCGACGGTTCCTAGGGAAAAGAGAGTTTGCTTTGGAGGTAGTTCTTTTAGTTACCTAGTGCCAAGGATATGGAATGATTTGCCCTGTAGCTTTGTCAGGAGCAATCTGAAGTGCTTTTTAGAAAGAGCCTTAAAACCTGTTTTTTCAGGCAGGATGTCTGAGAATTATAGTGATACGTAGAGGCGAAGACCTGCTGTCAGCGCTATGACACCTCATGTGAGATAGCTATGCACTTTATAAAATATATTATTATTAGCAAGAGTTTTTCTGTCTTCCTCATTTTCTGAACTTCTGGACCAAGTTCTCCTGACTGAACATCTGACTGAACACTGACTTAAGGAAAGGTTCATGGAAAAACAGAGAAGCCAGAAGTTCACTTTTACTCCTTGTTGTCACATTTATATGTGGACTGAGCCAATTACTCAGTTAGTTGTTCCTTTTTCTGAGGTGCATGATGAACTGATGCAGCTCAGATCTGCTAGAGGGCCCTTGTCCAACACTGAAAAAGAATGAAGATGAAAGAGAGGTTTGTGTATTTATTCTGCAAGTTCTAACCATCTGCTGTGCAACTGTCCTGGTTGACCCTCTAGGCCATAGGAAAACACCAGGTCCTGTTTTTTGTAAACAGAAAGGGTTGGGAGATACCATTCTCCTTAAAGTTTTTTAGTTCCTCCGATGGATCCAATCCATACTTGTTCCTTAAGTCCATCCTGGGCAGTCTGTTTCTGTTCCTGCCATGAAAGATTCCCTTGTACCAGAATATATATGGACTTGAGTTGTATCCAGAGACTCCAAATTCCTATCAGGAAGCAGTAATTCTCCAGGTCATATACAAACAATTGAAGGATCTCCTTTGACTTTAGGTCTTAAGACCTCTATTATGGTTTGCTCTTGGTGTCAGAAGAAGTGGAGAAGCGTGGCTCAGTGGTTAGAGGCGGCAGACCCGGAAGCTGAGATCAGCCGTGGACCAGGGTTCGATTCCCCGCCTCGGCGGGTCTCGGGCTCAAAATTCCACGGACTCGACAATTCTCGCTCTGGTGCCTACTCGACTCACGGGGTCACACTCTGCGACTCTGGGCAATAGCCTGCTTAATCTTCACTACGGCCCCTCGCGGCGGGATGCCTGGCTTTCACCTTGTGGATACCCTGCCGGGGTATCTCACAGGGGAATAACAGGACGGGTTCCCTAAGCAAGCGCCTTGATACCTTCGGGTGATACGTGCGCTATATAAGTCGCAATACATACATACATACATACGTGTCTTTAGGCATTCATAAAGAGGTGGTGTGTTACGTATGCCATGGTGATTGGGATACCCCGGCAGAAATAATACAATTTCTATGTCAATTTGGAGACCTGAATCGTACCTCTATTATCAAAGTTCTGCTACTTAGATGGGAGATATTGGGCTTCTGTGCTACAAGACTGTTCTGAAGACCAGTCTCAAGCTACTATTGGTCGGCCTTTGTCCATCCCAGGGGCTTACCAGGAATTTTCTGATGTCTTTCTGAAGCTTAGCTCTGTGTGTTTCCCTTCTGATAGAGATTTGGAGTGTGTCATCCTGACCGTACCTGCAGCCATAATTCCCAATTGTAGAGTTTACTCTTAGTTTCAACATGAGAAACAAGTCCTGAAGGAGTATTTGTATGAGAATCTTCGGAACGGTCTTATTGTCCAGTATACATCACCTGGTGGAGCTCCACTTCGTCGCTATGAAGTTCAAAGAGCTGGGACCTAAGCATTGATTATCATGTGTTAAATAAGATCACCATAAAGGACCGTTACCTGCTTCCACTCATCAAAGGCATACGTGCGTCTGTGCATGGTGGAAAATATTTCACACAGTTAGTTCTGTGCGAAACGTACTATCTGCTTCAGATTAAGGAAGGTGATGAGTGGACAAAAGCCTTTCAGACAACCTTCACCTTTCGTCTCAGGGAAAATCATCTATCCTGTTAGACAGAGAAGTGTGAATTTGAGAGAACACAAGTGAAGTATTTCTCTCAGAGGGTAGATAATCTATGGACCCTCTCAAGATCCCTACAAATTTGTATTGACCAAACCCCAAGTCTGCCAAGGAGATGCAGTTTTTTGTGAGAGGCTAACTTTTATACACAGTTTTTCTAACAATTGCTGAAATGACCAGTCACATTTCTGCCACTCTGAAGGAGTATTCAACTAAAGATTTCTTCATGGACTCCAAAGGCTCAGGAGGCCTTTATCAAGCTCAAGAAGGCTTTCACCAAAGCCCCTAGTCTCAGGCACCCATGACCACCCAAGACATTTATTGTGGCAACTGATGCCTTTAAATTCTTCTGTGGAAACAGTTCTGCTTCAATTCCATGAGAAGGACAATCTGGGGGACATCTTCTATCTCTGCCTTGTTTTGAACCCTTGTGAACAAAGGTATTCTGTTTTGGATTGTGAGCTTTTGGACTTGAAACATGCCTGTGGGCAGGGGTTGTGTCTTTTAATGGGAACAGTTACAACTTTTGAGGTTTGGACAGACCATCAAAATATCCAGTTTCTGCATAGCATGTCGTGTAAAAATAGCAGACAAGCTCGCTGGACCTGTTTCTTTTTACAATGTGACTTTTTTGTTCCTCATATCCGCAGCACTTCGAGAATTCTTGCTGATGCCTTGTCTAGACAGGACATTGTGGTTGAGGATTGAGAGACACCTGTCCTTTTGCTATCTGACAAAGTTATCTGTCTGGCAAGGTCTTTCTTACAGCACATGAGGGACGCTCACACTGAGAGATCTCCTGAAGACCTTCATGATCTGTCGAGTCAATTCCCCTTGGTCTTCTGACAGAATCTATATTTTTTCCCAAACGGCTTTGTTGATTTCGACTAAGAGGCTCCAAACTGAGGTTTGAAAAATGTGTCAAAATGACTAAGCAGTAGCAGGCCACTATGGAGTTAAATCAACCTCAGTATTTGTTGTGCATTCCTTCTGATGGCCTATAGTTTGTTAGGATGTAGAGCTCTATGCAAAGTCCTGTTCAATCTGTATATACCAAGGCAGTCCATGATAAGCCATTTGGTTTTCTTAAGCCTTTGCCCGTTCCTCCTCATCCTAAACACACAGTTTCCACCAACTTTGTTGTGGACCTATTCCTGTCAGGTGGAAACCAAGTGATTGTGGTCACTGTAGACCATTTTTTCAAGATGGGTCATTTTTCCCTATTTCGTAGACTCTGACAGCCAGCATGATGGCTAGGATATTTCGACTGATTCATTTTGCCTACATGGGCTCTTGGATACCATAATAACTGAAAAGGACTCTCAATACATTTCCTGGTTCTGGCGCTCAATCTGCTTTACCCTGGGTATCCATCAAGCTCTGCCCTCAGGTTACTATCCACAGTCAAACGGGCAGACATAAAGGGTCATTCAGAGCCTAGAGAAATATCTGACGTGCTTCTGTAATGCCACTCAAAACAACTGACCAGAATACCTATTCTTAGCAGGATTTTCGTCTAACTCTGTTCACTTTCTTCTTAAAGTCTCCCCATTCCATTACATCCAGGGCTTCCATCCTCGTTCCTTTCCTTGTTCTCTGCTGACTACTCCTCTTTTGTCCTCTAGTATTTTTTTATTGGTTTTCTGTTATTGTATATCTTCATGGTCATTATAGCCCATACATTAAACAGTATCATGTAGTATGAACATCACCACCTGTCACGATTCGCTCCCTGTGTTCTCGTGTCCACCACCAGGGGGGCCACATAGTGGGACTTTCCAGTCTTCTAATAAGCTTCTAGATAATCCCTTGCATGCATCTCCTGACTTCCAGCCATTTGGACACTTATTGGGAACTGACATCCATTCCCAATCCATGCCGGGTTTTGTGAAAGCCAGCCTGCTTATACTTGAAGCCAGCCTGCTCATGTTTGGAACTCCATTACCCAGAATTCCCTGCTCACTGATTAGTCTCCACCCCTGCAGGCCAAGGATGGGTGGAGGAATTCAGCTCACCTGTGGCTGGCTGCTACTAGCCTGCTCACACCTGATGCATATGATTACTGTGAGCTCTTTTAAGCCCCAGCTCCCTTCAGGCCAAGGTTGGTCATTGTAGCTGTTTATCGCTGAGACTGGTCCTTGTTTCCAGTGCTCCTGAGCTTTTGCTGTTCTTGTTTCCTGAGCTTTAGTTATGCCTTGTTCCTGACCTGCTGCTGTTTTGCTTGTTCCTGAATTAGCTCTGCCTGCAGTGCTAACCTGACCCCTGAGCCTTAGTATTCCTTGTTCCTGAACTGCTGCAGTTTCCCTTCTCCGGAATTAGCACTGTTTGCAGTGCTATCTTGTTTCCTGAGTTCCTGAGCTATAGCTATTCCTTGTTCCTGAATTAGCAGTGACTTCCGTGCTCTTGTTCCTGAGTTCCTGAGCTATAGTTATTCTTTGTTCCTGGGCTTCCGCTATTTCTTGTTCCTGATTTGCACTGCTTGCAGTGTTCTCTTGACTCCTGTTTCTTGAACTAGCACTGCCTGCAGTGCTACCTTGACTCCTGAAGCTTCGGTAATTCCCTGTTCCTAAACAAGCACTGCCTGCAGTGCTACCTTGACTCCTGAAGCTTTAGTAATTCCCTGTTCCTAAACCAGCACTGTCTGCAATGCTACCTTGACTCGAGCCTTAGCTTAATTCTTGTTCCTGCCCTCGCACTGCCTTCCATGCTATTTTGTTTTCTTGATGCCGTAACCTGCACTATTCTAGTATACCCTTGTAGCCTCCCCTTCTGTATATCCCTTTCCAGTCCCTGCCTTTCTTCCCAATTCCTTGGTTCCAGTTCCTAGTTTGCTGTCTTCCTATTCTGCTGTCTTGTTTCTGTTGCCTTGTATGTGTGTTACCTGCTTTCTGCCAAATGTGCCCTGTCATTTCCTTCCTTTCCTGTTAAGCACTCCTCCTTGCTAGCTCCTTGTCTATTGTGATTGTGTTTAGTTCTACCCCTTTGCTGTTACTGCCTTGCGCGTTCCTGTTTGATCGCCAGGATCCGTGGGCGCAGCTGGCTACCTAGGTGGTGTTTCTTGTTCACTGTGAGTATTGTCTTTGAGTTACATTTATAACATCACCATAGGTATCAGCTCCACAGACTCTGCCTTTGCATCCATAGCCTACATGTGGGTATTTGCAGTCAGTATCTGTAACAGCAATTGTGGGTAAGAAACTTATTGAGCTTCAGTCTTCCCGTGTGGAACTCCTGAGTGTTTTACCCCACCCCCCCTTTATTGTTAATGTTGTTTCATATATATGTCTTGCACGAGAGAACCGCTGCGCTCCTTGGTAGTTGAAATAATCTACAGGTGATGCTGGAAAATTCAGGTTATGGGAGTTCGAGATGTTCACCTCCTGACCGTGAGATGCTGGATTAAAGACGTGCTGGAGAAACTTTATACAGTGTAAAGTTAAAATCTCGAATTCGCCGTGCGCGATGAAATCGCTGTACCAATAGCAATAGTCAGGTAATCAATAGGTATATTCCGATTGGAAGAAAATTTATTTTGAACTGATGTTCATATCGTATTCCGTCATATGTTGAACCATTCAAATGATGTGCATTTGTATCCAAACTAAAATTGTATCCATGGTGGTAACAAATGTCCAACTAGGTATATACGTAAACTCAGTGACAAATGCAACCCCAATGCATTTCGAGCAGAAGCTCTTCATCAGGGGAAAATTTCTAAGAAGAAAATCAGAAATAACAATGTATATATCGCTATACAGGAGCAAAAGGTAAAAAAATGCAGGAAAAATGGGGGATGCGGATCTGTAGGATGACTGGAGAAACTGTGGCTAGATAATGATGTGAAAAACGGGAGTGTAATGGAGTAAACAGAAATGAAATAAGTGGTGAAACCACGTGCAAATTAAAAAACAAACAGTGGTGTACTGTGAAAAAGATGAGGCAGCGGGGGCGTGAACACGCTGATATCGGAAAGTACAAACTGTAACCTAAAAGTTCTGTGGGTAACAAAAACAATAGTGAGCTGGGGCGTTACGAAGTAAACATGCAACGGAAGTGTAAGAGTGCAGGAGGTTACGAGAGGAGGATCCCAAGAAGTGTTTGGCCATGTGCGCTATCAAGAACGGCGGGTGAAAAACGAAAACAATAAGTGAGATGAAGTTAGAAGAACTCCCGGTAAAATCTTACCGCAAATGTGATGGTTACGACCACCGTAGTAAGAAAAAGCATCAGGACTGGAGCGCGGTGTGAACGCCGAAAGCAAGGGCGCCGTTATGTGTGTGCTGTAAATGTAAATGTATTTGAGCTTGTAAAGCGCACTGCTACCCGTCCGTAGGTTTCCTGGCGCTGTATAACTCTGGGGAACCCGTCCTGGCTTTCCCTGTGGGATGGTCCCTGCTGGGAGTCCCCAAGGTGGAGCCTGGCATCCCCGGAATTGATGGGGCCGTTGTGGAGATAAGGCAAGCTAATGCCCAGAGTTGCCAAGTGGAACCCTGGATTAGAGTAAGCACCGAAGAGAGAATGATCGAGTCCGCTGACCCAAGTCCACGACCCTGCCGCGTCGGGAATTGAACCCTGGTCCCGGGCTGACTTCTGCTCCCGGGTCTGCCGCCTCTAAACAGTGAGCCACACTACTCCATGCTGGTAATATCCATAGAAAGAGGACAAGCGCGTAAAGTAAATGGTGGCGGGTGCTCACAGAATGACTAACCCAAGAGAATAATAAAGTTAGGTAAGAAGAAAAAGAGGACAAAGGAGAAACAAGGTGTCGAGAATGCACCTGAAGGGAAACAAAAAGGGGAACAAACCAGGGAAAAAGAACAAGACGAAGAAAAAGCAAAAAGTAAAACAAAACAAATAAATTTAAAATGAAATAGTAAAACGAAGTCATTAAGAAAAAACATAACGGTCATCAAAATAAAACCAGAATAAAGAGGAGTAGATAAACGTAAAGGTAAAAGGTAGAAAATGGGGTAGAAAATGGGGTGAAAGATGATAGGAACAAGCATTTACAATGGAACGGTTTTGCCTTTGTAAAAGTTAGAGCTATTGGCATTGTAAATGACAACATTTTTATTTATGTGTTTGTATTGAAAACAGATAAATAAATGGCATTGTCATTTACAATGGCAATAGCCTAATCTCTCGCAAATGCCACACACACACACCCACAGAGAGCCCCCCCACACAGAGCCCCTCCACACAGAGCCTCCCCACACACACACACACCCACACAGAGCCCCCCCCACACACACCCACACAGAGCCCCCCCACACACACCCACACAGAGCCCCCCCACACACTGCGAGCCCCCCCACACACAGAGCACCCCCTCACACTGCGAGCCCCCCCCACACACTGCGAGCCCCCATCCACACACTGCGAGCCCCTAGGGAGTACAATACATAGGGCCTGTGCAATGAGTAAACAACACCAACTCCCCCCCCTTCCAGAAAGATGCCACGAGGTGTTATCTGTTAGCAAATGCCCCGGATCGAACCAGGGACCGTGGCTCTAAAGGAAAACGCTTTCCT
The DNA here is from genome assembly GCF_964261635.1 of Lissotriton helveticus. NCBI lineage: Eukaryota > Metazoa > Chordata > Amphibia > Caudata > Salamandridae > Lissotriton > Lissotriton helveticus. The sequence continues at coordinate 1,053,945,225 of NC_136067.1, forward strand.
TGGCTGATTTCTGCGGCCATCAGAGAGCTCAGGCTGGGCTAATGCAGGCGCGACCTGGAGGAGAAACCCATTAACGTCCATTGGTAGGAGCAAGAGCTGCTCCCAGGAGAGGCTGCAATGTCTGTGGGAGGAGGCGGGGTCTGAACACTGGTGGTGGACGGGGAGAAAGGAGTGGATAGACAGTTTTTATATAGCGCATCGTCTGACATTTACACTGCCTCGTGGAGCTGTTCTTTCTTAGCCAGGCTGGGGACAGGTTGCCCCAGTTTAAGGTGCTGCTATGGGAAGGGGAGGGGGGGTGGAGGTCTGCGTCCTCACTTTTTTTCTCTTATTATTGTGTTGTAGAAGCCTGGAGTCCTCTTTGACCTCAGGTGTCCTTCCACCCGTTGTCATTGACTTGCTAAATATAGGATTGTTATTGTACCTTTTCTATATGTGAATGTAATGCTGCATTTAGAATCAGAAAAGTACGCCCATGGGTACTCAAAAGCACAGCACTAGCTGGGTCAGGAACTCACACTGGGCACGGGCGGGTGAAGACTTGCGCCAGGGCTGTCCTGGCCGCTGTGCCCGCTGTGTACTCTGCATTGGGGAAAATACTTCATGGTATGCAACAATGTCAGGAAACAATGAGGTGTTTCAGTTCCTCGTGGTCTGCCTTAGTACCCTGGATCACTATTTCTCCAGAGCAGAAAATCATTTAGTGCCAATGAAAAAATTGTCGGCCAGATACACACACATACAAACTTGACGGCTTTGTTTTTCTCGGTCTAAACCCTTCTCCAGAACGAGCTCTGCATATTTGTACCCGTCATTGCTTTCTGTCTCTTCGAGGACAAAATGCAGGTTACTGCTCAGCTTATAGCCCTGCAGGGCGTTGATGCCAATGTCGGGGTCTCGGGCATTCCCGACAGCAATGCGCGTTCCTGGCAACGTGGACTCCGATATATTTAAATCAACAGCATTCTTTAAAAAACTCGGGATGTTATCGTTAATATCCTGGATGTGCACGTCCACGTGAATTTTTTTTAAGGCATTCTCCACAACGGTCTGCAATTTGATGTAGCAACTGTCTGATTCCGCACACAGCTCCTCCCGGTCGATCCTGTCATTCACGTGCAGTGTCCCCGCATCCTCGTTTAACGTAAAATACTGAGTCCCAGCAGCAGAAACAACACGAACTTTCCTTTCAGACAAATCCCGCAGATTTAGCCCCAAGTCCTTTCCAAGGTTTCCAACAACTGAACCTCTCCTCATTTCTTCCGGTATTGAGTATTGTATTCGCCCTGCAACTTGTTCACAAACGATAATAACAAGCATTGGGGTGGGAATGGGCACAACAATGACGGACAGCGGGGGGGTGGGGGGTAGGCGGGAACGGGCACACACGGACAGCGGGTATGGGGGGCGGGAACGGGGAACACGGACAGCGAGAGGAGGGGCCGGCGGGAACGGGGGAGGGGGGCGGGTTAACGGAAACACGAACAAAGTTAACAAGGCGAGAGGGGGGCCGGCGGGAACGGCGGAGGGGGGCGGGTTAACGGAAACACGAACAAAGTTAAAAACAAATTAGACAGCGGGAGGGGGGGCGGGAACGGGTACACACCTGCTCGGCAACATAAATCGCGCAGCCCACTCCTGCAAAAGGCAGGACGAGAGTAAACAAAACACGGCTTGAGAGGAAAAAAAAAACCCCGCCCACCGCAGCGTGACGTCGCCAAAAGCGAAAAATTCTCGGGAACGCCCCCGAATCTGGTCCGGCCTTGACGGACAGATCCGGCTCCCAATGGCTAGCCTCCATTTATGGAGCTAGCCAATGGGAGCAGGGGCGAGTCCCTGTTTCCCACTGTAAGACATAAGGTTTTTCTAGCGCATGCGCACTTCGTGCGCATTTGCTAGGCAAAACCTAAAAAGGAGTATTGGAACAATGGTGACACGAAGGTCAAGCTAATAGAGTGGAACGGTGGTGAAAAGAAGCAAAGGTGCGAGTGCTATGAAAAAATGAAATATGAATAAAGTAATAAGAAAATAGTAGTAGGGAATAACGGGGAGTGTACAAGAAATGTGAGCCAAGGAGGGATCTCAAATCCGAACGGAGACAAGTAATAAGAAAATAGTAGTAGAGAGTAAAGAAGAGTGTACAAGAAATAAAGATGAGAGCCAGGGAGGGATCTCAAATCAGAACGGAGACAGCAAACAAAGGAGATGCTTCATAAATAACAACTGTATTCAAGTCTCTTATTGACCCCTTTCGGGTGTATAGAGTTCAGTTTGTGCATCCAGTAGAGTTCTCTTTGTAGTAGAAACTTTCTGTTGCAGCTCATAAAAAACAAAGCTCACCTGCCGTGCAATTCCATAACTGCATGGCCACAATTAACATCTAGATGAGCAGCCACTGCCTCAAATTAAACTCCGATAAGACGGAAGTGTTGATTTTTGGCAAACTACAACCCTCCTGGAGTAATCTCTGGTGGCCAGCAGAAATGGGCGTGCCGCCCATTCCAACGGCAAAGACTAGAAACCTAGGCGTTTTGATTGACAACAGACTGACGTTCATTCAACAAACCAATGCTATTGTGTCCGCCTCCTACTTCCTGATAAATAAAATCAGGAAAGTACTTCCTTATATCCCGGTGAAAACCAAGAAAGTGGTCATCACTTACCTCATACAGTCCAAGCTGGATTACTGCAATGGGCTTTATCTGAATGCCCAGAAGCAGTGCTTGAGGAAGCTTCAGGCAGTACAGAATTCGTCGGCTCGCCTTCTGTTAAGCCTACCCCGACACAAATCCATTTCAGAAGAAATTCGGAAGCTGCATTGGCTTCCAGTGGCGCAACGGATCAAATTTAGGGCGCTTTGTGTATTTGAATTTTTGAATTTTAATGAATTTCTAGAGCGCACTGTTACCGAGACGGTTTCCTGTGTGGCCTTTAAAGCTTTGTCACAGAAGGGTCAGTTGTTTCTGCAGGAGCTCTTTGTGTGGTACCAACCAGCCAGACCACTCCGTTCTACGGATGCGAAACTTCTGGCAGTGCCGAAAATTCGGACCATGCATTGGGGAGGGCGGAGTTTTCATTATGGCACTTCAAAGTTGTGGAATTTGTTGCCATCTGATATTAGGAAAGCCAGCTCTCTCCTGAGCTTTAGAAAAAAATTGAAAACTTGGTTGTTCCAGTGAGGGGTGTTGGGCAGGGTCTGCTCATGGTTCTTAGCGCTGAGACACCATTTTTGGTATTTGTGCGCTTTATAAATATCATTATCATTATCATTGTCTCTACCAGCTGCTTTGCTCATGACCTCCAAAATCAGGAACCTTAATTGGCTGACGTTATGTGAATGGTTTATAAAGTGAGCAGCTACACAAGATTTAAAATTTTTGGTGCGGATATTACTGCAGTGTTCAGCAAGTCGAGTCTTGATCTTTCTCTCAGTCTTGCCCACCTAGGGAAAACCACATAGGCATATGAGGAGGTATACCACGTTGGTGGTATCACATGTAGCATTAACCTTAAGATTTATGGGTGTTCCTTGTGTGGGGTGTTGTATGATGGTGCCCTTGATTATACTGTTGCAATTGCCACAATGGCAAGGTACTGTCCCCTTGAATGTGGTATCAGTGAGATTTTTGCGAGGTTTTAGTATCTGTTGGATGTTTTTGGATCGTTGATAGGCAAAAGTAGAAAGACTGTGAAAGATGTTATTGAAGTCTGGTTCTAATTGGAGAAGTTGCCAATGTTTTTTAATGGAAGCTTTAATTTTAACACTGGTTGTAGAGTACTTGGAAACGAAGACTGAGCGAGTATCCGTGGTCTGTGAAGGTGCTTTCACTGTCAACAATTGAGAACGGTCTTTGGTCTGTACAAGGTTCTCTGCCAATTGAGTAATGCTGTTTGGGTAACTTCTTTGATGGAATTTGTTGATGATAATAGAACTGTCCGCTTTGAACAGTTCAGCAGTAGATGCGATGCATTTGGCTCTAAAAAGTTGGGAGTATGGCAGGTGTTTTTTAAGGCTCATCTGATGAAAGCTTCTAAAATGTAAGTAGTTATTGCGATCAGTAGGTTTAGTGTAGATAGAAGTCTCTAGTTTGTTGTCCCGGATTCTAATGTTGACATCCAAAAAAGATATGTGAGTTTGACTGATGGTGTATGTGAATTGGATCCTGGCGTCAGCTGAATTGAGACGATTGATGGCTGCCACAAGTTGCGATTCTGAGCCATTCCACATTAGGAATATATCGTCTATGTGTGTCTGATTAGGTGATCTTGCCATTGTTGATTTGAGGTGATATGATCGGATTCAAACTGGTGCATGAAAAGATTTGCGTATGCATGCGTGGCACAGTTGCCCATTGCCACGCCTGATAGTTGAATGTAAAATTTGTCCATACAGTTGAAATAACTATGATGGAGGGTAAACTGCATCAGTTCCATGAGGAACACTTTTAGGTTCAAGGGTTTGTCCATAGCTAATAAAGCTGCTTCCATAGCTTGTAATCCCAGATTGCGTGGGATAGAAGTGTACAACGAACAAATGTCGATAGTACATAAATAGATGGTCTTATTGGGTTCAATAACTGTGTTGTTAATTTTGGTGAGAAAGTCCGTGGTATCTTGTATGTAGCTAGGCATGCATCTTACGCTGGATTGTAAGTGTCTGTCAATATATATGCCGATCGGCTCGTGAATTGAGTTACGTGTGCTGACGATGGGCCGGAATGGTGAATCTTCGGAACCATATATAAATATGGCACTTGAGGATGATCCTTCATGAGAATTTTTTTGTCGCGTTCTGTGATGGTACAAGATACCACAGCCTTCATTGAAGGACATAATGTGTGCCATTAGGGACCTGAGGGGCACACTAGAACCCAAGCTCAACTCTGTCATGGAGGAGGTCAACTTACAGAGGGCGGACTTCCGTAAATTGACAGATAAAATATCAGCAGGCGAGATAAGTATCGGGTTGCCTGTATTTCAAAATGAAGCACCTGGAGGAGCAGGTGTCATCACTTACCAAGAACCAAACTGAAATTCTTGCCAAGCTCGAAGATCAGCAAGGCAGAGCTCGTCGCAATAATATTCGGGTGGTGGATGTCCCGGAGGGCATGGAGTGGCAAGCAACAGATGTCTTCCTTGAGGACCTAATTCTTAATATACTCAAGCCCAAATGCCTTTCCACCATCTTTTCAGTGCAGCGTGCGCATCGGGCACTGGGGCCCCGTCTGCGCCCTGGGACTCCCCCCGTACAATTGTAGCTCGGATACCAAACTACAGGGACAGAGATGAGATCTTACAGGCAGCATGCATCCATGGCGACCTCCAGCACGAAAATGCCATCATCTGCTTTTCCCCGGACTTCACGCTCCAAGTACAGAGACCCCAAAACTAAAGGCTCTCTCTGAGGAGAAATCCTACTTTTTTGCTACGCCAGAGAAGCATGGGACTGGCTGGAGGGTGGCCAGGTGCTGGGGGAACAGAGGCCGGTCGCCACGTAAGGCAATGCAATACTCGACGCGTCTAGAAACCAGCTCCCCACCTAGCAGCCCCAGCCAGCTGCAGCAGTCAGATAAGTGACATTCAGAGGGGACAATCGCTGTGGTTAAAGCTCCTTTTCCCCTTTTGTTCTTCGAGGGAGGCATTATGCTCACTGGGGTTAATTGATAATTGAAGCACCACTTGGCAGCGAGGGGTGGGCTCAGTAACAACGGCCTATGACTCTGGGTCTTGGGCCTCTGTCTTCATAAAGACTTCCAAAAGTTGTGTGTTCACGTGTATAGAGTGGGGCATCGCTACCTCTGGCAGTTAGTTAATCTCAGCTTTGCTGGTGGTGGGTTCACTTCCCCCAACATATGTTATTGTAGCACAGCTCGGGCGACAGGCACTCTGCATGTTGGAGTGGTGGGAGGTTCTTAACTCACCTAGCAGGATTGCAGGGAGGGGGTGTTGGGGAAACTGTTAGAATTGTCTGGTAATATGTTAAGTGTGACTCAAGATGGAATTGGTAGCTATAAACTGCATGCAGGCGCTAAATTGTTCAGGCGGGAGGAGCGCCCCGGGGTCGTACATGGTCACTACTGGGATGATGAGGGACAGCACTACAAGTATCCAAGCCTGGAATTGGAGAGTTAATGGCCTGGGAAACAAAATCAAATGCACATTGGTCCTGCAATACATCAGGCGGCACTCCCCTGACATAGCGTTGTTGCAGGAGACGCATCTGTAAGGATATCGTTACAATGCCCTGGGTCGTTTCGAGTGCAAGATAGTGGCCTACTCGGGCAACATGACCAATCCTGCTCCTTAACTCACTGCCCCTTGCCATAGATAAAATCATGTGGGACGATGCTGGCTGCTGTGGGGTGGTGGGTGGATGGGAGGGACGCCCGCACGCGCTCCTCTCGTTCTATGTGCCACAGAGACTGTACTTCATTATCCTCCCAAAAATGACTGCTCTCTTGGTGGGCCTTACGGCATGCACCCTTTTAGCGGGAGGAGACATCAACGCTGCATCAAATCCCATACTCGACCGTTCTCACGCACAGATGGGCAAGGGAAGAGAACAGATTGTTTCGAGCTTCCTGGTGTCTATGGGTTTGGTGGACCTCTGGAGGGCACACAACCCCCAGGAGTGACAATACACACACCATTCAGTGCGGCATGACTCCTTTTCCAGGCTCGACTACCTACTTATACAGCATGACCGGGTGGGAGGCTTCACCAATTGACTGACATGGCAAGGGGCATATCAGATCATTCCCGGGTAAGCACCATTCTCCAGGGCCCTCCCATTAACATATCAACATACCCGAAAATTGATCCATGGCACTTAAAGGACTCATACCAAAGCGAGGGGACTGAGCTGTACTTCGCAGAAAACGTTGGTTCTGTTCAGTCGCACCAGATTATCTGGGAGGCTTTTAAAGACGTGCTGATGGGCCAGGCTCAGGCGCTGATAGAGGTCAAGAAGAAGGAGGAGGAAACTCTAAAACTACGGGCGTTAGAGCAAGAGATCCAGGAGTTAGAAAAAGAGGTATCTGTAAGGGGGAAAGCAGATCAACGCCACAAATAGCCCTCTGCCAGTGTGAACTGCGTGCTTTGTCCGAGAGCGAGGTGCCGGCATATGCTCTGGCAACACAGCACCATCTGTATGATGTGGGCGACAAGGCCTCTAAGTTGATAGCCTGGCTATAAAAACGGGATAGACAGATCCTGGGTGGTTAATATAAGGGACAAAATAGGGGTCCTTCAGACGTCCAGTGCCGACATAGCACAGGCTTTCGCGGCTTACTATGAAGAGTTATACTTGCCGGTTAGCACCCTCTCTGATAGCGACAATGAGGAACTACTCCACGACTACTCGTTGCTGATTTTGTCAGCCGTCACAAGCCAGGCCCTGGATGCAGACCTCACAGAAGAAGAGCTCTCCACTGCCCTAGGGCCTCTAAGGTCCGGCAAGGCAGTCAGTCCTAACGGACTACGGGTCGAGTTCTTCAAAAGCCTGCCTTCAAAAATAATACCACCACTTAAAAACAAGCTAGAGGAGGCCAGGAGAGAGGGCCAGCTGCCGACTGACCAACGTATGGCCACAAATGTACTCATACATAAGCCGGGGAAACCCCCAAATTTGTGCAGCTCTTATAGGCCAATCTTGCTGGTAAATATTGTGGCAAAGGTGCTAGCAAAGGCATTAGCTAATAGACTAGTGGCAGTCATTTTTAACATCATTCATGTAGACCAATTGGGAGTCATGGCCCACAGGAATACTCATCATAATCTGAGAAGACTATACAGCATCCTGCACCTGCTAAAAAATCTCTCGCCGCAGAAGACTTCACTGATGGCGTTGGAGGCAGTGATGGCCTTTGATAGCATTGAGTGGCCGTTCTTATTTGCAGTATTATCAAGGCTGGGCTTTGGCCCTGTGTTCTGTAAATGGGTGAACCTGCTTTATCGGGTTCAACAATGGCAACAGTTCAAAGGAGCGCACAGCAAGTTTAGGAAAAGTAAGTCCACTAGGTATAGTTGGTGCTCAAGGTAGACTGGAGTCTGTTACCACGACTCCAATTGAAACCACCAGGGTGGTTCGACCACAATTATAAATGTTCCACCAAGCACTCCAATTATTAATTACAGTCCACAATTTGTATTCTCTGTTGTTCTTCAAATTTCTTTTCTTTATTCTTTGTTCTTCTTCTTCTTCCAAAATAACACTTTCAAAACAGCCAACACGTGTTTCGTCTTAGCCAGTCTTTGACATACAGACTTCTTCAGGGCTGTAAATAATTATAGTAATTATAGTAATCTTAATTTTAGCCTTAATTCGGTTAACAATATGTACAATAGGCTCTTGCAATGGTCAAGTCATTGCTTTTAAGAAAACCACCGAATTACTGTGGAGCATAGTATAGACATAACAGGCAGACCCTAGTGCCAAGAAAGAAACAAGAGTCACCGTAGTGCAATGTAACGTAGTTGCCAAGTGGGCAGGACCCAATTATAAATCCCAAGATTTGAGTAGTAATCAGTAATCCCTGACTTGTACGACCTACCCCTATGAGGTCCAATATAATTCTATGCGATAGGTCCATTCAACAAGATTCCAAATCAACGTATAGCTACAGCGAAAAAACAACGAAAAAAACAACCCCAATCATAGACTATTCTCTTAAATGCAGTTATTAGTGTATCTCACACATTATACTTTTTCTAAGTATCTCCTTGGCTCACCTTATCTTCAAATAGATATAGTCTTGTAGCACGATTTCAATTTTCAGTAATATTAATCAAATATCTGTCCTTCAGGCACGTTCTTCTAGGACAAGGAAATATAATAAGTATACCCCTATTGACACTAAGCATCAAACTCAAATCTTATTTTTGGTCATTTGAAACTAATCAAATTCTTTACCTGTAAATGTTTTCTTATCGGGAACCCCGCAGTAAATGTTAATCTCGGTCCATTATTCTGTAAAATGTAAGTATAACCAAACTCAGTATTCCATTAGCAATTAGTTCGGAATATTGCCCCATCCGAGTACCGCTTACCGTGTATCAGGCGTGGACCTCGACAATATTTTCGCGTGCTACATGGTCGCCATCTTGTAATGGCTTTATGTAGTCTTCAACTTCGAGCGCCATCTTTGCCTAGTGTTTCGGTAAAATTAAATCTATAGATCATTATCCCTTGACCGGGAATATTAATCATCTAATCGTAAAGTCTTTATTGTTGTTAGTTCGGAATATTGCCCCATCCGAGTACCGCTTACCGCGTATCAGGCGTGGACCTCGACAATATTTTCGCGTGCTACATCATCGCCATCTTGTAATGGCTTTATGTAGTCTTCAACTTCGAGCGCCATCTTTGCCTAGTGTTTCGATAAAATTAAATCTATAGATCATTATCCCTTGACCGGGAATATTAATCATCTAATTGTAAAGTCTTTATTGTTGTATACCATATTATAGACGACACAGGAGTAAAATTATGATATATATACATTTCGGCGAACTTTAGTCTCGCCATTTTGAATTGGGCTGTAACTCCCGTTCGTTTTATCTGATATCAAAGTACTACGAATAATTAGTATGGGTTGTTAATATCACGTATCCCAAGCACTCGTTCGATATACCATCAACGTATTAATTGAGTTAACTTCTCAAAATTAGACTGCATTGCCCACTTCATGGTATGTCAAATATTATTTACGAATTTCATTCCTATTTATTTTTGTTATTGTTCGCGATTAACTATTTACATTTCACCGATTCAACTTCAATTGGGCAATCTCATCTGTTATGAGTATTCGAATTACTTTCCACTGTATATCAACAAACTGTAATACTGTATTTTTATATTGCTATAATAGTTATAGCTTTAACTACTTTCGAGTGCTTACGTTCATAGCCCACATAATTTCTTATTGTTGAAACTTCCTTAGATGATTAACTGGGCATTTATTTCTTATTTAACTCGAATATCACTGAGTATAGAAGATAATTAGGGGTGTTTTTTATATATACATTCTCCTATTGTCTCTAATTCAATATCTTAATAAGGATTAATGTTCTAGAGAGAAGGATAGGAAGGAGGGTACAGGTAGGAAGAACAGAGGATAAGGACAGAGTCATATTATAAATAAACATAGCAATCTCCTTATAACCTCATAGCATCTCTAAGTACTCAATCCATGGTTAACTAAATCATATAACAGATAAATACATTTCACTCTTGTCCCAAATAAAATTCAAATTCATGATCAATGTTTAGACCAAGTTCTGCAGGCTTCAGCTTCATCAGCCACATTACTTCTCTGCGTCGTAATTGTAACAATCTATTACCACCTCTAGGGTCTCTTTTAACATGATCAATACCATGGTAACTGAATATATGTTTTCCTTTTTCTTCATAATTCCTTACCATGTGTGACGCTACAGGGTAACGAGTATCTCCTGTTTTCAAGGCTCTGAAGTGCTCAACCATCCTTTCTTTCAGCTTCCTAATAGTGCGTCCCACATATATCTTTTTACAAGTACACACTATTACATAAACCACATACGTGGTATCCCAATTGATAAATTCATCAATAACATGTTCTCCAGTAGTGTTATAGTTAAAGGTCTTAACTTTCTTCTTCGCCCACCTACAAGAGCTACACTTGCCACATTTGTGGAATCCCCTTGTTCTGGCCGTAAGCCAATCTGGTTCTGTTACCTTTAAAGGGTAGCTTGGGCTGACATAGTTAGAGAGAGTGCGACCTTTCCTAAATGTCACTCCTGGTGTATTACCTATATATGGAAATAGGTCTTTGTCCATACTTAGCAGATACCAATGTTTTTTCAGAATATTATACAAGTGTGCACTGTCAGAGCTATAGTATGTAATCAACCTTAGTCTTGTACTCCCTGTCGGTTCAATACATGGTTTTCTGTTCAATGTTTTACTCCTCTTCAGTTTCTTAGCCCTTTCCATTGCTTTCCCTACTACTTTACTCTGATAGCCTCGCTTAATGAATCTTCTTGACAAGTCTAAAAGATTAGTTTCAAAATCTTTCTCATTAGTGCAGTTACGTCTTGCCCTAACCATTTCTCCATAGTGAATGGCGTTCTTCTGACTATTAGGATGACAACTCTTAGCATGCAGTACAGCATTACAACTTGTTGGTTTTCTGTACATACGACTACACAGTTTTCCATTATCTATAAATAGTTCTATGTCTAAGAAAGTGATGCTCTTGTAGGTGGGCGAAGAAGAAAGTTAAGACCTTTAACTATAACAATACTGGAGAACATGTTATTGATGAATTTATCAATTGTGATACCACGTATGTGGTTTATGTAATAGTGTGTACTTGTAAAAAGATATATGTGGGAAGCACTATTAGGAAGCTGAAAGAAAGGATGGTTGAGCACTTCAGAGCCTTGAAAACATGAGATACTCGTTACCCTGTAGCGTCACACATGGTAAGGAATTATGAAGAAAAAGGAAAACATATATTCAGTTACCATGGTATTGATCATGTTAAAAGAGACCCTAGAGGTGTAATAGATTGTTACAATTACGACGCAGAGAATTAATGTGGCTGATGAAGCTGAAGGCTGTAGAACTTGGTCTAAACATTGATCATGAATTTGAATTTTATTTGGGACAAGAGTGAAATGTATTTATCTGTTATATGATTTAGTTAACCATGGATTGAGTACTTAGAGATGCTATGAGGTTATAAGGAGATTGCTATGTTTATTTATAATATGACTCTGTCCTTATCCTCTGTTCTTCCTACCTGTACCCTCCTTCCTATCCTTTTCTCTAGAACATTAATCCTTATTAAGATATTGAATTAGAGACAATAGGAGAATATATATATAAAAACACCCCTAATTATCTTCTATACTCAGTGATATTTGAGTTAAATAAGAAATAAATGCCCAGTTAATCATCTAAGGAAGTTTCAACAATAAGAAATGATGTGGGCTATGAACGTAAGCACTCGAAAGTAGTTAAAGCTATAACTATTATAGCAATATAAAAATACAGTATTACAGTTTGTTGATATACAGTGGAAAGTAATTCGAATACTCATAACAGATGAGATTGCCCAATTGAAGTTGAATCGGTGAAATGTAAATAGTTAATCGCGAACAATAACAAAAATAAATAGGAATGAAATTCGTAAATAATATTTGACATACCGTGAAGTGGGCAATGCAGTCTAATTTTGAGAAGTTAACTCAATTAATACCTTGATGGTATATCAAACGAGTGCTTGGGATATGTGATATTAACAACCCATACTAATTATTCGTAGTACTTTGATATCAGATAAAACGAACGGGAGTTACAGCCCAATTCAAAATGGCGAGACTAAAGTTCGCCGAAATGTATATATATATATCATAATTTTACTCCTGTGTCGTCTATAATATGGTATACAACAATAAAGACTTTACGATTAGATGATTAATATTCCCGGTCAAGGGATAATGATCTATAGATTTAATTTTATCGAAACACTAGACAAAGATGGCGCTCGAAGTTGAAGACTACATAAAGCCATTACAAGATGGCGACCATGTAGCACGCGAAAATATTGTCGAAGTCCACGCCTGATACACGGTAAGCGGTACTCGGATGGGGCAATATACCGAACTAATTGCTAATGGAATACTGAGTTTGGTTATACTTACATTTTACAGAATAATGGACCGAGATTTACATTTACTGCGGGGTTCCCGATAAGAAAACATTTACAGGTAAAGAATTTGATTAGTTTCTAATGACCAAAAATAAGATTTGAGTTTGATGCTTAGTGTCAATAGGGGTATACTTATTATATTTCCTTGTCCTAGAAGAACGTGCCTGAAGGACAGATATTTGATTAATATTACTGAAAATTGAAATCGTGCTATAAGACTATATCTATTTGAAGATAAGGTGAGCCAAGGAGATACTTAGAAAAAGTATAATGTGTGAGATACACTAATAACTGCATTTAAGAGAATAGTCTATGATTGGGGTTGTTTTTTTCGTTTTATTCGTTGTTTTTTCGCTGTAGCTATACGTTGATTTGGAATCTTGTTGAATGGACCTGTCATGTATTCCTATAGGTTCTGAATCGATCCCCCTATTCCTGACCCTATTCTAGTTAAACTAACCAACAAGTTAACTAGCAGTCAGCCCATGAGGCAAGGAAAACCCCCATGATGCAGATACCGTTATCTGACGCAGTCACACTACGGCACAGGAACGTGTTATCTGATTAGGTGATAACGCTTGAGATCTAATTAGACAAGCGATATTCCTCCAGCCCCTGATAAGGCATACGGAGTTCTCATAACAAATCAAACCTATGACAACCTGGAAAAACCGTGCGGCCATTGTTTTGATTTCACCGAGAACTTCAGCAAAAGAATGTGCTAACGAGCAAGTCGTATGACATCTTTATTGACGTATCTATGTCCATCCTTACGTCAATCTCGGCACCTTAAAGGTATAAATATTACCGATCTTGCCCTATGCAAAACACACGCGTGGTGACGAGACGGAGCAGCCATACTTGCCGAAGCCCAGAGCAGAGCAGACCCCGCTGGCAGCAGCCCCGCCTTCCTGACGCGCTGAGAGAAGCTGCTTTCTCCTGCCGAGAGACCCAGCACCGGCGCTTCCGGGTAGCCCTCGCAGGCAGCCTGGAATATCGAGAGCAGAGAAAGAGATACCATTCCTCATTCATCCTAACTTCCAGGTACAGAACTGAATAACCCCTCACAGAGAATTCTTTAGTTATTCACTTGGCAAAAACAAACTTAACTTAAACTGTAACTTTCTATTCCCGCCCACGTATTAGGCTTAGGTCAGGTACACGGGGTAGGCGTATTTAGAAACACCAGTTGAGTACGTTTAGTCAAATGTATATATGTATGTAATCTATTTTAATCATTTAAAACATCTTGCGGCTTAGAAACCATATCAATGTTTTTACAGTATTATTTTATACTATTGCTTTTAATGTATGCACTTTACTTAACTATAAGTATTGCAATAATATCGATCCATTTCTCTTGTATGAGAAAAGAGACTGATCAATAAATAACACCCTTTTATTGAACACGCCCGTCTCTTCCTTTTCTCTACACTCTGATGAGACTAAGAATGCACGTACTGACTGAGTAAAATAAATTGCCTTTTGTTCACACGACTCTCGAGATTTACTCTTGATTAGGGGAGAGCAAAGTTGTCATGTTCTATGGTTGTCAGAAACTAAATCCCTTCTTGTCTAATCAGGGAAGTTAAGTCCTCCTTGAACATTCGAGAAAGTTTCTAGTGAACTCTGAGCTAAGCTGGCAAACCCAAAACTTTAAGTCTAGTATCGACAGTAGTAGACCTAGTTAACGTCTGGTCTAGGCCTTTACTGCTGTAGGTATTATTCCAATGCGCAGAGCCTATTGGGATGATAGGAGCTACACTACATGGCGCCCAACGCGTTTGGAAAGGGCGATAAAACTAACGTAAGACATTTAGAGTAACTCAGTCGTGCTTTCTCACTCAGACCCCTTTTCCCACAATACTCCAAAGACATCTGGAGTGGGTGAAAGGTTATATCCGCCAGACCTCGCAGGAAGGAACTCCTATGTATGGTCCTTGGTATAGTCAACGTTGAAGGATACACTGTTCCAAAATATTGTGCATCTAATCTTTGTTTCCATAAGAAACCTGATCTGCAAACAAACAAAATAACCTTCAGGACAGTAAAATGTCAGACAATGAAGAAGAAAGAGAGGCAGTTAGATTAGCAGCTGAACTCGCAGCAGCTGATGCTGCAGCACTAGATGCGGACGGGGATATAATACTCATCCCGGTCATCAAAAGGAGATCTATAACTCTAAAACGTATAGAAAATGGACTGACACCTAGAGGTGGCACAGTCATATTCGTAATTGAGGCACACGAATATCGGCAGACAGAGGTATACTATTCATGGATACATTTTCCAGCAGCAAATGCTGTAACAAAGTACTTCCACTATTACAAAATAGAGGAACCTCCTAATGAGTACACTCCTTTCGAGGAGGTGGAAGTACCACTCAAATTTCAAGAGCATTTGCTCTTATTTGATGGCGCCCTAAAACATAATAATCACATCACCAGGCTCGGTCCTTTAGGTAGACCAGGAGCAACGTGGCCGGTACTAGCCGGATACACACCACATCCAGACATCGAAGGGATGGCTACAGCAGAGCTGTTAACACAGCTAAAACAATTAATAAAAATTCATAGACAATTAGTACAGTATGTGATGCGGACTTCAACAATTCAGCCAGCGATTAAACTTCCACAGCTGACCCCTCACCAGGGGAACACAAATAAAATTACACCACAGAACATCCAATCCTGCCTAGGTAAAGTACCGGCTAAACGGGAACAAATACCATTCTGGTTGGCACAAAAAATCACCCAAATAGAGGCGGTGTTTCCTGACACCACACCATTAGAAAAACACAGGATTCTGACTATCTGTCTTCCAATGGGAATCGCACCACACATTGAGGACTGTGACACTTGGGGTACAGTCTTTGCTTCCATCTACACAAAAACGCACGGTGTTCCATCCATTTCGGTAATACCAGATGTGCTAAAACAAATTCAAGACGAATACGGTCCAGAACCCGCTTTAACTCTTGGTATGAAATTACTGAAAGACTTCAAGCAGGTCTCGGCTATACTATTAGCCAACATAAAGGGAGAAGCAGCAAATGTGGCGATCCGCCAGAGGTTAAAAGAGACAGATATAGCAGACCAACCAGCTGAAATTGCCAGAATCATAGAAAAATCCTATGAGGAACTAGGTAGAGACAGTCTAGGTGGAATACCAGTAAAACCGCAACTGACTGAAAGTCCAGAAAAAATATTTTTTTATAATAATTCACCAAAAAAGAACTGGGATGGAAACAAACAATCCAATCCTAAAGAAAAGAAATTCCAGTCCAGAGGGAGGTCTCCTAGGCGAAGAGAAAAATCTCCAAACCAGAGACAAAGGTCACCCCAGAGTGACCCTTCTGGGAAAAGATATAACCTTAGAAATAGGGATAATATAAAAAAGCCTGATAGATATCAAGACATTGATATACGTCCCTCTCAATCTTTTCAGACTTCCTCGCAGAAATCGGAAAGAAGAGGACGATCAGAACAAAGAGAAGAGCACGCCAAGTCCAAAGACAAGGAACCTGCTCAGCTAAAAAAGAAATTACAATTTCCAAAAAAGAAGGTAGCCAGTATCAAGGTAGTTAACAATGCCGAGAATACTGAGGACACAACTGAAAAACGGAGAATGCGCTCAGACAATGCTAGACAGCGCAGCAGAAGTGAGCATAGCTCGCAAAGTCCTTATGAATCATCTGGAGACAGTGGACACAAATGAATATCTTCAAGTGGAAACTGCGGACACCAGAGTTAGCAAACCTCACAAAATATACGAAATAACACTACGTATAGAGGGAGATAAGACTAGGAAAATGAGGGGACTATTTTGGGATAATCTCTCCGAGGGCTATGATATCCTTCTAGCTGAAAAAGACTGGCCACCAGAGTTTGTTAGGGAGTGCCCTCATGGCGAAGAAGTAATTATGCCAGCCTTCTCAAATCAAATTCCAATTCATAAAAAATACACACTTGCTAGAAAATGGGCAGTGGCTCTAGCTCCTGCTTTATATAAAAATCATGTAGGATGGGATGAGGACTCCCATCCTCACAAAATCCAGTTAAAATCACAACCTACTGCACAAAGGCAGTACCCGATTAAGCAAGAAGCTAAAAAACAGGTAAATGAAATACTAGATCAGCTAGAATACCAGGGGGTGATTGAAACTTGCACCTCACAAATGAACAACCCTTTGTTTCCGGTCTCCAAACCAGACAATTCATATTGTCTAGTTTTGGATTACCGACACCTTAACACATGTTGCAAAACCTTTGCAGTGCAAAACTCACACAGTGCTGCACTAATGAATAACATAGTGCGCAAAAAATACAAAACAACCTTAGACATCTCTAATGGATTCTTTTGTCAAAACATAGCACCAGAGAGCAGATATTTAACTGCATTCTCAATAAATGGCACTCAAAAACAATTCTGTCGGTTAGCCCAGGGGTACAAGAACAGCCCGGGAGTATTCTCAGCGAGAGTAACAGAATTACTACAAATATATGATGATGAAGCATTATCTTATGTCGATGACATTTACTTAACAGATGATGACTTGGATACTCACTTGAAGAGAGTG
The DNA here is from genome assembly GCF_964261635.1 of Lissotriton helveticus. Lineage (NCBI taxonomy): Eukaryota > Metazoa > Chordata > Amphibia > Caudata > Salamandridae > Lissotriton > Lissotriton helveticus. The sequence goes on from NC_136067.1 coordinate 1,053,962,499, forward strand.
AACACCATAATACTTGGGTTCGCTGCAGAGGGTTACAAATTCAACTTTAAAAAGTCCAGAATTGCCCATCTGAAAGTCCTGTTCTTAGGATATGAATTATCAAGTGAAGGCAAAAGCCTGGCTGACAATTTCCTAGAGAAATGTGCCGTAATCCAAGCTCCTAGAACACTAAAAAACCTACAGTCAATTCTAGGCTTCCTAAATTTCGGAAGAACATACATTGCAAATTACGCAGAAAGGGTTAAACCCCTTTATGATCTAATAAAACCAGATTTTAAGAGATCCAATTGGACTCAAATACACACAGAAATTCTGAGATCCTTACAAACAGACATGCTAATTAAAACAAAATTAGAAACACGTGACAATACACGCAATCTTGTGATTCGAGTCATCCCAGGGAGATGCGGATTCACATACCTGACCTCTAATGAGGGAGAAAAGGTACCAATTGCATTCAAATCACACTTGTACACTAAGGCTGAAATGAAATTTAGCCCTACGGAAAAAATTCTAACTGCAACACAGACAGCTATAGCAAAAGAACGAGCCCTGGCACAAGGTAAACGAATAATAATCGTGACACCGATACCAGCCTTAGAGGCTGTAACAAAAGCAAGCATTCCGAATGCTAAAGCACTCCATCCAAGATGGATACAATGGGCTAACTCTCTTGCTGCAACAGACGTAGCATACGAATTTGATCCCAACTTAAAAACACAAGAATTTCTCCAATATGAATTTGAATGTCCTCTGCCGACAGAAATTCTGCCTCTAGAACATTACGGCTGTATAATATATACAGACGGATCAGCACAACCCGCAGTAGGGGGTAAACAAGCTTACAGTGCTGCGTGCGCGATTGTCAAAGGTCGCTGGCACGAAGGAAAATTTAAACCAACCCTCACTAAAACACAATCTCTAGGAGATTGTACGGCTCAGCGAGCTGAACTACTGGCATTCAAGATGGCGCTTGAAAATACCGATCGAGAATTCCCCACACTCATAGTGTGCGATTCGTATTATTGCGTTCAGTCTTACAATGAATACTTGCAGATCTGGCTTCAAAATGGTTTTAAGGATGCAAAAGGAGGCACAATCAAGCATAAAATGCTCTGGGAACAAGTAGTTCTTTTACAAAAAGAACTACCAAAGACTCACGTGACACACTCACTGAGTCATCAGCGTGATGGCGTTCACGTTGCAGGGAATTCATTGGCTGAAACAGCCGCAGCGGCAGCCACTAAATCGGCTCCCGTAGTTCGAAAAAAGCGTACATTAAAATACATTGACGGTGAAACAGTGCTGGCGGTGAAAACGTCATCAAAAGGCGACTGCTCAGCGTTACCGATCAACTATCCACTCAATTATACATACATAATCGATGCAAACTCCGTCCCTTTTGCTCGAATCCCTGGAGTGGGGGATAGAGTGATTCCAAACATGGACAGGAGAAACTTGTTAATCGCAGACGCACATATGGGCGAGGGTCTCAGACACCTCAAACTGAAAGATTCTCTGGAAGAATTACAATCAAGGTACTGGTGGCCAGGCATGAGCCTGCATCATACCATGTTTGTAAAAAACTGCCCAAACTGCAACAGAAATCGCAGTGGGGAGAGAAAAAGTGTAACACGGTGGAACCTGATTGCAGATAATATCACCAGTAAAGAGCATGGCTTGCGATTAACATATACAGGCTAGTTTCCACTTATAATGTAGATCCTCGGCACTCTGCTGACGTCTGGACTGTTATACAAAGATTTGCGAGTCTAAATGGCATATACGCTAAGAGCGTGCTACGTTTGACCATTGTTTTCACTCCAGCCCTTAAGCCTGAGGGGAATCATGGCCAAATGAGCATAGCACAGCGGGAATCTTCTCACTTCCTTCCTGAGGGATACGGGATGGTGTAAAGAAAAAACCAAGGCATAAAGCAATCTATAACGGAAAGGATATTAGGTTCGGGAGCTGGGTGGGTCAAACATCTAATAAGTGTCCAACGTAGTCTAAATAACTTGCCAAGAAATTCTCTGAAGGGATTCAGTCCATACGAATTATTATTCGGAACTAGGATGATTATCTCTGACCTTGACAGTCAGACTTCAGTGGTAAAAGAAAAAAGCTTTGATATCAAAGACCGTTTGGCTATTTTACAGGACTTAAACAAAACAAGAAAAGACCTGAGCAACATAAAGTTGAAACAACAGCCAACAACCACTGAAGAACCACCACCTGTCCCAGCAAGACCTGTCTGGATTCCAAAAGTCGGGGATCTAGTCAGGGAAAAGATCGCGGTAAAGAAGGAATTTGGGCCTTCTTACAGAAAAGCAGTTCCTGTCTTGTCTGTGAACGGGACAATATCAGTTGTACTACCGCCACTTGCTGGTAAAAAGGAGAACCGAGTTGTATCCATCGACCTGGTAAAACCACAATCATGTGGCCAATAACAAACAGTAGGCCAAGTGGACTCCCAATAAGTAGCAGAACACCAAGGTTTGCTACCAATACAGAGGTCTTAACAAAGAGGCTCATCACATTTGAAACGCCTACAGAAGAACAACAAGGACTATGCAACAATGCAATAGAACTCAGACCTCTGAAAACCCAAATAAAAACATTTAGCAGAGACACACCAATCTACAATGAAGTACCAAGTGAAAATGCAAGAAACAGTAATCCTGAAGCAATTGGAACAATTGACAGAACTGCATCCGGCTACTTCATAAACTTCGATGATTCCTCTGAAGACTTCAGTGAATCAAAAACACAGCCATCATCAAAAACCTTTAAAGATAAAGCTAAAGAACTTTTGAAACAACTGAAAGAAACATATCTGATTTCTCCATGAATTGAATTTTGGGTGGGTTTTGGTGCATTTATCCTCATACTTTGGCTCATCATGGTACTAACTTTGGGACGCTTCATTGAGGGAAAATATGCTAAAATGGACACAGCAAGTCAGAAAATCAACTTGATCCTCAAACCACACACATCTTCACACGTCGAGAAAAGAGAACTTTCTTCAGCCAACTTCACAGCCAATCCTATACCGGTGGGGTAGCATGGGACAACACTGACTATGAAATTTATGGTCCGGTCGAGATCCTGAAATATCCACACCAAATTAAGATCTCCTTGAGTGACTTTGTGAAACCGAACTCATTTGCTGATGATTGGGACTTCGAAAGCATTAATAATATGATGTCTGACTTAGTAATGTCTGCTAAATTTACCAAACATGATTATTTGCAGGGTTCTACAAATTATGATAGTATGTATTGCTATAACCACTATGGTAACCATTTTCTACATAGATCTGCACAGCCTAGAAATGTTTTAAATTATAATCAATGGGAACATTGTGCTACACCTCCAAAAGGGAGCTCAAGGACCGTTTATGACAAATATTCATATTTTTCAGGTTTTAACACAAGTAATGCTGAAACATTTTATTTTAAATTGTCGAACAAGACAGGGATGAAAACCATGATAACCAACACAAAATTGATATATTCAGACTCATTCTTTGAAAAAATGAATACTTTTGGTTTTGATTATTGGGACAAAAATGTTGAATTGAAAAGTGTTTGGGGTACAAAAGAATGGCAAGTACAGGGTATAGAATCACTGTTTAGAGCCTGCATGATCCCGGAACAAATTATATTTTTAAATGACACTGTCCAACAAACCACCTGTCTTGGCTTAGCCAAAATCAAAGACCTAAATAAACCGTCTATTCCAAAGCCAACAATGTTTAGCAATAACTCTGATACAGATGAAGAGATAGACGTAAACCATATATTAAACCAAAACAGAACACATCCTGATTGGAAACAGTGGTTGATCTGACCCACAGATACTAATAACTGTCAAGACAGATTCCTGAACAAAACACAGGGGTTCAAAATGACCAGGCCAGACCCTAGATATCCCCAAAGACATCACCCAGGGATAATAACAACCTACAGTGTGGGCAAATTATGCCTTCAATGGCTACAAACTTCCACACTGGCAGAAATTAAGCAACACCTAACTTTACTTACTGATGGTGCTGACTTGCGTGATTTCATAATGGGACCACGCAAACATCGTCAAAAGCGTTTCATAGCAGCCTCTGTATATGCAGCATACAATGAGGCCTGGAAGGTTACTCAAATTGAAACAGCAGAGAGAATACGGGAAATTGACCGTATTAATTTGGAAAAATCACTTTCTGTAGTGGACAATGGGTTAATGACTCTGTCCTCCAGAATTTTTTCTTTGGACAGCATTGTGTCTTCAGCAATCGACATATTATCGCAGGACTTACTGTTATTACAACACGGTCAGTCTCAATTGCGTTCTATTGTACAGCTTGGCTGGACGTTACAAAATCTGCGTTCAGGCTATGTGCCTTGGCGTTTAATCAACACAACGTCATTATTCCAAATCTTTAACCTTACTGATAGACAAATCAGTATGGCACAAAAGGGTGCTGATTATACCATCTTGAGCATTGAAAAACTAGAAAGATTACCAGTGACAATGTCAGAACGACCTGTCAGTGAATGGATAATACATGGGATAATAAATATTCCAATCTCAACCTTCAGGTTTCAATACTGCCAAAAATATATACAGGCTGGCATGTACGAGAAACTGGGAAAGGGGTACCTTAAAACAACATGGAACCTGCCCTATTCACATGCATGTGTCAGTAATAAAGGACAGAAAGTGTTTCTTAGTGGCAACAATTGTGCGATGTCACTAAGTTGCATGGAGCCTGTGAAGGGAATTCATACAACCTTTCATGTCACCAGCAAGGCGCACCTGCAACTGAGATAGAACCATTCTTTCAAAGACTCTATAATGGGAGTTACATTCTAATTGTAGACCGCAGATGTTGTAGTCTTATGCCCGGGACTCCTTATCTAGTAACTACGACTGCGAAGGTCAAGTGCTGTGGACGCTCATTGTTCCCCAGCTCCTTTCCAGACAGGGAGGCAAGGGCATGGCCCAATTTGAAAATTACTTCTATTCGAATAGATACTTTAAGCAGAATGAAAACAGTGCTTCTTCAGACGCCTACAAGGCTCACGTCATCAAAAGAAACGTATGATCTACAAGTCGCAAGGACGACTACAGAGATACATACATTATTATCAACTAATTCCCCCGTACATTTCGCGGAAATCCTGAACGAAATCTTAAATATTTCTGATACCAATGGGGTCTCAAAGGTATTTAAGACAGTATTTTCGATGGCATTAACACCATTCAAAGCCATACTGGGTATTTTTCCAGATTTCGTCCATTCGATTTTTGGCAGACTTCCCCTGATCCTGGGACTAATTGCAGGAATCCTATTCTTAGTCCTTATTTTTCGTTATGGCAAACCATGTCAGAGACCAAACTCTCGCGACAATGGAAGAAACAATCCTAGCCATTGGATACCGGGACCGGATATCAAAAATCCTGGGACTCTCCCGGCTTAGAGACCTGAACATGACTTGGTTTCTATCATTTCGACCAATGTGGCAAAGATGTGTTTTACCTGTACTAAGGTGTCTGCTGTGCGGAGAAGAATGCGTGTTAGACACCTGTCTGACGCTACAATCGGATGCGCCAATGGATGCAGAAACATTGTTGAGCCCGATAAAGGTTCATGCTTTTTGCTGCCCTCAAAGGCTGCCAATCCTGATGACGGCATTCGTGGAAGCTTCACCACTACGACTGAGGGGTAGTGAAGTTCAAGATGGAAGCAGCATCGATCAGGTACGACCTTCTGTCAGCAATATGAATCAGAATGTCAATGGAGACAATCATGCGCACGAATGCATGATTACACCTATTTCCGAGTTAGTGGAACTTTCCCAGGAAGCTGTTGACAGTTTTTTCGAAAGCCTAAATGATATGATGTTCTCACCCGAACAGAAATAGAGACTTTTGAGCAAGCTCGCACTCGGCGTTCCCTGAATTCGGCCTTCAACTTTAAAAATAAAGTCACATGAACAATTTTTCCTCCAGTTCACGGACAGCAATTTTTAGCAGCCCCAAATTAATTTTTACAATTTTTCGGGACACTATCTTCTGCTTAAAGTAAGAAACTATTCCTAGAGAACTAAGATTTCTATTTTTAGATACTTTATAGACATTAGCTGCCCGCTGGTATGTTCACATATATTTTATTCTGTGATGGAATGGTCTCGAAACTTTTTTCTGTATTTAAGAAGCCATTTCATGTGTAATTTCTCATATACCAAATAAGCAATAATGTATACAAATGCGTGATTACTTTGGCATTATTATACAGCTTGAGTGCATACAATTTATATGACTGCAATTTTCCGTATATTTGAAAATTTCGAAATGCATTTATGTAATTTTGGGGTGGTAAGGTATACACACTACTCTATAGTATGTTGTACTATGTTATACTATGCCTAGATTAGTAAATATGTCCATAGTTAGCGTGAAGTGGGTGTCATGTATTCCTATAGGTTCTGAATCGATCCCCCTATTCCTGACCCTATTCTAGTTAAACTAACCAACAAGTTAACTAGCAGTCAGCCCATGAGGCAAGGAAAACCCCCATGATGCAGATACCGTTATCTGACGCAGTCACACTACGGCACAGGAACGTGTTATCTGATTAGGTCATAACGCTTGAGATCTAATTAGACAAGCGATATTCCTCCAGCCCCTGATAAGGCATACGGAGTTCTCATAACAAATCAAACCTATGACAACCTGGAAAAACCGTGCGGCCATTGTTTTGATTTCACCGAGAACTTCAGCAAAAGAATGTGCTAACGAGCAAGTCGTATGACATCTTTATTGACGTATCTATGTCCATCCTTACGTCAATCTCGGCACCTTAAAGGTATAAATATTACCGATCTTGCCCTATGCAAAACACACGCGTGGTGACGAGACGGAGCAGCCATACTTGCCGAAGCCCAGAGCAGACCCCGCTGGCAGCAGCCCCGCCTTCCTGACGCGCTGAGAGAAGCTGCTTTCTCCTGCCGAGAGACCCAGCACCGGCGCTTCCGGGTAGCCCTCGCAGGCATACTGGAATATCGAGAGCAGAGAAAGAGATACCATTCCTCATTCATCCTAACTTCCAGGTACAGAACTGAATAACCCCTCACAGAGAATTCTTTAGTTATTCACTTGGCAAAAACAAACTTAACTTAAACTGTAACTTTCTATTCCCGCCCACGTATTAGGCTTAGGTCAGGTACACGGGGTAGGCGTATTTAGAAACACCAGTTGAGTACGTTTAGTCAAATGTATATATGTATGTAATCTATTTTAATCATTTTAAACATCTTATGGCTTAGAAACCATATCAATGTTTTTACAGTATTATTTTATACTATTGCTTTTAATGTATGCACTTTACTTAACTATAAGTATTGCAATAATATCGATCCATTTCTCTTGTATGAGAAAAGAGACTGATCAATAAATAACACCCTTTTATTGAACACGCCCGTCTCTTCCTTTTCTCTACACTCTGATGGGACTAAGAATGCACGTACTGACTGAGTAAAATAAATTGCCTTTTGTTCACACGACTCTCGAGATTTACTCTTGATTAGGGGAGAGCAAAGTTGTCATGTTCTATGGTTGTCAGAAACTAAATCCCTTCTTGTCTAATCAGGGAAGTTAAGTCCTCCTTGAACATTCGAGAAAGTTTCTAGTGAACTCTGAGCTAAGCTGGCAAACCCAAAACTTTAAGTCTAGTATCGACAGTAGTAGACCTAGTTAACGTCTGGTCTAGGCCTTTACTGCTGTAGGTATTATTCCAATGCGCAGAGCCTATTGGGATGATAGGAGCTACACTACAGACCTATCGCATAGAATTATATTGGACCTCATAGGGGTAGGTCGTACAAGTCAGGGATTACTGATTACTACTCAAATCTTGGGATTTATAATTGGGTCCTGCCCACTTGGCAACTACGTTACATTGCACTACGGTGACTCTTGTTTCTTTCTTGGCACTAGGGTCTGCCTGTTATGTCTATACTATGCTCCACAGTAATTCGGTGGTTTTCTTAAAAGCAATGACTTGACCATTGCAAGAGCCTATTGTACATATTGTTAACCAAATTAAGGCTAAAATTAAGATTACTATAATTATTTACAGCCCTGAAGAAGTCTGTATGTCAAAGACTGGCTAAGACGAAACACGTGTTGGCTGTTTTAAAGTGTTATTTTGGAAGAAGAAGAACAAAGAATAAAGAAAAGAAATTTGAAGAACAACAGAGAATACAAATTGTGGACTGTAATTAATAATTGGAGTGCTTGGTGGAACATTTGTAATTGCTTTATCGGGTTAATGGGGCACTATCAAGACCCTTCCAGTTTCAGAGAGGCACTAGACAGGGTTGCCCCTTGTCACCATTGTTGTTTGCTCTTGCACTGCAGCCGTTGGCACACTGGATTAGAACGGACATGATGATTCAAGGCATCGCAACACCGGGGGATGGGAGTAGCGCGTCTCTCTGTACGCAGATTATAATGTTCTCTACATCTGTAGGCTATATTATTCAATTATCAGGGTCCTTCATATTTTTCAGCTGTTTGGAAGCTCTTCGGGTTACACTATCAATTGGACCAAGTCAGTGGTGTACCCACTTTCGGGACCCCTGCCGAGATTGCCGGCCTGGTGTGAGGCCCAAATTATGGCAGATGGTTTTAAATACCTGGGTATTTATGTTACTCGAGATCACCAGTCTTTTTTCCAAAGAAACCTCACCCCTCAACTAGATAGACTCCACACTGATGTTCTTCACTGGCACACCTTACCGCTGTCATTAATGCGCAGAGTTGCTCTACACAAGATGATGGCCTTGCTGTGCTTCCTGTACATTTTGCAAAATATCCCTTATCCGGTCCCACCAACTTTCTTCAAGGAACTCCGTACCGTACTGTGGCAGGGCGGTGCGCCAAGGATAACCCTATACAAATTTCAGAGAGGGGTGTATGACGGCGGCCTGGCTATCCCGAATGTTAGGCTGTACTACTGGGCATCGCAGCTCTTTGTTATAAATGAATGGGTATATGCTGACGGGGGCGAACCAGCATACAGAGTAGACCGTAAAGTCATGCCGAATTGGAAGTATGAGCCGCTCCTCTACGCTCACAGGCTGTGCCCGAAGTTTCCAGCACACACGAAAGCAGTAGTGTCATGTTGGTTTGAGGCAAATACGTTTTTGGGGTGGTGAGGGAGACTGACAGTCATGACGCCCTTGTGGCTGGGTGATCGGCTACAAGACGTGGCCACATTGGAAGGGTTTCAGGGCTGGCGCTTAGTGGGACTTGAGCACCTTGGGTAAGTTTGGAGAGACGGCTTGCCCCTCCCCTTTGAGGCCCTGCACCAGTAATATAGTCTTGTGCCGACCCAGAGATTTGCCTACTTGAAACTTGTACATGCCTTGCAGCGATATATACAATGAGACACAGCCATCCCGACCACTCCCCATTAGAGAGGACAGGCTCCTAGTAGACCTCATCCTTGACAAAGGAATGTGAACAATGTACCGGAAACCCATTAATAATGCTCCGGATCCCTTGATTTCCCTCCATAGCGCCTGGGTGGACGATGTGGGCAACATAGAGGACGACGACTAGACGAACGCCCTCCAGAGCCCCTGAGAAATTGGAATCCCTACACGATTTAGATTGATACAACTTAAGATACTTCACCGTTCGAACTATTCACGGACACTCTTCCACACATGAGGTAGGGCGCCATCCGCGTGCTGTGCCAGGGCCTGCCAGCTGGAGGGTACCTTTTTTCATATTTTATGGGAATGCCCCAAGTTTGTTCCATTCTGGCTAAAAGTAACGAATGCAATGTCTAGGGTGGTGGAAGTGGAAGTCCCAATGGATGCCAGATAGCTCCTCCTGATGACCCAGTGTGAGAAAGAATGGTGCGATATACTAAAATCTGGTTCACACTGGTGGCAGGGATTGCTAAATGAAATATTTCCAGGTGTTGGGGAGCGCCCCTTCCCCCGTCAGCATCAGATTGGGAGAAGGATCAAGATTGGTGCCAGAGGGCAGAGCAGGTGGTGTACAAAAGACGGGGAACTGTGAAAAATGTGGAAAAATCTGGTCTCCATGGATCAGGTACAGAACCGAATAAGCAGCTATGGGGCTCATGCTATGGGTCCCTTTTCTCTGTGAAATACAGCAACGTACCTGCCGTGGACTGTCCCCAGGCCTTCAGCAGAACTGTTAACGTAACGCTATGTTTATCCCTGTGATGCTCCAACCTGTCTTACCTCCCCATTTCAAAGTTCATAAATTATACTGTCCACATGCATATCTGCGCTATATTGTACTGTCTTTTGAGCTGGTTTAATAAAAAGATTTTTTTTTAAAGAATGGTGCTTGGGGGTCGCATTGCAGGGGTATCTATCAAAATGAATCTGCTCCAAGTGGATTTGCACAAAGCGGGGGACAAAGTCGACAATGCGGAATTCAAAATTGCTTCACTCCAGTTGGAGGTACGGCAATTTAAACAGCAGGTAATACATTCACGGTCACTAGCACCCTAGAGGATCGAGTTGAGGACGCAGAGGGCCATTCACGGAGGAATAATTTATGCCTTTTGGAATTTACTGAAAGGGCAGAAGGACAGTCTGCAGAACACTTCCTGGAACAATGGGTGAGAAGAGAATTGCGGGCTACAGGACCATTTTTCTTATAGAGAGGGTGCACAGTGCCCTGGCGCTGGTCCCTCCTCCATGCGCCCCTGGTGACACTCGTTGCTCGCATATTGAATTACAGAGACAGCGATGCCCTTCTGAGAGCTGCCAGGGAGGCTCCTGTTTCAAAGTTCGAGAATAGAAACATTGCACTTTACCCTGATTATCCACAGAATGTGCAGGAGCGCTACAAACCATTCATGAAGGTCAATCTATGGACCTTAGATGCATGCTTGTCTACCCAGTAAGCTACCTGTCACAGAAGTGTGGAAGTTGCACTTCTTCAAGGACGTCTGGTTGTGGATGTATATGTTGGATGCATCGCAGGTACGCCCCCTGAGCGCAGTTGAGCCCTTCATACTAGTGGTAAGCGCTGTGGGTGCCACCGCTCCAAGTGCAAGCCCCGGACGGTTGCGGGGCTGACTGCTTTTGTTGTGATACAGGACAATGGCAGCAGGGGCAATGTGAGAGTGGAACTGCTACAGGAACCTGAGACACGAATGAGTGACTCCTCCGAGGATGGCAAGGTTTCGGACTCTCCCTTGTACAATAGCAACATTATTAGTGACACTGTGCACTGATGCATTTCTTGCTAATGCTCTTGTTTGCGGGGCCTCCCATGTGGGCTGCTTTGCTGTGCATTTGGGGTGGGGGGGGCCTGAATAATAGTTGTTCACTTGCGGAACAGTTGATGTGTGGGTGACTGCCTGATCCTTAGCGTGCTTCGAGATTGTCATTGGAGTCAGCCTGCTGGTTCCACGATGGGCGATGTATATTTGCGTACACGGCTACTTCGGCCCCCTGGGGAGTCACGGAGTCATAGTGGGAGTAACCCTGGGCGTAGTTCGCTTAGTATCGCTACGCGAAGTACACTTTGCACTACGCAAGCTACGCAAACTGCGTAGTGCACTGTGCAAAATGCTGTTCGCACTGATAGCACAGTGCCGGATGCTTGTCCGCACTGTGCAGTCATTGCAAACCGCATCTTGCACAGTGCAAGTGGTCGTTTTCTGCCGCTCAAGTAGATTTGTACTCGGGCGGCAGCTTTCTCAACGCGGACTGGTAGTTTCTCATCGCAAGTGGTCACGAACATACGCGACCACTCGCAATGAGAAACCTGACCCCTCCCCAACACTTTGAGAATCTCGCTGGGAGGTTTATTTTCCATGCTCGCGATCGGCAACTTAATGTTGCTGATCGCGAATGAGGAAAAGTCTCGCCGGGATGTTATTTTGCTCGATCGCGGTCGCAAACTTGAAACTGAGGGCCGCGAGCAGGCAAAAAATGCCTGCTACTCTACGTGTTTTTGCACTGCTACGTGCAATTCGCGTAGGACATAGTTTCGCAAACTATGCAAGGAAACCCTAGTCCAAAGCCCAGGGTTAATTGGGAGTGCCTGTTTGACTGCCATGCCTGTGTATCAGCAGAGATACTTAATTACTTGATTTGAGAAGTTCGTCTATGGTTTGGTGTCTGTTATATGTGGGGGAGCGGTGCTTCCTTTTCACGTTGAGGGCTTAATTTATGGGGGGTTTGGCAGGGATGGTGTACATCCTGGCACTTCAATGTCTTTGGAAATGTATTATTTGTGGTTTAGTCCTACCTGTCTGGTTTGGGGAGGGGGTTAATTGTGGTATTTGTTTTGTTTTTCGTGGTTTTATTGTCATCTTGACATGGGGAGGGGTACTTGGTTTTTCATAATTCTGTTAGGTCACGATGAGTGCGCCTAGAACTTGTAAACTCCTCTCAAGGAATGCGTGAGGGCTTGGACCCTATGAAATGTATTATAGGGTATTGTCATCTTTAAGAGACACAGTGTTGATGTAGGGTAGCCTGCAGGAGAACCACCTTCTGGATGCTGAGGCCGCAAAGCTGGCAAGGAAATGGAGCGGGCAGGTATACTATGCTAATTACTTGTCTTTCTCACAGGGTGTATTGATCTGGTTTGCTCCTAGGGGACCCTCTACCCTAACCTACATAGAGGCTGATGTGGAGGGGTGTTACCTGTTACTCCAGAGAAGACTTAGGGGCAGATTTACAAGCCCCTTGCACCTCTTTTACGCCACTGTTGCGTCACTTATGTGACGCAGCGGCGGCGCAAATCCTGCGCCATGGTGTGGTGTACTTACAACGTGATACATCTGGGAGATGCGTCACGTTGTAAAGCCCTGCGCCACATGTAGGCATTCCTGCGGGGGGGGCGTTCCGGCGCAGGAACGCCTCCTAAAAGTGGCTGAGTGAAATCTACAAGATTTCACTCAGTCACTTTTAAGCCCATGCTGCGTCAAAACCCTGCGCCTGCTTGAAGCAGGCATAAGGATTGACGCAGCATTTTAAGGATAGGGCGCCCCCGAGCCTCGCTGGAGCTGCGTCGCCCTTGCGATGCAACTCCAGCAATGCGCCGCCTTTACGCCAGCAGATGCGTCACACATCTGTCTATTTTTGCCCCATGGTGCGCTGAATTATAAATGCGGCGCATCCATGGTGGCGGAGCCGTGACGCACAATAACTGGTGCATCCCTGCTGATATGCAGGGATGCGCCAGTTATTGTAAATTTGCCCCTGCATGTGGTGGTGGTGGCAACTGTTAAACCCATATGGGCTTAATACTGATGACGATTCCTTTTATCTAACACTCCGAGTTGTTGTCTCTTCTGCAATGGATTCCCAAGTTCTATAGGCTGGGGAATGTAATTGCATAATGGATGGTAACCATTAATTGACACCGTCCCCACCTTCACACTAAACCAAAAATGACTTGTGCTCGACGTGAGATTATAGCACAATTTGGACTTTGTGATATCTGAAGGGCTTTCCGCCCCACTCCAAGGGAATATATATGTTACTCTCCAATGCATGGTACCATTAGAGTCTTGACCACATCCTACTGCCAGCCCACTTGGGCTCGAGGGTCCTGGTTGTGATGCACCTATCCTGCTACATCTCTGATCATGCCCCGGTGTCCTGTGTGCTTGAATGGGCGGGCAGACTTAGGTCACTGTTCACTTTGAGGTTTCCCCGGAGGTGTTACAGGATTTTGTGAGCAGGGAGACACTGTTGGGTGCCATTACAGAGTTCTTTGAGCTCAACTGGACTAGTACTCTAGCTGGGTGGCAGAATTAGAGGCATTGAAGGCTGTGATACAGAGCACTGCGTGGGTCTTTCATGGGGTGCGGCGTGCATTGCAGACGGAGTGTATTCAGAGGGGGGACAGGGCGAGTGTCCAGCAGCTCTCACCAGATGATGTGGAAGGACGTCTGGGAGAGGTGATGGCTCAGCGACACATAGTGTCTGTGAGGTATAGACTAGAGAAATATACCCTAACATCTTATCATCAGCTACTCCACAGGGAGGGGGACAGTTCTGGGTGACTCCTGGCCTGGATATTCCTCCGATAGCTGGCCCGTCATCCTGTTCTTCACCATAAATTCTCTCAAGGATGGGACGTTTATACACATAACAGTATTGTAGACGTCCTTAAGGGACATCTGGATCAGGTGTGTCATAGCCCACGGACGCCTAATCCGGTGCTCATCGCTGGCTTTTTAGCTTCCCTGCCTATTCCGCGATGGAGGGATGCTGCGGCCCAAGAACTGGACGCGGTACTTACCCTAGAGGAGATCTGGACGTTGCTGGCATGTCTGCCTGGGGGAAATGTGCCTGTTAGTGATGGCCTCCCTGCCGAATTATATCAGGTCTTTATCCCTGTGCTCATGCAGCCATTGCTTGAAGGGTACCAGGAAGCCTGGGACACTGGTGTGCTGCCCCCACCTATGAATGAAGGTTGCATTTCTATGGTTTTGAAACCTGGCACTAACACCTCAGATCCCGCTGCCTATCATCCACTCATGATGATTAACACATATACGAAGGTGCTTTGTTAAACTCTGTCTCTCAGACTGGTCCCAGTGATTTCTCATTTGATTAATGAGGACCAATGTAGTTTCATCTCTGTGTGTATTATCACTATGAGCCTGAGGCGACAGATGCATGTCCTCCATGAGGTGGAGGGTATAGAGAAGAGGAATTGGCAGTTGTCGCCATTGACATTGCTACAGCTTTTGACACGGTGGACTGACACTACCATTGACACGGTGGACTGACACTACCTTATGAAGGTGTTGGAGGAAGTAGGGTTTGGTGTGCATTTCCGGGCCTAGGTTTGTCTCCTAGATACTGAACCAATGGCTAGGGTGAAGGATGGTAGATTATGCTCAAATTATTGGGTGGTATGCAGGGGCACACTTCAGGAATGCCCTTTCCCCCCTTCTCTTCGCTATGGAACTGAAACCCCAGGCAATCCAGAATCGACAGGTCATGCCTGACTGGGGAATAAGAGATGCAGGTGCAAACTATGTGGAGTCCCTCGACGCAGATCACACCCTTTTCTATATCTCGCCACTCACGGGTTCCTTCCACTAATATTGCAATACTTGGATGCTTTTGGAAGCTTACAGGTCTTAAAATTAAGCATTGAAAATGTTGGTGTTCCCTGTGGGCACTTTGGCTGTCCAGGAGCCGACCTCTCTGCCGGCTTTGCTCATATGCTGGAGACTGATCTGTTTCGCTATCTGGGGGCCCTCTTGCCACACATACCAGTAAAAGGTAGGCAGTATAACACAGAATGGATTACTGAGGGATTGTGAGCATTGGTCCACTTTTGGACTACCCTCACTCTTTCCCTCATGGCAGAGTGGCCATTGCCAAGATGGTGTTTTTACTTTGTTGCCTGTATACTATGCAGCACTCGCTTGACACTCATCCATGTGCTGTCTTGGAGATTGCACTCCCTCCTTACTACTCTGATATTGGCTGGAGGCAGGAACAGAATAGCAAAAGACTTTCTATTTATTCCCTTGATGGAGGGGGAGACTGAAGGTCTTCAATCTGGACCTATAATATTTGGCCTCGCAGCTACAGCATGCTGCGCATTGGCTGTCCGAAGGGGGTAACTGAGAAAATAACTCCTAGGAGACAAGATGCGAGCTTCTTCTCTCCCACAGTTGCTGATGACAGGGGGACGGGATACAGCCTCGGTACCATACCTTGTCAGATGCACGGCTTCCCTTTGGGAAAGGACTGTCAAAGTTGTGTTGGGGTGTGCTCCCTTTGCTAGAGAGTTTAATTTCTGAGACCTACCAGCATCCTGGACCCTTGCTGACTTAGTGAATATAAATGCCTGGAAGGAGAGAGGTTGCGAGACCCTGGGAGGCCTATACCCCAATGAGGAGTTTATTACTTATGAGACGGTGTGAGAAGCCTATGAACTAGGGCCTGGGCAATTATTAACACACACCAGTATGGCAGCCATATTCATATATATGTGGCCTATTTCCCTGCTGCTCCGACCACATCAATCACCTTTCGTGGGTTATTAGAACTGAGCGTTGGCCTACACTTGGCCTCCCCTCTCTATAAAGGTATGACGGCTGATTGCCCTCTCGCCCCATACCCTGCCCAGGCGGCCTAGGATGGAAAATTAGAGGTCTAACTAGGGGATGCGCAATGGTATAGGATCTGTGCGTTGGTCCAGTCTATTTCCTGTAATGCCAGATTTAAGCTAATACACTTCAATTTTTTGCACCATACATAAGTTAGACTAGTACTACTTTATAAAGTGGATCCCAGCAAGCCCAGTGGTTGCCACAGATGCCAGGCTCCTGTGGCAATTTTCTTACATCCAGAGTGGAACTTCCAAGTGGTACCCACCTTCTGGATGACTGTTGTGGCACTGTAGCTACCGCACTGAGAACTCCGATAGAGGCGGAACCGGCTGTTTGCCTGTTGGGAGATATTTGACAGCGTAAGGGTCAGAAAATTGAGTTTAAGTTCTTACAACTGCTGTTGCTTTTAGCTAAGAGAAAGGTTGTGATTACCTAGATGTGGCAAGTTAGCCCCAGCGTGGAAAGATGGGCGAAGGATGGGGCTGACTGGGTTGTGCTGGAGGAGGTGCGGCTGGAAAAGTGTAGACATGATGAGAAGGTGGAGGAGGTCTTGAAAGCTTTAGGGGAGCTGCTGGCCGAGTTCGTAGACCCTGGGAGCTCACATGTACTCACATCAGATGATGAAGTGAACTCTACTGATACAGATACTTGATGACTAATACCGTGCTTGGCGAGAAGTTTGAACTGGGTGTAATATTTCTGCATCAATGTATGGCACCATCTGTGATGACCTGCTCCTTTATATCAACTGGTTGGGGATGGCTTTTATTTATATATTAGTTACAGTACTTTTGATAAAATCAATAAAAGATGTCTATAAAAAAAAGAACGCTTAACTCAGTCCAATAACCTCATTAAAGCACCAGATGCTTTTTTATGGATAAAACAATTCTCACCTCTATCTATAAGCAGGGCTCGGAAAATCCGAAAAATGGTGCTAGTCCTGCAGGTCTAGTACCTTGGAAAATCCCCTCGACCTAACTGCAACCTACTTGACCTCCGTCTCTGAAAATGGAGCAAAAGTGACAATATAACATAATTTAAAGGCATCTTTATTGCTCATTCCCTTTGTGAGCAATTCAAAATTCCTTTAAATCTTGTTAACTTGTCAGTTTTGCTCCGTTTTCAAAGACAGATGACAAAAGTTACTTTGTCTTTCTACTCGCCAGAAATGTTATTTATTTATTTATTTATTTATTTCACTTGTATTGCGCAACAGCTACCCAACAAAGGGTTTCCCGGCGCTACTGATTCAGTGGTTTGTCTCTGGCTGGGCATGTTTCAGATGTTAAACAGCCAGGTCTTTAAGGCTTTCCCGAACTTCAAATAGCTATCCTCATTTCGTACAGAAAGTGGCATCGCATTCCACAATGTGGGTCTGAGAAACGAAAACGATTTTCCACCCACTCTTGCCAATTTAGTTTTTGGAATTACAAAATGCTTAGCTGAGGCAGATCGGAGGGCTCGGGACGGATGGTAAGGGTGCACTAGGCTTTGCAGGTATTTTGGGGCAGTTTTTGTAGAGATTTTGTGCATAAAGCAGAGAGATTTAAATTTAATCCGATTCTCCACTCTTAGCCAGTGTAGAGCACGGATGTACTTAGAGGTCGATGTCGTATATGGGATTTTGAATAACAGTCTGGCCGCCGCATTTTGGACTGTCTGCAGTCTACGAATAGTTTCCTTCTTTGCCCCTAAATATAATACATTGCCGTAATCAAGCCTAGATGTAATTAAAGCATTGATTACCGTTTTCTTTGTGGATTCTGGCAGCATCCAGCAGATCTTCTTAAGCCATTTTAAAATTGCAAAAGCAGGTAGCAGATGTCTTCACTGCTTGTTGGTGCATATTGAGAGAGTCGTCAACAATGATACCTAGGTTTCGGGCCTGCATTACAGGAACCGGAAGAAGGCCCATTTCTTGTGGCCAATGTTGGGGGCCCCATAGTTCTTTATCTTTACCTAGGATCATTACTTCGGTCTTATTACCGTTTAATTTAAGAAAATTCTCTTGCATCCATCCTGCAATTTTCACAAGTCCTTGTTTTAAAATAGATGGACTATCATTTTTCGCAGAGGAAAGCGAGAAGAGCAGCTGCGAATCATCAGCATAGGAAAACATTTGTAATCCAGTCTCTTTCGCTACCTTTGCTAGCGGACTCATATATAAATTAAATAATAAAGGGCTTAATATGGAGCCCTGTGGAACTCCATGTTTAAATGCCTGGATGTCTGAACATGCAGAGCGAGAGAAGACTTGAAAAGTACGTTTGTCCAAAAGCCACTTGATCCAATTTATGGCAGCTCCTCTAATACCCATTGAATATAGTGTCCGCATTAATACGGTATGTGATACCGTATCGAATGCGGCACTAAGGTCCAATAACACTAGTGCCACCGTTTCACCTCTGTCCAACATGGAACGAATGTTCTCTGTAACACCGAGTAAGGTTGTCTCCGTAGAGAAACCTGATCGAAAGCCTGACTGTTGGGGCGGCAGCAGGTCTTGATCAGTAATAAATTCAGTTAGAGAACGGTGTACATGCTTTTCAAGTATTTTTGCAAATATAGGTAGTAAAGAGATCGTTCGAAAATTTGCGGGCAAGTTTGGGTCAGCTCCAGCTTTCTTTAGTAAAGGGTGGATCATGGCGTGTTTCCATTCACTTGGCACACATTCTTCCTGAAGGGATACGTTTAAGAGGTCTGTGATTATAGCCATAGACTTCTTATTAAGTTGTTTGAGTACTGAGCACGGCAGTGGGTCATTGGGCGATCCTGATTTGATGGTACTAAGTAGCTCAATGACGGTGTCAGTGCAAAGCACAGGCCAACTTTCTAGTATACTAGTAGGGGCATAAGGGAGCCGCTTATCGGTATGGTTACTCAGTACAGCAGAAAAGGTATTAGGGGAGGTTGTGTTAGCCTGATGAAGTTTATTCTGGGCTTGTTCTATTCCTTGGTAAATTTGGTCTACCCTATGGACAAAGAACGTAGCTAATGAGCCGCATTGTTGCTTATTTAGGTCTGGCGGAGTTTGTATTGTTCTCGAGCCAGCTAGCTCTTTCACCATTTTAAAGAGTGTTTTTGATTGATTTAGGGCCTCTGTGATAGTAGTACATATGAATTCCGCTCTGGCTTTACTACAGAGCGCTTGATATTTGGCTAATTTGATTTTATATTCTTTTTTAGCTTCTGGAGAATAGGTCTTTCTCCACATGCGCTCTTAGTTTTTGCATCTAGTTTTTTCCTGTTTCAATATTTCATTAAACCATGGAGCAGGGGATCGATGATTTTTACATTTTAGTTTAGATTTTGGTAGGCATGTGTCAACGGCTGTCATGAGCCATTTTTGAATTGTCACAGACAAGTTTTGGACCGATGACTTAGAGCAAGGTATGTGTGTATCAAGAAAGGTATTTAAGGTGTCGATATCTAACTTCTTCCAATTTCTAATAAATTGAGTTTGCGCAGGTATGTATCCCTTACTTGGCAGCGCAATTTGGAATGAAAATTTAATGAGATAATGATCTGACCAATTTATAGGTAGAGCAGGGGAGGTGGCCCTATCTTTAATATTTGAAAAAAGCGGATCAAGAAAATGTGTTGGTCCAGTATTCCTCAAGGTTAAGTTGAGGGACGCCAGATCAGCTATGAATTCTGCAGCTTTTAGACAATTCGAATTGTCTAAATGAAGGTTCATGTCACCAATAATGGAAAAGTAAGCAGTCTTCATAGCCAAAGGACCAATAAATTCAGGAAGGCTTGCCACCCAATTTGTCGCCGTCCCTGGTGGACGATATATGAGTGCTCCAGAAAATGTATAATTGGGGGCGAGAGTAAGTTTAAAAATGCCTGCTTCACAGCCGGAACAAGATAGTTTAGTAAATTCACAGTTAAAATCTTTCTTAAAAATAATAGCGATCCCTCCACCCAACTGATTTTTCCGATCTAGTCTTACAATGGCATACTGATCTGGGAGGGCTTCGGCGGTTTCAGGCCCTGAACTTTCCTGGAGCCATGTTTCCGTTAGGAACAGGGCGTCAGGCTCTTCATCAATCAGTAGATTGAAGATCTCCATTTTATGTTTTGGTAGGGAACGACAATTCAGGCTAATTTGGGCTCAGGGTACTTCTTCATTTTGTCTCTACTTTCAATAGCTTTGGTCCCGACTGGGGTTATAAGGAAATTGCAATTTTGACATACTACATTTTTGCTGCCTAAGTGCAGTGGGCTGCATGTGGTTAACAAGGAAGGTCTTAAAGCCCGCAACTGCTCAGAGTTATATTTTGTGGGTATAGGCGCATCTTTACGTACGCATACATCTATAGGAGATGTTACCTGATTTTGTTCCTTATATGGTGATGCGAACTGGGCCATGGTCCTAGACTCGTCCGAGGCGCGGACGGACGCAGACGGGCTGGACTCTGGCGTGACTCCGGCACTGATGTGGCGCGTCCGCTAGTCGCGTCCGCTGCGCGGAGAACGCCCGTCTCCTTAAGTAGGGATGTCTAGAGTGCTGACAATGCTGCGGCCTCCCACCCAAGATGTCCGCTGTCGGGAATATTCTCCCGGGACTCGGTACTCAGCCCTAAGACTCAGCCCTAAGATCGGCTGTGACCGCCAAAGTGCGGGGGAAAGGGAATAACAAGGGCAAAATAATAATGAATGGTAAGGGGATGTGCAAATATAATTTTAAAATTCGCCGCTTTAAAATTCAGTGAACCACACGCTAGTATTCAGCAGAGTTACACAGCAGTCTACCTCCCGGCTTCCGCCTCAGGAGGGGTCCAATCAATTAAACAAACACAAACAGAAAGGGCGAGTAGGACCTAAAAATAGCTCGCCCTCATCAATTCTCCCTCGCAAATGCGAGCGGGCGAGTGATTTGTCGAGTCCTGATAAGTGACCCTAGATCTGCAACTAGGCATCCATCGTGCCTTATTGAGACATATCTCACTTGAGGAGGCTTGGCAATGCTGGAAGGCGTCCATGCAGTGAGTCTACGAATCGGGAGACAAGAGTGGCAAACTTCTGTATTGATTGGCTACTTGAGAAACGACCTCTAAGATTGTTCCTGAAATATTAGATTCCCCAAACATTTATAGCTGCACCTCCACTGAGGTTGTGTCAGTTTTCACTAATTACTTTTGACAGATTTTTGCTCATTAACCCCACCCCCTGGTAGAAAGGGACTACCTGATTTTCAAGGATATTTCACTACAGAGACTACTCCCAGGTCTCCGCAAAGGCCTTGAAGGGCCAATGACATTGGAGAAAATCACAGATGCATCATGGATATGATGTTGAGGAAAACCGGAGGGCCAAACGGGGTCCTTCTGGAGTTCTGTCAAAAAGTTCAGGACTTGCTTGGCCCTTATCTCCTAGACATCTTTTATGAGACTTTAGGTACTGGGTGGTTCTGCACGGAGCTGGATGTGGCCACAATAGTGGTCCTTCCGAAGGCTGGGCAACCTCCTGAGTGATACTCTTAGTACAGACTGATCTCCTTAATTAATGTTGAGCTCAAGATTTATGCAAAAATACATACCAACCGCTGTCAGCAGGTCCTTCCGATATTGATCCATTCTGACAAATGTGGCTTCATGCCCAACCCTAGTGCCAGGTACTATGTACTTACGGTTCAGTCGGCTCTGGCACATGCTGTGGTCTTCCCAGATCAGAGTGCCCTTCTTTTGAAAGTTTTTGAGAAGGCATTCGAATTAGTTAATTGGTTCTGTCTGTTAGAAGTCCTGGATCACATGGACTTCGGCCCTAATTTCGAGGCCTATGTGCGACTATTATCTAATGCTCCAATGGTTTAGGTCTAAGTGAATGGAATACTTTCAGACCCATTCCTGGCCCGTAGGGTAAACAGACAGTGTTGCACTTTCTCCTCACTTCTTTTTGCCCTTGCCATTGCCACTGGCACGGCTGGTCCGTTGTGATGCCCAGATCCAGTGATGGCGAGGGTCATGTTGGGAGGAAGACCGGATACCCCTCTACGCTGATGATGTCCTCCTTTTTCTGACTAACCTGCACCTTTCAGAACCTCGCTCCCTGGAACTATTGTCCTTATACAAATTAACAACCAACCCTAAAGAAACTTGAACAAGTCCCTCTTGGTTCATATTCAAGGTGACCAAAGCACCATTAATTTGCAATCTTCCATTCTAGTCCAGAAACTCAGTTTTCAATTCCTAGGTTTTCATATTGATAAAAATCCAGATCTTTAGTGAGGCCTTCATTTAGTACCACTAATTGTCAGGATGAAGCAGGACTTTCAGAGGTGGGACACTCTCCCTCTCAATGTGCTGAGGAGAATCACTCACTTCAAGATAAGGGTCCTCCCCAGGTTCCTGTATACCCTCCAACATTTTCCATTCAGTATACTGAATCAGTTGCTTTTGAAGGTGAATGCCTTAATATGCAGTTTCATATGGGCCAACCGCCCGCCCCGTAATGCTACCTCGAAGTGCAGAAGGTCTACAATGGGGGCCTGGGCTTTGCAGATGTGAAACTATACTACTGGGCATCCCAACTGACGGTGATTAATGATTTTTTTGACTGGGGGATGGGACGATCCCACATATCGACTAGAGCTCTCATGTCTGGGGTTGGGCGTAATCATGGGACTGCTCTATGGGAACCACATTTCCTGCTGCATCCCAGAAATGACCGCCGTGGTTATTAGGTTGTGGAGGGCTTCCTTATGGTTTATAGGATGGGAAAAATGCTTACACAACTCAGTCCACTGTGGGAGTGGAAAGACTTATATAAGAGGAAATTACCTGGTGGGAGACTCCATAGGGACTCGTAGGTTAGGAGGTTGTTGTCACAATAAACATCTCCGGTTGTGGAGATAGCTGCTGCGTGCGAGATGGCTAAATCCATTAACAATGCAGTGGCATTTTGTCTGGGCATGCCAAGCAAGGGTATCGCCGATGCGCAGGGTGTCACTGCGTGTGTGAGGAAGAGCGAACGGCAAAAACAACGGTGTGCTACCCCGAGCAGCAGGGATTTAAGTTCAGGTGTGAGCGTGCATGGGTGGAATATGTGTAGTACCTCCTGCAAACTACAAGCTGGGGCTGTTGCTGCTGTGCCAGTAAGCTGTAAGCCTGACATCCATTTAGCAACCCATTGGAGTTAAAGCTAGATAGTGCTCAAAAGGAGGCACAGCAAGTCCGCCGCAATCCATAGGTAAATAGAGTTTCGACAGAGCTACCCTATAGCGGGAGATTTTCCAAATGAAATCCCTTATCAACTTTTCTAGGGAGCCGAAAAAGGTAGCAGGAATGTAGAGAGGGAGATTAGTAAAATAGTAAAGGAGGCGAGAGAGAGAGCGAATATTTTAAGCAGTGCTATACATCTCGCCCACTGACAGCGGCAGTGTACTCTAGGAAGCCATTTGTGCTCTCAGTGAGGTAGCAGCCCATTGCAGGTTGCCATCATATGGATCCGCTTTGGCATGATACACCATAATGCCTAGGTAGCAAAACGTGGTGGGCTTCCAAAAAAAGAAAGCCAAACTCAGTCCAATAACCTCATTAGAGAACCAGATACTGTATATGGAGAAAACAATTCTCACCTCTATCTATAATTGACCCTAGATTGGCAATTAGGCATCCATTGTGCCTTATTGAGACACATCTCACTTGAGGAGGCTTGGGAATGCTGGAGGGCGTCCATGCAGTGAGTCTACGAATGGGGAGACAAGAATGGCAAACTTATGTATCGATCCAGTTGAAAAGGAGTTCAGGGTCCACCAGTGAGTGGGTGAAGGGAAACAAAGATGAGCAAATTGATCTAACATGAGGGCAATAGTGTCAGGGATGGAGTGAAGGTCACAAAGATAGATGAGCAAATCATCAGTATAGAGGAAGACGTGTGCAAGCCGTCACCCAGCGTAATGCCCCATACTGCGCTATCAGCATGAAGGGCAAGAACCAGTGGTTCTATAGCTAGTGACAAAGGTAGAGGAGAAAGTGGGCGGCCTTGACTGGCCTGGATCTGGAATGAATCAGAGATCAGGGGGTCACTGCGTGTGTGAGGAAGAGCGAACGGCAAAAACAGACGTATATTCGTTTAACCAGTTTTAAATAGCGACCTTTGATGCCGTAGTGTGTTAGGGTTTCAAATAGAAAACCCCATTCTAGCAAGTCAAAGGCCTTGGCTAAATCTGGTTCCAGGCAGCCCACTCGGGCCACATTTCCACAGTGTATTTTAGGATTCAGATAAAGCATCTGAGGTTTACAGATGTGTTACGCGACGTCACAAATCCATTGTGGTCAGTGTGTACTAACATGGGTACTATGGATGCTAGCCGCACCGCTACGATCTTGGCAAGTATTGGATAATCCGTATTAAGCAGCAAGGGGGGAGGTAGTAACCCAATTTGGTAGGGTCTTTGTGTGGCTTAGGAAGTGATATCAGCAGTGCTTTGTGTAAGGAAGGAGGAAGGCAGGCGGCGTCCAAGGCTTCCTCATATTGTGTGAGTAAGTGGGGAGCAAGGGTCGATGTGTATGCCTTGCAAAATTCAACAAAGCGGTACAAAAGGGGGTGGTGATGGACGGAGCATCTGAACCAATCAAACACTCACACCCAGTCAACAGATCTGGGTTAAATCCATCACCGTTCTTTAGCCCACTCTAACACCCCAGTTCAGACATGGCCATATGCAAATCAGTCTGACCCTGTGCCTCATGGGAACAGTCCAGCCTGAACTGCCAAGCCATGCCCTCCCTGGACCAGAAACAAGCTTCCTAGGACCGGTTTCTAGCATTTCAGCCGTCTTCAGCCAGTCTTGCTTGAATCCAGTGGCAAAGTGAGCATGGGACTCGCGTCTGAGCATACCCTGCCAACTTATGACGAACAAAGCGGTACAAAAGGGGGTGGTGATGGACGGAGCATCTGCACCAATCAAACACTCACACCCAGTGAACAGATCTGGGTTAAATCCATCACCGTTCTTTAGCCCACTCTGCCACCCCAGTTCAGACATGGCCATATGCAAATCAGTCTGACCCTGTGCCTCATGGGAACAGTCCAGCCCGAACTGCCAAGCTGAAGAGGGCTGAAAGCCCGAAACCGGTCCTTGGATGCTTGTTTCCAGTCCAGGGAGGACCTGGCTTAGCAGTTCGGACTGGACTGTTCCCATGGGGCACAGGGTCAAGACTGATTTGCATATAGCAGTGTTCAAACTGGAAAGGCATGGTGAGCAAAAAAAAAAAAACAATGGATTTAGGCCCAGATCTCTGTACTGGGGTGAATGTATGACATTGTTCTGCATACTGTCCATCACCTGTTGTTTTACATTTGTCACCCCGAGTGGGACGGGTATGCTCAGATGTGAGTCCCGTGCTCTCCATGCCACTGGAATCAAGCTATCCAGGCTGAAGAGGGCTGAAAGCCCGAAACCGGTCCTTGGATGCTTGTTTCCAGTCCAGGGAGGACCTGGCTTAGCAGTTCGGGCTGGACTGTTCCCATGGGGCACAGGGTCAAGACTGATTTGCATATAGCTGGGTTCAAACTGGAAAGACATGGTGAGCAAAAAAACGATAGATTTAGGCCCAGATCTCTGTACTGGGGTGAATGTATGACATTGTTCTGCATTCTGTCCATCACCTGTTGTTTTGCATTTGTCACCCCGAGTGGGACGGGTATGCTCAGACGTGAGACCCGTGCTCTCCATGCCACTGGAATCAAGCTATCCAGGCTGAAAAGGGCTGAAAGCCCGAAACCGGTCTTTGGATGCAGGTTTCCAGTCGAGAGAGGACCTGGCTTAGCAGTTCGGGCTGGACTGTTCCCATGGGGCACAGGGTCAAGACTGATTTGCATATAGCTGGGTTCAAACTGGAAAGGCATGGTGAGCAAAAAAATGATGGATTTAGGCCCAGATCTCTGTAATGGGTTGAATGTATGACATTGTTCTGCATTCTGTCCATCACCTGTTGTTTTGCATTTGTCACCCCGAGTGGGACGGGTATGCTCAGACGTGAGTCCCGTGCTCTCCATGCCACTGGAATTAAGCTATCCAGGCTGAAGAGGGCTGAAAGCCCAAAGCCGGTCCTTGGATGCTTGTTTCCAGTCCAGGGAGGACCTGGCTTAGCAGTTCGGGCTGGACTGTTCCCATGGGGCACAGGGTCAAGACTGATTTGCATATAGCTGGGTTCAAACTGGAAAGGCATGGTGAGCAAAAAAACGATGGATTTAGGCCCAGATCTCTGTACTGAGGTGAATGTATGACATTGTTCTGCATTCTGTCCATCACCTGTTGTTTTGCATTTGTCACCCCGAGTGGGACGGGTATGCTCAGATGTGAGTCCCGTGCTCTCCATGCCACTGGAATCAAGCTATCCAGGCTGAAGAGGGCTGAAAGCCCTGTGATGTATTCCTATAGGTACTGTATCGATTCCCCTATTCCTGACCCTGGTTTGGTTAATAATTAACTAGTAGCCATCCAACGGTGCAAAAACCGTTATCTGATTAAGCCACACCACGGCACAGAAGCGCGTTATCTGATTAGGTCATAACGCATGCCATCTAATTAGACAAGCGATGTTCCTCCAGCCCCTGATAAGGCATACGGAGTTCTCAAAACAAATCAAACCTACAGCGACCTGGGAAATTCCCATAGCCATTGTTTTGATTTCACCGAGAACTTCAGCAAAAGAATGTGCGAACGAGCCCGTTCATATGACATCCTTATTGACGTATATATGTCCATCCTTACGTCAATCTCGGCACCCTTCAGGTATAAATATTACCGACATTGCCTTAAGCAAACACATGCGGTGGTGACGAGATCGGAGCAGCGAGACGTGCTGAGGAGCCCAGCAGAGAGCGAAGCCCACAGACGCTGCCCCACCTTCCTGACGCGCTGAGAACGAGACGCTGCCTTTCTCCTGCCGAGAAATCCAGATCCGGCGCTTCCAAGCAGCCCTCGCAGGCAGCTGGAATATCAAGACCTGGGATAAGAGATACCAGCCCTCCATCATTCTAGATCTCAGGTACAGAACTGAATAACCCCTTGCAGAGAATTCTCGAATCAGTCCCTTGGCAAAACAAACTTAACTTAAACTGCTACTTAACTACTCCCGCCCACGTATTAGGCTTAGGTCAGGTACATTGGGGTAGGCGTGGTTAGAAGCACCAGTTGAGTACGATTAGTCAAATGTATATATGTATGTATCTATTTTATCCATTTTAAAGTATCATATGGCTCAGAAACCATATCAATGCTTTTGCAGTATTATTTTATAATTCTGTCTCTACTGTATGCACTTTACTTAACTACAAGTATTGCAATAATAGCGATTCATTTCTCTTGTATGAGAAAAGAGACTGATCAATAAATAACATCTTTTATTGAACCACGCCCATCTCTTATTTCTCTACAAACTGGTGAAACTAAGAATGCACGTACTGACTGAGTAAAATAAGTTGTCTATTGTTTTCACACGACTCTAGAGATACACTCTTGATTAGGGGAGAGCAAAGTTGTCATGTTCTATGGTTGTCAGAAACTAAATCCCTTCTTGTCTATCCAGGGAGGTTAAACTCCTCCTTGTCTATTCGAGAAAGTTTCTAGTGAACTCTGAGCTAGCTGGCAAACACAAAACTTTAAGTCTAATATCGTCGGTAGAAGACCTAGTTAACCTCTGCCCTAGGTCTATACTATTGAAGATATTATTCCAATGCGCAGAGCCTATTGGGATAATAGGAACTACACTACATGGCGCCCAACGTTTGGATAGGCGATAAAACTAACGCAAGACATTAAAGTAACTCAGTCGTGCTTTTTCACACAGAACCCCTTTTTTCCCATAATAGTCCAAAGACGTCTGGAGTGGGTGAAAGGTCATATCCGCCAAACCTCGCAGGAGGAGACTCCTATGTATGGTTCTTGGTTTATTCAACGTTGAAGGATACACTGTTCCAAAATATTGTGCATCTAATCTTTGTTTCCATAGAAACCTGATCTGCAAATAAATAAAATAATCTTCTTGACAATAGTATGTCAGGATCTGAAGAAGAAAGGGAGACAGCTAGACTAGCAGCTGAACTCCTAGAAGCAGACAATACTCTGCTGGAAAATGACCCAGATGCAATACTCATCCCGGTCAACATAAGGAAATCTATAACCTTAAAACTTATAGAAAATTGACTGACACCAAGAGGTGGTACAGTCATATTCGTAATTGAGGCACACGAATATCGGCAGACAGAGGTATTCTATTCATGGATAAACTTTCCAGCAGCAAACGCTGTAACAAAGGACTTCCACTATTACAAAATAGAGGAACCTCCTAGTGAGTACACTCCTTTCGAGGAAGTGGAAATACCACTGAAATTCCAAGAGCACCTGCTCTTGTTTAATGGCGCCCTAAAACATAATAATCACATCACCAGGCTCGGTCCACTAGGTAGACCAGGAGCAACGTGGCCGGTCCTAGCCGGATATACACCACATCCAGACATTGAAGTAATGCCTGCACCAGAGCTTTTAACACAGCTAAAACAATTAATAAAAATACATAGACAATTAGTCCAATATGTAATGCGGACTTCAACAATCCAACCAGCAATTAAAATTCCACAGCTGACCAGTCATCAGGGGAACACAAATAAAATTACACCACAGAACATACAGTCCTGTCTAGGTAAGGTACCCGCAAAACGGGAACAAATTCCTTTCTGGCTAGCACAAAAAATAACTCAAATAGAGGCGGTGTTTCCAGATACCACCCCGGTTGAGAAACACAGGATTCTGACTATCTGTCTTCCAATGGGAATCGCACCACATGTGGAGGACTGTGACACTTGGGGAACAGTCTTTGCCTCCATTTACACAAAAACACATGGTGTACCATCCATGTCAGTAATACCAGATGTGCTAAAACAGATTCAAGATGAATACGGTCCAGAACCCGCCTTAACTCTCGGTATGAAATTACTGAAAGATTTCAAGCAGGTCTCGGCAATATTATTAGCAAATATAAAGGGAGAAGCAGCAAATGTGGCGATCCGCCAGAGGTTGAAAGAGACAAACATAGCAGACCAACCATCTGAAATTGCCAGAATCATAGAAAAATCCTATGAAGAACTAGGAAGAGATAGTTTGGGTGGAATACCAGTGAAACCTCAACTAGTTGAAAGTCCGGAAAAGGTATTTATAAAATATAACTTAAACACTCAAAAAAAGAGCTGGGATGGAAATAAACAATCCAATCCTAAAGAAAAAAGATTCCAGTCCAGAGGAAGGTCTCCTTGGCAGAGAGAAAGATCTCCCGACCAAGGACGCAAGTCTCCCCAACGGGAGCCCTCTGTGAAAAAATACAACCTTAGAAATAGGGATAATATAAAGAAACCTGATAGATATCAAGATATTGATACACGTCCCTCTCAATCTTTTCAGACTTCCTCGCATAAATCGGAAAGAAGAGGACGATCAGAACAAAGGAAAGAGCCCGTCAAGTCCAAAGACAAAGAACCTGCTCATCTGAATAAAAAATTACAATTTCCAAAAAAGAAGGTAGCCAGTATTAAAGTAATCAACAATGCCGAGAATACTGAGGACACAGCTGAAAAACGGAGAATGGGCTCAGACAATGCTAGACAGCGCAGCTGAAGTGAGCATAGCTCGCAAAGTCCTTATGAATCATCTGGAGACAGTGGACACGAATGAATACATTCAGGTGGAAACTGCAGATACCAGAGTTAGCAAACCTCATAAAATATATGAAATAACATTGCGTATAGAGGGGGATAAGACTAGGAAAATAAGGGGACTATTTTGGGATAATTTGTCCAAGGGCTATGACATCCTTCTAGCTGAACAAGACTGGCCTCCAGAGTTTGTCAGGGAGTGCCCACATGGCGAAGAAATAATTATGCCTGCCTTCTCAAACCATATTCCAATTCATAAAAAATATACACTTGCAAGAAAGTGGGCAGTAGCTCAAGCCCCTGCCTTATATAAAAATCATGTGGGATGGGATGAGGACTCTCCTCCTCACAAAATCCAGTTAAAATCACAACCTACTGCCCAGAGGCAGTACCCGATTAAGCAAGAAGCTAAAAAACAGGTAAAAGAGATCCTAGATCAACTTGAATACCAGGGGGTGATTGAAACTTGCACCTCACAAATGAACAACCCTTTGTTTCCTGTCTCCAAGCCAGACAATTCATATCGTCTTGTTTTGGACTACAGACACCTTAACTCATGTTGCAAAACATTTGCAGTACAAAACTCGCACAGTGCTGTACTAATGAATAACATAGTGCGCAAAAAATACAAAACAACCTTAGACATTTCTAATGGTTTCTTTTGTCAAAATATAGCACCAGAAAGCAGATATTTGACGGCGTTCTCAATAAATGGCACGGAAAAGAATTTCTGTCGTTTGCCCCAGGGGTTCAAGAACAGCCCAGGATTATTCTCAGCGAGAGTAACAGAATTACTACAAACATATGATGACGAGGCATTATCTTATGTCGACGACATCTATCTAACAGACGATGACTTGGATACTCAATTGAAGAGAGTGAACACCATAATACTTGGGTTCGCAGCAGAGGGTTACAAATTCAACTTTAAAAAGTCAAGAATTGCCCATCTAACAGTCCTGTTTTTAGGATATGAACTATCAAGTGAAGGCAAAAGCCTGGCTGACAATTTCCTAGAGAAATGTGCTGTAATCCAAGCACCCAGAACACTAAAAAACCTACAATCAATTCTAGGCTTCCTGAATTTCGGAAGAACTTATATTATAAATTATGCAGAAAGGGTCAAACCCCTTTATGATCTAATAAAACCAGATTTTAAAAGAATCAATTGGACTCAAAAACACACAGAAATTTTGAGATCTTTACAAACAGACATGTTAATTAAAACAAAATTACAAACACGTGACAACACACGCAACCTTGTGATTCGAGTCATCCCAGGAAGATGCGGATTCACATACCTGACCTCTAATGAGGGAGAGAAGGTACCAATAGCATACAAATCACATTTGTACACAGAAGCTGAAAGAAGGTTCAGCATTAAAGAAAACATTGTTCATGCGGTTCAAACAGCTGTAGCAAAAGAAAAATGCCAAGCAGACGGTAGACATGTTACAGTCAGAACAGCAGAATCAGCTTTTGAGGCATTAACAACACCATGTAATTTACCGACAACTGCACTAAATCCAGAATGGATACAATGGGTAAATTCTGTTGCTACAGACAAAGTAAAATACTATTTTGACCCGGAAATGAAAGAATTAAAATATCTAGAATATGAGAAAGAATACCCTCTGCCAATCGACATTCTGCCTTTACGACAATACGCCTGTGTAATACATACAGACGGGCATGCTCAACCCTCAGTTTGGGGAGAGCTGGCTTACAAGGCCACATGCGAAATTGTAAAAGAAGTGTGGCGCGGAGGTAAATTAAGACCTCTACTTACAAAGACACACTCAGTGGAAAATAATTCAGAACAACAAACTGAAATAATAGCATTAAAAATGGCGCTAGATAATGCCGATCGCGAATTCCCGACACTTATTGTGTGCGATTCGTATTACTGCGTCAAAACATACAATAACGATTTGAAGAAATGGATTCAAAACGATTACAAAGATGACACAGGTGCAACAATAAAGCAAAAAGTGCTTTGGGAACAAGTAGTTCTTTTACAGAAAGAACTACCAAAAACTCACGTGATACATTCACTGAGTCATCAGCGTGATGGCGTTCACGTTGCAGGGAATTCATTGGCTGAGACAGCCACAGCGGTAGCAACTAAACCGGCTTCCGTAGCTACAAAAAAGCATACAGAAAAACACATTGACGGTGAAACTGTGCTGGCGGTGAAAACGTCATCAAAAGGCGACTGCTCGGCGCTACCGATCAATTATCCACTCAATTATACATACATAATCGATGCAAACTCCGTTCCTTTTGCTCGAATCCCTGGAGTGGGGGATAGAGTGATTCCAAACACGGACAGGAGAGGCTTGTTAATAGCAGACGCACATATGGGTGAGGGTCTCAGACACCTTAAACTAAAAAATTCTCTGGATAAATTACAATCAGTGTACTGGTGGCCAGGCATGAGCCTGCATCATCACATTTTTGTAAAAAACTGCCCAGACTGCAATAGAGATCGCAGTTGCGAGCGAGGAGGACTATTACCATGGCACTTCACTCCAGAAAAAGAACAACAATAAGAAAGTACCCATCACGAAAAATTGTTATATTAACATAAAAAGATTAATTTTCACTTATAATGTAGACCCCAGTGCTCGGCTGACGTCTGGACTGTTATACAAAGATTTGCGAGTCTAGAATGGCATATACGCTAGGAGCATGCTACGTTTTGACTAAATGTATTCCCTTTAGCCCTCAAGCTTATGGGGAAGCATGGCCAAATGAGCATAGCATTGCGGGACTCTTCTCACTTCCTTCCTGAGGGATACGGGATGGTGTAAAGAAAAAACCAAGACATAAAGCAATCTATAACGGAAAAGGTATTAGGTTCGGGTACTGGGTGGGTCAAACATCTAATAAGTGTCCAACGTAGTCTAAATAACCTGCCAAGGAATTCTCTGAAAGGGTTCAGTCCGTACGAACTATTGTTCGGGACTAGAATGATAATCCAAGATCTTGATAGTCAGACTTCAGTGGTTAAAGACAAAAGCTTTGATATCAAAGATCGTTTGGCTATTTTGCAGGACTTAAATGAAACAAGAAAAGACCTGAGCAACATAAAACTGAAACAACAGCCAACAACCACTGAAGAGAAACCACCTGTCCCAGCAAGGCCTGTCTGGATTCCAAAAGTCGGGGATCTAGTCAGAGAAAAGATCGCGGTAAAGAAGGAATTTGGGCCTTCTTACAGAAAAGCAGTTCCTGTCTTGTCTGTCAACGGGACAAGATCAGTAGTACTACCGCCCCTTGCTGGTAAAAAGGAGAACCGAGTTGTATCCATCGACCTGGTTAAACCACAATCATGTGGCCGATAACAAACAGTAGGCCAAGTGGACTCCCAAGAAGTAGCAGAACACCAATGTTTGCTACAAATACAGAGGCTCAAACTGGAAGACTGATCACATTTGGGAAATCTACAGTGAATCAACAAGGACTATGCAACAAAGCAATGGAACTTGAACCTCTTAAAACCCAAATTAAAACTTTTCATCAAAAAACAACAACCTAGGATGATGTAACTGCAGACTTTGCTAATGAAACAAAGCAAAATCCCAAAACAATTGGAACAATTGACAGAACAGCATCCGGCTACTTCATAAACTTCGATGATTCATCTGAAGACCTGAGTGAAGGAAAGAAACAGCCATCAACAAAAATTTTTAAAGACAAAGCTAAGGAACTTTTTCAACAGCTGAAAGAAACCTATCTGATCTCTCCATGGATTGAATTTTGGGTGGCATTCGGTGCATTTATCCTCATTCTGTGGCTCATCTTAGTACTATGTTTGGGACATTTCATTGAGGGGAAATATGCTAAAATGGACACAGCAAGCCAGAAAATCAACTTGGTCCTTAAACCACACACATCTTCACACATCGAGAAAAGAGAACTTTCTTCAGTGAACTTCACAGCCAATCCTATACCAGGCGGTGTAGCATGGGACAAAACTGATTATGAAATCTATGGTCCGGTTGAAATCCTGAAGTATCCACACCAATTCAAGATCTCATTGAGTGACTTTGTAAAACCAAGCTCATTTGCAGATGATTGGGACTTTGAAAGTATCAATGATATGATGTCTGATCTTGTTATGTCTGCTAAATTCACAGAACATGATTATTTGCAGGGTTCGTCTAATTATGATCAGATGTTCTGCTACAACCATTATGGTAACCATTATCTACATAAATCTGCTCAACCTAGAAATGTTTTAAATTATAACCAATGGGAACATTGTGCTACTCCTCCAAAAGATATCTCAAAAACATTTTATGATAAATAATCATACTTTTCAGGGTTTAACACAAGTAATGCAGAAACATTTTATTTCAAATTGTCAAATAAGACAGGTATGAAGACCATGCTTACAAACACAAAATTGATATATTCCGATTCATTCTTTGAACAAATGAATACATTTGGGTTTGATTTCTGGAACAATAATATTGAAGCAAAAACTGTTTGGGGTACAAGAGATTGGCAAGTACAAGGTATAGAATCATTGTTTAGAGCCTGCATGATCCCAGAACAAATTATATTTTTGAATGACACTATTCAACAAACTACCTGTCTTGGCTTAGCCAAAATCAAAGATTTGAACAAACCGTCTATTCCAAAGCCAACAGTGAACAGTAATAGCTCTATAGATGTTGAGATAGACGTAAACCATATATTAAACCAAAACAGAACACATCCTGAATGGAAAAAATGGTTGATCTGGCCCACAGATACAAATAACTGTCAAGACAGATTCCTGAACAAAGAACAGGGGTTCACATTGACCAGGCCAGACCCTAGATATTCCCAAAGACAACATCCAGGGATAGTAACCACCTACAGCGTGGGCAAGCTCTGCCTTCAATGGCTACAAACGTCCACACTGGCTGAAATTAAGCAACACCTAACTTTACTTACAGAAGGTGCTGACTTGCGTGATTTCATATTGGGACCACGCAAACAGCGTCAAAAACTTTTCATAGCGGCCTCTATATATGCAGCTTATAACGAAATTTGGAAAGTTACTCAAATTGAGACAGCAGAAAAAATACGGGAAATGGACCGTATTAATTTGGAAAAATCACTTTCTGTGGTGGACAATGGGTTAATGACTCTGTCCTCCAGAATATATTCTCTGGACAGCATTGTGTCTTCAGCAATCGATATAATATCGCAAGACTTACTGATGTTACAACACGGTCAGTCCCAATTGCGTTCTATTGTACAGCTTGGCTGGACGTTACAACATTTGCGTTCTGGCTATGTGCCTTGGCGTTTAATCAACACAACGTCATTATTTAATATCTTTAATCTCACTGATAAACAAATCAGTTTGGCACAGAAGGGTGCTGACTATACAATTCTGAGCATTGAAAAACTTGAGAGATTACCATTGACAATGTCAGAACGACCTGTCATTGAATGGATAATACATGGAATAATAAATATTCCGATAACTACTTTCCAGTTTCAATTCTGCCAAAAATATATACCGGCAGGCCAGTATGAAAGGTTGGGTAAAGGATACATTAAGTCAATATGGAACTTGCCCTATACACACGAATGTGTCAGCAATAAAGGCCAGAAAGTGTTTCTCAGTGGCGATAATTGTGCAAGATCACTGAGCGGTACACTTCTGTGTCAGGGTATTAGTTTGCACGGAGCCTGTGAAGGGACTTCAAATAACCTTTCATGTTACCAGCTAGGCACACCTGCAACACGAATAGAACCATTCTTTAGGAGACTCTCGAACGGGAGTTACATTCTAATTGTAGATCGCAGATGTTGTAGTTTGCTGCCCGGAAAACCTTATCTCATAAATGTGACTAAGAAGGTCATGTGCTGTGAACATGTATTGTTCCCCAGCGACTCTGCAGACAGGGAGGCAAGGTTATGGCCCGATTTGAAAATTGCTTCTATTCGAATAGATACTCTAAGCAGAATGAAAACTGTGCTCCTACAGACGCCGAGGAGGCTCACGTCATCAAAAGAAACGTATGATCTCCAAGTTGCAAGGACAACAGAAGAGATTCATTCATTGTTATCAACTAATTCCCCCATACATTTCGCAGAAATACTGAACGAAATCTTAAACATTTCTGATACCACTGGTATCTCCAGTGTATTTAAAGCAGTGTTTTCGGGTGCTTTAACTCCATTCAAAGCCATCCTGGGTATTTTTCCAGACTTTGTCCATTCCATTTTTGGCGGACTTCCTCTCCTTTTAGGACTAGTAGCGGGTATTCTATTTTTGATCCTGTTATTTCGCTATGGCAAACCGTGTCACAGACAAAACACCTGCGACAAGGGAAGAAATGATCCTAGCCATTGGCTACTGGGACCGGGTAACTAAAATCCTTGGACTATCCCGGCTTAGAGACCTGAACATGACTTGGTTTCTTTCATTTAGACCAATGTGGCAAAGTTGTGTTATGCCTGTATTAAGATGCTTGCTATGTGGCGAAGAATGCGTGTTGGACACCTGTCTGGCACTACAATCGGATGTGCCAATGGACGCAGATACCTTGTTGGGTCCGGTAACGGCTCATGCATTGTGCTGTCCCCAGCGGCTACCAATCCTGATGACGGCATTCGTGGAGTCTTCACCACTACGATTGAGGGGTAGTGAAGTACAAGATGAAAGCAGCATCGATCAGGTACGACCTTCAGTCAGCTATGCTGATCAAAACATCAATGGAGGCAATCATGCTCAAGCTCATGAATGCATGGTAACAACTTTTTCCGAATTAGTGGAAGTTACGCAAGAAGCTGTTGACAGTTTTTTCAACAGTCTAAATGATATGATGTTTTCACCAGAACAGCAGGAATAACTTTGAGCAAATTGGCACTCGGAGTTCCCTACATGCTGAATTTGGCCTTCAACTTTTAAAGAAAAGCGATATGAAAAATTCTCTCAAAATTTTTTCAGACTGCAAGAACTTTTCCCCAATTCCAAAATATTTACGATTTTTTGGGACACTTATCTTCTGCTTAAAGTAGACATTATTCTTAGAGAACTAAATTTCTATTTTAGGTAGTCACGAGACATTCGCTATGCTAGCACTGTTATACATAAATTTATGATTGTGATGAAATGGTCTCGCAATTTTTTTTTTCTGTATTTAGAGCCATTTCATGTGTAATTTTCGCGTTTATTGATGCCGAATTTAAAATATGCATTTTATGTTTAGCATTATTAGACTGCTTGTGCATATAGTACACGTGATAGTACATGTGATTGTGTTTCATATATTTCAAAATTCCAATTTTCTAAATACATATGATTGTATTTTGGGGTGGTACGGTATACACAAACGCTACTGGTTTCACTATGCCTAGATTTGTAAATATGGACATAGTCTACGTGGAGTGGGTTTGATGTATTCCTATAGGTACTGTATCGATTCCCCTATTCCTGACCCTGGTTTGGTTAATAATTAACTAGTAGCCATCCAACGGTGCAAAAACCGTTATCTGATTAAGCCACACCACGGCACAGAAGCGCGTTATCTGATTAGGTCATAACGCATGCCATCTAATTAGACAAGCGATATTCCTCCAGCCCCTGATAAGGCATACGGAGTTCTCAAAACAAATCAAACCTACAGCGACCTGGGAAATTCCCATAGCCATTGTTTTGATTTCACCGAGAACTTCAGCAAAGGAATGTGCGAACGAGCCCGTTCATATGACATCCTTATTGACGTATATATGTCCATCCTTACGTCAATCTCGGCACCTTTCAGGTATAAATATTACCGACATTGCCTTAAGCAAACACATGCGGTGGTGACGAGATCG
The DNA here is from genome assembly GCF_964261635.1 of Lissotriton helveticus. Lineage (NCBI taxonomy): Eukaryota > Metazoa > Chordata > Amphibia > Caudata > Salamandridae > Lissotriton > Lissotriton helveticus. The sequence goes on from NC_136067.1 coordinate 1,054,000,144, forward strand.
GAGCAGCGAGACGTGCTGAGGAGCCCAGCAGAGAGCGAAGCCCACAGACGCTGCCCCGCCTTCCTGACGCGCTGAGAACGAGACGCTGCCTTTCTCCTGCCGAGAAATCCAGCTCCGGCGCTTCCAAGCAGCCCTCGCAGGCAGCTGGAATATCAAGACCTGGGATAAGAGATACCAGCCCTCCATCATTCTAGATCTCAGGTACAGAACTGAATAACCCCTTGCAGAGAATTCTCGAATCAGTCCCTTGGCAAAACAAACTTAACTTAAACTACTACTTATCTACTCCCGCCCACGTATTAGACTTAGGTCAGGTACATTGGGGTAGGCGTGGTTAGAAGCACCAGTTGAGTACGATTAGTCAAATGTATATATGTATGTATCTATTTTATCCATTTTAAAGTATCATATGGCTCAGAAACCATATCAATGCTTTTGCAGTATTATTTTATAATTCTGTCTCTACTGTATGCACTTTACTTAACTACAAGTATTGCAATAATAGCGATTCATTTCTCTTGTATGAGAAAAGAGACTGATCAATAAATAACATCTTTTATTGAACCACGTCCATCTCTTATTTCTCTACAAACTGGTGAAACTAAGAATGCACGTACTGACTGAGTAAAATAAGTTGTCTATTGTTTTCACACGACTCTAGAGATACACTCTTGATTAGGGGAGAGCAAAGTTGTCATGTTCTATGGTTGTCAGAAACTAAATCCCTTCTTGTCTATCCAGGGAGGTTAAACTCCTCCTTGTCTATTCGAGAAAGTTTCTAGTGAACTCTGAGCTAGCTGGCAAACACAAAACTTTAAGTCTAATATCGTCGGTAGAAAACCTAGTTAACCTCTGCCCTAGGTCTATACTATTGAAGATATTATTCCAATGCGCAGAGCCTATTGGGATAATAGGAACTACACTACAGCCCGAAACCGGTCCCTGGATGCTTGTTTCCAGTCCAGGGAGGACCTGGCTTAGCAGTTCGGGCTGGACTGTTCCCATGGGGCACAGGGTCAAGACTGATTTGCATATAGCTGGGTTCAAACTGGAAAGGCATGGTGAGCAAAAAAACGATGGATTTAGGCCCAGATCTCTGTACAGGGGTGAATGTATGACATTGTTCTGCATTCTGTCCATCGTCTGTTGTTTTGCATTTGTCACCCCGAGTGGGACGGGTATGCTCAGACGTGAGTCCCGTGCTCTCCATGCCACTGGAATCAAGCTATCCAGGCTGAAGAGGGCTGAAAGCCCAAAACCGGTCCTTGGATGCTTGTTTCCAGTCCAGGAAGGACCTGGCTTAGCAGTTCGGGCTGGACTGTTCCCATGGGGCACAGGGTCAAGACTGATTTGCATATAGCTGAGTTCAAACTGGAAAGGCATGGTGAACCAAAAAACGATGGATTTAGGCCCAGATCTCTGTACTGGGGTGAATGTATGACATTGTTCTGCATTCTGTCCATCACCTGATGTTTTGCATTTGTCACCCCGAGTGGGAGGGGTATGCTCAGACGTGAGTCCCGTGCTCTCCGTGCCACTGGAATCAAGCTATCCAGGCTGAAGAGGGCTGAAAGCCCGAAACCGGTCCTTGGATGCTTGTTTCCAGTCCAGGGCGGACCTGACTTAGCAGTTCGGGCTGGACTGTTCCCATGGGGCACAGGGTCAAGACTAATTTGCATATAGCTGGGTTCAAACTGGAAAGGCATGGTGAGCAAAAAAACGATGGATTTAGGCCCAGATCTCTGTACTGGGGTGAATGTATGACATTGTTCTGCATTCTGTCCATCGCCTGTTGTTTTGCATTTGTCACCCCGAGTGGGACGGGTATGCTCAGACGTGAGTCCCGTGCTCTCCATGCCACTGGAATCAAGCTATCCAGGCTGAAGAGGGCTGAAAGCCCGAAACCGGTCCTTGGATGCTTGTTTCCAGTCCAGGGAGGACCTGGCTTAGCAGTTCGGGCTGGACTGTTCCCATGGGGCACAGGGTCAAGACTGATTTGCAAATAGCTGGGTTCAAACTGGAAAGGCCTGGTGAGCAAAAAAACGATGGATTTAGGCCCAGATCTCTGTACTGGGGTGAATGTATGACATTATTCTGCATTCTGTCCATCACCTGTTGTTTTGCATTTGCAAAATTCCACAGGCAAGCCTTGTGGACCTGGCGGTTTGCCGATGGCTGGACTTTGATCACTTCTTGTACCTTGAATAGCGTGATTGGTTCATTTAACTATGCTTTTTGAGTGGGAGTAAGACAGGGTAGGGAAATAGCGTTAAAGAAGGCACTTGTGTCAGGTGGAGCAACTGAGAGTCTGGATTGGTAGAGTGAGGTGTAGTGTTGAGTTAGTTCTAGGTGTATGTCTTGTTGCGAGATTAGTAAATTGGCAGAAGAAGATTTCAGCGCAACGATGGGACGTTGGGGATGGTCTTAACGTATTAGCCTTGCCAGTAACGCGCTTAATGCATCAGTTGTAGCATGTGTGGTGAGCAGCGTAGTTCAGACAACACAGCTGTTCCAGGAAAGGGATAGGTTTGTGTTATGCGATTAGCAGGTGGCGGTAGTTATCGGGGTCACGTAATTAGAGAAGGATAAAGTATACCCCTACCTAAGAGAAGACTGTGGGAGGAGGCGATTGTTCGTCTGATGAAGATAATACATCCCGCAGTCAGTACTCCTCATCAAGTAGCAACTCCAATTCAAGTAGCTGGGGAAGTGATGAGATCTGACACAACCAACAACCTCCTTCTCGAATGGGGTACGGCATGCCTTCATACCAAGGCACCCTTATCAGATGTATCCACAAGGATCACCTCATACATTTCCCCAGCCCTATTACCCTCCTTTTTTAGGCAGACTCTGAGTCAGAGGGAGAGTAAAAAGAAGAGGCACCCAACAGAAACACATACAATGGAACCACCGGCGGAAACCTCCCGGCAAACGAGGAGCCAAACAACCAAGCAAAATTGATAATCAACCTGTCTGAAATACCTTGTCAAGAGCAGAAATGGATTTCTTATGAAAAGGGTTGGGATTCATCCCAGCCTCCAAAGAAGACAAGTTCCGTCCTGCACATGAGCTCCACCAATTATTTAGAAAAATCAGACTACAAGCTTAGTTCCAAGACACGTATTGAAAACCCGGACTCCGGTCCACACAATCCACACTTTTACCCCTCCAGCAGTAATGATTCCCTGTCAGATCCTAACCTTTGAGCAGGCAGTCCTAAGGGATGTAGAGAGGTGCCCACAAAAATCCATCATCCACAATAATCCAAACTAGAAACAACCGCAATGTGGACCCTTGGCAACGACACCAAGATCACAATCAAACCCACCAACAAAAGGGGCACGATAGTGATCGTGAACACAAAGGATTACGTCTCGTAATGTGAACGAAAACTGGCCAACCATGACTACTATACCCCCATTGTGGAAGAATCCACCAGACAACTCAGCACGCAGATAGCCTCACTGGTTTCCTTGGCGAAGTCACAGGGCTGCATAAGCAAAAAGGAATCTAAGTTCTTTATCTAAGACCATCCTAGAATACCATATTTCTACACCCTTCTTAAAATCCACAAGGGCACTCCACCTCTACCAGTCAGACCTATTGTGTCAGGGATAGCGTCCCTCCTAGAGACTTTGTTTCAATTTTATGACAACTTCATACAGCGTTTGGAGAACAATACCCCATCATTTCTAAGAAACACCACAGATGTTCTGAGTCTACTGAAAGCCATAGATTGCAATACCCCCGTCGATCTAGTCATCACCCTAGACATTGAGGCATTGTACACCAATATCCCCCAAGATGCTACCTTGGAGGTGATAGAGACCATCCACCTAGCAGAGGAATTGACTTCAGTGAGTTTCTTCATTGAGTGCGCCACTCTTTCACTAAAAGAAACTTTCTTTCAATTTCAGCACCAGCTATATCACCAAACACAGGGTACTTCAATGGGCAGTGCCTTTGCCCTGGGTCTGGTCCTGCCTGTACATGGCTGATTTTGAAAAACAAATAAGTGTGTTCTGAGCACACCAAGCTTAAGCAAATTAAACCGTTCTTATCTAATTCTAATGATCTGTGTGCCGCACCTAATAGAGTATACCCTAATACTCAAAAGTTAAACAATGGAAATGTGGCTAGTCAACTAAACGTTGACTCAGACACCACATCGTACTGGACAATAATCTCTTCCTTCCCAACATAATCTGGTGTCTTTTATCTACGACATTCTCATCCTATGGCAAGGTACCGTAGAGGCATGCCAACATTTCTGTGACTGGATTAATACTCTAAATCCATATCTGAGGTTCACAAAGAACAACCTAGCCATGAAGCTGCCTTTCTTAGACCTGTTGATTTCTCTTAGGGAGGGTTGCCTGTATACTACAACATACAAGAAACCTACTGATAGCAACAGCTTATTGAGGTATGATAGCCACCACCCCTAAACAGCGAAGAAACAACCTTTGGCAGCTCTTCTGACTAAGTCACAACTGCAGCTCCACAGACGACTACAAACACCAAGCAGAGACCTTTACTGCTGACTTGGTAGCATGACAATATTGTCCACACGTGGTACAGAGAGCTTGCAAAAGAGCTAGAAGCAACAATAGAGAAGGACTACTGGAAACTCACAGGAGACCAGTAAATGATGTGTTACATCATTCACACCGCAGTCAAACCAAATATCATTGAGACATTGGTCGATACTACACACAGGGTCCTTGTCACCTGCCATACCACATTTCGCCTACAAACGCACCAACAAAATTAAGGATAAGATTGTACACACAAGGCCATAAATGAATAGACCTGCACCACAACCGTCTCTACGTGGTCTTCCTCCGGTGACAGGTCACTACCCCTGTGGCTCATGTAGTGTATGCCCATTGACACAACACTCCAAATAAATTCAGGTTGGTCCCATCTACATCTGAACCCAAAACTCCCACACAAATTGTAACACCAAAAACTGTATTCACATGATCTCCTGCCTGTGTCAAAAGTGTTACATAGGAATTACGACTAGGGCTATGAAAACCAGGATCATAGAACACCGTAGCAAGGTAAGGTGTAGTAGAGCAACAACAAAGATGATTACCTACTACACAGAATCAGGACATACCCAGGACGACCTGCATTGTAGAGTCCTAAAGGCTCATACACATGCACAAGGATGCCCTTTTCTGTAAGGAACAGCAATGGATTTACCGTCTGTCCACACACATAAGAGGTTTTGCCAAGACCCAGACTCACTAGATCTTTCCATCTCACCACCAATGTTTCACCCCATCTAGCACATGACTTCCTGATATTGTGCCTAGTTTTAGAGTTGTCAACTGGGGGGAGGATTCCTGTATCCACCTGATATACCGAGCACCGTGTCTGATCCCACCGGACCCCTATCAAGGTTTTTTATCTTGAAGGAACAGGTTCAACACCTCGCTGAACCATTCCTAGTGACTATGGTCCTTCGAGAAGCCTGTATGTGTTGTAACCCTGTAATACCATTGTCGATATCAACACACATAGTTTAACTTCAACAACTAACCCAAGATGGCGCACACTCCCGAGACAGGTTTGACTCTCCTCCTTCCCTCCTCCTTTGAGGTTGCCAGTTCCTCCACCCCGGCTGATGCCACAACAGTTAGGGTAATACCCTTTCTTGTAATTAACCCCTCCTCACTTGCAAATAATCACTAGTGTCTTGTTATAAATAATAGAACCACAGCACCGTGCTACAGACAATAAGGCGCCCACACAGTGACGCCCCCGCACAGCGTTTTTTGCTCTAGCCTCCACCCGTTCTTAAGGAAGTCCGATAAGAACTCCCATCCACCAAGGGTCTACTAATTTCCCGTACCAGCAAAATGAGGGGTAGATTGTCGTATAAAAGACCACAGCGAACTCTAAGTAGTACCTCTACCCCCCGCCCCCTGCTTGACGGTCTGCATTCCCTGTGCCCGATCTGGGGATCCAGGTACCCCCAAACTTGCAATTTTTCATCCAACAACAGCCCGGGCCCCCAACAACAACCATTACCAAAACCTGGGTGTCAACCTGCTGTGCCCTGCCCGGGCACCTTCCTTTACTTTTACAGGGGCCCCTGTTACCGATACATGTCGGTCACTCCTACCATTCTCCCGGAGGGTTTAAACAGGGCGGTCCACAACTGTTCGCGACCCATCTAGGCCCTTTCCGAAACCTAAGCGCCAGTGTCACTCATAACAGGGCCATATAACCGACATACCTGCCCCCTCCCTGTTTTAGCTCCTAAATGGGACCTTGACCTGTACAAATACAGTTGATCGTTTCATTTTAATGTTTAATGTTTAATGTTTACAGATTTCTAAAGCGCATGGCTGCCCGTGAGGGTCCCAGCGCTAATGATAGAATAAACAAGAACAACAGAGGAAGGGTTTAAGGGAATAGCCAGGTCTTTAAGAGTCTGCGAAAGGAGAGGATATTGGGCTGAGCGCGAATGTCTAGTGGAAACGAGTTCCACAGTTTGGAGGCATTATACGAGAAAAGACGGCCTCTTGAGCGGGCCCTTTTGATCCTAGGTATTGAGGTCAAATGGAGGTGCGTGGATCGAAGCAATCTGTTGGTTTTATGGGGAACAATCAGATCTTTTAGAATGGGGGGGGCATTTCCGTGCAAAATTTTGTGAGTGGTGCAAAGGACTTTAAAATGCACTCTTTCCAGAATGGGAAGTCAGTGAAGTGACCTGAGGGCAGGTTTGGCAGAACTACGGTTATTGGAGCCCGTAAGAATCCGGGCAGCAGTGTTTTGTACAACCTGAAGTTTGGCTATCACTTTCTTTGGAGCACCTAGGTATAGGGCATTGCCGTAGTCTAATCTGGACAATATGAGGCCCTGAATCAAGAGCTTCCTAGAATGAGTGGTAAGCAAAGGCAAAATTTTGCGAGAGGTGCGAAGGAGGCCATAACAAGCTCCGGCGGTTTTTCTAGCTTGGGTATTGAACGCGAGGCCTTGATCCAGCCAGATCCCTAGACTTTTGATGTCGGCTTTGGGGTCGGGGGCGGACCCATACACGTGGGCCACAGAGTCTCAGGGCGAAAATGTGACTGATTGCCTATGACCAGGATCTCCGTCTTATCGCTTTTGAGCTTTAGATGAGACCTGTCCATCCAGCTAGGTATATCCCCAAGGCAGGAGTAAAGATCGCTGGAAGGATGGTCCTGATGGCTTTGAGATACAACAAGCTGGGTGTCATCAGCATAGGTCAGAAGCTTGATTCCATATGGATTAACAAGTTTTTCAAGGGGGGACATATATACATTAAAAAGCGTAGGGCTCAGGGACGAGCCCTGAGGGACGCTACAACGTACTAAAGTAGTTTTGGAGATGAAATTGCCCTCTGCCACCTGAAAAGAGTGGCTATGAAGAAAAGATCTCAGCCAGGACAGGGCGAGTCCAGAGATACCCAAGTCACTAAGCCAACGGATCAGCGTAGAATGATTCACGGTGTCGAAGGCCACACTCAGATCCAGGAGGATCACTGCCACTGATCCCCCTGAGTCTATGATTTTTGTGGCCTCTTCGACCACCGCTATCATCGCGGTCTCTGTACCCTGGCCTGGGCGAAAGCCCGTCTGTGAGGGTTTGAGCCGGTCGCTTGATTCAAGGTAGTCAGATAACTGACGGTTAATGAATTTTTCTGTCACCTTACTGATACCCGGCAAGAGGGAAATGGGCCGAAAGTTGTTCAATTCCAGAGGGTCAAGGTTGGGTTTTTTAAGTAAGGCTTTGACTACAGCCTTCTTCCAACTCGGGGGTACAGTGCCCTGTTTATTTATTTTTTATTTAAAACATTTGTATAGCGCGTCTGTCACCTTACAGGCATCCTGGCGCTGAGATATCTCCAGAGGGGGGAAAGCACGGGTGCGGCAGAAAAGTGGCCAGGAAGTTAACATATAGGAAACAGCCAGGTTTTGACCCGTTTCCTGAAAGGGAGGAGTTCTTTCGTTTGACGGATGTCTAGGGGCAAGCTGTTCCAAAGTTTAGCAGCCGCAACTCTGAAAGATCTACCTCCGGTCCTAACTTTTTTGAATCTCGGTACTTTTACAAGGCATGCCGTTGTAGAGCGAAGGGCTCTGGTTGGGGTGTACCAGTCGAACATGGCTTGTAGAGAGCTGGGCCCGAGTCCCTGCAGGGCTTTGAAAACCAGACAGAGGGATTTGAAGGCCACTCGCTGTTTCAACGGGAGCCAGTGTAGTTCGGCCATCGCCGCTGTGGCAGATGATCTCCTAGGCCAACCAAGGGCTAATTTAGCAGCGGCGGATTGTACTCTTTGGAGTCTGTCTAACAGCATGGCTGGAGACTCGAGTAGCAACGCATTGCAATAGTCAAGGCGGCTAAGAATAGTACACCTGACTATTAAAGCCCGGGCCTGTAAGGGAAGTAGTGGCAGGATCTTACGTAGGGAGCGAATGAGGGCCGAGCAGGTGGATACTGTTTTCGCAACCTGGGCTTCCATGCTGAGTTTATTGTCCATCATAACACCCAGATTGCGGACAGTGGTGACCGGTTGGGGTTTTTCCGAGGATTCAGGGGGCCAAAAATCCACCGGGAAAGGGCGAGGGATCCGACTACCGGCACAGAACAGAACCTCGGTTTTGGAGGTGTTAAACTGAAGTGAGTTGTTGTGTAGCCAGTCAGCTGTGTCTCGTAAACAGTCATGAAAGGATTCCAAAGGGATCGATTCCTCACCCTCCCAAGAGAGGATGAGTTGAGTGTCGTCAGCATAATTGATCGCCTCTAGCCTATGAGACTTTATTAACATGATCAGTGGTTTGAGATATACGTTAAATAAAATCGGGCTAATGAACGAGCCTTGAGGCACCCCGTGAGAGACTGGGGAGAAAGCCGATTGAAACGGAAGAAGGGACACAGCCTGCTTCCTATCCCGCAGGAAGGAGCGAAACCAGAACAGAGCAGTGCCACCGACCCCGGCCTCCCTCAGTCTCTCCAACAGAATCCCATGATTAACCGTATCGAATGCGGCAGACAGGTCCAGCAGAATCAAAGCTACTGCCTGGCCCCTGTCTGCACGCATTCGAAGGTCCTCCATGGCGGTGAGTAGGGCTGTTTCGGTACCATGGGCTGGGCGGAAACCACATTGTATTTCGTCCAAGAAATGGTACCGCTCCAAATGTTTGGAGAGACAGGAGCTCACCCAACGCTCAGCAATTTTTGCAGGGAATGGTAGCAGGGAGATAGGTCTGTAATTATGTAGCCACTCAGGATTTAGGGAGGGTTTTTTTAGCAGTGGCGAAGCAAGAGCCTGCTTCCAAGAACCAGGGACTGAGCCGCTACCCAGTGATTGGTTGCAGATCCTGCGGAGAGTGGGAAAGAGTTCCTCTCCGGAGGCCTTCCAGATTTTGTGGGGGATAGGGTCCAGAGGAGATCCAGATGAAATACCGCGAGCCAGTCTGTCGAAGTCTTCCTCAGTAATAGGGGGGAGCTCCAGCAGACAATCCGCAAGCTGCCACCCTGGATTCTCAACTCCGATGTCTGTAGTACCTTCCCCAGAGCAAGGGGGACCTACCAATGTGGGGGAGGTGCTCAGGTTACGAAAGATGGCTGCTATTTTTTCGTTAAAAAACAGCGCAAGGTTGTCGCAGAGGGCCTGTGTGAGAATAGTCGATTTTTTTGAGCAGTCAGGGTGGGTAAGGCTGTTCAAAATCTGAAAAATGCTTTTGGAGCTGTTAGCGGCTGTACATATTGTGGAGCAAAAATAATCAGATTAAGATTTCTGGATCAAGGATTTATATTCGGAAAGTTTAGTTTTCCAGAGTAGCTTGTTGGCATCGAAGTAACCTTGCCTCCATTTCCTTTCCGCCTGTTTACAGGCAAGTTTTAGAGCCTTTAAAGAATCATTATACCATGGAGACGACACTCTCCCCTTATGCTTGCGTTTTTTTAGTGGAGCAAGAGAGTCCACTCTCGTGGTTATCCTGAGGCATAACGCCTCATAATTGTCGTCGACTGGACAGTCCGGGAGAAACTGTCATCCAACTGGAACACAGCATCTGTGGTTCTCAGCCTTTCAAGGGCTCGCCAGTCTCTATACAAGAATTCGGAGGTGGTGCCGAGTGTCGGCGTTCTGACCCCCTTATTGTTAATATGGAATTTAAGAAGGGAATGGTCAGTCCAACCCATGGGCAAGATTTCATCCAGGATTACTAGCTGTGGGACCGAAAAGATAAGGTCAAGTCGGTGCCCTGCTCTGTGAGTGGATTCCCTGACTAATTGCTGGAGCCCCACACTTTCACAAGAGAGCGAAAGATTGTGCAGTTCAGTATCTAAGGTGCCATTCGGCCAAAGGTTAAAATCGCCTAGAATAATCAGCTTGTTGTGGGAAGTCGCCATGTTAGTGAGGGTGTTGTGTAGGGATTGTTGATGCAAGGAGCTAAAGGCCCCAGGAGGTCGATAACAGATAATCACCGTGAGAATAGCCCCTGTGTGGCTGTCAATAGAGAGGCCAAGGAGCTCAGTCCCAACAACCGAGTCCAAATCTAGAATGTTGATATGCCAGGAGGCTCTGTAGATAACTCCCACCCCACCACCTCGGCCTTTCTGTCTGGGCAGGTGTAGAAGTTTGTAATCCTGCGGGCAAGCCCCGCCAAGTTCGATTTCGCAGTCAAGGTGGGTCCAAGTCTCAGTGAGGAACAGGGCGTCTAACTGATGGGTGTCCACCAGTAGTTGGATTTCTTCGGCGTGCTTAGGCAATGATCTGACATTCAGAAGTCCGCACGATAGCAGACCCCTGATCACAAAGTCTTTCAATGGGAGAGCAGTATCTGCGAATGAGAGGTGACCCTCATGCGCATATTCACCCAGGTTGAGCAGAGTCTCCCGGGAGTATAGTGGGGGGGATGCACCCGAGCTCGCGAAGATTTGAGCAGAGTGCCCCGCGCTCGTCGCGGCCAGGTCGCGGACGGGCGCAGACGGGCTTGCCCTAGGCGCGCCTTTGGCGCGCTGCCGGCGCGCCCGCTGCGCTCGTCCGCTGCGCTTCCGATTAGTGAGCATACTTATGGGGGGAAAAAGAGGAGCGTGGCTAGGTGTTGGGGGCGTGGCCTAGCATCTCGTGGGTGATGGCGGCCCTCCCCGCGACAGCGCTGGAACTGCTGCGCGATGTGACCCCCAGACCCAGAAACAACAGTGGAATAGTCACTCAGCAAGGTGAGCACACAATGTTATTAAAATCAACATATAGTGCAAATTAAGCAAGTTAAAAGTTTAAGGATCGTGGCTCCCGGCTTCCGCCTCAGGAGTAGTTGTCTAAGACGCCGGCTCGTGCTTCATTACGGCGTTTTATAATGCCGAAAAGGGGGCGTGGCTAGGTGTTGGGGGCGTGGCCTAGCATCTCGTGGGTGATGGCGGCCCTCCCCGCGACAGCGCTGGAACTGCTGAGCGATGTGACCCCCAGACCCAGAAACAACAGTGGAATAGTCACTCAGCAAGGTGAGCACACAATGTTATTAAAATCAACATATAGTGCAAATTAAGCAAGTTAAAAGTTTAAGGATCGTGGCTCCCGGCTTCCGCCTCAGGAGTAGTTGTCTAAGACGCCGGCTCGTGCTTCAGCGCGGCGTTTTATAATGCAGAAAAGGGGGCATGGCTAGGTGTTGGGGGCGTGGCCTAGCGTCTCATGGGTGATGGCGGCCCTCCCCGCGACAGCGCTGGAACTGCTGCGCGATGTGACCCCCAGACCCAGAAACAACAGTGGAATAGTCACTCAGCAATGTGAGCACACAATGTTATTAAAATCAACATATAGTGCAAATTAAGCAAGTTAAAAGTTTAAGGATCGTGGCTCCCGGCTTCCGCCTCAGGAGTAGTTGTCTAAGACGCCGGCTCGTGCTTCATTACGGCGTTTTATAATGCCGAAAAGGGGGCGTGGCTAGCTGTTGGGGGCGTGGCCTCATGTCTCGTGGGTGATGGCGGCCTCCCCGCGACAGCGCCGGAACTGCTGCGCGATGTGACCCCCAGACCCAGAAACAACAGTGGAATAGCCACTCAATCAATCAATCAATCAATCAAAGCATTTATATAGCGCACTACTCACCCGGAGGGTCTCAAGGCGCTAGGGGAGGGGGGGTCCGCTACTGCTCGAACAGCCAGGTCTTGAGCTGCTTCCTGAAGGCAAAGTGGTCCTGGGTCAGGCGGAGGTGGGTCGGGAGGGAGTTCCAAGTCTTGGCGGCCAGGTAGGAGAAGGACCTTCCTCCTGTGGTGGCTCTTCGGATGCGGGGGACGGCGGCGAGGGCGTGGCCGGTCGATCGAAGCTGGCGTGTGGGAGCGTAGAAGTTGAGGCGGCTGTTGAGGTATCCTGGTCCTTGGTTGTGTAGGGCTTTGTGTGCGTGGGTGAGGAGACGGAAGGTGATTCTCTTGTTGACTGGGAGCCAGTGCAGATCTCTCAGGTGTCCGGAGATGTGGCTGTGACGGGGGATGTCCAGGATGAGTCGTGCTGAGGCGTTCTGAATCCTCTGGAGTCTCTTCTGGAGTTTGGCGGTGGTTCCGGCGTAGAGGGAGTTGCCGTAGTCCAGCCGGCTGGTGACGAGGGTCTGGGTGACCGTCTTCCTGGTCTCGGTGGGGATCCACCGTAAGATCTTACGTAGCATGCGCAGGATGTTGAAGCACGACGAGGAGACGGCGTTGACTTGTCTGGTCATGGAGAGGGAGGAGTCCAGGATGAAGCCCAGGTTGCGTGCGTGGTCTGTTGGTTTGGGTGCGCTGCCTTCTGCGGGGGGCCACCAGGTGTCGTCCCAGGCGGAGGGTGAGGAGCCCAGGATGAGGACCTCCGTCTTGTCCGAGTTCAGTTTCAGGCGGCTGTTCATCATCCACTTGGCTACGTCTGTCATCCCTCCGTGTAGGTTGGCTCTGGCGGAGGCGGGGTCGTTGGTGAGGGATAGGATATGCTGGGTGTTCTCGGCGTAGGAGATGATGTTGAGGTTGTGTTGGCGTGCGATGGCTGCGAGGGGGCTCATGTAGACGTTGAAGAGGGTTGGGCTGAGCGAGGAGCCTTGAGGAACGCCGCAGATGACTTCGGTGGCTTCTGATCTGAACGGGGGGAGGCGGACTCTCTGTGTCCTTCCGGCGAGGAACGAGATGGTCCATTCCAGTGCCTTCTCCTGGATTCCGACGTTGCTGAGGCGCTGTGCTAGGGTGCGGTGGCAGACAGTGTCGAAGGCCGCGGAGAGGTCTAGGAGGATGAGGGCTGCTGTTTCTCCGTTGTCGAGCAGGGCTCGGATGTCATCAGTGGCTGCGATCAGGGCGGTCTCGGTGCTGTGGTTGGCCCGGAAGCCAGACTGCGAGAGGTCGAGGGATCCGTTTGTCTCGAGGAAGGCGGCCAGCTGCTTGTTGACGGTCTTCTCGATGACTTTTGCAGGAAACTGGAGCAGCGACATGGGGCGGTAGTTCTTGAGGTCGGTGGGGTCGGCTGATGGCTTCTTTAGTAGAGCGCTGAGTTCGGCGTGCTTCCAGCTCTCCGGGAAGGTAGCGGTGTCGAAGGAGGTGTTGATGATGTCCCGCAGGTGGGGTGCGATGACAGCGTCGGCCTTGTTGAAGACGTGGTGAGGGCAGGGGTCGGTCGGAGATCCGGAGTGGATGGAGTTCATTGTGCGGATGGTGTCTTCGGTGCTGATCGGGGTCCAGGCACGGAGGGTGGTGGTGGGGGGCGGTGGTTCAGTCGTAGCGTGCGTCGGTTGGATGCTGAAGCTGTTGTGTATGTCCGCGATCTTGTTGTGGAAGTAGGAGGCGAGGGAGTTGCAGAGGTCTTGCGAAGGGGTGATGTCGTTGTTTCCGGCGTTGGGGTTGGAGAGCTCTTTAACGATGTTGAAGAGTTCCTTGCTGTTGTGTGCGTTGTTGTCCAGTCGTTCCTTGAATGCAGTTTTCTTGGTGGCGTGGATCAGTTGGTGGTGTTTTCGGGTGGCGAGCATGGTGAGCACTCAATGTTATTAAAATCAACATATAGTGCAAATTAAGCAAGTTAAAAGTTTAAGGATCGTGGCGCCCGGCTTCCGCCTCAGGAGTAGTTGTATAAGACCTGTGAGAGGGAGATGTTAATCAGATTAGCCATAGGGGCAAGGATGGAGGGTGCAGCTAGCTTTATGACCTTTAATGGGGCAGGGTCTAGTGGGGAACCACTTTTAATTGACTGAAGAATAGGGAACAGAATGTCTTCTGTAATAGGGGCAAACGTATCCAATCTGGGCTCGTCTTGCTGGGGTGCTGACGAAGACAGTTCGGGTGGGTCAGCAAAATTATACCTAGGGAGGTGATTCAGAATTTTTTGGATCTTCTGATCAAAAAACTCGGCTAGCTCATTGCAGGTTTCTCTTGACGAACTCGAGGAAGATCTAATTTTTTCCTCGAAGAACGCAGCTTGCGCGAATTTAAGGGCCTCTTTATAGTTTTGGATCGTGAGTTTATAGACTTGCTTTCTGTTAGGATCATAGTCCTTCCTCCATGCTGTTTCGGACTTTTTACAGAGTTTTTTTAGGAGACGAACCTCCTTAGTGAACCACGGCAAGGTGTTTTTTTTCCCGTGGTTTAAGGTTGTGTTTTATGGGGAGGACTACGTCCAGAGAGTTTTTGATCCAAGAGGAAAACTTGGTATCTGCTAATATAGGATCTGCCTTACAGGTAGGGTGAGAGAGCTCCAAAGTGAGCTTCCATTTATCCGGGTCCAGTTTTGACCATGGGCGTGCAGGCCTGCGGGGGACTGTTCTAAGGCGGTGGGTGATCGAAATCCACCAGCTGAACAAAATGAGTGAGTGGTCCGACCACGGGACCGGGATAGGTACCATTACTTTGAGATCAGCGATGTTAGAAAAGATCGGATCCAAAAGGTGCCCCAGAATGTGAGTGAGTTGATTTCCCAGGTGGAGATGGTATGTCGCTAAGTCCAATGATAATTCGGTAGCTACATTATCTCAGCTGTTGTCGAAATGAATATTTAAATCCCCTAGAATCATAAAGTTAGAATAAGTACTGGCCAGGGCCAGTGCAGTTTCCAAGATTGAACTGAAAATTGTCCAACCTATGTTTTACTCCATAGGTTCACCGATATGCCAATGAGCGTTTGTCCAAGCCCTTACGACTGGAGCCTGTAGACCTCCCTATTAGGTAAGATGCTATCACAGGTTACCAGGCTTTTTTCCAGCCCCTGCATTGGCGTTTTACTAGGTGGTATGAGCCAGGGTGCCTTAAGATATCTTGTGTCAATATTCCTTTTTATTTACTTATTGTACCAGACAGCCTTTGCATACCCTGGTTGACAACTAAATGTGCCAGTTGACTTTGTGTTGCTTATTTCCTGTTGCTTACCTTTCTCTGTAGGTTCCCCAGAAGGTATACTACACTATAAATTACACCGTTTTATGGTATGGTATTATACACATGCACACATCTACCATCCGCACATGAGTATATAATGAACCCTTGGTCCTGATGAAATGCTGTGATCTTTTGGACAAAAATAGGCATGAAACATGTAACATGTAGACCCTTTTGTTTTTTCGCACACACTAACTAGGGTCTGAGAGGTTCCTTATTCCCTGCTCTCGCCTTGTCTTGTTTTTTAATCATAACCCAGCAAATGAAGAATCTTTGGGATTGCAGTGGCACAGTGAAATCTATGATATTTCACTGTGCCACTGCATCAAATCCTTATGCCTGCTTCAAAGGGTAGCTGTGCAGTGCATCTAAGGGTTTTTCAGGTGGGTGTAAAGCGGGTACATTTACCACAATAGTCAGTCAGAAAGCCTTCACACAAGAAAGAACCAAACAAATGCTTATACAAATACTGTAGTATTTATTATCACAACACAAATAGCTAACTTGATATATCACCTACCCAGAGATAACAAAAACTCATCAGAAATACTTAAAAAACAGGTAAGTAACATAGAAAGTACGTGGGCCCCTATGGGGGGGGGGTAACCATATAATGAGAAAGTGGCATAAGAGGTAAATATCAAAACAAGACGGATATCCAAAGGAAGGAGAAGCACAGGGCAAGCACGGAACCACCAAAGGTGAGTAGCTAGGGACCCCAAGGCGCCTGGGTGCAGAGTGGTTACACAGGGTCAAATGTCCATAGGATAATGGAGGTTAAGTCACAGTTGGTATTTTCTTATTTCAGGACCCT
This sequence comes from Lissotriton helveticus, assembly GCF_964261635.1. Lineage (NCBI taxonomy): Eukaryota > Metazoa > Chordata > Amphibia > Caudata > Salamandridae > Lissotriton > Lissotriton helveticus. Next base: position 1,054,016,324 of record NC_136067.1, read on the forward strand.
TCCCAAAGGACCCGAGGACACCAGTTGGATTAGGAAGGTTGGAGAGCCACCCACCCCGTGGATACCCAGGGAACCAGGATACTTACACCAGGGAGCCCAGGTGCACTTGGGCGAAGTAGTGTTGGAACCACAGTTGAATCCAACGGGGTGTCTTGGAAGTCGGCTACAGTGACTCATGGACCAGGGCGGTGGAACCCAAACATGGATTCAGAACAAGAAGTCCCCGAGGTGTCTAGGAGGCGCAGAAGCACAATACCACCCCTTGTCAGAGAGTACTTGCTGTAGCACAACAGTCTTGATGAAGCAGCCATGGAGCCCAGGTGATTACGCAGGAGCACCAGAGCCGTCCACGAGCTGTCCCACAATGGATAAGGAATACAGGAAGGTCAGTCGCCAGCAGGACCATCAACAAGCCATGGCAACCTCAGCAGTTGGTTCAAAGGAAAAGATACTTTGTTGCAGATCAGCAAGGTCTGTGGGACTGACCCAGGGCCGGCCCACAGCATACAGAAGAGCCAGCAGGATTCTTGGAGCCCCCTCGAGGACTCTCTGGTAGTAGGCACATGGAGTTGCAGGGAAGCCTTATCAGAACACAGAAGATGGAGTCCCACTATGCAGGCAGGATGTCGTTCTTGGTGCTGTGCAATGTTGGTGGTTGCCACTTCTTGGAGCTCAAAGATCTTCAGTGACGAGAGTCAACAAGCAGACAGATGCAGTGCACAGGGTTGCGGTTCAGGTCTGCTGGAGAGGGATTGCAGTCTACCAAATTGCAGGGAAGACTAGTCTGACCTCTGGGGAGCAAACAAACCACCACCTGAGTTGCAAAGTTGGGCCAATAGGATCAGCAAACCGGTTGTCAATGTAGAGGTGCCTGCGGATGCAGGGAAGAGACTCCTTCACTCCATTATAGTGTTAATGTGTTGAGCCTAATAAGCTATTTTTATCTACTTTAGTTTCTCTTATTTCAAATAAACCACAGCTATCATATTACATCTCGTAGGTCCTCCAATGGGTTTTGTTCGGTGCTGATAGGGACTGACTGGAATATTTAGAAGATGAGCAATTATGAGGACATGGAATAAGATCATTGATAACATTCCAAGTCTGAGACAAATCTTCCAAGTATGCCCAATCTTAGTGGAATTTAGCCACAAACAAATAAATGAAGTATTTTATCATAATTTATATTCACTAATTAAGTTTCAGGAAAACAAGAATTCAGCCTTAATTTCAAATTAGATCAGGTGTAATAAGCATTCGCAAATTCTGCAAAATTCAGATACGAGAGAAACAATCTTCCTCAGCTGATGGTAATTTTATAATCTAAGGACCAGTAAATTAGCAGAAAATCAATTAGGTCTCATACCAACCCTTTTAGGGAAGTTCAGCAAATGTCAAATGACCAGTTCATGGACGGAATTGTCTGCCCCTGTCGGCACTGCAGAGTCAATGCCACAGCTGCTTTGACGTGAACCCTTTCAGCCGAAATGGTTCCACTACGATAACAGACCTGCAGGCAGCAAATTCAGTATTTCGTCACAGTTCATGTTGTTTCTGGAAGTCCCAATCGTCAGTCTCTGGATCACAAGATGGGTAAAGGGGTGACGCCCCTTAGTTCCAAATTTAGGTAATTATACTCCTTCGATTCCAGGCTTACACTACTTGACATCACCAAAATTGTTGGACCACTCTCTCCCATTGGTCACTCTTGATAGGCTGTCATGATATAGTAAGTAAAAAGTATACAAATTGGGACAAATTAAGTAATCCATTACTCTCAATTTCCTTAGGACCGCAGTATTTTAGTCATATAATCGTTTGCAACATTTAGAAAGTAGGCAAGTTCATGCTCTAAACTCTTGTCTATCTGTCTCTCAAGCTTTGCTCTGAGAAGTAACAACTTTTGTTGTAAGTCTAGTCAAGTAAGCTACCAACGAAAGAAGGTGATTGAGTGTTAAATCACAAGTGGTGGAGACTTTACGAAAAGTTCCCATAGGCTCCAGACTATTCAGTTGATAAGTTTATACTAAGAAAAGAAGCAACGTTTGAGGCCTTCATGAAATACAGCTTATCACAATGAATTTGAGCTAAAATAGGAATCTCACATTACATGGAATAGTGCATGAATTCTTCAATTATGCGTATAAATATCATTTCAGTACAAATTGCAATTAATTCATGTAACTATAGGGTACTCATAAAATTTTAAATACTCATTATCATTTCAAATAGAATTTTGTAAGCCTCTTTTGCATAAAGGATTTGAAAGCACATCAGAAATAAAAAATACGAAATGCAAATCATAACACAACCTTGTGTGACACCTACTTTTCTTGTCAATGTCGGTGCTTACGTTACACATTCTAATCCTATTATCCGTTTTGTAACACAACAATTTTATTCTTACAAAGAGATTTTCTGTGTTATCATTTATTTACCACGTTTATCTAAGCATAAGATAACATTTTACTGAAAATATCAAATTTCACATCAACTTATTAACAAGCTTTTACGATGCAGTATCTAAATCATTTGTGTGTTCCTTAATACATGGATCTTAACACACTTTGGGCCATATGTATCAACAAACCATATTGCGATTCCTAAATAGCGATTTTTAAGGAATCGCTATTTAGGAATTGCAAAATGGTATGTATGAAGAAAATCGCTATATTTTAGCGATTCCTTAATCTTCCTTATTTGCGAATTCGCATTTTGCGAATTCGCAAATATGGAATAATTTCCAATGCATTCCTATGGGCCAGGAGGCCCATAGGAATGATTGCGAAATAATTCTCAAATTGCAGATTCGCAATTTGCTAATCGCAATTTGAGAATTATTTCAAGGGTGCAGGGGTGTCTCAAAGACACCCTGCTGCACCCCTGAAATGTACATGTGTGTGCATATGGCGCACATACATGCCCTATGGGCATGTGTGTGCATCACATGCCACATTCAAAAATGCCACATTGTGCATTGTTTGAAGAATTCGCAAGTTACCATCAACTACAAGTTGGTGGTAATTTGCGAATGCTTAACCATAATTCGCAACCCAAAAAGGGTACATACATAGCATTTAAGGAATCGCAAAATTGCGATTCCTTAAGTGCTATGGCAAAATAAGGAATCGCAAATATTTGCTATTCCTTATTTTGCGGATATTACATACATACCAAAACATGCAAAAAGGCCGTTTGCTATTCGCAAAAGCCGAAATTCTGCGAATTTCGGCCTTTGCGATTCAAAAACGGCTTGATACATATGGCCCTTTATCATTATCATGTAAAATAGTGTCACAAACCATTTCTGTGTAAAATTGTTGTAAGTAGATGAAAGATAACATTCTTGCTCTATCAACTCCAAGATTCCTTCTTGCTTGGATACAGGCAGAGTCCTTGCTGACCTGGAGGATGCATGGCCAAGCATTTGCAGAAGCTTGGAAGAGCACGGAGACGAAGTTGCAGCAGGAATCTTCCCACCAAGAACAGTCTTGTCTTTGGTTCTGGCTCGATCCAGCGGCAGAGTTCCAGTGTCCAACAGCAGAAGTGTCTTCAGACAGGTCTTGATGAATCTTCATGAAGTCCAGGACGATTCTAAGGACCCACCTTCAGGGGAGCCCTTAAATAACCCTAAAAGGGGGTAAGGATGTCTTATGCAGTGACCCACCTATCAGGGGAGGCCAGGGACGCTACTCAACTGGCCTAGCCAGTCAGATGCTCCCAGGGGTTAAGATTCAACACAACAGAACTAAGTAGCCACCTGAAAGAGCTCTGGGCATCTCCCTAGGGAGGAGCTGGATGGAGGGTGGACACTCCCGGTCCTTTGTGTAGTTTCGCACTAGAGCAGGATCCAAGGGCTCCTGAACTGATCAAAACTGGTTTATGCAAGGAAGGCACCAAATGTCCCCTTTAATGCAGTCTGGTGGCACTCTGAAGCACCCCCACCCTATCTTATTCTAAAGGAGAGGTGATCACACCTCTCCTTTTCAGGAAATCCTTTGTTTAGCTTCCCCTGCCCGAGTTAAGCTCATCAGCAGGGGGACAGAACAGTGTCTGGGGTCAGCAGCAGCATGAGTTGGCAGGCAGATTCCTGTATGGCTACACAGGTAGGTATTGGGGGGGTCTTCTAAGGAGCCCCGGAGTACGTGTTATCACACAACTAACACTTGAATTGGTGTAGTTGCATGTTTCCAACATATTTGATACCAAACAAGAACAGGTTCAGAACAGCCATTATGTAGTTGACAATCTCGACTTGCCAGTGTCCATGTCATACCTTAAAATGGCTGCCCTACACTTACAAAGCCCATAGAAGGGAGTCTGAGGTTTGTAGGGGTACCTCTGCTCATGCAGGGATACCCACACACTTAGAATTATGCACCCTTCCCTTGGACTGAAGAATCTACCCTAGGGGAGACCTATAGGCTTAAAGTGTAGTGACCAGGATATAAGGAAAACCTTATATCTAAAGTGAAAGGTCCTTGCACCATTTCACGCAGACTGCGAAAGCAGCTCTGCAGACACAGTTTGCATGGACTTCCATGGGTGGCACATACATGCTGCAGCCCACGGGAGACCCCTGGTGTACTAATGCCCTGGGTACCTCAGTACCATATACTAGGTACTTAGAGTGGTGCTCCAGTATGCTAATTGTGGGGTGTACAAACTACTTACCATAAAATTTAGAGGAGAGAGCACTGGGGTCCTGGGTAGCAGGATCCCAGTGAACTACAGTCAAAACACTCTGACAATTAAAAAGTGGGGGTATCTATGCCAGAAAGATACTACTTACAGATAGGTTGCCACAAACTCAAGTGATTCATACATTGAGACATCAATTTGTGTGAACACACACTGTAGGGAATTCCCTGGCTGATGAAGCAGCAAAATCTGCAGTAGGCACAGCTCAATTAGCAGTAGTTCAACTCGTATCAATAATGATATCTTGGCTGCCGTAAATGCATTTCAAAACGGCACCCCTTTACCTAACGGTTTTCCTTCTAAATACTCTTTTCACTTAAATGACCAGAATTATCCTTTTGTAACTATTCCTGGAGTCGGAGATCGTGTGAATCTCAACAATGACCGCAGATAGGCTTTGATTGTTACCACACATGAAGGGGTAGCTTCCGCTCATGCTGGAGTGACACTAATTATTTCATTCTGACAGCATTGCTATTGGTGGCAAGGCTTATACCAACTGACCAAAAAATATGTACTGTGTTGCAAAATCTGTCAGCAAATTAAAAGCTCTATAGTGTCTTGTCCATCGCAGACACATATCTTAATTTCTAACAAGCCATTTGGCTGTGTTTATTTTGATCATTGTGGTCCACTGATTTCAGATACTACGCTCAAATTTATCTTGGTTGCAGTTGATTCTTGCTCCAGGTTCCTCTGGGTTTGGCCACAGCTCTTGGCTGAAGCCCAAACTGTTATTAAAGACCTGCAAGTCTTCATCAGGACTTATGCAAGCAATGCTTTCCATTCAGTCCAGGGTCTGGCTTTCGCCTCTAAAGCGTACCATGATTCAATGACATATATTGATATACAGATGCATTATTCTTCTCCATATCCGCGTACCTAGAGTATTAGGTACAGGACGTGGTTGGTTAAACCATCTCTATGGGGTTCAACAAGCACTTTATAATCTCCCCCAAAGATCTCGGTGGGTTGACCGCATATGAAATGCTTTTTGACATCAAGATGTATGTTCCAGACCTTGACAGTTCAGACATTGTGGCGGCTGGCGCAACCTTTGACGTCAATAACCAGTGTGCTGTCTTATAGGACCTACAAAAGGTCCGCAAAGCTCACTCTCGCAAACACTTGCCTGCATTTTTCTTTGAGTACTGAAGAGCAAACTCTGTGTTTCCAGTTGGCTTCCAAAAGTGGAGTTCGGGAGAAGGAGCCGATAAAACAGAAATTTGGACCAACGTACCCTGCTCCTGTTGCAGTTCTTGCATACAAGGTACACAAAGTGTGATCTTGCCACCACTTCCTGGATCTAAAGACAAACACTTTGTCTCCATTGAACAGGTCACCATACATCATGTGGCTGATTATCCATAGTATGCCACAAAGTGTTCATACACTTCCGCAAGACTTACATTTACAGCCTGTGAGCACAACCAATGCGGATTCTCTCCAGCTGGGGGGGGGGGGGGGGGGGGGGGGTAGTCCTCCGCCGATAATTTGACAGTATCTGTTTCTACTATAATGTCTATGACGGATGTTATTTATACGGATCCACTGTTGACGAGTCCTTCCGAATTGGATTTTTTGGGCTCCAGAGTCACAGCCTCCAGTTTTCTAGCAGAGTACCTCTGGGTACTATATGGATCATGGCTCAAGATGATTTTACTTCAGACAGTTCTTCTGTTTTGCATCTGCTTCCTGCACGGATTTGTATTTTTATTTCATGGTTAAAACGTACTTATCTAGTCCCACCTTGGATACGTCTCTAGATCATACTCTCTGTGGTTTTTCTGTTTTCTGTTCATGTGAATTGGATTTGTGACAGTTTTTTTCCAGTTAATCAATAGACATTACCTCCCAGAATGTTCTGCTAAGGAACTAGTCGATGGGGTGTTGGCCCCCATTATTCATCGCAGAAACTGAAAAGAGACTTGTCCTTCGTCAACCTTTCAGCTGTTTCAGTGACTGATGGAATTGTTTGGGATAAAGTTCCTTTCGACATATTCGGCCCTACGGAGATTCTGCAGATACCATATGTGTTCAAAGTTTCTATGGGTGATTTAATAGTACCTGGGGTTACATTCAAATGATTGGGATGTTGACACCATAAATTCTATGCTTTTATAACTAGAGCATTATACCGTTTTCGAATCAGAGGACTAATTTCTTAATTCTGCTAACTATGCCAATATGTTCTGTTATCATTATGGACATGATTTTCTGCACAGAGCTAGTGGTCAGTGTCCACATTTTAAACACACACAATGGAAACATTGCCCAACTCCCCCACAAGAGAGTTCCAAAAGGCAAAAAGACAAATACACGTAGTTTCACACTTCAGATCCTGCATCATATTATTTCAAATTAGTTCCTACCAACCCAAAAAATATAAGCTCACCCAGATTTAGCTCGTAAATGCAGCTTTGTTTGTCAGTCAGTTGGCCCATTAAGGCTATGTTTACTGGAAGTACACCATTGATTTAAAGGAAATTTGGGGAACTAAATCTTGGCAGGTTCAGGGAACTGAGTCATTATTTCGAGCCTGTTTAATTTCCAGTCAAATGATTTTCTTGAATGAAACGACCCAGCAGACTACATGTCTAGGATTGAACGGCCCGACAATTCCCTCTATTGCTCGTTTTGATCATTGGTAGAGGTTCACAAATTACTCAGAAGAACAGTTAAATAGCATGATGCAGAATGGTACATTTAATTCCTAATTTTCAAATCCTGATGGGTGGTTGTTGTGGCCAGGAGAACCTAATGGCTGCCATGCTTGTTTTTTTAAGTCCACACCAAGATTCATATCACAAAGACCTGATTCCCAATAAGCTCTGTCAACACATTCCGGTATTATTACCAACCACTCAGTGGGAAAGTTATGTCAGCAATGGTTGGAAACTTCCACACTGTATGCAGTTAAGCACACCTTTCTGTCTTGTCTGAAGACATACATTTATGAGATTTTCTTGTAGGTCCCAAATCCCCATGTCCTAAAAGATTTATAAATGCTGCATCTAATGGAATTTGAAAGTTATCCCAGATGGAAGCTGCTGTACGTTTGAGACAAATTGACCAAGATGATTTGAATAAAGTGCTTGCTGTTGTGGATAATGAGATTAATACGTTGTCATCTCGTATTTACAATTAAAACAACATTGTGTCGTCTGTTATCGATATTGTGCAGGGTGACACATCAACAATGCATCAGGGGCAAAGTCAGCTTAGATCTAATATGCAGTTTAGTTGAACACTTTAAACACTTAAAAATTACTTAAATTGCAGTGATTTATTTCTGCCTTTTAATTTAACACGCAAACAGCAATTGATGGCCACGAAAGATGCAACCTACGGCATTTCAATCTACAGCTTGCATGAAACATTTGCCTATAGATAGATATGCACTTCTTGGGTTCAAGATTTTTGCAGAATGCGTGCTGGGATTCAGTTTTTTTATCCATTTCACAGTTAATCACTTGTTGCTATCATATCTTATTTCCCCCTCTGCATGGGGTCTTTGATAGCTCTTGTGGCCTTCCACTCCAACGTTGAAGGCAGACTTAGACAAGCTAAGCAAACTCAAAGCATTATTGTTCCAACTAGTAGCTCTCACATCTGCTCACAAAACCTTTGAATTGCAAGTGGCTAGAACTTACAGTGAAATACAGTAAATGTTGAATCCAAACCTTGCCCTGCATTTTCTGAGAATTAGTACATGAACATTTTAATACATCTAGTACGGCTAGCCTCGCCCACATTTTTAAGATTGTATGATCTGGCCTTGGTAGTTCATTCCAAACTATCTTTGGAGTAGTCCCGGCATTTATCCACTCCATCTTTTCCAGTGTATTCGGAGGATTCCTGTTGCTGTTATTTCTTATTTGCGGCATTCTCATCCTGTTCCAGCTTTGCAAGCCCTCTGGAATTAGAACCGATCCAACACTACAGTGAGCGTATCCTTCTGATCTTTGGAATATTTCTACTGCATGAATTGGATCTTGATTGGTCCTTAACATTCCGGCCTGCATGCAAGCAGTGTTCCACTGTCACTGGTGCCCCTTCGACTGGGCACTGGAAATTTGCCTGGCTTCGCAGACGCCCGCTGCCTTTGGACTGCTAATGAGTCCCTTAGCAACCCATTTTCAGGACTGTCCTCTAGGTTTGGGACACCTACACAATGCAAGGTTTGAGCCACTCACCTTCAAGGAACCATGTGCATTGGTACATAAGTTTCTGGAAACCGGCTCTACAACACGGTAGCAAGGTTGCCCGGCAACTATCTCGGCATCGGCTGAGATAGAGGATCATGATTGTCCTTTAGAGCTCGTGACTTGGGCTGTTGACCAATCATCATATGCGGAGTCGGACTCCTTCATGGAGTCCTTTGTCTTTGAGTTGGCTAGAAACACAATGGATTCCTAGGAAACACCATGATTTGACTATTTTTCTAAATTGTCATTGCCGTAATCGTTTTCAGAGTATATTGTTTTCAGACTATGTTTTGAGTTTGTTTACCTTCTAACTATATTCATTACCTTTAGTATTCTATTTTGTGCTTTTATCCTGGCCAAAGGGAGGGTGTCATGTGTTTCCTGCATGGCCTATTGTCGTTTCCCCTATGTTAGGCTAGTTGTACACATTGTAGCCTGTATTTCATTTGCACACGCTACTAAAAAAACACGCTTGCTTTAGTGCCACATTGTATGTTCACACAAAACCTGCATATGTTTTCCTGTTCTGTTCTTTTACTAGGATTTAGTCTGAACACCATAGACAAGGTAAAACCACAATGTCCCTTGTTATCCTCTCGTCGGACACTAGCACCTAGACATAGCATTAGAATGCAGCTGCTGTTTGTGAGCACACGTCTTGTCATATAACTAACAACAAGAGTTCTAAAAAACACACACTGAGCGAAGGTTCAGGGGCAAGCTTACCACATTAGTTGAGATGTAGAACGTCCATCTATGTGTGCAATGGTATGGGGTCCGCCACTCATCCCAGAAATCTTCGATATATAATCATTAAGCTTCAGTAGGAAGGGGGAGGGTTAGGCTAATCTGTCTAATAACATGATAGGGCTTTTTATGGTATATGGATTGGTAACCATGCTAGAGATATCTTTGTTATTTTTGTTATCTGTTTGCCTTCTAATTGTGGCTTCTAATTGTGGCTCAAATACTGCATCTTAGAGCACAATAGTTTAAATAAATATTCTAAACTTCCGTTGTGTCTCTTGTTTATCTTATTGTGGACAAGTACGAGTGAGAGAGCAAAACGGTGTGTCCCGTTTCAGCGATCCCTGAGAGGATTGAGATTGATATGTTCTGGGGTGCCAACTCACTTGTTTCTCTGGAAAGGTTAGGAGGGCACGTGAGACACTATAGCTAGTTGAACACAGGCTCATAGCTACTGAGACTGTATGGTGACTCAGTCGCTATATACCTATGTTCTATGGTCCAAGCATAGTTCTGTTCCTGGGCAGACTCCCTGCAACACCAGGTGTGAAAAGGAGTGTCCTCCACTGTTGGCTCGGCGGCTCTGTGGGTTGTCTGCGAGGGAGAGGGAAGTGGATCAAAGGTATCTGGTCGATTGATGGAAGGTCAGGTGGTCCTTTGTTGTGTAGGGCCTTGCAGGCATGGGTCAGCATCTTGAACTGGCATCTCTTCTGAATAGGGAGCAAGTGTAGTTTCTTGAGATGGGGTGTGATATGGGTCCTTCTGGGGTGGTCAAGTATGAGTCTTGCAACTTAGTTCTGCAGTGATTCCTATGTAGAGTGTGTTTCCATAATCCAGTCTGCTGTTGATGAGGGTCTGTGTGATGGTCATTCTGGTGTTTGCCGGGAGCCACCTGAAGATCTTGCAAAACATGAGAAGCGTGTGGAAGCAGTCAGATAAGACTGCGTTGACTTGTTTCTTCATGGACAACTTGCTGGATAGCGAATTATCCATGAAGAAACGAGTCAACGCATGATGCTGAGGTTGCGGGCGTGGTCTTGTGAGACGGGAGAGGTGCCGAGCTCCGCCGGCCACCAAGTATCATTCCCAAAGATGAGGACTTACATTTTTTGCTTAAGTTTAAAACAGTTGTCCTTCATCCAGTCTGCGACGTTCATTATTCATCTGTGGCTTTTGTGATTGAGGGATCTTCCGGACAGTGAGAGGATGAGCTGTGTGTTGTCGGCGTAGAAGATGATATTGAATCCCTGTGATCTGATGGTAATGGCCAGGGGGGTCATGGCTAGGTAGGTGTTGAAGAGGGTCGGGCTGAGGGACAATCTTTGGGGGACTCCACGGATGATCTTCTTTGGCTCAGAGGTGAACGGTAGTAGGCGGGTCCTTTGGGTTCTGCGGTGAGGTACAATGCAATCCATTCAAGGCCGTTTCCTTGAATCCCGATGTGGTGGAGTCTGTTGATCAGGATGTGGTAGGAGACGTGGTCAAAAACGGCGGACAGGTCCAGGAGGATGAGGGCTGCTGTTTCCCCGATGTCCAGAGGGACTCTGATGTCATCTGTGGCTGTGATCAGGGCTGTCTTGATGCTGTGGTTAGCTCGAATTCTGGATTGGGAGGGGTCTAGGAGGTTGTGGTCTTCTAGGTGTTGGGTGAATTACTGGTTGATCTTTTTCTCGAAGACTTTTGCTAAATAGGGGAGCAGAGAGATGGTCCGGTAGTTCTTAAATTAGACTGGGCTGCTAGGTGTTTTTTTTTAGAATTGGCCTCATTTCAGCGTGTTTCCAGTCCTCAGGGAAGGAGGCTGCGGTGGTAGAGGTGTTCAGACTTTCCTGAGCTCATCGCCAATTGTCTTGCTGCCAAGGTTGATGATGTGGTGGGGGCATGGGTCCATGGGAGCTCCCAAGTGCACAGAGTTCATGATGGAGACAGTGTCTTGCGTGGGGAGGTGTTCAGGGTTTGTGATTGTGGGTGTGAGCTGGTTGATGATGTCCGTGTCGGAGGGTTGGCATTCAAAGTTTTCGTAGATGGCTGAGATTTTATTGTGGAAGAAGTGCGTGAGATTGTTGCACAGTTCGTGGGAGGAAGTGATGTCGTTCTCGGTGGCTGCGGGATTGGTGAACTTCTTCTCGATGGCAAAGAGTTCTTTGCTGTGGTTTGCGCAGTCTGCTAGGGCGTTCTTTTTGGTGTCAGGAGACAGTGTTATTGTTTGAGAGCAGGCCTGAAGGCTGATGCGCCACTTCCTCAGTGAACCAGCTTACTTTTTTCTTAATTCTTTGAACTAGGCTGTCTTGATGGGGATGATGGCGTTGCGGCATTCTGTGATCTACTGGGAGAAGCTCTTTGTTGCTTTTTCAGGGTCGTGTGTAGAGTCTGGGAGGTGGGAGCAGGGAGTGTTGTTCCACTGGTCTTCTGATATCTTTTTCCAGTCTCTTCGTTTTGATCTTGGGTCATGGTGCCGGGGTAGGTGTGACCCGAGATGGAAAAGCATACACTGTGGTGGTCAAACCGGGTGAGTGGTGTGGATGTTTCTGACTCTGTCGCTGAAGGTGAAGATGGGGTCAAGCATGTGCCCTTTCATAAGCGAAGGGTTGGTGACGAGCTGCTTGAGGCTGATGTTGCTCATGCTTTCCAGGAGGTCCTGGAGTTGCTGGGGTTGCCTAGGTGGAAGTTGAGGTCCCCATGTAAGAGGTTGTGTTCGGATTCGATTGCGAGCAGGGCGATGAGTTCTGGGATGGCGCTGCAGCAGCTAGGGTGCAGTCCTGGTGGTCTGTAGGCAAGGGTGAGGTTTGTGATGACTCAGGAGGGATACAGGGGGGAAGAGTCAAGGAAGTGTTATTTTGGAGATCATATTAGTAAAATGAGGTTTGGGGTGAGTTAAGGAGGAATAGAGGAGGGAAGAGTCTAGAAATGGTTAATATAGGAGATCAGAACAGTAGCATGAGGTTTGGAGTGAGTCAAGGCGGGTCAGAGGAGGGAGGAGTCAAGAAAGGATCTTAGGGAGATCATAGTAGTAGAATAAGTTTTGGGATGAGTCAGAGAGTGGTGGGAGAGGATATATTGAAATAGGACTAATATGAACACAGAGTAGTGCATTGGAGAGAGTTGAAGGCTTTTTTTCTTTCAGTTAGAGGAAAGTGATAAATATATAGATACATAACTACATAGAAAGGGTATACGTGCATAAGGATAATAATAAAGAGATGTATAAAATTGTTTGCATAAAGTTCCATATGTGCAAGTATGGCTAGTTAGAAATTCGGACTTTCAGATGAAGGTGTACGCAAAAGCTAATTTATTTGTGTATTTTCATGAAGTTCTTTTTCAAATGTTTTCCTCAATATTTTAATAGTGAAGCATTTATAGATACAATTTTTTTGATCATATTTACATATTGCAACTGATAAATAGAATAAACAGAGACCCATAAGAATCTAATCAAATAACTTATATGAAAACCATGTAGTGACCTATATACATTTTAAGCATAAAATAATGCATATACGTGTGTGTATATATATATATATATATATATCTGTATATCCATAAGTAATGTATACATTTGTTACGCAGACCTAAAGAATATGTGTATCTTTCTAAATCATAAGTAGTGTATATTTGTGCAAAGAAATGCACATTTCTAAATAGTTACAAATAATCCAATTATACATATTTACATGCACAGGCATATGCTGTTTACTTGTGTTTGAATGTGGTGATCATGTAGAAAAGAGCCAACTCTTTTGTAATCTTCTGATGGAAAGATAGTTATTCGAAGCTCTTATGTTTGGGAGTAATGAGCTCCATAGTTTGCCTGCTTGAACAGATTTACCACCCATTGTTTTTTTGTTGTATGCTGGGGTTTTGAGTTGCGGTGTCAATCTTGAGCAGAGGTTACTTTGTTGTATGTATTTGGTGATTTTATTCCTGATAAAAAGTGGTCCTGTAATATGTATTGTTTTGTGGGTGATCCAAAGCAGCTTGAAAGTGGATCTTCTGGCAACCGGTAATCAATGTAAGGCCTTCAAGGCAGGGGAGATGTGGGATTGTGGTTTTACATGTTGAAGTAGTCTGGTAGCAGAGTTCTGAATTTGTTGTAGTTTTTTTCATAGTTGATAAAGATGATCCGTGGTATAGGACATTGGTGTAGTAAAATGTAGACAGTACAGGAGAGATAGTAGCTTGGACCTTGTGTGCAAATCCTAGGTGGGCGAAGATTCTTTGCAGAATTTTCATATTAATGATGCTTGCTCTTACTAACTTGTCTGCTTATGTATTCATTGAGCATTTGGAGTCCATGGTAATTCCAAGGTTTCTTACTTCCTTAGATACTTTGGTGGTGTGTTATTGGCACACTTATAGCATGTGAGCTGAAATTCTTGATCATTGCCATTAAGACTTCATGTAGAGGACGAAAAGCATTTGTTGAGATGATAGAGCCTTGTGGGACCCCTGCTTTTGTGAAGTGCGTTTGGATGCGGAAGGGAGAGTATGGATGACATTTGTCCTGTTTTAAAGGTAGGGTGTGATCCAGTCAAGAGCAGTCCCCTCTCTGCCGGCTTCATACAGTCTTTGGTTTAGAGTGCCGTGGTCTACTGTGTCGAAGGCAGAGGAAAGGTCCAAGAGAAGTAGTGCAGCAACCCCGTTCCAGTTTACTGTGTTTTTAAGGTCTTGCCTTATGGCAATGAGGGCAGATTCTATGCCTCTTCCTGAACGGAATCCTGTTTGGAAGTTGGAAAGTATGGAGTTATCTTCAATGAATTTTTACATCTGGACGGAGGCTGCTCTTTCAATCAGTTTGCCCAGGAAAGGTCCATTTGTAATCGGTCTGTAGTTGTGTCTCATGTGGGTTGTTTTCTTTAATGATAGGTGCATGTTTACCTTTTTAAGTCTTCTGTAAAGATTCCTGTAGTTAAAGATTTAATGATGATTCCTCTTACTGGTGTGTGAGCAGAGGCAGTTAAAAGAATGTTCTTTAAAGATTTGTGGTGGACAAGGGTCAGAAGGGAAGCGGGCCAGATTTGACCAGATCTATAAACTCACTTTGTAACTGTTGTTTGAAGGGATGCAGAGGCTGGGGTAGCCGACCCTTAGAGGGGATATTTGGAAGTGGGTTCCTTTGTTTTAAGTAGGAGTCCAACATGTCTGCTTTCGTTGTGTAATGATTTTTAGTAAGTTCTGCAGTCATGAGATGAGTTCCTTCTGTGCATTTAGGTTTACGAAATTCTGTAAGAATTTCATAAAATTCTTTATTTGCACAGTTAGCATTTTTATTCTGTCTGAATAGTACCTTTTTTGATTGCTTACTTCTATATTCTGTTAAGTTTGTGTAGGTGACTTCTGTCTTCATTACTGTTTGTTGTAATCCAGGTATGTTGCACCTTTGCAATTTGTTCTTTTATCTTTTTGAGTTCTGCATTAGTCCAAAGTGATTGTTTTCTTTTGTCATGTTATGTTGTTCTTAGTAGTATTAGAATATCAAATGCTTCCTGGAGCCACTCAAATGTTTTGAACGGAATTTGTTGTGTATATATCGGTGTTGGAACTTAGTGTTTTTTTAAGTATTCAAAATTGAGTTTGTTCCACTGTTGATAGATGGATGCATGTATTATGGCCTTAGGTGTGTTGATTTGCAGTGTTTTGAGTTGGAAAGCTATCAGATGGTGGTCTGACCATGTGATTAGAATAATCCTTTGAAAATTAACTAGTTCTGAATTCCCAAGAACAACATCATGAATGTGTGTAGGTTTGTCAATCAATCAATCAATCACTGCATTTATATAGCGCACTACTCACCCGGAGGGTCTCAAGGCGCTGGGGGGGGGGGATCCGCTACTGCTCGAATAGCCAGGTCTTGAGCTGCTTCCTGAAGGCGAGGTGGTCTTGGGTCAGGCGGAGGTGGGTCGGGAGGGAGTTCCAAGTCTTGGCGGCCAGGTAGGAGAAGGACCTTCCTCCTGTGGTGGCTCTTCGGATGCGGGGAATGGCGGCGAGGGCGTGGCTGGTCGATCGAAGCTGGCGTGTGGGAGTGTAGAAGTTGAGGCGGCTGTTGAGGTATCTTGGGCCTTGGTTGTGTAAGGCTTTGTGTGCGTGGGTGAGGAGACGGAAGGTGATTCTCTTGTTGACCGGGAGCCAGTGCAGGTCTCTCAGGTGTCCAGAGATGTGGCTGTGTCGGGGGATGTCGAGGATGAGTCTTGCTGAGGTGTTCTGGATCCGCTGGAGTCTCTTCTGGAGCTTGGCGGTGGTTCCGGCGTAGAGGGCATTGCCGTAGTCCAGTCGGCTGGTGACGAGGGCCTGGTTGACCGTCTTCCTGGTCTCGGTGGGGATCCACCGGAAGATCTTACGTAGCATGCGTAGGATGTTGAAGCACGACGAGGAGACGGCGTTGACTTGTCTGGTCATGGAGAGGGAGGAGTCCAGGACGAAGCGCAGGTTGCGCGCGTGGTCTGCTGGTTTGGGTGCGCTGCCCAGGGCGGGGGGCCACCAGGAGTCGTCCCAGGCGGAGGGCGATGATCCCAGGATGAGGACTTCCGTCTTATCTGAGTTCAGTTTCAGGCGGCTGGTCATCATCCACTCGGCTACATCTTTCATCCCTTCGTGTAGGTTGGTTCTGGCGGTGGCGGGGTCGTTGGTGAGGGAGAGGATCAGCTGGGTGTCGTCGGCGTAGGAGATGATGTTGAGGTTGTGTTGGCGTGCGATGGCCGCAAGGGGGCTCATGTAGACATTGAAGAGGGTGGGGCTGAGCGAGGAGCCTCGATGAACGCCGCAGATTACTTCGGTGGCTTCTGATCTGAACGGGGGGAGGCGGACTCTCTGTGTCCTTCCGGCGAGGAAGGAGATGATCCATTCTAGTGCCTTCTCCTGGATTCCGACATTGCTGAGGCGCTGCACTAGGGTGCGGTGGCAGACTGTGTCGAATGCTGCGGAGAGGTCCAGGAGGATGAGGGCCGCTGTTTCTCCGTTGTCGAGCAGGGCTCGGATGTCATCGGTGGCTGCGATGAGGGCGGTCTCGGTGCTGTAGTTGGCCCGGAAGCCAGACTGCGAGAGGTCGAGGGATCCGTTCGTCTCGAGGAAGGCGGCCAGCTGCTTGTTGACGGTCTTCTCGATGACTTTGGCCGGAAACGGGAGGAGCGAGATGGGGCGGTAGTTTTTGAGTTCGGTGGGGTCCGCTGATGGTTTCTTCAGCAGAGCGCTGAGTTCGGCGTGCTTCCAGCTCTCCGGGAAGGTAGCGGTGTCGAAGGAGGTGTTGATGATGTCCCATAGATGGGGTGCGATGACAGCGTCGGCCTTGTTGGAGACGTGGTGGGGGCAGGGGTCGGTTGGAGATCCGGAGTGGATGGAGTACATCGTGCGTATGGTCTCCTCGGTGTTGATCGGGGTCCAGGCGCGGAGGGTGGTGGTGGGGGGCGTTGGTGCGTCCGTGGGGTGTGTCGGTTGTGTCTTGAAGCTGTTGTGTATGTCTGCAATCTTGTTGTGGAAGTAGGCGGCGAGGGAGTTGCAGAGGTCTTATGATGGGGTGATGTCGTTGATTCCGGCGTTGTGGTTGGAGAGCTCTTTGACGATGTTGAAGAGTTCCTTGCTGTTGTGTGCGTTGTTGTCCAGTCGTTCCTTGAATGCTGTTTTCTTGGTGGTGTGGATCAGTTGGTGGTGTTTTCGGGTGGCGAGCTTGAGGGTGGTCATGTTGTCTGGTGTTGGGTTTCTGCGCCAGGCTTTCTCGAGGGCTCGGCAGTTCTTCTTGGAGGTCTTGAGTTCGTCGGTGAACCATGAGGCTTTCTTGCTGCCGGGTCTGCTGGGCGGGGTCCTCAGAGGGGCGAGGTTGTCTGCGCAGTTGCTGATCCACTTCGTGAGGTTGTTTGCGGCCTGGCTGGGGTTCGCTGAGCTGGCGGGGGGGTCCTGGCTCAGGGATGCAGCGAGCTGGTCGGCTGTGATCTTGTTCCAGCTTCTGCGTGCAACCTGTTGCTGGTGGTGGTGGGTCGTGTTCTTTCTGAAGCTGAAGTGGATGCAGCTGTGGTCCGTCCAGTGGAGTCCGGTGGCGTGGCGTGGCTAAAGGCGATGTCCTTGCTGGATGAGAAGACGGGGTCGAGCGTGTGTCCGGCGTAGTGGGTGGGGGTGGTCACCAGCTGCTTGAGACCGAGGTTGGCGAGGTTGTCCAGCAGGGTGGTGGTGTTGCGGTCGTTGTTGTTCTCCAGGTGGAAGTTGAAGTCCCCGAGGAGGATGTAGTCAGCGGAGGGGAGGGCGAGCGGGCTGATGAAGTCGGCGATGTCTTCGCTGAATTGTGTGCGTGGTCCCGGGGGTCTGTAGATGAGGGTGCCTCTGAGGGTGGTCCTGGGGTCGGTGAGTATCTGGAAGTGCAGGTGTTTCGGCGGTTGTGAGAGTGTCGTCGGTGTTGGTTGTGATGCGGATGGTGTTCCTGTGGATGATGGCGATGCCTCCTCCGGTCTGGTTACCGCGGTCCCTCCGGGTGATCTTGTATCCATCCGGGATGGCGATGGCGATGTCTGGCGTGAGGAGGCGTTCATCCAGGTTTCCGTGAGGAAGGCGACGTCTGGTGATGTTGTATCGAGCAGGTTCCAGAGCTCAACGGCGGGTTTGTGGACGGAGCGGGTGTTGAGTAGGATGCACTTCAGGTGGTTGCTGCTGGTGCTCGGCCTGGTGGGTGCGGTTGCAGTGCAGGTCCGGATGCAGGTGAACTTGCAAGAGTGGCAGCTGAAGGGTCCGTGGGTAGGTCTCGGGGTGGCTCGGTAGCATCCCGGGATCCGGTCGGCGTTGAGTGCGTTGAGTTCGGTGGCGTCGTACGTCCGGCGGTAGGGCTGGTGTCTGCGGGGGCCAGGGGTTCTGGCGCTGGGCGCGGTCCAGGCGCGGACGGGCGCAGACGGGCTTACCTTTGGCACGCCTTCGGCGCGCTTAGGGCGCGCCCGCTGCACGTCAACGCTGCGCGTTTGCCACTCTGCCATATGTGGAGAGTGGGGGGGCGGAGCGAGGGAGGAGCAGCTGGGAGGCGGGAGCGGAGCGGCGAATGGGAAGGGCTGCAGAGGGAAGGGGGCGGGCCGCAGGGGGCAGCGGCGGGGAGGTGGCGGGAAGCGCGGCAGGGGCTGGGTGCGACGAGAGGAAAACAATCACAAAATAAAACAACACGGGGCACAGGGAGAGAAACAGAAATTAAACAAGGAGCAATAACACAGGGGAAATACAATCGGAATCGAAAATACAAACGCAGCGCAGGCGGGGCAAGAGCAGTAACAGCGGTGGACCAGGGTCACAGCTGCGGGCAGCGGCGGCACTTGGCGGGAACGGGGGGCAGCCTGGGCTCACTCACGAGGAGTGTGCGCGGTGCGTGGGGGTGACCGGCCCAGAGGGACAGAGGTCACTGCTCACCACCGTGAGCACTTTGTCATATATGTCCCAGTGGGAGGGAGGAGCAGCTGGGAGGCGGGAGCGGGGCGGCGAATGGGAAGGGCTGCAGAGGGAGGGGGCGGGGCCGCAGGGGGCAGCGGCGGGGAGGTGGCGGGAAGCGCGGCAGGGGCTGGGTGCGACGAGAGGAAAACAATCACAAAATAAAACAACACGGGGCACAGGGAGAGAAACAGAAATTAAACAAGGAGCAATAACACAGGGGAAATACAATCGGAATCGAAAATACAAACGCAGCGCAGGCGGGGCAAGAGCAGTAACAGCGGTGGACCAGGGTCACAGCTGCGGGCAGCGGCGGCACTTGGCGGGAACGGGGGGCAGCCTGGGCTCACTCACGAGGAGTGTGCGCGGTGCGTGGGGGTGACCGGCCCAGAGGTGACGGATCTGATGTAGGTTGAATGTGTCTATGCCAGTGATGACAGTTCTGAGATAGGGCATATTGAGTTTCTCAAACCATATATTTAGGTCACCAAGGATACATAGGTTGGAGTGTTGTGTCATAAGGTTTGAAACTGCGTCTAGAAACATTTCTGGGAATGTTGCATTGCTAGGTGGTGTTCTGTAAAGAAGGAGGCATTATTAGGAGGTAGATGGTGTAGGATTTCATCTGGTCATGAGGGCCTCACAACCTTGTATGGAAATGTCATCAGCTTTGTTGAGTGTATTATTTTCGTGAATATAACAACTATTCCACCTCTTCTTTTGCCTATGCAATTTTGCGTGATAGTTTGATAGCCTGGAGGAACGGCTTCATGCAACATTGAAGCCATGTCATCTCCTAACCAAGATTCAGTTATGAAGAGTTAGTCAGGTTGTGTGTCAGTGAATAGGGAGTAGATGTTGTGCTTGCTTTTAGAGAGTGATAGAGCATTTATTAGTAGGCAGTCTAGAGATTGTGTTTTGGTTATGGTGTGACTTTGCTAGAGGAGTAAGACTCTTTGAACTTGTAGCAGGTGTATTATTAGTGCTGGTATTAACTGTATAAAGCTATCCATCATGTTGTTTGTTTATATTGTAATCCTCATCCAGAAGGTTTAGCAGGCATTTATTTGGGTCTGCTTGTGCAGGTGGTGGAGATGGTGGTTGAGAGTAAGTTAATGAGCTGTGTTGGTTTTGTAGAGTAGCCTTGTTGTGTAATAGACATGGAGATGCGGAGTTGTGAAGAATGGCATGTAATTACTACTAGTAGTAAAATACTTTATTCGGTTTCCAAGTACCATCAGAGTGTACATACTCAAAATAATACAATAAATAACATCAGAATACATTTTTGAAACATCACGTTGCTCAGGCTTATGGTGAAAAGAAGATGCTACTAGGAATTCATTCCTACAATCATTACTGTATACAAGACGAAGTGCAAGAGTTAAGCAAGGGCTATGTTCAAAATGAGCAGAGAGCTGCATAGAAAGTCCAGAGAGTTAAAAAAAAAAAATATATATATATAATTGAAATTAAGTGATAATTAAAAGATATCTTAATCCCTGGCAATCACAGCATGTAATCTACCACGTTTGAACCAGACCGCCTCTAAAAATGTACTAGTAGCAATAACAATTTGGGGAGTAGTATCACTCTTTAACATTCTGAAAGCCGCTCAGTATCTGGTCACCTCCAGGTCACGACATAGAGGAATGATCCATTTCCGGCAAGGGCCTAGGTAACCAGGGCAAACAAATAATATATGTGTCTCTTCTTTGTTTTCCAAGCCACACGACGAGCAAATACTGGAAGCTAAGTCCTTATTCCATTTATTAGTGAAGGACCTTATAGGTAAGGTGCCCGATCGAAAGCGGATATAAAGATTTTGCACTAAAGAAGAGGCAACAAAGTCTAAACATTCCTCGAAACGAGGAAATGGTTTAATATCTAAAAATCTATTTGCCAGTGACTGGTTATTGATATAACCCTCTTGGATATAAATCCAATGGCATGTAATTATTTTCTTTGCGTCTATTTAGGGTGGAGAATGTATGGGTTAGGGATGGTGGTGGATTATGTTTTAAGAATAAATTGTGCAATGGATGAGAGGCGGGTGACTGAGAGTTGATGTGTTGAATTATTAGCGGTGAGTGTTGGTGAAGAGAAGATTTGGGAGTAAAGATGATTTAGGGTCTGTATTATTTGTGTAGTCATGAGGGTGAGATGAGTTCTCTGTTTTTGTGACGGAATATAGTCTGAAGTTGTCTGTGTGTGTGTGTGAGAGATTTTGATATGCTGGTGTGTGTGTGTTATGTTTTGTTTTTGTGGAATAGTGAGATGAGATATTGATGTAGTGAGTTGCTGTGAATGGTCTGAATGTAAAGTACTGCTGGTGAATGGAAGTTGAGTTATAAAGGGGGTGATGATGTGCGCTGGAGGAGAGTGTATGTAGTGTGTGAAAGAGGATGGACAGGGGTTATGATTGTGTTAGATCTGGCAGTAGGAAGTGCTAATATGTATGGTGGAGTGGAGTGCAAGGATTGTTTGGTGGTGTGTTTATGGTAGAAAGAGGTGTTGGTTGATATGAGGGAAGGTTAGTATAGAGTTGGTGGTGATGGAAAGGAGTCTGTTAAGAGTAAATAGAGGGTAGATCTGGTGTTTTGTATGAACAGGAGGTGTGTGTTTGAAGGGATTAGGGTTATGTTTAATGTGGGTTTGTGTTGTGTTGGTGAATTTGATAGTGGTATAGGATAGAGTGGAGTTCTATGCGAGAGTGAAGATGTCATTTTGTGGCAGTTGGGTGTATAGCTGTGGCTTGACAGATTTTTGTAGTGGTTGTTTAGACACTGAAGTGTGGATAGGGTTTGGTTGTTGTAAGCGAGTAGTGTGCATTCGCTGAGATTGTGTTAATATGTTTGTAGTTGTGGATGGCTTATGGTGGTTACTGATAAATGGACAAAAGGGCAATATCTCAGACCCTAGGTCCGACCTGATCCAAACAGGCAACTGAAGTTGACCTCTCTGCCCTTAGCCTCGATACCCGGGCTGAGACACTCTAAGGTCAAATAGACCTAGGTCAGGTGACGGTTGGCTAATCAGAACCCTAGCCCTAAACCCTAGAGCCAATGGAAGACCTGGCCCTATCAACCAATTACAGCCCTAGCCCTATTAGCCAATCAGAACTCAAACCATAAGCTCCAAGTTGAATAGAAGCCCTAGCCCTAGGAAACAATCGGAACTCTAGCCAATTGACCAGACAGAACCCAAACTCTAAGCCCTAAGTCGAATAAAAACCCTAGCCCAAGGAACCAATCAGAACCCTAGCCATATCAGCCAATCAGAACTTAAACCCTAAGCCCTAGGTCCAGTAGAAACCCTAACCATAGGAGTCAATCATAATACAGATGCAACAAGTGACCTTAAACACAGGCTGGTGTGTAGGGAGGTGCTCCTGAGTCAGAATCTCCTTGGATACAGACAGGTTCAATACACACTTTGTAGTTCCTGTTCAACCTTGCAGCTAAAGTCCAATTCTAAAGCTACGAAAAATCCTCTTTTTCAACACTTATACAAACCACTCTTTCTAGCCAAAAACAACTGAGTTCTACATACACTTTCCAAACACAATTTAAACCACAAAGCAGATTAAGCAGTCTCATAAACACACTGGTTAGACTCTGGAATGTATGTGCCTTTTTCACAGGTAGTGCCAGTCACAGGTAGAAAAAACAACTTTTAAAAGTGCAAACTGCACAAAAACCAAGAGTTAAATTTAACAGTCACATGTAGAGGAAAAGAGCAGTTTTAAAGTTTCAAAATACACTGCACAAAGTCTGTGTTCTTACTACCTTCTTTGTCTTTGCTCACTGGGCAGTTTAGGGCTCAGAGGGGCTGGATCTATAAAAAATGAAGGTGTCTGTTTTGGGGTTCACTCCACAAACCTAATGGACTGTGCAGGTGTAAGGGGAAGTTTGAGGGCTGCTGCTTGGCAGCTTGAGGGACAATCAGTACAGCACAGGCTGGTGTGGAGGGGGACTGGGAGGTGCCCCTGAAGTCGGAATCTTCTTAGATACAGACAGGCTCAGTCCACACTTTGCTGTTCCTGTTCAGCCCTGCAGGTGTGGCCCAATTCTAAAGCCACTAAAAATCCTGCTTTTTCCCGACTTAAATAAAACACTTTTTCTAGCCAAAAACAAGTGCTACATACATATTCAAACACAAATTAAAGCACAGTAAGCAGTCTCTTAAACACACTGGTTAGACTCTGGGGTGTATTTGCCCCCTTTTAGCTTGTAAAAAAAGAGGCCATAGCACAGTTTAGGGGAAACCAGGAAATACATTTTAACAGTCACAGGAAGATAACAACAGCAGTTTTAAAAGTACAAATTGCACAGAAACCAAGAGATAAGTTTAAAGTCAGAGGTACAAATAAATGGCATTTTTAAAGTGTCAGAATACATAGCACAAAGTCTGTGTTCTTACCACCTTATTTGTCTTTGCTCACTGGGCAGCTTAGAGCTCAGAGAAGCAGGGGTTACAAAATGAAGGTGTCTGTCTTGGGGTTTCCCTTCACTGTAACTTTCCTGGGGTAGGGTGTGTGTGTGTGAAACCGCATCCAAAAATAGGAGAAATATCTAACTACGCACGTTGCAAACTGAACCTGCCAAAGCAAAAGTTGATTGGTTGCTCGCAGTGGTTACAAGGTGTAGTGATGACGACACCTGGACATAGCTTGTCAGGACCTAACAAAGCCATGCGTTTGGGCCTACAACAGGAATAAACTCATCAATCTGATCAATGATGAACAGCCTGGCTAAACTAGAACCATCAATATACTTATTTCTCACACCATACGGCTAAGTCCCTTGCCTTCTTATTGTTAATGCATGTGACCCCTGAGACACAATGAAGTGTTTATGCTGTCAAAAAACGGTTGAGTAGTCATCTGACAACTAGCCTTGCTTATACTTCCAATCTCTGAAGTGTTCCTGATATTGGAAATACATATCCTTAAGCTTAGATACCCTGCCATAGTGACTAAAGTGCTCAATATCCATCCGCACGGATGGACAGCCTATTAATGGTGTTCATGACTCTCATGCTAGAACATTAAATGATGTGGGGATGATTTAGAGTTTGGCAGACAGGATACTCCGTTGCAAAGGTGACAGAGTACTGGGTCCATCAAACCCAAGGTCCATCTTCCTCGTTTGAAGATAAGCAGACCTTAAGTTTTCTGCTGATGAAGCCCCCGCCGGCTGTCTGAGAAAGGACATTACATCACCCCTTCGATTTAGGGTGGATAATGTAATGTCTTTTTTTTCCTGTCAGTCACAAGTGACAAAAGATCTAATGAATCCCACAGCAAAGCTGAAAGCGGTCAGGGTGATGGTTTCCTATCTGTTGGATCATAACCACTAACCTGAGTAATCCGGTGAGTGGGGCGAAGGAGAGAAGATATTCCGGCTACTCCCCTTCATGTTCTCTCTGAGGGACAAATTAGAACTGCCCACCCAAGTCGAACACATAGGGAAAAAGAGAAGTGGAAAAATGAACAGCCTTAGAATACGGGGCGGTCTTTCTTGCTGCAACTTCACCTTATGTAGTTTCCATCTTACATACGAGGCCAACCCTAAATGGTGCAACCTGCAGGCAAGGGGAAGAGGACCGAAGAGGTATTAATATTCCGTCCTCCTTCTACCCACTACCCCCATTCAATAACTATACCACCTACAATACTACAGCAATCATGCACACATAGGCAGATAAGCTGTAGATACAGAAACAGGAGTTGGGTACACTGAGTGAGTATCCTCCTCGATGCTACTAGTTTTTACAGGGCGGATTAATCCTTAGTATATGGACATCTCAAAAGGAACATAGTCCAAATAGCCAACCAAATAGGCAAGTACTCCAGAGATATCCTCTCTCTGAATCTGAAACAATATGGGCCCTCAATATGCCTCGATTGAAGCTGCCATATGCACATGTACATAAGGAGTCTTTACTATATAGCACAACTCCATCTGTGAACAAGCTTTCACTGGCAGGGAATTTGTAACAGTCGAAATAGCCACAGAGCGCGGTAAATAATGTCAGAAAGCAGAATGGGAATGCGCACTTCCATTAGTGTGTGGCACTCTTTTGAGTGTAGTAAGAGTCCGCGACAAGACTCGGCCGACTTCAGTGAATTGCTGGCCGAGAAAGAGTACCAGGGCTCCCACCGGCAAGATAATAGACTTCAAACACTGGTGGTAGCAAGCGGCAATTGAGTATATCCCTTTCAACACCAGCTATGGTTTGGAGAAAGGACATAATGCCGGCACAATACTGAATTGTCCGACAAGAGTGTAGATATGGGATGCGGAAACGACTAGAAGCAGGACTGTCCTCCTAGCTTGTTGTTCGAATGTCAAGCAGTGTGCATGTCAGGAGGAATATTTTTTAAAACCCCGGTAACCATCATGTCTGTCAGGGAATACAGAAGCGAGTGCATTCCCAGCTGTTTTTGGGGATGCTGGAACATAAGTCCTGAACCAGGTGTGTGAATACACATTCATTCCTCATTTGTTCCCCCATTAAGCGATTATACCACTGGGCTGTAGTGCTTAGCCATTGATTGTTTTTAATTATTGCGAATAGTTTAATAATGTACAGGGTCATGACACAGGGGGCATTGTTTTTTTTGTTTTCCAGAAACAAACTCCTAATTTGGGGCTTTGTCCACCAGATATTTAGTACGTTACAGGGTACCGCTGGGTTGGTGCTTCCCTTCAAGGTACAGAGAAACCACTGGGCCAGCGGTCACCTCTAAATTTGAAGAACGGTTTTCCACCAGGATGGCAGAGCATTTTGACAGATGACGTACCATCTGTCGAGCCATAAATCATGTCCTGTGTCTTTAGTTCCCTAATATAAGGCCATCTAAAAGTGGTGCCCATTTTCCACTGATTTTGCAATCTTTACTGTGCTAATTCCTTATGTTACAGATTCACAAAATATGTCTGTTCTTTGAATATAATTTACTATCACAAATCAGCTGTCTGAATCAGAAGTACCACAGCGTGGAACATCAGCATCCTGATGTCATAATTATGGAATGTGTGTGATAGAGAAGAATCAGAAACACAATCAAGAGTGGGAAAATACTGACCCTTGCAGTGCTGCAATACATATTTTGCACCGGTCAAAGAAATTTTTGACTTTACCCTGCAGGCCCCAGTGTATTTGGTTCTACGGTAGTAGAGGCAGGTAGGATTTCCCTTATGTTGATACTGTTATATGTTTCTATAGCATTATATGAAAAAGCATCAGTAGGTTCATATTTCTGAAATGAAAATCACAATGTCTCTCATTTGATATCATTTTAGAGCAAAACTGCTCATGAAAATTGAAGCAATTTCTAATGCAGTGCAATTTTCTGATGACGCAATATTTGTGTCTGTGTTAATGTGAAGTACTCTTTTGTGCAAACACTTCATGAGCACAACTGGCAAAATCTGGTGTACATTACGTGACGCCTAATGCCTTTATGTAATAATGAGAAAAAAAAGTGAATGATGGAATGTTTGAATTAATAGCAGTCTCCTGTTATTACTCAGGGTTACATTCTAGTTCATAATTTTTGCACACTATGTTCCACTGAAGACAGAGACCAAACATTTAAATCAGACTTGGTCCTTCTCTATTAAGAACAATCCAGTCAGAAATTATGTTGTGGAATGAAGTTCAGAGTAATTACTAATTGCTGAGATTTATTCAAGCATTCCACTTACCACTATTTTGTTTTTCAAACCCATAAGCTCTGATTATGATGGGTGTTCTGAGAAATAGGGCTTGTGTTCACTGTGCCATTAGACTCAAGGTACACTTCATTAAAGAGACCCACCAAGGCCAATGCCAGAATGTTTTCCTGTGTTTCCATCTATACGAAACCTGGCTTGTCAGTTTGGTATGGACTATTCCTACTGGAGTATGCCACAGGCTGTGTATATGGTTGTGTAAGGTGGCTCAGTTATGCCTGGTAAGAAACACTGCATTCTAAAATGCCCATGTTTCTTAAGTTGCCTTCTCTTTCACATGATGACTTTTGACATACATTTGCTTGTGCAACAGTGCAGGATTAGTTTCTCCGAAACCACTTTGCTTGCAAATCCTCTTTTCAAGAACACTATCACGACACCTCCAACATTTCGTACACGGCCACAAAATACATTTTGCAAATGTTGTTATTAGGTATTTCACTCATGAGGTGACGTTGCTAACAAAGAGACAATAAAAAATGTCAGCTAAGAGAAGCATCAACACAGAAGCATATAAGTCATTGTTGTAAATTCACACGCACTTCCATGCTCAAATTAGAGGAGCACTCAGCTGTCACTCGCGGGGTCATCGCTGTGTTGGCATTTCAGCTTAGCTGGTTCTTGTTGATCCCTCTGCGAGGAGTGATCTCCAACCTGTGACCAAGATGGGGACCTACTTACCCTGCCTCCAGGTAATGGGGAGTTAGATCATCCTATTGGGGATTCTTGGCAGAGCACACACACCCTAGACAATTAGGTTAGGTAATCCAAAGTAGGAGTACACCATTCTCAATACTTTTATGCGAGCATACACTTTTTTAGCACAATGGTGAAACTGTTCAGTCTCTGCATCGTCCTCATACTTCTAATCCCTTTTAGCTGCTTTCGTCTATTGATCATTGCAGCACATTTATTTTATACAAAAATTACGATGGTTCAATAAATATTGAAAACGCCCCTTTGTGTATGTCTTGTATGTCTCTACAAGAGTGCACAAGGGAATGAGCGAAAAGGTTCTAGATCTGTTACCACGATTCCTGAGAGGGATCAGAGTTGTCATGTTCTGAGGTTGCCCAAACCATTCGTCACCAGTCTAGGTTAAAGTGACTAATGGTGGCACTGTGAGCTAGCTGGCATTTAGGACACCATATTATGAGGGGGTGCATAGAATTAGTCTAACACCATCCCAACGTTTATGTTGGCCAATATGTTCCTATTCGAAAGTGGAAACCGTACAAAGTGGCATTGTAGACAAAAAACAGAAATAAATGAGCTGGATTGCAGTTCTGAGTTATTACAACTGGCTCAGATTAATATAAGCATTTACAGGCAAATGCATCAAAAGGAAAACCGGTTGTAAACAGGCAGATTCTCAGAATCTGCCCCTTTGCAACCAGTATTTTTGCATTTGGGATGCATCATCCCAAATGCAAAAATCGCAATTTAAGTAATTTCTAAATTGCGATTACTTAAATTGCGATTGCATTTAAGGAATCGCAAATTGTGATTCCTTAAATGCAATGCATTAAAGTAAAAAAGATTGCGATTTCGCTAATAGGGGGTGCAAACAACCATGAAGTTGAACTTCATGGTAATTTGCAAAAACTTAGGGCATGTGTGTGTGCAACATATGTGCACAAATCAATTTCAGGGGATGCAACAGGGTGTCTTTTTGACACCCTTGCACCCTGAAATAGCATGCGCAATTTGCGAGGACCTGTTGGTACTCGCCAATTGTGCATGCAATTTCCCATTCATTCCTACGGGCCTGTAGGCCCATAGGACTGAATGGGAAGCCATTCCTTATTTGCGACTCACAATTTGCGAGTCGCAAATAAGGAATGTGTAGGAATCACTATTTTTACAGCCATTCCTACATGCATAGGCTTTTGCGAGTCCTTAATTGCAATTCCTTAATTATCGCAATTAAGGACAGGCAAAATTCTACCTCGATGCATGTGCCTGTTAATGTATCACTTTTTTTGTAATACTGACTAGTACATCTTGGGGGCTGGTGAAGAATACATGACTCTATCACTTTGAACCATACCATGTTGCATAATAAATTTGTAGTGCTATTACTGAGCTGTCTCTTTGTACTACTAGGCCTATACAAAAACCGTTATTTATTCTTATTTTGAAGAAAAATAGTGCTCTAAGCTACAGTGACTGCATGCATCAACAAATGGGCAATGATGATACTAATAAACAACAAACTTTTTGAAGTGCCCCAGTGTTTGGCTTTTGGTGGCGGTATCATCATATCACTGAATGCTAATCATTTCTCTATTACTAATGTGGATTTTTAGTTGGAAGATAAACCAGTTGCATGTGTCCTTTTATGCCTAATAAGATGACCACGCCGACGAAATCTACTGGGACATTCAGGACAATGATAAGGTCTCTCATCTGTGTGTATTCGCTGATGCTGAATTAAATTTGCGACATCGCTAAAGCACCTCCCACATTCACTACAAATGTACGGCTTCTCTCCAGTGTGAATTCTCTGATGTGTTGTTAGAGTCTGGGACTGTTTGAAGCTCTTTCCACATTCATTGCAGCTATAAGGCCTTTCTCCCGTGTGTAATTTCCAGTGCATGATTCTAGACTTTGACTGTCTGAGGCCGTTCTTGTATTTTCGACCACCAACCAGTTTGTTCTGATTTTCCAACTCACTGGCATTCTTCTTGCAGTCACTGCATTTATTCAGCAGTTCTCGATTTTGTACTTGCGGAAGTGTTGTTTCATTTGCAGACTGGCTGTAATACTTTCCACACTGGATGCATGTAGACAGTTTAAACCCAGTGTGCATGTTCTGATGTGGGTTTATAGCTGGGGGTTCACTTAAGATCTTTCCAAATTCAGGCTGGGTGTACGGTTTTGGCCTTGCGTTGGTTTCTTGATGTACAGGAACTTTTAGCCTCTGACTATAAGCGCTGCTATATGTGTCGCAAGCAGATGCACTCTCTCCTGAAAACACTCTGTAATGCCTAAAATGATCTGACTCGTCGCTACCAACATTCTTTCTTTCAGTGGTGGTGTATTTTCTCTTCATATGGTTTGCTTGATATTGCTCAATGGGGTTTACTGATGTACTGGCAGCTGAGATAAAGAGAGAAAGGGACAGAGATAAGTGAACACTCACTGTATACTTGAAACCTAGGATTAAGAAAACAAGCAAATATTAGATAGACCGGTCTTTGAAGAAAGTTATTTAGTGAATTATGTTTTGCAAGCCATGTTATCAATATTTTACTAAAATCCCATGTAAGAAAAAGTTTGGTTAGTGAGGCAGGAAGTCGATTTCCCAACAATGTTCAGCTATTCATTGTGAAGAAGTGTATGCCTTAAGTACTGCAGAAGGTATGAGCCCTGCCAACCTTATTCATAGAGCGTAGTCTATAAGCTGGTCTCTCTTCCTCCTGTCTTAGATGAAATACCCTCAATATTCAGGCCTGATCCACAAACACTTTCTGGTACTACCTGTGCCTTACTCAGGCTTAAGTGTGATTTATCTTTGAGATTTTAGGAATATGCATGCTCACTCATGGAAAAATGCTTTGCATATTAGGACTGTAAATTCAGGTGTAAATCACATTTTAGATAGGAATGAGATTCAACTACTCATAGAAAAATCTTTGTGAACTGAGTCCAGTGTTTCACTATAATCAATCTATTTTGCAATAATAGAAACTCCTCACTGAAGGGGTCATCTTAAGCGTTTTAAGAAACCGTTGAATATTCTTGGCATGAAATAGTAAGTATAAGAAAGCTGGATGTGACATTCAGTGCAAAACTAACTTGAAGAGATGTTGTTTGAGACTGAATTGTGTAGCTCATATGCACTTTACAGCTATGAAAACAAAGGCAGTGCCTTAAAATTATATATTGTTGGTTAGCAAAGGGCAGTCATTTATGATGTACTATGCTTGAAATTTACTAATGCCCACTACAATTCCTAGAGCTGTGTGCTACGTAGAATATAATTTCCAGATTTGGTGCCAGCCTGCACTGCAGGTTCTTAGCATATTCCAACCTCGATTTAATAAAATCTTGGACCACGTTTTTAAATATCCTTCCCATCTACTTATATGTGAAAAGGAATTTTGTCAGCATGCTTATGGTTCTTCACATCATGTGGTTTCGACTCCTCTGGACAAACACTTTCCTTATCCAGACTGTCAAAAATATTTTCATAGTAATCAAAGTCATCTGATTTGGCAAAAATGGTTGGGCTGGTCGAATCCATTTATTTAAATGCTTAGCAGGGCTGTTAAAGTTTAATGGATGTCTAGAAGAATGGTATTTTTATGGTGCCCGTTGGTACAAAGTAATTTTACAATGCCATCAAAGTTTGCTTAACCTGGTATGTGCAAGCTTTAGTTAATTATTGAATTTTTTTGAAAGTGCTTTAAATCAAATCGCTGTACAAACATAATGAAGTGATACAACACTTTCATGGAATTTTTATACGATAACAGCAACTGGAAAGACAGTCAAAGACACCTAAAGAACAAACGAATAGTCAAAGAAAACAAAAGAAAAATACGATAAATATATGAATGGAGAAAAAAGAGCGTGATTAGCCAAAATAAAGAGAGGAAATAAACTTATAAACAAATGAGTGAGTAGCTAAAATGACAAAAGCCAAAGTTCCAAGGTTACTAGCCTAATGACTAACACACTATTGGTGCTGGACCATTGAGCAAACTCAGGATCACAATGAGACTAGGTCCCCGTCTATAGTTAGTTAAGAGTTTGTTCGTTAGTTGACTAAGGATGAATTTGAAGGAGAGCAGTTACATGCATGTTATTTAATTTTCTCGGTGCTGCCAGCCTGAACATCAATTAATCCTGTTAAATTACAATAAAGCCTCAACTATGTAATACCCCACAATAGTGGTATCACTTGATTTAGAATACAGGATTTGGGTTGAGCTAGTGCAACTGTGGGAGAAGATCTGCTGTATTTATCGAGCCATGTATTTTGCCTGATGGGAGTTCTATGTTTGACCCAATAGTTAAGGTTAGATTTCCCTTGCTTCTCGTTTGTGCAATGCCTCCTCCTGAAGTCTGAATTACCTGCTAGCCTGTCTGTCCTCAGAGATCCGAGAAGCAGACGAGTGGCACCTGCGTGTCTCTTTCTCTGTCCCTTCCGCAATTCCCCCGAATAATCTTCGACTGTTGCGTGTGTGTGTGTGCGTCTGTGTGCACATGTGTGTGTGTGAACAGAGAGTGAGCAGGAGATCTGGGATTCTCAAGGGCATTAACAGAGTGCCAACAGACTCTCACTTCAGTCACTGATAACCACTGCTTTACATTCCATCTACCGGGAGCATCGCCGCCAAGCACTACTCGTTATTGTCCTAATCTGCCCAATACCGTCATCCACGGCTTCTTGATTTGCTCTGTCAGGCCTTGTACCTCGCTTTCACACTGATGTCTGGTAGATCGAAAGATGATTTACTAATTTGTTAGGTAGAGAAAAATGTAATACAGTATTAAGGCAGAACGAGGTGAAGTAGAGAAAGGTGAGGCAGAAAGAGAGGGGAAAGGTAGAGCGGAACCAGTGGAAGACAGCAGGTGGTAAGAGTAAGCTGCAGCGAGGTCGAGAAGGTGTGCAATGTAAGGAGGGTGATCAATGTAATGAGACTAAGACGATAAAACAAGGGATACGTGAGCTATAGAAAGAGATATAGGTAGGGAGTAGACAGCGTTGTTGGCAGAGTAAGAGATATACTAGAGAGGGGGATAACATTCTTGCTTTCTAAAACATCCTTGAAAATGCACGATTTGGCTGCTCTTTTTCCAAAATGTCCTCGATATGTTCGGGCTCGCACGCTATGTTCGCTCACCACAGTGTACCGTACGCAACTTTTACGCCTCACCACTTTCAAATGTCACCAGCCACCACTAGAATGTTGGCCTTACAGAGGAGGTAAATCAATATCTAAAACACATGCATCAGTTACCTAACAGCCCACAGTGCTTTTTCTTTTATAAAGGATTTTGCATTTATATTAAATTCTGCTTTTTAAGACATTCACAAATGTGCTCATGTATTTGATTCTGTAGACAGTGGCCCTTCTTCATACTTACCAGGTGGTGTTCCCTTAGGAGTCTGCTTATCCATAAACTGTGTTTTTTCCTTCTGTATATGAATTGGTGATAGAACAGGCTTGATGACAACTGGTTCACCTGATGAAGAGAAAGCAGAAATAAATGGTCCTTTGGAAAACTAATTCAATATATTGACAATGAGAACTGCTGCTTATTCTGTTATTATGCGTATTACCCACTATTTCTCTTCCCCATTACACTACTTGTGAGTTCTAGTAAGAACTGAGAAGGGCGTTTCTCTTTGTTTAGTACTCTCTGTAATCGGCTCCTTCTTTCACTGAATTTATAGGGATAAGAAACACATCTCATTTCCGGTTTCTAAAACACCTCATTTCCTGTTTCTAATCTGTCAGCGACTAATGTTGTTCCTATCAAAGAGAATTCTTCTGTTTTTAAGTAGAGGCCTCAGGGGCCGGGTGATGTAGGAGATTTAGGATAACTTACATATATTCTAGGGAAGGCTGTAGAACAACGTTTGGATTCTTTTTTATTAGTTAAATTTATGGTTTATGTAATGTTGTACTTGAACCTTTGTTAGAATTATAGTCTTGACTCAAGATAGAAACACTGAGTGTGTCTATGGAGGGAAACATCCTTTACAACACAACTTTTACCACGCAGTGCTATTACAACGCAGGTTTTACAACGAAAACCATTACAAGGCATTGCGCTGGGGGGCGCTCTAGGATAGGGAATAGATTTAATTTACTATCCAACACCTTCCCTAGTGTCCACGGGGACTGGAGTTGGAATAGTAAATTAAACTATTCACTATCCAGCACCCCAAAGCGCTATGCGTTGTAATGGTATGCGTGGTAAAAGCATGCGTTGTAACGTCATACATCCGCCTATGGAACAGCCTGTAAGTCAGGTGTGTTGATCTGAAGAGGTGCAGAGGAGGCAGACTTTCTTCAGTTACGTATGTCCAGGCACCTCAGCATTTGGTACAGGATACCTTCTGGGCATATTCGCTAGGATGCAAGGATGTGTGGCCTGGGCCAACGGAAGGTACTTTACCTTTGACAGATCATTCGGTAAACCTTGATACAACGAAAAGATGCAATAACTATGAGCCATTAGAGCAAAAGTTTATTTTGATGGGGGACATGTGTGCCTTCAAAAGCTGTGTTTACTTACAGGTTGAATTAATGTTGATGTCTTTGCTTCCAGAGTTCTGATGGTCGACGAAGCGGCCCTCTACCTCTTCCTCGTCTTTAATGATGAAGGAAACAATAGGTCGGGTAACATTTTGCTCTGCTGAACGAAAACATGCCAATTGTTGAATCATTTTATCTCACTTGTAAGTTATTTTGGTGATTAGCGTTTCTCGAGGAAAATGCGATTAATGAACATGAATAAACACATGCTTAAATGGTTTGCAGATATGCAACCGATCATCTAATGGGCAGTATAGCCCTTAGTTTTAGCACCACAAACCGACAATTAAAACCTGAGCTGGTTCGCTGAAAAGAAATTGGAATTCTCCTTAGTTTAACTGTTTCAACGGGCCCAAAAACTGCAACCCTCTGCCAGCTGTAGAATATGCTGCAGCAACAAATGATGGACAGAATGCTGAGTGAATCAAACATTCAACACCAGTCAAGAGATCTGGTTTAAATCCATCGTTCTTTTGCTCACTGCCCCACCCCAGTTTGGACCCAGCCATATGAAAATCCGTTTTGACCCTGCTCCTCATGGGAACAGTCCAGCCCGAACTGCCAAGCAGGGTCCTCCCTGGATCGGAAACAAGCATACTGGGACTAGTTTCGGGGTACCACCCCTCATCAGTACCACCCCTCATCAGTCAGGCTAGCTTGAATCCAGTGGCACAGCGAGCAAGGGACCCATGTCTGGGCATGCCCATCCCACTTAGGACAAAAGATGCAGCGGCAACAAATGATAGATAGAATACAGAATGAATCAAACATTCACCCTAGTCTAGGGATCTGGGTTAAAACCATTATTCTTTTGCTTAGTTTGCGTAGCTGTAGAATAAAGGCATACACCGAGGCGCTTTATAGTAAATTAAATTTGTCATGCAGTAATCAGAACCAAACCGTAGATTGTGGTATGGTATACTCACGTGTAGGTTCAGTAAACACACAGTGCCTACAATTTTAATCTCCCTAACCAATAAATGAAAATAAAAAACTGCCACATTTTACTAGCCTGGTGAAGTCCCTGGACCTCATACTTGTAACCAACACGCTATGCTACTCAACGCCACGCCTACTATTGGCCCATTCCCATCTGTTCAAGACAACATACACAATAGTTACCATTCTTTCACAAATCAATGCCCCTGCTTCCAGAAGGAAACATTACCCCCAGGTCCCTCCGTCCTCGACACCTTCGTCAACAAGTGAGATGTACTATCTCTCTGACAGAAAAAAAGAAAGAAGGAATGCTGGACTTACCCTCACCCCCCTCCCGCCGGGAGTACAAAAGGGTACATGTCCCAGCATTCCCTCTGTTCTTTTTTTCTGTCATTCTGACGGATGTGTTTGGAGCGCGAGGAGCTTGAAGACGCTCCCGCGCTGGACTTACTTTGACGATTTTTCTTCTGGATCGCTCTGCCTCTCCCTCCCTGCCGGGCTTGGGGGGAGTGGCGTGGGGGCTGTTTCGCACTGGTGTCGGCCGCGCGTGGATGCTGCTCCGCGTGGGCTCAGCGCTCGCCCGATGGCCGCCCCTCCTGGTCTGCCTGGCTTACCGGGGGGCGTGGCCTCCTGTGCGGTTCCGGATTGGCTGTGGCGTGGTGTCTCCTTCCGGTTTCCGCGGCCTGACTTCCGTCCTGAGGGGAGTCAGGCGCTCCTGTCCCGGCATTTGTTTGGTGGATTTAAATGCGGGGCAGTGGTGAGTACCGCGTAGCGGTTTTTGGCGATTTCTGCTTCTTGCTGCGGGGTGTTTGTTGTACTGTGCTTCCTTTCTCAGCTTGGAGGATGGGCAAGTGTTCGAGGAAGAGACGCCATAGGGAGAGGTCGTCTTCCTCTTCCTCCAGTTCTTCTCGTTCTCCTTCTCCTAGGGCCAAGTCCAGGCGCCCTGTTGGGTGTGATGATGCGCGCTTGAAGAGCTTGATAAAGGAGACCATTGCGGAGATGGGTGCTGGCAGGGCTCGCAGCAAGGGGGCGGCTTCTGCTCCTGTTTCTTCGGAGTCCTCTGGGGATGAGTCTGCGGTTGCAGGAGACTCTGACCTCAAGGGGAAGTATGTTGACAAGGACGCCCTGCCTGAGATTTTGCGTCATGTGAAGGAGAACATGGGCTTCGCGGATGTGGCTGCTCCCAGTACTTCTGGTGGTTCTTTACTGTGGCAATTCCAGAGTTCTGCCACGGTGGATGTCCCGGTGCACCCCTTTATTAAGGATGTTCTGAAGCGGGAGTGGGCTGATCCGGACCGTATTCTGGTTCCGCGTTTTATGGCCCGCCTTTACCCCCTGCAGGATATGGCTACGGAACTCCCGGATTCGATCCCCATTGACTCCTTTGTGGCGAGTTTGGTGGGTCGCACTTCCTTGTCGGAGGATGCTGTGCTGAAGGATCCTGTGGACAAGAAGGCCGACGTTGCTCTCCGGAAGGTGTATTCTGGCTCCCATCTGGCCTTGAGGGCTGGTGTCTATGGTACTTACGTGTCGCAGTCTCTGCTGTCTGACATTAAGTCCCTCTATCAGTCTATGGATGATGCCACGGACTGTTCCACTCTTCTTGGACACATCGAGCGTCAGGTGGAGCTGCTTTCTGATGTCTCTTTTGACGTGGTGCGGGCGGCTGCCCTCTCAGGTGGTGCTTGTGTGGCGGCTCCTCACAGTCTTGTGCTGAAAGACTAGAAAACTGAATCTGCGCAGAAAGCTTGTGCTTTGTGTTTGCCCTTCCAGGGTTCTATGCTGTTTGGGGGGGGAGTTGGAAGACAAGTTGCACAAGCTGTTTAAGGAAAAGAAGCACTCTTCTTCTTTTAAGGCTTCTCCTGCTGCCCCTGCTCCCTTTAAGCCGAGGCCTTTCTTCTGCCCTTCCTCTCGTAGGCAGTTTCGGAAGGGCCAGGGGAGGTTTTCTTCTGGTCGGGGTCGGGATCGTAAGGCTAGGTCCCCTCCTCCTGCTAAGCCTCATTCCTGACTCCATGGCTGTGGTTCCTGGGTTGTTGGTAGGAGGGCGGCTGCGCTTCTTCCTGGACGCCTCGGCTCAGTCCTGTTCCGACGCTTGGGTGTTGGCACGAGGGTTATGTGGTGGAGTTCTCTGTCCCCCCCCGGACTACGGTGTCTGCCCAACTCCTTGGCCTGCTTGTCGATCCAGGAGGTCTCATCTCTCTCAAGGGGTGGAGGATCTTCTTCTGAAGGGGGCCATTCAGGAGGTCCCTCCTGCGGAGGTTGGGTCGGGCTTTTATTCCCTGATTTTTCTTGTGCCCAAGGTCACGGGGGGTTACCGCCTGGTTCTGGATTTAAGGGTTATGAACAAGTGGGTTCTGCGGATTCCCTTTCGCATGGAGACTTTGCAGAGGGTGATTCCTTTGGTGCTTCCGGGTCACTTCATGTGTACCCTGGATCTTCAGGATGCCTACTACCACGTCCCGGTGCATCCTTGGTCCCGTCGCTTCCTGAGGTTTTGTGTTCAGGGGCGTCACTTCCAGTTCCGGGTGTTGCCCTTCGGTCTGAGGTCTGCCCCAAGGGTCTTTACGAAGGTGGTGGCTCCCTTGGTCGCCTGGCTTCATCTTCAGGGGGTGATGGTGTATCCCTACTTAGACGACTGGCTGATCCATGCTCCGTCTCGGGTCCTGTTGTTGGAGGCCAGGGAGGTGGTTTGCTCTGCGTTGTGTCGGCACGGGTTCCTGATCAACTTCCCGAAGTGTCAGTTGTCCCCGTCTCAGGACTTGATGTTCATTGGGGCCCGGTTTCGTACGAACCTCAACCGTGTGTTCCTGCCTGTCTCTCGTATTCTGACCCTGGTTTCCCTGGCTCGGCTGTTTCGGGCAGGGGGTTGTTTTCCGGTGCGCCTCTGGTTGCGGCTTATGGGTCTGATGGCGGCGACGGTCTTTACGGTGGCTTGGGCTCGGTTCCACCTGCGCCCCCTGTTGAGTTATCTTCTGTCCCACTGGGATCCTGTGTCTGGGAATTTGGAGTTCCTTTTTTTTAAATATTTTTATTTTTACTATTGCACAATTAGCACATTACAGAGCACTTCATCAAATAAACTAATTTCCTTAAATCATAACAGTACATTTCCTTTCACATTATACCAACTCATATAGGTAATTCATCATAGACTACTTCATCATATGAACTTCATTAACCTAATAGAATACATTTCTTTTGAAATCATATGCAGAGTTCGTCAAAGACTACTTCAACTTATTCCAACTTATTCGTAGCAACCCCAAGCCCTCTCGCCATCTTCTAAGAGGGTCCCATATTCTTAAGCCTAAACGCCTCCCTTTCCTGCCTTTTCGAGCATATATGTTCTTTTCCAAATTATAAGTCGCCATTAAATTAGCCAGCCATACATGCATTGCCGGAGGGTTCTTTTCTAACCAAGCCCTGGCAATACAGAGTCTATAAACTGCCATAGCAACAAAAATAAATTCTCTGTGGATAGTGTTGCTATCTGTGACTATCCCTAATAGTATTTGGGGAGGGTTTAAAGTGATTTGAATGCCTAAGGAGGAATCCAAGAAATTCTCAATCTCTTTCAGTAGTGTGTGCAACTGCGGACATGCAGCAAATATATGTGTCAAATCAGCCTAAAAAGAGCTGCACCTTGGGCATGTGATACCTGTACTGCCCCCCCCCCACTTTGCTCTCTTCGCTGGTGTAAAATACAGCGAGTACAGAGTTTTATACTGTTGCGACTGCAGCGGTGCTGAACATAATAGTGTACGACCCAGATCCAATGACTCTTGGAACCAACCAACCTCCCCACCCAATTTCTCTGCCTACTTAGAGCTATGTTTGACCATATCATCTGGTTTCGCTGCAGTAAGGCTTGCATAGAAGCTTCGAATAGAGCAATCTCCGCCTAATCTTATCTTCTCCATAATTTCTACCTTACTAAAACCCACCATTCCCCCCTGCTTACACCCAAGAAAGCTTCTTAGTTGCAGAAATTTAAAAAAATCCCTCCTATCTAAACCATATCTGCTCATTAAATCTGAAAATTGTAACACTCCCTCCGTATTCCTCACATCCCGCCATTATCGTATCCCCAAAAATCTGTGACGAAATGAAACATTTTTGTACATCCTAGTATACCAATTATATCGGCCCAAGCCAACTTTCTTCATGACAGCATTCTAGATCTTGACCGCGGCTTGAACTGTTTTGAACCTTGTCCTTTTAAAATATCCAAAGTCAATACAGTTGAGGAAGCAGTTCTCCGCCTCTGGCCCCAAAACCACAGAATATATCCTAGACGAATCATTGGTGGTTCTTAGATCTAGATCGCCCCCTCCAATTAATCCCCTCATATACTGCAGTACAGATGCCCAATAGTATAGCTTATAATCGGGCGCCCCCCACCCTCCTCTTTCTCTCGGTAGTGACATATATCTGTAGGCCCTGCGTGTCTTGCCATGAGCCCAGATAAACCTATTCAGAATATTCTCCAATTCCTTAAACCACTTTGCCTCAAAGAATAAAGGTATTGCCCTGAAAAAATACAAGAATGTGGGCAATACCAGCATCTTTATAACATTAGTACATCCCACTAGTGATAGATGCAAATTGTTCATCCGTTCTAGGTCAGTTTTCACCCTAATCATCAGGGGCGCAAGATTATTCTGCACCACTGAATCTAGATCAGCTGTGATTGCCACCCCTAAGTATACAGCTGAATTCACCTCCCTATGGTCATTACAAACGACATACTGATTACACACTATTTGAGTTTTAGAGCTATTAAGCTATACCCCGCAACCTGACCAAATTTTTGTGCCTCAGTCTCAATTTCCCTTATTGCTTTGGTAGGGTTAGATGTCAAAATGGCCACATCGTCTGCATAGGCTAGCGTCTTTACCTCGCAGCAGTTCGACCTAATTGATGGGATCTTGTGATTGCCCTCTAGCTTGCGTATCAGTGGATCTAAGTAAAGTGCAAAAAGGAGTGGGGATGACGGACATCCCTGTCTAGTCCCACTCCTAATGCTAACTGGTGTCGAGTATCCCCTATTGACTCTGATCCTCCCTGACGGATTTTTATAAAGAGTCTGCATCGCTGTTATAAAACCGTTTCCCATTCCACTCCACTTTAACGTATGCCAGAGATATTCCCAGGAGACCCTATCGAACGCCTTCTCAGCATCCAAAAAAAGCGCCGCCATAGGGTCCCCCAGGATTCCCGCCGCATCAAACATTGTAACTACCTGCCTAGTGTGTTGTGTGGTACTTTTGCCTGGAATAAACCCATGCTGAGTATGACTTACTAAATCCTCTATCACTACTGCTAGTCTTCTCGCCAGTATCTTAGAGTACAGTTTTGTGTCCGCGTTCATCAATGTAATGGGTCTATATGACCCTGGCAGTGATGGTATTTTACCTTTTTTTAGAATAACAATAATGTCCGCTTCCCCCCAAGATTCGGGTATAATTTCCCCTTTCTGTGCATTCAGCATGACGTTAAACATATCTCCACCGATCACTTGGTGAAACACTTTGTAAAACTCAATCGGCATTTGATCTGGGCCAGCTGCTTTGCCTGATGGTAATAGCTTCAGCGCCATGAGAAATTCCTCTAAGCTAAAGGGCGAGTCCAACCTCTCCTTTTCCTCCATAGTTATAGTCGAAGGGGTAATATCTCTAAGATAACTTTCTACCTCTCTTAGGGTTCCTGTCCTACCCCCAGCATACAACTCTGCATAAAACTGTCTATAGACCTCCCTTATTTTAACTGTTTCAGAGACCAAGGCCCCGTTCCCATCCCTAATCTCTGAGATGTCTGAGGCTGCTAATCTCTGTCTAGTGAGGACAGCTAATAAATGGCCTACCTTCTCGCTTAATTCGTACCCGGCTTCCCTCTTGATTAAGTAATTCTCCGCTGCTTTTTTAGAGATATTTTCCGCAGCTTCAGATCTAAGAGCAATGATTTTAAGGAGGTGCTCTTCAATTGGTGCATTCGACCGCAAATCCATCGCCAGTTCATCCTCTACGTTCATCAAGCTTTGGTATACTTCATTAATTTTAACTCTTATCTATTTCTGGGTGGAGAGTACGTAACTCATTGTCTCCCCCCTAACCCCGGCCTTAAAAGCATCCCATACTACTCCTAAGGGGGCTGTACCTCTATTAATGTCCCAAAACATCTTAATCCAATCTGTCATATGATCCCTATATGCCTCATCCTTCAACAGAGCCCTATCGAATGTCCATTGTGTATCCTTCCGCTGTACCTGACCTATTCTGATGGTTAAAATCAACGGGCTATGATCTGACACAATTCGAGGATGTTTTTCAATTTGTGCCCCTGCCATCAAGGGGGTAGAAATCAAGAAATAATCCAGCGTAACCAATACCTTATGAGGCGCTGAATAGAATGTGCTACCGTCCATGCCTCGTTTCAGCTTAACCCACGGATCCACTAAGGAATTGTGTAGCACCATATCGGCCAGTGCCCTATGTACTCTTCTCTTCCTCCCTAGATACTGCCCTCCTCTCTGTAGAAACGAGCTGCTGGGGTCATGAATATTAAAATCCCCACAGCATATAATTGGCTCGGACCACAGCGCCAGTTCTGTATCTAGATATTGAAATATCTCCGGGTCGTCCTCTGTGGAGCCATACACAGACACTACAGTACATTTCTCCCCTTTAAATTTTATTTCTAAAATTACCCACCTACCCCATTGATTCTACTTTTTTTATCACCTTTACATCCCTTAATCTCCCTAATACTGCCACTCCCCTATGCTTAGTAGCTTGTTTGGATTTTGCCAAAACAGCAAACCCTAATTGATCCAGGAGAAACCCCTTGGAGGCTTCTACATGTGTTTCCTGGAGGCAAACCAAATCCAAACGTAGCGTCCTAAGTAATGCTGCAACTCTTAGCCTCTTACCAGCATCATTAAGGCCACAGACATTAATAGTAGCAATTCTACAGCTCATTAAAATACCTGAAAGGGTTTGCCCGACCCTGCATACCTTACCCAACCCATCCCGTTGTACTGTTTGTGGATCTGGGGTTGATCAAATGACCACCAACGTATCTCTGCATACTGTGCTGATTGAACTCCTTGTGCGCTGCTGTGAGCCACCCTGTGCTGCCTCGCATACCCTGTGTCCTTACCTCTTTTTAACCTTTTTCCCCCTTTTACCCCCTAAAACCACCCTTCCCACCCATCCTGTCACAAGTCTCCCCCCCCCCCTCTCCCCCATTACTGGCAAATAGGTCAATGAGACCTATGTGTAGCCGCTCCGGCTTGTGGTGATCGCTCCCCCTCCACCCAATTTACCTATATCTCGTGTACCCCCTATACCCCCTCCATGTCCCCTTGTCCCCCACCACCTAATTACATATCTTACCTATCTTACTAGGGTTACAGCGCTAAACAAAAACCAGTTATACATCCTATTCCTTGCGGTAAAAAACCCCGCATCTTCCCATGCTCACAGAGTATAGGCTGCACTAAATATCTCAGCCACCTTTCTGCGTCTTGATCTCCTCCAAGAACTGTTGAGCCTTAATCTCGGACAAGAGGATACTTGTTCTCCCCCTTGTTACCACCTTCAGCCTAGCAGGGAATAGCAAAAATGCCTCTGAGCCTAAAGCCTGAAATGGCTTAATAAGCTGCCTGAGCCGCCATCTTCTCTCCACAGTCACGTGGCAAAAGTCGGGCCTAGCAAAGAAGGTGGTCCCCTCAAATGATCTTTTTCTGTCCGGTCTGGCCTTATCCATTATTTCCTCTCTGAGTAGGTAATTTCCAACATATATCAAAATAGCCCTAGGTAACGCTGGTTGACCTGTCTGGCCCCCGCCGCCCCGGTCTTTCCTGATAGGAAAAGGGAATCTATGGGCCCGTTGGATCTCCTTTTCCCACTCCCACTCAGACTCCGGGAAGGCTCCTCTTAACAAATTAATCACAAATCGCATAATGTCCTCCCCCTCTGACCCTTCTGCCAAACCCAAAATGCGAATGTTATTCCTCCTCTGACGATTTTCGAAGTCCTCCATCTTCCACTGTAGATCACTCGCCAACTTTTCCTGCTCGACCTTAAAGTCCTGCCATGCCCCGACCTCATCCTCCAGCTTCCCAGTTCTCTCCTCCACCTCCGTAACCCTCTCAGCGATGCCATCATAGAGTTTATTGATTTTCCTGAGGGAGTTCTGAATTTTTTTTTATGTTTGCCTTGC
The DNA here is from genome assembly GCF_964261635.1 of Lissotriton helveticus. Lineage (NCBI taxonomy): Eukaryota > Metazoa > Chordata > Amphibia > Caudata > Salamandridae > Lissotriton > Lissotriton helveticus. The sequence continues at coordinate 1,054,059,545 of NC_136067.1, forward strand.
CCTGCGGCTTTCTGTTCTAGCTTCCCCTTGCATTTGCTTGAGAGTGTTAAAGATCATGTCAAAGGGGGCCTGATTCTGCGAAGGGGTAGGGGTATTAGCTTCCGCGGGGGATTTGATATCCTCCAAGTAAGTCTGCGAGGTGGCAGAATAGTCCCATGCTAATATTTCTCCCCCCGCTGAGGGCAAACCTATGTCCATACCGCGCCTTTCCCCTTAAGTCGTCTCTTTTTCTGCGTGCTCTCTTTCCTAGATGTACTTGATCCAGAGCCCAAATCACCATCCTCCTCCTCACCCCCCTCTGAATCACCCTCGCTTGTCTGGGTAGTGTCAGTATCCTCGTCAACCGAATAAAAAAGGTCTCCTTCCATAGAGCCACCCTCCCTCCTCTCAGGCACGGTCTGCTTGCCAGCAACAAGGTGTATACCTTTTGCTGCTAGACTGACATTACTGCCCCAACTGTTTCCAGCTTTTTTCTTCTTACCCATTTCACCCTCCACCTGCATAAGTGCCTCCAGCATATCCGCACTTCCTGCAGTACCGCTGGTTATGGGTGTGTGAGTCTCATTCCTCTCAGGGCCTTTTTCGGGGTCTTCGTGTCCCTTCTCCATACTGCTGTTGGAGACCGACACCAGAGATCCTCTAGTTATGGTGCTCGCTCCATTATCGCCGCTGTTAGCTGCCGTGGCCGGATCCTGGGGTTGCCTAGCGACCGTTGACTCCGCGTCAGGAGCGTCTACCGTTGCGTCCTCGAGGACGTTCCTGTGCACAGCCTGCACCTCGCCTGGCTGGATGTTTGACCTGGGACTAAAGGATTCCAACAGGGTAGGCTGTCTCAGCTTGGACCGCATTTCTGCCCCTCCGCACCCGATGGATCCACCGCGGTGAGCTGATCCAAATCCTGCTTGCGCTGATCTGCCCTTGCCGCGTTTGCCGCGGTAGCTGCCTTTGAGCGACTCTCTGCTCTCCTCCCCTTCTGAGCTGAGGCCGGGACCACAGTTTTTCGAACAGCGCCGGGTCCTCGCTGCTGTAGCCCAGGGGTCCCGATGTCATTGGTCTTTTTCGCACTGCACCCAGTGTTGGCAGCTTGTTTGGAGTTCCTTCTGCCTGTGTCTCCTGTGGTCCTCCCGACTCTTCTTTGGTGGTCGACCAGGTTGCATCTGTCTCAGGGTCTCCCTCTGCAGCCTTCCCCGTCTCTGGTTTTGACTAGGGATGCGAGCTCCCTGGGGTGGGGGGCGACCTTGGGGTCTCGGTCCCTTCAGGGTCGCTGGTCCGTCCTGGAGTTTCGCCGTTCCTCCAACTGGCGGGAACTGACGGCGGTTTATCGGGCTGTGATGGGGTTTCGTGCCCTGATGTATGACGTTACAACGCATACTTTTACATCGCATGCTCTTACAACGCGGTTTTTACATCGCATACCATTACAACGCATAGTGCTTTGGGGCGCTGGATAGTGAATAGTTTAATTTACTATTCCAACTCCAGTCCCCGTGGATAGTAGGGAAGGTGTTGGATAGTAAATTAAACCTATTCCCTATCCTAGAGCGCCCCCAGCGCAATGCGTTGTAATGGTTTGCGTTGTAAAAGTTGCATCGTAAAGGCACTGTGTGGTAAAAGTTGCGTTGTAAAGGATGTTTCCCTTTGTGCCCTGCTCCTGAGTCGGAACGTTCTGGTGCGTTCCGACAATATGGTGACTGTGGCGTATCTGAACCATCAAGGGGGGTCCGTTCAGCCTCTCTGAACACTGTGGTTGTTCCCCTGTTCTGTTGGGCGGAGGGTCACCTTCTGTCTCTGACGGCGATTCACATTCGGGGAGTGGACAACTTTGTGGCGGATGCCCTGAGTCGTTGCTTTCCGGGGTCGTTGGAGTTGTCTCTCACCCAGGTTGCGTTTCGGCTTGTGTCCGTGAGGTTTGGGCATCCCTTTCTGGACCTCTTTGCCTCCCGGCAGAATGCGCAGCTGTCTCGCTTCTGCTCCCGATTCCTGCAGGAAGGTTGTTGGGGGGTGGATGCCCTGTCGGTTCCTTGGCCTCCGCGCCTGCTTTATGCCTTTCCTCCCCTGGCGCTGATTCCTCGGTTTCTTGCGCGCTTGTGTCTGGAGTCTCGGGATGTGGTTGTGGTCCTGCCCTTTTGGCCTCGGAGGTTTTGGTTTCCGACGGTTCGTCTGTTGGCGATCCGGGGCCCTTGGTTTCTCCCCCTGTCCCCGTCTCCCCTGCGTTCGTCCCCGTCCCTGTCTCTTCTCCGGTTGCGGCTGTCGGTGTGGAGGTAGAGAGGCAGGGGTGGCGGTGACGTGGCTTCCCTGAGCATTTAGCTGTGGCTCTTCAGGGTTCCCGTAGACCTTCTACCCTCCGATCTTATGATCGTCATTGGAGTAATTTCAGTCGTTGGTGTGCGGGGTTGGGCTTTTCCCCTTTGCTGTGTTCCTTGCAGACTGTGCTTCAATTTTTGTGGGAAGGTTTCGAGAGGGGTTGGGCTGTGTCCACTTTGCACGCTCAGTGGGCGGCTGTGAGGGCATTTCGTTCCCCGTGGGGGACCCTGTCGGATGATGAGGACTTGGTTTCTCGTCTTCTCCGTGGGTTTTTCCTTTCTCGTCCTGTGTCCAGGCCTTCCTTTCCCTTGTGGGATTTGCCTTTGGTCCTTCGGGCTTTGCTGGATCCTCCTTTTGAGCCCTTGTCGGACGTGGATTTGAAGTTTGTTACCTTGAAGGTGGTGTTTCTGGTGGCCATCACCTCTGCTCGACGCCTTGGTGAGTTGGGGGCCTTGATGGCGCGTGAACCTTTCTTGTCCTTTTCGGAGGGTGGGGTGGTTCTTCGCCTTGATTCTGCTTTTGTGCCTAAGGTCGCTTCTCAGTTTCACCGGGCCTAGGAGTTGGTCTTGCCTGCTTTGGGCCCTGATTTTGATTCCCCGGGGGGTCCTTGTTGGTCCTTGCTGGATGTGTGCAGGGCTCTGCGTGTATATCTGGAGCGCACTTCTGCCTTTCGTGTTTCGGATTCCCTTTTTGTCTCGTTTGGGGCTGCTTCCCGTGGCCGCAAGGCTTCCTCTGTCTCGATTGGTAGATGGCTGAAGCAGGTCATTTCTTTGGCCTACTCTCTTTGTGGTTCCCCTCCTCCGGTGGGTGTCCAGGGTCGTTCTACTAGAGGGGTGGCGGCGTCTTGGGCTGAGGTCCGGGGTGTTCCTCTCTCTGAGATTTGTAGGGCGGCCACTATACTTTCATCCAGCGTTATCGCCTTCCCAATTTGCTGGGTGTGGAGGGCGGTTTTGCTTTAGGGGTGTTGGGTTGTGCTCGCCCTTGATTTCTGTGTTTCCAATAAATCTCTGGGTTTCTGTGCTGTCCTGGTGGTTTGTTGTGTTTTTTTCTTGTCAATGAATGCCGGGTTGCTGCTTGGTATGTCTCACTTGTTGACAAAGGTGTCGAGGACGGAGGGACCTGGGGGTAATGTCCTATTACGTATGGTAATCTTCATTACTCCGGGTCCCGTAGTCCTCGACGCCTTCGTGACTTCCCTCCCTCCCTCCCTCCCTCCCTTTGTGTGCCGGCCTTCATCTTGGGCTTGGTATTTCGGAGGGAATGCTGGGACATGTACCCTTTTGTACTCCCGGCGGGAGGGGGGGTGGGGGTAAGTCCAGCATTCCTTCTTTCTTTTTTTCTGTCAGAGAGATAGTACATCTCACTTGTTGACGAAGGTGTCGAGGACTACGGGACCCGGAGTAATGAAGATTACCATACGTAATAGGCCATTCCCTGACTCCTAGCTTTTTCAAACTAAGTACGTGATGATCTCACTCCTTTCCTACCCGTTACGTCAATCCCTTCAACAATAGTGTGAAAAACCCTTTAGTTCATCATATCCACGTATACCCTCTTCACTCACTGCCTTGCACAATAAACCAGGACGTCCCCTACTATTCGAAATTTCAAAAGCAAAGTGAGAGCACTTCTGTGTAAAAGGTGCTAAAATAAGACCACAACTTAGAGGAATACCAACAAGCCGTGGGAACATTAACGTGTGCTATCAAGAGTGCAAAATACTCATACTTTCGAAAATTCAGCACCCCACTTTAGACTTGCGTATTTAGACGCACAGAACACTACCAGCAACCTACTCTCTCTACTCACTCAATGACTCATCTCTAGTAGCTAAGAACTGTGCTACCTACTTTTCCAGTCACCATAATAGTCCTGCTTGCTTCATTTATGACTGCTCCACCAACCCCTCCCCCAGCCCACGATACAACCCCAGAACACTTGAATCCCGCTTATCTACACTCTCCCATTTTGTAACAACTTCTCTCACTAAACTCATTAAATTTATAAAAGCTGGTACTCCCTCTAATGCACCAGCGGACCTTTCATTTGAATTGAATTTTTATTGTATATTCAACAGAAAATACAGTACAAGGTCATAAACATTTATTTAAAAATTAAAAACTCGATAATAAATATTAACAGAGTCAGATGTGTAAAACGCTGAATAGCTTCAGTCTATGTGGCAATATGATACAATATAAAATCGACATTAAATAATACTGTCGAGCAGATGCCAACCCAGAACAGAAAAAACAACACATGCATTGCATCCTGTATTGAGCAGAAGCAAAACTGACAATCTCTAGTTGCACATTTAGACAATTTTGAGCATAAATTTTAAACCACTTGAATGCCTGTTTTCAAAACGGATAAAATGAAAAATTGCATTCTTCTACCAGGAAGGAAACTACAAAATTACCCCAAACTTTAAAAAAAAAATTATTTGGTGATTATAATGCACTCCTGACTTTTTAATTGGGCCGATTTTTAATCCACCTCAAAATGTACTTCAAGTTCCTTACGTCTAGTATAATGGGGTGACCCAGTGCCCCTCAGAACCTGGGTGTTAAGTTTAGAGATAAAGTTGGTGCTGTCGGGAACAGAATTACTTTCTAGCTTTACTGAACAAGCATTTGCAATGCAATAGGTCTCGCATTAGGAAAGTTTGAGCTATTGGTATTGTAAATGACAAATTTGTTATTTATGTGTTGGTTTTGAAAATTGCGAAATGAATAGCTTTGTCATTTACAATGCCAATAGTTTTAACTTTCGCAAATGTGACACCTATAGCATTTGTAATGCAATATGTGTTGTATTTACGTGACTTAGATGTATTAATATTACAAATAACAATGGCTTTTATTTATTTTTAATAATTAATACTTATATAAAAGTTATTGTAATTTATAATGTCAATAGCTTAAACTTTGGTAAATAACTTTTGTGAAGTCGATTAATTATGTTCAGTGTATTGTGACGAAAATCCAAGAACAGAAGTGAAATATTAACATCTTTTTGTGACATTTGTAATAAAGCTTGAAACATTGAGAGAACATATTTGAACCAGTTGTTGTTGAATGGTTGCACAGATTGATGCTGTGGTGGCGCTGAGTGATGATGTGGTTGCGACGAGTGATGCTGTGGCTTTCAGTGATGCTGTGGTAGCGCATAATGATGTGGTGGTGCCCCTGAGTGATGCTTTGGTGGTGCTGAGTGATGCTGTGGTGATGCGATAGACAGAGTGAGGGCGATAGATAGATAGAGTGAGGGCGATAGATAGAGTGAGGGCGATAGATAGAGGGAGGGAGTGCGATAGATAGATAGAGGGAGGGTGATTGATAGAGTGAGGGCGATAGGTAGATAGATAGATAGATAGAGTGAGGGCGACGGATAGATAGATAGATAGAGTAAGGGTGATAGATAGCTAGACAGATAGAGTGATGGCGATAGATAGAGTGAGTGCGATAGATAGATAGACAGAAAGAGTGAGGGTGATAGATAGATAGATAGAGGGCGATAGATAGATAGATAGATAGATAGAGCGGGGCGATAGATAGATAGATAGAGTGTTGGCGATAGAGTGAGTGCGATAGACAGATAGAGTGAGTTAATGATTTTCTGCTGTGGGCAGCGTGCTCCTCAGAAGCATTCCCCAGGTAAAGGGAGGCTTTGTGCGAGCCGCATTTCAGGCAATTTACAGTGACGGGATGACAAGAGAGGTAGAGAATGTGATGAGAATTGCCAACCCGCAGGCCTCCATTTTTGCTGATGCGCATGAATCTCAGTAATTAGTCTGCACACAAAGTGATAAATGTATCCCCTTGGCCGTAGCCGATGAACCACTGGCTCTATGTGTTGCATGCATGCGTTAACGTGGCAGTCTATTTTGGCCAGCAGGCGCACTCACAACACAATGAAAATGAACTACTATTACCCAATGTAACGGTACTCAATTCATCCACCTTAGAAGCTGGAAGTGTGAGTTGGTTCTGCCAGGATGTGAATTGATGACCTTTATTACATAACTGCAGATGTCTGCAGCGAGCGTTTAAAACACAGGAAAATCTTGCTATGAATGTATGTGTGTGTGCGTGCATGTGTGTGAAAGAATTAGCACTAAATAGCACGTGTGTGAGTTGTTCCTGCCAGGATGTGAACTGATGACCTTTATTACATAACTGCAGATGTAAGCAGCGAGCGTTTAAAACACAGAAAAAGGGGGGCGTGGCTAGCAGCCGGGAATGGCGGACGCGTGAAGCGTGAGCTCCCTGAGGCAGCACGGCCTTATGTGAAATCCGTCCTATTTATCCTTAAAATCCCCCACCAGAAGGAGCGGTAACCGGGTCCGGTAAGATAGAGGCATCTTCCGGTCCTGCCCCGGCACCTCTACGAGGCCGACAACTGGACTTTTGTGCCCCGGAGTTTCGAGGCCTGCGGCTGGAGTGAGACCCCGACCTCGAGTGCCTCCCCGACCCCGGCGGAAGTGAGGGCTGGTCGGATCGGACCCGGAGGTGTCCCCGCCCCCCCCGCCTGGAGCGCCGAGAGGGGTGACACGGCTCCACGCCATAGATCCTGCACTACCGCTGGCGGGTGGCCGAGCGAAAAAGCCCGTCAACGCCTGGAGGCGTCACCGGAGAGTCGCGGTGAGCGCAGAAGCAGGACGAACGAACGGACGGTGGGCCCTGCGGAAGCGGAGAGCCCCCGGGGGAGGTGAGATCTACTAGGAGGCAGTGCGGCTACTGACCGGGCGGCACCCCATCGCCGTCGCGGTCGGTTGACCTGTACTCGGACACACGTGGAGCCAGACACCGGGGCCGCCGGCGAGTCCCCCTGGGGTCCCGCTTGGGGCGAAGTCGGCAAAGTGCGCATAGGAGTGGCCGGGAGTGGAGGAGGTGATAGCGGGAGCAGTGGTGGGCCAGCCTGGACAGGCAATAGCGAGATGCTTCCCGGGCGAGGGTAGCCTCGCTGAGATACCGATTTACCGCGTGGCCTACATCGAACAGCGCCAACTACGAGGGGCAGGGCACACACGTGAGTGACCGAGACCACCGGTGCAGCGAGCAGAGCTGTGGCCACATACCGGGACATACGCCGCCTAAGCGTGCCCTGTCACAGAGCGGCACAGCACAGTGCGCAGTCACGACCGACTGCGCCATGAGCGCTCTGTGTGGTTGGTGATAGAACGACGGCCAGCGAGACTAACGCAGCGTACCACCTCCCACGGCGACCACCGGACCACGGAGGGCCAGAGGCCCCTGCAAGCAGCACGCACAGCTTTCATCTCGACCTGTGGCCGACCGGCCCTCCACGGGCGAGCGAGGAAACTAGAGGACTGAATTAGTGGCCATATCGAACCCCTGATCCGCATCATTTCACCGACAGCTGCGCATCATGGCGGGCAGGGGTCCCAGGGGTGGCTCCACGCAAGCTAAACTGGACAAATTTGCTTATGGCTCACAGGGTCAATCGTCAGGGCCTGGAAGAACCTCAACAGGCGCCACTTCAGAAGTAGAAGGTACAAAGAAAGTCACGCTGGAAGACATTATGAAAACTCTCTCCGAAGTGCGGACTACAGTGGGCTCTATCTCCTCCGAGGTCACTCTACTGCGTGCCGACTTCCAGAAAATGACAGAACGAGTGTCACAGGTAGAAGTGGTCACGAAATCTCTTGTGGAGGACACTTCAGAGTTGCAAATAGCTATGGAGCGAATGGACAAGTTCACTCGACAACTGCAGGACAGGCTGGACGACCAGGAAGGGCGTTCCCGGAGAAATAATGTACGCATCCTTGGTCTTCCGGAGACGGAGGGGAAGAGAGCAATGGACCTCTACATAGAGGACCTCATCAAGAACAAACTCCAACCTAAAGGACTGTCACACTTTTTCTCCGTGGAGAGGGCGCACAGGGTGCCGGGAGGCGAACCCAAACCGGGTGCAGCACCGAGGCCGGTGCTGGCACGTTTGTTCAACTTTAGAGACAGAGATGCGATTTTACAGGCGGCGAGAGTCTCACCACCAGTCAAACTCCACAACTCCATCTTGGCATTTTTTCCTGACTACACAGCGGAAGTAGCCAGACGCCGGAAATCGTTTACAGAGGTGAAAAAGGCATTGCGGGACAAAGAGCTGCAGTACTCAATGTTATTCCCTGCAAAGTTACGAGTGGTGGCCGACGGGAAGACGTGGTTCTTCGACAAGCCGGAAGTGGCACAAGACTGGCTTGATAGCTGTAGACAGGTGGGCCAACCTCGACGGCCCCACAGAGATCGGCATAACCAACGGAACGGCGACCAAGCAGGAAGGCAGACCGACCGTCCGAAACAGCGGGAGGCCCCAGTGAGGGCGGAATCTGAAACGGAGCAGACTCCAATGGACTCTGGCCAGCCGGGACCCATCTGAGATTTAACCTTAGGAGAGGGGGGCAGGATGTGAGAAAAGGACCTGGGCCTGGTGCCGCGAAGTAAGGTGGGCAGAGCCGGTGCCTGTAGGGGATTCACCAACCCCACAAGCAAGTAAGATAGTTTGGGATGGGAAAGAGCACTCTGCACAGTTGGGGGAACAGGCGGGGGTTTGTCCGTGGCGCAGGGGAGCAGGGAGGGGGGATGGGAGGGGAGTTACACGGTTATTGTTATGGTTAGTAGTCATCACACACACCACAGGGTACTCGGATGCACACTACATTGTAAGCTTCTCTAGCTCTGCCACGAAATGTTGCGCTTACAGTGAACCCCCGCAGGGACTGGTGAGCCTGGCGACTGTCCATGGCATGCCGCGATGCGTGGGTGCTATGGGCTATATGCTACCTCTACACCTTAAGATTGGGAACTACATACACACCAAGACCAGCCCTGTGACGCGCGGGGTGCCACTCAGACGATCCCATGGCCCGACACTTACATACTACGCCCGCTGAGGGGGAGGGTGGGAACCTTGAGGTGCCCCCCCTGCGAATAATTACGTGGAACGTCAGGGGATTGGGAGACAAAATAAAGCGGGGATTAGTGTTACAGGCACTCAAACGTCATGGCTCTGATCTGATTCTACTGCAAGAAACGCACCTCACGGGACCAGCATGCAGGGCACTTGACAGGCGTGGCTATGTCATGGCGGCGCATGCGGAATTCACGTCTGGCTCCCGAGGGGTTGGGATACTTAAGAAAAAGACGTCGCCCTTCATGGTGGCACACTGCAAAACGGACGACCAGGGTCGTTTTGCGGCAGTACATGGGCAGTGGGAGGGAAGACCCCTCAACGTAGTGTCGGTTTACATCCCCCCGGCACTCCACTCTGTGGCTCTGCCTGCACTGGGCGGCTTCCTTTTAGACCTTCCGGAAGGGGACACAATCATAGGGGGGGATTTTAATGCAATTATGGACCCAACCCTAGACACATTTCCCACTAGAGACCGCCACAGAGGGAGACTCCGCTTCTCCCGGGATTCCTAGAGGCAATGGGCATTACGGACGTTTGGCGTCACTTACACCCCACAGAGACGCAATACACATACTACTCTGCAGTACATAATAGCTTAACACGCATTGATTACTTTCTGTTTATTGGGGCAGGAATGGAGAAGGTGGACAAAATTGACATCCTACCCAGGGGGATCTCCGATCATTCTCCGGTGTCCCTGTCACTCACCACGATGGAAAAGAGACGTACGAGGATTTACCCAATATACCCGAACTACCTCACAATCCCGAAGATCAGGAAAGAACTCCAGTTAGTGACCACACGATACTTTGAGGAGAATACGGGCTCAGTGTCCTCCCCCTCGGTCCTTTGGGAAGCTTATAAAACGGTCCTGAGAGGGGGAGCTATGGCAGCGATAACGGGGCATAAGAGGGAGTGCAGGAGGGTCCTTACAGAGATAGAGCTGGCACTTCACGCCGCCAACAATGCTCACATGGCAGACCCCTCCCCAGAAACAGCGCACGCACTACATTTGAGACAACAGCAACACCGGGCCCATCTTACGATGATAGTCCGAAATCACATCACAGACACAACCAACAGAGTATACGACGTAGGAGACAAGGCCGGGAAAATGCTGGCTTGGCTGGATAAGAAGGGGAAGGGGAATGGTAAAGGTATTCAGCAGTTATACTCACATGACGACCGAATACAGACACACCCGGAAGACATAGTATGTACATTGGCGGACCACTTCCGAGAAATATACACCCCTAAGCGAGAGGTTACTGCCCAAGAGGCGTCACTCGCACTTACACACATTGATATCCCCAAGCTTGCACCAGAGGCAATACAGGACCTAGAATTAGACCCGACGGAAGACGAAATTCAGCTGGCAATTCAGGCACTGCACTCAGGTAAAGCGGTGGGTCCTATTGGAATACCTTTGGAATGGTATAAATCGCGGGCTGACACATTAAGTAAGCCTCTGCGAACAATGTATATGGAAAGTCTGGAAAGAGGGATCTTACCACTGGACCAACGCACAGCCACGATAGTGGTTATACCAAAACCGGACAAACCTCCGTCTCGGTGCTCGCCGTACCGACCCATTTCACTGATCAATGCAGAGGCCAAAATACTGGCGAAACTGCTGGCCACTCGCCTGATACAACACCTGCAATCGCTGATACACCCTGACCAATCAGGCTTCATGCCTCACAGAAGTACGTCTCTGAATCTCAGACGGCTCCATGGGGTGATTGCACGAGCGCACCTTCTCCCCGAGAGAGCGGTTATTCTTTCCCTCGATGCTAAAATGGCATTTGATCTAGTGGAATGGGAGTATCTGTTTGCGGTGCTGGGAAGGATGGACTTTGGACCGAAATTCATAGCCTGGGTGAGATTACTGTACACACAGCCGGTGGCGCAGGTCGTGGCGAATGGCCACATCTCACAGACATTCCCACTGGGCAGAGGGACTAGGCAAGGTTGCCCGCTGTCACCCTTACTCTTCGCCCTGGTGATCGAGCCGCTGGCAATCCTGCTCAGAACTACACCATTGATAAAGGGAATCACGTGGGAGGATGGATGGGAAGACAGGGTGTCCCTTTATGCGGACGACATGCTGATCTATATGGCGGAGCCCGAAAGCGGCATCCCAGCATTGCTAGACTTATGTGACACGCATGGCAAAGCATCGGGGTACACTCTGAACTGGACTAAATCGGTGGTGTACACACTACATGGTTCAGACCCGGAGCTGCAGGAGAACTGCCCTTTACAGTTATCTACTGACTCCTTTAAGTACCTGGGCATTGTCGTTGCTAAGAACGCGACAACCTTCTTCAACAGAAACTTGCAGCCACCCATGGAACGCCTTCGGGCGGATGTTAAACATTGGGCGGCCTTGCCGTTGACTCTCCTAGGGCGCGCTGCGCTCTACAAAATGATGGCTCTTCCCAGGTTCCTTTATGTGCTGGAGAATACTCCTTATCTAGTGGAACCGAGATACTTCAAGCAAATTGCGGCGTTGGTTTCAAACCTGCTTTGGAACAACGGCCCGGCACGTATAGCATATGACAAACTGACAAGGAGCTGGTATGATGGAGGCGTAGCCTTGCCTAACATTCAGCTGTATTACTGGGCGGCGCATCTAAAAACCATCAACCAGTGGATATATGCCCCACGGTCCGACCCAGCGTACAAAGCTGACTGGGCGCAACTAGGTGCAGATGGCATGCTTGCGGTACTGTATGACAAGCCACAGGTGCGGAAACTATGGGGCCCAACACACCACACTGCAACCATATGGCACATTGCACAAAAGCGACTGGGTTGGCAGGGTAGACTCACCAAACTGACACCGCTCTGGGACGTAAAAGCGTTGGGGGCCCTCCGCTCCTGCAAGGGATTCACGCAGTGGGACCGTATAGGACTATCCACTGTCGGAGACCTCTGGGACAAAGGTACGGTGATAGGGTTTCCACAATTACAACAACAATACGACCTGGGCCCGACTGAGACATTTCGCTATGTACAGATACGGCATGCATTACTAAGAGCAATCCCAGCGGGAACGGACCTACCAGAGTCTTCGCCACTAGAGGCCAGACTCTTAACTGAATTCATGCCGCAAAGCGCCACATCACTCACATATAAAAAACTGATCAACAACCTAAGAGACCCAACAGGAAAACTGAGAGATAGATGGGTGGGAGATGTAGGAGAGGTTACTGACTCAGAGTGGAACGAGGCAATGGCGTCCCCACGAGAGGTCGGCATTTCAGCAAAATTCAGATTAGTGCAGCTGAAAATCTTGCACCGTATTTATTACACTAGGACACTACTTCACAGAATACATCGAGCGTCACATCCCTACTGTCTACGGGGGTGTGGGGAGGAGGGGTCGCTTTACCATACAATCTGGGAATGCCCACAAATACGTGAATTCTGGAGACAGGTTATGCGTACCATCTCGCAAACACTTGGGGTTTCTATTTTACCTGAACCTAGAACATGCCTATTGAACATTTGGGACCCTAATGACCTGAATAGACATGGACAGATATGGGCCACCCTGGCCATGATGGTAGCCAAGCGAGATATTGCGCAGAAATGGGGAGCGCCAGATACGCCTACAGAATTTAGGTGGGGTAACAACATGGATAAACTAATGATTACCGAAAGAGCAGTATACGTGATGAGGGCCTGCCCTCGTAAGTGGAATAAGGTCTGGACGGCATGGAACACTTATAGAGGTGACCTTTGTGAACCTTTACCGGAGGACGAAGACCTAGAGTCTGAGGGGGAGGAGGAATAGGGGGCGGGGGGAGGTTTAGTATTGGCCCTAGTGGCCTTCATACAGCTCTACAGCTGACTTTACTGAGATGTGGCGTGGAAATGTGGAATCACTGTAAACGAATGTAAGTGTTGCAGAATTACCTAAGGTGGATGACTCTTTTACTGTTTTAATGGTTACCATTGTTTTATTGATGATCGTTGTGGTGCTTACAATAGTAGGCGAGGGCACCGATGATTAAAAGTACAGGTAGAAATGATGTTAGATAGACATCAGACTTTGCACGCTCGGGCAACGATAGTACAATTTTCTTGATGAACGTCGGGAACTTTTGTGGTATATTTCGGGAGGAATGTTAATTGATGATCAATTGCCCTGAAAGTAAACTTGTGATTGTATTGTAAGCTGAAAACTTCAATAAAAAGTGTTTAAAAAAAAAAAAACACAGAAAAATCTTGCTGTGCGTGTGTGTGAACGAATCAGCACTAAATAGCACGCCTGTGAGAGGGCGAACAAATGACTGATTCTTAAAGTAGGCTTTCAATAGGTCGACGTATAGTTGAGGAATACCTGTGATTTTCCGTCCGCCCGCCAACTCTCTAAATCAGGCTGTCATTGACGAAGGTTATAAAAGCCCTGTTGTCCGCGTCACCCTCAGTGCATTTTGTCACGTGTTTCAAATACCGCGCGACATGTGACGTCTATCAAGCAATTAATGCCTGAATTAGGCGCAGCAAGGGCTCACGAGGGTCCATTGTTCCTTGCATTGTTGGTGCTATCAGCAGTATACGTGGCCGTTCAATTATATTTATTGTTAACATTTGTGAAATATATACTTTCATGAATTGCCTTAAAGGGGGTGCTGAAAGATATCATTCAGAATCAATAACATTAATAAATATTGGATAGCACTCTAGCACAGCCAGGAAGGTGTGCCAAAATCTGAGAGTGCGTCATTTTTTTTGTCAGCAGCGAGCGTTTAAAACGCAGAAAAATCTTGCTGTGAATGTATGTGTGCGTGCATGTGAAAGAGTTAGCAGTAACAAAGAATACCAGATGTGGACAAGGCTCGGGTGGGGGCTGACTGCCAGAGAAATAGGTGGTGATGAACACGAAAAGGAGCACAAGCCTGACGTCACTGGCTCTTCCCAGCTCTAACAGCCTGAGATAGTCTTTGGCCAAACTTACCCTAGCAGATGACTGACTGACCTTACCACTTCATGCCAGCACTGAGCTCTTCAGTGTGCACCCAAAGCAACCCTAGCAGCCATTAAAACCGAACGTAAATATAACAAGAAGGAACCCAAAGCATATATACTAGCTGCCAAATAGCCTCTCGCATGTGGTTCTCCTCGTTAGTCCTGGCATTTGAACCAACAAAAACCTCGCGTTGTGAGCCTTGTAAACCCATACATACAATGAGGAAAAGAGAAATGCTGCTGGCTTAAAAACCAAAGCTGGATAAAGGGGCATGACCTGGACCCACGTGATATATTTTTTTACTAATATCACTGCCATATTCGGTTGTTTTGCCAAATGTTTAAATTGATGACAGCTACATGTTGCCTTATTTACAACAAGGGGTGGTGATGGACAGAGTCTCTGAATTAAGCAGAGTACTCTCACCCAGTCAAGAGATCAGGGCTAGATCCAACACCGTTTTTTAGCTCATTGCACCATCCCAGTTTCAGAACCTGGCTGTATGCAAATTAGTCTGTCCCTGGCCCAGTGCATCATGGGAACAGGGCAGACCAGACTACAAAAGCCAATTCTTACACTGGGAAGGAAACAAGCTTCCGGGGACCGGTTTCTGCCATTTCAGGCGTCTTCGGCCCGGCTTGCTTGAATCCTGATGGTGCAATGAGCAAGGGACTCACATCTGAGTATACCCTTCCACGCTTAGGGTGGACAAAATTATTTACAACAAGGGGTGGTGATGGACAGAGTCTCTGAATTAAGCAGAGTACTCTCACCCAGTCAAGAGATCAGGGCTAGATCCAACACCGTTTTTTAGCTCATTGCACCATCCCAGTTTCAGAACCTGGCTGTATGCAAATTAGTCTGTCCCTGGCCCAGTGCATCATGGGAACAGGGCAGACCAGACTACAAAAGCCAATTCTTACACTGGGAAGGAAACAAGCTTCCGGGGACCGGTTTCTGACATTTCAGGCGTCTTCGGCCCGGCTTGCTTGAATCCTGATGGTGCAATGAGCAAGGGACATGTTGCCTGGCAGCCTATGCGTCCACAGAGGCTGGGAGGTAAAACGTTTACCTACAGCTAAGCATGGATGAGGGTAGCGGAAGTGACATCATGCACACACTGATCCCCAATGCATGAAGTCACTTCTCCAATTTCTTTGACCTCTGGTCAGAACCATAGCCTCACATCAGCCTTTTGAAGGGCACAGAAATGAGAAGAAATGACAGTTAGTAAACATTGAACAGCTGTTTGGAGCCCTGTGTTTTTCGCTGTCGCTGGCCTTGCCTCCATGACCCCTGGCACCACAGGGTACAAGAGTAGTTCCAAGGGGAACCAAAGGGAAATAGGGGGAGCTAGAGGACAACCATTATTACTGACCATCCCCAAGCCCTGTCGACTTCTCCAAGGCAAAAACTAACATGACTGACGTTTCAGCATCACAGCTGGCTTTTAGAGGCACTGTATTTATGAGGCACCAGCATGCCATTTGACAGACTTTACCCCAGCCCTCCCAGCTTCTGAGAGGCGCAGACTTTAGGGGTAAGCCCCGCCTCCCTAGCCCCACCCCCGTCCACCCGTCCTCCTGTCTCCTCAGGCCTGTTGGGTGCTTTGTTCCCAGCCCCCCTCTAGTGGCGCTGACGCCGGGTACTGTAACTCTCGGTGATAAGCCATCAATATTGTATGCCCGCAGCACGCCCCCCTTCAGTGGCCCGCGCTAATTGGAGCTGGGCTTAATTTTTTTCCATTTGTGGTTCCCTTTAAACGCTCCTTTGATTTGCAGCGAGGGATAATTATCAAGGCCGGGGCATGTTCTGCAGCACCGGCTGGAGTCCAGGATCATGTAGAATAAACCTTTTTAATAGGAATTCCCCTCCCGCCCGCCTCTTCACGCGCTGTCCCTTCCTCATCACAGCCGGGCCATGAATGCACAGGCTCTGCTGACTTAATCGCAATGAGGGGAGGGGGCGGAGGTGTAAGGGGGGAATCTGATTTTCCCACACAGATTAAAACAAGAGCCGGCCCGAAAAGTGGAAGTTCGGCGGCGTCACGCCTGTTGTGGAGCAGGACTTCCGCCTTCTGCGGGAAGCCAGAGCCCATGGCAGAGAGGAGCAGTGGTGACGCGGGGCTCCCATGCCTGAAAGAGAGCCCCGCGGTGGCTGCAGACGTAAGGAGGGCCGCCGATGCAAGTGTGGGGCTCGCATGAGCGAAGGAAGACCCGCGTGTGCAGGTGATGCAGAGATGACACCAGCGCAGCGACAAGAGCTCGGTGAGGTAAGGGGGGGTTGTGTGTGTGTGTGTGTGTGTGTGTGTGTGCACGCACAAGCGAGAGAGTTTGCAGGAGGCTGAGAGATTGCAGGAGGCTGACTTGCCTTAGAAGCGGGACAGAAGATGTGCACGGCATGTGGCTGTACGTGCGCGCACACATGCTGAAATCGCCGACGGCCCTGCGCGTGCCCATCCCCTGTCCCACTTCCAGAGCAAGTCGCTAACAATAGAGGCTTCGCTGGACAGCAGCACTTCTCGCTGCTTACACCAGCTCGACCTAATAAAAGAACCATATATCTGTGTATGGAACGGCTTATTCATACAATTGTATTGTTCTTAAATCAAGCAAAGAGAAAACAAAACAACAACAAAAACAAAGGAGCACACAAATCATGAGTGAATCAATCAATATATTGAAGGAACTACTTTTTTCTTTCTTACATTATAAAGTGTCTGAATGACACTAATAGGCTGTCACACAAAAGTTCCTTAGCAGCATTATTAACAACTACCTGAAACCAGCGATTGGTAACAGGATGTTATAATTATGTTTTAACCGCCGCATGTTTTTAGGCTCAGTGCCTATCAACGCCTTTAACTTTTCATTTAGGCCTTCTCATCCTTTATGTTGATTGCTTTTTGTTGTTTCCAGTCAGATTCTTATTATGGTGCACTATCTCTGGCCATGTCTTGTCTTCTCATCACTGTTTTAAAGATGTACGTACATTTCTTCATCCCCATTCAATCCTGTTGGGAATTTGGTTCAGTGCCTATCAACGCCTTTAACTTTTCATTTATGCCTTCGCATCCTTTATGTTGTTATCCAGAACAAGGATCTAACATATGCCATGTCAAAACACATGTTAACTCATGGAGGAAAAACGTGGAAGGACATAAGTTACTTTGGACTGGCGACAATACCAATCAGTGAGAGGGGGGGAATCGAACCCAGAGATTGCGAAGATTAGAGTCAAAATTGATCATCAGATTCAGAACCAAATTATATTTAGATACACACACATATATAAATATACATATATATATTTATATATCTATATATATATATTTTTGTAAAACACAAAGCATTCAGCCATATAGACTATTCTTTAGTTTCCTAACCATAATGCATGTAGGCCTGATATACTATTTACTGGTTACAGTTTGCAACCAGTAAAGAATGTTATGAACTGACTTATCTGCTAAAAGGTTGGACCTTAAAACTCTAGTACGGAGTGGGTTGTAATATGACCCACCTTATGAATTTTAATGAGGTAGGTTCCAAATTGCGACTCACTCTGACTAAAGGACATCACAGAATTTCGTCCTGCTAGGGTCAGCAGAACACCATATCTCTAATCGCTTTCCAATTAAGAATTATAATTTTCTTTTTAAGCAAATCAATTTCCTCAAGGAAAACAATGCTGCTTGTCTAAAAACACTCTACTTTCTTTTTTACGTTAGCTTGCGAGTTGCTAGGGGTCTCTGGCACGACTGAAACTGCCCAACAAACTTTTTTTAACTTTGACAAAGGGGAAGGAGTCCCAAGGGATCCTCTTCCCTTTCCGGAATGGGTACCACTCTTACTTAGGAGTAGGTACGTTTTAAATGTTTTGGTCATTCAATGCATAATAAATCAGTATTTGGAAAGGGAGCCTATAACAACTCCTTACAAATACCAAATTCGTATGCGGTTTCAATCTCATATTAGGAGTTGGCAAAAGTGTATAGATTGCTAAAATGAGATTAGTACAAATTCCAAATCACAAACTCCAAATTGGAGTATTTGCGACTGTAAAATTGCTTTTTGCATCTGGTCCTTCCCTTTAGATTCTATTCATATGAAACAAGTGAGGGACAATATAACTACCCAACACATCAAAGATCAACACTTTCTCCTAACTTTTAAAATAACAACCAAAGCAGCATTAATTTCAGCAAACGCTGAACCAGTGTTGAAGTTCAATTTCTTTTTTAAAAAGTTCATCTTGACATTAATACATTGCAAACTCTATACATAGAGATGGGACACGCTTGAAAATCAGACGCAAGAAGGATACCAACATGTAACATTTCAGTATGGGTACCAAGCGATAATTATCAAAGCATTACATCAATTACTCTGATGCGTTTACCTTAATTGTCATATGGGATATCTTTGATAGACAAGAGATTCTACCTCACTGCTCACAGCACTTTCTGAAACATGATCACTTTCTCCTTGCCCAGTACGTGAAGCTGATCGGCTTAAGAGTCAGCAGGAGCAGAACCAGCTGCAGCACCACAGGGTATGGAGAACGGAATGTGGAACAAAGGAATGCCGAAGAATTGACAGAAAGATTTCTTAGTGCTGAATCAGTCACATGTGCACAGGATGGATTTCTCTTATGGCTCACCTGAGGATTTCTTGGGGGGCATCCTTTTTACCTTAGGGCAGAGGTCTTCAAACTTTTTTTGCTCTGAGCCCCCCTACCCAAAATATTATGAAGTCGGGCCCCCCTCCAAAATGTTATGAAAAGACTTCCACGAGCTGAAGGGTTGAGCTCAGGGGGTGAGGCTTATGAGATCATTTTAGGGGCACTTTTTCAGTAGCCCATATTCCACAATAAACGCAAGACATATAAAAGAGCAAATACATTTAAAAAAAACTGAACTAGACAAAAACACCACTCTTGTCAATTGAGGTCTTGTGAGCCCCTCACAATCTTGGGTCCCAATGCAAATGTGCCTACTGCACTAATGATTGCTGGGTTCTTGAATATCAGACTGTCCCCTCTGCCTCTTTCACTCTTTCCACATCACATCTGGCAATCACTCCAATCTTGAAACAGATGTCTGCCTCTAACAAAAACAATAAACTCCCATGTGTTGCCCACCTCATTTCAGCATGGGTGCCCTCATCCCAAATGCTCTCTCCATGTCTCTATTGTAAATCAAGGCAGTCATAATTGCGATGCAGTGGGCCCTTAAGATTCCCGGGTCTTAGTGCAAATTTCCCTGCTTCACTAATGAAAGCTACTGCCTTGAGAAGCAGGAATTCTCCTCTGCCCCGTGTAAGGTGTCACTTCTGCTCCTATTTTCCACTCTCTTGGGCCATTGGTTTGATGCTAAAAACAACACTGGCACAGCAAGGACGCACTGAGCCCTAATGCGAGAAAGGAATAAGTAAAACAGCCATAATAGGGATTTAGTTTGGGCCTCACTCGCACCCCGGACCCTGGTTCCACTGCAACTGAAGCAACCAATGATATCTACTCCTCTGCCCATTCCACTGGGCCAGTATTTCTAGGCCTTAGGCCCAAAGCAGACTGCCTGCCCGTTTGTTTCGCCAAAAGAGGAAAAATACCAATATGTCCCCCACTTTCTCCCATTGCTTGTGATCTGAGCCCCATTGCTAACAAGGAAAATGGCTTTCCAGCCCCCCGTCCCTTTGTGCTAGTAACACATCCATTATTAGGGTTCAGTGGCCCCTCACACCATTCGCCTAATGCCAGTGCACCTGCTGCACTAATGGTAGTGATGGCCTTGGAGAGGATATGTGTCATTTGTATAGAAAATAAAATTAGATCCCACATAGCGTCCCCTGCTCTGGACCATCACTTTGACTCTATCCATGGATTTCATTCCTTTCCTTTTTCTACTGGGTCATTACCCAGAGGCCCCAGGAGTCCAGATGATCAGGACTCTGAAGATGAAATTTTTGGCCTCCGCCCTTCAACCCTCTCAACTCATCTGAAAGGACATCTGCATGTAAACAGAGTTCATAGATGGCAGGGTGTATGAGGACTAAGGTGCCCATGTGTTTTTCATTTTACAAAACAGTTCCCATACTTTTTGCTAAAAACAACCATCCTTAAATTGTTAATGGGGACCTGGAGGTACCTTTGTGAGAAAGTAAAAGGAAGGGTGTCTAACGTGCTTTAATTTTAAGGAGCCACTTGAAACCACTTGAAGCATCAGGATGAAAAAGATTTAGGGCCAATTTAGATCTTGGTGAATCGGGTCCCGCTGACGCTTTTTCAACAGTCTTCCCTCCGCCCACTTCGAGTTCTGCTCGCTGTATCTAGATGTTGTCGGGTCTATGGCCAAAAGACCGCCCGAGACCCGTCGACTCCGACAGAATCGTCCTCCCGCATAGGCATCAGAGGCAAAAGTGGGAGGGAGTCCCGCCAAGAAGACCACCAAACCCATTACGATGTGCCTTTCCATTGAGGCAACTGTGGCTGGAACCTATCCATACTCGAGTTAGTTGGTCCATCTACTAATACTGGAATGCAAGGTAGTTGTAACATAGACTGAGTTGGAATATACCGTGATGATGTCCCCTTTTCAGGTTCCCACTTCAGTTTCCATCTTGAACACCATTATAAAGGTCCTCTCTGTGCTGCTACTGCTTGGCCAGAACACTGAGTCACCCCGTTGTCGCTGAACTCTGCGGGTGTACATTCAACAGTGTGAGTATATGTTGTTGTTGTGTAATGTTATATGTTGAAAAAAAGTGCATTACACATTGCCTGCATGTACATATTGACAGATCCACAACATATATGTGCAGTGCGATCTTGATAAGTAGTACAAACCTGTCGTCACACCCCCATGGCCTCACTCCGTCAGGTTTCCAGCACCAGGACACCGCCAGCACAACAGGAATATCTAAATTAGCTCCGCACAATCCCGCTGGCCCGAGGAAGTACTGTCAGCCAGCTGAGAAGACTGCCGGCACAGCGGACCAGGTCCGGACTGGCCGTTGCGGGCACCGGGCAAACCCCCGGTGGGCCGCATGGGTGGGGGTCGGTTTTGGGCACCTGGGGGCCGTTTTTGTTACAGGGCCGTTTTTGCAGCATAGCTGCAAAATCGGCCCTATAACAAAATTGGCCGAAAACCGGCCCTAGCAAAGAGCGCAGTCGCACCCCCAACCCCCCCCGGGGGGGGGGGGGGGGGGGCAGCCGAGCACTTTGCAGGGCCGGTTTTGGTTCCCAGTCCGGCCCTGCAGCGGACCACAGTTTGTTGATGCCACATTTCACTACAGCAGGCGGGATTCCATCAGCTCGTCTGAGTACTTGGAACCGCCGTTGTGGCAGGACGATGGTAGTCCAGCCGAGATCTAAATCAGCCCTTTATTATTCCTGAGAGGCAATGAAAAGGTGCTGATTTTTGGAAAGGGTCTTGTTAATTGACTTATAAAAACAAACTAGGACCAGTCTGGTTCGCTATTACTAATATGTATTCTTTGAAAGCACATGTTTCATCATATACATGGCCACTGGAATGATGCGTAATTATGGGTTTGCTGCATTTGCCGCATAAGCCACCACCTGCTGCATAAGCGACATTTTAACTTAAAAAATGTTCTTTCTACTTCAAATGGATTAAAGGTTACTAAAACGTGGTGATGGGTGTGCAAACAGTGAAAAGCACTTCGCAAAGGTTAACTGGTAATCTTTCCTGTCGCTTATTACTGTATTTGGTTGTTAAATTGGTACTAATGAGGTGAAATCTTTGCCCAGACAGAACTATCATGTGAAAAATTACTAAAATAATGAAGTAATACTAGCAAAAAATGCGCCCCATTATACGGCATAATTAGCCTTTTCTTGCCAAATAATTTAGTTTTTAATATATACGTTGGTGCTCCCCTACAGCATAATTGCAGTATCCCTGATCGTATATACACAAAATGATGGTGTGGCATCCTATCTTGTACTGCGTGTAATACAATTTTAGAATACCGCTTTACATATTCACAGTGCTTTCTTTAACCGCATGCATGCGGTGCATATTTCCGCGCTGCGCTGCATTTTTAAAAAACCAGCGATGCATGACGAGCTCAGCTCGTCATGAGCGTACGAGAGGCGTAACTCATGACGAACTGAGCTCGTCATCCGCCTCGAAGGGGTTAACATGCTGTGTCCTCATAACACTATAAATACAAAAGTCACTATCCTGCACTGCACCAACCAGGATTTAATTTTGTGTCTCTGTGGTCTCACATACAGATCACATGAACCAATTGACGTTTCATAATGTGAAAAAGTGCATTTCCCGCCAATTCGTTTAATTTGCATTTATTTTACACTTAAGGTTTGTGCATTATTTTAAATACAATTGCTGTGAACCTGAAAATACAACAACAAAATACTTAAAGAATATTCTCTGTTTTTAGCCATGTCTATGCCACCAATGGCTTAGGATCACAGTTGCCTTACTTTTATATGCACTTTAACCTTCATGAAAATGAAGACGGCCTGGAAATGCGAACAATAAATACAGTTGCGCTTCCAGGCCATCTTCTTTAACTTACAGAGGCATTTGCGCCCCGTCCAGCCGCGGTCGGTAGTAGGAGTTCCTGCAGGGCGGTGACGTGGGTAGGGGGAGGGGCAGGGTGGTGGGTAGTAATGTATGGATTATGGAGTTTAAGAGGTAAGTAAACATATAAATAAATAAAACGAATTTCGTAGTGCGCACTGCATCGCATTTGGTGATGCAGTGCACGCTACGAAATTCGTTTTATTTATTTATATGTTTACTTACCTGTTAAACTCCATAATCCATACATTACTACCCCCCACCCTGCTACCGACCGCGGCTGCCCCCCTCCCCCCCGGAATGCTGCCACGGACCCCCAGGGGGGCACACCCCCTAGTTTGAAGACCTTGGCCTTAGGGAGTGAATATATGTAGGGTTGCACCTCTTTAATGTTATGCACCTTTGAGATGCTCATTGTCATTGTCTAGGTAGCACCTGAAGATCACCCTCAGACGTTGGGTGATTTTAAATGCTTACTTTTTATCAGAATTCTTTTTGACCCGGTGGAGAGTTGTCCATGAACAAAGAGGCCACAGACACTGAGAAAAAAACAAACACAAGTCACTTTCTTTTTCACACCAAGCCTCCTAATCACCTCCAAAAACAACAGAAGTCTACACAACCATTCTTCTCTTCTAGTAATAACTAATTCACCAAAGTCTGAAGCAGACATCTTAGGCAACTCTTAACTTGTAAATCAACACTTCAAAGAAAGAACTGTTCCAGCTGCCCTCGCCCAAGCCATCATCACACCACTGCTCAAGAAACTTTCCCTTAGCCACACTGTACTTAACAACTACAGTCCCATAAATGGCCTCTGCACTGTATCAAAAGTAAGTAAGAAAACTACTATTAAAGTCCAGGGCCACCTCGATAATAACAACCATCTTCACTCACTGAAGTTCAGCTTCTCCACACAGTGTTTCACAAAAACATCCCACAAAATCTGGGATGTTAATCGCAATCCTACTGATGAAGGGAAGACAAACCTACTAGTACTTCTAGACCTCTGTGTGGCCTTCAACACTGTTGACAAAAAGATACATGCCCTAAACTCTAAAGACTCTCAACCATAGACCTCATCCTCCGCTTGTGCTTGTCCTTAATTCGCAATGACTCAGACAGACGGGATTCCTTCCTTTAACATTCCTGGTCATTCCTGTTACTAGTTCTTTTCAACATCAAGGTCCATTCCCCCAGAAAAAAATAGCCATCTACAACTTATTTACCACTGACATCCACATAAATATGAACAATACCCATGCATCACCAAAACACAAAATGAATACCAGGCTCTAAAAACAAGTCAGCTAGCACCTAGGTCAGTTTCTAAAAATGTCAGCAAATTTGGATCAATATTTTGCCACCAGTAAATCGTACACCCGACCCCTTTAGTAAAAAGAAATAGTGAAAAGTGCATGATCAGGCTGCAGTGCACTAACACCGTTTAAAAATATGTTCAGTGTGTTGGTGACGATCTGCTGGAGTTTACAAGCGCCTCGTTTTTTTATGCACAGCAGAAAATTATTATTTACTCACCAGCAGAAACATTAATCTTTTGTTCACTTTTGGGCTGCTCCATGCGATAGTCCTCAACCTCTTCTTTGATACTGAATGAAATAACTGTCTCGTCAGCGCCATGCTCTGCAATGAAAGAAACAAGTTTAATTAGAGGGTGATCATCAGGGGCGGTGGGTGAGATTTTAAAGTGGTGGGCCGGAAAGTGATTTGCATACTGCATCGTAGCGAGCGCGCGAAGCGAGCGAGCCTGAACCCCAAAAGGGGGGTTTGTGGGGTAACCCCCCCAAGAAGATTTTGAAGAAAAAGAAGAAAAATCGTGCATTTTCAAGCAAATTTGAGAAAGCAGGAAGGTTAATAAAGCAATTGTGAAAGTGCAGTTATTACATTAATGGATGGCATAACATAGGTAGCTGCTTATTCAGTATAACCACAGAGCTTCATACATTCCGTCCTATTATGCTCAGGTGCTGAATTCAGACTATAAGACTTTCATGGAAATATCAGCTCTAAGAGTAGAAGAAGTTGCACAGCAGTGTAATGGTTGCACCCACACACAGAGCCACCCACACACCGAGCCACCCACACACAGAGCCACCCACACACAGAGCCACCCACACACAGCGCCACCCACACACAGCGCCACCCACACACAGCGCCACCCACACACAGCACCACCCACACACAGCGCCACCCACACACAGAGCCACCCACACACAGCCACCTACAAAAAAAGCTAGCCACACAGACAGAGCCCCATACCAACTAGCATGCTTCTCACAATAAATGCAGGGCCTACTGTCTCTACCGTGATTTTTCATAATAAACATATCAACCCATTAACCTTGAACATTAGCTTGACACCATAGCTGTTGTAGTGCAAATAAGCTTCCCGCAAGGCAAAAAGTTGAATAAATGCACACTGTCAGTGGAAGCACAAAACTCTTGCCTGAGCAGAATTGCAGGCATGTATAAAGTCAGGTGGTAACCAAAACCAGTGATGTTTACTGCCAAGCTCGCCAATCATGAGAACCCCACCCGAGCCGCTGTTGTAGAAAAACAATGCATATGGGAGTAGAGTTCATAGGACAATCCCAGAAGACAGACAGCGCCAGAATCTCTTTTGGAACTCCTAGAAACCAGTAAACCAGGGACAACCCATGTCACGATTATCCATCACCTACAGAACTTCCACAAAAGACAAATTTGAAGGCACTTGTCAAACAACCTTCGCTGCCTTAGGTTGGTAATGCGGTGTGATCAAGCAAGTCAGCACTCTCGTCTTTAGAACGAGTCTAATGGAGTCCACAGCGCATGTGTGAGATCCGAGCGCCAAGTGGCACATCTACATTTGTGTTTGGTCAAATTCTTCTCTCCTAAATTCTCCACAAAGAAAACGGAGAAACGAATGTTATTCATGCAAAATGCACAAGGCAAATATCTTGCCTGAAAACTGAAAACAAGGGCATACCTTTCATACAAAATAAAGAGATACCAGCAGCTACACAAGGGGCCCTCAGTGCGGAAGCTCAACTGCACAGGTTGCATCAGGGGGAACTCTCTTCCTACATAGGGGGCACAGACAGGTGCTGCGCGCACATACACCACAAAGCACCGTCGTCCGAACCTGCGCCCCCTGCGACGATAACACACAGCTCTGCAATTTCTAGCAAATAGACGTAATAAATCAATATCACACTGTTTAATTTCCGACAACCTGAATGACAGGATGTATGTTAAAAAGATGAGGTTTTGTAATAAGCTCAGAATCTGAACACCCTTCAAATTCCACTTGATTAACACCACCAAAACCGGGGGTGTAGCGTGGGCTCTTAGGGTACATTCAATGTGTTTCGATTCTTCACAGTGCAAGTGCAAAAAAATACAGATTTCAAATTTTGCTAACATAACAGCTTGGAGAACAGATACGTTTGAATTGGTTAATTAATAGAGCTAGTTCGTCGGTCGTGACTAATCACCTCAATGTGTGCCATGAATGAATGAAGGAAAAACACAGGTAGACAGTATGAACGTGGGAAAAACACAGTCACTCTACAGTTTTACCGCGGTCAGCTGAACTTCCCTGTGGAG
Source organism: Lissotriton helveticus (assembly GCF_964261635.1). Taxonomy (NCBI): domain Eukaryota; kingdom Metazoa; phylum Chordata; class Amphibia; order Caudata; family Salamandridae; genus Lissotriton; species Lissotriton helveticus. The sequence continues at coordinate 1,054,085,941 of NC_136067.1, forward strand.
AAGATACCAGAAAGCTCGCTGGAATATTAAAAGCAGGGTCCCCCCAGGAACGGCGGCATCTGGCACTGAAAGCTTCACTTTCAAGCACGCTAAAAAAAAACGCACCGAGCCAAAGAAACACGTTCAACGCCCCTACTTCCTCAAAGTGTTCATCAAAGATGTAAACAGCACAGACAACTACTAACACGTTGTTATAATCAACTGACTGGCAGGAGACTGTTACCATTTCCTGTGTAACAAGCCACAGTTAGTGCAGACCGCAGAGCGACAAGGCCACGTTATGCGCTTCCTGTGCCATGATTTTATGCTGCTTGGTAGTCTCGTCTTACACAGGCACTATCTTACTATCGGCGGCTGGTGAGCCACTATGACGTTGGCACTGCAGTGATAAACGCCCAGAGCTGTTTACGGTAAAAGCAAAGTTTTCAGTAGCTCTCCAGCTAAGATGAACAAACCCAGGCAGGCAGTGTCTGACTGCGGAGAGAGGGGAGCTGCCTTGCCCTGGGTGTGGAAGTGGCTGGCTTCACAAGTCACATCAACTTTACAAATAACATACCGGACTTAGAACAACTACCTCAGGGGAAGCTCAGCAAACCAGTAAATGTAATAAGATCAATTGACAAGAGCAAGGGGATCCCAAATGTCATATTGTGCTTCCTGTCAGTGTCACGCGCAGGGCAGCTGCACCCCCGCTTACGTTATCTGCTTGTAAACTACAGTTCTGTGGAGGACAATTAAGCTGCTGAATGTATTTTTCTTTTCAAAACTACTATGGAGAGGGTGGTTGTATTGGAGAGAGGGGTGCTGTCGCCAGTACGTCAGACTTGGCTTTGATAGCACTCCACAGTTTTATGAGGTAAACATTGAGGGGGAGCCAGGCATTTGGCCGAAAGCTGCAGGGACTTCACCAACTATTAAAACGATCAGGGATTTACTCCTCATAGATGGATAAAAAGTCAGTTTAGTTGTGAAGGAAGTTTAGTACAGGCACCGCAACTGCATTTTAGATCTCTTGCATGTTTTAAAGCATATCGTAATACCACGTGCATTCAAACAAACACTCTACAGCAGGTTTAATTCAGGACCGGCAATCCGCCCCTTTAAGGGCAAAATAATTCACAAACAAGACTTTAGTGCGTGCTCTTGTGTGAACACCATGCACAAATCAGATCGATGTAAAATGAATGAAGCACAAAACAAATTCGGGTCTCGGCAAACAACAGGTACAACTCTGCACAGCACACTACCGCTTTTAACACTCCCGATCTAGTCCACGGGTCCGGCCAGGGTGATGGGCATGATTACAGGAGGAAGGGCCGAGGAGGAGAAACGGAGTGTAGGCAGCAAGTTTAGCCAGGGCCTGTAGGCCTCACTCAGGCAGGCCCTGGGCACTGGCGGCTACACGCGGCGACACACTGACAAACAATCACCGCCCTCCCCACGTGATGAGTGATTCAGTGAATGATGACAGTGAGACTGACTGAGAGTACTAACTTTACTTACGTGACGGTCCAACAACGACGAACAGAGTGAGTCAAGTGAAGTGACGGTCTGCTGCCTGGCCTGCATCGGGGAAACGTCACGGCGCGCACGTCATTGCATGGCCAATCACTGAATGGCTTCATATGCTGAAGTCACAGTGATTGGCCATGACTGGTAAGAGTGCTGAGCCTGCCCAGTCCAGCCAATCCTGGCGCTGCATAAGCGCCAGGATTGGCTAGGGGGTCACACACACTACTCGCCCTGGCGCCTTCTCAACGACGGGGCCCAGCCAGCGACACACCCCCTGGCCCCTTCGGTCCTCTCACTCAACTTGGCTGCTAACGCGCATGCGCGGGCAAGTTTCCGCCCGACATTATGATGCGCAGCAGAGTCACTGACACTGATGGTAATTGTAACCCAGCCCCAGCCCCACCCCCTGCGCACTCTCTCTGCAGCCGCAGCCGGTGCGTCCAACAGGCTTAGTGGGGCTATGCCCCCATGCCCCAATGGACGCACCGCTGCTGGTGATCATATGCAGTTTTTGATCACTGGGGTCGGGTTGATCTTGGACGTGGTCAAGAAACGTCAAATTTAGTAAAATGTCTTGCTCATATTAACCAAAGGAATATAAATATCAAACAGAGAAATAATTTACTTTATTTTCTAAAACACAAAGCCTACAACCATAAAGACTAATCTTTAGTTTCCAAATCATTTTGCACTTAGAGCCTGAGTACTATTTACCGGTCACAATTTCCGACGTAAAGAATTTTATAAACCGTCTTGGTATTAAAAAGTTAGTTTGTAAAATTACAATGTCGAGTGGCTTGTAATCTGAACTACCGCATTAATTTAAATGAGGTAGGTCGCAAATTGTGACTCACTCTGATTAGGGGACATCACAGGGAGGTGGCGTGCTATGGTCAGCAGACCACCATATCAGTGATTTAAAAAAAAAGAAACTATAGTGCAATTAAAAAAAAAAAAATAATAACAAAAAAAAGGATTTACTTTTTTTCCAGTTTGAGAGTTGCCAGTGGTCTCCCCGACCCCTGAAACTACCCGGCAAACTTATTTTAAAATTCACAAAGGGGAGGGCGTTCTAAGGGGCTTCTTTCCCTTTTGCAAATAGATTGACACACCTACTTGGGATTCTATCACTTTTCAATATTTGCGACCTGATTTCAATCCCAAAACAGATACATTGCACACTGAATCAGCATTTGGAAGGGATGCTTACAACACATCCCTTTGAAAATACAAAATCGATATGAGGTAGTAATCGCATATTAGAAGTCAGTAGTAGTTTACAGATTCCTAAAATGGGCTAGTACAAATTCCGAATCACAAACTCAGAATTGGAGAACTTGCACTGTAAAAATGATTTGTACATGTGGCCATTAGTTTCAAATGGTATTTATATGACACAAGAAAGTGTCAATGTCACTACCCAGTGTAACATGGTTAAATCATCGCCAAACATCAATTTAAGGTAAAAGGTAAGAGAAACTTCATTGGCGCACCTCATCCATCAACCACCAGCAGCAACTGTCGCACTGGCACTTGAATCGTATTCTCATTCTGTATTCTATTTTCTAAGTGACATCACATTGCTGAAAGCTGCTGCTTGTCCAGCTAGATATCACACCCAGCACCAACCACGACTGATCTCTACCCCCTACCTTTAAAAAAATACAACAACCGAAGCAGCAATTGTTGAAGAGAACATTGCCTGCTGGGTCCTAAACGAGAAGGTATTAGATAACCTAATTTCAGAAAACGCTGAACTAGTCTTGAAGGTCATCATTTATTAAAAAGCTCTGTGATGTATTCCTATAGGTTCTGAATCGATCCCCCTATTCCTGACCCTATTCTGGTTAACAAACCAACAAGTTAACTAGCAGTCAGCCCATGAGGCAGCAAACCCCCATGATGCAGATACCGTTATCTGACAAAGCCACACTACGGCACAGGAACGTGTTATCTGATTAGGTCATAACGCTTGCGATCTAATTAGACAAGCGATATTCCTCCAGCCCCTGATAAGGCATACGGAGTTCTCATAACAAATCAAACCTATGACAACCTGGGAAAAACCCTGCGGCCATTGTTTTGATTTCACCGAGAACTTCAGCAAAAGAATGTGCTAACGACCAAGTCGTATGACATCCTTATTGACGTATCTATGTCCATCCTTACGTCAATCTCGGCACCTTAAAGGTATAAATATTACCGATATTGCCCTATGCAAACACACGCGGTGGTGACGAGACAGAGCAGCCATACTTGCCGAAGCCCAGAGCAGAGCAGACCCCGCTGGCGCAGCCCCGCCTTCCTGACGCGCTGAGAACGAGACGCGCTGCTTTCTCCTGCCGAGAGATCCAGCACCGGCGCTTCCGGGTAGCCCTCGCAGGCAGCCTGGAATATCGAGACCAGAGAGAGAGATACCATCCCTCATTCATCCTAAACTTCCAGGTACAGAACTGAATAACCCCTCGCAGAGAATTCTTTAGTCAGTCACTTGGCAAAAACAAACTTAACTTAAACTGTAACTTTCTATTCCCGCCCACGCATTAGACTTAGGTCAGGTACACGGGGTAGGCGTATTTAGAAACACCAGTTGAGTACGTTTAGTCAAATGTATATATGTATGTAATCTAATTTAATCATTTTAAACCTTCATATGGCTTAGAAACCATATCAATGTTTTTACAGTATTATTTTATACTTCTGCTTTTAATGTATGCACTTTACTTAACTATAAGTATTGCAATAATATCGATCCATTTCTCTTGTATGAGAAAAGAGACTGATCAATAAATAACATCTTTTATTGAACACGCCCGTCTCTTCCTTTTCTCTACAATCTGATGAGACTAAGAATGCACGTACTGACTGAGTAAAATAAATTGCCTTTTGTTCACACGACTCTCGAGATACACTCTTGATTAGGGGAGAGCAAAGTTGTCATGTTCTATGGTTGTCAGAAACTAAATCCCTTCTTGTCTAATCAGGGGAGTTAATTCTTTCCTGAACATTCGAGAAAGTTTCTAGTGAACTCTGAGCTAAGCTGGCAAACCCAAAACTTTAAGTCTAATATTGACAGTAGTAGACCTAGTTAACGTCTGGTCTAGGCCTATACTATTGAAGGTATTATTCCAATGCGCAGAGCCTATTGGGATGATAAGAACTACACTACATGGCGCCTAACGTGTTTGGAAAGGGCGATAAAACTAACGTAAGACATTTAGAGTAACTCAGTCGTGCTTTCTCACTCAGACCCCTTTTTCCCATTATACTCCAAAGACGTCTGGAGTGGGTGAAAGGTAATATCCTCCAAAACCTCGCAGGAGGGAACTCCTATGTATGGTTCTTGGTTTAGTCAACGTTGAAGGATACACCGTTCCAAAAATATTGTGCATCTAATCTTTGTTTCCATAAGAAACCTGATCTGCAAACAAACAAAATAACCTTCCTGTCGGTAAAATGGACAGTGATGATGAAAGAGAGGCAGTTAGAATAGCAACTGAACTCGCAGCAGCTGATGCTACTATGCAGGAAGCAGACCCGGATATAATACTCATCCCGGTCATCAAAAGAAAATCTATAACCTTAAAACTTATAGAAAATGGACTGACACCTAGAGGTGGCACAGTCATATTCGTAATTGAGGCACACGAATATCGGCAGACAGAGGTATACTATTCATGGATAAATTTTCCAGCAGCAAATGCTGTAACAAAGTACTTCCACTATTACAAGATAGAGGAACCTCCTGATATTTACACTCCTTTCGAGGAGGTGGAAGTACCACTCAAATTTCAAGAGCATTTGCTCTTATTTGATGGCGCCCTAAAACATAATAATCACATCACCAGGCTCGGTCCTTTAGGTAGACCAGGAGCAACGTGGCCGGTCCTAGCCGGATACACACCACATCCAGACATCGACGGGATGTCTGCAGCAGAGCTTTTAACACAGCTAAAACAACTAATAAAAGTACATAGACAATTAGTCCAGTATGTGATGCGGACTTCGACAATTCAACCAGCAATTAAAATTCCACAGCTGACCCCTCACCAGGGGAACACAAACAAAATTACACCACAGAACATACAGTCCTGCCTAGGTAAAGTACCGGCTAAACGGGAACAAATACCATTCTGGTTGGCACAGAAAATCACCCAAATAGAGGCGGTGTTTCCAGACACCACCCCGTTAGAAAAACACAGGATTCTGACTATCTGCCTTCCAATGGGAATCGCACCACACATTGAGGACTGTGACACTTGGGGTACAGTCTTTGCTTCCATTTACACAAAAACGCACGGTGTTCCATCCATTTCGGTAATACCAGATGTGCTAAAACAAATTCAAGACGAATATGGTCCGGAACCCGCTTTAACTCTTGGTATGAAATTACTGAAAGACTTCAAGCAGGTCTCGGCTATATTATTAGCCAACATAAAGGGAGAAGCAGCAAATGTGGCGATCCGCCAGAGGTTAAAAGAAACGGATATAGCAGACCAACCAGCTGAAATTGCCAGAATCATAGAAAAATCCTATGAGGAACTAGGTAGGGATAGTTTAGGTGGAATACCAGTAAAACCAAAACTGATTGAAAGTCCTGAAAAAATATTTTTTAATAATAATTCAACATCACCAAAAAAGAACTGGGATGGAAACAAACAATCCAATCCTAAAGAAAAGATATTCCAGTCCAGAGGAAGGTCTCCCAGGCGAAGAGAAAAATCTCCGAACCAAAGACACAGGTCACCTCAGAGTGACCCCTCTGGGAAAAGATATAACCTTAGAAATAGGGATAATATAAAGAAGCCTGATAGATATCAAGACATTGATACACGTCCCTCTCAATCTTTTCAGACTTCCTCGCAGAAATCGGAAAGAAGAGGACGATCAGAACAAAGAGAAGAGCACGCCAAGTCCAAAGACAAGGAACCTGCTCATCTAAAAAAGAAATTACAATTTCCAAAAAAGAAGGTAGCCAGTATCAAGGTAGTTAACAATGCCGAGAATACTGAGGACACAACTGAAAAACGGAGAATGGGCTCAGACAATGCTAGACAGCGCAGCAGAAGTGAGCATAGCTCGCAAAGTCCTTATGAATCATCTGGAGACAGTGGACACGAATGAATATCTTCAAGTGGAAACTGCAGACACCAGAGTTAGTAAACCTCACAAAATATACGAAATAACATCACGTATAGAGGGGGATAAGACTAGAAAAATAAGGGGACTATTTTGGGACAATCTCTCCAAGGGTTATGACATGCTTCTAGCTGAAAAAGACTGGCCACCAGAGTTTGTCAGGGACTGCCCTCATGGCGAAGAAATAATTATGCCTGCCTTCTCAAATCATATCCCAATTCATGAAAAATACACACTTGCTAGAAAGTGGGCAGTAGCTCAAGCTCCTGCTTTATATAAAAATCACGTAGGATGGGATGAGGACTCTCCTCCTCACAAAATCCAGTTAAAATCACAACCTACTGCACAAAGGCAGTACCCAATTAAGCAAGAAGCTAAAAAACAGGTAAAAGAAATCCTAGATCAGCTAGAATACCAGGGGGTGATTGAAACTTGCACCTCACAAATGAACAACCCTTTGTTTCCGGTCTCCAAACCAGAGAATTCATACCGTCTAGTTTTGGATTACCGACACCTTAACTCATGTTGCAAAACTTTTGCAGTGCAAAATTCGCATAGTGCTGCACTAATGAATAACATAGTACGCAAAAAATACAAAACAACATTAGACATTTCTAATGGATTCTTTTGTCAAAATATAGCACCAGAGAGCAGATATTTGTCTGCGTTCTCAATAAATGGCACTCAAAAACAATTCTGTCGGTTAGCCCAGGGGTACAAGAACAGCCCGGGAGTATTCTCAGCGAGAGTAACAGAATTACTACAAATATATGATGATGAAGCATTATCTTATGTCGATGACATTTATTTAACAGATGATGACTTGGATACTCACTTGAAAAGAGTGAACACCATAATACTTGGGTTCGCAGCAGAGGGTTACAAATTCAACTTTAAAAAATCCAGAATTGCCCATCTGACAGTCCTGTTCCTAGGATATGAATTATCAAGTGAAGGCAAAAGCCTGGCTGACAATTTCCTAGAGAAATGTGCCGTACTCCAAGCACCTAGAACACTAAAAAACCTACAGTCAATTCTAGGCTTCCTAAATTTCGGAAGAACATACATTGCAAATTACGCAGAAAGGGTCAAACCCCTTTATGATCTAATTAAACCAGATTTCAAAAGAACCAATTGGACTCAAATACACACAGAAATTCTGAGATCCTTACAAACAGACATGCTAATTAAAACAAAATTAGAAACACGTGATAACACACGCAATCTTGTGATTCGAGTCATCCCAGGGAGATGCGGATTCACATACCTGACCTCTAATGAGGGAGAAAAGGTACCAATTGCATTTAAATCACACTTGTACACAGAAGCTGAAAAGAAGTTCAGCAGTACAGAAAAAATTGTTCATGCAGTTCAAACCGCAATAGCTAGAGAAAAAGATAAAGCTGACGGTAGACATATCATAGTCAGAACAGCAGAACCAGCCTTTGAGGCATTAACAACACCATGTAATTTGCCAACAACAGCATTGAATCCAAAGTGGATACAATGGGTGAATTCAATCACAACGGACAAAGTATACTATTACCTTGATCCAGAACTAGAAGAGTTGAAAAATCTAGAATTGAAAGAATATTCCCTCTGCCAATCGACATTCTGCCTTTACGACATTACGCCTGTGTAATTTATACAGACGGACATGCTCAAACCCCCGTTTGGGGAGAACAAGCATACAACCCCACATGTGGGATTACAAAAGAAGTGTGGCGCGGAGGTAAACTAAGATCTCTATTAACAAAAACACACTCAGTAGAAACTAATTCAGAACAACAGACTGAAATAATAGCATTGAAAATGGCGCTAGATAATGCGGATCGCGAATTCCCGACACTTATAGTGTCTGATTCATATTACTGCGTCAAATCATACAACAAGGATTTGCAGACATGGATTCAAAACGGTTACAAAGATGACAATGATGCACCAATAAAGCAGAAATTGGTCTGGGAACAAATAGCTCTTTTACAAAAAGAACTACCAAAGACTCACGTGACACATTCACTGAGTCATCAACGTGATGGCGTTCACGTTGCAGGGAATTCATTGGCTGAAACAGCCACAGCGGCAGCCACTAAATCGGCTCCCGTAGTTCGAGAAAAGCGTACATTAAAATACATTGACGGTGAAACAGTGCTGGCGGTGAAAACGTCATCAAAAGCCGACTGCTCAGCGCTACCGATCAACTATCCACTCAATTATACATACATAATCGATGCAAACTCCGTCCCTTTTGCTCGAATCCCTGGAGTGGGGGATAGAGTGATTCCAAACATGGACAGGAGAAACTTGTTAATCGCAGACGCACATATGGGCAGGGGCCTCAGACACCTCAAACTAAAAGATTCTCTGGAAGAATTACAATCAAGGTACTGGTGGCCAGGCATGAGCCTGCACCACACCATGTTTGTAAAAAACTGCCCAAACTGCAACAGAAACCGCAGTGGGGAGAGAAACAGTGTAATACCTCGTTGTTTCACTCCAGGAAAAATCAGGAGTAAAAAGCAAGGCTTGCGATTAACATATACGGGCTAGTTTCCACTTATAATGTAGATCACCAGCACTCTGCTGACGTCTGGACTGTTATACAAAGATTTGCGAGTCTAAATGGCATATACGCTAAGAGCATGCTACGTTTGACCACTGTTTTCACTCTAGCCCTCCAGCCTGAGGGGAAACATGGCCAAATGAGCATAGCACAGCGGGAATCTTCTCACTTCCTTCCTGAGGGATACGGGATGGTGTAAAGAAAAAACCAAGGCATAAAGCAATCTATAACGGAAAGGATATTAGGTTCGGGAGCTGGGTGGGTCAAACATCTAATAAGTGTCCAACGTAGTCTAAATAACTTGCCAAGAAATTCTCTGAAGGGATTCAGTCCGTACGAATTATTATTTGGAACTAGGATGTTGATCTCTGACCTTGATAGTCAGACACTTCAGTGGTGAAAGAAAAAAGCTTTGATATCAAAGACCGTTTGGCTATTTTGCAGGACTTAAACACTACAAGAAAAGACCTGAGCAACATAAAGTTGGAACAGCAGCCAACAACCACTGAAGAACCACCACCTGTCCCAGCAAGACCTGTCTGGATTCCAAAAGTCGGGGATCTAGTCAGAGAAAAGATCGCGGTAAAGAAGGAATTTGGGCCTTCTTACAGAAAAGCAGTTCCTGTCTTGTCTATCAACGGGACAAGATCAGTTGTACTACCGCCGCTTGCTGGTAAAAAGGAGAACCGAGTTGTATCCATCGACCTGGTAAAACCACAATCATGTGGCCGATAACAAACAGTAGGCCAAGTGGACTCCCGATAAGTAGCAGAACACCAAGGTTTGCTACCAGTACAGAGGTCCTAACTAAGAGGCTCATCACATTCGAAACGCCTACAGAAGAACAACAAGGACTATGCAACTATGCAATGGAACTTAGACCTCTGAAAACCCAAATAAAAACTTTTAGCAGAGACACACCATCTACAATGAAGTACCAAGCGAAAATGCAAGAAACAGTAATCCTGAACCAATTGGAACAATTGACAGAACTGCATCCGGCTACTTCATAAACTTCGATGATTCCTCTGAAGGTTTCAGTGAATCAAAGACACAGCCATCATCAAAAACCTTTAAAGATAAAGCTAAAGAACTTTTGAAACAACTGAAAGAAACATATCTGATTTCTCCATGGATTGAATTTTGGGTGGGTTTTGGTGCATTTATCCTCATACTTTGGCTCATCATGATACTAACTTTGGGACGCTTCATTGAGGGAAAATGTGCTAAAATGGACACAGCAAGTCAGAAAATCAACTTGATCCTCAAGCCACACACATCTTCACACGTCGAGAAAAGAGAACTTTCTTCAGTCAACTTCACAGCCAATCCTATACCGGGTGGGGTAGCATGGGACAACACTGACTACGAAATCTGCGGTCCGGTTGAAATCCTGAAATATCCACACCAAATTAAGATCTCTTTGAGTGACTTTGTAAAACCAAACTCATTTGCTGATGATTGGGACTTCGAAAGCATTAATAATATGATGTCTGACTTAGTAATGTCTGCTAAATTTACCAAACATGATTATTTGCAGGGTTCTACAAATTATGATAGTATGTATTGCTACAACCACTATGGTAACCATTTTTTACATAAATCTGCACAACCTAGAAATGTTTTAAATTATAATCAATGGGAACATTGTGCAACCCCTCCAAAAGGAAGCTCAAGAACCGTTTACGACAAATATTCATATTTTTCAGGTTTTAACACAAGTAATGCTGAAACATTTTATTTCAAATTGTCAAATAAGACAGGGACAAAGACCATGATAACAAACACAAAATTGATATATTCAGACTCATTCTTCGAACAAATGAATACTTTTGGTTTTGATTATTGGGACAAAAATGTTGAATTGAAAAGTGTTTGGGGTACAAAAGAATGGCAAGTACAGGGTATAGAATCTTTGTTTAGAGCCTGCATGATCCCAGAACAAATTATATTTTTAAATGACACTGTTCAACAAACCACCTGTCTTGGCTTAGCCAAAATCAAAGACTTAAATAAACCGTCTATTCCAAAACCAACAATGAACAGCAATAGCTCTACAGATGAAGAGATAGACGTAAACTATGTATTAAACCAAACCAGAACACATCCAGATTGGAAACAGTGGTTGATCTGGCCCACAGATACTAATAACTGTCAAGACAGATTCCTGAACAAATCACAGGGGTTCAAAATGACCAGGCCAGACCCTAGATATCCTCAAAGACAACACCCGGGGATAATAACCACCTACAGTGTGGGCAAATTATGCCTTCAATGGCTACAAACTTCCACACTGGCAGAAATTAAGCAACACCTAACTTTACTTACTGATGGTGCTGACTTGCGTGATTTCACTATGGGACCACGCAAACAGCGTCAAAAGCGTTTCATAGCAGCCTCTGTATATGCAGCATACAATGAGGCCTGGAAGGTTACTCAAATTGAAACAGCAGAGAGAATACGGGAAATTGACCGTATTAATTTGGAAAAATCACTTTCTGTAGTGGACAATGGGTTAATGACTCTGTCCTCCAGAATTTTTTCTTTGGACAGCATTGTGTCTTCAGCAATCGACATATTATCGCAGGACTTACTGTTGTTACAACACGGTCAGTCTCAATTGCGTTCTATTGTACAGCTTGGCTGGACGTTACAAAATCTGCGTTCAGGCTATGTGCCTTGGCGTTTAATCAACACAACGTCACTATTCCAAATCTTTAACCTTACTGATAGACAAATCAGTATGGCACAAAAGGGTGCTGATTATACAATCCTGAGCATTGAGAAACTTGAGAGATTACCAGTGACAATGTCAGAACGACCTGTCAGTGAATGGATAATACATGGGATAATTAATATTCCAATTTCAACCTTCAGGTTTCAATACTGCCAAAAATATATACAGGCTGGCATGTACGAAAAATTGGGAAAGGGGTACATTAAAACAACATGGAACCTGCCCTATTCACATGCATGTGTCAGTAATAAAGGACAGAAAGTGTTTCTTAGTGGCAATAATTGTGCGATGTCACTAAGCGGCACACTTCTGTGTAACGGAATTAGTTTGCACGGAGCCTGTGAAGGGAACTCAAATAACCTTTCATGTCACCAGCTAGGCGCACCTGCAACAGAGATAGAACCATTCTTTCAAAGACTCTATAATGGGAGTTACATTCTAATTGTAGACCGCAGATGTTGTAGTCTTATGCCCGGGACTCCTTATCTCGTAACTACGACTGCGAAGGTCAAGTGCTGTGGACGCTTATTGTTCCCCAGCTCCTTTCCAGACAGGGAGGCAAGGGCATGGCCCAAATTGAAAATTACTTCTATTCGAATAGACACTTTAAGCAGAATGAAAACAGTGCTTCTTCAGACGCCTACCAGGCTCACGTCATCAAAAGAAACGTATGATCTACAAGTCGCAAGGACGACTGCAGAGATACATTCTTTGTTATCAACTAATTCCCCCATACATTTCGCAGAAATCCTAAACGAAATCTTAAATATTTCTGATACCACTGGGGTCTCAAAGGTATTTAAGACAGTATTTTCGATGGCATTAACACCATTCAAAGCCATACTGGGTATTTTTCCAGATTTCGTCCATTCGATTTTTGGCGGACTTCCCCTCATTTTAGGACTGATTGCAGGAATCCTATTCCTAGTCCTTATTTTTCGTTATGGCAAACCATGTCACAGACAAAAACACCTGCGACAAGGCTAGAAACAATCCTAGCCATTGGATACCGGGACCGGATAACAAAAATCCTGGGACTATCCCGGCTTAGAGACCTGAACATGACTTGGTTTCTATCATTTCGACCTATGTGGCAAAGATGTGTTTTACCTGTATTAAGGTGCCTGCTATGCGGAGAAGAATGCGTGTTAGACACCTGTCTGACGCTACAATCGGATGCGCCAATGGATGCAGAAACATTGTTGAGTCCAACAAAGGCTCATGCTTTGTGTTGCCCTCAACGGCTACCAATCCTGATGACGGCATTCGTGGAAGCTTCACCACTACGATTAAGGGGTAGTGAAGTTCAAGATGAAAGCAGCATCGATCAGGTACGACCTTCTGTCAGCAATCCAAATCAGAACGTCAATGGAGACAATCATGCGACCGAATGCATGGTTACACCTTTTTCCGAGTTAGTGGAACTTTCCCAGGAAGCTGTTGACAGCTTTTTCGAAAGCCTAAATGATATGATGTTCTCACCAGAGCAGAAATAGAGACTTTTGAGCAAGCTCGTACACGGCGTTCCCTGAATTTGGCCTTCAACTTTAATAATAGAGTCACATGAACAATTTTCGCTCCAGTTCATGGACAGCAATTTTTCAGCAGCCCCAAAATATTTTTACATATTTTTTCGGGACACTTATCTTCTGCTTAAAGTAAGAAACTATTCTTAAAGAACTAAGATTTCTATTTTTAGATAGCTTATAGATATTAGCTGCCCGCTGGTATGTTCATAAATATTTTATTCTGTGATGGAATGGTCTCAAACCTTTTTTCTGTATTAAGAGCCATTTCATGTGTAAATTCTCATATACCAAATAGCAATAATGTATACAAATGCGTAATTACTTTAGCATTATTCTACAGCTTGAGTGCATACAATACATGTGACTGCTTTTTTCCGTATATTTGATAATTTCAAAATGCATTTATGTATTTTGGGGTGGTAAGGTATACACAATACCCTATAGTATGTTGTACTATGTTTTACTATGCCTAGATTAGTAAATATGTCCATAGTTAGCGTGGAGTGGGTGTGATGTATCCCTATAGGTTCTGAATCGATCCCCCTATTCCTGACCCTATTCTGGTTAACAAACCAACAAGTTAACTAGCAGTCAGCCCATGAGGCAGCAAACCCCCATGATGCAGATACCGTTATCTGACAAAGCCACACTACGGCACAGGAACGTGTTATCTGATTAGGTCATAACGCTTGCGATCTAATTAGACAAGCGATATTCCTCCAGCCCCTGATAAGGCATACGGAGTTCTCATAACAAATCAAACCTATGACAACCTGGGAAAAACCCTGCGGCCATTGTTTTGATTTCACCGAGAACTTCAGCAAAAGAATGTGCTAACGACCAAGTCGTATGACATCCTTATTGACGTATCTATGTCCATCCTTACGTCAATCTCGGCACCTTAAAGGTATAAATATTACCGATAATGCCCTATGCAAACACACGCGGTGGTGACGAGACGGAGCAGCCATACTTGCCGAAGCCCAGAGCAGAGCAGACCCCGCTGGCGCAGCCCCGCCTTCCTGACGCGCTGAGAACGAGACGCGCTGCTTTCTCCTGCCGAGAGATCCAGCACCGGCGCTTCCGGGTAGCCCTCGCAGGCAGCTTGGAATATCGAGACCAGAGAGAGAGATACCATCCCTCATTCATCCTAAACTTCCAGGTACAGAACTGAATAACCCCTCGCAGAGAATTCTTTAGTCAGTCACTTGGCAAAAACAAACTTAACTTAAACTGTAACTTTCTATTCCCGCCCACGCATTAGACTTAGGTCAGGTACACGGGGTAGGCGTATTTAGAAACACCAGTTGAGTACGTTTAGTCAAATGTATATATGTATGTAATCTAATTTAATCATTTTAAACCTTCATATGGCTTAGAAACCATATCAATGTTTTTACAGTAATATTTTATACTTCTGCTTTTAATGTATGCACTTTACTTAACTATAAGTATTGCAATAATATCGATCCATTTCTCTTGTATGAGAAAAGAGACTGATCAATAAATAACATCTTTTATTGAACACGCCCGTCTCTTCCTTTTCTCTACAATCTGATGAGACTAAGAATGCACGTACTGACTGAGTAAAATAAATTGCCTTTTGTTCACACGACTCTCGAGATACACTCTTGATTAGGGGAGAGCAAAGTTGTCATGTTCTATGGTTGTCAGAAACTAAATCCCTTCTTGTCTAATCAGGGGAGTTAATTCTTTCCTGAACATTCGAGAAAGTTTCTAGTGAACTCTGAGCTAAGCTGGCAAACCCAAAACTTTAAGTCTAATATTGACAGTAGTAGACCTAGTTAACGTCTGGTCTAGGCCTATACTATTGAAGGTATTATTCCAATGCGCAGAGCCTATTGGGATGATAGGAACTACACTACAGCTCATCTTGACATTATTTATATATTTTTGTATTAACCATTAGATACATTGTAAGGCCTGTACAGAGAGATGGAGCACACTTAAATATCGGATTCCAGAGGATGTCAGTGTAGGTACCAAATGAAAATAATCAATGCATTACATGAATTCCTCTGATGTTATTAACTTAATTGGGTAACATTTCCCATAGATTATGACCACTAGGGTATACCTGATAGACCAGAGATTCTACCTCGTTACTCACAGCACTTTCTGGAAAAGTATCACTTTCTCCTTGCCCAGCTAGTCAAGCTGATCTGCTTCAGAGCCAGCATAGGCAGAACCTGCTGCAGCACCACAGGTGAACAGGGGTTTGGAGGAGTGTTTGAGGGACAAAGAAATGCTGACACATAGACAGAATGATTTGACGACCTTCCGAAGTCTTCTAAAAGCATCAAGGATGTTTTCACGTACAGGGATGCCCTTCTTTGTCACCTTAGGGAGGAAATATTTGTACGTGTGCAACTCTTTAGAGTTCTGCACCTTTGAGATTCTAATGGTCATGACCTAGATAGCACCTCAAGATTGCCATCAGAAGGTGGGTGATTTTAAATGATCACTTTTGAACAGAATTATTTAGTCCCGGTAGTCAGCGTGCCATGAAAGAACAGGTCACTAACAATGAAGCAAAAAAAAAGCCACTTACATTTTCACGCCAATCCTCTTAATCAACTCCAAAAACATCAGACGTCTATGCAACCATTCGTCTTCTAGTAATAACTTACTCAACAAAGTCTTAAGGCAGACATCTTTAGCAAATGTTGTCTTGTAAATCAACACTTCAAAGAAGGAACTGCTACAGCTGCCCTCAATCAAGCCATCATCACCCAACAGATCAAGAAACTTTCCTTTAGCTAACCTGTACTTAACTACAGTCCCATAAATTACCTCCGCACTGTACAAAAAGTAGTTAAGAAAACTATAGTCATAAACTCACAGGCTACCTCAACAGACACTACCATATTCAGACACTGAAGTTCAGCTTCTCCATACAGTGTTTCACAAAAGCATCCCATTATATCTTGGATGATAAGCTCAATCCACTGATGAATGGAAGGCCTGTTATGTTATGTTACAAGAATTTGTAACTAGACCTTCGGGTCTAGTTGGGCTATAAAAAACGCCCAACAAAATAAAGTCCAAAAGTGTTGCCTCCAACAGTGATTGAGACAGATTGGGTGCATCTTAAGTAAAGATACTGACAAAAAGGAAGAGCTTATAATAGGATGTGCAAAGAAAATGTATAATGGGTTGCCACCTACCTGCCTGACCGTGGTGGCAGTGTTCTTTATATTGATTATAATCCTCTGAGACATACATGCAATGCTGCCATTTATAAATGGAGATTATATGGCAATATGCCTTTTATTTGTTATATTTCCTCAGCTGCCATGCATTTATCATTTCACCTGATATCTTACTGTAGTGCAATTGATACTTCATTGTATTGTACCGTATTCCATTATATTGTAGCACTTCTATAGTGCTTTTCTATGCCCTGGTGGTGGCCCAAAGTACCTGTTGGTCGAGTAGTTGCTACTTCATTTGCTGTATCTGTTAGAATGAGGTGTTGGTTGCAGTGTTAACTATAGGTTTGATCTGTTTTTGCTTTCTATATTGGGTTATCAATACATGCACTATGTCTCTGCATTTGCGTTTGTCACCCATAATTGGCTGACATCGTTCAATCATCTGCTGCAATCATGAACAAGTGTACCGTACCTAGATATGTTGCTACATTTTACACATCAGTCATATAATATGGATAATGTTTTATCTTGATACAGCTTGATTGGATACGTATCTGCAGGAATGCCAATCTGATTATATGGTTCACAGTTACTTGATCAACACATTGCAAACTGTTGCTCAAATCTCTAAAGATGATCAAACTGTATCTACAAACCTTGAGACTGGGTGTATACATTTATACACTTGCAAAGCAATAACAATCCTGATATGAATTACTTTGGATCATTCTCGAGGCACTATATCCATTTGTAAAATATAAACATTGGTTGTCCAATCATATTGTGAAGAGAACCCCGTGGGCAAGCCGGGACACTAGGGATATCATGCGACAGAGATGCAAACCAAGTGAAGAGGAAAGGGTATGCCTAAACGGCAGAAAAGAATGGGCTTGGAGGGTAATGACTTGGAAGACAGGCAGACATCATGTTGGAAGTAGGAGGAAAAAAGATGCCAAGTTGAAGTCACAGAGATAGTGAGAGATTGGGGTGAATGGGTTCAGATGTACTCAAGCCCAGTGAAGAAGAGAGACAAAGTCACTCAGAGGGGATGGAGAAGGGCAGAGACACAAGGTGCAGATAGGAGCCAGGCAGAAGGAAACAAACTGTTGCACAGGTTGGATGGAGAGGGAAATGTGGAGGGAAGTAATATGTGGCCATGGTGTTGCATATATATTGTTATGCATCTATCTTCCACGTGCACACTGTGCTCGTGGAAGATAGTGTTCTCTTTAAGAATTGTTATGTTTTGCATGGGGGATTTGGATCACAGGGAGAATGTTATTCATTAACTGTTTTGCTCTGACTTGAGAAGCCGCATTAAACCTTCTCTCCTACAAACACATTTCTTGTTACTGTGTTATTTACGGATCTTGACTTCCCTACAATGGCGACGAGGGGTACGAATCCTGCATAATGAGTATATTCATGTGAGACTATTTATTCCATTTTGTTCTCGACCGCAGATATCGAGCGGTGGTGCTACACTATTGGGAATTTATTCGACCGCGTAAATCGAGCGGTGGCGTATTGCTTTATTTTCTTACAACTGTGTTGTTCTATTGCACTTCGTATTTTATTTCCGAAGTGGGATTACAATTTATTTTACTTGAGCTCTGATCGCTCCTGCAGCAGTCTACAGTTTCGCTTTATAGTTGTGCATTTTATAGCACCTGCGGCTGATTTCGTGTATCTAGGGATTGATTCATTTTTTTTTTTTTTTTTTTCTTCACGACATCCTCTGAATGCTGTTGTGTATAATTGAACTTACATTTCTGGAGCATGGCAGACACGGATCAACGGATTCTTTGAGATTCTTCTTTACGAACGTTCACGTAGTTGCTTAGCTGCGTCTTCTCTGTGTCCTGGATTGACACGCTAAGGATTGTGGGAAGGCGATCCATTGTGGTCCCACATCATCACGCTAAGCACGTCGGCAATTATTTTTTGGTTTTTTTTGTTCTTGGTTTCCTTGGTAACGCGTCATCGTTTACCTGTTAAGTTACTGTTATGCTCGTTTTATGGCACACATGAAAGGGGTTTTGGCATTGTTTCTGCCACATTTGCAACAATAATACTGGTGATTCGAATTTACACACAGTCAATGAGTTATTAAGTTATTCTTTTACATTTCTATTTTTTTTCTCATTATTATTTTTTTTTCTTTCTTGGTAAAATGTCTGGTATATTACCCCCTCCTTCATTCTTGACAGTTTCAGGTGAACCTCCCATGTCTTGGGAAGTTTGGGAACCCATGTTTTTAGCATATATAGAAGTCATGGAAGGTGAGGATTGTGAAGCAGAGAGGAAACTTTCACTTTTGAAACACTGTTTGGGTGGTTTTGGACTAAAGAATTTAAATCCCTTCCTGCTTTAATTAACCTGGGTAGAATTAATGTATATCAGTATGCATCTACCCAACTTAACATTTGTTTTGGAAAAAAGAAAAATGTTGTGATGGAAAGGTTTATTTTCTATTCTCGCAAACAGCGTGATGAGGAATCTATTGAAATGAAATGAAATGAAAATTGCACTTGTATAGCGCGTAACTACCCGGAGGCCTCGCAGCGCTTGTGACTGATTGCTTAGCGTGGGCTCAGGGTCGTTCAGCAGGTTTTGGCAAACAAGTGCGTTTTCAGAGCTTTCCTAAAAGACATATAGTTGCTGTTTTCTCGAAGAGAAAGAGGGAGGGAATTCCAAAGTCTAGGCGCAGTATGGGCAAAGGAGCGGCCTCCCCAGCGGGCTTTATTGACTTTAATGGGAGTTGCCAGCTGAAGGGTACAAGAGCGAAGGGGGCGAGATGGAACATAAGGCGTGACCATAGGATGTAGAATTGCGGGACCTACTCGGTGAAAAGATTTGTGTAAGATGCACATGGCCTTGAATTGTACTCTTGCCGCCACTGGGAGCCAGTGAAGTTCCTTCAAGGCGTTCTTCGCTGACTGCCAGCGGGGTAGATTATAAAGTAGGCGAGCGGCACTGTTTTGTGTAACTTGGAGCTTCTGAGTAACGGAAATCGGGACTCCCATATAAAGAGCATTCCCATAATCCAGGCGGGAGAGTATCAGGGCCTGGACCATGACCCTCCTCGCCTGGCATGGGAGCAGAGGGAGCACCTTTCGCAACATCCTCATTAGCCCAAAGCAGGTGGCGGCAGTCTTGGTAGCTTGGACCGAGAAGTCGAGTGCTTTGTCGAGCCAGATCCCGAGGCTCTTTATCTGGGACTTGGGGATGGGGGGCAAGCCCAAACATGGTGGCCAGATGGAAGCAAGGGCAGAAGGGGAGGGGTTGCCCAATAAGATGATGTCTGTCTTCTCCCCATTGAGTTTCAAATAGGAAGATTGCATCCACCTGGCGACAGCCTCTAGGCAGGGGCCTAAGGTGGAGGACGACCCCTCGGGGTGGTCTAAAGAGACCACCAGTTGGGTATCGTCTGCGTAGGTGACAATACGCACACCAAAGGGATGGACTATCCTGTCTAGAGGTTCCATGTAGGCATTAAAAAGGGTGGGGCTTAGGGAGGAGCCCTGGGGGACCCCGCACCTAAGTGGATGTTTGGGAGAGGCCACCTCACCCTCAAAGACCTGAAAGAATCGTTCATCCAGGAAGGATGTCAGCCATTCCAGGGCCGCGCCCGACACGCCCATGCCCGCCAGACGTTGTAATAGCGTGGCATGGTTAACCGTGTCGAACGCGGCGCTGAGGTCCAATAAAATAATGGCGACTTTTCCTCCCTGGTCCAGCACGGCTCTGGCTTCTTCCGTTACCGCTAGGAGGGCGGTTTCAGTTCCGTGCTGAGGACGAAACCCTGTCTGAGAGGCACGCAGCAAGCTATTGGACTCCAAATAGTTCACTAGGGTGTTATTAACGTGCCTCTCCAGCAGTTTGCTCAGCCACGGAAGTAAAGAAATGGGCTGGTAGTTTGCCAAGTTACTCTGGTCAAGGTTGGGCTTCTTCAGCAAGGCCTTCACCATCGCACACTTCCATGGAGGTGGAACAGATTTAGAGGTGATAGATGTGTTAAGAACGTCTAAGATGACCGGACGAACGACGTCCATGACCTTGATGAGGGTCTGAGGGGGTGCTGGGTCGTTGGGAGAACCAGAAGTAATCTTAGGGATCAGTCTGTCTAGTCCAAAGACATCAAGAAGTGGAATTTTGTCGAGCATACAGGGGACAAAAAGGTCAGTGGTTGTAGGGAAGGAGGATTCCATATCATCCTTAGTGTTACTGAATGAGGAGTATATGGTCTGGATTTTTTGGGAGAAATAGACGGCCAGATCGTTACAGCGGTTTTGGGCGCCTTCACCAGAGGGACGCTCGGTGAGAGGTGAAATGAGGGATTTAGCTATTTTAAAAATTTCCTTTGGGGCATTTGCAGCCGCGTTAATTTTCCCTTCATAAAAGAGAACTTGTGCCACCTTTATCTACATTTTATAGAGCTTTATAGCGGACCTGTACTCGGCCTTTCTAAGTTGAGAGTGGTCCTGCCTCCAGGCTCTCTCGAGTTTAAGGCAGGCTAATTTCATGAGTCTAAGGGCCGGTGTATACCAAGGGGCAACTTTAGGTCTTCTTATTGATTTACAAAAGTGTTTAGGAAGAACCTGGTCAAGGGTGCTAGAGATCCAATTATCAAAGTTACTAGTGGCCGTATTGGAATTAGTTGCCTTCCTAGGAGGATCTCTGGCCAGGGCGGCTTCCCAGTCAGGGAGGGAAAGTGAGGGCCATTTCCTTCCCAGGTGCTTTGCGGAATTTGGAGAGGAGGAGGGGGGGGTTGGTGCGCCAGGTGAAAGGTATTAAAAAATGGTCGTTCCAGGGTAGTGGTCTAGGGGTCTCCACCGTGAGATTATCTATATTACTGTAGATGTGATCCAAGAGATGTCCCTTATTATGCGTTGCATGAAAGCCCTTTTGACATAGGTCAATGGCTTGCAAGTTGGAGCGGAGGTTATTGGCTGATGTGTCGTGGGGGTCATCTAGATGTAAGTTGAGGTCCCCAAGCAAAGTGAGATTAGGCGAGGTCAACGCGACACTTGCAGCGAGGTCTGTTATCTTAGTGATAAAATTGTTAAGGGCCCCGGGAGGGCGGTAGGCTAAAATGCCAGAGAAGGTGATGGTAGGGGAGAGTTCTAACGAGAAGTGAAGACTCTCGCAAGTTGGCGTGGTGGTTGGAATAATACGGCATCTATAGCTGTCTCTGTATATAATAGCCAAACCGCCACCTCTCCCAGTCTGGCGGTCCAGTCGTTTGAGCGTATATCCTTGAGGAGTGACCCACACTGTAGTCGGATCATTGTCTGACTGGATCCAGGTTTCTGTTAAAAAAAGAGCCTCAGGGTTGAGCTCTTCAATCAGCATGTATAGTTCAGTATAATGTTTCAATAAAGACCGACAATTAAGGAGAAACATTCTCCATTTCTGTACAGGGGGCGAATGACTGATGTATAAGGAAGGTAGACTCCAGTCACAGTCTTTACAATGGTACTCTGTGTTAGTGGGGAGATTCGAGTGACAACATGACACATTGGCAAGGGGTCGTAGGGCGAGGAGCGAAGAGGAGTTATAAGATAGTAGAGCCCCTACCATGATGACAATTCTGTCCCAGAGCGAGCAGGAAGCGTATGGACGCGGACTGGCGCAGACTGGCTTCTCTTTGGCGCCTCTTCGGCGCGTCTATGGCGCTACCGCTGCGCGGGACGAAGAGAGCAGATATAGATTAGGCGAAGGGGGAGGCTAGCGCGTCACCCTCCCAAGATGGCCGCCGAATGTGGAACAACCAGGAAGTAGTGCCGCTTTTACCTCCCTCCACTACAAACAGCACTGGTTGCTGCGGTGGACCGGGGAGTGGGCAAACAAAGCTACAGGTAATTTAAGAACACAGTTTTTAAAACAAATAGCAAAACAATTAAAACGCTTGCAGCAGTCTTAATTCACTGCCAAGCGCTGGCACAGCGAAGTTATCAGATCAAGAAGATTATGTATCTTCTCTAAGATCACTCGCAGCTTCTTGCGCATTTGAACATATCTCTTATGACCAGGTGTTAAGAGACCAGGGGCCAGATGTAGGTAAATCTATTTTACCGACTCATAAATACCGAATTTTACCGATTCGGTATTTATGAATCGGTAAAATAGAAGTACTGAGATGTAGGTAAATCCAGATGTGCATTTACCGAATAAAAATACTGATTCGGTATTTTACAGAATCAGTAAATTTACCGATCGGTAAATTTACCGATTCTGTAAACATATGCCCCCTACATCTCAAATTCCATTTACCGGTCGGTAACGGCCGAATTCGGCCGTTACCGACCGGTAAAAGCCTACCTACATCTGGCCCCAGATCTTGATGCGTACGAATAGTAAAAAGGTTCAAGAGAAACTATGGTCTACTCCTGACTTATCCTTGAATGCCGCGATTGATATTGCTAAGTCAATTGAGCATTCAGAAAAGTTTGTTAATGAGATTAGGGGTAAGGATAAGAGTGATGTTTTTAATGTAAATAAGGAACTGAAAGAACAGAATAAGCCAAGGTTGACTTCCAGTCAAAGGAGTTACACCTCCAACAAATATGATACTAGTCATAAAAGTACGAATCAGTATAATGAGAAACGGGGTCATACACTGTTGTGTTTTAGATGCGGTAGTAATTCGCACTTAGCCAATTACAAGAATTGTCCTGGCATTGATAAAGTTTGTGCTAAATGTAATAGAAAAGGGCATTTTACTAAATTCTGTAAATCACCACCAAAGAAAGTTAATTACATGCATTATTCAAGTCACGATGATTTCCGTATGGGTAATGACGAGAATGACATCAACACTGTTATTAATGTATTTTGGGTTGATGGCGTTTCCAAAGTCCCATCTTGTATCGTCAAAGTAGATGGTATCGAGCTAGACTTCTTTGTTGATTCCTGTGCTTGGTTTACTATTATTTCCCCGCAAGATCTTTGAGGACAATTGGCCTGGGAGGTGTTTAATATCACCGGATGTATCTCCTGGTGGGTATACGGGCCATAAAATTGATTTAGTGGGATATTTCTCAGCTGAGTTGGACTTTGGCAAAAACCATGCAGCAAGCAAAGTTTATGTGACAAAAAGTGGGAAGTCACTACTTGGATGGCCACAACAATTTGATTTAGGAGTTAAGCTTGACCCTAGGGCAAATCCGCCTGTATTTGCTGTTGAACCATCTACGTAAAATAGTGATGTTTTGGTTGAGATGCTAAGAGGAGAATTTCCTGAAGTATTTAGTGGGAAATTGGCCAAGTATCTTGGGTTTGAGCACACTATCAAGCTACACGAAAATTCTGTTCCCATACGACAGAGTAAGAAATGTCCCAATTTCTTTTCGTGGTAAATTAAAAGATTTGTTGAAAAATCTATGTAATGATGGCATAATAGAACCTATTGAATCCTCACCGTGGGTTTCTCCGATTGTGATTTCGGTCAAACCTTCTGGTGAGCTCAGATTGTGTGTTGATTTACGCAGTGTGAATCGCTCTATTTGAGTGGATGCCCATCCCTTACCTAATTTACATGAGATGGTTTCCACTTTAGCGGATGCGAAAGTTTTTTCGTGCATTGACTTGACTAGTGCGTACCACCAAGTGGTATTGTCGGAAGAATCTAAAAATATGACTTCTTTTATTACTCCTGAGGGTCTCTACAGGTATTGCCGCATGTCTTTTGGTCTTGCGAGTGCAGCCTCTGTCTTTCAGAGATTAATGAAGGATACCTTAGACGGTTAGGATGGGGCCGTCACTTTCCAAGATGACATCTTGGTATATGGGAAATGTGACGAGGATCATGATCGCAATTTATACCGTGTTATTGCTGCGTTAGCCAAAAAGGGTCTCACTCTCAGGTTAGATAAATTTAACATCAAGGCGAAGGAAGTTGAGTACCTGGGTCATACTATCAGTGGGGATGGTATTAGGCCTAAAGGGAAGCATATTAAAAGCATTGTGAATGCACCCTTTCCATCTTCTAAGGAACAATTAGTGGTGTTTTTGGGCCTAACTGAGTTTTATGCTAAATTCATTCCTAACTACTCAGTCAAGGTTGATCCTTTCAGATGCCTACTTAAGAAGAATGCTGTTTTTAAATGGTCTGGAGAGATGTCGGTTGCATTTAATGTACTGAAGGAGTTTATTGTCAATGCTCCGTGCCTAAAACCTTTCATCCCTGGGAAGAAATGTATTGTGATGGTGGATGCAAGCAATTTAGGACTGGGTGGAGTTCTTTTACAGAGCACTTTAGAAGTTTCCTTTGGGGGACTGAGTTCGTAATTAAAATGGACCATAAGCCCCTTGTGTTTCTGATGTCCCCGGGTGGAGGTAGGTCTATGTCGGCGCGGTTGGCAAGACTTTCCTCAAGATTACAATCCTTTCGATTCAGTATAGAGTATGTCCAGGGTAAGGCCAATATCCACGCTGATTGCATGTCCAGGTTGCCCATTGTTGATGAAGGTGTGTTTCAGTAGGATGATTGTGAGGTAGCGTTTACTGCTCGGGATGTGAACTTGATTGGTAGTGATAAGCAGGTCTTGAGGGAAGAAATATGGATTTCTGAAATGGAGAAAGATATTGTGATAAGTGAAGTAAAGATGTTTATTGTTCAGGGTTGGCCTGAGACGAGGAAATTGTCTGGGGAGTTAATGAGCTTCGCTAAGGTTAATGGTGAATTAGCTATTGAAAATGGCATTGGTCTAAGGGAAGATAAAATAATTCCTCCTTTTAATCTGAGGCGCACCATCATGGAGATTGGCCACGAGGGACATTTGGGTAACTCTTTAACGCGAAGGCGTATTAAGGAAATGTTTTGGTGGCCGGGGATTGATTCTTCTATTGAACAATTTGTACGACTTTGTGGTAGTTGTGCAAACAGTGACAAGTCTGCTTTTCCTTTGCATGCTGAATCTATTCCTGTGGAATTTCCAGATGGGCCATGGAGGAAGTAGGGCATTGATATTGTTGGGCCTTTTCATGTGTTGCCTAAGGAAGAGAGTTTTGGTATTGTTTTGATCGATTACTTTTCTAAATGGCCTGAAATAAAAATGGTAAAAGAGGTCACATCTCAGAGAATTATTGAGTTTTTAGATAGCGTCTTTTGCAGAGAGGGTATTCCTCAAGTAATCGTCACGGACAATGGTCCGCAATTTATTAGTAAGGACATGGAGTTTTTTTTCAATAAGTGTGGAATAACTCACAAGAGGATTGGTGTTTTCCATCCTGAAGCAAATGGACAGGTGGAACGCTTTAATCGGGTGGTGAAAGAGGCTATTCAGCTTTCTGTTAAGAGTGGTCTGAATTGGAAGAATGCTTTAGGTTCCATGCTTCTGTCTTACAGGACTTCTCCTAATTCGGTTACTTTAGTCAGCCCGTTTGAACTTTTGAGGGGGAGGAAGCCTAGTACTACTTTGGTTCCATGGTGGTTAAAAGGGAAAGTCTCAAGTAGTAAATGGAATAATATTGATTATGGTGTGGTAAAGGAAAGAGTTGAGAGGTACAAAGGTAAAATGAAAGTGAACATGGACAACAAAAGAGGTTATTTGAGCAAGCAAAAGGTGGTCATTGGTGATTTTGTTCGAGTCAAAAGAAACATCAATGTATCTAAAGGATCTCAATGTTGGTCGGATCCTAAGGAGGTTATTGAGGTCTTTAATAATGCTGTCAAAATAGAAGTTGGAAGTGTGTGGAATTTTAATAGGATTTCATTGTATAAAGGATTTGATCGTTCTGTCAAAACTGCAAAAGAGTCCGAGTTGGGGAAAAATTTACGATCTTGTGCTTCTCCCAAGTCTATTCCAAGTTGTTCTAAAGAAAATGTGGAAAACCAAAGGGAGAAAAGGGAACATCATGTGCCGGATAGGTTCAAAGATTTTGTTATGACTATAGAGAAGTAAAAAAAAAAAGGGGGGGGGGAGATGTGTTGCATATATATTGTTAGGCATCTATCTTCCACGTGCACACTGTGCTCGTGGAAGATAGTGTTCTCTTTAAGAATTGTTATGTTTTGCATAGGGGAGTTGGATCACAGGGAGAATGTTATTCATTAACTGTTTTGCTCTGACTTGCGAAGCCGCATTAAACCTTCTCTCCTACAAACATTTTTCTTGTTACTGTGTTATTTACTGGTCTTGACTTCTCTACACATGGCATCTGAATTTCTAAAGTAACTGATATAAATGATAAAGGGGTGAGGAGGAACCAAGACGAGACTTCAGTCTTGCTGCATCACACCTACAAATGTTGATGTGCAAGAAGGAAGGGGAGGCTCTCAGAATGTACAAAAACTCATATAAATAACCTGCCTTGAAATAATGGATGAGCGCCTGAACTACTTCATTGAACATAGAAGAAAAATAACTCTGGTCTTGGCTTTCAAAAACATTACAGCACTGATATAATTAGTGTGCTTCAGCACTCCACACTCACTTGTAGGTTGATTATTATGCGGTCTCTCCTGAGAATCCTGAAGGTTTGGTGTGTAAAGATCTTGACTTTCTTTAGCTCTTAATGAAAAGACAGAACTTGCAATCAGAGGACCTGTATTAAGAGTAAAAGTATCAAGATAAGTTACATATAGGATTGCAGAAATAAAATGACATCCAGATTATTTCATGATGAAAGGAACCATAAGTAATACTCTGCAAAAAAACATATGGAACTCATTCTTTGTACTGAGAAGTGTAATGACTATAACCCAAGGGCACACTTTATCATATGTGGTAAAGTGCAAATATTACACCAATACCCACCACTAATGTGTAACTCTGAACATTCAAATTCGGTAATGAGAAAAACCTAAGGCACGATGCTTGTTCACACTGCAACAACTTCCAGACCACAGGACAGCCGCATTTAAGGATGCCCACCGTTGCACCAGATATTTATACCATAAATTGCTCCTGCACGTAGTGCAAGAGGAGCTTTGAGAGCAAAAAGCACAGTTACACGTCCGCAACGTAGTACCGTCATCACATATGTGAGTCCTGAAAATAAACTGTAAAAATGGGGGGTCCATTTCCAAGACACCCATAACACATTTCCCTAATGCACTGGGAATTGTCGGAGTCCATTATGGTTTGGGGAAACGTTTGTATGTATAGTAGCATTACCATGACATTAATTAACATAACATTAATTAACATGTTTGTGAACTCGATTGCATTTATTTTAACACTGGATAATGTAGGCCTCGATTTCACAATGGATGGTGCTGCTTGCAGCCATCTTTTCTGTATGTGGTCCTCTGTTTTTTTTTCACTCTGCACACAGACTATTCGTATATAAGTAACACTGTACATGCTGCTTTAAGATGTAATGTCACTTTCCCATATATAGTATGTTTCTTTCTTTAGAGTTCGTTTGCAAGGTATTCCACTGAGAGTTAACTGTTTCAAGGCCTTTCCTATTGTGACCACAATGGTTTCTCATGAGAACCTGTGCTTGTATCACAAATAGCAACATGTATACAAACGATTTCTGTGTCTGAAAGGCATCAGGGATGGGAACTGCATTACGTGAATTTGATAGATAACGCGTAATAATGAGATTTTAGAAACTGTATTGTTTTTTCTTTGACCTCAATAGTCCAAATCGCGAGACCCTCCCTTAAACAACTGTATTCATGTAAGTCTTCATCGTATTCTGCAAATTAAAAGAAAGTCCATTCCTGAGGGTTGTCTGCTCGCTCTCCTCTGATCTTAAGGAGGCTACACTATGTCGGCATGACCTATGATTTTTAACTTTGATTTATTCTTTAGAGCTGAACTATACTTGCTTCTGCTTGTCCATTTCCTGCATTTTATTCTGAGCACCATTCTATTATATGATAATTGATTACCTGACTGACTTTGACTATTTCATTTTGTTTTCTATAATGATCTGAATCCTTTAATAAACCTCTGTGGTTCTATTTTAATATGTGTTTCGTCCTCATGGTAAAGTCTAACGTGCTTAACTATTTACATTGTTCTTTGCATTATAATTTTGAGAAGCAACATCACCATTGAGGGAGTTAACACTGCTCCAGGTCCATCAGGAAAGCATTATATTTGACATAGGTAGGAAAAGTGTTAACCGTCCCATACAGAAGAGACACAGGAGGGTACAGAAGGAAAGGACCCCGGATGGCCTCCCATGATTGGGCAGCCCCTGTGACACCATCTCCATCGGCTTAGGTCTGCTCAGGAAAAGGAATCCGGTGAGGACTACGCCATCAGGAACACAGACCACTGCCCACCAAATATGTGGTTGTGGATGAGAGAGGACAGACGTGACATCTGCAACTTTTTGCAGATGACCCTACAGTTTTTAAATGAGGCCTTTAGTCACAAGGAAGAAGTAGTGCTCAACAGTCAGTGTTAAATATTGGACAGATTTGTACAGTGATTTCATACTTTACTTGGTCAAGTATCGCAACTAGGGATTGAAGTTAGTAGCCAAAGGGCCTATTTATGAAAAACATCTAGCAACATTTTTTAGGTAATATACTAGGACAGTGGTTCCCAAACGTTTGACTCCTGAGGACCCCTATTGACTCAAGACTGGAAGTCGGGGACCCCCAGCAATTTGTATGATTTAAATTTCAAACATTAAAAGAGTAATTCGAAAAAATTTCACACGTGTGCACAAAAAACAAGTGCTCAAATCGATAAGGATTTTAGTATTCTATATTGAAAGAATTTGCAAAAAACGAAAAGTTTTAATGGGAAGGTTGGCGCGGCATCTCCGTGACTAACTTCTGAATGGTTAGTTTTATTTCACAGTACAAGGCTTCTGCTCCTGCCAGGGTCAGAGTGGAGACCTAAAGCAGCCCTGGCAAATGTTTACAGACCAGTCCCCATACAAAGGGGGCTTTGGGAGGCTCTCCCCCAAAGAACATTTAGGAAACAATGGTGCATTCTACAACACATGTATCATTATATATTGAATTGTATTAGCTTTTAAAGAATATTAAATGATGACCTTACTATGCACCAGGATACAGCAATCTTTGTTGTGGTTCTTCAATGATTCCCTAATTATCACCCTTCAACAGTGCCTCTCATTTCTCCAGAGCCCCTCAGTCACATGTATTTCATTTTATCACAGCGCTAGCAGTGGCAGGAATGGTTGACAGGCACTAAGCAGAGGGAATACGAACCACACTTTGGGCCTGATACACAAATAAACTTTTGTGTAAGTTTACTCTTTTTTTCAGTATTCACAAAGTACAAGTAAATAGTAAGTTTATGACTGCGGATAGTCCACAGGCGGGTTGGAGTACTACACACATAAACTGACAGGACTATGTGCATCGACGGACCAACTTCTTTGCCATTTCTGTATTACTACTGAAATGTAAATAAAAAGTCAAGTTATTTATAGTACACTTAATCAATAAACCTCTGCCTTACCTATGCCCTTCTAATGTTGGCAGATAGGGAACTGAAACGAAGGGCGCTAAATTGAGTTGTATTCGATCAGATCATCTCATCAAATGAAAATTACATATCACATCACATTTTCTAAGTTTGTTTAGGTTTATTGAAGCAACTTCTTTCCCTCTCTTCTAGCTGGTGTTTTTTTTAAATGAAATGTTAATGACCATTATCTTATGCAGTGGACAACGAAATACAAAGAATATTGCCAGAGTGATCCTCAAATCTAAAAAAATAAAAACATCCAAACACGCCGTCTCGTGCCCCGAGACTTTTGAATTGCATTTCTGATATGGCCTGGTGCAATTAGCCCCCAGAAAAGATCTAAGAACTCACCTCTTCAAACAATACTTCACTGACTAAAAACTACTGTTCTCTTTTATACCGTTTTTATTAATATATTTTATACCACCCCGTGGATGTTATATATATGTGACGCTCTGCTGCCCTGTGGCTAGGTCTATACAAATAACATGGATACAAATAAAACTATAAATAGCACTGCATCAATCAGGGTATTTAAAGCACTCCAAAGATTGTCTGAAAGCGGGCTTGAGAGACATGGTGATAAAGTGATGTACCTAAGATTAGACAGTGTAGCTGGGTATAAAAGATGGAATTCAAACTCTAGTCTTGTGGATAACTTATACATTAATCATCACACCATGTATAATCGAATGAACGCTTGCAGAATTTTCACAGGAAATAGAAATATATCAATTATTTATGCTTTTATTTATGTCTTGCATTTGGACTTTTTACTATTTCATATGCTTGTAACTACTAGGCATCATTCTTAATAAATACAACTTTACTCAAACTATTCCGTTGATGAATGGCTTAATCAGCCCTGAAACTATTGGAACCTATGACTACTTGGTAATAAACAGATTTTCGTGAAGGGTGAGGCGACCACTTCAATTTTTTAAATGGTTTACGTGGCAATTGATTTTATGATTTCTACAAGATGACTTCAATTTGTTTGTTGCACATCATTTGGAGATTAAACAGTAAGACAGTAGTGTATCCCAAAGGGAATTGATGGCTTTGTGACTGGCTGAGTGAGAGAGGTATGTAAGCCTCCTGTTTCAGGAATAAAGATTAGCT
Organism: Lissotriton helveticus; assembly: GCF_964261635.1. Lineage (NCBI taxonomy): Eukaryota > Metazoa > Chordata > Amphibia > Caudata > Salamandridae > Lissotriton > Lissotriton helveticus. The sequence continues at coordinate 1,054,117,134 of NC_136067.1, forward strand.
GGCTTTATTGTTACCGCTGACCAAAATGAAGCCGGCCATCACAGAAACCATTTCTCTCATGCATTTGCTGCAATTGGCTATATGTTTATCAGTATCTCTGTACTGCTTGACTATAACAAGTCATCAATTTCAAGATGGTTCAGAAGGCCACTCCTATTTTCCTGAATGAAATATTAGAACTATTTATTTCATGGAAGCTTCTATGTCTGCGGGCAAATGGAAACATAGCAAAATTAAGCTTGAAAGGCAAACACAGTGAAGATTTGACTAAAAAGTTTGCTTTTTCATCTACACTATATGATGTGAGCAAACGTGCTATTCCTTTAAAAAAAGGAAAATGGAATAAGGGCAATTGTCAACAATGTAACAATCGCATGTATGCTTTGTGTAAAAACAAACCTGATCAATCCTAAAACTCACAAACCGGAACCACAATCAACAGTAAAAATACCCGAGTTGAAGGTTTCCTTTATGCTTTCACGTAGAAAATACACCCAGGCTACACATGATCTTGTTTCCCCATTGTGCATTACCCTGTGCATTTTGTAGCACATTACCCGTTTCCCTTAGTGCACATCAACCCGTGGTCCACTCTTGCAGAGAACCCAGTATTCCCCTAATGCACGAGACACAGTACTTCCCTGCAAGACATTATTCAGTGGTCCTGGGAGTCGTATCAACAGGTGCTCTCCTCCGTCACCTCACCCTATGTTCTGATGATGCACTTCAACTTGTGTCTCCTGATACAAATCGCCCGGTACTCCCCAAATACACATTCGTCTGTGCGCCTCTGGTGCACATCACCCCGTGCTGTAGTAGGGCACAACAGATTGTGCTTCCTTGGTGCACTTCACTTGGTGTTAGTTATCAGGGCCTTACTGCGACATAGGTCCAAGGCAAGGGTGTTTCATGTCCTGGTGAAGGTTCTTGTGGGCACTTTTACAGGCCTCCTGGCTAAACTTAAGGCCTTTCTGCTTTTCATTGCAGAGCACATATGACTGTCACAAGAAATTGAGGGCATCATTCCTGTAATCAGTGTCCAAAATTTACTTTGACCCCTCTACAATGTCTGAGATTCACCACCCTGCCATTACACTGACTACACATAGCTTCATCCACATATACCAGCACCTTGCTCATAGGATTAGAAAAACAACTTTTATAATAAGTGTAATTTACCAATATGGTTTAAAAACGAAACTATTCGAGAATGATTTATATTAATGTATTTTTATTTTATTTAAGTTTAAAGTTAGTATTACCATAATTAATTGGAATTATTTTAAGTAAAATGAGTTAGTTAGTGTTAAAATAACATTACTTATGATATGCATTATATTTGATAGACTATAAACCAATACTTTTCAGAGTCAGTATTAAAATAGTTGAAATATAATTAAATTAAAAATAGATACTTTCCGATGAACGCTGGGGCTGAAGCAGCGTCACAAGGGTTAGGGAGACAGAAAGAGGTGGGATGGCATCATCCACTGGCTGGACTGGAAGGGGGGGGGGGCAGAAGTGGATCTTGTTTTGTTCCTAGGCTTACTTCTACCAATTTTTAATATACTATTGTGGCCTCTATTAATCATTTTTCTGTTACTCGCGATCCTCTATGGTATGTCTGGTGTATCAACTGTGCAAAACTCAATTTTTTTTAATAAGAAAATAGATACATTAACAGGGCTCGAAAAATCAAAAAAATATGTTACTAACTAGTAACATTAAAAATCTCCAGCTTGACCAAACTGTAATGTACTTGACTTATGTCTCCAAAAGCTGAGCAAATGTGAATCTTTATTGCTCATTCACTTTGTGAGCAAAAAAATGCCTTTAAAGCTTGTTTTCTTGTCACATTTGCTCTGCTTTCAGAGACAGAGGTCATACGTCAGTTTGTCTACCTACTCGCCAGAAAGGGCAAGTAGGACCTAAAAATAGCTTGTCCTGAATAAATCTGGCCTCGCCATATGGAGCAGTTTTTCGACCCTGATTAATAACATAAGGTTAAGCATTGCAGTATGCATATAATAATGTTTATAAAGAAATAATTTGAAGTTAAGCTACGAATTCCTTTAATACAACCCGTTAATTTAATTAGTTACATTTGCCAAATTATAAAGTTAGCATCAAGATTAGGTCAAGGATATCATTTTTTGATGTAATAAAAAACAAGGTTAGAATTAGTATTAAGGGTCAGAGTGTGTGTTTACTTATTGCTTTAATTATCTGAAAATATTGGGGCATATTATCAAACCTCGGTGATAAAATTATCGCCGCTTTATCGGCAGGAAACTGCCGATAAAGTGGCGATAATGGGCTTGATAATATGGTCTATGGAATTCCAATCCAAGCTCATGTTAAATGTCTTTCACATCTAACATGAGCGTCGATTGGAATTCCATAGAGCATATTATCAAGCCCATTATCGCCACTTTATCGGCAGTTTCCTGCTGATAAAGCGGCGATAATTTTTTCGCCGAGTCTTGATAATATGCCCCATTGTAATTTAATGTCTGCTAAGAGTAACAACACGTTTTAATGGTTTTGTTTTCGATAAAATATTTTTTGCGTCAAAATCAGCTCATGGTACCTAGAACTAAAAAGAAGAAATGGGGGAAACACAGCATTCTCAACGGCTGCAAGCAGGCTTTGGAATTCCCTGCCGCAAAGCTAGGGGGTTATCCCCCAGCTGTCAACATCCAGGAAAGCACTTAAGACCTGGTTGTACACGCTACAGACTTCGCTCTTGAATTTTATAGGCTAAGATTGGTTATCTGGACAGCTCACTACAGCACCTTGACGCCCATGAGTAATTGCCACGCTTTACAAATTGCAAATCAAAATCAAATCAAATCAAAGTTAGCATTTTGCCATTATGCAGACAAAAACAAACATCAACAAAAAGCCCAGGTAGCGTTAATTGAAATATAAGCTGATTAAATAACATTTCAAAGAAATTTAGGAAAATACATAACATTATGGTGAAGTTTCGGGAAAGACAATAAAGAAAAAATTTGAAGGAATTAAAGTGGACAAACAAAAGGTGATTGCATTAATAAGGATAGGCAGGTAAAGTAAAGTTGAGACGAAGTAAATTAAAAGTATTGAAAGTGGAGGTGGTCTAACAAGAACATATAACAGCCATAAACTCAAGAAAACTGTGCTTGTTCACCTGTACAAATAATGCTCACACAGGCGGCCGTTACCAGCAAATCATGCCAGTCAATGAGGAGTCTTACTGACAGGTAGCAGATTGGCTAGCTGCCCTGCGTTTTTCCATTGTACAGAGGCCTATGCTAATGATCTATCAATAGAGAAACTCACCACATAGGGGTCGATTCCGATCCGGTAAAATCCCCGTCCGTACGATTCGTATCCGGAGCCGTTTCTGTACGACTCGTACACACACCGTACGACTCGGTGAGTACGATCCAGACCGGGTGATCGGGACGCTATTCGTACGGTCCACGTCAGGTAAGGGCGATTCGTACGGAAAAACGCACAATCACATACACACCGTACGGCACGTACCCCCCATGATCGCAGGGGTACGGCGCGTACCCCTGCGATCATGGGGGGTATGTGCCGTACACCCAGCGTACATGGGGTACGTCCCATACACCCACCGTTCATGGGGTACGCACCGTACCCCATGTACGCTGGGTGTACGGCACGTACCCCCCATGATCGCAGGGGTACGCGCCGTACCCCTGCGATCATGGGGGGTACGTGCCGTACCCGGGGGGGGCGTTCCGTACCTGTTTCGGCGCGAACTCTGCGTTTACGACTGTTTTCAGCTCCCGTAGGAAAAGGGTCGTACGGTGCGTACCCGACACGAATCGTACTTGCTGGGTCGTAAAAACCAGCCGCGAACCGTTGTGACGTCGCGTACAGCGGGTTCCGAGTGAGACTCGTACGGAGATTTGAGTCGTACGGAGTCCTGTACGACTCGTACGGAGTTCGGCACCTGGTACGGATCGTACTTCGTCGTACGTACGGGACGTCTACGGGTACGATTCGTACGGGGAAAAAACGCTCCGTACGACGATTCGGAGCGCATTTTACCGGATCGGGATCAACCCCATAGTGTAGAGATTTACTTCTTCCTTTTAGTTTAGACATCTGTGCAAAACGAATCAAAAACTGGCAAAGTGCAACTCTACAATCACGTAATGCTTAACAGCTACAGTGTGCAAAAACACAGCAGATACATTTTGCGTGTATTGTTTCGCTGTGTTAATGCACAAGAAACTATGAAATGCATGGGCTTGATGGACAGCCCATCTTAGCAATGGCAAACTATGAAACAGATGAAAGACAATAGACATATGGGGCTGACCTAAACCCCACCCTCTGTCTCTCTCTACTTCTTATTCTACTTTTTGTGAAACTGGTGACAAGAGGTTACCAAAAACCTACAGCAGTCTACAGCTAGACCTAAAATAAAATGCTTTGCTCAGGTACGTTCTTGTACCCGAAATAATCTTTCAGGAAAAATACTGACTGCATACTTGATCATTATTCCCTAACATACAAACTGCCTATGTGAATTCAAAATAGAAAACATTTGAAAAAAACTTTATAAGGTTGCCCTAAATTATGCCAACGTCCTGGCATGGTATCTGAGTTCTATACCTTTGTTCCAGCATAGCACTGTGATGTATTGTGAGGAGAAAGTAATGGTCTTTTAGTTTCCACTAAAAACGTCCTCATCTCTCGCAGTCTTGCTGTTCTTTTGCACGTGTCTTCTTTTGACGTCCCCTGCAGTTATTTCCCTTACAAATGTGTACGTGTTTATTTAGAACACATGAAATTCTCTAGGACTGTTACTACGCAAATGCAGATTAAATACAAATGTCCATATGTGGCCATTAACTAATCTAACATATACATTTTCTTGAAATTGAAAAAATCCCTTTTACCATTTACTGAAATTCTAAGTGCTAAAACACATGGTAATGTACATTTTACAAATAAGAGCTCCTAGTTCTAAAAACGTAAATATTGAAACCTAAACAGTGTGGACAATACACTGAGCTGCTGCTGTGAGAAGGGGGATATAACTAATTCATAACTCTTCCAGTGACTCAGGGGCTCATTATGATGGCAGAAGGACCGTGTGGTGCCTGCCACGTTGTGCATGGAAATGCACATTGAGGCATTTTGGCATTGCAAACGGTGCTGTCCGCAATGTTAAAAGGCCAGGATGCGCCCGCCAGTATGGAAGGCGCATCTTAATAGGACTGGTGGGACCGCCGCACGTCTGGCGGGCGGTCCCAGCACCGCGGTGATGGTGGGCAGACCCGCCATCATAATGAGCCTCTCAGTTCCTTAAGAAATAACATCTACATTAAGGGCCTTATTACGAGTTTGGCGGTCTTTGGCTGGGACCACCGCGGTCCCAGGAAGACCGCCAAGCCCATGGTGCACCTGCGCGGTGGATTACTAGTTCAATCCAGGGCGGACAGTGCTGCGGCAGTGGTATGCTAGGCTCATAGGACAGCCTAGCAATCAGACTGCCGCCGAGAGAGACTGCAGCATGTTCCTGCGCGGTGTGGCATGCACCATGTAATGCATGCCACACCGTGCAGGAATGAAGGTGCAATTCCAGGGGGGGGAACAACAGGTGGCCCAACCCAAAGCACCCCCATGGCCAGATTTCGCTGGGGGCTGCTAGGGCCCACTTACCTGCATTTCCACAGGGTCCCCACCATAGAATCGGTGGTGAAAATGGAGATTGTGATATGCTCGGCAGAGCCGGCACCACCAGCATATTCACGCCCTTTGAAGACCACCGCTGCAGTGGGATCCTTGATCCCGGCTGGGACGGTGATCTTAGGACCACCCTAATCGTAACAAGGTCCTAAATGTATACACATGAGGAATGTTTAATATTTGTCACATAGTGTATTTTTTGGACTGATATGTTCAGTCTCTTGGCACTAAGACAGACAACAAAATATAGCTGAAATCCTACAACTAGGTTGAGCAGATGAATTTAAGACATGTATTGGCAAAGCCAATAGGTAAGGGTTTAATGTGCTATGGCATGCAGAGCTAGCATATTAGAGCTGCAAGACAATTGAGAGGCAGCCAGCAAGAGCCTATAGAGGACTACAGTTGTAAAGTATTTCCTCATGCAGTTCAATGGGTTCTCTGACAAAATATTCATGTAAAAAATATAGATGTAAAAAATAGAGATGAAAAAATATAGAATGCAAAAATATCAACTCCCTATACTTAAACAGGTAAGTACAAAAATATTGAGAAAAAAATATCGATGTTAAAAATATAGTTGTACAAAATATCGATGTAAAAATATATTTATAATAAAATAAATATTAAATATATTTAATAATAAATTTTGTTTAAATAAATTAGATTTAAATGACATTTTAACAAATAACAAATAAATGTTAAACACACAATACATAATAATAAATATATATATTTACTATAAAACAATTATTAAACTATTATATATATATATATATATATATATACAAACCAATAACATAAAATATATTAAAAAAATTCTATTATAAATTAAAACATTAAACTATTTAGAAATCTTTACACTTAAATTTACCACTACAGTCAGTGCAACAGTATGGAAAGTGTTGTATAGTGGAGGGGTAAAAATGACTATTCCCACTCCAGTGAGTGCAACAATAGGGAAATGTTTGGATAGCGGAGGGGTAAAAATTACTATTCCCACTCCAGTAAATGTAACAGTAGGGAAAGTGTGGGATAGTGTCGGGGTAAAACTTACAATTCGCACTCCAATGAGTACAACAGTAAGAAAAGTATTGGATAGCGGAGGAATAAAATTTACTATTCCCACTCCAGTCAGTGCAACAGTAGGGAAAGTGTTAGATAGCAGAGGGGTAAAATGTACTATTTCCACTCCAGCCAGTGCAGCAGTAGGGAAAGTGTTAGATAGTGGAGGGGTGAAAATTACTATTCCCACTCCAGTGAGTGCAACAATAGGGAAAGTGTTGGATAGCGGAGGGGTAAAAATTACTATTCCACTCCAGTGAGTGCAACAGTAGAGAAATTATTGGATTGCAGAGAGATAATATTTACTATTTCCACTCCAATAATTGTAACAGTAGGGAAAGTGTTGGATAGCCGAGGTGTAAAAATTACTATTCCCACTCCAATGACTGCAACAGTTGGGAAAGTGTTGGATAGCGGAGGGGTACAAATTACTATTCCAACTCTAGTGAGTGCAACAGTAGGGAAAGTGTTGGATTGAGGAGGGGTACCAATTAATATTCTCACTCCAGTCAGTTTAAAATTAAAAACAAACAAAATATTAACAACAAAAATATTTAAAAAGGTAAATAAATAAACAATTATATAAATGTTAAAAATTAAAATACAAATATATTTAATAACACAAATTTTAAAACACAACATATAATGGTAAACGCATATGACACATACTTACAAATATTATACTAAATAAAATAAGAAATAATTTTCAAACAAATAATTATTTTTATTAGAAATTATTTAGAAACAAAACATTAATTATTACATACATTTACTTTTTTATTTCTTGCACTATAACACCACACAATTCACAATCCACATCTAAATTAAAAAAATATTTACTCACATAATTACCAGAAATATTATTAATTAAAAAACTAATTAAAACTCATCACATTTAATAAACTTCCCACACTTTACCCCTCTAACCCCCAAAAACCACAGCTAAAATTAAACTGTAAAAAAATAAATAACACAATTAAAACTTATTTTCAATTAAAAAACGAATAGTACCCACCCTTTACGACTATAAAAGTAAAGCCCACACACAAAAAGATATAAACAATTATCCTAATTAAATATCCATTAATTAATATTAATGATCAAGTAATTATTAATTAATGAGACATAAATGACTTCCCGCCCTTTACCCCTATAAGCCCCACAACACTCACCTAAAATAATTACACAATTCCGATAATTAATTTACAATTAATTAATATTTATTAACAACTAATTATTAATTAAACATAAATTACTTCCCACCGTTTACCCCTATAAACCCCACAACCCGCACCTAAAAAAATTACACAATTACCATAATTTATTAGCAATTCATTAATATTGATTAACAACCAATTCATAATCCATTATTAATAAATTACTTCCACAAGTAACACTATAAAATCTCAATTAAATAAATAAAAATAATCATACATTTATTATAATTAAATTACTTCCCAACCTATTCCCCTATAAACCCACAACCCGCTACGGAACAAAAATACGCATAATTTAATTGAAATAAAATTGATAACTACTCAAATTTTAACACATATATAAAACATAATTCGTATACAAAAAAATACATCCCATACATTTAAAATATATACTAAGTTACATAACACTAATTAAAAAATCGATATTTTAAACAACTATATTTTTGCAAATGATATTAATGACTTCTATATTTAAAAAAATGATATTTCATACCTTAAAATATTCTTGCTGTCGATATTTCTGACTCACGATATTTAGGACTCAACATTTCTGTAGATCAACATTTCCAACTCGATATTCTCTCTGCACATCAGCTCAATGTAAGCCTTTGAATGGAACCCAAACAGCCAACAGCATTAGGTGAGAGATCATTACTCCATGGGGCTTAACCAAGACATGATTGACAAAGTCTGGAGCCAATAGCTGAAAGAGGCTGGAGGAAGAAAGCCAATGTTTGAAGGATGCAGACCTCAAACCCACTTTGTCTATATTGTTAGCCACTGGTCAGTTTGACAGCTACTCTAGCAAAACCCGGACCTAATGACAAAAGGTTTTGAGAGCTCTCCTATTACAGTGATTTGTTCATCAGTCTGTTTCAGTTTTTTGGAATAAAATGTTACATTCCTTTGTGGCCAGCAGAGAGGCAGGGCATCCTCCAGCTGTGAATGGTTGTATGTTACACAAAGATTAGGCAAAACTAGGCAAGCATAGGGCTTCAGCAGGTTTGAATAGTTCTAAATGTTAGTATGTAATTAGCGAGCTCTGATGGTCTATCACCAAATATACAGCAAACATGAGATTAAAAATAGAAATGACAGGAGCAATGCTAGGGTGCCCTTGATCTCGTCTGTTCTATTTTTCCTAATTATTTCTCAGTCAGCTTATTGGCATTTACTGCTGGTATCTTTATATGGTCGGTGCTGTCTTAACCCTTTCCTTTATTTCTTTATCTCTCATTTCTTTCATCCACTTTTCTTTCTTATCTTCTGCTTTTTCTCCTCCCTTTCTAGTCTCCTTCTCTGGTTTCTGTATCCTGCTCTATCATTATTGTCCTCCTTTCTCTGTTCATCACTCCTTTCCTGCTACCCCACTCTACCTTTATCCCTCTAGCGTTTGCGATTACCCATATCCCTGTTCTCTTGATTGCCTCGCTCTCCAGTCGCTGACATTATTCTTCTAACTCCCCTTTCTTGTGTTCTCACTCTATCTTGTCTGTCCCCCCTGCTCCTCTTCTTCCCTTTTACCACATTATGCCTGCTCTCTCCCATTCATCCCTATGTTCTATTTTTCACTCCCACTCCCCTCACCTACCTTCTCCTCACTCCTCTGCTCCACACTCCACCATACTAGTGCCCATTCTCTTTCAATCTCTCGTGGTTTTCTTCTCTTAATTTTAATCTCTTCCTCTATGCTGTTCTCTTCATCCGCTTTTCTTGTTCTGGTAGCTGCTTCCTGACATGAACCCTCCTTTACTGCGCTCTGTCCTATACTCCCAGTAGTATGTATGTATGTATGTATGTATGTATGTATGTATGTTTGGATTTATATAGCGCTTATAACCCAGGGGTCTCTAAGCGCTTGGCCTTGGGAACCCGTCCTGGCTTTTCCCTGTGAGATAGCCCCTACAGGGCATCCCCAAGGTGAAAGCCAGGCATCCCGCCGCGGGGGGCCGTTGTGGAGATTAAGCAAGCTTAATGCCCAGAGTTGCAGAGTGTGAACCCATGATTAGGTCAGGCACCGAAGCGAGAATTATCGAGTCCGTGGACATTTGAGCTTGAGACCCTGCCGCGTCGGGAATTGAACCCTGGTCCCGGGTCTGACCTCTGCTTCAGGGTCTGCCTGCTCTAACCAGTGAGCCACACTTCTCCACTAGTCCACTGGCCAGTAGTGCTGCCTGCTCCATTGTTTCCCAGGCATAATACTGGCCAGAGCTAGGAATGAGGTAGCATCAGCAGGCTCTGTTGGAGTCAGTGCCACTATCGCCTCTTGTCCATGTGCAGGTAATACTCCCTTGGGAGGGAAGGAAGCAATAATGCAACACATTTCAATGACAATGGACTATGGTCCAATCTCATGTGAGATACCTTTGTAGCTGAAACATGACCACTTCCTTACTATGCAGCCATTCAGTCACTCCAATGCATTTTAAAAGAAAGTTCAAGTTGGAAGAGGATTCTTCTATTAGGGAAGTTTCACAAAGCAGACAAGCTGAGAGTCAGGTTTGGTGGCTCAGTGGACTAAAGCATCCACTCCAGGATTCTGTTTGACCTCGTGGTCACTAGTGCAAATCCGAATTGGTTCCATTCAGCCGTTAATGTTTCTGAGGTCGATAAAATAAATACCATTGAGTTGGGTAAAAATACACATGCATCATTCAGCGGCAAGATATCCCAATGAGAGAACATCTGCTTTCCAAATACACACGTTATGCAATGAAAGTTTATGCTACCATGTTCCTCGTTAACGGTCCATGGACTCTAAGTAAGGCACCACTGATAGAAAAATACACAATAAATGAACAAATTTTTCAAGATGGACCAAGCAACTGAGACAAGACATAATCAGAATGCTAAAATGCTAATCATGCATTATTCTATATTTGTAATTTGTAATTGTATTTATATAGCACTTACTACCCCTGACGAGGTGTTAAAGCACTTTTCATCGAGTGGCACGCTACTCTGAAACCCAAAAGGGATTAGTATTGAGAAATTTGAGCAGTGGACATGCGAGTCTGTTAGTTGGATTGAAAAGGATAATGGGAGAATAGAAGAGGGAAGAGTCTAGGAAGTGTTTATTGGGAGATCATAGCAGTAAAATGAGGTTTGGGGTGAGATTAAGGAGAGATGGAGGAAGGAAGAATCTCTAGAAATGGATTCGGGAGATCATAGTACTAAAATGAGTTTTAGAATGAGTCAAAGGAAGGTTAGGTGAAGGAGGAATTTAGATGGGTTGTTTGGGAGATCATAGAATTGGAAAGAGGTTTAGGGTGATCCAAGGCGGGATAGAGGAGGGAAATGTCTAGAAAGTAGTACAGCGACTTACCCAGTGAAATCAAGGCCTGGTGAATTTCATTCATCACATTCCTATACAGTTCCTTTTGCCACTCGTGTAACAGCCTCCACTCGTCCACAGAGAAACAGGCAGCAACGTCGTGAAATGTAAGCAGGGTCTGAAAGAGGTAATCCAGGCCTTAGGCACTCTGATCAATTAGTCTACACAAACACAAATTGTCATGTTAAACTGTTCATTAACAACACTCAGGGAAAAGCAAATACCACCCAAACACCAACAGATATGATACAAGATAAGGCGTTTTATATCTGCAGGACCAACTTTGAATTACTCTATATAAAACAGCATGGCGATTTCTGCTGCTACTAAGATATTATCAGAATGTGTAATTAGGGGTCAGATGCACAAAAGACTGCATTTGCAAAGCCAGTCAAACCAACTTTGTGTATGTGCATTGTACACCCTACTGTCATTTTTAAGTCGAGCCTAGCGGCAGCGTGCATGTACTGCTCACTCTGCAAGACTGCTGTAGTAGAGTATGGGAGAGAAGCTGCGTCTACTCTCCACCCGTATTTTTCATTGGGTTGTGTCATTGTATTTCGTAAATACTGCCTTCAGATTTCTTAATAGACTTGTTAGTCCCTCCTTAGTATGGCCTTGTCTTCATTTGTACCCTCTTATGGCGACTGGCCCTTTAACTTCGGTTGTTACATGGGACCTGTTATTTAGTTTGTAAGCACTATTTACTTTATTGAGTTGCTCTTACTGCTGGCCGGAAATGCGCTGCTTCAGCTGAAACCACTTGTGTTTTTTTATGCAGCACGGCCCCCCCGTGCCTGCTTTCAATCACTTTAACCCCGCATTATCTTGTCTGTTTAAACCCCCCCACCGAAGTAAAATGGATTTAGAAATTATAAGCTAATTAAGTCATGTGAATTCCAGGTAGCACATAATCCTGTGCTAATGGGCTGAAGTGGACAACTGCATATCTGTGCTACATGTCATCTGTACTAAAGCCACCTGATGGGTTGTTTTCAAAAGCCTGTTTTATTAACATCACCACCACCACCAACAATGCTACCACATACACCACCACCAATACCTCCACCACCACCAATACCACCACCACCAATACCATCACCACCAATACCACCACCACCACCAATACCACCCCTAATACCACCATTATCACCACCAATACCCCCAGCACCATAACCACAAGTACCAGCGCCAATACTAATACCACCACCACTACTCCCACCACCACAATACCACCACCACCAATACCAATACCACCACTGCCAATACCAATACCACCACCACCACCAATACCACACCAATACCATCATTACCAACACCACCACTAATACCACCATCACCAAAACCAATACCATCACCACCAATACCACCACCAGCAATAACACCACAACCAATACCACCACCACCAATACCACCACCACCACCAGTACCATCATCACCAACAATACCACCACCACCAATACCAATACTACCACCACCAATACCACCATCACTAATAGCACCAATACCACCACCAATGCCACCAACACCACCACCACACCATCACAATACCAACACCACCAATACCACATCAGTACCACCACCAATACCATCAATATCACCACCAATACCACCACCCACCACCGCCAATACCACCACCCACCACCAGTACCAATACCACCACCACCACTGCCAATACCATCACCAACAATACAACCACAAATACCACCGCCACCAATATCATCACCACCAATACCATCACCAGAACCAATACCATCACCACCAGCACCAATACCATCACCAATACCATCACCATCAGTACCACCACCGCCAATACCACATCACCAACAATACCACCACCAATACCACCACCACCAATACCATCACCAATACCAATGCCGCTGCCAATACCTCCACCACCAATACCACCACCAACACCAATACCACAACCACCAATACCACCGCTACCACCAATACCACCAATGCCACCACTAATACCCCCAATACCACCACCAATACCATCAATACCACCACCAATACCGTCACAAATACCACCAATACCACCACCACCAATGCCACCACCACCACTAATACCACCATGACCACCACCAATACCACCACCACCAATACCATCACCACCAATACCACCACCACCACCAATACCACCCCTAATACCACCATTATCACCACCAATACCCCCATCACCATAACCACAAATACCAGCGCCATTACTAATACCACCACCACTACTCCCACCACCACAATACCACCACCACCAATACCAATACCACCACTGCCAATACCAATACCACCACCACCAATACCACACCAATACCATCATTACCAACACCACCACCAATACCACCATCACCAAAACCAATACCATCACCACCAATACCACCAACAGCAATAACACCACAACCAATACCACCACCACCACCAGTACCATCATCACTAACAATACCACCACCACCAATACCAATACTACCACCACCAATACCACCATCACTAATAGCACCAATACCACCACCAATGCCACCAACACCACCACCACACCATCACAATACCAACACCACCAATACCACATCAGTACCACCACCAATACCATCAATATCACCACCAATACCACCACGCACCACCGCCAATACCACCACCCACCACCAGTACCAATACCACCACCACCACTGCCAATACCATCACCAACAATACAACCACAAATACCACCGCCACCAATATTATCACTACCAATACCATCACCAGAACCAATACCATCACCACCAGCACCAATACCATCACCAATACCATCACCATCAGTACCACCACCGCCAATACCACATCACCAACAATACCACCACCACCAATACCACCACCAACACCAATACCACAACCACCAATACCACCGCTACCACCAATACCACAACCACCAATACCACCATCACCAATACCACCATCACCAATGCCACCACTAATACCACCAATACCACCACCAATACCATAAATACCACCACCAATACCGTCACAAATACCACCAATACCACCACCACCAATGCCACCACCACCACTAATACCACCATGACCACCACCAATAACACCACCACCAATACCAGCACCACCAATACCACCACCAGCAGTACCACCACCACCATCAATCCCAATACCACCACCTCTGTGCCTCTCGCTTCCTAGTAATAGCAGGGGCACTGTACAAGACCGGAGCTTCGAAGCTTCAGCCGAGACCATCCCTCCCTCCCTCCATGCCTGCCATAGAGCACAGTCCGCCCTGCACCAGGAGGTGAAGCCAGGGCCTTACTACAGCTGGAGTGTTTTTATTAGGCTAAAGATAGCAATGACATACCGCTATGCCACGCTGCACACTCAAATCACGGAGAAGACTGGAAATAGCTCCCCACCCCCGCTCTTCCTTCTGAGCTATGACAGTGTAATCACAGAGCGCTTTGTTAGTGTTTATAGCTCGGAATATATGTAACTCTCACTTCATACTTTGTGTGTGAGTAATTTACAACACTTACACATATTCTTCACTGTACTATTTATCACTAATTTGAAAACGTCACAGGCCGGTCTCTTCCTCTGATATTTACAACCTAACAAGCGGTCCAGAATTCCCTTTATTGCAATGCAATAGGTCTAGCATTTGTGAGAGTTTAAGCTATTAGTATTAGGTTTCATTCACAATATGCCACTGTTTTTGGCATTGTGAATGAAAATGCCCCGATGCAGGTCATCTGTCCCATGCAGGTCTCCAACCCAGCACCTACTAGTTTTTGCAAGGGGTTACAATGCGATTCCTGCCTTATAAATATTCATGAGGGACATATTACAACTATATCCCAAAAAATACGCTTTGTGGTGCGAGTGCACTGAAGCACACCCTGTAACGCAAAGAGAGTGTCTTTTGCTGTGCAAGGCAAAATTGTGTTGTGATCAGCCTCTGTTGTGCCTTAGATCTCAGATGCCTTAGCCCTATTAACTACATAGGGGGAGCGAGACTAAACAACTATCCAAAATGTGTATGACGTAACATGTAGATGAGTAAACAAAAATGTGTATGACCCAGTCAACAATTAATAATCGAGTACAGATTTACTCCGGTCAATGCCAGGGCTGGATTACAGAGTGAATCTTCCCAAACCTGGTGCAGGTATAGGGAAAAGGGGTTCTCTAAAAAGAAACAATATTTTCCATGTGGAAAAACTAAATACAAAAGTAAGTGCAAAAATACTTTGGTGAGACATTAAAGCATGTGAAAATACATGGATTTCACTTGCGGAATTGTTTATGCAGGATAGTATGAGCAAATGTTGCAGCTTCTCATTAATACTCATGGAATTCTTTGAGACCTACCTGAGGACTTTGGAAGTTTATGCAGATCACAGGTCTAAGACTAGAGGCAAGTACCGGATTTTCAAGTAGGAGTCCTGAAAATAGAAGCCTGTATTTTTTATATGACATGCTTTTGTGATAGCCATTATAAATAACAGTGAGGTGGTAAGGACCAATAAAAAAACAAGCAGTGGCAAAGCCTATTTCTCGGAATTTGGCAAGCCTGCAATGTTTTATTTCATTTCTTTCTTTTTGCAAACGTATGCAGTAGTCATTGAAGGTGTAATAGCAATAACATATAAAAATGCTGCCATCTAAAAGTGGCCTGAATGTTTTTTTTTTAAATAACACAAAAAAGACACACCGGTAAAAAAACACACGAAATGGAAGTGGAAATGATACACTAGCAACAAAGTAGCAGATGTGCAGAAGTGCACCAGCGAAATGCCGACAGGTACAGTGAAGAGAGCCAATGGCTGAAGTAGGCTGTCCCAGTGCCCCATGCTGAATGCTTTGTGGACGGAAGCAGAATGTGAATGGCACTTGAACAGACCAATGGATGTTATGTACATTTGTATGTATTTTTGTTAAGAATTTGGGGCACATGCATCAATATTGCTTTTTGCGATTCCTTAATTGAGAAAAATAAGGAATCGCAATTAAGGAATTCCAAATTGCAATGCATCAAGAAATTGCTAAATAAATAGCGATTTCTTAAAATTCCTTAATTGCGATTCTCTAATTGAGAATCGCAATTAAGGAATACTTCTCCATCTATTCCTATGGGCCTAGAGGCCCATAGGAATGAATGGGAAGACATTCTTAATTTGCGATTCTCCATTAGAGAATCGCAAATTGAGAATGCAATTTCAAGGGTGCAGGGGTGTCCAAAGGACACCCTGTTGCACCCCTGAAATCTGCCTAAAAGTATATTTTGCACACACACATGCCCCAAAGGCATGTGTGTGTGTAAAATGGAACTTTGAAAAATGCACTTTAGAGCATTTTTTGCAAATTACCATGAAGGTCAACTTCATGGTAATTTGCTCCCCTTATTTGCGAATTCGCAAATTTGTAAAGTTTGATGCGTTGCATTTAAGGAATCTCAATTTGAGATTCCTTAAATGCAATCGCAATTTAAGAAATTGCAATTTTGCGATTTCTTAAATTGCGAAAGGTACAAAAATGGTGATGCATCCCAAAAATTTAAATTGCATTCGCAAACGGCCGAATTTTGCGATTCGCACCATTTGCGAATGCAATTTACAAAGATCCATGTGCCCCTTTGTTCGGAATAATAAGGAAAATTCAATAAATATATCTTTACAAAATATAATTTTTTGGAAAACATGAGGCAGCTAAGAACTGTTTTAAGCTCTGTGGTGTTTGGGCACTGTGAGCCCACCCATAAAAAGAGAGAGATTCCCACCTCTATAATTACATGGCTGATGCATATTCGAGTTGAAGTAGCATACAAAGGCTTGTTTAAATACTTTGGGTTTCAGAAGAGCTGGTGTCTTAAAATGAATTAGAAGCATTGAGAAGTCTAAGGTTCTGGGCTCAGAGAAACCCGCCTATGCGTTTTCAGCACTTGAAATTCAATTCACAAGGATTTGCCTGATCTAAGGCTAGTAGTCCATGGGAAGCGAGAGACCGGCTACATCTTGTAGTAGTGGATAAGGAAGTAATGGGTTGGAATGAATGAGTAATTGTTTTATTCCTAGAAATTATTGTCACCAACATCCTTGCATTTACACTAACTTGCCCGAGAATGATGAAATGTCTGTTGCCGTTGTGTATATGTTTGTGCCTTCAACGCGGCTCTCCATGCTAATATATACTGATACTCTTCCATACAACTCTTCCTTCCGCACTTCATACCCTGAAATGTGGTAAGGAATAGAGTTTTGGTTCAGTCCAACACATTGAACACGTTTCTTCTTTCATTATTGCCTTCTGGTGAGGTTCGGGTTGACAGCTAACCTTGTTGAAACAGATAAGTCATAGAAAATGTGGGTCAGTTACATATTTGACAATAGGAGAAAGTGGTGTCAAAATATTTGTCAACGTGTGAACTGGGGACCTCCATACCCATCCACAATCACCATGGGCACAGTTCCCTCTTTCCTTTACATTTCTACTTTAAATAGATGGGGGTTAACTCAGTGAGTGGGACTTTGTTGGGTTCAGGGTACTGCGTCAGGGTTCCAAAGCCATAGCGCCTATAAAGTTTCAAAAGCCGGAGTTTATTCTGTTTATATTTAGCTTGTTGGTACATGGATAGCATCACTCCTGCAAAGGATTGTCCCCAGGACAATGGATGGTCTTCTCAGCTTGTTCATATATCCGGCCAATACTAACGACATGAGAGAGCTAGAGGTTGAATCATTGATACCGGGCCTAAATACTATTGAGGATGCTCTTTTATTATTTATTTTCAGGTTTGACTTGCTGTTGCAAAAAGTGGGGACGGCTGGCTGGTCTCCACCAGGAAATTTGTCCAAGGTTCTCCAAGAAAGTCATGGGGCTGTGAGAGCATGATTGGGAAGATGGAGGCACAAAAAATGCACACAATGCTGGTTTCACTGTATTGAGAATTAGTTGGAATTGGCTCCAATCCAAGGTTCTTGACTCGGAAAAGAAATAGCTTGAGATACAAACCAAAGTGAGAGAGGCTTCTCTTTTTTTTTAATTGCCCTTTATTTACTTTTACATTTCGACTTCACAGTTCTGCGTTTCTGACAATAGAGAAACCCACATCCCATGCCCCAGTGCCATATTGTGGTTGACCCTTACATCCCCCCGCCTCACCATACAGCATGGGGTGGAGGTTCACAGCACAGGAGTGTGGGGCAAGAGAAGCTCCTCCAATATATTTTTCGGAAAGGAAGAGATGTGATTGGCTTACAGGAAACCCACTTCGCAAAGATGAGGCACATAAAGAAATAGTTACCTCCCAGATGGGTAAACATAGCTCTTTCCCCTGCATAAGGAGTTAGAGCAGTTTTACTTTGAAAAGATCAGAGTTTCACACTGCTTAACAAACAAGCCAACCTACAGGGGCAATGGCTGCTCGTGCTTTCCTCCCTGCTTTGAATACTCTTGATAATAATATTGGGTTATGGAGTGAACCTACACAAGCCAAGCTATTATGGGAAACGTATTAATAATGCCAAGGTATTCTCCTCCTTATTTACCGGCAGGAGATTTTATTGTAGTGGGGGATATGGAGTTACATTTCTCAAACCACAGACCTTATAATACAATGATAAAATCCACACCGTTTTCAAAGAAATTATTTTGAGACTTGGAATTAAGGGGATTCTGCAGTCAAAGAGGGCCCAAAAAGTAGAGGATATACTTTCTTCTGGCAGTTATGAACATTTCAATAGATTAGATCATTTTCTTATTCACAATAGTTTGGCTTGGGAGATGAATAGGTTAAAACATTACCTGATCCACCTTTCAGATCATGCTATGGGTGAGTTGAAGCTAAATCTAATAAAGGAGGACAGTATTATTAAACAATGGACTTTCAATAGAAACCCTTTTATCAGAACCAAATGTCAAAGAAAGTATGCTAAGAGACTTACAAAAGAATTTATGGAGAGTAATTTGGGAATATCAACATTGAGAATTGGGTGGGATACAGATAAAGCTATTCCTAGTGGGTGTGTAGCCTCTATTCTTAGTCAACATAATCGTACTCATCAAAATCAGATAGACAAGTGCAAAAGGGAAATAGAAAATCCAGCTAGGGAACACAAAAACTCAGTTCTGAATAGCTCAGACTTAAAAGCTACATGAAAAATAGTAAATAATAATAATAAAAAACGTATAGCCATGCTGGTTAAGGTCATACTTAAAAATGGGAGGCCAGTAATTAAAACAAGCATTGGAAATGCAATAGGTCTCGCCTTTGTTGGAGTTGGAGCTATTGGCATTGTAAACTGCAATGTTTTTTTTACGTATGTAATACGTTTTATATTTGTTGGAGCTATAGGCAATGTATTTTAGTTATGGGTAATGAAGTGTATGTATGTGGTGTTGTGGAATTATGTGTGTTGGATTTGATTAGTTAGTTGTGGAATTGTGTGGTGTGGTGTGGATTTGTAGATTTCAAGGAGGTGACTTCCCAACCCCCCCATCCACTGAGCCACAGGTGGTGACATCACCTACTCGTACTTCGTGCCCAAAGCCTGCAATGACCTCCATATCCCCTCTCCTTACCCCCAAACACTTGAAATCCGCCTACTCAGTCATTGAATTGCAAAAACGGACAGAATACATGGCTCTGTACCCAGATGTCATACTCTGCCCGCTCCGTTCCCTTCTTATCTTGCGCTTGGAGGACACCCTGCCAGGTAAGATGTGCGCTCCACAAATAATCATAACATAACAGGCCAGCGTCTGCCTTGATTCTGTCATGGCAGGTGGTCACCAGAGTGACGTCGAAAGTTTCAATTAATTAGTTTTTTAAGTTGCCCAAACTTCAGGGTTGCCCCAGCTTGCTCCGGTGTTTCCATGGTTAGTGTGAGTGTCCGGTTGCCCAAGCAATGAAGACACACACATTGAAAGTAGTTGGTGTTAGAAAGTGCATTTGAGCTCCCTAAAAGCTAATTTGTTACATATTCTGGCACGCTGGGAGCATGTTCGGAGCACTGCCCTAAAGGGTGCTGTAGTAATACTACACTACACTGAAAACAGCAGTTCGATGTACACCTGATTATTCACCTAAAGTAGCCAATGTTGCAGGCACGTGAACAGACACCAGAATGCTTTGGGCATGTGCCCGGTGTCAGAACGGAGCTGCGGGCACGTGAACAGATACGGTCATACGGACGAGCTTTGGGCACATGGGTATTTTCCAGAAGATGCTTGTGACCCCTAAATGACAGATACGGTCATACGGACGAGCTTTGGGCACATGGGTATTTTCCAGAAGATGCTTGTGACCCCTAAATGACAGATACGGTCATACGGACGAGCTTTGGGCACATGGGTATTTTCCAGAAGATGCTAAATGACCTGGGAGGAACGTGGGGGCTGTAGCGTGGCCAGCGTGTAATGAACTCTAGTGCAAGCAAGGAAAAGGATCCTGACCGCTGTTTCAACTGTAAAATACAGAAATAATCACGGTTCATTGCCCCCCCCCCTTCTAGGGCTCTGGTGCCACTGCACTTGCTGCACCGCCGCTGCCCATATGATCTTCATGTTGTTAGGTCGTTCTGTGCAGCTTTGTTCTTGTAAGACTTGCGCTTTACAAATTGTATTACATAACATTCACAGATGAAGCCCAAGCGGCTGGAAGCATTTGAGACCTTACCATGTGCTACATTAAAGTACACGTGTTACCCGTGATCTCCGTACGGTGTAATGTCAGACATAGCATGGATACTCGTTTGTAAACCCGCTCTGCACAATCAGAACAACCACCGCGTCATCTTTGTAGTCGATGAAGACGGAATGTTCCTTTCACAAGACTTGTCAAGCTTTTGTTATTGAGTAAAGATTGTTCCTGGCCGCGGTGCAGACAAAAAGCGATGGTGTGCGCTCAGGGTCATCAGCAGGAACCGATTAGAATTGCTTGAAGACTCAGGCAGAAGCATATTTCATGCAATCTTTGATAAAAATGAGCCGGGCGCCTCAAAGCTTGATTTATTGCCCCATTAATAAAGAGCGGGACGGTTCGTGGAGGCACGTCTACGCTGCGAGGGGGCCTGGCCACAAGAGCACACAGCAAAGAATGGTGCAGGCGCACCCGGTATCTGTCTTCAATTACCGCAGGCCCTGACAGCTGGTAATTGAAGAAATATGCCCTTCTGTTGCGCGTGTCAGCACGGAATAAGCAAAAGGCGGAGCAACTCTCACGCCTTTGGCCTATTGCGTGCTCTCTTTTAAAAACACAGCCATGCGAGGCCCAATTGCCATGCAGCTGCCAAAAATAACAAGCAAAAATCACAAGCTTTCTGGAATTCGATAGGTTAGATTTTCGAAGCTCGCAGAAAAGGATTCTTAAGCCACGCCCACTTCGTGGGACGTAGGCTGAGCCCTAAAAAATTTATATGGAGAAATGGGAAGAGCTCTACTAGGCTGGAAAGGCACAGTTGAGGATCTATGGAATTATATAAACTAGTAAAGGAAAGCTTAGTCCCAAGACAATAGTGGTAGGAGTTTTACCTTGGACTGAAACATTTTAATTGTGCTGATAGCGATATGTTGGGAGATTGGGGACAGTTTTAAATAAATTGCCCTGCGTATTAGTGGCGCTTTTACTTGTTCGTTTTTTTATAAAATTCAACTTAACCTACTGTGTATTTCGCTGCTGTAGACTCCGCCCCAGCCTCGTTCCGCCGCGGCGTGTGCCGTTTGCTGCGGAGGGCCAAGGGTCCGGACACACTTCGTTTCACTTCCGGGTCAGGCAGTAGTTCAGGGAGCGAGGGACGCCCGACCCATCGTTATTTAAAGAGCATGTCGGGGCGGACGCGCAGACAATAGTGGTAGGAGTTTTACCTTGTACTGAAACATTTTAATCGTGCTGATAGCGATATGTTGGGAGATCGGGGACAGTTTTAAATAAATTGCTCTGTGTATTAGTGGCGCTTTTACTTGTTCGTTTTTTATAAAATTCAACTTAACCTACTGTGTATTTCGCTGCTGTAGACTCCGCCCCAGCCTTGTTCCACCGCGGCGTGTACCATTTGCTGCGGAGGGCCAAGGGTCCAGACACACTTCGTTTCACTTCCGGGTCAGTCAGTAGTTCAAAGGCGCGGGTCGCCCGACCCACAGTTATTTAAAGAGCATGTCGGGGCGGACGTGCAGCGGACGCGCGCCAAAGGCGCGCCAAAGTCAAGCCCGTCTGCGCCCGTCCGCGCCTGGACCGGGGCCACCCCCCTTACCTGTTCATTGCCAAATCTAGATTCAATTATTACATACTCAAGAAATACCCTCTTGAATCTTAACGTCCAGTCAAAGGAATTATGCCCGATTTTTGGATCTCACTAAAGAGCCTGTGATGTGCCCGTGGTGCAATCTAAAGTTCCTCTTTACGAATACTATATGCTGTTCTGAGGTACAACAGACTTCGAATTCTTACACAGTGGCACAAAAACGTTTGCGAGGCTTACTTTTAAATACTCGCTCTTTAATCAAACATAACACAGCGTTTGCTGAACTATTGGAGGCTCATGATATAGATATGGCATTTGTTACAGAAACCTGGGCAGATGATACATCTGATATAGAGCTCTCACTGGCCATTCCCAAAGGATATCTATTAATTAGGAATGATAGACAGGAGAAGAGGGGAGGGGACATAGCCATTATTGTTAAGGATAATCTAACAATAAAAAGCTCAACCCTAGGAAGCAGTCCTGAGTGTGAACTTCTTTCATTTGGAATCACTATTAGTAAAAATTACATATTTAATGGTGTATTACTTTATAGGCCACCGGGATCTAAGAGTAAATTTTTAGAAATAATCAGCCACATTATTGAAGCTAGTGTTGAACATCAGGAGTTCTCTATTTTGGGTGACTTTAATTATCATCTAGAAAACGCTGATGATACATATACAAATTTACTTTTGGAGCTGATGGCCACCGCCTCGTTGACACAAATCATTACACATCCTACTCATGAGGCTGGACACATCTTAGATGGTATATTTACATCTAACCCTCATCTGGAAATGCAGGGGACTTTGCAAATTCCCTGGTTAGATCATAAAGCTATTCAGTTCTCACTCACCTCATCCCATCATCTTGCTCGT
The DNA here is from genome assembly GCF_964261635.1 of Lissotriton helveticus. NCBI lineage: Eukaryota > Metazoa > Chordata > Amphibia > Caudata > Salamandridae > Lissotriton > Lissotriton helveticus. The sequence goes on from NC_136067.1 coordinate 1,054,140,559, forward strand.
CCTCATTCTGCCTCTAGGTCCTTCACAGGGAGGAATTGGAAGGAAATTAGCCCCTTGCTACTGCAGTCGACTCTAGCTGCCTCCAGACCAATATTGAGGTCTGAAGTTAATATAGCTACTAACACCTTCAATAATTGGATAAAATCAGCAGTAGATATCTTGGCCCCTGTAAAAATATTCACTAATAAACGGCTAAAGAAATATGAACCTTGGTTCGATGATGCACTGCGTCTTCAGAAGCAAAAATGTAGACGGGCTGAGAGACATTGGAGGAAATCTTATGGAGATGTGGAAAAAGCAGCCTACACTCCGTCATTGACTGTCTATAAAAAAACGATCTTAGATAAAAAATGTAGCTATTTCTCTAATAAAATTGTGCAGGCAGGCACATCAAGTAAAACACTGTTCTCAGTGCTAAAGGAGTTAGTGTCACTTCCTACTGCACCCCTATCGAACAGTGATGCTGCATTTTGCAATCAATTGGCAGATTTCTTTAAGGATAAAGTGCTCTCGATTTATGAGACATTTTGTGAAAATAATAGTAACACTATAGTGAGTGAATCTTTTTCTTCTTCGAAATAGTTTGACTATGATTTAGTTGTCTTTGCTCCTCCAAATATAGAACCGATTCTGCAAACAGTTAGACAGGTGAAATCAGGAGCTCCTTTTGATCCTTGCCCCCCAAAAGTATTCCACTATGCTGCAGAGGAGATAGCGAACTACTCTATTCTGTTTTTAAAGAGATTTTTGATTCTGGCATCTTCCCCGAGACATGGAAGAGGACATCTATCCTTCCCTTGTAAAAGAAACCTGGTCTGGATCCTGGTGTTCTTAGTAATTATCGACCTATAGCCAGGATCCCGTTCCCAGCAAAATTGCTGTAGAAGATTATGAATCACCAGCTCACGTCCTTTGTTGCCTTACAGAACTCGCTGGATCCCACACAATATGGCTTCCGGGAGGGGCATGGCACGGAGACAGCTTTGGTCATGGCAGGGGAGGAGCTTCGATCATCGTTGGACTCAGGTGCGAAGGCCGCTTTGATTCTGTTAGACCTCTCGGCGGCCTTCGACACCGTGAGCCATGACATTCTCATCTCGAGGCTAGGTGGGTTGGGAGTCTCAGGTTTGGCATTAAGCTTGCTTAGATGTTATCTTAATAATAGACGCCAGTTTGTTCAGCTGGACGATCACTGCTCTAAGCAATTCCAACTTCCGTGTGGGGTTACGCAGGGCTCATCTTTGAGCCCTACATTATTTAATCTATATGTTACCCCTTTAGCAGATGTCATCTGGCAGTTTGGTTTCTCGTTAGTATCTTATGCTGACGATACACAGATTGTGGTTTCTTTCACTGGCAACCCAGATGAAACAGCTGCTCGTTTCAATCAATGTATGACATCTGTAGACCACTGGATGAATACAAACTGCTTAAGGCTGAATGGAGGTAAAACGGAGGTGCTTCTCTTGGGCTCAGACCCCTCCTTATGGTCCGTGAAATGGTGGCCTCAGTCGATGGGAATTCCTCCTATCCCAGTAAAAAAGGCTAAAAAATTGGGAGTTATTTTTTATGACGGTCTTACATTTCGACCTCAAGTTAACAAGTTGCTTCTCAGGTACATCTAACTCTAAAACTGATTCAGAAGGTGAAACCTTATATCCCGCCATCCACTGTTAAGACATTGGTAACATCTTTGGCCTTATCTAGATTGGACTATGGCAATGCCCTGTATTTGGGTCTTTAAAAACAACATCTTGCCAAACTCCAACAGGTTCAAAATTCCACGGTCAGGATGCTGCTGAACATCCCTAAGTTTCAGTCAGTGTCCCAGGGCCTTAAACATCTTCACTGGTTGCCGGTGAAAAAAAGAGCTGAATTTAGGGCCCTGTGTCTGACCTTCAAAGCACTACAGGGGATAGGACCTGAATATTTGAAACAACATCTTCTATGGTATCACCCAAACAGAACACTTCGTTCTGCCACAAAAAAACTTCTTCAGGTATCAAAAATCAGAAGGGTACGCTGGGGAGGAAGTAGTTTCTTTTTCCACACTGTCAAACTTTGGAATAGATTACCGTTATCAATAAAGAACAGCACAACTCTCCTCTCTTTCAGGAAGGCAATCAAAACTTGGCTTTTCTTGCACTGATTTCTCTCTTGGTAGTTCTCTCCGCTGTAGCGCCCAGACGCCCTAGGGCATTCGAGCGCGATATAAATCATAAATTCATTCATTCAACCATTGTGGAGCGGATTATTAATAATCCACTGGTGCAGGGTCACCACTTCGTCCAGGGGTTCTTAACAAGTAAGGAGGAATTGACACTGGAGCAAAGTACAAACCATAGGTCATTTATTAGCATTCATGAATGGGGCCTCGTCCGTCAAGCACCATAGAGATACTCAAGGAGAGAGCACACGGAACGATGGTTACATGTGTTTTTATATCAAAGATCACAAGCAAGGGACGCTCAGAGGTAAACAGAGCTTTTGGAAGAACACACAAATGAAACAATCAGTAAGAATAAACAGCCTTGGTGCCTTTTGTAACTGTCAAAGCCTGGAGCTGCACAAAAAGATAGGCTATCTGTGTAAACTTTATCTAAGGCTTTACCATTGTTTAAAAAAACCAGCGCAAACGCCAGCTGTTCTTTTGCGCCGAGTCTGCATGTATACACAGCCTACAATGCCCCAATCTAGATTCTTTACCAATGTTTATGCAGGTGCGGTGTCAAGGAGGGAGCCAGGATGAAAGCAGGGCAGGGGTGAAAATGGATGAGGCAAAGCCTAATCAAAAAACGCGAGAATCAGATTTTACATTTCAACACCATAACTACCTTATTTAAAAATATTTGGCAAAACAGTAGGAATTCTTGTTTTTTGTCAGAAGCTGCAACTGTCCAGTTTTTAAATCTGGTAAAAAAAACAACGGTTTGTGAGAGCTCTACAAACTGATCACAAGTTGTTCACTGGTATTTTAGTTAAAAGATTACAGAAAGTCAATCTGACAGTCACTCGAACAGTGACACATCAAAATCAAAAAGGATTCATTAAAGGCAGGTTCCATAGTTAACTAACAATGGCTATGTTTCCCATAATACACATAGCCACAACAAAACACCGCTCTAGCTAATCACATGATTAATGCATAGAAAATATTCAAATGCGTTAATTGTCTCTACTTGAGGAGGGTGATCGAAAGACTATGATTTTGCCAAAACTTTATCACAGCAGTAAAAGGAAGCAAGTGTCTTACTCAAAAAATCTGCATAGGAAGAGGGGCAAGGCAAGGATGACATATATATGTATATATATCCCAGAGCTGCTGGGTAGTTATAGTTAAGACCGCGTTTCCAAAGGAAACAGATTTTGTTTTGTTTCCTTATAACTTTAGAGCCATTTGACGAACTTCACAAAACATTCCCCCAAAAAAGATTCATCCACCTCAGCTCCTTCCTGTAATGTAACTAGTTTTCCCCAAGCAATTTCCCACAGGAAAAAACAGACCCAGCTACAACCAGAATGGCAGAACGGAATTACACCAAAATTGGCAGAAAGCTAGATCTTTTACCCAGAAGTGTGCTTTTTGTGATTTGGTGTCAATCGGTTCAGTAGATTTTGAGAAATTAAGGTTTAAAAATATATGTACAGGCATGGAGGAGCCACATATCCAACAAATCTAATGATAAAATCTGATTGGCTGCCACCACATCAACAAAGATGTTGCTGCAGACATTTTAGGACTCGGGTTGGTGATTTGTCCTCCAAAAAGAATGAAAAAGTACATAAAAAGAGGGCAAGTTAGCAATATCCTTCCCTCTAGGTATGGTATGGGGCCAAAAACTATTGTTTTTAATTGGAATCCTAGATTCGAGAAGAATTCTCTTACAATTTATTTTTTTAATAGGCGGCCTGCAGCAGTTTTCCTTTTTAAGTTCAAAGTGGTGGACAAGGTCCATGGGAGTTGATGGTACATTATTTTTTTTTATTTTTGGGGAGGGGCGTGCGTGGAACTCCCCGACCTGAATAGCTATTGACCTCAGGATCCCTTCCTCCGGATTGAAGACTTGAGCCCTCCAGGATGTGTTGCTGGTTTGTTTTTTCTTAATATATTTATGGAGTGGGGGGGCGTGTATTGAATCCCCCTCATAAAGCTTTATGAAGGCCCTGGGACCTGATGCCTGGGGCTGATTGCATATTTAAATAGGGAGGGGAAATATAGCCCCGCTGCCCTAACCCTAGTACGGCCCCATGAACCATCGCCTGGGGCTACCACCTCTGGCGCTAGCAGTATTGCTTCCGCCAGGCGGAAGCCAATATTTCCTTTTCTTCCTGGCCCGCGAGCGAGGGCAGGGAAGAATGTTTGCACCTGCAAAGGGATAGGTCTTTCTCTCCCTGGATAGTGGAACCTGTCAGTGCACACCACTTCAGTTGGAAAGCCACCAAACATTCTGCCTCCCTATACAGTTTTCAAGAAATTGCCTAAAAATCCTAAAAAGATCAATGTTGGCTTCGGACTGAGGAGAGCATGGGAGGGGAGACCTTTGCTGGGGGTATATTCTATACGTAATTTGGGACCCATTGAAAGTTTCAGGACCTTCTTTGAGCTACTCATATAGACAATTTTTGAGAAGTTGTCTATGCAGATCATCACTATCACTGCAATTTGCCTCTGGGAAAACACAGTTTCCCAGGGAGTTTCTGCCATGGTTAATGATCCACTGTGGTGGGGTTATGCGCCAAGATCACATAACATCAGGACATCTTGTCAGCTCAAAGCCTTCCTTATCATTGTGGTGGGGAGTGGACTCCCTGCTCAAATTGTCCTTTAACCACTGCAGACTTTCCAATGTGTGCAGATGTTGAATGGTCAGCCTTGTCTCCATCTGGTGACATCCATTCTACTGTATGGTCACTCATGGTACAGCAACAACCATCATTACTTCACTCTTGAGGCAAACATCAACATCATCCATTTAGCTTCAGCCGGTTTGTGAGTACTGACCCAAACAACCAACAAGCGCATATAGATATATATATAAACTTGTTTTGACCCCTAGTAGGCAGAGTAAGACATTTTTGTGTTTTCATATTCTATGCTATGAGAATTAATTTTCAGAAGTTGGGGTTACAGCAATGGTTTACATAATTGCTTGTGGTTCTGTATTGACCAGGGCACATGGCTTAGCAGTCTTCCTTGTTGCAGATTTCCAGGCAACAGGTCTGCCCGACTGTTCTGCTCACCTACCCCCTTCTCAGTGTTGTCTATGGCCAGTGGGTGAGCCACACCTGCCCACGTGTAACACTATAATGTGGGGCTCCCTCTCCTCTAATTTCCCAGAGACACCTTATTTCTGCACCCCAGATTCCAAACTCTAATCCACCATGGCGTTTTCCTCTCTATGACTGTCACCCAGAGTGTGGATGATGTAGTGTCATGAGACTGTGCACTAGGACCCTTGCGGTTCTGGCCGGACTCAATAGAAGAATTACATTACTTGCTGGGAGGTGTTATAGTGTGGTTATTAACTGTTATGACGTAATGAGAGTGCAGTGTGTGATCGTGTGCTGAGGAATAAAGACGTCTGTTACATAGCTCCATGTGTGGCACACGTGTACATCCCACATCATGATCACATCATCCAACACCTCCGTGACCTCCACTGGCTCCCGTTGAAAGAAAAATAACCATCAAACTGCTCACACGCCCCTACAAAGCCTTCCACAACACCAGACCCCAGTACCTCAAAGAACTAATCTTCTTCCACACACCCAAGAGAAACCTCCGCTCTGCCGAACTCGGCCTAGCCACCATCCCTCACTTCCACAGGGCCAAGGCAGATCTTTCTCCTACCTCGCAGCCACGGCCTGGGACTAACCCCCCCTTCACATCCGACGAAGCCATGCACTGCACCAGTTCAGAAAGGACCTCAAGACCTGGCTTTTCGAGTGACCAATAGAGCTGCTAATACCCCCTCTCCCAGTGCCTTGAGACCCTCACAGGTGAGTAGTGCTCTCTACAAACCTTGATTGATTGATATTCATTGGCATGCTCCCGGGCTGTGGAGGACGCTACATCAGGCAATGAGTACGGGATACGCGCTCCAGAGAAACAAGACTGCTTTCCCTGAGAGTTTGCAATGGTACAGCAAACTGCTTGTACGTGCCACGTGTGCCCAAAGTTGAAGCAATTATAAAAGGGGGGGCCCAGCAGACCAGAACCAGGTAGGGCCTTCATATATAGTGTACACAAAAAGATACCTGGTATCCTTGTCACTTACACTTTTTTTAATTTACAAAAAAACACGCTATATTCCTTTCGTGATTGGGTTATTTAATCACCCTGTTTTTTTAATCATCATTTTTTATAGAAGGAATCTAGCCTTCACACAGTTACACAACCAGTTTGAAAACAGTGAGTCACAAAAGATGAGGGAAAGTTCTTTTTTTAAAATTTTTGAACGCTGTTGTGAATTTATAAGGTATCTATTCTATTCCTTTATCATGATCCTTTATTTGAACCAGCTAAATTAATCGCTGCACCAACGCGTTTCGAGCCTCACTGTTGTCTCTGTGGGCTCTCAACAGGGCATCTTACTTTCCCACATTGGACTCATCTATAAACACAAAAATTGAAACACCTGTCACTGTTTTGCACTATTCTTTTCAGTCTTTACTGTTACCTTATGGGGATTGGGCACATACCTGCCAATATGGTAACAATCTTGTCTCTATCTTTGGACTCTTTCTTTACACTCTCGAGCAGCAAGCACACTCTATTTTATTGGTGGACCTGTAATCAATAAAGTTCTGTTTTAAATGGACCCCTATATATGATACTGTTAGTTCAAACAACCTAAATGTCATGTCAGTTCCACATACCTGCACTCGTGATTGTTCGATTGGAATTTACAAGCTCTGAATTTGGAGCATTCTGTTTCAAATGAAAAAGAGAGAGGCACACGCCTAATGAGTGCAAAATGTTCGTTATATGTCGTTTTATTTAATAAAGGAGGGCATTTAAAGCACGTACCTTTTGGCGTTTTTTATTTGTTCTCCGCCAAAGCCCGCTCTCATGGATTGTCTTTCTTCACTCTAATAATAACAGGAACCGTACATCAGGTATCCATCATCTAAAACGTTTACTGTTTACCGTTTTTTAGCTAATGGGGCTCCCTGCTTACCTACGTGCGCGTTCTTCCCTGCTCGCTGTTAGTTCCAAACCAATTCTGCCTCGTTTCCGCAATGAGTGGCGCGCTAAGCTTGCGCATGAAAAAGGCGTCCGTGTACTGCTGGGATATGTAGTTCTATATCCTCCAGCTCCGTGCATGGTGGGCCTATTATTTTTTCGATAGTGTGCATGTTTAAGTTGTAGTGAGTATTGCTCCCGCGCAAGTGTGTAAATAAATGTGTCCTCTATTAGGGACTTTTTCTTTGAGCCAAACGGCAGTTAGGCCCTGATGAGAGCCCACAGAGACAACAGTGAGGCTCGAAACGCGTCGGTGCAGCGATTAATTTAGCTGGTTCAAATAAAGGAATAGAATTGATACCTTATAAATTCACAACAGCGTTCAAAAATTTTAAAAAAGAACTTTCACTCATCTTTCGTGTAACAAAAAAAGAGTTGAATCTTTGTTCCACATTGGTATTGTTTTTTGTGGTTGTATTGTAAAAGTCTTTTTCATTGGTCAGAATTTGTTTTGGTTGTATGTATAAATGTAAATTGTGTAACATATAAATGTATGTGGTATATGTTTTCAAACTGGTTGTGTAACTGTGTGAAGGCCAGATTCCTTCTATAAAAAATGATGATAAAAAAAAACCAGGGTGATTAAATAACCCAATCACGAAAGGAATATAGCGTGGTTTTTTGTAAAATAAAAAAAGTGTAAGTGACAAGGATACCAGGTATATTTTTGTGTACACAAAGTTGAAGCAAAGCAGTATGAAGTTGGTGTATGTAGAGTCGAAGCCCCGCTCAAGCCCAGACACGGATGTTGATGAAGTTGAAGGCCCTACAGAGGAGCACATTCAAAAGGCCCGCCAGAATCTGCTGGTAAGGCTGAAAGAAGAAATATTGAACTGCGCATAGAGCATCTTCAATACAAAACAAGCATTGAAAATGCAATATGTCTCGCCTTTTATTAAGTTAAAGCCATTTGCTTTGCTATACAATAGCATTAGCAAAGCAAATGGCTTTAACTTAATCAAAAGCGAGACCTATTGCATTTTCAATGCTTGTTATAGCAAATTCCCCATTTTCATCCTCTGCTCTTGAGTAAAAATGACGTCAGGTATTTTTACCGTCACGGGCACGGCTGTCTACTGTCCAGCCAGGGATGAGGCAAACACATATAAGGTATACACACGTGTACAAAAGGCTCGCAAGATACCACTGTCCATCAGGTTTCCACAGTGAATGATGACTGTGCAACACAGGCAGCCGTAGGAAATATTTCCTTGGAGATATTTCTGCTTGAAACACGTTTTGTGCGTGACAAAGTTATGCAGTCAGCGCAAGCATAAAAAGTTCAGGAAATTAATCTAAGTCTGAGTGAATCAATGCAAGGGGTTTCCTCGAGATTTAAGTGCCATAACAAAAATGATACACAGTCTTGTGGTAACACCTATTATTAGGCTACAAAAGGCAAGTCAGCTTGTTGTGTGACTAATAATGCTGCTAACCACTGTAGAAGATATTAGAAGGAGCCCCACTCACTGCGCTTACAATGCTGGTATTGTCTGGGATTTAGCATGGTTACATAGTCTAGAAACAATGGCCGCTCTCTAGATTTGTTTTGATTATTTTAATAGGAGTGGTTGGAGTCAAGTTGATAAAATGTTACCTGTAGAAGCAAGAGACGTGTTCTAGGCTCCCCACTGGGACACTTTATGTGATCTGAGACACATCGCATGATTTCCTTGTGCCTATGGTCTCAAACAGCTGCCAAACACAAGTAGCGTAAACAAACACAAAGATACTGCGCACTGCTGGGAGCAATTGAGAGATCTGCAGACTGCCTTGCATCAGATCACGGGGAGAGCTGCGCACCTATAGGCGCCGGCGACCCGAGAGATCTTGCTGTATTGCATTGGACGCAATAGCAAGATCTGCACCCCGTTGTGCCCCAGTGAGATGTGTTCTCGGCTCCCCACTTGGACAGTTTATGTGATATGAGGCACATCGCATGATTTCCTTGTGCCTACGGTCTCAAACAACTGCCAAGCACAAGTTTCGTAAACAAACACAAAGTTACTGTGCACTGCTGGGAGCAAGTAAGAGATCTGCAGACTGCCTTGCATCAGATCACGGGGAGAGCTGCGCACCTATAGGCGCCGGCGGCCAGAGAGATCTTGCTGTATTGTATTGGACGCAAGAGCAAGATCTGCACCCCGCTGTGCCCCAGCGAGACGTGTTGTCTGCTCCCCACTGGGACAGTTTATGTGATCTGAGGCACATCGCATGATTTCCTTGTGCCTACGGTTCCAAGCAGCTGCCAAACACAAGTAGCATAAACAAACACAAAGATACTGTGCACTGCTGGGTTAATGAAGTGATTCGCCCTGGCATATGGAGTTAGTAAGGGGAGTGGGGGTCAGTAATGCGCCGAAGTACGTTGTAGGCATTGCTTAAAAAAATATATATAGTGGTCGCAGTCCCGAAAATGAAAGCGGACCGCACATGCAAAACATAGTGGTTGCAGTCCCGAAAATGAAAGTGGACTGCGCGTGTAACTTACAAAATAACAAATGTAAAATATGGTCTGCTCACGTCAGACCAAGACCTAAAGAAACGTTAAGGACAGCCACAAACAGGTACAATGCAAAAAGCTAAAGGAAGCGATGCCCAAGTGCGACAGACAAAACAGTTCCTCACCGTCAAGAAAGAAGATGGTGCCTTTACGACCTCCAAGCAAGCATGCAGCCCAAGCACAAGGTCGGTGCTTGAATAAGGTGTAGATGAAGGTGCACCTCAAAAGCTGTCAGAACAGCACATGCTCTCAATGGCAGCAGAAAGGAACTCAAAATACGCGGGAGGCGCATTCCTAAAACCACCACCGCAATTTAACAACACCAAGACGCACAATATCGGGGTTACATGACTGTATGGATCGAGGCGTTTGATGATTTAATGGACGCACAAGAAGAAACAGGCAATCAATAAATCATAAGTACTTAATGAACCTTGCTGGTGATGGAGTGAAAGAAGTGGTAAAGAAAATATCACAAGCTGATGCAGTATCATACCGTCAAATCAAGGAAGCCAAGTTGAATCTGATGCCGAATGTCGACTATGAAGTGTACATTTTTAATCAAGCGTGACAACAAGCTGGTGAAATGATGAATGAGTTTGTTGAGAGACATGACGTTCTTATCAAACACTACAAGTTCAGTGAATTCAATGATGAAGAAGCCTTGCGCCTTAGAGTCATTTATGGTTGTCTTTCAGAAGACACATGTTGAGAGAGACACTTAGTTTAGAGAAAGAGCTAATGGTCATGAGGTCAGAAGAACATGCAGATCGACAAGTTGCTGATGATATGGAAGCTTGAATAGCGCATGGTCAATCAGTGTTAATCATGAAAAGAAGCCACAAGGTTGATGTACGCAAGTCGACATCTACAGAGAGAATTTATTTATATTATTTATTTATTTATAAGATTTGTGGAGCACGCTAATACCCATAGGTGTCTCGGCGCTTAGGATAGAGTGATTGTATGGTAGGTGTTTATTGATTGAAAATAGAGGTTTTTAGCTGTTTACGGAAGATTATTAAAGATGTAGTGATTTTAATTTGGTGCGGCAGGATGTTCCAAAGTTTGGCCATTGTGATTGGGAAAGATCTGTCACCCCAGGATACTTTCTTTGTTTTTGGAACCTCTAGGAGGCTGGCTGTGGAGGACCGTAATACACGTGCCGGTCTGTAGGGACATAGGGATTGTTTCAGAAAAGCAGGTCCTGATGCATGGATAGTTTTAAAAGCTATACATAAGGCTTTGAATTTAACTCTGAGTCTTACCGGTAGCCAGTGAAGCTGTCGGATTGTTTTAGAGATTGATTTAAACGTGGGTGTCCCTGTAATCAGTCTGGCGGCTGCGTTCTGCACCAGCTGCAGTCTGTTCATTACTTTTCTTGGGCATTGACGAGGAGTCCGTTACAATAGTCAATGCGTGACATCACCAGAGTGCTGATTAAGGTTTTTATCGTGCTTGTGGGAAGATAGGGGATGAGTTTCCTGATCATTCTTATTGTAAATAATGCGGAGGAGACCACCGCGTTAGCATGATGCATGAATGACAGTTTGCTGTCAAAAATCACCCCTAACTTTCTAACTTTGGTGACCAGAAGAAAATGTTATGTTTTTCGTGTGGGTTTTTATTTCCCATAAAGGTAAGTGTCCAGCCATGGGACTGACATCCAACGGCTGTGGGAAAACCCCCCACTATGTAATGGTTTGCAAAGCAAAAGAGAAACCAAATGCGTCACAGCGAGGAGAAAAAAATTGTGTCAGGTTCCAGAAGCATTCTCGCCACGCCCACAAGGTCAAACAGCAACATCAGTTATGACAAGTAGAAACCAGACAAAGTTGATCTTCGTCACGTTCATCCTATAAAGGCTCTTCAACATCATCAGCAAGGGACAGTAAAGATGATGGATATGCGATTATGGTATTGACCTAGGAACGACGGGCACACACATGTAGGTTTGGCTGCTTGCAAGGAAGAGCAAAACACAAAGGCAAACCACAGAACGAAACAACTAAATTAATTTGGACACTGTCTCAAGACTACAATAAAATTAAACTATTGCACCATAACCTTTATTATAGACAGTGGAGCGTCAATTAACATCAAGCCAGTCAAAAAGTCTATTAGCCTGTCTCCTGTGCCATGCCTTAACCTGTCAAACACAAGGTATACATATGGACTGCTTCTAAAGTTTCACAGAGTCAAAGGTTGTTTACAGTGTCAATGCAATACAGTACAGTATCAGTGCAAGAGCCAATCCACGTTCTTTAAGGAACTCTATCCAGGGCATGCCTACTCAGCTTTGCTACGGCTGCTGACACAGGGCTCATACCTCTCAATTACAACTTCCACATTCAATCTGAAAGTGTGAATCAGTTCCTGTTGTTTCATGGCCTAGGAAGGCTTAAGATAGTAAAAGGGCAACTTCATAATAATGATGGCATTTGCGCTGTTGCCCAGGGGCACTGCAGAATCGCTTTTCACTTGTAAGAAGTCACTGAGAAGAACTAGAAACATTGTTGAAGCATGACATCATTGAGCACTCCACCGGTCCTATGCCATGGGTCTCGTCTATAGTGGTGGTGCCAAAAAAAGACAGTGGAGGTGCAGTACGAATCTGTGTTGATATGCGCCAAGCAAACAAAGATCGGAAGAGAAAGACATCCTGGTCCACACATAGAGGATATGAAAGGTGCCAAAATCTTCTCCCGTCTTGACTTGAACAAGAGATACCATCAACTTGAGTTGGAAGAGAACTGAGGGTACGTCACTACTTTTTGACTTATGTTGGTTTGTCGAAATTTAAAAGGTTGGGTTTTGGAGTGTTGTTAGCTGCAGAAATATTTCAGGATGTTCTACGTCAAATAATTCAACCTGTCAAGCATCCTTTTAATTACAGTAATGACATACTGGTATTTGGGGCAACGCAAACGGAGCATGGCAAGGGTCTGACACAAGTGTGCCAGTTACTTGCTGATGCAGGTCTCACTTTGTATGCAGCAAAGTGCGAGTTTCACAAGACCAAACTTAAGCTATTTAGGCACATATTCTCTAATGGGAAAATTACTCCTGATCCAGTTAAATTGCAAGCACTTTCACCTACTTGCCCCCCACAAGATGTCACCATGCTGTGATCCTTCTTAGGCATAACCAGTTATTTCTCAAGGTACATATGTGATTTTTCTACTGTGAATGGCCCATTAAGAGACTTGACAAATAGAAATGTCACTTTCCAGTGGTCTGCTGAATGTGATCAAAGCTTTAGAAGAATAACACATGCGATTGAGAATGCAACCGAGAGGGCCTATTTTGACCCCAAGTTAAATACTGAGATCCCAGTAGATAAGAGCCCGGTGGGGCTGGAGGCAATCCTTGCTCAACATTATGGTCATTTGAATGCTCAGAGACACATTGTGGCAGATGCTAGTCGAAGCCTGTCTGACACAGAACGTGCCTGTTCTCAGCTGGAGAAGGAGTCTGGCTGTAGTGTGGGCCTGCGAACATTTTTATGTGTTTCAATACGGGAAACATTTCACTATCATTACAGGCCACCAAGCGCTGCTCGCTATTTTTGGGAACCTGAAAGCCAAGATGTCCCCTCGCATTGAGAGGCGGGGGTTGCGACTGCAAGAGTATGAATATGCAATTGTAGACTAGTCGGATAAAGATCAGAACCCTGCTGATTACTTTTCACGAGTACCGCTACATCGTCACAGTTCGACATCCAAAATGGCTGAGGAGTACATTAACTTTATTATGAGGTCCAGCATGCAGCAGCCCTATCCAATGAACAGATTATTGCTACTGTTAATGCTGATAAGAACCTGCTTATCCTCAAATACATCATTTCAACTCAAGCATGAAAGAAGAATGCTCAACCTTTTGCTGACGATGTCGAATTTCAAATAATTAAAAAATGAACAGGATGAACTGTCCGTTACCAAGGACAGTGTTGTATTGAGAGGCTCCAGAATCATCAAACCTGAGAGCCTAAGACAGCAAGTCATTGAACTAGCCCATGAAGAACATTGTAGCATTGTAGCAAACAAGAGAGCCCTAAGAGACCAAGTGTAGTTCCCATGCCTAGATGAGTGGTTGGAGAGGGAACTGAAAGAGTGCCATATTTGCAACTGCTTTCCCTCAAAGTGATGCAGCATCCATTGACAATGTCTGACTTTCCGGCACATGTTTGGGGAAGAGTTGCAGTTGATTTCTTTAAGCCCTTAAGAAACTGACATCATCTCATGACAGTAACTGATGAGTAGTCACGCTTGCCTTTAGTAGAGGAGTTATCATCAACAACCCATATCAAGGTTATCAAGGGGCTGGATTACATCTTTGCAACGTGGGGTATCCGCACCAGTCTCAAATCTGACAATGGTCCACCATTCAATAGCAAAGAATTCAAGGAGTTTCTAGTCAGACTAAATTTCAAGCATCAAAATAGCACACTTCTGTGTCTCCAACCCAATGGTGCTGTGGAATGAGTCATGGGTATACTCAAAAGGGTAATTTAGTGAGCATCAATGGAGGGGATCGAGTTAAACCAGGTCCTGTGTCAATCCCTCTGTGCTTATCCTTCAACTCCTCACTCCACAACTGATGAGAGTTCTACCACAGTGCTATTTGAGAAAGCCATCAGAACCAAACTGCCACAAAGGACAGTAGACTGATCCTTGAGTGCCGCAAAGGTTTGTGTTACAGACACTTCTCAAAAGTGCAAGATGAAACATATGTCAATCTGTGTTGACGAGCTCCGGAAACAGTCTTCGTTGAAGGTGACTGAGTCCTGGTCGAGAAGAAACTAAAGTGGAAAACAAACACTCCATTTGCAGTCGATCGTCTGAGGGTTATGAGATGCAATGGATGCATGGTGATGGTACATCATCCCAGAAAGTCCATTGCACGGACTTGTCACACTTTGAGCGCCTACCTCGACGTTCGTCAGCTCCTGCAATCATGAAGGATTCGATCCCGCCTAACAGTACAGATCAAGCACCAGAACCTGTGCCACCAGTGCACAATGAGAGTCTCATACCACTCGATCTGGCCGACTAGGGCGAGCGCCTCGATGACTTATTGAGGAAATGTAATGTGACTGTTGTTTGTACTTTTTACTTAACGGGAGGATGTAGTGTCGTGTAGACTGCCCGCTAGGACACTTGTGGTTCTGGGTGGACCCAACAGAGGAATTACGTAACGTGCTGAGATATGTGGTGATGAATGGTTATGACGTACTGAGAGTGCAGTTTGTGATTGTATTCTGGGGAATAAAGACATCTGTTACAGAGCTCCGTGTGTGGCATATTCATTTGCATGCTCCTGGGCTGGGGAGGATGCTACAGATGGCACTTCTGGGGTCTTTGGTCACTTAGAAGGTGTCACCCCCTCCACAGGAGGAGACAGACACTCATGTAGGTTGACACACCCACATGTACCCACATACACACACACACACACACACACACCCTAAGAACATAAGCAATCAAAGAAAACACAACAGACCTGCCAAAGATCTGTTCATGGACCACACCAAATTCTTGCAGTTCATCTTAGCACCCTGAACGTGTTCAATCCTGTGAACTAAACTGTAAACAAGTTCAACTATCCTTCTCCAAGAGTTATGGACATTATCTCTCACAGTATTCAATATGACTGCACATATCATGGCTAAAGTTTCATTCAACCTAGTAACAATATGCCCTAAATCAACAATAAGCATCTTTAAAGTGCCATGCATGCACGCCTCTGAAATACTCATTGCCAGAGCCCACTAAGAAATCCCCATGACCTTATCTTAAAATAACTATACTGCCCCCCCATGTGTGTCAATATTCACGTCAGACTTCTACGCATCATCCATAATGAACTAGTCCCACCCAGTGAAACCAGCTGTCATATGTACAAATTTACAGTAAGACTTTCCAGAATCATATCCCCAGGATACTACTCACTATCAGATGCCAGGAGGAAAAGATGAAGTGGCATCCATGTATGCAATGCAAAAAAACTCAGTCTCACATTAGCTATGTTTCTCCGACTATTTCCCACCTTCCTTAACGAATGTAACCTCTCTTTTAGTCCTGTTCCTGAAAAAATGCAATTAAGTCATTCTGCAGCTGCTGTGCTTTCCACATAATTATAGATTTACAACAGTTGCCACATAATCCATCATCTATCCAATATTCTGCAGTGTTACCCCAAAAAATTGCATCTAGCTGAAATGGATTGAAAGCCACTAAAGAAAAGTCACAACATGTTTTGCCGTGCAGTTGAATACCCTTTGCAAAGGTTGACTGACCACCTTTCTGTAGCATATTGCTAGATTTGGATGTCAAACTGGTACTAATGAGGCGATACCTTCACTGGGACAGTGTTAACGTTAAAAATTGTAATAATTAATACTATCCCAACATATGCCGCACTATGCAGCATAATTTGCATTTTGTTCCTTGCTGCATAATAAAATTAACCCAGTCGCATAATTTGACCTGGCCCTCCCCTACTGCTTTATTCCAGTGACCCTGCTTAATAGCAATGTGTACTAGTATCACCAGCTAGGAATCCACTGAGCTGAATCACATCAAATTTTTTGGGGAAAAGTAAACAAGATGTTGCTGAAAACACTCATAAGTGCCCCGGAAATATGTATTAGTAAGTGGCTTATGACAAACTGTTCTCTGCTTATATCCTGTGCGATGATGAGTTATTTACCCAGCATAACCAACCTTATTTGGATCCCGCTGTGACATTGTTTTCTTCGTTGTATTTGTTCCAGATAGCGTTCGGTGTCTGAGCGCAGTTAGACAGAGAATGATAGAACTTTCCTGTAACACGCAGCTTCCTCCTGGTGAATAAAATTAAATAATACGTGCACAGCCCGAGTAGATCCCAGGAGACTCGTAGACACAGAGCAAAGGAGGTCAGACGCAAGCACGGCTTCCGCCCCAGGAATACTTCTCAATGGAGCTCCGGTCGTAGGGCATAGAATCGCTCTAGTGATGAGAGCTTCAAGATTATTCGGCCATGAGCGAGCATGCCCTCGGGAAGGGACACTTACTGGTGCATGCTCAGTATGAGACCCTGGATGTAAATGTTTGCGCATGCTCAGTAAAGAAGGATTTATATAAAATGTGTTCTTCAATTGTTTTTGTGTGAACTTAGTTGAAGGATACCAGGGAGCTCAACGTTTGCACCAGTCACGTTTCTCAATGTCTTATTATTATTATCTTTTGGAGTATGATTACGTGATTTGTCCGGATGTTGATTTTACGGTTATCCAGTTCCAAAGTGGGAGGTTTGGCCGTAAAGGTGCATCCTCTCCGCTGCACCGCCGTATAAACAGCTGCAAAGGGTAGATTTTCACAAAAAGATTGAACGCGCTGCTCAGAAATTAAATCGAGTGAGTAGGAAAATATAGAATGAACTGATGTATTTCTCGGATTGTCCATCGTTTGCCATGTACCAGAGCTCGAAACCGAAACCCATCCCGTCGTGTCTGTCAGCCTGGGGGCTCGGCTGGGCAGTGTCTGGAGGCTTGTCTCCAGCACGCCCGAGTTTTTCCGCAGGTGTTTAAAACCATTTGCATGTTTACATACCTTTGTAAACTGGTTACTGAGGCTTTTTCTTTCTGGTTCCAGTACCCCTGGCCCCCCACTCTGCCTATTCCTTTGCTGTAGTGTGAGGATGCATTTCTTGAAAAGGAATACAAAGTACAGTTCCCGTTGGCTGCTGCTGTCGGCCAACGGCCGTCGCGTGCACTACCTCGGTAGTGCTGCGCACGTCCGTTGGCCGAAGCGGCCTCGCCCGCTCAATAGAACGTTCCACACTGGCGCGGAACGTTCAGAGCAGCCAATGGGTTAAAGAGCCTGCAAAGATCTGGTCTTGATAAATAGGGTTTTAAATAAAAAAGTATGCATTCATTTGTAATGTGATTTTTCTGTATTTGTTCCCTTTAATTATCAGTCATGGATTATAGTTCCATTATCGGCGCAAGATGATCCCCACCTGCACCCAAGGGGAAAAGGCATGCATAAATAAATACACAACACAACTTTTTTGTTTGGAGAAAATATGGCTGCAGGTTTATTCCATACAACAGTATGCAAATTATGGTGGGTTATCTTACGGGCGATCCAAGGGCAGGTAGCCGTACTAACCTATGCTACCCTGCCCGCCTGATGAGCCAAGCACTGTGGAAACCCAATCAACGCTACCCTTATAGGGGTGATCCCCTTACTGGATCACGTGACACATTGGTCCCTTATTACTCACGCCCCTTTCAGGGCGGAGCGTAGCAAGGCAAGCACCCGGTTGTTCAGGCCCACAACCGCCCGAAGGACTAACGGGGCGCCAACGTCATTGTTTCAGTACCCTCTCCTGAGGCTCCTGGGATTTGGCTCTGTCACCCTTATTGTGCTCTTGCAGAGGTATCCTTCTGTACCCAAACTGCTTCCAGATCGCCCTGTAACTCCGCCTGCAACGACAAAGAAAACATTACAACAGCCTCAAAATTCCCTTGCCTGCCCCATGCCCGGTACGCGGTAGGGTGGGAGACAGCGTGTCGGACCGGAGGAGCAGCCACGACGAGACAATGGGCAGAGCACAACCCTCCAGACGGCGTGTCGGGCAGCAAAGAGGCCCAGCAATGGCGGGGAGAGGCCTAAATACTCCTCCCCATCCCCCGGCGCGCCGGACATGATGTGTCCAGCACGCCCTGTAAGGGGACGCCTCCTGGAGTCCCGCAGAAGCGAGTGGGGAGGTGCCTAAATGCCACTAAGGGGTGGCCGCCCTCCGAGGAGGTCCTTTGCGGGGGCCACGGGCAGCCGGATAGTTCCATTATCGGCGCAAGATGATCCCCACTTGCACCCAAGTGAAAAAGGAATGCATAAATAAATACACAACACAACTTTTTTGTTTGGAGAAAATATGGCTGCAGGTGTATTCCATACAACAGTATGCAAATGATCGTGGGTTATCTTAAGGGCAATCCAAGGGCAGGTAGCCGTACTAACCTATGCTACCCTACCCGCCTGATGAGCCAAGCACTATGGAAACCCAATCAGCGCTACCCTTATAGGGGTGATCCCCTTACTGGATCACGTGACACATTGATCCCTTATTACTCACGCCCCTTTCAGGGCGGAGCATAGCAAGGCAAGCCCCCGGTTGTTCAGGCCCACAACCGCCCGAAGGACTAACGGGGCGCTGACGTCATTGTTCCAGGACCCTCTCCTGACGTTTCTGGGATTTGGCTCCGGCACCCTTATTGTGCTCTTGCAGAGGTATCCTTCTGTACCCAAAGTGCTTCCAGATCGCCCTCTAACTCCGCCACAGCTCTGGAGGCGGCCCCCGTCCCCTACTGAGCGCCCCACCAACCAAACAGCACTTAACTCACTTGCAACCGGCTCCTTCCAGTGTCTCATGCATGTCCAAGAGGATCAGGTCCATTCCAACCTGTGACAAGTGAACCTTATCGGCATCGAAATAGCCTCTCACCTTAATTTGTATCAGCTCATGTCTGATAAACCCAAAACCTCTTTGATCTGTGAACTTGCGCATTGCCCTGTTAACCTTATTGCGTGAATGCTTCACTGCTTCATTAGACTTGGCCCTGTGCCAAGACAAGCATGGTACTATTTCCGACCAAAAAAGCTCACATTGGCCAATGCCTTTGCTGATCATCCCCAAGTCAGTCTTCATCGCCTGTAGGAGAGCGCCCCTGCCCATTGTAGTGAGATCGTTGCCTCCCAAGTGGATGATCAAAACGTTGGGGAAACCTTCCCGCCCAGCCATGTCCTGTTCTAGGGCCAGATGTAGGTAATTCTATTTTACCGACTCATAAATACCGAATTTTACCGATTCGGTATTTATGAATCGGTAAAATAGAAGTACCGAGATGTAGGTAAATCCAGATGTGGATTTACCGAATCTTTAAAAGTCGGTATTTACCGATTCGGTAAATACCGACCGGTAATGCTCCATTCATTCCTATGGGCTGAATGAATGGGGCATTACCGGTCGGTATTTACCGAATCGGTAAATACCGATTTTGACAAGGGTGCAGGGGGTGTCACTTTGACACCCTCTAGCACCCCCAAAAAAGGTACGGGGGCCATGTGGCAGGCATACCTGCCCTAAGGGCAGGTCTGCCTGTCATATGGCACAGGTGTGCATGCACACATGTGCATGCACACCTCAATCGGTATTTCACCATCAAATTGAATTTGATGGTAAAATACCGATTTCTTAGGCCTTGTGGGACTCATAAGAGTCCCACCTACATATCAATTTTACCGATTCTGTAAAAATACCGGTCGGTAAATTTACCGACCGGTATATTTACAGAATCGGTAAAATTACCGATTTGCCCAGTTTCTGTGCTCCTACATCTCGGTAGCCAAATACCGGTCGGTAACGGCCGAATTCGGCCGTTACCGACCGGTATTTGGCTACCTACATCTGGCCCCTAGTCTGTTAAATAGGCTGGCCCACCTCATGCTGGGGAAACCCCACCACGCAAACTTGGTGTGTGGGAACTTTTGCATCCACTACCTGTGTGCGGACCACTGGGCCAGTCTGGCGACGAACGAGTGGCCGATCACCCCCAATTGGAATCCTGGTAAAATAAACGGATGCCATTTTCACACACTGAAAACTTTAATAATCTTTTGTGCTTGAAAATTACACCACAAGTTATGCTGATCAGCTTCACTGCACACTTATTATACACATGCTGCATGTAAAAGTAACTGCATTACACTGCACATAAATTATTTACAATTGCCCCTTATAGCCGGGGCGGAGTGCCAGTTCAACACGTATTAATCATCCCACTCAAGGACGAATGTAGCGCTTAAAACAGCCGGATTCCCAGTGTCCCACTTTCTTGATGCCTTCCTGCCCCATGCCTACCTTAAATGATGCAGTGGCCGCACCAATCCTAAATGAGTGACTTGAATACTTCTTGTCTATGCGGGCAACGCCAGCCCGCCTGAGGCAAGCACCCATGACCTTGTCTATTTGAGATTTAGAGATCCTGATCCACATGTATGAGGAAGTAACCCGGGACATTGGGGTGGACCGCCAAGCATTCTTTGACCCTGGCGATGGGGCAGTATCTTTGGTCCCCCAGTGGCATTAGGACTATGTCCATCCCCTTCCCAGCTTGGTCCGTTTTAGACCTTCTGAGGTGAATCACCAGTTTCTGTGACACTTCCACATCGTGGATGCATAATGCGTCTCCCGACTGGTCAGTTTTTGCCCTAGCCACCAGTTCGCTAATTCTGAATGCCCCGAAGAATGCGAGGCAGAAAGCTGCCGCAAAGAGTCTAGCCTCAAATTGCGAGAGGGTAACCTGTTCCACAACGTCCAGCATGGCTTGGAGTATGTGAAACTCAATGGGTGCCCTGGTATCTGGGCCTCTGACTTCTTCTCTGGCCCACCCTTTTAACGCTGCCCTGATCAAAAAAGAATTAGTGGGGTCCTGATCTCCTCGCAACTTAGCGTCATGGGTTAGTGCTGACAAATGACCCAGCACCCATGATATACTCTTTGTCTGTTTTTTAGCCCATAGTACAAAGCCCTGCACCCGTTGCTCTAAAGGATGCTCTGCTTGGCCTAGAGTCAGTGAAATCTTCTAGAAAGTGGCTGATTCCTGTATCTTTTCTTGGTCCCAGGTGCGAGAGAAAGTTTGCCCATCGCTCTTTGTTCTTGTTCCATTGTAGCAGACGCCAGAGCTGCGCCGGGAAGGGGGTCATCGTTGCTCTCACTCGCGGCCAGGCCTCTCGGAAACGGAGCCACTGAAATCGAGAGAGAGCGTCAGCTGCTACATTCTTGACCCCCTCGATGTGTCTTGCCCTAAATTCAACATTACAGTGCAAGCAGATCCGGACCAGCTCCCTCAACAGACACAGCACCAGAGGGCATTTGGCTGTCTGCCCATTGATGGCTTGTACTGTCGAAAAGGACTCTTCGCCCTATATTTCTGTTCCTTGACACTTCCTTGCCCCCTTCTATTTTTTGTGGCGCCCTTGACGTCTGCTGTAAACTTCCCCATGTGCTCCACCCAGAGCTGGATTTCCATTTGGTCCCTGCTCAAATCTGGACACATTGCCATTCTCTTTCGGAATTCATGATCGTAGTTGTACCACCCAATGCCCCCTGTTGTTTCAGCCTCTTCATGGATTACGCGAGAGTACTGCCACATGGCGGGGGCCCGCTCTGGAAATTTCTCAGACACCACTGCTGCTAATATCGCGACGGCATCCCCCCAGTTCTTAATTGTTTTCTCTGGCCAAGTCTAGAATTTGACCTTCTTGTCTTTGTCCTCCCCCCCCATTCTCCTTGTGCCCTGACCCTCTACCCCATGCATGAGCAGGGTAAAGATGTCCACAAATTCCCGCCTCCAAATACCTTCCTTAGTCGCTAGCGGTACCTCCCAGGCAAGAGAGCAGCGACCCGATTTGAGTGCTGCTACTGTGACGAGCGGCACTGTTGATCCTGTGTCTACCTTGCCTGCCTCTGCCGGTGCCGCCGGCTTGGGAGCATCTAAGAATTTACCTGACAGCGGGGCAGTTACGCCAGACGGACTGGTGACTGGGGGAGGGAGGGGTTGCTGATCGCTGTGCAGTGGGTGCAGGCACTAATAGCACGCTTGTGGTTGTGTTTCCGCTACCGGCTTGGACCTCCATACGATCCCGCTCTGCTAGCTAACTGCACTGTGCACCCCTGCAGAGACCTTGCTGCTGCACCATCGGCTGCTGAGCCCAGTAATTGTGGGACACAATGGATGGTGCACTCCCCCCTCTAGTAGCCTCGGCCACAGGCGTGGGAGTACGTACTGTATCTACAAATTGTGATTTAAAGTCATCCAAGATGCTCAACATGGAGTCCATCATCTTACCAAATTTCTCAGAGGTCGTGTCGCTAAGTGTGACTTGGTGGTGACGGGCCAGCCGGGGTGACCGCAGGCACTGCTGCTCGTGGGGGAAAAATCACCCTGGCGGAAACTCCTTGTTAGTCGGCCGGCGAGCACACTTCGACTTCCCGTGAGCGGCCTCCACTGGCACTGCTGTAGCCACCGCAGGCAAATCCTCCACTACGCCAGAGTCTGCCTGTTCCCGGGCATCAAGCATCTCTTTGGCCCAGGAGACTCCTCTAGCCTTTGCCATGTCCCAAAAATCTGCCCAGATTGCTTCCTGCGACGTGCTGGGCTGTGACTCATCCACGGTGGTGAGTTGGGAAAACAGAAGGGGAGGGGATCCATGGCTATCCATGCCTCTGGGTTGCGTGCAGCAACCTCACTCGGGTCTTCAAAACTTTGTTTCCTGACTCGCCCTAGCAGGACAAGCGTTTAATGCTGGCTTCGGACGTCTGTATATGGTTGACCCGGTGAAAAGGGGGGTGAGCGATATCCGTGATATCCCCCTGTGTGAAGAAAGGGGGGGGTGGCTTCTCTATGCTGCAAACAAAACAAAGATTAAGCACTTATCTGTCCTACCGGTCAGTCCCAGGAGGTAATGCAATTGAGAGGGGGGAGGGGCATGGAGGTCTGAGAAGAAGAAAAACGGGGGGGGGGAGGGGGTGGTGCAGGGGTGGAGGTGTTTACCTCAAACGCTTCCCCTATGGCTTGCTCCTGGCTCGGTCGACCGCCTAGCGATA
The DNA here is from genome assembly GCF_964261635.1 of Lissotriton helveticus. NCBI lineage: Eukaryota > Metazoa > Chordata > Amphibia > Caudata > Salamandridae > Lissotriton > Lissotriton helveticus. The sequence continues at coordinate 1,054,163,967 of NC_136067.1, forward strand.
TCTGATTCCTTTCTTAAAAGAACAATGATTAGTGCGAACCTACAAAGCTGCTGATTATCACCCCTTCCCCGCCTCCACCGCCGCTGCCGAGCACCGCCTCAACAACTCACTGCTTCTGGCGTTACCATGTTCCTGATCGACCTCCTGGCGGTGATGCTTGAACCGTCGGTGAACCTTGGTGAGAAAATTGAGAAACATTAGGTTGGCTCTAAGTCAGCAACTCAAGGCATCCCTGCCTGGAGACAGGGGGCAGGGATAGTGTGTGCAACAACAGCTATGTGTTAATAGCCCCCTGGGAGGACCCTCACTAAGGGAAATAGAGAGGGCTTGTGGACAGCGTGATGAGGGGGGGGTGCTTTCTCTTTACCTTCAAGGATCCGCCGTGCCCATTTTCTGCACTGCACGACTGTCCACCTAGCAGCTATTCCCCTGCTTGAAAGAAGAAAGATTAGAACGGCACATATAACGGCGGCCTGGTATCACGCAGGCACCCCACCTTTCCCCCACACAGCGGCGGCTGGGCCCCTCAACAATACTCACTGCTTCAGAAGATTGCGCGGGCCAGTGGCCTCCGTCGCTCCTGCCGCTCGGGTCTCTGCGACTATATCTGTATAACGTGGTAATAGAAAGACAATGGTTACAACCCTTACGAGCTGTTGTCTGAAATGAGTCCCCAATGTAGCGCACCCTTGATGTAGGTCAGCCCATGCTCACCGGTCCCCTTCTAACAAACGTGCACCCCCGATGTTTGTACCCCTTGAATACCTCTGCGAATCTGCTGCCCTGTCCAGCTACTTGCTTTGCCTTCGGTTGAGTGCCTGCTCTTGCTGTCTCTATGGAAATTCTGAGGGTGGGAAAAGACAGTATACGTTGTTAAACATTAGCAGTACCCTGGACATCAACAGCATCAGACCACAAGGCATCACCACAGTAACAAAGTCAGACGTGAATGGGGGTGGGGGGGCGATGTGCATAAAACCTCAGTAGTGCGCTGAGCCCCACACCCAGGGTTGCGGTGGGCAGGAGGTGGGGGGGTGGTGAGGGAGCACTGGCTACACAACCTACATCCTCAACCGCCCATGACTAATATCTCCTTTGCAGTGCCTGCCATACCAAGGGCATCCTTCAGTATTTTTTTTTTTTTAGCAGCAACTAAATTATACAGCGCGATCTCGATCCAAAAGGATTGGCGCGTCTTATCTCTGCGACGTCCCCCTAGACCTATAGGGTGATAGCCAACACGGGGCCCGAGATAGTCGCATGGGGGGGTGTTATGGGCAAGCTGGTGAAGGCAGGAAGATGTCAACCCCCCTAGCCTCCCCGCATTGGTGCCTGGATCCCTGACCCCGCGAGGAGCGGCTGGCGCGCGAGATGCCCCCACCCCAGGTGCCCGCATTGTGTGTGCGTGCATTCCACCCATTGTACAACTAAATAGCGCCAGTTGCCCAGTCGCCCTCAATTCGTTGCATATTTATATACATTGTGAACTCGACCGGAAGTCCCTGGTGCGCTCTACATGAACGCCGGTTGCCCAAACATTCAGGCACGGGGGAAAGTGTATATTGTTTCATCCCTCACGCCTTCCAAACGTGTCAAGGATGACCGCCCAGTCCCCAAACGGCCTCTGCCGTTACCCAGCATCGAACCAGGAACCTCCAGCTCCCCAGTCTATCGCCCTCCGCACTGAGCCACCCCGGGACTCCAATTTGCTTTCCCTATTACTGTATGGCGCAATCTCGACCAAAGTTCATGGAGCCCCCCACCTGAGCACCGGTTGCCACACTTCCGGCCGGAGGGGGAGGGCGGGGCACTCAGTGACCAGCGTTCAAAAACCTGTGAACGCGACCCCAAGGCACGAACCCTGGTTGCCCGCAGAAACAACAAACTGGCAGATACAGCTGGCCAACTCCATGCCCTCGTGGCAACGGCGGCTCCCCCTCCACAGCAGGGGCAAAGGCGGCTGTGCCAACGCAGCGGACGCCCGCCCCCGACCCCCACAGGGACCGCCAGACCATTTCCCCTCTAATTCTTCCCCCACACACCGCTCCCCCCGCAGCTGATGGAGGTGGGGGGGACGGGGCAGACATGCAGCTGCTCACCAGGGAGGGGGGGTTGGGAGAGCGGCACAAGCCCAATGGATCACAAATGCTCCCGGCTGCCGGCAAACGCACCACGGCAGCATTGGGAAGCACGAAGCCCAAGCCAGTGGGCCCCGTGTTTTCGAAAAGTGCTTCGTGTTGAGAGGGGGGAACAGCATCAGGACCCCGAATGCCCAGTCATTAAAAAAAAACAGGGGCAAGGCTGCGCCCCTCCGTGCCCTCTGTATGCCACGCGCGGCCATTATTCGCCGCCTCACAGTCGGCCAACGGTCGCCGAAGAAGGGCAGCCCCGCATTGAGGCAGTCTAGCCATCAGACCACATGCTCTCCATGCATATTTATACAGCGCATACTCGACCCAAATGTATTGCAGCACTTTACCTGAGCACCTTTACGTTACACACGGACACATTCAGGCAAAGTATATGGACGCGACCCCGAGGCTAGAACCTTGGTTTCCAGCACCCAAGTCATAAGCGGCTGGTCAGCGTCTCCCCCCGAGGCAACCATGATGCCGCATCTGAGCCATCCCCTGCCATCGTGTTAACATGCCCCGCTCCCGAAAAATGGTGAGGGTGGGCGGGGGGTAGAATCAACGACCGCGTCCCCCTGAGTTAGCCACGGACACAGAGGGCACACCGCCTCAGATCGCGGGCTCCAGCATGGCCCCGCGTCAAGAACTAGGACCTTCGCCCTCTGAGAAAATAAGGGGGGGGTGGTTGGCCGTGCTTGCGTTCCCCCCCCCCTGTGTATACCTCCAACTGCCCTTAATGTGGCACGGAACCTACTACCGTACAAAACAGCGCATACGGCGCCCACAACGTTAGGTCTGGGTGGGAGGTTAGGACACTATACAACAGCTGGCACCTGTAACGCTGAAGTGAGCCTGCGACTGCCTGCTTCCCGTGTGTTCGCGCCGCTGGTGCCTAGCCAGCAGTCCCATGGCCACGTGTGTGCCTGCCCCGCTCAACACCCCCTGGGGGCCTACTCTTTCCTCGGGCCGCGATGCCTCACATGAGCTCGTGCCCCCCCATGGCAGACCATGCCATGGCCCCTGTACAACCTAGTACTGCCCAGGGATGGGGCGGGGGGGGGGACAGGGCTTGCTGAGTTACACTCACCCAAAGGATGACGCTAATGAGCGCAAACAACGGCGTGTCGGGCCTGAGGAGCAACGACGACGAGACGATGGGCAGAGCACAACCCTCCAGACGGCGTGTCGGGCAGCAAAGAGGCCCAGCAATGGCGGGGGGGGCCTAAATACCCCTCCCCATCCCCCGGCACGCCGGACATGACGTGTCCAGCACGCCCTGTAAGGGGACTCCTCCTGGAGTCCCGCAGAAGCGAGCGGGGAGGCGCCTAAATGCCACAAAGGGGTAGCAGCCCTCCGAGGTGGCCCCCTGCGGGGGCCGCGGGCAGCCGTATTCAGGCAGCTAGAACATAATTAAAAGTGATTTTTATTTATATTTGCTGTTTGAAGTATGCACAGATAAGTGCTGGAAATACAGCTTTAGGTGACTGTTTATTTTCGTACCAGCTGGCAACCTTGATCATAAGACTGGTAGTTTGTTGCAGGATCAGCACATCATTTATTTCCTCCACCCTCCATCCCCGATTAATCCCATAATAGCAATAGTTGAACTTGTATCTTAAACCCTATGCGGCAGTTATTAACATGCTGAATTACTTCAAGTGTTGTCTCAATGCAAGGTGCATTCTTAGACAAACTACTCATTCTCACCCTTCACATTCACGCTCATTCTGCACTCACAGCGATCACCATGCCCTCACAATGATCACCATGCACTCACACCATTCACCCGCTCACCCTGAACTCACAGTGATCACTCTGCACTGACAATGCACTTGCGCTGCTCACCCTGTACCTCACCCTGCAGTCACACAAGTACACTATTCACTCTGCACTTGTAACACTTCACACACCTGTCCCCCTCACTGCTCACTCTGCAATCTCACTCAAACAAGCCCATCACTAACCATGCATGAATCCGTCCCACTCTGCACTTACACCGCACCCAAATTCATATGGTCACCTCACTCACCCTGCAGTCATTCCTCTTACCTTACTCTCACACTGACGCATTACTCACTGTGCACTCATATGGGCACTCCTGCCACCGCGCAGACGGTTAATGTGCCTGCTACAAAGAACGTGTACTATGCAGATCACATAACTGAGTGTGAGTAAACTATGAGTAGCACTATAAAAAAAATTAAATGATGTCACAAAGGTGCTAAAGGGAAATGAGATGCATTGTTGGTGAGTGGTAGGAGGAAATGGGGGAAGGTCACCAAAAAGACTGTTGCACCATGTGCAACCAGTGCTAGGGCCAGCACTGGCTGGGAGTGTTAGTCCCCAGTGGCTGCTCCTCCGCTATGACAGAGGAGCGTCGCCCCACTGCTTTCGAGCAGTGGAAAGGAAATATAAAATGATAATAACTTTAAGTTATTATCATTTTATGTGTCAGAACCCAATCAGTGGGCTCTGTTTTTACCCATCCAACCGTGCAGTTAGGCAAATCAAATGGAACTGCAAACACTTGGATTAACAAGGTGCGATCTTGGAGACTCAAGATGGCCGCGATCTCGCCAGGGTAGAAGACAGCAGACGTTCTAGTCTCTCTGACCCCAGCTGCTGAAAATTCTATGTGGAGCGCGAGCATACTGGAAAACGCGCACTTCACTGAAGAACCTAGCTGAGGTGGTTCGCTTTCCTAGTGACGAAGATTCCTGTCATGTATATTTTCCAGTTTTGATGTTGAGCGTCTAAAGACTTTATTTGTAAAAGACGTCGGAACTCTGACTCGGCGCAGAAAGTCAAGCGAGAGTTCAGAGGGTATTTGCGGACGTTCTGAAGAAAATAGTAAAGACCGTTGGCAGCCGCTGAGGTGTTGAGAGAGTTCAGTGGATTCTCGGAGAAGCAGCCTGTTGTTGGTCCTATCGGAGATTCAGTTCCTGGGAGCAAGACCGAGCGAGAAGTAATCTACAGTACCAGTTCCCGAAGTCATAAGCTAAGTGAACTCGATGCATAAACGCCTGTAACATATGAATATATATATATATGCGGATTGCAATTATAGAAAGCCATCGTTGTTTTTGAAAAATAGAACTTTACAAGTTAACGCCAAAAGGAAAAAAAAGAAAGACAAAATGTATAATATGTTAATACTTACCGTCCACTGCTAAAGCTGGTCGAAGAGCTCAGCTAACCTGCAAGAAAAAGAAGGAGTTAGAGCTAGATACCAGGCAGAGGTTCCAATACGTAGAACAAGGAAAGACAATTCTAACAGAAACCCATAATAAAAGAAGGCTCTATTATTAGTGAAGTAAGTGCACCTTCCCTGCAAAATAATAATTGGGTAACATAGAGTAAAAACCACCAGGAAGGAATTAACCTATATTGCTATCTATTTGTTTATAATAGTGACAACTAATAGCAGAGCAGAGCTGATACCATTCATTAAGGAGAGGAGCAAGGTCCAGCTGCATAAGGGTGGGTGAGCAGAAAACACGCAGTTAAGAGTAGACATAGTGGGTATAGGAAGGCAGGAATGTAATGTTGTGTTAATGTTTTTTAGGTTCCCAAATGACCGAGCCACTTGAGGGCAGAGACCTGAGGGAACCAGCGAAGGACCATTCTCTTCTCTGTTTTTTATTTTATCCATACCCCCTTCCCTTAGGGTAATGAAGGGAGGGTTCCGAATATTGACCCACCGACATTGCTCAGAGGGATTTGGGTTCTAGCATCTCTGTTCCTGCGCAAGACCTTGGTGAGCCAATATCAAGTTTATAGTTCTGACAGAGTGAAGTGCCCAAGTAGCCTTTGCACCGAACAGAGATGGCAGAGGGGATTGATGTCCAGTCCTTAGGTGCAATCCTAGATGCTATACAGAAAGAATTGGGAGCGGTGAGGGAGGAGAATCAAAACTTGAGGCAAGAAGTGATTAGTGCTAGGAAAGAAACTGCTGAATTGGCGTTAAGATTACGCCAACCAAGTAGTTTGGAGAGAGAAGCCATGAACCCAGTCATAGAGACAACTAATAGGTCCACTACACAGGTAATACATTCTCTCTCTCCGGTCATTCCACTAGCAGCTCCAGAGAGATTTAATGGGGATCCTCAGAAGGCACAGATATTTCTATCACAGTGCTCATTACATTTTATTTGTCGCCCTTCGATCTTCCCCGACGCGCAGTCTAGAGCGGCTTTCATACTTTCATATCTAAGTGGAGATGCAGCTTTGTGGTCCATGCCCCTAGTCACAAGAGATGACCCCTTGCTACGGAATTTTGAGGATTTCAAACAAGAGTTTTTAAGGATATTCGACCGACGGAGGATTTCTCAGGTGGTGGATAATGAATTATTAGATTTACGACAGGGGAATCGAGACTTAATCGCATACCTGGCTCAATTCAATAAGTTGGTTGTCGAGACTAATTGGCCAGAAGGCAAGAGAGCTGCAGTATTTTATCGCGGGCTGAGAGATGAACTAAAAGACACCTTGGCTCAAATCCCTAATCGGCCTACCGAAATTTCAGCACTGATAGATTTAGTGTTAGAGATAGATTTCCGTCAAGGAGAACGGCGTGGAGAGAAGAAGAAAGATTTTAAGGTAATACCTCCGAGATTTGACCGGGCTCGGTCAGATGGCACTAAAACCTCTGAAAATCATACAGGAATTGAGCCGATGCAAATTGGGACAATAAGGGGCCCTTTGACTAAAGAAGAGAAGGAAAGAAGAAGAGCGAACAATCAATGTATGTATTGTGGGTCCGGAAGCCATTTCGTCCGAGAGTGTCCGAAGAAACCAAAGGGTCCATTCAAGCCGAAGGAAAACTAATGGCACCATCTGTGGGAGGAGTTGAACAGGTGAGTGTGACTCAAGGAATAACTCCACATGAACACCAGGTCGCGAACACGTTACAGTCAGCGGTTCCGCATCTGGTTTTGACAATGGAAGTGAAATTCAGACAGACTACCTTGACTGAAGTGTCGGTGATGATTGACTCAGGCGCCACAGGGAATTTTTGTGACTTAAAGTTTGCCACGAAGGTTGGAATCCAGGCAATTCGGAAGGCAAAGAGTGAACTAGTACGTGCTGTGGATGGGACGAATCTTTCCTCTGGACCCATCGTGAGTCACACAGAGGTTATCCAGTTGACAACCAGAGAGGGACATCAGGAGAAAATTCAGTTTAATTTGATAGATGCCCCTCAATTCCAATTGATTCTTGGCCTCCCCTGGCTTACAGAGCATAATCCTACAATTAATTGGAGTTCCAGAACTATAGTGATGGATTCGAGTTATTGCTGTGAAAATTGTTTCAATTCAGAGAATCAACTTGTAAAGAACAACCCAGCGCAGTCCTTGTGTACCATCGAGCATTACCTGTGCGTGATAAATGCTCAAGAAATTCCTGAAGAATACAAAGAATTCGCAGAAGTATTCAATGAAGTGGAAGCAGAACTTTTACCGCCCCATCGAGTTTACGACTGCAAGATAGAATTAGAACCCGGGTCAAATTTGCCATGCAGCCGTGTCTACGCCTTGACCGAGAAGGAACATCAACATTTAAAGGAGTACTTGGACAAGTACCTTGCCAATGGCTTCATTCGACCATCCCAATCGCCTGTTTCGTCTCCTCTATTTTTTGTGCCTAAGAAAGAAGGGGAATTGCGGACGTGCATCGACTACAGAGCCATCTATAAGATAACCAAGAAAAACCGATATCCTCTACCACTAATCTCAGTGCTCCTAGACCAAGTGAAAGGGGCTCGAATTTATACGAAGCTCGATCTGAGAGGGGCCTATCATCTAGTCCGGATGCGAGAAGGAGACGAGTGGAAGACGGCCTTTCGGACAAGATTTGGGCTCTTCGAATATCAAGTGATGCCCTATGGATTGTGCAATGCCCCGGCAGCCTTTCAGCACTTCATCAACGACGTCTTGAAAGAGTTTATTGATCAGTGCGCAATTGTGTACATAGACGATATCCTAATTTATTCTTCCGATGTGGCAAGACATCACGAGCAAGTGAGAGGAGTGTTGCAGAAACTACAGGAGAACAAATTGTTCGTGAAGTTAGAAAAATGCGCCTTCGATGTGACGAAGGTGGAATTCTTGGGCTTCGTATTGTCACCTTCTGGGATTTTGATGGACCAACGCAAGGTGGAAGCAGTGACAAACTGGGAATCCCCGAGAAGTGTGAAGGAAGTTCAGGGCTTCATAGGATTTGCTAACTTTTATCGGAGGTTTATTAGTGAGTTCTCCAGGAAGATCCTCCCTCTTACCAAGTTACTGAGAAAAGGATCCAAGTTTGAGTGGTCTGAAGAAGCAGAAGAGGCCTTTCAATCTTTAAAAAAAAATTTCACCACAGCACCAGTTTTGTTACATGCAGACCCCTCAGAGCCATTTTACGTAGAAACTGATGCATCAGACCAAGCTGTGGGAGGAGTGCTATCACAACGACACAAGACCACTGGCCAACTGCATCCGGTCGCCTATAGATCCAGAAAGCTATCTCCCGCTGAAGTAAACTATACCATCATGGAGAAGGAGCTATTAGCTATCAAGGACGCCTTTAAGGAGTGGCGACACTATTTGATGGGGGCCCGACATCAAGTAACGGTGTTTACAGATCATCGTAATTTGAAATTCTTGAAAACGGCCAGAACACTTACTCCCCGTCAGCTGAGGTGGTCTCTGTATTTTGCAGATTACGATTTTGTAATCACCTTTCGTCCTGGGGCCCAAAATGGAAAAGCAGACGCGCTATCCAGAATAGGTACTGAGTTTCAGAAAACCTCTAAAGACATTCAGCCAATCATTCCCAGTGATAAGATCATCGGAGCCATAACCACCATTCAACTACAAGAGTCAATTGCAGATGCCATGAGTGAAGAGGCCATGCAGAGATGGGTGGAGGAAGACACCAACAGAAGAATAATTCAACAAATGCCCTATCATCAAAATGCCTTGTATCTACCAACAACTGAGATACGACAGCAAGTAATGCAAGAGTGTCATGATGACAAATTAGCTGGCCACAAGGGAGAAGCTAAGACAGAGGAATTAGTCAAGAGACATTATTGGTGGCCTAAAATGGCGTCAGATATTGAGAGGTATGTTAAGTCTTGTGAGATTTGCGCGCAGGGGAAGTCAGAACGGCAGACTCCAAAGGGGTTATTGCAACCCCTACCCACACCCCCCCATCCATGGCACACAGTTACATTAGACCTTATAACAGACCTGCCTGTAAGTCAGGGATACGACACCATCCTGGTGGTGGTGGATGCCTTCTCAAAAATGGCCCATTTCACAGCTTTAAAAGGGGTACCTACAGCTAGACAGTTAGCTGCTCACTTTAGCGCCCAGATTGTTAAAATACATGGAATTCCTAAAATAGTCATTTCGGACAGGGGTCCCCAATTCGTGTCCCGTTTTTGGAAGGCCTTTATGGAAGGGTTGGGGACAGAAGTTAGATTCTCCACTAGTTACCACCCCGAGACAGATGGGCAGACGGAGAAGGTAAACCAAGAATTTGAACAATATCTGCGACTCTTCCTTTTAAAAGAAGAAGGGAATTGGTCGGAATACCTGTGGACAGCAGAATTTGCTCATAATAATGCAAAGAACACCTCGACAGGATTCTCTCCTTTCTTTGTGAACTATGGCAGACATCCAAACGCAACTATTCGACAAGTGGAAACAGCAGTTCCAGCAGTAAAAGAAGTCATGTCACATTTGTTCCAAATTCAACAAGAGGCCATGAACAATCTACGATCGGCTAAAGCAAAATACAAGGAATATGCCGACCGGAAGAGAAAAGCAGGGCCTCCTCTGGTTAAAGGTGATCAGGTTTGGTTAAGTACCAAAAATTTGAGACTCAAAGGAAACAGGAAGTTTTAACCCCGATTTATCGGTCCTTACCCTATAGAGGAACAAATTAATCAGGTCACTTATCGATTGGAACTGCCATCCAAGTTAAAAATACATCCCTCTTCCATGTATCACTGTTAAAGAAGGCTTCTACAAGTCTGAGGAGCCAATTACCTCCAAAGCCAATTCAGTTGGAAACCGGAACTGAGTATGTAGTAAAGGAAATTTTGGATTCCAAGCGCTCCAGAGGGAAATTGTACTATTTGATAGACTGGAAAGGTTATGGCCCAGAGGAACTTGGGAGCAGGAAGAGGGTGTTCATGCACCAAGATTAGTTAAATCCTTTCATCAAAGATTCCCTACTAAGCCAAGAAGAGAAGGACCTGCCTTGTTGGGGGATACTGTCAGAACCCAATTAGTGGGCTCTGTTTTTACCCATCCAACCGTGCAGTTAGGCAAATCAAATGGAACTGCAAACACTTGGATTAACAAGGTGCGATCTTGGAGACTCAAGATGGCCGCCGATGTCGCCAGGGTAGAAGACAGCAGACGTTCTAGTCTCTCTGACCCCAGCTGCTGAAAATTCTATGTGGAGCGCGAGCATACTGGAAAACGCGCACTTCACTGAAGAACCTAGCTGAGGTGGTTCGTTTTCCTAGTGACGAAGAGTCCTGTCATGTATTTTTTCCAGTTTTGATGTTGAGCGTCTAAAGACTTTATTTGTAAAGGACGTCGGAACTCTGACTCGGCGCAGAAAGTCAAGCGCGAGTTCAGAGGGTATTTGCGGACGTTCTGAAGAAAATAGTAAAGACCGTTGGCAGCCGCTGAGGTGTTGAGAGAGTTCATGTGGATTCTCGGAGAAGCAGCCTGTTGTTGGTCCTATCGGAGATTCAGTTCCTGGGAGCAAGACCGAGCGAGAAGTAATCTACAGTACCAGTTCCCGAAGTCATAAGCTAAGTGAACTCGATGCATAAACGCCTGTAACATATGAATATATATATATATATATGCGGATTGCAATTATAGAAAGCCATCGTTGTTTTTGAAAAATAGAACTTTACAAGTTAACGCCAAAAGGAAAAAAAGAAAGACAAAATGTATAATATGTTAATACTTACCGTCCACTGCTAAAGCTGGTCGAAGAGCTCAGCTAACCTGCAAGAAAAAGAAGGAGTTAGAGCTAGATACCAGGCAGAGGTTCCAATACGTAGAACAAGGAAAGACAATTCTAACAGAAACCCATAATAAAAGAAGGCTCTATTATTAGTGAAGTAAGTGCACCTTCCCTGCAAAATAATAATTGGGTAACATAGAGTAAAAACCACCAGGAAGGAATTAACCTATATTGCTATCTATTTGTTTATAATAGTGACAACTAATAGCAGAGCAGAGCTGATACCATTCATTAAGGAGAGGAGCAAGGTCCAGCTGCATAAGGGTGGGTGAGCAGAAAACACGCAGTTAAGAGTAGACATAGTGGGTATAGGAAGGCAGGAATGTAATGTTGTGTTAATGTTTTTTAGGTTCCCAAATGACCGAGCCACTTGAGGGCAGAGACCTGAGGGAACCAGCGAAGGACCATTCTCTTCTCTGTTTTTTATTTTATCCATACCCCCTTCCCTTAGGGTAATGAAGGGAGGGTTCAGAATATTGACCCACCGACATTGCTCAGAGGGATTTGGGTTCTAGCATCTCTGTTCCTGCGCAAGACCTTGGTGAGCCAATATCAAGTTTATAGTTCTGACATTATGTTTCCTTTGCGGGTGGGCGGGCCTTTCTGCACAGGGAGCAGGGCAGGGGAGGAGTGGTACGCCCACTCCCAAGTACGTAATGACTGTTTGGTTGGCCCACTCGGGCCACCAAAACAGTCACAAACACTCTCCACTTCTCCATAGAGGCTGCATTACAGCCTGCGTGGAGAATATGCCCACCCCTACAGCCCCTGGCTGAACGCCATGTCACGGTGCTCAGACCAATCACAACGCTGCATTGCATCATTGTGATTGGCTTAGAGAAGGGAGCCTGGCTGCCTGCTTCCTGTTTCTGAAATCGGAAGCAGGAGCAGGACGAGAGACGCGGGACCCGGCCACCGGAAATGTATGTTTTAATTTTTTTCCTGGTGTGACACCGTCCCCCCCGCGCGAGACCCCCGTGACTCGCCAGCACCAGCACACCACCCGCGAGCCATGCCGGCCACCTCTTTTAGCCCCCTCCTCCCCCCTGAAGTTCGGGTCTTGTTGTGCCCCTGGGTTGATTGTTGAGCAGTATCTTCCTTTCGAGCACACTCTACACCAAATCTATTTGATGTGATCACGCTCATAGCAGTAACAGACTGAGGAAATGCATGATCTCGTTAAAGGCCCCCATTACCACATGGTCAGAGTAGGGCAGGGCTTTAAGTGGGATGAAAGAAAGGAGGGTGGGAGGTGTCTCTGAAAGGGCACGCCAGGGAATATCTCCATGACCGTCTATACCGGCTTACCCTGGCGTCGCCCGGTTACGATTTAGTAACACGGCAACCTACGTCCTAACTGGGGCTGCTGGTCCGGGCTATTCTGCGTATCAATTCGATCAGACAATATCTAAGCGCTGCCTCGGCATTTTGAGGTTTAGCGATAAAGGCAATTATTTGTTTGTCCTGATGATGGTCCCCATGACCCTTTAGGGGGACCGAAACGCCGTTGACTTGCTTAAGCACCTTATACGAATATTTGATTGCTAAATTGATGTAATGGTGCTACCTGATAATTTCTGTGTAATGAACATGTAAACAGAAGAACGCTTGTTTGCCTTAAAACCTTTCCTATCTACCGCCAACTGTAAACACCCCGCAAGTGTTGGGCACAGGCTTGTGTACCACACAGGGTTTTGTGGAAGGTATCTTTGTTTTATTCTGGAATTTTGTTTATTAAGTAAACGTGAAGGACCTCTGTCCGGCTGGACATGTCATTCTAAAATATAGAATTGATTCCGTCTATATTTATTGATGTTGTACTGGAATGTGCATGGGACCACTGTTGTTTGAAAGAATTGCTCCCCGAGGTCCCCTGTTGACTAAATTGGGGTCCCTTGTTGTTAACAATATGTATCTTCCTTTCGAGCACACTCTACACCAAATCTATTTGATGTGATCATGCTCATAGCAGTAACAGACTGAGGAAATGCATGATCTCGTTAAAGGCCCCCATTACCACATGGTCAGAGTAGGGCAGGGCTTTAAGTGGGATGAAAGAAAGGAGGGTGGGAGGTGTCTCTGAAAGGGCGTGGCTCATGTAATTAAGGGTGTGGCTTAACATATAAACTCAGGCATATTTATCAAGGGTTTGCGTCAGGTTTGCACCAGCAAAGTGGTGTATGCCTGACGCAAACTCTAAAATGCGATTTATTAAGCTACACAAGGCTACTTTGTGTGGCCCTGAGTGGCTTGATAAATCATAAGTAACACAGCGCAATTCGCTGTGCTGCATTACTCTGCTCAGGAAAGTGTTCGATGAGCAGTGCATGGGTGGTCCCAGGCAACTCCCATGGATTTTGATGCATTCCCAGATTTACCATTGCTGCTAGACCTCGAAATGGGCCAAAAGGCTACGCCTTCCCAGATTTTGCAGCACACACAGATAGAGGAATATGCCTCAAGAGATTGTTGTTGTCCAGGAAGATGCCCCTTCCTGCACAAAATCAATCCTGCATGCAATGCAGGCACCATAATGCAAGGGTGCCTGTGTCGGTGCTCGGCAACCCATTGTGCGCCATTGCTGGGAAAAGGATAGGAATGTGCTCTATTGTAATAAATACTGTGCGTCCTTGCCCTTTCCCTGTAATGCAGAGCAGCAAGGTGACGTGCTGCGCTGCGTTACTTTTTCATAAATATGTCCCCCAATTTTTGTGATTCCCATAGTGTGCCTGTATTTTGTTTCAGCTGAGCTTTGTTACTGCATGCAGAAATACAAGTGATGTACACCTAAAGCCACCAGGGACTTTGCCAATGGGTGTTAGCTGTTCAAGATAAGGGAGTAACACAAATAATTTAGACGTCGATTACGATGGCGGACGGAAACGGGTCCGACCGCCATGGTCGCGGCAAATAAACTCCCGACCGTACCGCGTATAAACCGCGGGTGCGATTAGGATATTTCTGCCATCACACACCGACCGCGGCGGACTGATCACATCAAAGACCGCCGCACGTGGACGGAACCACAGAAACACCGTCCGCCACGGACGCAATGACCGCGAAAACAGGCCCAACCGTGCCAGACCTGTGGAGGGTCCGGGCGCACGATTAGGATAACCCCACCATCCCAACGGAACTCACCACCGTCCTCGACCACCGCAGAAAAAAAGTATCGACAAACGGAGCATGACTGCGGAAGGACCAAACGAACATCACCCCTGCCGTCAAACCGATTCAAAAATGGCGGACGGAAGTAAATAGAAAACCAAAAAAATTTGACACACACCCACCTGGAACACCCACCCCCAACAACTACATTCCCCAATGACCCCCCAGCACAAACAAGAGCACCCAAGTCACCACACCCACAGAACACCTGACTGCTAACAACCATTGGGACACAAGCACCACCCAGAGTATAAAAGGAATCCCTCCCATAACCACAATCCTTTACAACACAGCACAGCTGGAAGAAAGAGGCAGAACATCACACACAACAGACACACACAAACACACATACAACCTGCACACCTACACACCCACCACACAAACCCCCCAAACCCCATCCCCACATACCACACACCTACACACCCACACACCACACCACCAACACCTTGCACATCACACACCATGGCACCCAAGAAAAACCCCAAGTTCACAGAGAGTGAGTTGAAGGTCATGGTGGATGAAATCATCCGTGTCGAACCACATTTGTTTGGTACCCTAGTGCAGCAGACCACCTTGGCAACTAAAACCACTTTGTGGGACAGGATAGTGACCAGAGTCAATGCTTCAGGGACCGTGCCACACACCAAACACGACATCCAGAGGTGGTGGCACGACCTCAAGGCAAAGGTGAAAGGCATCAGGTCCAAGAACCACCTGCGGGCACACGACACTGGCGGTGGCGGTCCCGCGGAGCAAATACCATACGCCGAATGGGAGGAGAAGGTGCTAGGCATACTGCACCCTGAGAGTCTGGAAGAAATAGAAGAGGGAGTTGAGGCTGGTAAGTACAAACCAATGACCACTATCAAACTGTTATGTTCTGCCTTGCACACCTGCTAAGACACATCTCCCAGGCTCCAATCCATGCATGTGGACCACACAGTCACCCAAATGTGAAGGCCAGGGCTCAAATTCACCCACCATGATCAACCACAAATGTAGCCACCTACGTTCCCAGGCTTGCATGTGGCCAAGCAGCTAACACTACAACTCTCAACTGGCCCCCATGTCTACAGGGAGGGTGGGTGTGGGGGTGTGGGTCCAGCACTACAACACCCAACAGGCCCCCATGTCTACAGGGAGTGTGGGTGTGGGTCCAGCACTACAACTCCCAACAGGCCCCCATGTCTACAGGGAGGGTGGGTGTGGGGGTGTGGGTCCAGCACTACAACACCCAACAGGCCCCCATGTCTACAGGGAGTGTGGGTGTGGGACCAGCACTACAACTCCAAACAGGCCCCCATGTCTACAGGGAGGGTGGGTCTGGGGGTGTGGGTCCAGCACTACAACTCCCAACAGGCCTCCATGTCTACAGGGAGGTGAGGGTGGGTGTGGGGCCAGCACTAGAACTCCCAACAGCCCCCCATGTCTACAGGGAGGGTAGGTGTGGGTCCAGCACTACAACTCCCAACAGGCCCCTATGTCCCATCCCAGAGCAAGATGGACTCCGCCTACCATGTGCTGACCACTGCATCTCACTCTTCAAACTTACATGTAGGTAGCCATCTTCATAGGGGCACCATCCAATAGCAGGACAGGACCACACATATCCAAGTATTGTCTCCCCACCTCCACACCACCATAATGCCCAGTACTGTGTACCACACCAATTTGATGACACCAACAACCATGTCCTCATTCCTTAGAAAATTGAAATGTAACAACAACAAACCTGTCATGTCCACAGCATTGATTCTTAAATTCTTGTCCCTCAGGTGACCGACACTTGACAGGAGAAGACATCAACCGCCAGCACCAGTCCGCCCCCTCACAGCCTTGACTCTCCGGTGATGATTCCCTGGACAACTTGGGTGCGGAGGATGATGCCGGTCCAACTACACTCCCAGGGCCATCAGGCTCCCCGGACATCCCTGCCTCCACCACCTCAGCCAGTGGAACAACAGCAACTACTGCCATTGTGACCTGTGCAGCTAACACCACCACCACCACCTCTCCTGCCACAGCCTTCCTCCCTGACCCATCGGACGATGAAGGTCCATCTACATCACAAGCTAGCAGGGAGAGTGGACGGGGGAGGACACAGGTGAGGCCACAGCTCACGAACACGAGGGCAGGTGCCAGGCGAGGTCGGGGACAGACCCACACAATCCTGGGACCGAGACCCTGGATGCCATTGCAAGTGTGCAAGCGTCGTACGAGTGGTCGCAGGCACAGGCGGATCGGCCGCACCAAGACTCTCATGACACCCGCCAGATGTTGCGGTCCATGGACCACCGTTATGGGCCAAATGGTGGACCTCATGGGGCAGCAAACAACTCTTTGGAGGGAGTGGTTATCCCGCGCCACACCACCTCCACCTCCCCCAAGTGGCCAGCGGGACAGGACACCACCACCACCGCCAACATCACCTGAGGCCACTGACAGAGAGGTGTCCCCCGAACAACCTGCCCCCACAGCTGGCCCCACTCAGGCTCCAAGACGGAGGGGCCGTCCAAGGCTGGATCCAGGACTGAGCAGTGGCAAAGCACCAGACACCCGCACGAAGAGGGGCCGGCACTGACTACACCCTTCCTTGAGCCTGGCATTGACCCTGCAAATTATCTTGCCCCACATTGCCAAGCATTGGCACACGTCTGTTGGACTAGGTGTACATCACACAATGTGTTGTCCCCACTGTGGTGTCATCTGACATGACCTTCAACTCACACTTCCCCTCCACCACACATTTGTAAATATCTACTCTAACAAATGCACACCCTGTAAATAAAACTCACGGAAACACTCAAGGCTGTGTGATCTCCATGTTTAAACACAGGTTTGTCTTAGTTGTTGATATCAGCAGGTGCAGGGATCAATGTTGTTTGGAATCATGGCTCTGTGTGAGTGACCTAGGGACAATCGGAGAACAACAAGCACAGGTCAGAAAACTGAATCACACCCATCACACACCAACGTTCTGCAACATCCCACAAACCACAATCATCACAAAGTAAGCGGATCACAGGACACACATCAGGGAGCATTGTTCGTACACCATGTCCCACACACATGTGCAAACAGAACATAACAGAACAGGCAGCATTCACACACCACATCCACCCATCACCAGCAGACATACATCACGCAGTGAACAGCAGCACAAGAGGTAGTTACTCACAATCAAGTAAAGTACCGATCAATGAGCTGACGCCTCTGGTCCACACCTTCTTCCTCCCCACTATCCTCATCACTGGACCTGGTTGCGATGGGAGGCGGAACAACCTGTTGGTCAGCAGGGTCCATGATCAGTTCAATATCCTTGCGCAAGGCCAGGTTGTGGAGCATGCAGCAGGCAACCACGATTTTGCATACTTTACCAGGTGAGTATGGCAGGGCCCCTCCGGTTTTATCCAGGCAGCGAAACCTAGACTTCAGCAGTCCAAAAGTACGTTCCACCACCCTACGTGTCTTCCCATGGGCCTCATTATAGCGCATTTCACCTGGGGTAGTAGGATTCTGTAGGGGGCTTAGCAGCCACGGGTGGTTTGGGTACGCAGAGTCACCTAGGTGGGTGGATGACAGACACATACATCATTACCAGGACTGGTGTGAGCAGCATGGCACACATACAACACTGTAGTCATCACAAAACACTCACCTACAAGCCACGCACGTTCGTGACGCAGATTGGCCATCAGTAGGGGGACAATGCTGCTCCGCAGGATGTGTGAGTCATGTGCGGACCCGGGAAATCTGGCACACACATGTGAGATGATTTTGTCAGCCAGGCACACCACTTGCACATTTATTGAATGGTAGTGCTTCGGATTGCGATAGATGGGTTCAGGTGCCTGGGGTGGAACCAGACCAATATGTGTGCCATCGATGGAACCCACTATGTGTGGAATCTGGCCAAGGGCATAGAAGTCCCCTTTCACTGCAGCCAACTCTGCCGGACGTGGAAAATTGATGTAATCATCCTTGTAACGCATCATGGCTTCCAGCACATCCCGCAGTACCATGCTGAACATGGATTGTGACATCCCCCCGGCATGACCAACTGTGTAATGGAATGTGCCTGTCGCAAAGAAGTGAAGTGCCGCCATTACCTTTGCTGTGGGTGTAATTGCTCCAGGATATGGCCTGCATGGCTGCAGATGAGGTGCCAATTTAGCTACAAGCTCGTGCAATGTTGGTCGATCAAGCCGGAAGTTGCGGATCACCTCCTCTCCAACCATGTCCTCCAGCACAGTGTATGGTCGATGCACATTTGGAGCCCTCATGTGTGGGAGTAGATGGTAGCAGATGTCAATTTTCCAACACCGCACAGCTGTGCCACACTATCACATCTTGACCAACACAATACAAATTATACATGTTGCAGACACTGATTCTATGTGTGACGTGACAGAAATATAAGGCACTATAGATAACTACACACACACTGTTCACCCAGAAACAACATCCTGTGTGCAAACTTGTCCAATGCTACGTGCACACATGTTGAAAGAACAGCCAACATCACATGACTGAGGGCCCATGTGTGGACATGCATCCCCACGGACACACATGGATGTGCACTCACAACACGAACATGGAACACACCCTCCTTGTCTTCATGCACCCATGACCCCACCAACAATGCAGTGCATCCTCACATGACAGGCATGGCCATGCAACAGACGACACACAGACGCTTACACAGAAAGCATGTATAACCCCATCATTGCTAATTGCCCACACAAAACACACACTCACGACTGCTTCAAAATGTTGGTACACAGTCTTAATGGACTGTGTAGATGTGTATAATTTCAAACGTGTGACCTCAAAAACAATATGTCACCACATTGCCATGCACATCCGACACAACTTGGGCTCACATCACTGCTTTGTAAAGCACTGGCAAGGTCATTATCATGATCACACATGCAACAATTGGACATTAATGTGACACATGGACAGGAGCCATTTACATGACATAACGAGTATTGCCGTTTTCCGGACATGTAAATAATCAACAGAGACCACCTGAAACAAATATACAATACATATTCCGATGGTGTTGGAATACACTCAGTGTGTTAAAATACCCCTCACACACCAAAAGGGCCCTTGGTGTCATGCTTCATCATCGGGGTCTTCCCGCCCCCGCTGCGGGACGGGGCAGTGCTGCGACAAGCGGCTACGCCGGAGCACCTTTTCAATTGTGAGTACTATGTGAGTGATAATGAAGTGAGTGTCAGTGAGGTCTAAAGTGATAAATAGTGAAATAAAATTAAAAAATACCTGGCCTGGTGTTTAGAAAAAATTATTTAATAGGCACTGGCTGGTATCGTTAAAAGGGGTGAGACGGAGTGCAAGATCGGGTTACTAGTCTTGCTCTCCTGTGTGGGTCAACATGTTTCGGGGCGACATGCCCCTTCGTCAGGACCGGGATGTATAGATCCCCCTGTCACTCACTAATGCGCTCCCACAGATAGAGAGTGTTGAGTACGATCAATGTGTATACATAATTTAAATGCACGTGAAAAAGCTCGGTCAGTAATACTGATGATGTAAGCCTGCAAGGATAAGAACACAGGATTTTAGAAAGAGCGCGGATCCCAATGCGCTTTACTAATGAATACCTGTAAGGGATGAAAATACACATAGGGGAAGAAAACACACTTTAGGCTGTTACAAGTCACGCCAGAGATTTCTTGGGAGGACCTGGATAGCCGAATATGAAAAAAACACAATATATAGAACTGTGGAGAAAAGCTTTCATGGGCTTATTGCCTGGCAGGCCAAGGATTTCCTGGAGGGGCCAGGTAACTTCACAGAGTGCAAATGGGAAAGAAAAAACACACATAAAAATATGTACACACACACACACAGAAAATATAAAGCGTCAGAAACTGCTTGTTCAATTTTGATACATACTTATTGAATGATGAGACAATGCCCCATGAGCCAAGCTGGGCGAAGGGTATAGAGGGTCCAACTGTGGGGAGACATGGAGAAATAATGCCAGGACCTAGATTAGCTATGTACACTGAGTGGATTAAGGTAGTATATTCCAGGGCAGGACTGTCGGCTATGCCGTACTTACTCAACCCCCACACCTCAGTGCTTCCTCCTTCGTCAGTGGCTTCCGTGGTAATGGAAAGCCAGGGCAGGGCGGGTCTTATATAGTGAGGCAGAGGCTTGTTAGAGGAGCCTTAATTGACTAACTCGAAACCGATGTGCGTGTTCGGTCGAGTGGTTTTGACGTGTGACCAGAGCGGCCATTGATAAATGTCCGAGGTCGGCTGGGCCGGGATAGAAATTAGCAAGGGTAGGATGCATTTCCCTTCCGGTGGGTAGTAGTCGGCGGAGGGGGTGGATAGATTGTTAGGATACCCCCTTGGTCTGCTCTGATGTAAGTATCCGCGTGTAAGACGACACAAACGCCTGCGCGGTGGAGTGTATAGACTCCGCGCATGCGCAGTGGTGCTGCATACTGGCTCGCTTGTCGCGCATGCGCGGGAGAATAGTGTTCCTCCGCGATGCTCGTCTGAAGCAAGGAGGGAATTTTTCTAATGGACACATGGAGGGACATGAATCATTATAAAAGCGGAACATGTGCTATTTGACGACCGTCCTTGCAGGCAGATATTCTCACATTATGTACCTCTTAATAATAGGTTCGCAAAACAAGAGGCTCATGGTAGTTTACAACTGTTCTGAGCGAATACCTCTTATTTTTGTTCACAGTTTGTAAGAAGGAATAATACAAAAATATTAAAAATTAAAAACTCGAGATCATCATACATATTTACACATCATGTCGGCCAGGACCACCTTGCAGGTTCTGTGATTACTGGTGGGACACGGTGATGTAGGGTTTTATATTGGTACTGTGTTAGGGTCCCGAACCATGATCAGGCGTGGTTTTTATCATGCCCTAAATTGTGACCAAGGAATATCGTCATTTAATCCTGTGAGATGGGTGCCCAAGCGATAGACCCAACGTTGCTCTTTTGCAAGAAGGTCCTTATCACTCCCGTAGGCTTCTATGACTGTCCATTGCAGATCGTCTATGCTATGACCCATAGTGGCATAATGGGTGGCCATTCTTGTGGTAGTTTTTTTGCAACGTACGTTGCTTCGATGTTCGCCCATTCGTATCTTGACCGGTCGTGTGGTCATGCCGATGTACTCTTTCTTACATGGGCAGGTGATCAAATAAACCAAATTCCGGCTGTTGCAGTTGGTAAAGGAACGTTGTTCCCAAGTGGACTTGTTGGAAAAAGTTATATTTTGACTTTTTCTTGTATATTGACACGATGTGCACGAGCCACATGGGTGGTGCCCTCCAATGGTTGAAATAGCAGAGGGTCTCTCGTTCGTGAGTTGTTTAGGTCTTGTGTGGACCAGCAGATCCTTCAGGTTCTTACCACGCCTGTGTGCAAACATTGGTTTTGGGAAATCTAGTTTCCCGCAATTCAAAATTTTCCAGTGTCTGTTCACAATTTTAGTGATCTGGTTCGAATTGGTGTTGTACGTTGTGACACAAATCGGGCGTTGGTCTTGTTCTTTTTCTGCTGTAGTTTCCAAAAGGGCATCTCGGTTGTTGTTCCGTGCTCTCTTAAAACCCTTGTTGACTACCTTGCTAGGATAGTTCCTGTTACTGAGCTTAGTTTTCAAATCAGCTGCTTGGGTTTTAAAGTCTTGGATAGCGCTGCAATTACGCCTAAGGCGAAGGAACTGGCCATAGGGTAAATTGTCGCGTAGATGTCGTGGATGGAAGCTACTATATAGCAACAGACTGTTTTTTGCCGTGGGCTTGAAATGAGTACATGTCTCTAGTTTGCCATTAGAGGGGTAGATATTCAAATCAAGAAAAACTAGGTTTTCATTAGAGGCCGTGTGGGTGAACTTGAGGAACCGATCTTGTTGGTTCAGCCAAGTCATGAATTGAGCCACAGAGTTTTGATCCCCCCTCCAGAAAACTAAGCTCAGTAACAGGAACTATCCTAGCAAGGTAGTCAACAAGGGTTTTAAGAGAGCACGGAACAACAACCGAGATGCCCTTTTGGAAACTACAGCAGAAAAAGAACAAGACCAACGCCCGATTTGTGTCACAACGTACAACACCAATTCGAACCAGATCACTAAAATTGTGAACAGACACTGGAAAATTTTGAATTGCGGGAAACTAGATTTCCCAAAACCAATGTTTGCACACAGGCGTGGTAAGAACCTGAAGGATCTGCTGGTCCACACAAGACCTAAACAACTCACGAACGAGAGACCCTCTGCTATTTCAACCATTGGAGGGCACCACCCATGTGGCTCGTGCACATCGTGTCAATATACAAGAAAAAGTCAAAATATAACTTTTTCCAACAAGTCCACTTGGGAACAACGTTCCTTTACCAACTGCAACAGCCGGAATTTGGTTTATTTGATCACCTGCCCATGTAAGAAAGAGTACATCGGCATGACCACACGACCGGTCAAGATACGAATGGGCGAACATCGAAGCAACGTACGTTGCAAAAAAACTACCACAAGAATGGCCACCCATTATGCCACTATGGGTCATAGCATAGACGATCTGCAATGGACAGTCATAGAAGCCTACGGGAGTGATAAGGACCTTCTTGCAAAAGAGCAACGTTGGGTCTATCGCTTGGGCACCCATCTCACAGGATTAAATGACGATATTCCTTGGTCACAATTTAGGGCATGATAAAAACCACGCCTGATCATGGTTCGGGACCCTAACACAGTACCAATATAAAACCCTACATCACCGTGTCCCACCAGTAATCACAGAACCTGCAAGGTGGTCCTGGCCGACATGATGTGTAAATATGTATGATGATCTCGAGTTTTTAATTTTTAATATTTTTGTATTATTCCTTCTTACAAACTGTGAACAAAAATAAGAGGTATTCGCTCAGAACAGTTGTAAACTACCATGAGCCTCTTGTTTTGCGAACCTATTATTAAGAGGTACATAATGTGAGAATATCTGCCTGCAAGGACGGTCGTCAAATAGCACATGTTCCGCTTTTATAATGATTCATGTCCCTCCATGTGTCCATTAGAAAAATTCCCTCCTTGCTTCAGACGAGCATCGCGGAGGAACACTATTCTCCCGCGCATGCGCGACAAGCGAGCCAGTATGCAGCACCACTGCGCATGCGCGGAGTCTATACACTCCACCGCGCAGGCGTTTGTGTCGTCTTACACGCGGATACTTACATCAGAGCAGACCAAGGGGGTATCCTAACAATCTATCCACCCCCTCCGCCGACTACTACCCACCGGAAGGGAAATGCATCCTACCCTTGCTAATTTCTATCCCGGCCCAGCCGACCTCGGACATTTATCAATGGCCGCTCTGGTCACACGTCAAAACCACTCGACCGAACACGCACATCGGTTTCGAGTTAGTCAATTAAGGCTCCTCTAACAAGCCTCTGCCTCACTATATAAGACCCGCCCTGCCCTGGCTTTCCATTACCACGGAAGCCACTGACGAAGGAGGAAGCACTGAGGTGTGGGGGTTGAGTAAGTACGGCATAGCCGACAGTCCTGCCCTGGAATATACTACCTTAATCCACTCAGTGTACATAGCTAATCTAGGTCCTGGCATTATTTCTCCATGTCTCCCCACAGTTGGACCCTCTATACCCTTCGCCCAGCTTGGCTCATGGGGCATTGTCTCATCATTCAATAAGTATGTATCAAAATTGAACAAGCAGTTTCTGACGCTTTATATTTTCTGTGTGTGTGTGTGTACATATTTTTATGTGTGTTTTTTCTTTCCCATTTGCACTCTGTGAAGTTACCTGGCCCCTCCAGGAAATCCTTGGCCTGCCAGGCAATAAGCCCATGAAAGCTTTTCTCCACAGTTCTATATATTGTGTTTTTTTCATATTCGGCTATCCAGGTCCTCCCAAGAAATCTCTGGCGTGACTTGTAACAGCCTAAA
This sequence comes from Lissotriton helveticus, assembly GCF_964261635.1. Classification (NCBI taxonomy): domain Eukaryota; kingdom Metazoa; phylum Chordata; class Amphibia; order Caudata; family Salamandridae; genus Lissotriton; species Lissotriton helveticus. The sequence continues at coordinate 1,054,188,276 of NC_136067.1, forward strand.
GTGTGTTTTCTTCCCCTATGTGTATTTTCATCCCTTACAGGTATTCATTAGTAAAGCGCATTGGGATCCGCGCTCTTTCTAAAATCCTGTGTTCTTATCCTTGCAGGCTTACATCATCAGTATTACTGACCGAGCTTTTTCACGTGCATTTAAATTATGTATACACATTGATCGTACTCAACACTCTCTATCTGTGGGAGCGCATTAGTGAGTGACAGGGGGATCTATACATCCCGGTCCTGACGAAGGGGCATGTCGCCCCGAAACATGTTGACCCACACAGGAGAGCAAGACTAGTAACCCGATCTTGCACTCCGTCTCACCCCTTTTAACGATACCAGCCAGTGCCTATTAAATAATTTTTTCTAAACACCAGGCCAGGTATTTTTTAATTTTATTTCACTATTTATCACTTTAGACCTCACTGACACTCACTTCATTATCACTCACATAGTACTCACAATTGAAAAGGTGCTCCGGCGTAGCCGCTTGTCGCAGCACTGCCCCGTCCCGCAGCGGGGGCGGGAAGACCCCGATGATGAAGCATGACACCAAGGGCCCTTTTGGTGTGTGAGGGGTATTTTAACACACTGAGTGTATTCCAACACCATCGGAATATGTATTGTATATTTGTTTCAGGTGGTCTCTGTTGATTATTTAAACGTTCATAAGAGGAGGATTAGCCCACCGCGGTGCCCTGTTGCACCACCTCTTCACTCCCTTTGTTGATATTTTTGGTTTTCCGGACATGGCCTGACACACATGTACACCTACAATGATTACATGTGTGCGGAGACATGCAGTGTGTATACACACGGCATCCGGGTACGCCTTCGACCATCACAGAACATGATCCTTGATACTGGAATTCTGCGTACCATTGTCAGCATGGTCAAGGTCCATCACGGTCACACACCGCCAACCGCATGCGCACACTACCGCGATGGTGCATCATTTGAAATTCATCACTCACTGGCATCGCAATGGCGGAGCACGCATTCCGCGTGGGCGGGGCAGGCTCACACATACATTTGAATGTGCAACTGGAAATGGCAGTTGGTACCCCCCCTTTCAATCACATTGCAGCACCCACCGCAGACCGCCGGGAGCGGTCGGTCACCCCCGCCGGGTGCGGGCGGTGGATGACCGCCCGCACCCGGCGGTGGGTGACCGCCCTGTGTAATGATGTCACCCTGGCATGGATGTCCATGGCCGGTTACCCACCGCCGGGTGGGGGCGGTGGGTAACCGCCCGCACCCGGCGGGGGTGACCGCCCTGTGTAATGATGTCACCCTGGCATGGATGTCCATGGCCAGTTACCCACCGCTGGGTGCAGGCGGTGGGTGACTGCCCTGTGTAATGATGTCACCCAGGCATGGATGTCCATGGCCGGTTACCCACCGCCGGGTGCGGGCGGTGGGTGACCGCCCTGTGTAATGATGTCACCATGGCATGGATGTCCTTGGCCGGTTACCCCCTGCCGGGTGTGGGCAGTGGGTGACCGGCCGCACCCGGCGGTGGGTGACCGCCCTGCGTAATGATGTCACCCTGGCATGGATGTCCATGGCCGGTTACCCACCGCTGGGTGCGGGCAGTGGGTGACCACCCGCACCCGGCGGTGGGTGACCACCCTGTGTAATGATGTCACCCTGGCATGGATGTCCATGGCCGGTTACCCACCGCCGGGTGCGGGCGATCACCGGCGGGGGGGTGACCGACCGCTCCCGGCGGTCTGCGGTGGGTGCTGCAATGTGACTGAAAGGGGGGTACCAACTGCCATATCCAGTTGCACATTCAAATGTATGTGTCAGCCAGCCCCGCCCCCGCGGAATGCGTGCTCCGCCATTGCGACGCCAGTGAGTGATGAATTTCAAATGATGCACCATCGCGGTAGCGCGCACATGCGGTTGGCGGTGTGTGACCGTGATGGTCCTTGCACATGTAGCCAATGGAAACAGGTAACGCGGGACGCGTAAGCGATTTCAAAAATAGCGGAAGCCGTGCACCGCCACAGCAGGTCCAGTCATTGGTTCATTTTGAATGAGGCAGCCCGTGAACACCAATTGCTGCAGACGTGTGCCATCAGCTCAGGGCCCTATAAATGTGTTGATTTGAGCAGCACACATCCACTGCTTCCAGCCACTGCTGCCTGCACCCTTCACCTCTACCTGCTGCTGCCGAGGACTCCACCAACTGCTGCCTGCACCCTTCACCTCTACCTGCTGCTGCTGAGGACTCCACCAACTGCTGCCTGCACACTTCACCTCTACCTGCTCCTGCTGAGGACTCCACCAACTGCTGCCTGCACCCTTCACCTCTACCTGCTGCTGCTGCCCACTCCACCAACTGCTGCTGTTGTGCCACAGTCCTGGAACTTGCCATGCCGAGAGTTGGAGAGGTCCGGTCTCATCCCTTCACCGCAGCGGAGCTGGAGGCCCTTGTGGACGGTGTGCTCCACCACTATGAACGGCTCTACGGTGCCCCCGGACAGGTGGTAAGGGCAGTGGGGGACATGTTGGTGTGCATGAGGTGGTCACTGACTCCTGGCCCCTGCAATCTTGGTGTTGTGCTGTGGGACCTTCACATATGTCGTACTGTGCATGGCTGCAGAAAGATACGTGCAGCTCCTATCTGTGTGAATGGCTAACTGTCCACTGACTTGCATCCTCTTGTCTCCCATCATGGTAGGTCAAGCTGCACCTTCGCAAGGCCGTGTGGAGGACCATAGCACGTGATGTACGGGCAGTGGGGGTGTGCAATAGGCAACTCACACACAACCACAAGCGGTGGGACGACATCTCCAGGCTCAGCAAGAATGTGGCGGAGATGACACTGGGGCTGATTCCAAGATCATCCCGGCTTGCACGACAGACCATGACACCTCTAATGCTCCGTATCATAGCTGTGACACATCCTGACCTGTCTGCCCGGTTGAGAGGGGAGCAGCAGCAAACTAGCGGTAAGCACACTGAATGGGTTTGTGACTGTGAGTGCATGCATGTATTGCTGCTCCGACACAGTAGTGACATCCGTGGTGTATCTGTTGTGGTGCAATTGCATGTGGGTGCCATTAGCGGAGTGAGCGTTGGCATCCATGTCAGCCAGGTGGACATACCAGTTGCATTGTAGTGCAGGGTCCACGGACATGCCATTGGTGTCTGTGGTCCCATGGCATCACATGTGTGGTGGTGTGCATGCACTTGCCCTGTTTGTATGATGTACATGTTTCACAGGCACCCCCGGCTCTTTGACATGAGGATGTTCGTGTGTAGGATGGGTGCTACATGTTGGTCAGCAGTCAAGGAAGTTTTGAGTTTTGAATTTGCAGTACGTGAGTGTGGCACTTAGGTATACCGCATAACAAGTTCACGAAGTCTTTATTCGATTAGTTCATCATAAAAGACATAAAATACAATGTACATATAAAAAAGTTAAAACAAGTATTAAATCATTGACAAGCTAATCAGCTTCTTGTACAAATATACAAAACTTTACATAGGGACTCGTGTACAACCATACATCAACTGGTTACTGGAAACTAGGCAGTCACCATTTGGTTATTTTTGATGAACCTGCTTCTAAGCACCCAGGCCCACCCGAGGAATTTAGCAACCCCCACAACAATAAGGGGATCCAGGTTGGTTTTTAGCAATCTAGTTGCTTCCATAGCCAATCTAGTTCCTAACTGCCTACATACTGGTATTAGCCATCTGGCTCTGGGGGCAGAGTATAAAGGGCACACATACAAAAAATGGTTCAGGCTTTCCCCAATACCTTGGCAATTAGGACAAAAACCCGACCTTTCTGATCCCCATTTTATAGTGAACTCCCCTATGGGAAGTGAACCGCATCTAAATTGGAAAAATAGTTTGCGGTCCAAGGGTTTAGTTATAGTGTCCCAGTACCCCTCTAACTTGGGTGTGTCCTTATGTACAAAAAACAGTCCAGTAAGACTGTTCGAGTTCGTTTCCAAATACATATTGTGGGTCACCCTATCCCAATAACATTTTTTAAGATCCTTTTTGGAGGGGAAATTGGCTGACTCAGGCGAGGACCACAGATCGCCATAACCCAAAGCTAATAAATTAGTCTTAAGGTCGCTAAACCATCCAATATTTGAGGCACCAGAGCTGTTCTTAACCTCCAAGCATGCTTCTGCATAATGATGGAGTTCTGGCGTCGTCCACAGACGGCGCCAGAATGTTAGAGGACGGAGTCTTGCTTGGTCCACCACCGAGTGACACCCTAGGTCGTAAAGAAGGGGGGTTATTGGAGTCGACTGTGGCAGACCTGTGGACAATCTTAGAAACTTGTTTTGGGCATGTTTTAGTGGATCCAAATTACTACCACCCCATAGTTCCGCACCATACAGAATTGCTGAAAGAACCTTACCACCATAGATCTTAATAAGCGGAGACATTGGCCTCGTAAATGACCCTTTATGTTCTTTAATCAGAGCTCCGCCCAGCTGTTGATGTTTCATGGTCATGAGCTCAATCTGGTGGGTCCAACTCAAGGTGTCGCTGAAAGTGACACCTAGGTAGGTGAAATGCTTTGTTTGTTCCAGGGGGGTATCCCCCATGGAAACCCTGGCATTTATTTGTTTACGCCCCCTTAAAACCATAAATTTGGTTTTGGAGACGTTCACCTCCAGCTCATGATCGCTGCAGAAACTCTCGAACCTTGACAGTGCGTTCTGCAGACCCTGTCTGGTTCGTGAGATCAGGAGAGTATCATCAGCGAACATGAGCAGGGGGATTCTCATGCCAGCCAAACTTGGGGCATCCGTGGGAAAGTTGTCATAGTACTTGGTAACTCTATTAATACAGAGAGAAAACAAGGTGGGTGCCAAAACACAACCTTGCCTGACACCTTTGGCCACTGGAAAATTCTCTGTCACCTCACCCGGTTTACCCCATCGCACAAATGCAAATGTCTGTGCGTGAAGGTTCGCTATAAGACGCACCAAGATGGGAGGCATGCCCATATCTAATAGGCAATTCCAAAGCCCGGCCCTCGGGACAAGGTCGAACGCAGACCGAAGGTCCACGAAGGCCGCATATAGGTTGCCTTTGCCCAGAGTGACCAACTTCCAATACAGGAGCATGAAACGAAACGCATGATCCAGGGTACTCACAAGGGGTCTGAACCCAGCTTGGAGAGGAGTAAGAATGTTATATTCCTCTATCCAAGCCTGGACCCTTGACAGGACAAGACGGGTTATGATCTTCTGGACTGCGTCAATTAGACTGATCGGCCGGTAGTTCGAAGGAACCGACCGATCACCCTTCTTAAAGATAGGAAGTATTTCGGCGCCTGCCCAAGAGTCAGGAACCCTGGCGCCCATAACCAGCGCATTTACCAAGTGCACTAGGTAAGGTACCCATAAATCTTGATCCTGTTGAAATAGGTCCGCTGGGATACAGTCCGGACCGGGCGCTTTGCCCCTGGGGATGGCATTCAGGACTGATTCCACTTCTTTGGCCGAGAACACAAGTGTATCAGTAGTTATGGGCCAACTAATGGAATCTTGCGTAATGCCATGACAGCTAAATTGTTCCTCAAAGTAAGACACCCATTTCTGTTGTTCAATGGATGCGGGACTTGGGCGGTCGTCCTGAGACTGACCCCACCTAAGGAGGTGCCAGAACTGTTGTAGGTTCCTGGAGCCACAGGCCTCGGCTAATAAGCTCCAGCGCTCGTCGTCCCATGCAGCTTTAGCCCGACGTTTAGCTACGTTATACGCCTTCCTACTAGTTTTAATTAGGGCTGAGTTCTTTAATTTTAAGGCCTTAAACAAAGACGAATGGGACTCTCGACAAGCTTCGTTGAACCAGTTTGCAGGTTTCTTAACCTTCCCCCTACCCTTGTTAACAACAAATTTAACAAACAGAGTTTTTAGGGATAGAAACAAACTAGCGTGAATGTCTGTGATTTTTGAGATCGTCATTTCCTGGTTTTCACACTTATCAATTTCCATTAAGGAGTTTGATACCAGGGTTCTGATCTTTACACGTGCTTCCACGTCTACAGAAACCTTTGGCCAGCGCACCCTTCTCATATCATTTGTTAGTGCCACGGCCTCTTGTACAGGATTAGGCTGACGTACAATCGGCCCTACAAAGCTATAATCCTTCAATTCCGCTATGAGTGGTTCATGGTCGCTTTCTGGTCGTGGCTTCACTATCATGTCCAGAACTAATTGCCACATTTTAATGTCAACTAGGATATAATCAATGCGACTGCTATGTCTGCCATTGAAAAAAGTGTAGTTATCCATCCTGTCAGAGCTTACACGTCCGTTTAGGGCACGCAGCCCCCAGTTTAGGCAGAGACCTTTAATAAATGTGGCTGCTTGAGACCACTTAGTGATCGGGGGTAGCTCGAGTTGAGGAATCCCCCAGGTCAGATCCTCTGCCTCGGTTAATAACCCATCCTCATTACCTAAGGGTTCAAAACAGGTATTGAAGTCACCCATAACAACCACATGACCAGTTAATTGAGTGGAGCCCAGGAAATCATCCAAGCAAGAGAGGGTGGGCGACACTCTGCCACCCGCAATACCTCTTGCATATACATTGATCAGCAGTATGTTCAGCCCACTATTTGTTTTCATACTAAGTATCAATATGTCGGGGCAGTCAATAGAGATTTCCTTAACAGAAACACCTGCAACCTGGCGAACCCAAATAGTGAGACCACCCATGGCCCTACCTCTTTGGCCTCTAACTGCTAGTTTGTTAAAGTTCAGGAAACCTGGAAAATAAACTGATTGGGTCGCCCAGGTCTCCTGAAACGACCAGACATCCCCTTGTCGAATAAAATCAGCCCAATCAGGAATACATATACAAGAGTCAATTCCTGCGACGTTCCAACATCCCATGGTGGTGCCCTTTTCACATGCTTGATCACACATTTTTGTTACAGCAATTGGGTTGGGTTCATTAGACTGAGGAGAGGATACTACATGCCCCAATGCATCTGTAACCAGACCTTCCATTAGCAGACACATTGACCCAGCCTGGGTAATTGACCCAGAGCTTGTGCCTACACTGATGACTTCATTGGAAGACAGAGGGGTGGGTACCAAAGCTGGCATATCTGGCTCTCCTCTATAAACAATACAGCCCTCCTCAACTTGATGAAATTGGTCTTCCGAACTTTCGGCAACATTTGAAAGGATACCCACGACATCTCCCCCCCTCAAGCACTCAGAGTTAGGTTCATCAGCCCTTGTCAAAAGTGCTGGTCAATCATTAGTCGACAACCATGATAGAGGATCATAAAGATTTCTCAGAGGAATATTCCAAAACTCATTAGGCTGGGTAAACCTATTGGAATAAAGGTGTGCTGGGAAGAGACTTGGGGGCTGTTGTATCTGTGTAAAGGCAGGTGTTGTAGGAACCGGTGGATACAGGGACTTATTGGGGAGTGGTAGATCCCGTATGACTGGAGGACCTCTGGGCTTGGAATTAGTCTTAGCCCAACCCAGCGACTGTACAGGACAATTGTAGTTAGATTGAATGTAGGAACAATACTGCGCCTCAGGATTAAATTGGTATCCATAAAAATTAGGAGTAAAATTAGTCCATTTAAGGAGGCTTTTGGTGTTTTTATTATTATTAGCAGGAGGTTGATCTGATGGATTGATCAGGGTCTCGGGGTAAAAATAGGTGAGATTCCTCGTAGAGATCCCTCCCTCATTACTTCCCACATACCAATCAGAAATATGGGATACTACTTTATGGTCCCTAAAGTTAATAATTACTATATCCCCCTCTATATCCTTGGGACGAACCCCTACCCACCGACATCTTCTGACTGTAACAATATCCCCATTAAGATGAGAGGGAAGGGGTCTATTTGTTTTCAGCCAAAAGATGACTTTGTTTTTTAAACTTTCGTTATTTTCCCTATCCCCTTCCGGAACTGGTGGCACACCCGTCATAACAATAACATAATTCGTAGAATCTGGGGGCAAATCTACATTTTTCTTATGGGGAAGGGGTCTGTTGATTTTGCCAGTGGAGTTAGCGATTTTACCCATCCCCTTCCTTGTCTGTGGCACTACGCCCTTTGCAGGCGGTTTATTGGCTACCACCCTAGGATTTGCTTTGGCAATACTGGCCGCTGTAAGGGGTTTAGCAGCCAGGGCCAAAGCTTTAATTGTTGTTGTGACAGTGTCAGTGTTGGCTACACTTTTAGTTTGTTTGCTAATAGAACTGGTTATATTGCCAACACCCTGGGATAATCCGGAAGGTTTGTTAGGTGGACCCTTGGCTTTGTCCAAGCTAGAGGAGTGTGTAGGCTCAATGATCGCCAACAGGCGGTCCAATTTTTCACCCATTATCCTAACACGCTCCAACACAGGTAGCATATATGATTTAATAAGCTTCTCTATGTTAGCAAAGGACACCTCGTTGACCCCTTCGCTAGCTAACTCAGGGGTTACCAAAACCTGTATATCTGGAAACAGTGACGCTACATTGGGTGAAAACACCGACTCAGTGTTTGGTTTAGATAGAGTTGGTGAAGGTGGCTGGCCACTGTGACCTTTCCTTTTTACCCCACCCTTCCTCCTTCTTTTCCTCGGTGGGGAATGCACAACCCTTTTGGCCTCATCAGGCTTAGATCTACTATTACATATACTCTTTGGCGGTATACACTCGCCTGGATCTATACAAACCAATGAAAGGTTGGGCAACATGGGACAAGGATCCGAATCAATAATATTGATAGAGGGGATGTTTGTTTCCACAAAACTAGAGTGACCAACCGGCGGGCAAACTAAGTGATCACCGCTGGTAGCACTGACACAGGGCGGGGAGATTATTGGAACCTAAATATTCTAGGGGTTTGGTTAGTGTCAATAGCATCGGCCTCAATAGAGCTCAACCCTTGAGCAGCCAAATCATGGGTAGAATTTAAAACTGTCTGTGATGGCAATGAGATTTTCTTAAACTGCTCAATTGATCGTCGACGCTCTGCTCTTCTCTCTGCTAGGAGTAGGTCCATATCTACCTCTTTAGTAGATTTTTTGAAAAATGTATCTAAAGGACCAAGCACAGAGGTGCCTACACCTGGGGGGGCAGAATGACTCATGACTAAATCTGACCGGTTAGACTTTCACAACCCAATAGTACAAGCTTAATATTCTACTGGTGGAACAAAAAAAAAGAAAAAGAAAGAATACAATAAAATGATCAGAGACACAGAGCGCCAGAACAAGATGAAAGTAACCTGGCCCAGCCCGGCCTCCTTCGGCCCCTGACGGCCACAGACGGTCCCGCCCTTGTCCCGGGCTTCTCCCGGGACGCTCCCACACGCTCCCGCTTAGCGGGTAATGGCCCTCCCTTAAATGGGTTGTCTGTAGGATTGCAGGTGGGGCGTGGTGGCCAGGGAGAGCAGCCAGGTGACGGGAGGCGCGGTCAGCAGAGGCTTCTGGTCAACGAAGTCCTGCCCCGCACGCTCGCAGCCCTGGACCTACCCATGCTGCACAAACAGGCTCCCCTGTGGCTCCGGTGCGCAGCGGGATCCGCGGAGCGGGTTCCGCAAGCAGTGGCAGAAAATAAGGGGTCCAACAGAGTCCTCGACCCTCACAAACGGTCGGCAGTAAAAACAAAGGATTCCAACGACGTGTAGTCCTCACGGTCTTTTGAAGAGTGCAGGCGGGGCGTGGTGGCCAGGGAGAGCAGCCAGGTGACGGGAGGCGCGGTCAGCAGAGGCTTCTGGTCAACGAAGTCCTGCCCCGCACGCTCGCAGCCCTGGACCTACCCACGCTGCACAAACAGGCTCCCCTGTGGCTCCGGTGCGCAGCGGGACCCGCGGAGCGTGTTCCGCAAGCAGTGGCAGAAAATAAGGGGTCCAACAGAGTCCTCGACCCTCACAAACGGTCGGCAGTAAAAACAAAGGATTCCAACGACGTGTAGTCCTCACGGTCTTTTGAAGAGTGCAGGCGGGGCGTGGTGGCCAGGGAGAGCAGCCAGGTGACGGGAGGCGCGGTCAGCAGAGGCTTCTGGTCAACGAAGTCCTGCCCCGCACGCTCGCAGCCTTGGACCTACCCACGCTGCACAAACAGGCTCCCCTGTGGCTCCGGTGCGCAGCGGGACCCGCGGAGCGGGTTCCGCAAGCAGTGGCAGAAAATAAGGGGTCCAACAGAGTCCTCGACCCTCACAAACGGTCGGCAGTAAAAACAAAGGATTCCAACGACGTGTAGTCCTCACGGTCTTTTGAAGAGTGCAGGCGGGGCGTGGTGGCCAGGGAGAGCAGCCAGGTGACGGGAGGCGCGGTCAGCAGAGGCTTCTGGTCAACGAAGTCCTGCCTCGCACGCTCGCAGCCCTGGACCTACCCACGCTGCACAAACAGGCTCCCCTGTGGCTCCGGTGCGCAGCGGGACCCGCGGAGCGGGTTCCGCAAGCAGTGGCAGAAAATAAGGGGTCCAACAGAGTCCTCGACCCTCACAAACGGTCGGCAGTAAAAACAAAGGATTCCAACGACGTGTAGTCCTCACGGTCTTTTGAAGAGTGCAGGCGGGGCGTGGTGGCCAGGGAGAGCAGCCAGGTGACGGGAGGCGCGGTCAGCAGAGGCTTCTGGTCAACGAAGTCCTGCCCCGCACGCTCGCAGCCCTGGACCTACCCACGCTGCACAAACAGGCTCCCCTGTGGCTCCGGTGCGCAGCGGGACCCGCGGAGCGGGTTCCGCAAGCAGTGGCAGAAAATAAGGGGTCCAACAGAGTCCTCGACCCTCACAAACGGTCGGCAGTAAAAACAAAGGATTAGGTATACCTCTTTTCTCTCTTTTCCAGCTTTGGACGAGGGCACAGACCCACAAATGACGGAGCTTAGTGGTGGCAATGCATCCGGATCAGAGATCACACACATGCAGACTGAGACTGAAGAGAGCAGCCCCGGAGAGGGCGACAGAACTGTCCCTGAGGACTCACATGTGGAGAGCCCATCGTCCTCATCTTCAGACAGTGGTGGTGAGTCTGCACTGTTGGTGGAGACAGGGAGTGTACAATCTACACCTTCAGTAGGTACACAGCACACTGGGCCCACACTGCCACCAACTGCAACAAGTACTGCTCGTGCTCGCCAGAGTATGGGGAGCAGAGTGGCCTTCGGTGCAGGCATCACTGCTCCTGCCCCTGTGACACAAAATGCCCTTAGTGCTGAGGCGGTTGATCTGCTGCGACAGCTGTGTGTAGAGCAGACAAGCATGATTAATGCATTCCTGGACCACGATAGGAAGTTGGGGCAGGTGGTGGCATTCATGGAGGGGATGCATGGCGATGTTGCAGGTCTCCACAGAACAGTACAGTCATTAACCAACACAGTGTCTGTAGCCATTCAACAGTCGCATAGACAAGGTTCTACTTCAGTTCCCCCATCCACACCACTTGATTTCTCAGGGGAGAGTGACATTTCAGAACAGGACTCATTTTCTGGGTATTGCACTAGAAGCAGGCACAGGCAGCAAGCCAGGGCACGGAGGCCACAGACACCATCCCCTGGAAGAGGGAAATATTTCACAGAACAGGACACCAGCTACCCTGGAGTTGACACACAGGATCCTCAAGGGGTGTTGGGGGACAGGGATTCACATGGCACACAGGCATCGCCTCAAAAGGTACTCCCAAGGCAAGAGCACCTCCCAAGGCAAGGGCACCTCCCAAGGACAGGGACAGGGACAGGGACAGGGACACTTCCAAGTACAGGGCACCTCCCAAGGACAGGGACACACCCAAGGACAAGGCACCTCCCAAGGACAGGGACACACCCAAGGACAGGGCACCTCCCAAGGACAGGGACACTCCCAAGGACAGGGCACCTCCCAAGGACAGGGCACCTCCCAAGGACACGGCACCTCCCAAGGACAGGGACACACCCAAGGACAGGGCACCTCCCAAGGACAGGGACACACCCAAGGACAGGGCACCTCCCAAGGACAGGGACACACCCAAGGACAGGGCACCTCCCAAGGACAGGGACACTAAAATGGACAGGGATACTACAAAGGACAAGCCAACTCCCAGGGACAGAGCACCGCCCACGGATAAGGCACATTCCAGAGACAGGACACCTCCTACGGCCAAGGCGTTTCCCACGGCCAAGGCACCTCCCAGGGAGCATGCACCTCCCAGGGCTAAGGGTTCTCCCATGGACACGACATCCACCAAGGACAGGCATACATCACCCTTGCGTCCCCTGAAGCTGGTGTTGGTGAAGGAACGTAAAGCACGTGTGTCAGCGGTGGAGTCCCCCCATACCTCTACTCCCATCCACACCCCGCTGAAGCAGAGGAAGGAGTACACTGTTGTAGCATCCCCCATTACACATGATGCAGAGGGCAGAAGGCAGGGCCACAGCAAACGTCAAGCAGGGTCCAGCACGTCCCCAGAGAGCACACCCCCACCAGCACATGATCCACCTTTGATGGGTGATGTTTCTGATGAGCCCGCACCACTTACCAGTCCAGTCATGTCCAGGGTGCCCTTAAATATCCCAAAGAAACGGAAACACACACCGGTGACACCTGACCACCCCTATGTCGCTCCAGTACAGCTGTCCCCAGCTCCCAGAGCACCCTGCCTCCTGGACCATACAGCCCTGTGGCTCATCATTTCAGTGGTCCTAGTGGGTCAGCTACAGTTCACTCTCATGGGCCAGATAGTGGGACTGTGTCAGTTGTGCCCTCTCCTGTTTTGGGTACTGCCACTGTGTGTGTCCGCCACTCTCATGTCTCAGATGCTGGCATGGTTTTTGTTGGTCACTGTACAGGGACATGTCCTGGCAGTGTGTCTGGGTCTATGGCTCATGTGTCAGTCACTAGATCTGTGGCTGTGTCTCACACTCCTGTATCTGGTGCTGCCAGTGTGTCTGGGTATATGGCTCATGTGTCAGTCACTAGATCTGTGGCTGTGTCTCACACTCCTGTATCTGGTGCTGCCAGTGTGTCTGGGTCTATGGCTCATGTGTCAGTCACTAGAGCTGTGGCTGTGTCTCACACTCCTGTATCTGGTGCTGCCAATGTGTCTGGGTCTATGGCTCATGTGTCAGTCACTAGATCTGTGGCTGTGTCTCACACTCCTGTATCTGGTGCTGCCAGTGTGTCTGGGTCTATGGCTCATGTGTCAGTCAGTAGATGTGTGGCTGTGTCTCACCCTCCTGTATCTGGTGCTGCCAGTGTGTCTGGGTCTATGGCTCATGTGTCAGTCAGTAGATCTGTGCATGTGTCTCACACTCCTGTATCTGATGCTGCCAGTGTGTCTGGGTCTATGGCTCATGTGTCAGTCAGTAGATCTGTGGCTGTGTCTCACACTCCTGTATCTGGTGCTGCCAGTGTGTCTGGGCCTATGGCTCATGTATCAGTCAGTAGATCTGTGGCTGTGTCTCACACTCCTGTATCTGGTGCTGCCAGTGTGTCTGGGTCTATAGCTCATGTGTCAGTCACTAGTACTGGGCCTGTATCTCCCATTCCTTTATCAGATCCTGCGACTGTGTCCGAAGCTACGGGCTCACACAGTCCACCTGATTCTGTGCTGTGAGGTGCAGTTCACATCACTGAAATGTGATTGTAATTGATGTCCGGAATGTCCATTGTAACCACCCTTGCATTATTATTGTCCATGTGACGGTGCGCATGACAACCGTCCTTGTGCTGCCTCAGATGTACCTGTTCTGTTATGAACACTGCCCTGTTGCTGTTATGATACTGCATTGTGCCCTCTCATGTGCTGCCTCAGATGTACCTGTTCTGTGCCTAGGACTGTTGATGCACTTAGCCCCTCTCATGTGCTGCCTCAGATGTACCTGTTCTGTTATGAACACTGCCCTGTTGCTGTTATGATACTGCATTGTGCCCTCTCATGTGCTGCATCAGATGTACCTGTTCTGTGTCATGGACTGTTGATGCACTTAGCCCCTCTCATGTGCTGCCTCAGATGTACCTGTTCTGTTATGAACACTGCCCTGTTGCTGTTATGATACTTCATTGTGCCCTCTCTGTTGATGCTCTTTGCCCCTCTCATGTGCTGCCTCAGATGTACCTGTTCTGTGCCATAGACTGTTGATGCACTTAGCCCCTCTCGTGTGCTGCTTCAGATGTACCTGCTCTGTGCCATGGACTGTTGATGCACTTAGCCCCTCTCATGTGCTGCCTCAGATGTACCTGCTCTGTGCCATGGACTGTTGATGCACTTAGCCCCTCTCATGTGCTGCCTCAGATGGACCTGCTCTGTTCTGTGCCATGGACTGTTGATTCTCTTTGCCCCTCTCATGTGCTGCCTCAGATGGACCTGCTCTGTTCTGTGCCATGGACTATTGATGCTCTTTGCCCCTCTCATGTGCTGCCTCAGATGTACCTGCTCTGTTATGAACACTGCCCTGTTGCTGTTAGGATGCTGTATTGTGCCCTCTCATGTGCTGCCTCAGATGGACCTGCTCTGTTCTGTGCCATGGACTGTTGATGCACTTAGCCCCTCTCATGTGCTGCCTCAGATGTACCTGTTCTGTTATGCTTACTGCCCTGTTGCTGTTATGATACTGCATTGTGCCCTCTCATGTGCTGCCTCAGATGTACCTGTTCTGTGCCATGGACTGTTGATGCACAGCCCCTCTCATGTGCTGCCTCAGATGTACCTGCTCTGTGCCATGGACTGTTGATGCACTTAGCCCCTCTCATGTGCTGCCTCAGATGGACCTGCTCTGTTCTGTGCCATGGACTATTGATGCTCTTTGCCCCTTGTGATAGTGTGCATTTATCCCTATAACTGTACCTTTAACATGTTAGAACATTCTTCTCTGTGTATTCTGATCTCGTGTGAGATTCTGGAATACATTGGAGTTCCTTTTGTCAGTTGTGATTTGGACCTGTGGCTGGGGTTATAATTAAAGCTTGCTCTTCAATCTACAATGTTCCTGTCTACTTAATTCTGGAGCAGACACCACATTATTTGGCGACGATCGGGTGAACCCTACCTCAACACAGGCGAGAAAGAAGAACGACGCTCCTGCTCCTCCAGCGGCTGTTTGCGGTAAAAGGAAGCGGAGTCTTCCCAGCGGCAGAAAAAGGAAAAGAAAAGAATATGCGGTGAGGAGTTTGGCGGGGGGGCGTGAATTGGAAGAGTGCCGATCAGCGGTTCATAAAAAAAAAAAAAGAATTAAGTTAAAGCGAGGACGTTAATCTCTCGCGCAGGGTCTCGTGAAAAGAAGACTTGTGAACGCTGAACTGCGCGTTACAAACGCTGCGTTCCAGACGCATGACGTAGGAGAAACAATGTCTGCGTTTCAGATGTCAGTTACGCTGCGTTTCAGACTTGGAATGCAGAGCAGAACGCTGCGCTCCAAGCGTGTGGAAAGGATAAAGTCTTGAGATGACATCACAAAGCATATGAGCGCTATTGTTGATGTCTGGAATTGAGAATTAAGAAGAGTATCTTCGGGTGTGTACAGAATAAGATTGTGACGTCAAAAAAATAAATAAATAAATAAATAAATAAATAATAATAACAAAAGAAGAAAGAAAGGAAGTCAAGAGACATTGTGATGCAATAAGTACCTTCTAGACCTATAAAAAAAAAGGAATCATATATATATATATATAAAAAAAAAAGAGGAAAAATGCAGAATGTAACTCAGCCTGCTTTCTTTTTAACAAGTCCAGGAGAACCGAATATTAAATGGAAAAAATGCAAAAAAATATTTGCAAACTATGCGAGGGTCTGTGGAACTAATTTGAGTGCGGAAAGGAAACATTCTCTCCTCCTTCATTGTTTGGGGGGGGAAGGACAAGACGTTTTGGAACATCTTCCTGACTTGTCGGCTGGATAGCAACGAAATTTGAATGAATATGAAATTGCAATCGCACAACTTGATAAACATTATCTGCCAAGGGTCAGTACCATTATGGAACGCTATCATTTTGGATTGCGAGAGCAGAAAAAGGATGAGACTGTTGAGGAATATGTCTCCTCATTGAGAAAGTTGGCATCTTCATGTAATTTTGGTCAGACTCTAGATGAACGGATTAGAGATCAATTTGTACTGAGGTGCGCACATGATGACATCAGAAAGGAATTATGGTTGAAGGATGAACCACCCTTTGAGGAAGTGTTGGAGATAGCAAAACAAGTAGAACATATGACTAAGTGTGTTGGTGAGTTGAAGAAGGAGAAGGAAAAAGGATCTTTAAATGAAAAAAAAGAAGAAACAAAAATAGAAGATGTGGTTTGCCAAGTGAAGAAAAATGAGCCTTCAAGTAGTTTTGAGAAGGAAAATACCGGATTTAATCTTGCAAGTCAGAATCTGTATGCAGGGCAAAATAACAAATTTGCCTGTTTTAGATGTGGTCAAATAGGCCATTTGGCGAATTCATCAATGTGTCCTGCATTGAAGATTGTGTGTAACTCCTGTGGGAAGAAAGGTCACTATGCAAAATTTTGTAGAACCAAAGTGTTTAGGCCTGAAATAAATAAGAAGAGATGGAGTCAGCCACAAGTTAGAACGATTACTTTTGAAATAAAATGTGAAGTGGCTGATCATCCAACACATTTAGTAAAAGTGGAAAATGTAATGATAAACTTTACATATTTTGTGGGAAAAGTAAAACTGATGAGATCTGATTGAGACCACTTGGATATGGAGATAAACCAATTAAGATGCTTGGATGTTTTATGGCTGAGATAGAACTTGGGAGTAGGATAATAGTTGGCAAGGTTTATGTTGCAAAGAAGGGTGATACATTGCTGGGCTGGGTGCATCAGGGTCAACTTGGAGTGAGTTTGAATCCGAATGCTAATCCTCAGGTGCAGATTCAACAGGTAGATGTAAATGAAATGAAAGAGGGTGAAATGGATCTGGGAGGAGATTTAGCGGGAAAATTCCCAAAGGTTTTCAGGGAAGGCTTAGGATGTTTGAAGGGGAATAAACATCACATTAGATTGAAAGGTAATGCTGTTCCTGTCATAGCGAAAGTAAGAAGAATACCTCTGATGGAGCAAGAGAAAGTGAAGGAGGAAATAGATAAGTTGCTGAAGAATGGAGCGATTGAGCAGGTAGAAGCTACTGAATGGTTAGCTCCTGTGGTTGTTGTTAAAAAACCTACTGGTGAGATTAGGCTTTGTATTGACTTGAGATCGTTAAATAAAGAAGTGGTAGTTGATAGGTTTCCTCTACCGAATATTGATGAGATGGTGAGTACATTGGAGGGGGCTAAGTTTTTTACTACTTTGGATCTGGCTTCCGCTTATCATCAGGTGGAGTTGGATGAGTCATCGCAGGATCTGACAGCTTTTATCACTCCCATGGGCACTTTTAGGTATAAAAGGATGCCTTTTGGGCTTGTGTCTGCGGCATCCGTATTTCAAAGGATAATGACTAGAATTTTGAGAGGGTTGGCTGGAGTAAGATGCTATCAGGATGACTTACTGATTTATGGGAACAGTGTTCAAGAACATTATGGTCGTGTGTGTGCGGTTCTGAAACGCTTGGAAGATGCGGGCATGACTCTCAAGAAAAGTAAATGTAAGTTTGGTGTGCAAGAAGTAAATTACTTGGGACACAAAATAACTGGGGAAGGTATTTATCCCAAAAAGGAGTTAGTGGACACTATTAACAAGGTAAAGGAACCAGAGAACAAGGAAGAATTAATATCCTTTCTTGGCATGGTAGAGTTTTATGGCAAGTTTATTTGTAATTTTGCAGACAAAACTCAGTGTTTGAGAAGATTGACTTCTAGGAATGTTGAGTTTGAATGGACGGATGACTGTAAAAGGGAATTTGATTGTATTAAGTGTGAGTTGAATAAAGCACCCTCTCTTCAGGCATTTATACCGGGTTTGCCTACAATGTTATTTACAGATGCGAGTGAGAAAGGACTTGGTTCTGTCCTGGTTCAAAAAAGAAATGGTAAAGACTTCCTGATTTGTTGTTCTTCAAGGTGTTTAAGAGGTTCAGAATTGAATTACTCTGTTATAGAAAAAGAGTCTCTTGCTATCTACTGGGCTTTGAGAAAGTATTTATCTTTTCGGATCATAAACCTTTGAAGGAGATTTTTGATAAAAAGGGCTTGAATGCAATTTCATCAAGAATTAGGAGATGGGTAGTTTCTCTACAGGAGTTTGATTTTGTTGTTGATTACATTCCAGGTGTGTCAAATAAATCAGCTGATTGTTTATCGAGGATGGTAGGTAAGGAAAATTTTGATGATGAGGATGATTTTGGTGAGTGTGATGATTGTATAAGTGTATGTGAGATTACGGAGGGGGCAATTGAAGAGAAAGAGTGGAGAGATGAGTTGGAGAAAGACGAGGAGATTAAAAAAGTGATGCTGTGACTGAGTAGTAATTCACGGTTGGAGAAGCCTTGGTTGTTAGTTGCTGATGAGCTTTCAATGGATGGTGGGTTTTTGACTCGTGGTACAAGAATGGTGCCTCCTTTGGGTATTAGAAAGAAATTATTGTCTCATGCACATTCAGGACATCTTGGTATTGTTAAAACAAAGGAGATTCTAAGAATGCGGTTTGGGTGGCCTGGAATGGACCTGGAGATTGAGAGATTAGTGAGAGATTGTCCGGAGTGCTGTGCTAGTGATAAGATCTTAAAGACGAAGCAGATGCCCATGGTGAAGAGAATGCTACCTAGGCATCCTTGGGATGAATTGGCGATAGATATAGTTGGTCCGTTGTCAGGTGTAAGTGATACACCTTATCTTTTGGTGTTAATGGATTTGTATTCGAGGTGGATTAAGGTGAGTGCTGTTAGGGAAATTACCTCGGAGGAAGTGATTACGTTTCTAGATGTACTTTTTAGGAAGGAAAGTTTTCCTAATAGTCTTCTTTCGGATAATGGGCCACAATTTTGTTCAAGGGTGTTTGAGGAGTTCTTGAGGAAGTGTGGTGTGGTACATAAGCGATGTTCGTTGTATCATCCTGAGTCGAATGGTGCGGTTGAGAGAGTCAATAAAACGCTGAAAGAGGCAATACAGTTAGCTAGATCATCAGGGTTGAACTGGAAGTCTATTCTTCAAGAGAGAATTAATGCTTATCGCTTTGCACCACATTCAACAACTGGGAGATCTCCGTTTGAATTGTTGAAAGGGAGGGCTCCCAACACTTGGTTGTGTCCTGGGTGGATGAAAGTTAAAAAAGGTTTGGTGGATAATGGGATTGGTGAATGGCGTTGTAAAGAAGAAAGAAAACTGGATGAAAGAAAACAGTATTATGATAAAAGGAAATGCGTGGATGTTCAGAAGATTGTTGTGGGTGATCTTGTGAGAATAAAAGCTCCGGTTGGCTGTAGATCCTGGTCGAAGTATACTGATGTAAGAGCTGTGGTGAAAGTTTTTAAGATTGCCATTAAAACCGAGGATGGTAGGATATGGAATAGGAGTAGAGTTGTTGTGGTTTGGTCAAGAATTTCTGTACAAGATTTGACTTGCGGAAGAGAAGAATTACTTCATTCATCTTTTAGTTTTGCTAATGGTTCTAATTTACCTTCATCTTCTCTCAGGAGTCAAAGGGTACGCAGATCTGCTGTTTACTTGAGGGATTATTTATTATGAGTCTTTTCTCCCATATGTTTCTTTCTGTTAAGTTTATTGTTAAATGCTTTTGTTTAGAAGGGAGATGTGTGATAGTGTGCATTTATCCCTATAACTGTACCTTTACCATGTTAGAACATTCTTCTCTGTGTATTCTGATCTCGTGTGAGATTCTGAAATACATTGGAGTTCCTTTTGTCAGTTGTGATTTGGACCTGTGGCTGGGGTTATAATTAAAGCTTGCTCTTCAATCTACAATGTTCCTGTCTACTTAATTCTGGAGCAGACACCACACCCCTCTCATGTGCTGCCTCAGATGTACCTGCTCTGTTATGAACACTGCCCTGTTGCTGTTAGGATGCTGTATTGTGCCCTCTCATGTGCTGCCTCAGATGGACCTGTTCTGTTCTGTGCCATGGACTGTTGATGCTCTTTGCCCCTTTCATGTGCTGCCTCAGATGTACCTGTTCTGTGCCATGGACTGTTGATGCACTTAGCCCCTCTCATGTGCTGCCTCAGATGTACCTGCTCTGTGCCATGGACTGTTGATGCACTTAGTCCCTCCCATGTGCTGCCTCAGATGTACCTGTTCTGTGCCATGGACTGTTGATGCACTTAGCCCCTCTCATGTGCTGCCTCAGATGTACCTGTTCTGTTATGCTTACTGCCCTGTTGCTGTTATGATACTGCATTGTGCCCTCTCATGTGCTGCCTCAGATGTACCTGTTCTGTGCCATGGACTGTTGATGCACAGCCCCTCTCATGTGCTGCCTCAGATGTACCTGCTCTGTGCCATGGACTGTTGATGCACTTAGCTCCTCTCATGTGCTGCCTCAGATGGACCTGCTCTGTTCTGTGCCATGGACTATTGATGCTCTTTGCCCCTCTCATGTGCTGCCTCAGATGTACCTGCTCTGTTATGAACACTGCCCTGTTGCTGTTAGGATGCTGTATTGTGCCCTCTCATGTGCTGCCTCAGATGGACCTGCTCTGTTCTGTGCCATGGACTGTTGATGCTCTTTGCCCCTCTCATGTGCTGCCTCAGATGTACATGTTCTGTTATGAACACTGCCCTGTTGCTGTTATGATACTGCATTGTGCCATCTCATGTGCTGCATCAGATGTACCTGTTCTGTGCCATGGACTGTTGATGCACTTAGCCCCTCTCGTGTGCTGCCTCAGATGTACCTGTTCTGTTATGAACACTGCCCTGTTGCTGTTATGATACTTCATTGTGCCCTCTCATGTGCTGCCTCAGATGTACCTGTTCTGTGCCATGGACTGTTGATGCACTTAGCCCCTCTCATGTGCTGCCTCAGATGAACCTGCTCTGTGCCACGGACTGTTGATGCACTTAGTCCCTCTAATTGGGCTGCATCAGATGTACCTGCTCTGTGCCATGGACTGTTGATGCACTTATCCCCTCTCATGTGCTGCCTCAGATGGACCTGCTCTGTTCTGTGCCATGGACTGTTGATTTTCTTTGCCCCTCTCATGTGCTGCCTCAGATGGACCTGCTCTGTTCTGTGCCATGGACTATTGATGCTCTTTGCCCCTCTCATGTGCTGCCTCAGATGTACCTGCCCTGTTATGAACACTGCCCTGTTGCTGTTAGGATGCTGTATTGTGCCCTCTCATGTGCTGCCTCAGATGGACCTGCTCTGTTCTGTGCCATGGACTGTTGATGCTCTTTGCCCCTCTCATGTGCTGCCTCAGATGTACCTGTTCTGTGCCATGGACTGTTGATGCACTTAGCCCCTCTCATGTGCTGCCTCAGATGTACCTGCTCTGTGCCATGGACTGTTGATGCACTTAGTCCCTCTCATGTGCTGCCTCAGATGTACCTGTTCTGTGCCATGGACTGTTGATGCACTTAGCCCCTCTCATGTGCTGCCTCAGATGTACCTGTTCAGTTATGAACACTGTCCTGTTGCTGTTATGATACTGCATTGTGCCCTCTCATGTGCTGCCTCGGATGTACCTGTTCTGTGCCATGGACTGTTGATGCACAGCCCCTCTCATGTGCTGCCTCAGATGTACCTGCTCTGTGCCATGGACTGTTGATGCACTTAGCCCCTCTCATGTGCTGTCTCAGATGTACCTGTTCTGTGCCATGGACTGTTGATGCACTTAGCCCCTCTCATGTGCTGCCTCAGATGTACCTGTTCAGTTATGAACACTGTCCTGTTGCTGTTATGATACTGCATTGTGCCCTCTGATGTGCTGCCTCAGATGTACCTGTCCTGTGCCAAGGACTGTTGATGCACTTAGCCCCTCTCATGTGCTGCCTCAGATGTACCTGCTCTGTGCCATGGACTGTTGATGCACTTAGCCCCTCTCATGTGCTGCCTCAGATGTACCTGTTCTGTGCCATGGACTGTTGATGCACTTAGCCCCTCTCATGTGCTGCCTCAGATGTACATGCTCTGTTCTATCCAGTGGCCATGCTCTTGTCTACTCTTGGAGTCAACCTCTATTATGTGCAATAAAGCAAGTAACTCCTGTGTAGTGGTTTCTCTGTGTCATTCCTGGTTGTCTCCTTGCATTGTTGATATATTGTTGCTGTTGTACATGCTGTGTCTGCCACTTTCACATTACCATTGCCCAGCACTGTTTCATTTACTTTGTCTTGGGTGATAGTCATTGCAATGTGGCTGTGGACTTTGTAAGGGCGAAGGAGGCACTCAGAGTCTCATTTGGGGACAACAGTGGCTTACCATGCACTGCAGGTTATGTGAATGTTTTTCATTTGGTGCATGTGTCACACTCATGATTTGTGGGTACACAGTAGGTTGTTCAGTGTCGACTTTGTCAGTGTATATGTCAGGGCTCATCGTGTGTGTGTTGGTTGTTTATGTGTGTGAAGCAGTGTTGTTTTTTGTGGTGTGTGGTGTATGGGCCTCTGTCTGTTGGTGGGATAGGTGTGGGGTTTGACTGAGGGTGGGCCAGCATATCTCCTTATGTGTGGTATGCCTTGTGTGTTGGTGTGTGTATGTGGGCCTGTGAGCTGTGTGGCCTAGCCATTCCTGTCTGCCTGCCTAGTTGATTGTGGGCATGGTTTCCGTCATCTGCTCTGCTCCGTAGCGTTGTCCGTGGTGTGGGCGATTGTTAGCGGTGCGTGTTTGTTCTGGGTGTGTGGGGTCTGTTGTGCCCAGGTGGTTTTGTTGGTGGTGCATGATTGTGTTTTCATCTCCAGAGCTGGTGTTCTGTTGTAGGCAGGGGCTCCGACACGTGCGTGGTGTGTGTGTTGCAACCGTGGTCGGCAGGGGAGTACCTGCCCGGGTGGTGACGTGGGAGGGGGAGGGGCATTGGGGGTTTGTGACGTATGGATGATGGATGTTTGCAGGGAAGTGTGCATATGTGTTGCTCATTAGATTATCTTGGTGTGCACTGCATACCCAAATGTGATGCAGGGGACGCTAAGTAATTCGTAGGATTCATTTCTATGTTTACTTACCTGCATACATCCGTTTGCCATACATTATTGTCCCCCAACATGCCACTCCCCCTCCCCACGTCACAGCCCTGGCAGGTACTCCCCTTCCGACAGCGGTTGGTGTGTTAACGCACCTGCGTCGTCGTCAGCGACGGTCCATGACTTGCTGGTGGTGGAGCACGAAGAGTATCAGAAATGCGTGTAGAGCTGGGTCCATCGCGACGGCCTGCCTGCGGTGGCTATCTCTGCAATGTTTTGCCTCTCCGCTGTGGTGAATCTGCCGTTTTCAGGCTGGTTGTTTTCCGCTGCGATTTGCCGTGTCGTTTCCGCCATCCTGATTTCTAGGACGGTCGAGACGTCATTGTGTACGGCGGTGTCTCTGGATTGGTTGCGTCCGCTACGGGGTCGGGTGTATTTCCGCTGCGGTGCATGTTCTTCCGCGGCGTACGGAAATTTTACAGTGCTTCCCATCCTAATGTGGCGGACGGACTAGCCGCGGCTGGCGGACGGGAAAAAGCATTTTCCGTATACTCCAGGCCGGCGGTCGTCCTTCCATCCGCCATCGTAATCGACCCCTACGTTTGAAATAATATTGAAAATATTTAAATTCTGAATTGTGAATTAAACATTACTGAGGCCTGTGGAGAAATAGTGGTGTTAAGAGTGCGTCAGGCACTCCTGTAATAGTCACTCTGTTAGACATGTACAGCCTTTTTCTTTCCACATCTCATCCATTGGCTATCTAACATCTCATCTCTTTCCACTTCAGCTTCCTCTTTTCACTCTCTCCTGAATGCACTTCCTCGCATCTTCTTCATTTCACCACTCTCCAAACACGCAACACTCCCACTCACCTGTAAGCTGTGCATTTTCTTTACTTTTGCGTTGTCAATGTTTTGGCTACCGTGTACCTCCTTCACAAACATTTGCACATAATAACAATTGCAACTGGAATACATGGCCATTGCTCTGTACGCTCTGCAGAGAAGCCAAGGATTGGATGGCCACATATTTTAAGCACCTTTTTGGCCCACTTGGAAGTGACTCTGTTCGAAGTATGAACTATACAAGAGTTATAGGTGCACACAAAAAAATGCAGAAACCCAACATCCTGGTAATAGCTGAGTATTAGGCAGCGCAAAATTAAGTAAAGCATGTAAAAAATAAACAGGAACTAAATGGCTTATTATTTCAACGTTCATTACATTCAATTGTTCACAAATCGATTAGTGTTTTTGTGAGCAAAAAAGTTAAGGACGCAAACAGAGCTCACTAGAGACCTATTTCAATGTTCATTTTTAATTAATACTGGGTCTCAGACCCGGAGCAACCCGCCATACTTCAGGGGCGGCTCTAGGCTCATGGTGGCCCTGGGCAGGTAGCGTAGGTAGGGGGCCCCGGAAGAGGGGGTCCGGGCGGGGTGGAGCGCGGAGGCCAGTGAAGAGCGGGGGGGGGTCAGGGTGTTTGGAAGTGGAACAGAGCTGGAGGCCGCCAAATCCCTGCCAGGGGCCGCCACACAAATATGTATCCATCCTCAGAGGATTATTATATTAAGGATGGGGAGACGGTTGTTTTTAGGAGAGAAAAGTATAATTTCAGTTTTATTAGGGTTCAGTTTAAGATCGTTGGAGTAGAACCAGGATTGGATCTTGCTCAGGGTATTGTTTAAATGAAGTACATTGGAATGGATTTAATCTTATAGTAGAGTTGGGTGTCATCAGCATAGAGGTGAAAGTTGATTCCAGCTTGCTTCAAAATGAGGGTAAAGGGTTCCATAAAGAGGTTGAAGAGAGAGGGGGAGAATAGAGCCCTGGGGGGCACCCATGGAGACTGGGGTAGTATTGGAGAGGCAGGCGTTGATTTTTATTTGTTGTGTTCTGTGCTGGAGGAAAGAAGGGAACCATTTGAGGACCAAACCATTAAGGCCAAAGCAAGCTTTAAGCAAATTAAGTAAGGAAGAATGGTTGACTGTATCGAAAGCTGCAGAGAGGTCGAGAAGAACAAGAAGGCAAGCCTCTTCCTTGTCTAGGGAACCCGTGGATGTTATCCACAAAGCTCTGCATGACCGGTTCTGTACTGCAGCCTTTCCTGAACCGGATTGAAAGGAGTAAATTAAGTTGAAATTGCCTATGTGTTTGTCCAGTTGAGATAATGCACATTTTACAAGGGCTTTAGCAAGAAGTGGGAGATTAGAGATAGGGCGTAGGTTGTTAGGATCATTGGGGTCAGCAGTGAGGGTTTTAAGAATGGGAGTGATTTGTCCGAGTTGGAGGGATTCAGGGACACATCCAGTGGCAAGGGAGGTGTTGATGATTTTAGTCCAACAAGGGGCTATGATGTGGTTATGATTGTGAACTAGGTTAGAAGCGAGTGGGTCTTTGGTGTGTGAGGTCGGCTTTAGTGTAGCAATGCTATTAAAGACTTCGAGCCCAGTCATAGGACGGAAGTTATACTAGGAGGCGTTATTTTTCAGTTGTAAGTTGGAAAGGATGTCATCGGGTGAAATTTGAATGGGTGGGTGAGTGGGAGGATTAGGCGGTAGGGACGGTGCCGAACAAGGAGGTAAGTCTATGGCAACGTCTATGTCATATTGGGGACTGGGCAGGTCCAGGCTTTGAGGGACGGATTGGTCAATTTTAGCAATTTTATCCGAGAGGAAGCTGGCAATTTCCTCACATCTTTCAATTGAAGGCGTCAGCTCTGGAGGGGCAGATGATGTTTGTTTTTTAACAATGTTAAACAGCTCTCTGGGCCTGTTTTTGGCATGATCAAGTTGAGCTCCAAAGCACGATGCCTTTTCATTGAAAATGTACTTCTTATAAGTTGATTTAGCAGATCTGAGGAGGGCAAGATGGGAGGGTGAGGGGTGTTGTCTCCATGTTCTTTCTGAAAGTCTAAGTTGTCGTCTTTCGTTGTTGAGTTCAGGATTGAACCAAGATTTGGATTGGATTTTTCTTTGTTGTTTAAGTTTATGAGGGGCGACTTGGTCCAGGACATCACTAATGGTCTTATTGAAATGTTCAGTGAACTTGTTAGCATTTTGGGAGAGAGGGGTGTGATGAAGTTGAGCTTGGAGTTTAGACTCAAGTACGCCGGGGGGGGGACTTGTTTAAGGTGTCTGGCCCACTTCATGGGTTTGTTATTTGCTGCAGGAGGGGGTAGGGCACTGGTTTCTATCTTAATCAGAATGAGGTGATTGTCGGACCAGTCGATGGGTATGATGTTGGAAAGGGGGGCCAAATAAGTGTTGGAGATGATAGCGTCAAGTGTGACCCCTTTGATATGGGTTGGATTGTGGCATAGTTGCATAAAGTCATTCAGCTCAAGAAGGTTAATGAGGCGCATGGCAGTGGGATCCACTGAATTCTTCAAGTGGATGTTGAAGTCTCCTAAAAGGAGACTTTTCAAGGCAGAAAGTGAGGAGTGAGTGAGAAGGTCAGATAATTCGTCGGCGAAGAGGAGAGGTTCATCCGGAGGGTGGTAGATGTTATTTAGTTTAATCGTAGAGAAGCCCTTGACAGTGAGTTCAACGCCAAGGTATTCAATCGTCAAGTGATCCGTGTTCTTTGAAAGGGAGAGTTGAAATTCATTTTTATAGATTATAGCTAGTCCACCCCCTTTTCTGTCAGGTCTGTCCTGCCTAATGATGGCGTAGCCAGGGGGAAAGGGAGGAGGGGGTGAATAAGTCAAGCATAGCCGACGAGTGGTCATTGAGCCAGGGTTCAGTGAGGAAGACAATGCCAATAGCCTGGTTGAGGATGGTTTCTGATATTTCAGTTGCATGTGGGACTGCCGATCTGCAGTTAACAAGCATGCAAGAAAGGGGATTAGGGTTATCCTTAACAGGCTTAAGAGAGTGGATGGTGGTGAGTTGTGCTGGAGATCTAGGTGAGATGGGTGTAGAAGGGACTTTGTTAACGTTCACAATAACTGGGATGCTGGAGTAAGAGGGAGGTGATCCATTATCAGAGGCTTAGGTAGGTAGGAGTTACTTAGGTTAATTAGGTCAAAAGTGGAGAGGTAGCTAACAGTACGGTGAGGCCTGTGTGTTCGACTGCAGAGGGGTGTAGTCAGCCATTGGTTGTGTTGGGAAGAGTTATAGGCACAAGAGTGAAAGGTGTCAGCGTGATTTGGGCAAGCCCTGGAGTTAAGGGTGTTGATATACTCCCTGAGCCATGTTAGTTCAATAGTCGTAGAAGAGAGTTTGAGTTCTATGCTGTTTTTGTCTGTGCTATAAGATTGAGGGGGAAACCCGCTGAGAAGGAGGTAGGGGATGAGGTGGGGTTGGAGTTGACAGGGGAAGGCAGTCCAATGAGAGGAGGGGGAGTAAGGCCAGGGAGGGGGTCAGAAAAGTGTTGAGACTGTTGTACAAAGGATTCTGCATACAGTGGGACGTGCCAGTAACAGAATCAGGAGATGTGGTGGGTAAGAGCAAGAGAGAGTGAGGATTGCAGGGATCAACCACTTCAGATTGATTGGGAAGGATGCTATTAGGAGAAGGGGAATTAGATGTAGAGGAGAGTACAGTAGGAGATCCCAGGGAGGGGGCCTGTGAGTAGGAGTAGGGTTAGAGGGAGAGAAAGGGAGGATAATAGGGGGTGGAGGGGATCAGTCGCTAGAAAGAGTAGGAGTAGGGGCATAAGATCTAGAGGACAGTGCAGAGGGAGTTTCAGGGGAAGGTAAGTGAGTTGGGAAAGAGTTTGTGGGAGACTCTGTGAAGATGGAAGGGTCAGGAGGGAGTTGGTTGATGATAAGAGGAGAAATCGGAGAATAAGATATAGCTAAGAGGGCAGAGGGTGACCCCAGAGGGGGCAAGAGAGTTAAGGGGAGAGTCAGGGAAGGTGGTAGGGGGAGGGGAGAGATTGATGGTAGGAGTAGAAGGGGGAGACAAAGGATTAGAAAAAAGAGAAGAGTGCAAGGGAAATCCCGGGAAGGGTAAGGGTTAGGGGGAGAGTCAAGGAAGATGGTAGGAAAAATCCGCGGGATGAAGAGGGCCAAGGGAGCCGCAGCAGAGCAGGTCACCCTCCCCGAGCTGGATGAGAGGCGTTGAGGAAAGGCAGCCACAAACCAGCAGGATTATTTGTGAAAGTGGGAGGCCCACAGGCAGCAGAAAAGGCATGGGAGGCAACCCAGCGGGCAGCCACAAACACCCACCCGATTCCCTGGATATGAAGCAATAAGGCCTCAGTGCGGGGGGGCACACCAGAGCGAGAAGTAGAAACAACGATTGTCAGCAATGGTGAGGGCACCAGGTGTGGCGCTCACCAATGTCGTGACGATCAGAGCAGCAGCCTGGGGCCAGGAAAGACTTAATCAAGAGCCCAGGAGAGGGGCCAAAAACAGCACCAACCACCTCAGCAGTCAGGCCCGCGCTGCCCGAGGGAGCCGGGCAGCGTCGATGCTGGCCTGGTCAGGAATCCGACCCAACAGCCAAACCACGACAGATTAGGGCGGCGTTAACAGCCAGAGGTGCCCAGGGAAGACATTGGGTGCTGTGCAAGCCGATGGTCACCACCGTGGAAAACGGAGCCGTGGAGGAGTTCAACTGCCCCCCAAATAACAAATGAAGCAGTCGTCAAGCATGGCCCAGGGGGGCAAACGCCAGACCTGTGCGGCCAGTAGGAGTTGGGAGATGCCGGGTGAGCCCAATCCGACGTCCAACCACCCTCCCGCCACCAGCAAACAAGGGCAGTGCTGGCAGACAGAGGCAATCCGGGAGGACACAGGCACAGGGGCATCAGCGAAAGCAGTGGCAGACACAGCGAACGGAACGGAGCTGCGGAGGCGACTCAAGGAAGCAGTCAGACACGGCCCAGGGGAAGGACGTTCAGGAGTCGGCCCGGTCCCACCAGAGCCTCCAGTCCTCCAAGCAATTGGCTAGGGTCTGCGTGGGGTCTGAGCTGCAGCGCAACCAGGACCATCTCCGTGGGTCGCAGTCCACGGAAGAACCAGCCTGAGGCGAAACCAACGACCAGAGATGAGTGCTGCAGACACCAGTGGGAGAGTTCCCTTCTCCCAAAGTGCAAGAACTTGACCACAGCGCAACCAACGGACAGAAAGGTGCTTCACAGTTTCAGAGGGAGAGTCCGTCTCCCGTAGGTCATCTATCAGAGGGAGTTTACGAGGGAGAGGTCCGTCTCCCATGGGTCATCGATCAGAGAGAGATTCATAGGGAGAGGTCCGTCTCCCGTGGGTCGTCGATCCGGGAAGAGGAGTCCTTCTGCAGTACAGCCCTGAGTAAGGTAAGAGTGTCGCAGAGTTGATTTGGAGCGAGAGGGAGGTGGATGGCAAGGCTAAAACAGGGATTTGCGAGTGATGGCTTATCCCAAGCCTTGAACTTCCTAGAGGAGCTCCTCTCCGGCAGCCATCTTGGCAGACATTCTGAAAGATTACTGGCATCACCATCAGTGTAAAAGCTGCTAGTGAGCATGTGATTGAAACATTAGCCTAGATATTACCTGGGGAAGAGGGGTGAAGTGCCTATTCTCATAATATATTAACAACAATGCAATATGTTGATAAATGTATACTTTGCTGCAAGTAACAGTGGGCTACAGTCTTAGGTCTACTACTTTAACAAACTTTTTTATGCTGGACAAATCTTACCCTCCCTGTGCTTCTGTCCACTGATCTGACAATATGTGTGCACCGAGTACCCCGCTTAATGGAAGAAACAAACACCAAAGCCGTACTCCCAGGAGAGGGCCCCAGCATGGTTTTCAATCACACTTTCAGGGCATTTTATAGGAAGGAGGCTCTATGTGGTTGTCTATAGTTTAACATGCTCCTAAAGCTATTTTAGGTGGAATACAGCTAAAATACAGCCAATCTTGCTTAAAAAATCCGAAGTCTCCCATTTGAATAGGGTCTGTTGGCATGTATGGGATTGGGATGTGTTGTAGCAAATGCCTGACACACACAAGCCCCACATGCTTGCCACAGGGCCTTATGCCATGCAGAGCAGGTGCAGCGTCAACCAAAAAAGGACTCTGTATGTTGGTCTGGAAACTCAGCTCATGCACTTCAGCCTCTCTTTTTTTTGGCTCCTGTAAGCCGCACCCCATGCACGAATAACATGAATGAGCAAGTGGATCTGATGATGTTACAGCTTACATGTTACACATATTTGCAATGTGTGTATCAGGCAATAGGGGTAGGACCAAGGGATTCTCATGTAGTTAGCAGTAGGGGCAGATGTGCTCGGAAGAGTTGGCGTCCCAACTAGAGGTTGCGAGAAGCTGAAAGCTTCAGCTCGCTCATGCCAGAGGCTTGGCTGTGGCTTAGCTCAAGGTACTCTCGACTTTTCAAGCCTAAAACAAGCTGAACTTTCAAGTGTCTGCTGCTTGCTACTGAGGCTGTCATCTCAGCTCCAAGAAATAAAGCAAAATCTTTAACAACATATTTATGGTTATAGTACAAGAGAGAAACAGATACCCATCTAGTGGCAAATTACACAGTGTAAAATAAGCATTTGGACTTCCCCGCTTGATGTAATTGTTTGATTCTAGGCAAAATATTTTATTTCACCAATACAGATTTTTCATCATCTCATTTGAGAGAGCCTTTAAAACATGTTTTCAGGATGAATTCTTTCTAAAAACTTCTTGGGTGTTATATACAAGAAACTGATTCATCTGTATCGATGCGTCAGTTTCCCTGCATCTGCATGTGAAACCTTTGCACCAACATGGATGCACCGTATTTACAATACAGCACACCATGGTGCAAGGATTGACAGATGCCTCAGAAATTCTGATGCATCTCTCAGCGCAAAAGTCACGCCTTGCTTGAGTCGTGTCGCAAGCACGACGTAACTCCAACAATGCATGGGGAGGCCTATTCCTAATACACTGAATAACTTCTTAAGCCTGCTCCAAGCAGGCCTAGGCTTTTGAGGCAGTGGCATCCTAGAAGAAGAAGAAGAAGAAGAAGAATATTTTAGATTTCACTACGTCACTCCTACAAGGCTTTCCAGCACGGGACCGACCACCCTGCATATATCGCCCTGGATGCGTCACGTTGTAAATGGGCCGCAACGTGGCGCATTGTTTCACCGCTGCTGCGTCCCAAAAAGGGATGCAATGGCGGAACAAAAGTGTAAGAAGGGGCTTGTACATCTGTCTCCTTGTTCTTTGCTATAGACTATAATGTTGATCCGTCGGCAATAAAAATCTACACCTCTTATATAAGGTATGCATGACAGCTGGCTTTCCTCTTAGTTCACTAATGGCAAGTTCATGTTTAAAAACTTTTAATAAATACTACTTAATGCAGTTATATAATCTGAAGCACTGAAACAAATCTGCATGTTAAAGAATGAATTAAAAAAAAACATTTAAGCAGCTTCATCATATTTTAACATGATTTTTGTTGCATGACTTACATGCCAAATATTTTCAGGCCTCCGCTTGGGCTTGGGCTCTTAGAGCCAAGATGGAACCTTGGATCGGCTCTGGATCAGGTTTCCCTGTAAATGTGTTGGCTTGCTCACCTCTAGTCACAACAGAGACCAGCTGGCAATGCTGATCTTGCTACACAGATGTTCCTGTTAGCTCATAAGTAAACATGTATAATGAATGTGAGAGCTTTATAGACAACGAGGAGGCAGTTCATAAAACAGCTTATAGTTCATTATATTCCCCCCCCGTGCATGCTAGCCAACAGCTAGCTACTTTATTGAGTCATCATGTTGTGCCTTCTCCCAATGTGTCGCTGAGTGGTAACCACAGAACAAAATTAAGCTGCTGAATGGTGATGCTGTAAGTGACCTTAAACCATCGAATGCCCTGGCACATGTTCTGCTGCTACACTTTGATGCTGGTGAGTCCACGATTTGGACCTTTGTGTGCCACATGGATTTGGAACTTCAAGATCTTCACTGCTGCCATGGGGTTGAAGAAAGTGAGTACAAGAAGGGCCTTCTGCTATACCATATGGGGCCAACACTCAGGATGTTGTTTCTGAACAGTCTGACACTTATTCCAACCTGAAATACAACCTGACAAAGTATTTCTTGCCTCAGAAAAACTTACACTATAAGTGATATGTCTCCCATTGAATGTGTCAGAACCATGTGACTGCTATTCACTCTTGAGTTACATGCTTGAAAGCGCAAAAAAGGACTGCAATTTTGACTGCAGAGTGGCACTGAAATCTCAGACCAATGGGCTATGATTTGTCTGTTTTACAGAAGAAAGTTTTACAGAAAACAAGAAAGTTTAAAAAAAATAGTATGGCACTTGCTGCTGACACTGCTGTCCTCTATGTGGAGGGGATGGATCGGCCTAGGGGCTCTGATGTAGTGAAATGTGCTCTGTATCGCAATAAAAGACTGTTCTCAAAATTCAGACTCTTGATGTTGGTACCTGTTGCTACCATCCTCCTCATACGAATGAACACCCAGCTCTGAAGCGGAAGTTCATTGGATGGCGATTAATGTCCCTTTTGGAAAATGTGAAGGCCCAAGTCAGTCACTGTCAAGGAGGTACCCAGTCTTTTGTCCTCAGGCATATTGGATGTGACACAAATTATCAGAAACAGCACATGAAGGCGAAGAAGCAGGTGAGGAAAGTTATGACGGGGTGGCTTAGCAAATAACTCATCATCAGGAGAAGCTGAACTCTATAAATACAAAATGTACTCCATTAGAAGCAGCGCCTTTATGATGACATTAAGCAATCAGCGCTGGACATTCAAGTTGAAGGTGTGTAGATTCCATTTCTGTTCAGCATGGAAGCAACCATCAATTCATTGACTGATAGTGACATTGTCAAACCATCTTTGAAAGAACAACAGTTACAATCTTTAAGAGATCTGCCTTTTCTGCCTTTTACTGGCTTTCGAAACCAGTGCATTTTACTCCTGCTAAAGAGGAATAAAGTGCATGTGCTTCTCCTTTAAATATGGTTGAATTAGCTTGTTCATAATTGGTATATTTAATTTACCTCTAAGTCCATTATATATGGTACAAGGTGTACCCAGGGCCTGGAAGTTAAATGCCACTAGTGGACTTCAGCACCTGTTGTACCATCAACTGCAGTGACAGTGCAAACATGTCTTCTAGCCTACCACTATAGCCTGACTGTAATAGTGCAAAACATGCACTGCAACCTGTCAAAATAAACCCTTTTCAACAGGTAAAAACTGTTATTTTCAATATTAATTAGTCACTCTATGCAGCCCTAGTAGCCCACAAGTCAGGGGCCATGGCTTTTAAAAGTAAGACACGTGGAAATGTAATATTAACATATCCCTACAGTGACTAGCACTAAAAAGCGACTTTTACAGTGGAATTTTTAATAGTTATTAACCCCTTCGCTGCTAGGCCTTTTCCCCTCCTGTGCTAAGGCTTTTTTTTGCGTTTTGGAGTAGTGCGCGCTTAGGCCCTTGTAACTTTTTGACCACATAAGGTATCCACGCCAAATTTGCGTCCTTTTCTTCCAACATCATGTGGATTCTAAAGGCACCCAGGGTTTGTGGATTCCCTTGGAGGGGTCCCAGAAATTAACCAAAATATAGTGATTTTTTTGTTTTTTTCAGAAAAATGGGAAAAACGGGCTGCAAATGAAAGCCTCTGGGTTTTTCCCTGAAAATGGTATCAAAAAAGGGTTTGTGGGGCTGAAATCTCAATTCTCTCAGCTTTTAGGGAATGACAGTCTTTTGTCAGAGAACCGAAATATTTCACTCAGTTTTGGCATTTTTCTGGGACATAGCCTATTTTTGCTATTTTTAGAGCTTTCCACCTCCTTCCAGTTAATGGTAGAAATGAGTTTAAAAGCAATAATGGATCCTGGAAATCTTTACATTTTCGAAAAGTAGACAAAATTCTGAATTCAGAAAGGGGTCATTTGTCTAAATCCATGAAGGTTTCGTTATAGAAACTAACAGTTAGATATTGGAATAATTGAAAATGTGTTGAAAAAAACAGCCTTTTGTCTCAACGTTTTCACCTATAACTTTTTCTAATTTTGACAGCTCTTGGAAAGCAATATACCGTTACATCCGTTAGACCTTCCTGGTTGTGGGGATATAAAGGACTTGTAGTTTCACTAAGAACCCGACGAACCCAGATCCAAAAACTGAGCAGCAACTTGCAATGGTATTTTTTCATTTACTGGGTATAGAGCACTTTGTCTTGGAAAATGTATACATGGAATAATCTGTATGAAAGACACCTATGTATTTCTGAATTGGGTACAGATTATAGAGTTCAGAAACAGTATATAATTGCACATTTTCAAAATTGGGAATACTCATACTAGCATGAGAATTATTGGTCATTTTCATAAAGATTTTTTTTTTACACAATGTCTTTCATTGAAAGGGAGAAATGCATGAAAGCTCAATTGGTAATAACAGTTGATTTACAAATCTGAATTACTTTAAGTGACCCGATAAAAACGGTACCTCACTTGTGTGGGTCGGCCTTGTGCCTGCGTCAGGAAACGGCGCAAAATGCAACGTGGTCACACCTAAATTTTGCAGTTACAAATTGACCCTTTTTTGGCAAAGTGCCTACCTGTAGTTTTTGCACCCTAGCTCTGCCGGCACCTAGGGAAACCTAGCAAACCTATACATTTTTTAAAAGTAGACACCCAGGGGAATTCAGGATGGGGTGATTCGACTGCCTACCACCAGGTTTGTTAACCAGAATCCCTTGCAAAGCTAAGATTTTGACAAAAAAAACACATTTTCCTCACATTTCTGTGGTGGAAAGTTCTGGAATCTGCGTGGATAAAATAATTTCCACCCACCGAGCGTTCGCCCAGGTCTCCCGATAAAAACGGTACCTCACTTGTGTGGGTCGGCCTTGTGCCTACGACAGGAAACGGCACAAAATGCAACGTGGTCGCACCTCAATTTCCCAGTGAAATCTTGCGCTCTTTGGACAAAGAGACTATCTTTTGTTTTTGAGCCCTAGCTCAGCCGGCACCTAGGGAAACCTAGCAAACCTATATATTTTTGAAAACTAGACACCCAGGGGAATTCAGGATGGGGTGACTCGACTGCCTATCACCAGTTTTTGTTACCCAGAATCCCTTGCAAAGCTAAGAATTTGACAAAAAAACATTTTCCTCACATTTCTGTGGTGGAAAGTTCTGGAATCTGCGTGGATCAACAAATTTCTACCCACCCATCGCTCCCCCAGGTCTCCCGATAAAAACGGTACCTCACTTGCGTGGGTAGGCATAGTGGCTGCGACACGAAACAACGCAAAACGCAACATGGTCGCACCTCAATTTCCCAGTGAAATTTAGCACGTTTTGGACAAAAAGACTACCTTTTGTTTTTGCGCCGTAGCTCTGCCAGCACCTAGGGAAACCTAGCAAACCTATACATTTTTGAAAACTAGACACCCAGGGGAATTCAGGATGGGGTGACTCGTCTACCTACCCCCAGGTTTTGTTACCCAGAATCCCTTGCAAACATAAAAATCTGACCAAAAAAACACCTTTTCCTCACATTTCTGTGGTGGAAAGTTCTGGAATCTGCGTGGATCAACAAATTTCTACCCACCCAGCGTGCCCCCAGGTCTCCCGAAAAAAATGGTACCTCACTTGCGTGGGTAGGCATAGTGGCTGCAACATGAAACAGCGCAAAACGCTGCATGGTCGCACCTCAATTTCCCAGTGAAATTTAACACGTTTTGGACAAAAAGACTACCTTTTGTTTTTGCGCCGTAGCTCTGCCAGCACCTAGGGAAACCTAGCAAACCTATACATTTTTTAAAACTAGACACCCAGGGAAATTCAGGATGGGGTGACTCGTCTGCCTACCCCCAGGTTTTGTTACCCAGAATCCCTTGCAAACCTAAAAATGTGCCAAAAAAAACACATTTTCCTCACATTTCTGTGGTGGAAAGTTCTGGAATCTGCGTGGATCAACACATTTCCACCCACCCAGCGTGCCCCCAGGTCTCCCGAAAAAAATGGTACCTCACTTGCGTGGGTAGGCATAGTGGCTGCAACATGAAACAGCGCAAAACGCAGCATGGTCGCACCTCAATTTCCCAGTGAAATTTAGCACGTTTTGGGCAAAAAGACTACCTTTTGTTTTTGCGCCGTAGCTCTGCCAGCACCTAGGGAAACCTAGCAAACCTATACATTTTTGAAAACTAGACACCCAGGGGAATTCAGGATGGGGTGACTCGTCTGCCTACCCCCAGGTTTTGTTACCCAGAATCCCATGCAAACATAAACATTTGACAAAAAAAACACATTTTCCTCACATTTCTGTGGTGGAAAGTTCTGGAATCTGCGTGGATCCACAAAATTCCACCCACCCAGCGTGCCCCCAGGTCTCCTGAAAAAAATGGTACCTCACTTGCATGGGTAACCATAGTGGCTGCAACAGGAAAAGGTCCAAATGGTACGGTGGTGAATTTAAAATATCCTGAAGCAATATAACTTTGATTTTGGGGGGGGGCACCTGAGTTTTTGGCCCGGGGCTGGGTGGTATTCTTTGGAAAGTAGCAAACCCAAACAGTTCTGAAAACTAGACACCCGGGAGAGTCCAGGGAGGTATGGCATGCATGGGTCCCCCAATGTTTTCCTACCCAGAACTCCTTGCAAACCTTAAAATTAGGTAAAAATAGCACTTTTCCAAACTTTTTGGCGTGGGATCGCTGTGCCGGCAAAAATGCCCTACCACTCTGCGTTCCCCTTGTTCTCCCGAGTAAAAGGATACCTCACTTGTGTGGGTGCCCCAAAGCAGAACACGCCAAAAATGAATTTTGAAAAAAGTAGTTTTTAGTCATATTTAAGTTTTACAAATTAAGCCCCCCAGCCTGAGTCACATGCCTTTGGCCCACCCACACAAGTGAGGTATCATTTTACTCGGGAGAACAAGGGAAACGCTGGGTGGTAGGACATTTGTGCCGGCAGCGAGATCCCACCCAAAAAAGTACGGAAAAGTTAGTTTTTTGACCAAAATTTAAGGTTTGCAGGGGTTTCTGGGTAGGAAAACATTGGGGGACCCACGCATGCCATACCTCCCTGGACTCTCCCGGGTGTCTAGTTCTCAGAACTGTTTGGGTTTGGTAGTTTCCAAAGATGCCCGCCAAGCCCCGGGCCAAAAGCTCAGGTGACCCCCTCAAAAAATAAGATTATTTGGCTAAAGGTAATTTTTTGGTCTCCACAGTATGAATTGGGCCTTTTCCTAAAGCAGCCACTATGCCTACCCACGCAAGTGAGGTACCATTTTTATCGGGAGACCTTGGGGAACGCTGGGTGGGAGGTAATTTGTGTGAGCCCAGTGATGCCACGCTTTCCCACACTAAAACGTGTGAAAAAACTGATTTTTTCAAAGAAAAAACATGAGGTTTGCAAGGGATTCTGGGTAAAGGAACGTTGGAGGATCCACGCAAGCCATACCTCCTTGGAAGCCCCCGGGTGTCTACTTTTCAGAAATGTGTGGGTTTGGTAGGTTTCCCTAGATGGCTGTCTCGCACGGGGCCAAAAACCCAGGTAACCCCTCTTGCAAAAGTTGGTGGACTTGACATTTTCACCATTGTTAAATTCACCAGCTTTTGCAAGAGGGGTTACCTGGGTTTCTGGCCCCGTGCGAGACAGCCATCTATGGAAACCTACCAAACCCACACATTTCTAAAAAGTAGACACCCGGGGGCTTCCAAGGAGGTATGGCTTGCGTGGATCCTCCAACGTTCCTTTACCCAGAATCCCTTTCAAACCTCAATTTTAGCAGAAAAAAAAAAATTTTTTGACACGTTGTAGTCTGGGAAAGCGTGGCATCACTGGGCTCACACAAATTACCTCCCACCCAGCGTTCCCCCAGGTCTCCCGATAAAAACGGTACCTCACTTGCGTGGGTAGCCATAGTGGCTGCAACAGGAAAAGGTCCAAATCGTACGGTGGTGAATTTAAAATACCCTGAAGCAATATAACTTTGATTTTGGGGGGGGGGGGACCTGAGTTTTTGGCCCGGGGCTGGGTGGTATTCTTTGGAAAGTAGCAAACCCAAACAGTTCTGAAAACTAGACACCCGGGAGAGTCCAGGGAGGTATGGCATGCGTGGGTCCCCCAATGTTTTCCTACCCAGAACTCCTTGCAAACCTTAAAATTAGGTAAAAATAGCACTTTTCCAAACTTTTTGGCGTGGGATCGCCGTGCCGGCAAAAATGTCCTACCACCCTGCGTTCCCCTTGTTCTCCCGAGTAAAAGGATACCTCACTTGTGTGGGTGCCCCAAAGCAGAACACGCCAAAAATGAATTTTGAAAAAAGTAGTTTTTAGTCATATTTAAGTTTTACAAATTAAGCCCCCCAGCCTGAGTCACATGCCTTTGGCCCACCCACACAAGTGAGGTATCATTTTACTTGGGAGAACAAGGGAAACGCTGGGTGGTAGGACATTTGTGCCGGCAGCGAGATCCCACCCAAAAAAGTACAGAAAAGTGGGTTTTTTGACCAAAATTTAAGGTTTGCAGGGGGTTCTGGGTAGGAAAACATTGGGGGACCCACGCATGCCATACCTCCCTGGACTCCCCCGGGTGTCTAGTTCTCAGAACTGTTTGGGTTTGGTAGTTTCCAAAGATGCCCGCCAAGCCCCGGGCCAAAAGCTCAGGTGACCCCCTCAAAAAATAAGATTATTTGGCTAAAGGTAATTTTTTGGTCTCCACAGTATGAATTGGGCCTTTTCCTAAAGCAGCCACTATGCCTACCCACGCAAGTGAGGTACCATTTTTATCGGGAGACCTTGGGGAACGCTGGGTGGGAGGTAATTTGTGTGAGCCCAGTGATGCCACGCTTTCCCACACTAAAACGTGTGAAAAAACTGATTTTTTCAAAGAAAGTAATGAGGTTTGCAAGGGATTCTGGGTAAAGGAACGTTGGAGGATCCACGCAAGCCATACCTCCTTGGAAGCCCCCGGGTGTCTACTTTTCAGAAATGTGTAGGTTTGGTAGGTTTCCCTAGATGGCTGTCTCACACGGGGCCAAAAACCCAGGTAACCCCTCTTGCAAAAGCTGGTGGACTTGACATTTTCACCATTGTTAAATTCACCAGCTTTTGCAAGAGGGGTTACCTGGGTTTCTGGCCCCGTGCAAGACAGTCATCTATGGAAACCTACCAAACCCACACATTTCTGAAAAGTAGACACCCGGGGGCTTCCAAGGAGGTATAGCTTGCGTGGATCCTCCAACGTTCCATTACCCAGAATCCCTTGCAAACCTCAATTTTAGCAGAAAAAATCAATTTTTTCACACGTTGTAGTCTGGGAAAGCGTGGCATCACTGGGCTCACACAAATTACCTCCCACCCAGCGTTCCCCCAGGTCTCCCGATAAAAACGGTACCTCACTTGCGTGGGTAGCCATAGTGGCTGCAACAGGAAAAGGTCCAAATCGTACGGTGGTGAATTTAAAATACCCTGAAGCAATATAACTTTGATTTTGGGGGGGGGGGCACCTGAGTTTTTGGCCCGGGGCTGGGTGGTATTCTTTGGAAAGTAGCAAACCCAAACAGTTCTAAAAACTAGACACCCGGGAGAGTCCAGGGAGGTATGGCATGCGTGGGTCCCCCAATGTTTTCCTACCCAGAACTCCTTGCAAACCTTAAAATTAGGTAAAAATAGCACTTTTCCAAACTTTTTGGCGTGGGATTGCCGTTCCGGCAAAAAAGTCCTACCACCCTGCGTTCCCCTTTTTCTCCCGAGTAAAAGGATACCACACCTTAACAGAGTTACTCAAAAGTCAAACATTCAAGCACGGCTATCTATTCCTCAAAGACACACACATACAGGTTGGATTTGGCACGAGGGCGAGTGATGGTTCAGTACATAAAATTTTATTAACAAGATATTTCAAAAAAATGAAATGCTCTGTCAATAAATAAATGCATAAAAACCGAACCAGTGACTCGCAACTCGTGAGCTGTAAAGCCACGACAAGGCACCAACCGTTTTACAGGCCATTCACGCACCCACATACCTGATACAAACCAGACCATTGACACCATCCGAATGGAAAAGCAACACATAACAACAATCACAATAAGGGACAAGGTACACCCTACTGCAGAAAGAGAAAAAAAACAATTATTACTGCACACCCATCTAATCCGCAAGCACACATACTGGTTGGATTTGGCACGAGGGTGAGTGATGATTCAGTACATACAATTGGATACGCAAGTAATTTCATCAAAAATGAAATACACTGCGTATAATTGAAAGTATGATAAACTGAACCACTGACTCACAGCTCGTGAGCTGTAAAGCCACGTCAAGGCACCAACCTCTTTACAGGCCATTCATACACCTTTCGTACGCGTGACACATACAAAACATTCACACCGCCAGCCGCGGACCCATCACATTTCAACACTCACACCAGCAAACAGCGCCATTCAAGGGCCCATCACTTTCACACGCCCACATTTCTGACACTGCAACTACACAAAATGATGGACTGTGTGGAGTGTCACTCAACTAGCAGTGTGTGTAGTGACCAACAGAAAGTAACTACTCACACACCGCCTGCCGAGCGCCAGTCCACCCACACCACCATCCAAGCACCAGACCATGCACACCGCCAGCCAAACACCACTCAGCGCACACCGACAGCCAAGTACCACTCCACACACACCACCAGCCAAGCATCACTCCACGCACACCACCAGCCAAGCGCCACTCCACAAACACAACACCAGCCAAGCACCACTCCACACACACCGCCAGCCAAGCACCACACCACTCCACACACACCGCCAGCCAAGCACCACTCCACACACACCGCCAGCCAAGCACCACTCCGTGCACAGACAGCCAAGTACCACTCCATGCACACCACCAGCCAAGCGCCCCTCCACACACACCACCAGCCAAGCGCCACTCCACAAACACAACACCAGCCAAGCAACACTCCGTGCACAGACAGCCAAGTACCACGCCACGCACACCACCAGCCAAGCACCACTCCACACACACGACCAGCCAAGCGCCACTCAACACACACCACCAGCCAAGCACAACTCCACACACACCGCCAGCCAAGCACCACTCCACGAACACCACCAGCCAAAGACAAATCCAAACACAACACCAGGCAAGCGCAAGAGCACGCACACCGCCAACCAAACACCAGACCACGCACACCGCCAGTCAAGCACCAGTCCGCAGACACCGCCAGACAAGCACCAGTCCACAGACACCGGCAGCCAAGCGCCAAACCATGCACACAGTCAGACAATGGACACTACACGCAAACCAACATCATACTTTAGTTTTTTTTTTTAAATAAAAGAGAAATAAAAATAAATTGCAAATTGATACAAATCTACTAACTCGACAACTAAATCTACAAAGACTACACAAATACAAACTTTGAAACTGAACAATAAGTTTTACAGAATAAAGACCAACCAGTTCACTTTACCACTCATTGATACTCCCAAAAATTCTTTTGCGTGTGGTACAATCTAAAACAAGCAGGTACACACAGCCCGGGGTTTGAAGGGCAGTCGGGGCAGTACATGCGAACCTCCTTCCGCAAACCTCTTCGTCAAAAGACTCTACATCTCCGACTGGGAAAGTCTTTTGAGGTTGTAGGAGGAATATGATCAGGAAAGTGGCGATCTTTCAATCTGGCAACATCCTCCACCACTCCAACTCTAGGAACACTTGCCTGTTCCACTAAAACAAGGCTGCCTATTACAGACTCCTGAAACTTTACAAAAGTCATCTTTGACTGGGGACAAGATTTCTGGAACACAATAAAAGCATTAAAGGTTGCCAAGTGGAAAAGATGGATAGCCAACTTCTTGTACCAAATGTAAGCCTTACGAAGAGCAGCATACGGTTCCAACCTCTGATCAACTCTGTCAACACCACCCATGTACTTATTGTAGTCCAGTATGCACACAGGTTTGCGCACTTCTGCAACCTGACCCCAAACAGTCCGCGGTTCAGTGCTTTCATCATGTATTGTAGTCAACATGTAGACATCTCTCCTGTCTGTAAACTTCACAGCTAGAAGCTCCTCACAACGCAATGCACTGCACTGTCCCCGAGTAAGCTTTCGACAAACAAGTTCTTTTGGGAAACCTTTACGGTTTGAGCGGATTGTGCCACAAGCAACAGTGTCCACTTTGGCCAATTCCCTGAACAACCGCACACCAGTGTAGAAGTTATCGACATACAAATGATGGCCTTTGTTAAACAATCCACGACCAAGTTCCCACCCAATTTTCTCAGTCACTCCAAAAGTCGACGGACAACCAGGGGGGTTAATCCTGGATTCCTTACCAGTGTACACCCTGAAATTAGAGACATATCCAGTCTCACTTTCACACAGCATATACAGTTTGATTCCATAGCGTGCCCTCTTACTAGGAATGTATTGCCGAAATACCAAGCGGCCCTTGAACAACAGCAAAGACTCATCCACTGCAATTTCTTTCCCAGGATAAAAGATCTCAGAAAATCGATCAACCAAATGATCAATGACAGGCCGAATCTTGAAAAGACGGTCACAATCAGGGTGATCTCGTGGCAAAGCAAGACTATTGTCAACAAAATGCATCATCCGCAGCAGAAGCAAATATCTATCACTACTCATGACTGCCGGACGCTGTTTTGCCCGCATAGACTTCTGACACTGTGACCTGAATTGCGCCGTAAGGGGAAGGCTCTGCCAAAGAAATCTACTCACGGGCTGTTGAGACCGACTGCCGCCTACCTCCCGCCGTCCTGCTGTCTTTCTACATCCGACAGCGGGGCCGCTGAGCGGAGCGAGGCGAGGGGCTGCCTACAACTCCCGGCAGCCCTCGAGGTCTCCAGCCACACCCCCAGCACGCCGCGCCAGGAGGCGCATAAAGGGCGTCACCGCTACACGGAGCTGTGACACGCTGTTTTGCCCGCATAGACTTCTGACACTGTGACCTGAATTGCGCCGTAAGGGGAAGGCTCTGCCAAAGAAATCTACTCACGGGCTGTTGAGACCGACTGCCGCCTACCTCCCGCCGTCCTGCTGTCTTTCTACATCCGACAGCGGGGCCGCTGAGCGGAGCGAGGCGAGGGGCTGCCTACAACTCCCGGCAGCCCTCGAGGTCTCCAGCCACACCCCCAGCACGCCGCGCCAGGAGGCGCATAAAGGGCGTCACTGCTCCCCCTCGCGGGACGCTGGGCGAAGCCTGGGCCAAGGGTGGGCCCGTCCTAGCCCGTCACAGACCGGAGAAGACTGGGCTGGGCCCACCCCTCTAACAACTATCATAAGGTAAAGCCCCGCACAAGGACTTGCAAGCTGCCTACTGAGGGATATAACATCAAATAGATCAACAATAAACCTATGTAAAGCATACTCGCTCAC
Source organism: Lissotriton helveticus (assembly GCF_964261635.1). Lineage (NCBI taxonomy): Eukaryota > Metazoa > Chordata > Amphibia > Caudata > Salamandridae > Lissotriton > Lissotriton helveticus. The sequence goes on from NC_136067.1 coordinate 1,054,231,572, forward strand.
TCAATTAGTCCAAAAACACACAATGTCTACAAGAAGCACTAGAAGCAAGACCCAAAAAAAAAAAACATGACGAGCGCAGTAGGCCCTATCGATCAATTTATTACAAAAGTAAATCAAACCATTGATCAAACTGTACTGATGATTGAACGTCGAGTCTCATATGAACTAGATCAAGCCAGACGTTCATCTATGGGAATGATCGCACAGGCACAAACCCCAAAAGCCCGACCACAAAATAATACCAATGTGGAAATAAATGCTGATATACATGCTATACCAAACTTGGTTGATTTATCAGTGTCCTCCCAATTGTCAGACTCACAATTGACCCAGGATCTTGAGCAGACGCCTGACATTTTTGCCAGCCCTCAGCCAACACCAAACGAACCTACACAGGCTGAATTAAGAGGAACTAGGGAAGGAGCAATTCCGAAGCTTTTGCAATACAAAGAAATACCTTCAAAAAAACCCACCAACACAGCTGAAACACATACAGACCCTGACTCATTTTTCACACCCTACGATTCAAATAACGATCAAAGTCAATGTAATATCAAATCCATTGTAATTGTAGAACCTAATAGTAACATCAACTCAGACGTACTCATAGTCGAAGACCGCAACGACAGAGCCAATTCTAAGCAGATTCGTCAAGAAATTGTGGCCTCCCACGCAACAAGAAACGCTAATAACGATAGAGCACAATCATCATGGTCAAAAGAAATATCGGAAATAGTTAAATATCACTTACAACCCATTCAGAAAAGCTTAGAAATCATAGAAAAGCAAGTAGCCACATTAATTGCTACTTCAAAAATAACTTCTAACCCTAGAAACAAGGAGTTTTTAAATATGCCTGGTTCAATGGCCACACCAGGGAACGTTAAATCCACAAACAATCCACAACAACTATGTAATAAAACGGCAACTATAAACACCACTACTCCAAAACCAGGAGATCCAGTAAATAAGTCAAACAACCCAATTCCCTCATTAAAAACTAAAATACCCCATGAAACTACCAAAACTGCTCCCGTACCACAAAATCAACCTTCAGTAAATGCTCTATCAGCAAAAGCTCCATCTACAAATACTCCCCTCATACTACCTGTACAAAATAACTCATGTTATGATCAGACACAGAGACAAATTAATAAAGTAGAACGACCAAATAAAAGACGGCCAAAACCAGTAAACCTTCCACCAGAAGCAGCACCCTTCGTAGTTATAATAACAGGAGTCCCAGAATTAAGCAATGATACAGACGAACCAACTTGGTCCTTGTTAAACAAAACCCGCCACTGGCTGAACATTAACAGACCCAACCAACCAAATAACATCACCAGAATTACAACAGTGAGAAGGGTCTCTTGGATAGGCCCCCAACCAAAAACAATCCCCGGGGATTGTATAATAGTCAACCTTGAAAACCCCAGCGCAGTGGACTATATATGTTCATGGGAATCACCAGGAAACTGCGCAGGGATGGACGTAAAACATTTATCCTTCTATTATCCTCGACAAGTCCATCGTTTTGAGGACCCTAATCGGCCCCCAAATTGGTCCTGGAATCGACCAGATCATGGAACAAATAACTGGAACCAGGGAGATTGGGGCTACGAGAACAACCAAAAGAACTGGTATCAAGGAGAATGGGGGCACGACTATAGAGACCAGGGCGACTGGAAGAACTACGGCAGGAGGGCACATCAACCCGCCTACAGGGAACCTTGGACTGGAATACCAACCTTTAACAGCTACAGCTGCCTAGGTATGGCAGACTGACCATTATCACGGAATTACATCTTGACTTCTCCGTTAAACACTAGAGTCCATTCAAACTCTCTAGGTAATCACCCTAAGAGCAAGACGTCCAATAAACCTCCCAGTATACCAAAACATAGATCATACGTACTCATAGAAAAAACAAAAATTAAAACCACGGCAAAACAGGAACAAGAGTCTCAACACCGACCCAAGGAACATATTAGATCTTCGAGTCTGTCACAATCCGTTCCAAACAAGCAAACAAATGCCCCATCCTCGAACCTCGACTTTCCCCTTATACCATCAGAAGAAGCAACCATTGTCCAGTCAACGCCACCTGTCAATATCAGTAATATCCGCGACAGGAATATGTTATTCTGGAATGTGGCGGGTCTAGCAACCAAACATCTTGAAAAAAGTTTCTTAGAACTGGTCAATTCAAATGACCTAATTTGTCTTCAAGAGACATGGCTTAACGACTCAATCCACCTCGTGGGATATAGAACATACTTTTCCCAAGCAATAAAAACAAACTCAGGGAGAAGCAATGGTGGCCTAACCACATACATCTCTAATCTTTGGCCGTGCCGCGAAACAACGCCTGCATTACTTCATCAGAACTATCAGATCATTAACATTAAAGGTACTAATCAAGAGGTCTACACCATCATCAACTTCTACAATAACATGACGCCGACGGAGTTGTCCAAAGTTTTAAGTGAAATCTCTGACGCAGTAAACGACTTGAAAATAAAATATGCTAAAGTCTCACATTCATTAATCTGGGGAGGAGACTTCAACCTTCATATATGTAATAGAAGCAACACCTCTACCTGCGGGATTATAGATGAACAAGATAATTCACTAACTCACTTTGCCCACACGGTGGAAGGTATCAACATGCAGGCTATTATGTTTGAGCTAGATATAGGGTTCGCGAACATGATAAAGACACCCACAACCCAATTTATTTCAACCTTTCATGGAAGAGGTGCTGAAACGTTAATAGACTACATTTTAGTCTCTAACAACAAAGCCACATGTATAAAGTCCTTTGAAGTGGACAACAACGCACTCAGCGATCATTTTCCACTCAGATTGACGTATCTAGAACCCGACCATCGAAACAACACAGCCAAGGCCCACCCTGGCCTGCTCCACCAGGAAGCTCTAACATTAGACCGACTAAATGGTTACACTCTCAAGTGGGGCAACTTAGATCATGAATCTACCACTGCAAGAATAATTAAAACATGTAGGAACGAAATTGATAAATGTCTGGACATTTTGTCAACTCCTACAGAGATCATGAACAGTTATAACGTAATAGTGAAAACCATAAGTAACAAACTTACTAAACCCAGCAAACTAAATAATGTACCAAGAAAAGGATGGTTCAACACTAATTGCACAAAGGCTTATTCTGATCTAAAGAAATCCCTAGCAAAAAAAGAAAGAAACAGAGAAGAGGTAATTAAACTAAGGAAATCTTACACGCAGGCAATTAAACAAAGAAAAAAGGAGCTACAAACAAACCTCTGGACCCAACTGTTAAACAGCAGCACCTTGAAAGACAGCATACCCTTTTGGAAAATAGTCAAGAGTCCCTTTTTAACAGAAAATAACGACGGTCCTTCTTTGGACGTAGCTATAAATGCGGAGGACTGGGTGCAACATTTCTCAGGGGTCTTCGGAGAGGTCAATTCCGGAGATTCAATCTCGCCTGTCCCTCTCCCACCGGTGAAATACCCAATACAAATACAGTTTACCAACAATGAAACAGAGAAAGCCATAAAGATTGCAAAAACCGGCAAAGCACCAGGACCAGATTCTGTTCCCATGGACCTTTACAAATTTTTACAAGATTTATGGTCCCCCCTTCTAACAAAAGTATTAAACGCAGCAAAGGATACCGAACTTCCTGATTCCTGGTCAACATCGATTCTAGTCCCCATTTTTAAAAAGGGTAACAGAGATAACCCCTCCTGTTACCGCCCCATCTCCCTCCTGGACTCGGTCGGAAAGATGGCAGGGAGGATACTGCTTGACCGACTCCAGGAGTGGTCAAAAGAACGCGGAGTACTATCAGACTTACAATACGGGTTCAGGGCTGGCCTGAGCACCGTGGATCAAGTTCTAAATTTAACATTATTGGCTGGCAAATACGTAACAGTAAAAAAATCTTGCCTACATATGGTTTACGTCGATCTCACAGCAGCATTTGACTGCGTGGAACACTCGAAACTCTGGTCAATAATGCTGCAAATGGGGATCGAATCACCGATAATCGACTTTCTGCGTGAATTATACTCTGGAGCTAAGGGAAAGGTATGATTCGGGACAGCTGGTCAATTAACAAACAGCTTTCCAATACAGAAGGGGGTCAGACAAGGGTGCGTGCAGGCCCCTTTATTATTCACGCTTTATACCAACGGTCTTGAAGCAGCAATGTTACAGGGTGTAAAAGATCTCCCAGAAGCTGGCCGTCGGCAGATCCCAGCATTATTATACGCCGATGATGCGGTAATCCTCGCACGAACTCCGATCCAGCTCCAACGGGCACTAAACAATTACTGTACCTTCATGACTAATCTAAACCTAAAAGTGAATATAAAGAAAACCTTCGTGATGCACGCTGGCATCAAGGGGAAAAAAGTGAAGAAAATCTATGTGGACAGCCTGCCCCTTGAAAGAACTAAAAAGTACCCCTATCTAGGCATCACCATCGACGAGGCGTTTAACTGGAAAGAAGCACTCACTTCTCGAAAGTTATCTCTGATAAAAACAGTTGGCGCCCTAAAAGCTTTCTCTCTTCGATTGGGTAAAAGACCCCCCACGGAGATGATAAAGATTTATAACGCAAAATGCATTAGTACAGCCACCTTTGGAGCAGGAGTCTGGGGAACAACAAACGTCGACCAACTACAGATAGTTGAAAATTCTTTTTTAAAATTTCTACTGGCTGTTACAAAGAGCACAACCACATTTGGATGCCACCTGGAACTTGGGGTGGACCATATCTCCGATATCATTAAGATCCAGCCTATCATGTTATGGCGCAGAATATGGGTTACGGACGAGTGTTAGCTTACAAGAGCAATAATCCAGGACTGCATGAAATTAGAGAACATGGCAAAGATAAGATGGCTGGGTTACGTAAAATCTTTTCTTTCAGATATTGGTCTCCAAAGATTTTTTGATGAACCACTGTCAGTAATAGACATAACAAAAAAAGAACTAAAAACTCTTTGTCTGTCGCATCTATCCCAACTTCGGATGCTGAATGAAATAGGAAAGCCAACAGTCCAACACTGCCTATTAATACAGTTGGTTCCAACCATTCAACCTTATCTGCAATATGATCTGTCACAATTTGAAAAATTACTTCTCACTCGCTTCAGGGGGGGCAGAAAAGTCTGAAAAATTATTTGCCCCCAAAATGGAAGCAACCCTTGCCCAAGGGGTCGCTTCCAGCACACAACAAACCACACAAACGCAATCCCTGGTGTCTAGTGGGGCATTCCTGGTGCACGATCGCGACGCTGTGCGCGATCGTGCACCAGGAATGCCCTGCATTGGGACATCAGGGGAGAGGAAACACAGTTTCTTCCCCCCCCGATGCCTTAAGGCACCGAAAACCGGCCCCCCCGCCCCACCGGAGCACCGAACACCCACCTCTGTGCTGGACGCGCTGGAAAGAAATGGCTTCCAGCGCGTCCAGCGCTTCCTGATGACGTCGGCGCGCGCTGTGCGCGCTGACGTCACCAGGAAGCGTGGGGGGGCCAGGGGGTGGCAGCGGAAAGTCTTCCGCTGCCACCCCTGCAAAAAAAAACAAGATCGCTGCACAGGGGGGGGGGAGCGCCAGCGCTCCCCCCCAGGGCTGTACTGATGACGGAACGGTTCCGTCATCAGCACAGCCCAACCGATGCTGATGACGGAACCGCTCCGTCATCAGCATCGAAGGGGTTAAATATCCAATTCAATGGTAATTATAAATATTAAGGAACATTAACTTTAACTTTTAAAATGTTACCTTTTCTATGCCTGAACTTCCTGGAGGCTAATTTGCATAGGCTCTCTAGCTTCTCGTAGCCTGTAATTCGCTTTGAATATGTGTGAAATACCTCACAGGAGCTTAAATAGGCTAACATGAATGGGAAGAGATGCATCCTTATGAACTCCACTGAAGGGTGGAAGCCATGGGCATCCTTCCTGACGCTACAGCCCCACACCCTGGTTCAGTGTCAAACGCTCTGGCAGGTGTTCTGGGTTCGTCAATAACATTTGGGACATACTTGAAAGAGAAGAGAACAGTATGCCAAGGCAATTCTTGTGAATCTACCGTTAGTTGTTGAAGGGTTCTCCTTTTGTCCTACTGACTCCTGTCTCTGGGTTTACATATAATCCTTGGGACACACTTAAAATGAGAGACAATTCTCGTGAATCCCTGCATTTGTCTTACCAGACTACTGTCTCTGGGTTTGTTGTAGATAAAATACCTGCTACGAACTGGAATTTAGTGTTAGATGTGGGAGGGCACCAGGATTGCTATAGTATACTCCCCACACATTCCCCCAGCCGTGAAAGGCCAATATGAGTGTGCAGCTGAAGACTTATGACATCTTTAAAATGGCCAAATGGGTAGGTTTGGTCCTGGGAACTCTTACCCCTTTGGTTAGGGTGTGCTCAGGAATTATTCTTACCCCCTAGCTAGTGCCAGTGCAACTCCAGTCACCCACGTCAGAACACTTCCTGGAACTGCAGAATATCAGAAGAGGACTAAGCCTGCTGTCTGTGACTAGAGAGGAGCCCTGAGGACTGACCCTTGTCCTTCTTGTAACCAGGATAAAGATGTGGACTACAAGGGTCACAAGGCTGACCTTCTGTTCAAGCTACAAGGACACAACAAGCTACAAAAGGCCTTTTTCAGGAGGTGCCCAGTTGACCAGTGGCAACTAGAGCTGAACTGGCTTTACTGCTGGCATCTGCCTGATACCATGTGAGCCTCTACGTGCCTCTCTTGATGTCCTAGTGGCTTTAGAAGTGAACTCCTGTGGTGGATTGGGACTTAAAAGAAGTCAGAAGGTAAAATCTTTGACCAGGACCAACCTGGCTGGTGTATCTGACCTGTGCTCCATCGCAGTCAGTCTCAAATTGCGCCTGGGCCCCGGTCTGCTGTGACCAGCGACTATGATTGGCACTTTGTACTTTTTTGGCACTATTTTCTCCTAAATCTAAAAATTCATGCTTCCGGGTCATCTTATTGTATTTTTGTCATTTCGGTGTAATTTTGTTGATTAATTATTACTCAATTTTTCTATTTCAAGTTGGGATTTTTATTGTTTTGCATTTTGACTTTCTAACTGTTGTGGTTCTGCGTAAGAACTTTACACATTGACCTAAGTTAAGTCAATCTATTCTCCGCCATAGCTACCAGGGGATTGAGCTCAGGTTAAATTATTTACTTTGTTGGTGCACCTTGACAGGAGCTGTGATTATTCCAAGCAATGGGTAATCACCCACCCCATACAATAATTAAGCATGGGCGTAAAATCCGTTCCGCTCGTGGATTTTGCGGATTTTCGGCAAATTCGCAATCCGCGAACTCTCGCGAACTTGCCGAAAATTCGTAAATCCGTGCGAAGCGGATTTTTTGCTTGGTCGCACTTGCCAACTAGAATGCTATACAATTTTGCGGGAGTAAACACTTGCGAAAACGTAGATGCGGCGGGCAGCGACAATCTCGCAATTGCGAGATTGCAAAATTTGCAATTTCGCACAAGAAGTCCACCAGCAGGCGGCATAAACCTTGAAAATTATGATTTTTATCAGAATAACTCCTCAGGTTGACATTTGCCTGCACTTTTTTTTGCAAGGAGTCCATTTTGGGGGGGGGGGGGGAGGAAGGAAGTGCCCCACAGTCTCCAACTTCCTGTTCCTGTCCAGCAGGCTCCTCCCAGTGCTTTCTTCATGTGCTGGTCACTTTGATTTGGATCTTGACCTGGAAGGATTACTTTTTGTGGATGCTGCTGGATATTTGGATTTTTGCAAAACTGAAAGCACTCGGCAGGTGCAAAAGTTCAATCTTATCATTATTAACCATTCCCTGTAGTGCCTGGAAGGATTACTTTTTGTGGATGCTGCTGGATATTTGGATTTTTGCAAAACTGAAAGCACTCAGCAGGTGCAAAAGTTCAATTTTATCATTAGTAACCATTCCCTGTTGTGCTTCCTGAGGGGCCCCTTCAGAGTTCAGTTGCCTACTTGCAACTATTCTATGACCCTGCTCTGACCCTCACAGCAGGCTCAGAGAATAGCTACAAGTATACAACAAAGGTCCTGTTAAAAAAATTACACTGCAACTGAAAGCAATTACAGATAAGGAAGCAGGTGCCAGCCTGGAAGTTCAAATTCAGTGACACATTAATCAGCCCCTAATTCATTCATGTCAGTTGAGGCAGGGCAAGTGTGCTTTTCCCCCCATAATCTACAGTAATGAACTAGAGGGTGGCATGGGTGAGCCAGAGGGTGGCAGTGGTGAAACAGAGGGTGGCAGTGGTGAAACAGAGGGTGCTGTGATGAACCAGACCTAGAAACAACATGGTCGCGACCGTTGCTACCCGACAAGTAAGTTCGCATTTGCAAACTGGTAAAAAACCCTTGCGAAATGGCAGAAACACTTGCGAACACAAAAAAAAAGGAATCCGCAAAATTCGCGAGAGTTCGCGGATTTTGCGGATTGCGAATCTGTAAATACGCAATTTCGCGGATTGCCAATTCGCAAAATCCGCCCATGCTTAACAATAATCCACAATAGTGTTACAATGGCGTTTACCTATGGGGTCCAGGACAGTCTTGTGCAGTACTGTGCAGTGATTTGAGTTTAGCTTAAAATTCCTTTTAAATTGTCAGCAAAAATTAACTTTTTGGGATTTTCAATTGGCCTTTACTTTTATTTGTTTCATTGTTTACTTTTTTTCTAAATTTGCCCTGACCCTCAATTTTTGCACCTTAGGTTTTTGGGAACATGCGGTTGGATACGGCTAACGTGGAGAGCCTTAGTATGGCAGAGCTGAGGAGCATTTGCAAGCGAAGTATACTGATGGGAACAAGCAGTCCAACAAAGAGTGTTATCAATTTGCCTTCAGTCCCTAAGGGGAAAGTCCATCAGCCACAGTTCATTTCAGATGAGAAGGAGGATGAGGTTGAAGAAGGAAATGAAGAAGACATTGAGGAAGCTTCAGTGTCGGGAGTGTTGTCTCAAGGAGCCGCATCACCTTCATTGTCTAAAGCAGCTTTCAGTGTGTCCTCTTGCAGCTTGTTCCCATCAAAGCTGGAGGGAAAACAGATTGAGAGGGCCACGAAGTGGCAACTGGCTACCCTTGTCCCTGAGGAGAGTAAGTTGAATGCTGAGGGGGAAAAAGACAGCTCTGGCTGCTGAAGAGAAGAAGGCAGAAGCAACCCTTACATTAGAGGAGCAAAAGTTGACCTTGGCCTTAGAAGAGAAGAAGGTCCTGATGGCCCTTAAGAGAGAGCCAGTGCAAGATAGACTTGAGGCTCCAAATTGTATCTGAGTATGGTGATGCAAGTAACAGAGTCCACACCCCAAATACCTTGTAGCTAGTTTTTTGTGGTGGGGGAGGACATATATTTATTTATTTGAAAAGTTTTTTATAAAGTGCGAACATAACCCTTGCGGGTATCAGAGCACTGTACACAGGGGCAGAAGCATGCATGAACTCAGAACAGTTGAGGTCAACATTGTAAAACAACAAGGAGTAAACAATCAAAGTCAGATACCGGGTAGAAGGCACTACTAGTTCAGTTTCTCATATAGTGCAAAATATTTACCGTAACATTCAGTAAAACAATCATTTAGTGGTTCGTCACAGCATAGAAGAGTAAATGACAAATCTGTAATCAGCCCAAGAAGTATTCTTCTATTATAGTTCTGTAAGGGCCCTAGAGTAAAATAACAGTTCATTGGGATTAATGTCAAATCTGTCAACAAGGGGACTAGAGAAAGAGTACATGATGATGCAGTTAATGTCCATTCAGGAAAAGCCATTTGGCCTGTTTCTTGAAATAGGCAGTAGAGGGATTGGAGTGGATATATGAGTGGTTTGCAGCATATGATGTGGCCCTAAGTATACATAGAGTCCCAGAGGTAGACTGGGGGCCAGTCTGTGGAAGCACATGCTCATTGATGTGCGGGATACCCTAGTAGCTGACCAGATAAAATATGCCCCTATGAAGTAAGCCCTTATCAGTAAATTTGATGTAATCCCTCGTAAGTATCACCCGAAGTTCAGGGATTGCCAGAAGCAGTCACACCAGTCATGGGTCCATTTTGTGGATTTGCCTAGCAAGGCACTGGATGGTTGGGTAAAAGACAGAAAAGAAAAATATGATAGGCTGTACAATTTGGTCATGAGGGACCTCATTTTAAGTAATTGTTTTACTGAGTTGTGCCAGCACTTGATAGACACCAAGCTCACTGTGCCCAGAGAGCTTGGGAAGGAAGCTGACCTTGGGATCAGCACCAGAGGAATATAGCCCCTTTTTCGCAAGCCATAACAACGCATGCCATAACAACGTGGTCATTACAACGACCGCGTTGTTATTTTGCATCCCGTTACAATGCAAGTCGGAACAACAACTTGCTTTTAGGGGGCGCTGGATGTTGGAATAGTATAATTTACTATTCCAACTCCAGTCTGTGGGGACACTAGGGATGGTGTTGGATTTTAAATCCAACCCTTTCTGCCCCCTAACGCAAGTCTTTTTTCTGACTTGCGTTGTAACGGTATGTGAAATAACAACGCGGTCATTGTAACGACCGTGTTGTTATGGCATGCGTTGTTTAGCATGCGAAGTAAAGGCTGTTTACCACACCAGAATATCAAAGAAGATAGCCTGGAGTGCAAACAGGAAGGGTGGTTCATGTTCCTCTCCACAGACAGAAGAGAAAGCCCTCTCCAACCTAAGATGCGTTGCCGGGTTGGACAGAGCAGGCACAGGCTCCCAGTCAAACTGGGAGCACAAATCATTGGCGCTCAGGCCAATCTTGACGCTGCTTTCAGCAGCATGACAGCAGCATCAGGATTGACCGCAGTGCACTCTGGGAGCAGAAGCAGAAGAGAAGGGCGCGATGGGGCAAGGCAGGTAAGTGTTCAAAAAAAATTATTTTATGTCTGTCTGTCCCCCCAGAACTCCCCCCTCTCCTTTTGCTCAATCCCCACACCAGGCGCTACTGGATTCCAAGACCTCTTTAGAGCACAGGATGGGAGGTTTTGATATGGACTCCTGAACCAGACTCCATTTTGAAACATACTTAGTGTTAGCCTGACTTTCATTATTCCCCTTTGACAGCTTTAAATGAGATATTTACACATGTTCATGATACAAAGGCATATTTACCTTGAACAACAATGGTTTCTTGTTAGTTTATCAACAGAGTAGAAGACTGAGTCTGACCAAGATGCCTATATATCTGCATCTCAGGGTCATCGAGTACACATAGGACATATAACGATAATATGTGCATAGAGGTGACGCTTATTAAGCATACTGGTTCTGGCTGGCATTTTCCATAGTGTCTTTGCCTTACTGTCATGCACTATCAGTTAGATTATGCAGTGGTCAGTTTATTATATAAACACTGAGTGGGATTTGACCATTAAGGTTTTTCCTCATTCCCCTGCTGGCTGAAGTTCTGAGAAAACAGAGGCACTCGGTGCGCAGGTGTGCAGAGTGACAATTATAAAACTTTCCCTGCAGGCAATGTTAGTTTATTTTGTATGCTTTCATAGTAGGAGAAAAGAGTGAGTTAAGGAATTAGGAAACCTAAGTGCTTAAAATGATGATATAAATGTTTGTAGTATTCACTTTCGAGGTAAACCTTCCAATCGCAATCTGTTTCATATGTCTTGTGCTCACGGTGCTTGTACCAGGTAATAGAATACTACAATAAATCTTTTTAAACATTCTTTGTGTCATTATTAGCACAGATGCTGGAGTGTGACATTCTAAGTGCTAAAAGTGGGTTTCCTGAATACCACTGTGTCCCTGAGAGAGGGACTCTTTTGTTAACTACAAAGCATGTCTTCCCCCGTAAAATGAGACAGAAGGCAGCCCTTCAGTAAACCAGACTCATCTTCCTCACACAGAGCGTATTGACCTCAGTCCTTGTGCTAGAGGGTTACGGCGCCTAAACCAGTAGTCTTAGTATATATCCTCAAGATACTTAACAGTTTTGATGACCCGAAGCCCAGGCCACCCCAGTGTTATGACTGTCTTCAGTCAGGGCACAAGAAGGGGGACTCTATGTACGAAGAAACTCCCACAGGTGGGCACTTCACAGGGTGGGTAATATAGCCATAATGGTAGGTTATTCCTAGAAGGAGAGTGTAGAGTATGCCTTAGTATCCCTTAGTTGGGGTGTGGATCCGGAATGTAAGCTGGTGATCCCTGAGAGGGGTGGGCAACATTTCTAGGAAGTTGCAGTGAATGGGATCTCTGCTGTGTGGGATACCTGTGCCAGCCAGATCATGATAATAGCAAGGCTGGTTTCCTCAGAACAGTAACTGCCAGGACAGGTCTGTGGAGTAAATCAGGCCAAAGGCCAGTAGTATGTCAGTCCTATAGTCATGGTATCCTCAGAATGAGAGCTGGTACTTGCCCAGAGGAGTCCATTGTTAGTCATCAGAAGTCCATTGACTGCATCCTAGGCAATGAGTTCCCACTATTGAGAAAAGAGTTGGGAGTGGTGTCCCCCCTCCCCCGAATTCACAGATTCCTAGGGGCACTGTCCCTAAATGGAGGGTAGAGAGGTCCAGATGAAGTGTAAGGGGCAGAAGGGGGATGATATCCACAGCGTGAGTTACCTGCTCTGAGTGGAGAGCACTCCAAAACTGACCCTGGTGAAGGCACTTCTGACCTGGAGGTGCTGCTTGAGCTATAGCAGAGACAGCAGACAGGAGACCTGCACCAGGCTGATCTCTCCATGACACTTCCAGAGTGTGTCACCCTTGAGGGACACTGTGTTTCTGTCCAGGAAGTCCTGGACTGCCAGGCACATGATGCAGCGAAAGGGGCTTTTACCAAATTGTACCATCAGGACCCAAAGGAATACTTAACAGTCCATTTCACGCTGCATGAGTTTAAAACATGTTACCAAATTCTATTATCTATTTTGGCCATCTCTTTCTCAGATGATTGTTGTACAGTTGGCAGGGATTGGCAAAGGACCAACAGAATTCTAACAATGAGGACCTAAATAAAAAATAATTAATTCAATATAACCAAATGACATTAATAAAGACAAGCCCTGATTACTTATCAATATACTTTTATCTATATTAATATGAATGCTCATCAAGTACAATACAGCTCGAGCCATAGATCACCACATAAGGGAAACAACATTATAATAATTCATAATAACATCTCAAAACCATGTGGATAGGCAAATAGACAAAAGAGTAAAGAACATTTGCAAAATAAATTTAATGAAAATTCAGAATGTCATACGAACCGGCTGGAAGAGTAAGCTGGGGCACCCTCAAGAACGTGTGAGGAGCAAAGTCAAGGAATCAGGATCAGGAGAACAACAGCCAGCCAATTAAGTTAGGAAATAGCAACATGTCTCTCTCCTCTCGCAAGTCAAAATCTCCCTCCCAAGTCTGCCTAATTATACATTCTAACACCAGGAATTATACCCTAATTTACTAAAGATCCAACCCCCCATGTATCAATGCACAAAAAATCCTCAAATCCCCTTGGACTAGACCAGGGGGTGTCTGGTCACTCCACTTTCAGTGTGCCTAACTTTCAAGAGTTCCTTTGTCTAATCTAATCTCTTCAGCGGCTTGCACATTTCTTCAACTCACTAATGTATCAAACTTGTAGCACAAGTATCCACATACTCCGGGTGGCAAGGAAATACCATTAATAACGTTCATTACTTCCTCCACACAGCCTTGCCCATTCAAGAACTGATGAAGGACAAACTACATTTCTTTGCATCCTACGTTTTAGAAAGCATATTAAACCTAAAAAAGACTCTTAAGGCCCTCTCTGCAGAACAGTAAAATGTGCTCTAGGAAAAACAAATACACATGTGATTAGCGTTGTCACTTTAAAAACTTCACTATTAATGCTTCTGAAAATGCTTTGCATTTCTCTTCATGTTATGTACATTATTTTCAAACAGTTAGTGAAAAGGAAATATCATGTCTCTTTTAAACTTATGGCTTCTATTATTATTTTCTTTGGTTGTTATTTCTGCATCATTAATTCACATTTGCGGCCTACTCGAAAGCACTGAAAATAATGATTTCTTTCCAGCACGCATTTTCACAATTTCATCTCCCCTTTTTAGTTTTACACTGTTCATGTTCAAACTATTTTATTATTAATCCACACAATGAGAAGTTTGATCAGAGCAGGTTTTATTTTGCAAAACCCCTCTCCATCCTTTGATGGGGATTTGAGCCATCATAAAAACTCAAAAATATGTTTGTCATCAGGTTATTCTACCTAGAAAGCAGTAGTTTTCTTCTGTTTCAACCTAACCCTATCTATGTCTTTTACTATTTCATAGTAATTTCCTCTTCTGTCTTCCAACTCTATTCCTTCTCTCTTTCTCTTCCTTTCTCTCCGCTTAGTCTCTAGTGTTTGTTTCTTGCACTTACAATACTTATATATTAATAGCGGCATTAATATCCCTGTAGCAACAATAATTATTGGCGATAGTATTCTCTCTAGCAAGCTATTACCAAAAACAGAAAACCAGTTACCTACTGAAGAGAAACCCTTACCAAGTCTCTCCCAAGCACCGTCAACCTTCAGTGCAGTTAAATCTTCCCGTAAATGCGTCATATTTGTAATATATACCTCTAGGTTCTTACTTTTGTCAGGGATATATGTGCAACACTGTCAAATTTTCAACATGCAACAGACCCCGCCCTCTTTTGCCAGTAATAAACCATAGATCTCATAGCCACCATTTCTGTATTAATCATTAAGAACCCACCAGCAGTGTCTGTTGATAAACAATCAACCACTGTGGACATTTTTCACATTTTATGTGAATTTAAGATTAATCCAACTGAAGGTATCAATGCTCCAAAAATATCACCCACAATTTTCGCAGCACTAATTCCCCTTTTATTTTGAGTTAGTCCACTTTTCTTTTCATTGGTTCCATTACTTTTATCCATATGATACACCTTTGGGAAGACAATACCCCTATAACAAAACCCATACAAATGTGCAGGTAACTTATAATATGCATTCTTACCACACACATAATATATACCAGGAAAAACAGTATCTGGACCACCTTTTATTCCCCAACCCCCTGTGATCAGGAAAGTATGGTCACATTCATTAGAACCAATGAAATAATTATTATAGTCAGTTTTTGTTTAAGTAAGCAAAGCTTTACCCTATATTGCCAATGCAGAATCATTGCAACATATGTCTCACCCTTTTTGTAATTACCTTCTCTAAAAGCCCAATGAGGTATATGGGACTTTTCCTCAGCAGCCTTTTTTTATAAAGTCTGTCTCCTACCTTCCACAATATTTATGAATTCACTCTCCCCCTGACACAAACTACAGGTTAAATTATTATGATGTGCACACACAGCATCTATTGTTTTAGTAGTATGGAAAAATTCACCAAAATATTCCGCGTTTTTGACACTACTCACCATGTTCATATTCTTTCAAATAGGTACTTCAGAAAAGACTAAATCATAAATTGAATAGTAATACAGAAAGAAACCTTTTCCATAGAACAGACTTGTTAGCATTCTACCTGAGACTCCATATGTTAAAGGTAGGTGATGATAGGTCACCCTCTCAGACACAGACGACAGTAATTGCATGCACTCATAACATTCTCTTGCATCCATAGTATCCACATACTCATACAATAATTTAGTAAAGACATTTAACGAAAAATCATTAATGGAATTATCTTGGTGTAAAAAATTATAATCTGTTAATTTCCTAATGTTAGTCTGTGGATCTTCTTTAAGATTTTCCACATCTATTTTTTCACTCACCAAATTATCAGTAATATTATTCTTAACAGAGTACATAAAATAGGCACAACAACAATTAATGTTAACCAAACAAACATCATAAGTAAGTCACTTGTAAAGCAAGCATTAATACATCTATGTTTAAAACTTTGATTTTTAAATCCAGTCTCTTGAAATGTTGCCCTTGCCATTTTCTAGAAAAATCAAAAACTAAACTAAAATAAAAAAAACTAAAAACTAGGATGTATACTGTGTATAAATGTGTAAACATCTGTAGTGTATCCAAGCAAGCACCTTCTTTAAGCCTTCTTGCTTTTCCTCCTTTTTTAGGTCTCGACTACGCAGCGCGCATGTGCTGCAAAGGCAAAAATACCTTTTCTGATCGCTTTGGCTTTTCAGCCAAACACGTGCACGTGTTCCATTGCCTTCAATGGCAGCGCGTGCACGTTTGGCGATTCTCTTGCGGGAGTGAGCGCCACCATATGGTAGCAATTATCGCTCCCGCAAGTGAATTGCGCAGCCCCCCTTCCTCCCGCGCACGCTCCTCCCCCTGCTGCAGCTCGAGCTCGAGCTTGTGCTTGTTTTGCTTTATTATTGCTTGCAGACGCCTCACGCACCAATGGCGGGAACTTGCAAGCCCCGGTTCCTGTGGTTGTGAAGTGCACTAGAGGGGACCGGCTCAGCGTGGAACCCTTCGAGACCCACCTTTTAATGCAGCTGCTCGCAGCAGCGCTCATTAGAGCTTATTATCGCTGCAAATTGGCTAATCCGGTTCAGAATACCACTGTTAAGATTGGCGTTTTGTCACGGGCAGCTACTTTCACGAACATTTCATCGTAGCCGGGCGGTAGCTAATGCGTGAGACCTTTAATTTCTGCGTACGCACATTTCGGCTCGACCCAGGCGATTTGATATTTTCTGCCACCTGGATAAAGAGGAGCTTTTATAACCTGCATTCTGTGTATGATTATCGCTGGCGCCGTTTTATTTTAACACAATGGATTACAAGCTTTTGCTTGCCATCCGTGGCCTCCCCCTGCTGCGGCTTGAACTTGTGCTTGTTTATTATTGTTTGCAGACGCCTCGCGCACCAATGGCGGCAACTTGCAAGCCCCAGTTCCTGTGGTTGTGCAGTGCACTAGATGGGACCGGTTCAGTGTGCAACTCTTTGAGACCCACCTTTTAATGCAGCTGCTCGCAACAGCGCTCATAAGAGCTTATTATCGCTGCAAATGGGCTAATCTGGTTCAGAATACTACTGTTAAGATTGGGGTTTTGTTACGGGCAGCTACTTTTGCGAACAGTTTGTCGTAGTCGGGCGGTAGCTAATGCGTAAGAGCTTTTATTTCTGCGTAGGCACATTTCGGCTCGACCAAGGCGATTTGATATTTTCTGCCACCTGGATAAAGAGGAGCTTTTATAACCTGCATTCTGTGTATAATTATCGCTGGCGCCGTTTTATTTTAACATAATGATTACAAGCTTACCCTCGCAGTCCGTGGCCTACCCCCTGCTGCAGCTCGAGCTTGTGCTTGTTTAGAAAGTCATTAATAGAAGCTCTCAGAATAGCTAAAGTCTGACCACTATGTTTGGATGTTTCCGCAGCACTGCGTGCACGGAAAATTTTAAATCCCACATCCTCTATCCAGCGGATGGTCATCCACACCGCTTTTAAGGTATACTAGTGCTTTTAGGCACACATCTCTGTTGAGCAGTCTGTTGCAATTAAAGTTGGGTCAGATGTCGTTTTTAAAAAAACAAAACATTTTCATTACTTGTTTTATTTTGACTTTCGCCGTCCCTTGCCAATGCTAGTCATTTTCAGCACACTTTCAGTTTTCTTTTTTAATTGTTTACAATTGCAGCTGTGGGCGCCACACACACCACTCGCAAAACGCTGCCCTTGACTGTGCGCCATGCGCACTTTCCCTTTTATTTTTTTGTCACAAGGCGCTTCTCTTGTTCATTTTCTTTCTCTTTTATTTTTTTGTCTCAATGGCAGTGGTGGACGCCGCACACATCACTCACAGGAGGCTGATAAAATGGCCATCGACATCTGCACTGCAGTCGGCGTGCCAGCTGTGTGTCTGGGGCATACAACAGCTTGAAGAAATTTACCAATAATTTAAAACAACCGAGTCATTTGTGCATTTTGTAGCTCATCGAAGCCCCTTCCTCTCTACCAGGCAGAGAGAGTTAACGTAAATGTTGTTTACAGCTCACATTTGCAGATATATAACAGCCTGTTTCGAGCCTACAAAAATGGCTTCAGCGCAGCTGCTCCAACACAGCACTACCCTCAGTACTCTAATTACTGAAGGAGAATAACAAACTCCAGCTCCTCCATACACATCCTGAGGCAGGACCTATTCTGAGAGAAATCTGCTCCAAAAGAGGATCTCCATGACTATACATATCTGTGCCAGCGATTGCGCAAGTTCTTCAGACTAAAGTAAGAAAGAACCTGTCCGTGGACCTTGTTTGTTTATTCATTAAACAACTTTAAGCAAAGCAGAGGATGTGGCTTAAGTGCCAGAGCTGCCGACTTTGAAGCTGGGGAAGCTGGTTCGAGTCTCGGCGTCGGCTCAAGCATCCGGTGATTCTGGGAAAATCACTTAGACTCCCCGTGACTACAAAAAGAATGCGGCGGTCTATAATGCAACTGGTGCTTATGTAAAGTTCTATGACATACCTGCAGGTCAAGTTCTCCCTACATAAAAGTGCTTTTAAATAAATGAAGATGATACAAAAGGAGATAATGTATGCATGTGAACTACCTCTTTTAGGGGTTTAATTTCCTTTTATTAGAAAAAAATTCATTATTTTCAAAGCGTTTTTACACCAGTTCAGGTTAATCATAAATTGAACATTGCACTTGTTAACTACCCAAATTTTCCACTTGGTGATTTCAAATGATATGCGATAGGCGTGCCCAAAAACCAAGTAGGGCAGTAGGTGGCTGCGAGAGCAAGTGCTGGTAAAAATATAAAATAATAAATCCACGAGTGAACAGTTCTTTGGTGGAATGTCTGATCACATTTTTCTACTCCCGATGCCCTATTCACCTCTGTACAAAGCTCCGAGCAATTTAGGACAATGACAACAGAATTCGCAAGACTGACTAGAAAGGTTGACATCAGCGTGAAAATTAGTTACCTTTACGCTTGCTTCTGGCACTGATCCTGCAACTAATAACACTGTCACCCACAGTGATCCTGCAACCGATCACACCTGCATCTATTCCATTGCCTCTGGCTTACAAAGCGCTTTAAGATTACAGCAAAATGTCTACAGTCAGGGATAGTTTTAGGTGCAGTCACTAAACTAGGGAGATGTGAAGGTTCTCTACAATGAAAAGAGAAAATAAAATAATGTGTTTAAAGAACGGAGAGCTGTGCTGTTCCCCCTTGATGATAATTTATGTGAAGGAAATGCACTGAAACACATTAAATGATGTGTAAAAAGTAATGATAGATGGTGTTTATTTACCAGTTTAGCTAAAACATGTTTACTCATTTAATCGCAGTTTACTTTTGATGGAGCGAGATTTAGAAATATATTTATTTCAGCTCGCAAAGTTAAACTTCCATAATAAATAATAATATTAATAAAGTGTGCAGTGAAATTACTAACCAATCTAGGTTAAAATTTACAGATCATTACACGCGGGAAACTAATAAGTGTGCTCATATATGTGCAATTGTGTGCAAAGTGCTTGCATGTGAAAAATAATAAACTAATTCTGTCTATTGTGTTGTCAGAATTAAATGCGGCTGTTTTTATTAGTGGCATGTGCTTATTTCTGTGTGCTCATGTTTTGTCTTTTCGTTTTAAACGTTGCACAAATCTGTTTGTTGTTTTATTTGCTTCTGCTAGGTAACTTAGACTAATGGGTTAATAATTAGCTAAGGTGGGTGGGTAACAGAATGATTTCTGATTCTTGCATTAATTATTCTTTTGTGTTTGTTTATATACTAGTTACTGAGAAAGAGGCTTGAGGCCTAGCACGTCTTTTATTATGAAGTTGGCAAAATCCTGATCAGAGAAAGCAAGAGCCCAGTGTGGAAAGTTTCTGCCGTGTTAAAAAAAAAGTAAGCAAACTTAATTGAACAATGAACTATTCGTGCTTTTGGTCGGATTGGCCAAGGTCAGGAACCGGCAGAGAGATTGTCAAGCTAAGGAAGTCACGGACTGACTATTTCAGATGTTGCAAATTGGAGGAAGCTACGTGACATGGGAATAAGGGACAATAGACTCTAAGAGAGAGTCGGAACTGCGCTTCAAAAATGTGATGACATATTGTGGTCTGACGAAGTGACAGCCAATCAGAGTTTTGGATGGCTGAGAAAAGTATTCATTTTACTTAGATTAGTTAGAGAAATGGGTATATAAACTGACCCCTTTAGAGGGAGGGCGCCTCTCGCTTTCCGAATCCAGAAGGGCGTGACGTGCTGTCGGACACTTTGGAGCACGTAAGGATTAATAGGACTAAATGACTTTTACTCTTTATTTCTTTTAGACAAAGTGAGTTTTAGACAGGGAAATAGGGTTTTGGTGATGGAAAAACTATTTATTCTTCTTTAAACATACTATTTGATTCTGCTTGAAACTGTCTGACTAATTTGCAATTCCTCAAACCATGCTGCTTAAATAAAAAGATTCTAATAAATGCACTTTTCTTTGAATAAATAGTTAATAAATAAGATTTTTGAAAATACAAGCAGGCCTTGTTATTTCATGAGTATTAGTTACCATCAGCAGATCCATTTGCCTAAGTGGCTTAATTAAATGCAATATTTACAAGAACTATAGTGAAGTCATTATACCACAGTTGTATATAAATGTGTATACAAATTGTGAATATGTTTTATTAATTAGGTCACATGATTCAGTTGCTCAAAATATGTCCTGTTAATTTATGGGCCTTGTGAGTGTATATATTTAATGGTGAGTATTGTGGAGCAGGTTAGTGTTGTTAGGACATATTTTCTATATGGGCGCTGGATCAATTTCTCTGGTAGCAGAGGATGGTTGCTATGGTAACTGACATGTTACATGGTAATTATATAGGATCGATGTTTAACAAATGTTGAGTTTGTTCACATGATACATGTAGTCAAAAGGTTTTTGTTTCAGCAGTGTGAAAATTCCTAGCTTGCCGCGGCATTTGAGTGGTGTAACGAGAAGTGAAGTTACACAGTGCATTTGTTCTGTTTCAAAATAGTGGTATTGTTATCACTAGTGTTGTGGGCGTACAACACAAGTTTAGGGATTTTAGGTGTGCTAGGTAAATTGTATAGTGAGGATTGTCTATGAAATCGTAGCTTTCGAGTATAGGGACTCAGAGCCTGTTTTAAAACTCACTGTGAAAAGAGTAATAGAATTTTATCCAAACTTGAGTGAAGGGTAAGATAGCGTCGTCTATTTTACTGGCAAATGTGGATTTCTATGGCTGGTCAAAGTCCTCAAAATCTACAATGTCCCAACCCGATGGACACAGATATGTTATAAAAGTTCAAGCACACAACACACCTCCTATGCAAAGGTTAGACCATATACGAGTGTATAGCAGAACAATTTCTTATAAAAAGGAAGAAGGGACTAGTCCTTATTTATGTCAGTTAACATGAAAATAATACAAACAGGTCCACAGTTGAGTATGTCAAAAAATATTTTTACAATTTATTGCACATATATTGGTTAAAATACAATTTTCTCATGAATTTCGTAAAAACATAAAAGCATCAATATTTCATACATCACAACACAATTTTTTATAAAAAGAAAACTACAGTCGACGCGGCGTTTCGGTGATATTTCAATGGTGTTCACCTTCTTCAGGACAGTTTTCTAAATAATGGAGAATATTTGTATTCTTATCACATCCCTAAATTACTGACATTACTGAATTGTACCCTAATACACTCTTCAATGTTACATAAACATACCTTGCAGTACCCGGCGGACTTGGCTGATTTCCAACATATGTTCTGGTCCTGTCCGGAGTTAAGTCCCTTCTGGCGGGAGGTAGTGGATTGCCTGAGGGAGGTTACGGAGAGGGACTTGCAACTCACCATGGAACACTGCATCCTACATTGGTTCCCACACACATCAAAGAACAAAATTACTAGCAAGTTTCTGGACCTGGGTCTGCTTTTAGCGAAACGTGCCATAACATCCCAATGGAAAGCTAGTAGGGGCCCCACTGTAGAAAGATGGAAGGATGAACTTACAAAATGGGTCCGGTGTGAGGGGGAGCTCCGTTTGCAGGCTGCACTTCGAGCGGGCACTGACACTGCTCTGGAGAGGGCCAGGGCATGGGAAAAAATGGTCTTAGACCTCACACTTTTAGACCTGGATGATGAAGAAAGCCCCGCGCCTAGTCCTGACCCGGCGGCGGCGCCGCCTGGGGTGGTGCTGGCCTAGCCTCCCTCCCTTGTTTCCCTACTTCCTTCGTGATGACTGACAATTTTTGTGGATTCCTCCTGCTGGTCTGATTAAGGTCTGGTTTGGTTGGGGTGGATGCAGGCTTGCACTGGTGGTACTCTGGCACACCTGGGGGGGGAAGAGGGGCGGAGGGGGTAGGACTAGGGGAGGGGGGTTGGGAGAGTTGGGCGGATAAGGGGATGTTGTTTAGAGAGGGAGGGGAGGGACTAGCTGGGTTGTTAAACGATTGCGGAAATGGGGGGGGTGAGAGGACCGAAAAGCAGCCCTGCAATTTTCTGGATTACTGACTGTCACTGCACCATGCTGTCTCCATCGGATCATAACTTTCTCCGTTCCTGTCCTGCGCCGCTCGACCTCCGGGGTGTGAGCTAAATGGCTGTGTGCCATATGTATCAGAGACTCATAGATAGGACAGACAACGGTTGAAATGACATATGTGACCTGCTTGTACAACTTATTTTGCTGCAATAAAAAGATATGTACGAAAAAAATAAAAAATAAACATACCTTGCAGTATCTCTCTATTTTTCGTAGAGTTACAGCAATGCTTGACAATCAAATTCTATCTTGTCTGAGGAGATATCTCACAGTACAAGTCTAAAGATAATAAACAGCACTTAATTACAGTCATACTGTGCAACTTATGACTACTTTTTTTAAAATAAATTAAAAAAGTAGTCATAAGTTGCACAGTATGACTGTAATTAAGCATATAGAGTTTAATACACAAACGCGTACAGAGCCGTTGTCACCCGGCAGCTTTTAAAAAGAGGAGCTCATGCAGTACACCTAATCAGTGTCGTCTCCCTCCTGTTCTTTTCCTCCATTCTATAATATCGTCTAAACCATGTGGCTCCTCATAAATTCCCCTGTGGATGTTTTGCTGGTTTCGTCCTCTCATCCTGTTGCCTCAAAACCCTCCACCCATGTTTGAGTCTACGAACAGATGAAAAAAGACCTTTCAGGACGCCAGGAACTTTGCTGCTGCTGCCCACGGACCTCGATACGGACTTTAACACCACAGCTAGCGGAACCCGCTTCGCGGGTCCCGCGTCGCAGGAGGGGGCTCTCAGAGGCTGCAACTGTTCTGGGCGGTGAGTGTGTGACAGGGCTGCGAGCAGCAACCCGGACTCGGTTTCCCAAGAGTCCCGGGTTGCATAGGCCGATTCCAGCTGGCCCGCTCTCCCTGACCGCCCCGCCCAGACCCACCCGCCTCAAATAGCGCGGTGATTTTTAAACTACCTTGGGACCTTTCAGGACGCCAGGAACTTTGCTGCTGCTGCCCACGGACCTCGATACGGACTTTAACACCACAGCAACCCGGACTCGGTTTCCCAAGAGTCCCGGGTTGCATAGGCCGATTCCAGCTGGCCCACTCTCCCTGACCGCCCCGCCCAGCCCCACCCCGCCCATCTCCACCAGTATATTTTCAGTTGGGTATTTACTAGCGCGGGAGCGCGCTGGAGGGCGCCGGGAGAAGCCCGGGACAAGGGCGGGACCATCTGTGGCCGTCCGGGGCCGAAGGAGGCCGGGCCGGGCCCATTCCCTTTATCCCAGTTTCAAACACATACAGAGTAATGCCGTCACCATCACCATGTGAAACCCCATCAAGGGAGGGAGCTCTCGGTACAGGGACTTTGGATAACTATTTTAAATCTGCCAAGGGAGAGGGGGGTAAAGAAAACTCACTAGAAAAACGTAGGGCGGAGCGTAGACGCTCCATAGAATCTATGAAAAACAGATCTCTGACTGAGATCAACCCCTACCCTATTTCTCAAGAGGAAGGTATGCTTCTTATCAGCCCAAACCCCCCGACCCTTGAGGATTTTCCCCTCTTGCTGAGGGAAAACCCCTGTACCTCAGGGACAGAGCCAGGAAAGCATCCAGACCCAGCGCTTTCAATACAATCTGTTAACCTGGTAACCCAAACCCCCCCTATGCAATTGGCCAAAAAGAGTAAGTCAAAATCTAATGTCGTGGTTGAGGTACATAGGCCTCCGCCTAGCAAACGTAGCAGGAAATCAGCAGGGGGATGGGGGAAACCTAAACTATCTCATCTTGATTTTGGCAAAAAACATACGAATCCACTCTTACCGGGGAAGGCTGTTGAGATCGCCCCCACTATTCCTCCTCCAAAGGACCTAAGTCCCATTACAGCTGCCACTAACAAGGATCTAGAGGCTAACGCATCGATTAAAATCCCTCTACCTACATCTATAGGGAGCATCGAAATTCTATTCCGCTCCCTCTTGCAGCCCATTAGCGATAGTTTGAAAAAAGTGGAGATTAGGCTCACCTTACTAGAAACATCTCTTACTACCCTGAATACCATAGTTAGTAAGCAAACTAAGCCTGTGGGAATCCATCCTTTTGCAGGGGTCCCTTTGGAAGCAGGAGTTCCAACAATTGCCAACAAAGCCCCAGCCCAGAGTGTGCCATCTGTTCCCCTCCCTCAGCCACTTATGGCTATTTCATCCCAGGCACAGTACAATAGCCAAATTAATGGTCTACCACGATTAGTAGACTACCCCCCTCAACGATCCCAGGTAGAGTCTAAGGAAAGCTGCCAGGATAATGGTAAAGCCACTCCACATTCTCCGGTCTGGCCAGCCCCAAGAGCACGGAGGCCAGACCTTCCGCCAGAAGCCAATAGCCTTACAGTAGTCTTAGCTGGTGCCCCCCATCTAAGATCAGGGGAAAATGAAGATTATCCATCCCTCAAGAAAAAGGTGATTAAATGGCTCAATTGGAACCGACCCTTACCATCTCATTTTAACAACGAGATTATCATGGTTAGAAGGGTCCCGTGGCTAGGGAAGACCAGAAAAACCATAATTGGGGACTGTATTCTGGTAACTTTTAAAGATCCGGGCACCGTGCTGCACATCTGTGAAGGAGTAAATAGATCACTGGACTCCACTATCCAGACCCTTCCAGTATCCTTCTTCTTCCCCCCCATGCGCATGCACAAGGTCCCATTGCACGATGAATGGACAAGGGTGGATCGCGGACGCAGGCATAAGGACCATATACAACGCCCTCATTTCCAACCGCCGGACACACCTTATTTCCATTTTAATCGTTTTAATTGTCTGAGTGGTCTGGACGGGATAAGCCAGCAACCCGGGATAATGGCTCCTGCGGACTTTCTGAATCTTCCAGCGTGGTTACTGGTTTAATCTCTGGCTTATCGGATGATCTAGTGGCTCTTGATAATGGCATTTGTGGACCTTTCTATCTACCTGTTGTCAATGCAGACACAGCTGAGGGAAGTGACCAGGACCTTTTGCTTGTGGATAACGGCTTGCCTAGTCTCTCTGAGCCATTTGCCCCTATTGCTGCCCCTGCCCCAGGCCTCCCGATGGAAGTGGTTGGTTTGGCAAACGAAGCTCCTGAACATCTGAAGCTGATTTGCTGGAACATTGCGGGTCTGGCCAACAAACTGGGCGAGCCAGATTGGGTAAATTACATTGAGACAGGTGATGTTTGCATGTTCCAGGAAACCTGGGCCAGGGAGGACTACGGGCACCAAGGTTATACATCCTTCTCCATACCAGCAAGGTGGGAAGGTAAAGGTCGCCCGTCAGGGGGGCTCACGACATGGGTTGCTTCCCATTTGGGCTGTGTGGCCACAAGGTGGCCGTTTAATTCCGAAGATATCCTTGTGGTCTCATTACTTTGGCCAAACAAAGCTAAACTTGTGTTGGTCAACATTTACTCCAGGCCGATGGGAATGGCAAAGGAATCACCAACCATTGATGAACTTTCGAACTTTTTATCTGAACTACCGAATGATTCATACTATGTGGTGGGTGGGGACTTTAACTCTCACTTTGAGCCACTACCCGGCCTTTTGGAAGGGCTTTTATTGGAAGAAGATGCTAGGTGGGCAGTTCCCGCGGTGGAAGCACCGCCCGCGAAAGCTTGGACCCCACTAGCATTACAAATTACTGCTCTTACCCTAAGGTTCGGAATCAGAGCCTGTAATGGGCGAATGAAATCCGATATACCGAGCAAAACCACTTACAATAGAAGGGGGAGAGAGTCTCGTTTGGACTATGTTTTGGCCCAATTGGTGAGGTGGACTACAATTCGGGATTTTAGAGTGATGGAAAGGATCGAGAGCGATCACAACGCCCTTGAGCTTGACCTGGTTCATCCAGGCCCTCAAGCTCTAGTGCCTATAGTGGGAGGTAAAAAACCAGCGCTTCTCCTGGATAACAGCAGGAGAAGAATCAGGTGGGAGCACCTGGTTACATCTAAGGACAAACTCCCCTTGCTCTATGCTGAGATTATTCCTATTTTAGAAACCATGGGGAGCTTTGACATTGAGGTAAACAACATAGGCTCCCAGACTAAACTGTATAAAGCCCATGAGGACCTTACAAAAATCGCGGCACTCCATTTTTCCAGCAGCCCACGGAAGTCAAGGGAGATGCCCCAAGGCAAAGTATTGTGGTATAATCAAGCATGTAGACGTGCTAAAACAAAACTTCTTGGTGTAATTAAGGAGGGGACAGGTGGGGAACGTCTCAAACAAAGCAGGCGAGCCTATAAAAAACTTCTTGCCCAGGCCAAAGTAGAATGGGAGGAAAACCAGTGGGAGGAACTCACAAAGGCTTTAGCCCTCCAAAATCAACGTTTGTTTTGGAGGATAGTGAATGGGGGGTCAGGAAATCTACATTCGGCACTAGAGCCTAACATAGCACCTGGGGTCTGGCAGGCTCATTTTCAATCTCTATATAGCTCTGAGCCGGGAGAACTTCCTGCTGCTACTGAGGTGGACACGCTGGGCTACCAAGGGGAGCCGATAACGCTGGGCGAGGTCACTGCTGCTATCTCTGGCCTAGCTTCCGGGAAGGCGCCGGGACTGGACTGTCTACCGGGGGACCTGTTTAAACAGGAGCCCACTGTCTGGGCGCCTTACCTCGCCGCCCTTTTTAACAGTGTTCTTGGTGGGATGGAAATCCCTAGTACTTGGCTGGGGGCAGAGGTGGTCCCCATTTTTAAAAAGGGCTCCCCTCTCCTCCCAGCCAACTACAGACCGATTAGTCTAATAGACGTGCCGCAGAAGCTGTTCGGTAGGGTTTTGCTGAACAGGCTTCAGGATTGGATGGAGGAGGTGGGAGCCCTCAGTCCGTATCAGGCGGGGTTTAGGAAGGGGGTATCCACAGTGGACCAGGTTTTTAGATTAAATCTAATCTATTGGAAGACAGCAAAGTTCGACGGCGGCAGTTTGTACACAATTTTTGTGGACTTACGGGCCGCCTTCGACCTGGTCCCCAGGGGGAAACTCTGGAGCGTCTTGGCAGAGATGGACGTCCCCGCAGACATCCTGTCAATCTTACAGAGGCTGCATTACAGTAACTATGCACGTGTGAGGTGTGGGAGGTCGGGGGAACTGACCGATAGATTCCCCGTTGGCCGAGGGGTAAGACAGGGCTGTGTGCTGGCGCCGACCCTGTTTTGCCTTTTTGTCAACGGGGTAGTCGCCCATCTCAATGCCACCGATTACACGGACGCCCCCAAACTAAATGGCAGCAGGGTGCCCGCAATCATGTTTGCGGACGATACCCTGTTGCTATCTAAAACCCCTATGGGCATTCAAAGGATACTCGACTCCTTCATGGCCTTCTGCCATGACAGAGGGCTAGAAATAAATGCCGCAAAAACCAAATTCATGGTTTTGAACCCGAACGTGAAACTGCGACCGAATCCATTACTGGGGGCAGTGCGGCTTGAGCGAGTAGCCACCTTCGAATACCTAGGTGTGACCCTTAATGAAACTATGACCTGGGGATCCCATCAGAGTAGGGCAAACCTCAAACTTATACAAACCACTGGGGGTATTGCCCGGATAATGACTGGCTCGACGTACCGCCCATTGGGGGCTCTAATCCAGATTTACAAGGCCCAGGCTAGAGGAGCGATTATGTACGGGGCTGAACTGTGGGGTCATAGGCCTTGCCGCAGCCTGTCAGTAACAGAAAATAAGTTCATAAGACAGGTAGCCGCACTCTCCCCGAGTACCCCGCTTCTTCCCTTGAGGCTTGACTTAGGGTTACGACCATTAGCCGACGAGATAAGCCTGAGACCCATAGCCTTTTGGCGCAGGCTGTGGAGTAGTGTTGATCTCGCAGACTACAGGGCGGAACTGGCCGAACTACTGAACCACCCCAAGGCGCTTAGTATTCCCTGGGTTAAAAATATCCAAGCTACTTGTATGGAATTGGGCCTCCCTGATCTATGGACTGAGCCGGCGACGGCAGCACCTAACATCTCCAAGAGGTCCCTGTCGAATTTGTACCATGAACGCAAATTGGCATTGGCCAAAGCTGCCCAGCCAGACGGGTCTCTATCATCCGTGTTCATGCAGAGCAAGGATCTCTATAGGTTTGAGAAGGCACTGGATCCTATCTATCCTATACTTGCCAGAAAGCTATTCCTCCAGTGGAGGTACGGCACATTGCCCTTTAGGTCCTTTACAAACTTGTGGTCATCGGCGTCCCACACAAAGTACTGTCCTGTATGTGCGGACAAGGAAGAAAATGATCTGCATGTGGTCTTCTTCTGCCCAGCCTACAAGGCAGCAAGAAAGTATTGGCTCCTTCCGTTGATAAGGAATATGGGTGGCAGGGAATATGCACCAATGTACAGGATTTTAAAATCAGATGTCACTGGCCCAACAGTTTTTGCGCTCTCAAAGTTTTTTATTAATGTCTGGTATACGCGTAATCGCATTTTAAAAAATGTTGGGTAGTGTTTAGAAATGTTATCTTTGCCAAAGGCGTTTAACCCTGTACAGGAGCCTTTTATATATGTATCAAATGTTTTATTTGTTTTGATGAAGTTACATGTGTTTTCTTTTTGTATCGTGTATCTTTTATGACCAAATGGTCGAAATAAAGATTGGTAAATAATAAAAATTAAGCATTGCTGTAACTCTACGAAAAATAGAGAGATACTGCAAGGTATGTTTATGTAACATTGAAGAGTGTATTAGGGATGTGATAATAATACAAATATTCTCCATTATTTAGAAAACTGTCCTGAAGAAGGTGAACACCATTGAAATATCACGGAAACGCCGCGTCGACTGTAGTTTTCTTTTTATAAAAAATTGTGTTGTGATGTATGAAATATTGATGCTTTTATGTTTTTACGAAATTCATGAGAAAATTGTATTTTAACCAATACATGTGCAATAAATTGTAAAAATATTTTTTGACATACTCAACTGTGGACCTGTTTGTATTATTTTCATGTTAACTGACATAAAGAAGGACTAGTCCCTTCTTCCTTTTTATAAGAAATTGTTCTGCTATACACTCGTATATGGTCTAACCTTTGCATAGGAGGTGTGTTATGTGCTTGAACTTTTATGACATATCTGTGTCCATCAGGTTGGGACATTGTAGATTTTGTTGACCTACTTACCCAGTCCCTATTGTGAATCGTAGGGTACCTCCCTTTCTTTTAAAACCATGGTTAAAGTCCTGCCAGGATTTCATGTACATATGGTTAGGGAAACTTTCCGTTTGAAAGTGTGTAAATGATTTTGTAATTCTGTTCGAGTCAAACTTTGAATTGCTACTTTATGTGCATTCAGAGGGAAACAAGTTCGTTATTACCTGTTAGAAGGGTAGAGTAGTCATACTTTATCAACGAATGTATATTCTGTGAGAATAGCGTCATCTATTCCACGCAAAAGAATACTTGAATTATTGTAAAAGCTATCACTTAATTTTAGCGAAACAGTCAAATGGTTTGTTTTTCTGTTGTCATTAATAAAAATTCATTGAAAAGTTTTTTAAAAAGGCGCTGTGAAAAGTTTTTGTGAAGGAGGGGTGAGCGCTAGGAGTGAGACACGAGAAGCTGCAGCGGCTGTGTACGTCACAGGTCCACGCTGTGATTGGCTAACATACGTCGCAGCTAGCGCATTGATTGGCTCACGTAATTCTGACGAGCTGTTAGCTGATTGGTTCTTCTGAAAAGCAGCAATTCTATTGGTTGAGCAAGGTGGTGACGTAGCTTAACCTGATTGGCTTGTTGATGTGTTTCGCGCACGGATTGGCTGAATTAGCGGAACAACCAGGAAATATTTACGATCATTCTAAAGTAAACGAATTTGATTAAAACATGAGTTATTATTACAGAAAAGAGGAAAAGAAGCTTACTTGGCTTCAGAAATTAAAAAATGTACTTTCACCTGATAAGAAAATTATGACGCGAGGTGGAAAGTTACTCCATAAGTACAAAACACCTGCAGCCTATATGGAAGGTGAATATGGTTATCATACTTGTCTTTGGTTTGACGTTTGGATGGATTATACCAAAAATGATGGTGTTTTAGCTTGGCCGGAGGATGGCTCATTTAATATGAGAATTTTGAAAAACTTGATAGAAAAAAAGATGGCTCTTGTGCCGAAGCCTAGACCTACACAATTTGAGGCTTTAGTTGAATGGGAGGATGAGATGTTTGAATTGCAGCGGGAAAGCTGTGTTATAAAAAGGCCTCCAAAATCAAATTTTAAAAGAGAAACTCATGAGGATAGAATGCGACGATGGAGACAGGCAGACATGTGTGATGGTCTTTACCCAGTGAGAGTAATGATTACTGAAATACCAGGTCAAAAGAATACTCAAAAGAAAAATAACATTGAAGAAAGTGAATTGGAAGATCCAGTTTTAGAAGAGATTTATATGACTAATAAAAAACAGACTCCTTTAAAACCAGCTTGTTCATGGTCTACCCCGATGGTTTCTACTGGAACCACACCAAGTGCACCTCCATTAAATGAAGAAACACACAGATTTTACCCTAATAATATAGAAACTCCTGAAAGGTTAGAAATAAGAACCAATTCTACTGCATATGATGAAAGTAGAATTTTTCCTGAAACTCCAGTTCCAAGAAATGAGATTCCTTCCAGAAGTTTAATGGGCACTGGAAGAGATGTGGAAATCCAAATACTTCAGAATATTTACGATCAAAGGAAGAATTAATTAGACAATTAACTAAAGGCATGGAAGCTGTAACAGTTCCAGTAACGATTGGTCCTGTTCAGCCTGTTTTTGATCAAGTAGAAATTAAACAGCCAGGTTTAACAATTCCATTAAATGCAGAAATTCAGAAAGTGGCTGAAAAATTTTACTCAGAATTAACTGAAATACATCGAGAGAAAACAATGATGCCTGATTTAACTTTCAATCCAGGTTCATCATGCAGAACACCAATGGGTGCAGAATCAGATATTGAATCCCCAGAAAAGAGTATTGAAAAATCAGATTTATCCTCAAAGCTTGATGTTGCGAGACTAAAAGCAGATTTAGAGGAATTAATTATTGGTACAATTGGTCCTGACAGTTTGAAGCATTATCAAGATGATGAATTGTTATTCATTTGCAACAGTGTACAGTGTAAAACGAAAAACAAATATGACCAATTAGAAGAATTGGCTGCAGAATTAGAAATTGATTTGAGCAGGCAGAAAAATTTGGGAAAACATTATAGATTGGATTTCACTGAAAAAGACATTGAAAATTTTAATACTATGGGAAGAATTGTACATATAAAAGATTTCATTGTGTATATTAAGAAATTGGGTGACTTGAGTAAATGGAGAGTTAAGTGGACCAAGAAAAAAAAGGAAGAAAAAAGAGAAAGGTTGGCTAATCAATACCCAATGAGAGAAATTGCAGGTGGTGGTTATGTGCATGTTCCTTGGTCTAGACAAGACATTTTGTTGTTCACAAATGATTTTCCTCGGTTGAGAGAAAAGCCTGTAGAATGGTATCGATAGGTGGACAGGTTCATAAAAGTGTCAAAAGTTCTGTGGATTGATCTTGATGGATTGTTAGACATTGTTGTACCATCGGATCTTTGGACAGAATGTAAAATTGCTGTAAGTTGGCCAAAAGTAGAACCAGCTCGAGATGCAATAACAGGTGCTCCATCATCAGAAGTCATGGGTTTGTATGACAAAGTGATTTACTGGTTGAAAAATAAGATTCCCCCAAAAGAAGTTGATTGGGTTAAAATAGACAGAACAAATCAGGAGCCAAAAAACTCAGTTAATTCATTCTATGAAAGATTACTGTTGGTTTTTAAACAGTACAGTGGCTATGAAAAATTAAGTGAAAAGGACATGAGTCACTTTATTTACAGATTCGTTTATGGTTTCAAACCTGAAATTGGTTAAATGATTAGAAATGGTATTGTCGGATGGCAATCACTCTCAGTTGATGACATACTGAGAAAGGCAAAATACTGCAGTGATGAGATAGATGCCAAGCAGAAAAAGTTAAAGGAAAAAGCTATGTGGGCACAGGTAAAGGTAGCTGAACAGCAGATTGCAAATTTGGAGAACAAAAATGTAAACTTTAATCAAAATCAGAATCAAGTTCAAGGAAAATTTAAGGGCAATTATAATAAACCAAAATGTAATGTTAATATTGAAGAGCTTAAACAAAAGTTGCCTTGTTTTAATTGTGGCGAAATTGGACACTGGAAGCGTGAGTGTAAAAATCCGCCCAGAAATGTTAAAAATGCATCATTAAATCCACAGATGCAGAATGATGTAAATCTGCAGCAACAGCTACAGCAACAATTAAATGAGTTGAATCTGCAGCAACAGCGACAGTTAGTAAATCAGCAGAGTCATGTTTTTACGAAATTCATGAGAAAATTGTATTTTAACCAATACATGTGCAATAAATTGTAAAAATATTTTTTGACATACTCAACTGTGGACCTGTTTGTATTATTTTCATGTTAACTGACATAAAGAAGGACTAGTCCCTTCTTCCTTTTTATAAGAAATTGTTCTGCTATACACTCGTATATGGTCTAACCTTTGCATAGGAGGTGTGTTATGTGCTTGAACTTTTATGACATATCTGTGTCCATCAGGTTGGGACATTGTAGATTTTGTTGACCTACTTACCCAGTCCCTATTGTGAATCGTAGGGTACCTCCCTTTCTTTTAAAACCATGGTTAAAGTCCTGCCAGGATTTCATGTACATATGGTTAGGGAAACTTTCCGTTTGAAAGTGTGTAAATGATTTTGTAATTCTGTTCGAGTCAAACTTTGAATTGCTACTTTATGTGCATTCAGAGGGAAACAAGTTCGTTATTACCTGTTAGAAGGGTAGAGTAGTCATACTTTATCAACGAATGTATATTCTGTGAGAATAGCGTCATCTATTCCACGCAAAAGAATACTTGAATTATTGTAAAAGCTATCACTTAATTTTAGCGAAACAGTCAAATGGTTTGTTTTTCTGTTGTCATTAATAAAAATTCATTGAAAAGTTTTTTAAAAAGGCGCTGTGAAAAGTTTTTGTGAAGGAGGGGTGAGCGCTAGGAGTGAGACACGAGAAGCTGCAGCGGCTGTGTACGTCACAGGTCCACGCTGTGATTGGCTAACATACGTCGCAGCTAGCGCATTGATTGGCTCACGTAATTCTGACGAGCTGTTAGCTGATTGGTTCTTCTGAAAAGCAGCAATTCTATTGGTTGAGCAAGGTGGTGACGTAGCTTAACCTGATTGGCTTGTTGATGTGTTTCGCGCACGGATTGGCTGAATTAGCGGAACAACCAGGAAATATTTACGATCATTCTAAAGTAAACGAATTTGATTAAAACATGAGTTATTATTACAGAAAAGAGGAAAAGAAGCTTACTTGGCTTCAGAAATTAAAAAATGTACTTTCACCTGATAAGAAAATTATGACGCGAGGTGGAAAGTTACTCCATAAGTACAAAACACCTGCAGCCTATATGGAAGGTGAATATGGTTATCATACTTGTCTTTGGTTTGACGTTTGGATGGATTATACCAAAAATGATGGTGTTTTAGCTTGGCCGGAGGATGGCTCATTTAATATGAGAATTTTGAAAAACTTGATAGAAAAAAAGATGGCTCTTGTGCCGAAGCCTAGACCTACACAATTTGAGGCTTTAGTTGAATGGGAGGATGAGATGTTTGAATTGCAGCGGGAAAGCTGTGTTATAAAAAGGCCTCCAAAATCAAATTTTAAAAGAGAAACTCATGAGGATAGAATGCGACGATGGAGACAGGCAGACATGTGTGATGGTCTTTACCCAGTGAGAGTAATGATTACTGAAATACCAGGTCAAAAGAATACTCAAAAGAAAAATAACATTGAAGAAAGTGAATTGGAAGATCCAGTTTTAGAAGAGATTTATATGACTAATAAAAAACAGACTCCTTTAAAACCAGCTTGTTCATGGTCTACCCCGATGGTTTCTACTGGAACCACACCAAGTGCACCTCCATTAAATGAAGAAACACACAGATTTTACCCTAATAATATAGAAACTCCTGAAAGGTTAGAAATAAGAACCAATTCTACTGCATATGATGAAAGTAGAAATTTTCCTGAAACTCCAGTTTCAAGAAATGAGATTCCTTCCAGAAGTTTAATGGGCACTGGAAGAGATGTGGAAATCCAAATACTTCAGAATATTTACGATCAAAGGAAGAATTAATTAGACAATTAACTAAAGGCATGGAAGCTGTAACAGTTCCAGTAACGATTGGTCCTGTTCAGCCTGTTTTTGATCAAGTAGAAATTAAACAGCCAGGTTTAACAATTCCATTAAATGCAGAAATTCAGAAAGTGGCTGAAAAATTTTACTCAGAATTAACTGAAATACATCGAGAGAAAACAATGATGCCTGATTTAACTTTCAATCCAGGTTCATCATGCAGAACACCAATGGGTGCAGAATCAGATATTGAATCCCCAGAAAAGAGTATTGAAAAATCAGATTTATCCTCAAAGCTTGATGTTGCGAGACTAAAAGCAGATTTAGAGGAATTAATTATTGGTACAATTGGTCCTGACAGTTTGAAGCATTATCAAGATGATGAATTGTTATTCATTTGCAACAGTGTACAGTGTAAAACGAAAAACAAATATGACCAATTAGAAGAATTGGCTGCAGAATTAGAAATTGATTTGAGCAGGCAGAAAAATTTGGGAAAACATTATAGATTGGATTTCACTGAAAAAGACATTGAAAATGTTAATACTATGGGAAGAATTGTACATATAAAAGATTTCATTGTGTATATTAAGAAATTGGGTGACTTGAGTAAATGGAGAGTTAAGTGGACCAAGAAAAAAAAGGAAGAAAAAAGAGAAAGGTTGGCTAATCAATACCCAATGAGAGAAATTGCAGGTGGTGGTTATGTGCATGTTCCTTGGTCTAGACAAGACATTTTGTTGTTCACAAATGATTTTCCTCGGTTGAGAGAAAAGCCTGTAGAATGGTATCGACAGGTGGACAGGTTCATAAAAGTGTCAAAAGTTCTGTGGATTGATCTTGATGGATTGTTAGACATTGTTGTACCATCGGATCTTTGGACAGAATGTAAAATTGCTGTAAGTTGGCCAAAAGTAGAACCAGCTCGAGATGCAATAACAGGTGCTCCATCATCAGAAGTCATGGGTTTGTATGACAAAGTGATTTACTGGTTGAAAAATAAGATTCCCCCAAAAGAAGTTGATTGGGTTAAAATAGACAGAACAAATCAGGAGCCAAAAAACTCAGTTAATTCATTCTATGAAAGATTACTGTTGGTTTTTAAACAGTACAGTGGCTATGAAAAATTAAGTGAAAAGGACATGAGTCACTTTATTTACAGATTCGTTTATGGTTTCAAACCTGAAATTGGTTAAATGATTAGAAATGGTATTGTCGGATGGCAATCACTCTCAGTTGATGACATACTGAGAAAGGCAAAATACTGCAGTGATGAGATAGATGCCAAGCAGAAAAAGTTAAAGGAAAAAGCTATGTGGGCACAGGTAAAGGTAGCTGAACAGCAGATTGCAAATTTGGAGAACAAAAATGTAAACTTTAATCAAAATCAGAATCAAGTTCAAGGAAAATTTAAGGGCAATTATAATAAACCAAAATGTAATGTTAATATTGAAGAGCTTAAACAAAAGTTGCCTTGTTTTAATTGTGGCGAAATTGGACACTGGAAGCGTGAGTGTAAAAATCCGCCCAGAAATGTTAAAAATGCATCATTAAATCCACAGATGCAGAATGATGTAAATCTGCAGCAACAGCTACAGCAACAATTAAATGAGTTGAATCTGCAGCAACAGCGACAGTTAGTAAATCAGCAGAGTCATTCATTTCATCAACTTTTATTCGATTACCAGTTTGAATAATCATAAAAAGTACATACAAAGAGATTATAAACACATGTATGAGATAAAATAGATCGAATTATAAATAAGTTTAGGTAAGAAAATAATAAGGTTTTATAGTTCTGTATAGTTCTGGATTAACTTGAAACATTACTACGTATTGTTAAGACTGCTTTAAGAAAAGTCACTGTGAGTTTAGCTTCATATAACGATTTCAAGGATTGCAGATAAAAAAATGCAGGGTAGCATTGTCTGTGTCCACTAGATCGGAGGATCGGGATAATCCATGTTTTTCTCGGAAGTTTATAATATTTACAAAATAGAACAACATGTAGCGTAGATTGTGGGGAGGTTCCGTCACAGGGACAGTTTATCAGGTTCCGCGACCAATTATGAGTTTCCGGAAATGAAACTAAACGGAAGAAAATGTTAAAGCGAAGTCTTGTTAATAAAAACTTTTCATAATTAGATAAAAAATACATCAAATAGGGCTGTATGCATTTTCCAGACTGTTGGACACAAATTTTTTCATTTAGTGGTTTTGTGATCTCTGCCTGGTTCCGTAGTTCCCTCAAGTGACCCATACACATTAACTTTAGCTGTTTCCTGGAAATGTCTTCTACTGAAGGAGGTTCTTCAAAATAGGACTCGCGATCCAGGTCTTTAAAGAAGTTACATATATAGGTTAGCCACGGGATTTTTTGCCATTTTGTCAGGGCTAAGCAGTCAGTGATGAGGGAGCGAGTTAGGTGACATTCGGGGTTAGACCATATTCGATGCCACAGTAGAATAGGCTGGCATCGAATGGTGTCAATGATATATTCCATGCCAAGCTCCCGATGTGAGGCAAGTATCGGGGAGCTTTGAGGGAGAGCTAAAATGTATTTTATAAAAGCGTTTTCAGTGACCTGTAGCTGTTCGATACGTCCATGACCCCAGATTCCAGCTCCATAGGTGGCCACACTATGGCATTTTGCATAGTATATAGTCAGGAGTTCGGGTGGCGCTGGTTTCCCCAATTTCCTCGAAAAAGAGGTAAGCGCCGATGTTGCACGACGAAAGTGGAGATTCCTGGCTTCGATTGCCTTTCGCCAATTCATTCCATCGTCCACAAGGATTCCCAGGTATGGGTAAACGGGAGTTTTTTCCAGTTTGATGTTGTCAACCATTATTGATTTGGGGTTTCTGATCCTTGGACCGATATGCATTGTGAAAGTTTTCTTAATGTTTATTTTAAGTCCAAGTGAGTCCATGAATGCTGCGTATTTATTGATTTGTATCTGGAGTTGGTTCAAAGTCCGTGCTAGGATGACTGAGTCATCAGCATACAACAGTGTGGGTATCGGGCGATGGTTTATCTGGGGTAGGTCCTGGCTCCCTTCCAACATAGCCTGTTCAAGCCCGTTTGTATAAAGGTTGAACAGGAAGGGAGCCAGTACACATCCCTGCCTTACTCCCTTCGTTATTTGAAATGAACGAGACTGTTCACCGCTGGTACCAAATCTTACTCGGCCTACTGCGTTAGAATAGAGTTCTCGTAGGAAGGTTATTATCGGGGGGTCCACACCAAGATCGCTTAGTATTTGCCAGAGTTTCGCATGCTGGACGCAGTCAAATGCCGCACTTAAGTCGACATAGACGAGGAAAATGTTACCTCCTTTGGCGTGAACATATTTACCAGCAAGGAGAACGAGGTTCAGGGCCTGTTCCACGGTCCCGAGCCCCTTCTGGAAACCGTATTGCAGGTCGGTTATGATGTTATTCTCCCGGGCCCAAGATTGTAATCGGTCCAGGAGTACTCGACCTGCAATCTTGCCCATGGAGTCCAGAAGGGAAATTGGTCTGTAGCAAGCGGGATCGTTGCGGTCGCCTTTTTTGAAGATGGGTAAGAGAATTGATGTTGACCATGACTGAAAAAGGCCGACCGAAGTTACTGCTGACATGACCCGGGTGATTATCTGTGACCAAAAGTCTACATCATGGAGGAACAAGTCCATTGGAACGCCATCGGGGCCCGGGGCCTTGCCGGTTTTGGAAGCCCGGATTGCTTTTATAATTTCACTGAGATGGAAGTATATCTTTATCGGATAGATGTTATTTCTCGCTGGCTGGGCCTCGTGAGTTGCATTATGTACTGCAGAGACTGAAGGTGTTCCAAAGATTTTTGCGAAGTGGGAAACCCAGTCTTCCTCGGTAATTGCCACATCAAGATGTTGGATTTCTGTACTGTTGGCCAAGAAGGGAGATCTTATGACTTGCCAGAATGAGGTGCTGTCTTTTCTTCGGGCACTGTCATGTAATCGTAACCAAAGATCTTGTTTAATTTGTTTTTTACGGTCTTGCCTGGCAGAGTTATATATTTTTCTTAGGTTAGAGATTTCCTGGGGGTCTCTCATAGGTTTATGCAGGGCTTCTTTTAGAGATGAAAGTGCCTTCCGACAGGCAGTGTCGAACCATCTCGTGGTAGGGGACTTAGTCTTGTTTTTTTAGGTTGACAAATAGTTCATCCCTTATCGTTTCCTGGATACTTTGGAAGCAACTGACAATTATTTGGGGTGGTGTCTCCAGAGACATACATTTAGATAGCCAATGTTCGGTTTTCCCAGGAACCCTCTGTGTCACCTCTTCTGGGTCGATCTTAGCCCATTTCACGGTGTAACCATTCAGTTTGTTCATGGACAGTGTTTGTTGGTTGAGGGAGCTCGACTTTACAGGGCAGACTTTTGCCAGTTTGATGTTGATTTTTATACTGAGCGGGTAGTGGTCACTTATTGGATTTGACCCAGTTTCAAAATTCCCTAGTTGCCCTTTAAGTGAATGGGAGGCTATTATGTAATCTATAGTTGTCGAGCAGCCTCGCCCATGAAAAGTAGGTAGAAAATCCTGCTGCGGGTCAACCAGTTCGTTCGCATAGTCCAGGTCTAGGGAAAATAGGATGTCATTTAGTTTGTTTCCACATATCGAGTGCACGAAGTGGGGTATGGGGTTACCAAGTTCATTATGGAGTCCACAGTTTCCGTTTTTATGGTTTGGGCACAGTGGGAAATTGAAGTCGCCACCCCAGATTGTATGAGTTGTAGATGTATTGTTATCATTTTGAAACGAAGATAGAAATGTGGCAATCTCTTCTAGGTTTGACCAGCATTCCGAGGTGCCGGAGTTATTGTAATAGTTTCTGAAAATATAGTTGTTGTCTTTGGAAATTATTATCTGCATAATTTGAAATGTTGGAGACTCCTTTAGTAATTTAACTCTGAGGGGGAGAGTGTTAGCAACATAGGTCGTGAGTCCCCCCTTTGGTCTGCCCATAATTCCCTGCACTGCTGGGGTGAAAAGAGTTTTATATCCCGCAAGATGTAATGGGGTTGTGCACCATGTTTCCTGGAGGCACAATATCTGGTGTTCCCTGGCTGTGTCGAGCCATAACCCCTGTATTATTTTTGAAGATAAGCCTGCAATGTTCCAGTATGCAGTGGAGAAACTCAGATTTGTGGGGTCGGGGGTGGAGTGAGGGATTGGTGTTACTAACGGGATATTCACAGTCTGGGTTTCTATCAGTTGGTGTTTCTGGACCTGTGAAGAGTTTTGAGAATCTTTAAGAGTTATGTTTTGCTGGTGGTTTAAGCCAATGGTGGTTCCCTCAGGGTCAGTGATGGTTGTATAGTTAACGTTTTTAGAAGTACTAGGGGGAGCAGTTATGTTTTCCGGAGTTGGGTTTGTTTGATTGCAGAGAATAGGCTCCAAAGGTACATGCTGCTGAATTGAGTTTATTTGTTGTGGTGTAGTAATGGTGTTTGTACTCTTAGGTTCATCCCTAAATGGTCAATCGACCATCTCAAGGCAATCAAAGCGGTTTTGTGTTGAAAGACCCTGCCAGCCTTCGTATGATGGCCGGGGTCTATCTTGCCAGTATTGCCTTGGCCAATCTCTCTGGGCATTTCTGTTTCCGTGGTCGTAGGTATACTCTAGCTGCTTCCATGATTCATTTCGGGGCTGATGCCAGTTCCAAGAAGGGGTATAGTGATGTTGTCTCGCTGGAGGATAAAAGAAAGAGAGATGCTGAGCATCAATTCCCCCCTTTTTTTCCAGCGAGGGCCAAGCGCAGATATAATCCACCGTGGAGGGATCTCTACATGTTACTATGATACAATCTCCGCGGGTCGTTTTTGCTGTTTTACCTACCCATACTACCCTGCGGACTGTGGAGATCCCTCCCGAGTGTTGGGATTCTAGTGGCCTATTGATGCTTAGCCATTGCATGACCTTGTTTTATAAGTGACCATGCAGTTTCAGGTGTGTCGTCAGTTAGTTCTGGTACGCCGGTAAGCACTATTGTATATGAGTGGCTTCTGGAGGCAAGTGAACTGGGCGTCTGATACCTGGTGTTTTTTTGGGGATGTATTTAGGAGAAGGCTGGGGGACCGCTGATTTTGATGGGAGAGGTGTTGGCTTTTTTATAAAGTGAGGTTTGCTGGGATTGTTTGTCGCAAGTCCTGGAGTAACTAGGGTTGCCGAGCCTGTGTTAGGTTTTTGTTGGTTCGGCACCACAGTGCTTTTATTCTGCTGTGGTCGTGGCGTTGTATTTTGTAAACTTTGGTTCGAAGTTTTTTGTTTTTGGTTTTTTGACGGTAAAATAGTCGGGGTTGGTCGTTTTATCGCTTTCGGTAGTTGTGGTTGAGGATAAGTTTTGGAAGACTGTGGGACATTTCGCTGGCCCTTTATATCTGTGCGTGTGTTGGTATCAAGAAGTGTTGCGGAGAGTATGGCCAGTTGAGCTTCCAGGTTTCTAATGCTTAGTTGAATGGGTTTCAGGTACTGAAACAGAAGGTCTTTTATTGTAGTTAGAACTTGTGAGGTAACTTTACATGTTTTGCAGAGGTTATCAGTAGCCTCGTTTGGGATTGTAAAATGAGGGAGGTTGACTACAGAAGGAAGTAGTGTATTTTGTTGCCGGGATTGTGTTGTAGGGTTTAGCTGCTCTGTAACATGACCTGAACAAAGAGCCATAAGTGCTACGTTATCAGTGGGTTTTGTGCTACCTGATTTTGAAATGGCTCCTTCCCTTTCTCCTCGAAGATGTAAATCTATGTTGGTCTGGGATCCTTCCTGAGTTTGACAAGCTGCCAAATCAGGGGTTGCCTCTAAGTTGTCTGAAGTTGATGATAAGTCATACTCGGACTGCGTTACAGATAGATCTACTATAGATGGGATTGTATTAATGTCGGGAGCAGACACAGACACGGGAAGGGAACAATTTTGGGAGTCAAGGTGAATAGGGGAAGTGGCGGTTGCTAGGGTACCTAGGGACGATCTTTTCGCGTTCATAAGGTCCAGTGACACTCTCTTTTCAAGAAGGGAGATGCTCTAATTGATTACATCATGTGTTCGTGAAATGAATAGATCAATAGGTCCAGTTATTTGTGCTACCTCCTGGGCGTTCTTAAATTTGGTCTTTGTATTGCTCCTGGTTTTGGGCGGCATAATTGTAGTCTACTGGTTGTAGTTTCCGAAATGGAAAGGGGGTAGCCCGGTCCGGTCTCTGCCGGTCACTAACGGGCAACAACGGGCCCGCCCTTGGCCCGGGCTTCGCCCCGTGCTCTGCCCCGCGCGCGTCCCGCGTCGCGGTAGGGGTGATGGTGTTTTATGAACGTATCAGCAGTGGGCGTGTCCGTGGGCGTGTCGCCTGGGGGAAGAGGAACCAGCTGGTTAGCGTGGGGCTTGCTGGTCCTCGCAGTCCCCCGGGTTGCTGTTAGAATTCCGGCCACGCCTCTGCCTCTTACCCTGAGGACTCCAGCTGGGAGCGCTGGGCTGAGCCTGCCGACTGCAGGTCTCGCTCACACCAGCGAGTCCTCGAGGGAGGCGGCAGCCAGAGGTCACGAAGAAGGAGTTGCTCTGTCTTTCCCACGGCAGCAGGCAACAGAAATCCGCTAAGGCAAGTGAGTGGCACCCGCGAAGCGGGTGTCACGAAGTTTATAAGGAAATCAGCGGTGGGCGTGTCCGTGGGCGTGTCGCCTGGGGGAAGAGGAACCAGCTGGTTAGCGTGGGGCTTGCTGGTCCTCGCAGTCCCCCGGGTTGCTGTTAGAATTCCGCCCACGCCTCTGCCTCTTACCCTGAGGACTCCAGCTGGGAGCGCTGGGCTGAGCCTGCCGACTGCAGGTCTCGCTCACACCAGCGAGTCCTCGAGGGAGGCGGCAGCCAGAGGTCACGAAGAAGGAGTTGCTCTGTCTTTCCCACGGCAGCAGGCAACAGAAATCCGCTAAGGCAAGTGAGTGGCACCCGCGAAGCGGGTGTCACGAAGTT
Organism: Lissotriton helveticus; assembly: GCF_964261635.1. Taxonomy (NCBI): domain Eukaryota; kingdom Metazoa; phylum Chordata; class Amphibia; order Caudata; family Salamandridae; genus Lissotriton; species Lissotriton helveticus. The sequence continues at coordinate 1,054,274,330 of NC_136067.1, forward strand.
TATAAGGAAATCAGCGGTGGGCGTGTCCGTGGGCCTGTCGCCTGGGGGAAGAGGAACCAGCTGGTTAGCGTGGGGCTTGCTGGTCCTCGCAGTCCCCCGGGTTGCTGTTAGAATTCCGCCCACGCCTCTGCCTCTTACCCTGAGGACTCCAGCTGGGAGCGCTGGGCTGAGCCTGCCGACTGCAGGTCTCGCTCACACCAGCGAGTCCTCGAGGGAGGCGGCAGCCAGAGGTCACGAAGAAGGAGTTGCTCTGTCTTTCCCACGGCAGCAGGCAACAGAAATCCGCTAAGGCAAGTGAGTGGCACCCGCGAAGCGGGTGTCACGAAGTTTATAAGGAAATCAGCGGTGGGCGTGTCCGTGGGCGTGTCGCCTGGGGGAAGAGGAACCAGCTGGTTAGCGTGGGGCTTGCTGGTCCTCGCAGTCCCCCGGGTTGCTGTTAGAATTCCGCCCACGCCTCTGCCTCTTACCCTGAGGACTCCAGCTGGGAGCGCTGGGCTGAGCCTGCCGACTGCAGGTCTCGCTCACACCAGCGAGTCCTCGAGGGAGGCGGCAGCCAGAGGTCACGAAGAAGGAGTTGCTCTGTCTTTCCCACGGCAGCAGGCAACAGAAATCCGCTAAGGCAAGTGAGTGGCACCCACGAAGCGGGTGTCACGAAGTTTATAAGGAAATCAGCGGTGGGCGTGTCCGTGGGCGTGTCGCCTGGGGGAAGAGGAACCAGCTGGTTAGCGTGGGGCTTGCTGGTCCTCGCAGTCCCCCGGGTTGCTGTTAGAATTCCGCCCACGCCTCTGCCTCTTACCCTGAGGACTCCAGCTGGGAGCGCTGGGCTGAGCCTGCCGACTGCAGGTCTCGCTCACACCAGCGAGTCCTCGAGGGAGGCGGCAGCCAGAGGTCACGAAGAAGGAGTTGCTCTGTCTTTCCCACGGCAGCAGGCAACAGAAATCCGCTAAGGCAAGTGAGTGGCACCAGCAGAGTCAAATTCCACAGCCTCCTCTTCCTAACTGTGGAGGTGGTCAGAGGTATAATTCGGAAACAGGATTCAGCGGAGGTGATCAGGTAACCAGACCAAAAAGAGTGAATGTGCCGAATGTTTCTGGACAGTTTTTGATGACAGAAAATGGAGGAAGTGATTACGAGGATTACTTATGACGGTGCCTGAGAGAGGAGGAAGAGTGTGTACTTGGAGCCACTCTTGAGGTTGACCAGTCTGGTCCATTTGTAAATGGTAAAGTGAATGATGTAGAAATCACTTTTCTTGTGGACACTGGTGCTACCCGTTCTACTGTTAGATCAGTGGAAATTGAAAACCTACCTCTCTCTGGTGATACCATCCAAGTAGTTGGCGTAGCTAATCAGCAAATTAAAACCGATTTGACTGAGCCTGTAAAGGTAGAAATTGGCAAATTCAAAGACAAACACAGGTTTGTAGTTTGTAACAGCAGTCCTGTAAACTTGCTGGGAAGAGACATCCTATGTAAGATGAGTTGTAACATATATTGTTCACCAGAGGGTATTGAGCTACAGACGTTTGAGGAAGATGGGCTTTACAAATTAACAATGTTGATGGTTGAAGCAGAGGAAAGTAAATTGTTTCCTGTATTTGACAAAGATAATCTTCCAGAAGAATTGAAAAAGACAGTCAAAACTGAAATTTGGGATTTGACAGGAAGTGAGATGGGCTTGATGAGACATGTTGATCCTGTTAAAGTCACAGTGAAACAAGGAATTGAATTCCCAAACATTCCTCAATACAAACTGAAAGCAGAAACAATTGAAGGTGTCATTCATGTAATTGAAAAATTCATAAAGCAAGGTGTTCTAAAAGAAATTGAAAGCAGTCCTTGTAATTCACCAATTATGGGGATCAAAAAGCCAAATGGAACGTACAGGATAGTTCAAGACCTGAGAAGGGTTAACCAGATAGTTGTTCCATGTTGTCCAGTTGTTCCAAATCCAGCAGTGATTCTTTACCAAATTCCGCATGATGCAGAATGGTATACTGTCATTGACCTTTGCAATGCGTTCTTTACTGTTCCATTGCATCCAGATAGCCAGCAGATCTTTGCGTTCAGGTTCTAAGGTCGCACATTAGCATGGTGTTGTATCCCTCAAGGGTATACAGAGAGTCCATCTATCTTTAATCAGTTGTTAAAGAAATCATTGGAGAATCTAGATTTGCCAGGAAAATCGACATTGGTCCAATCCATTGATGACTTACTTGTAGCAGCAAAAACGCGAGATTACTCTTTTGAATGATCTGGCAGATGAGGGACATAAAGTGTCACCTGCAAAATTACAGTTTTGTAAACAAGAGGTAAAATACCTTGGTCACAGAATTGCAAAGGGAATCAGACAAGTGACAATTGAGAGAATCAAGATGATTCAGGGAATGCAACCTCCTAAAACACAGAAACAGATCAGAATGTTTCTAGGAATGGTTGGCTATTGTCGTCAATGGATTAGTGGATTTTCGGTAATTGCGAAACCACTGCAGAGACTAACAAAATCAGATATAAAAGACCCAATTGTACTTACAGAAATTGAAATGGAAGCTTTTGAGAAGCTAAAAAGAAGTTTGTGCGAAGCTCCAGCCTTAGGCATGCCAGATTATGAAAAGAATTTTGAGCTGTATTGCAGTGAAAGAGAAGGATGTGCATTGTCTGGGTTAATTCAGGGACATGGAAAATTGAGAAAGCCAATTGCATATTTCTCAGCAGTGCTAGATCCAGCTGCAAAAGCACTACCAGGTTGCTTAAAAGCAGTAGCTGCAACTAGTGTGAGTCTTGAGCAAAGTGAGGAAATCATCATGGGATTTCCTGTAAAAGTTTATGTACCTCATTCAGTTGAAATTCTTCTTACTAGAAGTAAAACGCAGCATCTAACAAGTAACAGGCTTACCAAATATGAAAAAATTATTCTGGGATCAGATAATGTCTCAATAGCAAGGTGTGTGAATTTAAATCCTTCCACATTATTGCTTGATGGTACTGTAACAGAGATCAGAAATGAGAATGATGTCGATCATGAGTGCTTGGATGTTTGGGAATATTGTACCAAGCCAAGGCAGGACATTAAAGATGTTCCTTTGCCTGAATCAGATTTTGTTTACTTTGTTGATGGCTCTTGTCTAAGAACAGATGAGGGTTTTCTGAGAGCATAACAACAAGGGGGGGGGAGAAGGATCAGTTGTGATCCGGTAGGGCTAGGATTACCACTCAAAAGGAAATGAGTGGAAGGTCCAGCCACAGTCGTAGCCCTAGGTAATGAGTACAACAAGGAGGAAACTGGGCTGTTCCTAGGAGGAAAGGTAAACAAGGTAAAATACAGTCACTGAGGTGATGTTCAAGGTCGTGCTAACCCTGGGTATCCATTGTGTTGGATGTAATTGCCTCACACACCCTTGCGAGTGTCATGCTTCATCATAGGCGTTGCTCCTCGTTGGGCAGGCGGTGCAATGCCCAACGGGCTCACCTCAAAGAGGGGCTCTTTGTCGGAGATCTTCTATCCAACTGCCTATGAGTGAAGTGGGGGTGAGGGGCCAGAACTGAGTAGATGGTGTGGGTGAAGTTAAAATGAGGCACAAGGTACCGGAAAGCAATTTTATTCTGGTGGTCCAATGCCGCACGTAAAATCAAGTGTAGTCTGTAATTGCTGGAACTTAGGTTTCCAAAAGCTATACAGTACTAGGGTGTGAAAGATGTGGTCAACATGTTTCTCGCTTCAAGTTATTAACTGCGATTCTTCAGGACCTATTAATGAAAAAACTACTATCTACACAAACATGACCTACTGGAGTATCAGTTTGAGAAAAAGCACACAAGTTGTACTACCTGTATATCACCTACTCTTTGCCTAAATTGGGAGACAAAAAGGAAGTTACTGCAGGTAAGTGACAATCTATAATCTCTGTGATGATGGTGAACACACAGTGACCAAGTGGCAACATATTCTGTCTGTACAGTTGCTACGGTGATTGAAGCATCATGTCTCGAAGGAGTTCGTTCAGCTCAAGTAGCAGAATTAATTGCTTTGATTCGTGCATGTGAAAAAGCAATAAATTTGAAAATCACCATAATAACTGACAGCCAGTACGGATATGGAGTTGTGCATGATTATGGACAGCTTTGGTCTCAAAGAGGTTATTTAACCTCAGCAGGTACTCCCATTAGAAATGCAAAATTGATTAAAAGATTAATTGATGGCATTCAATTACCAGAAAAGATTGCTGTCGTGAAATGTTCAGCTCACAAAAAAGGTGAGGATTTCATCACCAAAGGAAATGCCTACGCAGACGAAATAGCAAAATACTGCGTGAAAAACAATTTTGCAATTAATCGGGAAAAGAGTGATGAACATGTCTTGAACTCACTTATGCTAACATCAGTAGTTGAAACATGGCAGGGAGTTAAAGATTTTCAAGACGAAGCAAGTGATGAGGAGAAAAACACATGGTTGAAAGCAGAATATATACAGCGAGATGAGGATGGAATTTGGACATACAAAGATGGCAGACCAGTTTTACCAAATAGCATGATTGCTGACATGGCTAGAATGTATCATGGGTCAGGCACATATTGGAAGAGATTCTATGATTAGCCTTTTTAGAGAGACTTGGTTCAATCCAAAGTTCAGAATTATTGCATAGTCTCTTTGTCAACGGTGTTTGATTTGCCAACAAATGAACCCCAATAGAAAAACAGTTGTGAGCATGGGAACCATAGGACGAGAGGGTGGTCCTTTTACCAGGTTGCAAATGGATTTCATTGAAATGCCTCCACACAATAAATTACATTATGTTCTTGTGATAATCTGCCTGTTTTCAAGATGGGTTGAAGGATTTCCCACACGTCACAATGATTCAATTACTGTTGCAAAATTGCTTTTAAGGGAGATTATACCAAGGTACGGTTTCCCGGTCACTGTGGAAAGTGATCGTGGAAGACATTTTGAAAACAGATTGTTACAATTGGTTTGTGGAGCTTTAAACATAGAACAGAAGCTTCACTGTGCATATAGACCAGAAGCATCAGGTGTTGTGGAGCAAGTGAATGGAACTATTAAAAACAGAATTGGAAAAATGTGTCTAGCCACAGGTATGAAGTGGACAGATGCACTTCCACTTGTTTTGATGTCACTGAGAAGTACACCTGATAAAAAGACAGGTTCAAGTCCACATGATATTCTCATGGGCAGGGTTATGAGACAGGCATTTATTCCTGTAGGAAAGTTGATGACTATTAATGATAGCGTCATTTTAGAATACTGCAGGCACTTGTCTGACGTTGTGACTTCTGTGTCTAATCAGGTGGGAACTGAAGTGCAAACGAGAGAAAAAGAGCAAGCACATGATCTGTTACCAGGTGACTGGGTGAGGACAAAAGTTCATCGAAGAAGAAATTGTCTGGTACCCAGGTGGCAGAAACCAAGACAAGTTATTCTAGTCACAACAAATGCAGTAAAGTGCAAGGGTTTGAAGAGGTGGATTCACGCAAGCCATACTATTCATGTACCTATACCTGAGAATTCTGACGAAGAGAGTGACACTACTGCTGATTCAGATTCTGAAGAAGAACCTGAAAGAAATCCAGATCTTGAAGATCGACAAGAAAGTCGACATCTGGAGAGTTTGAATGGAAATAAAGCGCTGAATGAAAAAGATTTGGAAATTGTGACATTAGACTTAGAAAATGATGAAGATCTGCTAGAAAAAGAAGTAGAAGAAAATTCTGATCAAGTTGTGAATTACGACCAGGAGAGTATTGAAAAGCAGAAAAGAAGCTCTGAAAGCAGGAACAGGAATTCTGAAACTGGGAAGTTGAAAGTAATTGAAGAAGAAGACGAATTACCAAGTACCAGTTATAAGGATGATGTTCCTAACGGAGTGAAGCTGCCGAGTAAAGAAGTACCTGAGTCTAGAATTCAAATTTCTGACAGTGAAACTGATGAGAGTGATGAAGATTCTCAAATAAGAAATTTCAGAAAAAGAGCTTGGAGAACAGAGTGTAATGTGACAGAGCCAAAGAAGAAATTACCAAGAAAAGGTGATAACTGGCCAGGAGAAAATGAAGGCCTGAAATTCAAGTTGGTACACAGATCAAAAGAGCAAATCAACGAGATATCAAGTCAAAAGGTTCCTGAAAAGAAAAGTGAGGCAGGAAAGAAAATAGAAGTTATTAATAGAAGGGCAAAAAGAATTGTGAAACCAAACCAAAAATATAAGTCACCTGAATGGACATATATAATTATTCCATCAGTAGTGGAGATCAACAGTAGTAGTCAGGAAGAAATAGATGACAATAGTGACAATGATTGAAGTATTTTCTGTTAAAAATTTTAGGTTTTCGTTTTTGGTTTAAGGCTGAAGAAATTGTGTTAGGTGACACAAGGTCGAAGAAATTGTGTTAGTTGGAAAACAAATTGTGACATAAGGTAGAAGAAAAGCTGTTAGAAGGTGGGGTTTTCTGGGAAGAAAAAAAATCTAAAATAGGGGGGTGTTAGAATTTAGAAAATTTAGACAATTTAAAAATTTTGATTTTTGTTTTACTTTGTTACAAGAGTAAAAATGCCTTACGTTTTTGTAAATAACAGTTCAAGATGCTCCATCCTTAAGAGATGCTGTAAGATGTCTTTAATTTGTGTGGTTTTAATAATTTTGTTATGGTTAGTTCTAGCTGTCGTTTTCCCTTTTGGAATAGATAAGGAAATGTATAAGGTCAACATGACGAGCAAAGCTTCAGTTAAACAAGATAAACATAGTGCAACTGGCAAAACTAACAGAGTTATTGATCATAATCCTGAGATTCATCAGGATAGATCTGTTGGTGATTTTTCTAGCAATACTTTTTCAAGACTCCTGGCTGAATATGTTAAGGTCATGGAGGTGAAAGATTGTTATATCTGTGTGAAATTGCCTGCTTCTGTTTCGGAGGGAGTTACCTATAATATGCTTCCTCTTACTTATGGCATAACCTGCAGTGTGATAGTTAGCTTATTTTATCAAACTGGTCGTTTAGAGTATTATTATTCTAATTATGATGAGATCTTTGCAAACCTGAAAATTGAGAAAAGCTTAAATAAGCACAAGCAAGCCAAACAGATGAGGGAATTCTTTATTGTGACAAATGAACTTACCTATGAGTATGCTTTCAGAAATAATTTGACATGTAAATTGAGATCTGAGGAAAAGTCTTTCCTGAATTTAGTTGAGGAGAGAAGAGCAATTTATAAAAGTAATGAGATGCTTAAACAGACTAAATCAAAGTTTTGGCAGAAAGAAGACGAGAAACTTAATGGCAAATCTTTTGAAAATACTGCTATTCACATAGATAAACCAATTAGTGGAACATTTTGTATTAGGAGAGACAATACTTTATTTGACAATTATTTTGTGGGTGCGAGTCATTGTGAGGACACTTATCAAATCATGGGGGGTTGGGGATTCAAAGGTGGCAAGGATCCAATTTTTCCTGGGATTTATTTTGTTTGTGGAGATAAAACTTACTACAACCTCCCAGATCACTGGTATGGGACGTGTTTTGTAGGATTGGTTTTTCCAAAAATATTTCATGTTGACAGAAATGCAGAAGGTTCATTTGAAATCAGCAAACATTTGAACAGATACAAAAGAGAAAGTTTTTCTGAAATTTTGGGAGACATCTTTGAAGCAGTGATACCTTTAGTGGGTATAACCCTGAATGCAGGAAGAATCAGAAAATTGTCCACAATTGTTGACAGATTGTCAACAGACACAGCTAGTGGTTTCCAATTAGTGGATACAGAACTTATTGCTATTCGGACTATGGTAATGCAGAATCGTCTTGCGTTGGACATTCTGCTAGCAAAAGAGGGAGGAGTCTGTGGCATTTTACATGTCCAAAACTGTTGTACTTATATCCCTGATAAGAGTCAGGGTATTGAGATGTATATCAAAAATATTACTGAGTTGCAATCAGAAATTGTTCCCTTAGAAGAGGATGATTTTTCAGAACGTCTGTCCAAAAGATTTCAAGCAATCAAAACTTGGTTTCAAGAGATTGGTGGTTCAATTTTTGGCAAAATACTGACACCTTTATTAGTTATAGTTTTTGTGATACTGTTGTTGAAGATTAGTTGCATGTTACACAAGAGAAAGAAATACCTAAGGGAAAAGAAGAGAATATACAAAATCAGAAAGGAACAAGAGAAAGAAATAGAACTGGAAGAGTTTCGTAGAACTCAATATGAGCATTGTAGACAAACTGATGAGACAAGTCTTTAGAAATACTAACACAGTGAAAATCAAACATGTTCATGTATGAGATAAAATTTTGCTAAATTTTGGGTGTGGTTTGGTGATTTTAAAATCACCAGATGAGGGAGTTGATGGAGCGAGATTTAGAAATATATTTATTTCAGCTCGCAAAGTTAAACTTCCATAATAAATAATAATATTAATAAAGTGTGTAGTGAAATTACTAACCAATCTAGATTAAAATTTACAGATCATTACACGCGGGAAACTAATAAGTGTGCTCATATATGTGCAATTGTGTGCAAAGTGCTTGCATGTGAAAAATAATAAACTAATTCTGTCTATTGTGTTGTCAGAATTAAATGCGGCTGTTTTTATTAGTGGCATGTGCTTATTTCTGTGTGCTCATGTTTTGCCTTTTCGTTTTAAACGTTGCACAAATCTGTTTGTTGCTTTATTTGCTTCTGCTAGGTAACTTAGACTAATGGGTTAATAATTAGCTAAGGTGGGTGGGTAACAGAATGATTTCTGATTCTTGCATTAATTATTCTTTTGTGTTTGTTTATATACTAGTTACTGAGAAAGAGGCTTGAGGCCTAGCACGTCTTTTATTACGCAGTTGGCAAAATCCTGCTCAGAGAAAGCAAGAGCCCAGTGTGGAAAGTTTCTGCCGTGTTAAAAAAAAAAAATGCAAACTTAATTGAACAATGAACTATTCGTGCTTTTGGTCGGATTGGCCAAGGTCCGGAACCGGCAGAGAGATTGTCAAGTTAAGGAAGTCACGGACTGACTATTTCAGATGTTGCAAATTGAAGGAAGCTACGTGACATGAGAATAAGGGACAATAGACTCTAAGAGAGAGTCGGAACTGGGCTTCAAAAATGTGATGACATATTGTGGTCTGACGAAGTGACAGCCAATCAGAGTTTTGGATGGCTGAGAAAAGTATTCATTTTACTTAGATTAGTTAGAGAAATAGGTATATAAACTGACCCCTTTAGAGGGAGGGCGCTTCTCGCTTTCCGAATCCAGAAGGGCGTGACGTGCTGTCGGACACTTTGGAGCACGTAAGGAATAATAGGGCTAAATTACTTTTACTCTTTATTTCTTTTAGGCAAAGTGAGTTTTAGACAGGGAAATGGGGTTTTGGTGATGGAAAAACTATTTATTCTTCTTTAAACATACTATTTGATTCTGCTTGAAACTGTCTGACTAATTTGCAATTCCTCAAACCATGCTGCTTAAATAAAAAGATTCTAATAAATGCACTTTTCTTTGAATAAATAGTTAATAAATAAGATTTTTGAAAATACAAGCAGGCCTTGTTATTTCATGAATATTAGTTACCATCAGCCGATCCATTTTCCTAAGTGGCTTAATTAAATGCAATATTTACAAGAACTATAGTGAAGTCATTATACCGCAGTTGTATATAAATATGTATATAAATTGTGAATATGTTTTATTAATTAGGTCACATGATTCAGTTGCTCAAAATATGTCCTGTTAATTTATGGGCCTTGTGAGTGTATATATTTAATGGTGAGTATTGTGGAGTAGGGTAGTGTTGTTAGGACCTATTTTCTATATGGGCGCTGGATCAATTTAATTTTGCTCAATTCAGGCTGCTTTTCACCAAGTATTTGTGGTGGCACAGATTCTAATATCTTTTTAGAACCTACACCAGACAAAAATGCATCAGTAGCCTAAAAACAATAGTAAGGTTATATAGTCAAAATAAACAAACATTTGCAATGGAAAAGGTCTTGCATCTGCAAGAGTTTGAGCTATTAGCATAGTAATTTAGAATACCTTTAATTTATGTGTTTTTAAAACCTGCAATGTTTATTTATGTGTTTTTAAAACCTGCAAGTGGTGCGTAACACGCACTCTGTACTTATAGTCCTTGCTTACGAGATGCATGGCTGGCAGTAGAAGGGTCACGGTTACTGCTAGCCTTGCTTTTCGTAAGCAGCAACTATAAGTACACAGTGCATGTTTACACACCGCTTGCAGATTTTCAACACACATAGATAAAAGTATTGTCATTTACAATCCCAATAGCTCAAACTCTCGCAAATGCGAGACCAATTGCATTGCAAATGCTTGTTTTATAGTTTCTACAGCCTTTAGATGAGTTCCAGCTCAATTTTTCTGCATTTTTCAGAACAGTTTCTAATCTTCTGCACCCCAATTTTTGACACAGTTTATTTAGGATGGCTCATAACATTTCTTGTAACTTGATTCTGCAACAGTCTTTTCCTTACAATGATCTGTAGGTTAACATGCTTCAGCAACTACACATGTCCATTCAGGTGCTGTGTACTTCTTGTCTGGAACTCTTGCTCTTTTTGTTCACCTAACTGTATCTTCTTCTGAGACACTTTGTTCTGTTTGGCTCAATACTTCTATTATTGTATTTGGAACCTTTCCAGTCAGAGTGTATTTCAGTCTTTTCACTCCCTTTGGCCATATGTCTCCGTTTTTGCCTTTTTGGCTTGCACAGAGTCACCAGATTCAACACTTGATTTGAAATTCCTTTTGTTTGCTTCCTTTTTTGTTTGCACTTGCTCTTGAATCAAACTATCTTCTGCATCGGCATTGACAACAGTCTCGTTAGACCCAGTAGCTGGTGCCCACTGCATTCAACTCTGTTCAGACTCTCTTCGATTTCCAGTCTGATCTAGATTTCTTTGATCACTTTCATTCTTTCCTGTTCTTTCAAGTGGATTTGGGACTCTTCTTGTGTTCTTGTGTGACTTGCATTAATCCAGTTTGGTAAGCCACCACACTTCCCTACTGTCGTCACCAATATCACTTGATATGGCCCATGCCAACGTGGTTCCAAACACAACTTCCTCACATGTTTCTTCACTAAGACCAACTCGCCTGGACTCAGGTCATGCACTTGTACTTGCTGTGTTGTGGTTGCAACTTCTCCAACCTGATGAAACACAGAACGCGCCACATCAGCCAATCTTTTGCAATAATCGAGCACTAGATCATCAGTTGTATTCTTCAGTTGATTTCCTGGAATTATTAGCTGACTCATTGCTCTTCCCATAATTACTTCATAGTCTTTTTATCAGGGATACTTCTCAGACTCATCAGAACTAAAGGTAAAGCATCTGGCCATTTTAGTGCTGTGGATGCACACACCTTTGAAAGTCTTGACTTAATTGTACCATTAGTTTGCTCGACCACACCTGAGGCTTCTGGTCAATAGGCACAATGTAATTTTTGCTCAATTTGCAATGCTGCACAAATCATTCAAATTATTTAATTATTAAAGTGTGTACATCTCTCAGTTTCTAAAGAGACTGGAAATCCAAATCGTGGAATTATCTCTCTTAGTAGCAATTTAGCAACAGTTAGACTATCATTTTGTCTTGTTGGGTAAGCTTCCACCCAACAAGAGAACAGACGGACCACTACCAACACATATTTCAATCCATTAACATGGAGTAAGTTCTATTAAGTCTGCCTGTAGTCTAGTAAATGGACCTGCTGCTTTTCCAATTTGTCCCCAACTGACAACAGTTTTCCTCCCTGCATTTTGCTGCTGGCAAGCTATGCACCTCTGGCAAAGACTTTATGCAATGACCCTGAACTTAGGGTTGCACAATGTCTGCTTAAATAATCTAACCATTGTGTCTCTTCCTACATGTATTAGACCATGGTACATTCTTGCCATTTGTGACAACAGGCTGTCTGGCATTATTGGTCTTGCATCAGTGTAAACCCACACTTCATCTTCAGCCCTACATGAACAACCTGCCTTGATCCAAATTTATTTTTCTTCCTCACTAGCTTCTTCCTGAAATTGTCTAATGTCTTCCCATGTCTCCACAGAAGAAAACATCAGAAGACAATTTGTATCAGATTTCTGCGTATCTTTGTTAATAGAAATTATATTTTGAGCACAAAATCATGCAACTAGGTCCGCATATTTTTTTACATTTGTTGAATAATCATTTCCTGATTTGTGTGCTGAACATTTTACGACTCCAATTTATTTGGGCAATTGTAGTGCAATTAATAATTCCTTAACATAATTACTATTCCGAATTGGGGAAACAGACAATGTCAATTCAATTCAAATTTAGCTTTATTCGTTTTTCAATTTTGCGCACAAAAAAACCCCATAAAAGCATGAATTGTACAGTACCATATCACAATTATTGCACAATAGTCCTTAAAAAATCCACGTTGCAACCTCAATTTTCCAAAGTCATGGACATCTCCAAAACCATCAGTGAATATGGTTATTCTCAATTTTTGCCAATTATGCATGCTCTGGTCAATGTGACCAGCTCAGAAATTTGGGCAGAACTTACTCCTTTCAAGCATGAAGCTTCAAGGACCATGGCCACTGTACAGACTGCATATGAAGCACGCAAGGTACCTTTATCATTCCTCAAGCAAGATCCATCTACAAACATCACACCCTCTGATTCAGGCATTTGTGTCTTTTATATCAGATCTTAGTTTTGTACACAATTCAGTCACATCCAGACAAACATGATCAGCTTCGTCCACCACTTCCTCACAACTTGGACTTGGTAACAAAGTAGCTGGATTCAAATTCATGCATCGCTTCACAGTCACATTCTCTGCTCCCAGAATCACTCTCTCATATCTTGTCAATCGACTACTAGTAAGATGCTATGTTCTAGTTTGTGTCAACAAGATCTCAAGAGAATGTGGCACATACACTCTCAATGAATGTCCTATTACAATTGATTCACTATGTTCCAAACTCACACAAGCAGCAGCAACTGCTTGCAAACATCCTGCTATCACTGCAGCCAGTGAATCTAGTGTTGCAAAAAAATATACCACTGGACGACATGCCGTTCTATGCATTTGCGTTAGAACTGAGAGTTAACAACCATCTCTCTCGCCGCAAAACAAAGCAAAATCCTTGCTGTAATCTGGCAATTATAATGCAGGTGATCGACAAAGACTGTCTCGCAACTCCACAAATGCCCTCATGCATTCTTCATCCAGTTCAATTGGATCGGTCACATCTTCATGTATCAATCTCTGTAATGGCTTGGCTGTCAGTGAAAAGCGCCTGATCCATTGTCTGCAGTATCCAACCATACCCTTTAATATTCAAACTGCTTTCAGTGTTCTGGGTGGATTCATTTGCAAGATCACAGTTATTCAATCTTGTGATACATTCCTGACTCTTTTCTCAATTTTATGTCCCAAATATAAAATTATTTTCGACAGAATTGCAACTTTGCTGTTGATACTTTATGCCCACCTACTGCCAAATGGTTCAGTAGGGCAATAGTATCTGTCACACATGCTTCTCTTGTCCTTGATTCAACATATGTATTGAACCAAAATTGAGTCTTCTGGCATTACCAGTGACTCTAAGCATTTCTTCAAAATCTGATTGAAGATTGAGGGACTCTCTGTATACCCTTGAGGAACTCTGCACCATGCCAAAACACGGTCTCTTAACCAGAACGCAAACAAATATTGGCTATTCAGATGTAAGAGAAAAATGCTTGGCATAAATCTATCACAGTAAACCACTCCGCATCACAAGGAATCTGTTAAAGAATCACTGAGGGGTTTGGCACTTTTGGTCAACAGGGTATCACTATTTTATTGATCTTCCTCAAATGTTGAACTATTCTGTACTTACCACTCAGTTTCTTAATTCCCATAATAGGTGAATTACAAGGACTCCCTAGTATTTCTCTCAAAATGCAGTGTTCAATCATTAATTCAATTTCAGGTGTTACTCCTGCAATGGTATCAGGACTCATTTCGTATTGGGGCATTTTTGGAAATTCTGCACCTTGTTTGACTGAAATCTAATTAGGATCAACTCCTTTCATCAATCCAAAGTCTTTCCCTGAAACATCCCACACATCAGTCAACACTGTGTCTCTCATTTCAACAGGCAAATCCTTTGCTGTAAATAAAGGACATAAATCCTTCACTTCTGTCTCTTGCCTCACAATCATCCTGCGTATGTAATGCTATACCAACTGGTGTACAATAGATGGTACAATTCTTTTCTCAGAGCAAATATCTACCTAGTAGGTTAACTGGACTTGTATCACACACCACAAAACGATGCAAGTCTTGAAAATCTCCAATGTGTACCTTTATTGGTCTTGTCACTGGAGTTCTGATCAACTGATTTAAAACTTCTACGACTTGGATAGTATCTCCTGAGATGGGTAGGTTAGGGATTTCCAGAGTTCTCACAGTGCAATGGATAGTACCTGTGTCTACAAGGTATGTAATTACAGTATCTTCGACTTCTCCATCCACAAAGGGAACACACTGATCTATATTCAGAGATGCGCCAAGCACACACTCCTCCTCCCCCCGCAGGCACCGTCATTGAGATGTATCTGAATCACTCTCCTGGCACTGCAACCAGTATTGTGAAACTATTTGCACATTTTGATTATTATAAGCTGATTCACCCGCATGAAAACCCACATTCGCAATGCGTCTTTGTACCTGAGCATTCACATTTTCATTTGGCAAACGGGCTTGAGTTATTTGAACCTGTGTAACCACCTGTTGCAGTTGTGGTTGATTTCTCTTCATCTCAACTTGCATTTGCTGATTAAAATCCTGATTAATTTCATTGTTCCCTAAGAAAACCTTACACTCATATTTCGAACGTCCCAACTTGTTGCACGCATAACACAGACATTTCTTTTTCATCTCTTCTTTATTACGTCTACCTTTACTCCTTCCTTGAGTAGAAACACCACCATTCAGCATGACACCTCCCATGTTAGAAATATGACCATTCAGAATATTCTGATTCTGACCCTTTCCTTGGAAACCTGTTTGAGAGAAGTCTACAAAATTACCACTTTTCTGTGATGCTTACATCTGAGCCCACATTAATTTCTCTTTCAACTTCTTATGTCTCGATTCAATTTTAACACTACACTATTTTGCATACCTCAGTATTTCATCTATCCCTTTATTTTGCCAACAAATCAAATGCTGCTAAATCATATTACTAATCTATGGTTTCAATCCAAACACAAACCTGTACACAAAATGTCCCATATCTTTTTTTTTTTTTTTTTTTAAACTTTATTTATCATTTTCAGGAGTATCACACATAAACCATCAGTAGCGGATAATAAAACACACCAAATTACAGTACAAGTCAGTTTGGACTCACAGTTCCCGGCTCATAAGCAAACTCAAAGTATATAAACGGAAAGGGGGAATGGTGACACCATCAATTGGCAAACTTAATCCTCCACCAGCCCCCGACTCCACATCCTCCCATCCAACCTGTGTAGTCGGCATACCAGGACCGTGCGGCATTTCCCATAGCCACATAT